>NC_064562.1:101596774-102828649 GCF_937001465.1 Orcinus orca | reverse complement strand
CATTCTGCTGGTAGTCTCCCTGCTGGTCCTCTGTAGCTGCCTGGTCCTAATTGTCAAGCTCTTGGGCTCTGTGCTCAGGGGGCAGGTAGCTGTTGTCATCAAGAAGACCATCAACACTGGTAAGCACACTGCCCCCCATTCTGGACCTTCTAGGGGATAGTGTGTCACTGTGGTCCCTCCAGGGGCGCTCCTTTTGATTCTCCTCTAGCAGTGGCCTCTGCATGGAGTTTCTCTCTGGGCTTTGATAAGTTGCGGAAGTTAAGATGCCACTCACCCTTGAATCTTCCTTAGTGTCTTGGGTGGAGCCTGGGAAGAAGGCACAAGCTTCCATCAGATGTTTGCAAGGTCCTGAGAGAGAGCCAGTTCATATCCAGAGAGCTGTGAGATAGGCCTTCCTTCCTGGCAGTTTCCCTGTTTGCCCAGGACTTTACTGGGTCTGTCAGGATACCTTAGGAAAAGGTTAACAGAAGTCCACTATGGTCCCTACTTCCCTTCAACTCTTGGGAAGAAAATGTGGTTCTGGATAAATACGTCAGCATTTTGAGGCAAGCAGTCAGACTCCATTGCTGAGAATGGCATCCTGGCCAATGAAAATATACCCTGTAAACTCTCCCTGTGAAATGGGGCCGAGGATATCTACTTCTCAGGGTTGTCATGAGGGTGAGCTGAGTACCCGTGCCCTGGATGCTTGCCGGCCTGCGGGGCCTGATCCTGTGCTGGTGGTGCCGAGGGTGGGGTCTATAGGGCTTCCAAGCTGCTTCATATCCTCACTGCTCTTTTAGGTGGAAACAAAGGTGGAGGGTATGCAGCCTTGGGAGACCAGGACAGGAGGAAAGATAGAGGTCTGAATGCTCCAAGTGCTTTGTCGTTATTCAGCTGCTGTAGCAAATTCTTGTAGGCTGGGTGGCTTAAACAACAGAAATTTAGTTTTTCACAGTCCTGGAGACTGGGAGGTCCATGGTCAGGGTGCCAACACAGTTGGGTTCTGGTGAGGACCCACTTCCTGGTTTACAGATGGCCACCTCCTCAGTGTGTCCTCACATGGAAGAGAGAGTGGAGAGGAAGCAAGCTCAGCCTTCTATAAGGGTGCTAATCCACTCATGAGGACTCCAACCTCATGACCTAATCACCTCCCAAAGACCTCACTTCCTAATACAATCACATTAGGGGGTCAGGGTTTCAACATATGAATTGCGGGAGGGGGGAACGACACAAACATTCTGTCCATAACAGATGGGTTCAGCATTTAGAACTCCAGTGAAATGTATTTTTGTCTTCATAACATGTACCCACATCCTTGGTTCTACCATCTGAATATGCAAGGTGAAAGGATGCTGAAAATCCAATCTGCAATTTCAGACTTGGTATGGGGTGGGGAGGATTTTACACAACTTGGTATGGGGTGGGGAGGATTTTACACAACCTCAACCTCTGGCCAAGCCGTGCCCCCTGGGTCCTGTGGAGATGCCAGCTGGGCCTCCAACCCATGCCTTCCCCAGAAGGATTGTGACGCATCTCTTATCCTCTGCATTCCAGATTTCCCTTTCCCCTTTGCCTGGGTGACTGGCTACCTGGCCATCCTTGTGGGGGCGGGAATGACCTTCATCGTTCAGAGCAGCTCTGTGTTCACGTCTGCTATGACCCCTCTGATCGGTGAGTTTCTCCCTGGGTCTCCATCTGGCCAACATTACCATCTTCTGTCATCCTCTGGGACTAATGCTGTGGGCTTTGTATTTTCACCCCCCCCCCGCCAGGTATCGGTGTGATATCCATTGAGAGGGCGTATCCACTCACGCTGGGCGCCAACATCGGTACCACCACCACCGCCATTTTGGCCGCCTTAGCTAGCCCAGGCAGTACTTTGAAGAGCTCGCTCCAGGTCAGGAAATGCTGCATGGGGCAGGGGCTCTGTGGGTGGGATCCAACCCTATCCATGGTCTTGTAAGCAGATGGTGTTTAACCAAGAAACCAAGCCAGGCTTTTCTCTGTTATGTCCAAAACTGTGATGTGGAGAAGCCGCGGAGAGACAGATTTGAGAACAAAGCCATCTACTCTTTAGAGTGGTAGTCAGACTCCCATCACCAGTGGTTGTTTAGACAAAGGTGGGGTGGCCATTTTACTAGAGGTGGAATGGGTATTCAGGAAGCATAGATACCACTTCCCGTCTCCTTGCCCTCCTCTTGGTGGACTCTGACTGGGCGCTGGGAGGTCACCTGTGTCTTGAGCCTGGCATTGAGAAGAATCAGGGGGACCTGCCTTGCCTGGATCAACTAGATGCCCTTGGGCAAGATGACCTTTGGTGTTTGAATCACTGTGCCACCATTTACACATGAAGTGCCCTTAGGTGACCTAACTTGAGCATCAATTCCCTCGTCTGAAAAACGGGAACCATAATCCCTAGCTCATTAGGATTATTATAAGGATCTGATGAGGCACTGTCTAAAGCCATGCTGTTGATAGAAATATAGAGTGAGTATAGAATATGTGAACCACCCACGGAATCTGAAATTTTTTAGTAGCCACAGTTTCGAAAGGTAAAAAAGGAACAGGGAGATTAATTTTAATAATGTGTTTGATTGAACCCATTATCATTTCAACATGTAATTGATCTAAAAATATGGTGATATTTTACATTCCTTTTTGGACGAAGTCTTTGAAATCCAGTGTGTATTTTATGCTTATGCCATGTCTCAATGGATCGTGGCTAATGTATCCTACAGGGCTGGTCCGAAGCCCTTAGCATCATGCTTGGTACCTGGTGGGCACACCTAGCAAAGTGCAAAGTGCATGGCCTCTGGAGACAGGCTACCTGGGTTTGAATCTCATCTCCCACCTGTGTGACTCTAGGAAAATAGCTTGACCTCTTGGCGCCTCAGTTTCCTCCTACATGAAATGGAGATAATGTTGCCAACTCAGGGTATTTTTTGAGGATTGAAGTAATCCATAAAAGTGCTTGGAATTGTCACCTCCCCCATAGTAAGTGCTCTATAAACATCAGCTGCTGCTGCTATTATCTTTATTAACTGTAGCCATCTTTCCTTGTCTCTCCCCTCCCTGAAATAGGGCCACTGAGCCAAGAAAGCCAGCTATCTTGCACACCTTTCCTTCTGCCCCACGAGCTCTTAACTGCTCAGCTGGAAGCAGCAGTGTCAAGGCACTGGGTGGCAGCGGGCACATTCATGAAGTTCATTGTTAGATTTGGCCTAAAGGACTTCAGGCCCTGAAAACTGAGCTGTGATTCAGCCTGTCACCTCCCTCGCCCTCCCTCCCTTACCCCCCCACCCCAGACACATATGGGTCTCAGGTAATATGGGTCCCACTCTGGGCTGAGCTATGAATACGAGGAAGACTCAGGCCTCCGCTGCTAGACGACGCCCTCTTCTCCCCGACCCCACTGTGCAGCAGACCCGTTCACCTGTCCAACCTCTTGCGTTTCAGATTGCCCTGTGCCACTTTTTCTTCAACATCTCAGGCATCTTGCTGTGGTACCCAATCCCGTTCACCCGCCTGCCCATCCGCCTGGCCAAGTGGCTGGGCAGCATCTCAGCTAAGTACCGCTGGTTTGCCGTCTTCTACCTGGTCACCTTCTTCTTCCTGATCCCTCTGGCAGTGTTTGGCCTCTCGCTGGTGGGCTGGCCAGTGCTGGTGGGTGTGGGAGCGCCCATCATCTTTGTGGTCTTTCTGGTGGTGGCAGTCGGGCTCCTGCAGTCCCGCTGCCCGCGCGTCCTGCCCCACAAGCTCCATAACTGGAACTTCCTGCCGCTGTGGATGCACTCGCTGAAGCCCTGGGACAAGCTCATCACCATGTTCACCGGCTCCTGCCAGAGCCTCTGCTGCCGTGTCTGCTGTCTGCTGTGTGGCTGCCCCAACTGCTGCCGCTGCAGCAAGTGCTGCCGCGACAGCACGTACTGCCGCGGCAGCAAGTACTGCTGCTGCAGGAAGTGCTGCCGCTGCAGCAAGTGCTGTGAAGACCTGCAGGAGGTGCAGGACGTCCCCATTAAGTCTCCCGAGGCTTTTGCTAACATGGCCATGGACAAAGAGGCCCAGGACAGGGTCCCCAAGTCCGAGGTGGATGCCTCGGGCACCAAAACCATTTCCAGCGTCACAGCCTTGTAGGTAGGAGCTGCCTGGAGGCCGGAGGAGGACCCCACCTCCACCTCTTCCTCCACCTCGGGAGGATTTGTTCCCCGTTGAGAAATGACATCCGTCCCGACTCTCATTCCCTGGCCCAGCGTATCAGCCCGCACAGTAGTTTCATCTCAGCCCCATGCTCCCTGGGTCTTCCAGGCCTGGAAAGGCGCAGAACAACACTGAAAGAGAATTAGATAGTGAAACCTGGCCAGAGAGGTGGTCACACCCGCTGCCACACACAGCTGGGTTGGTCAGTAGGACTTTTTTTCAGACCATCCCCTTGCAAAGGAAAAGCCCCAAGGGAGGAATTGATGGCAGCTTCTTTGTCAAAGGCGCATATACACGTACACTTTTCTTTGTTATAATCCAGCTCAGACTTCTCTGTTTTACCAAAGACCAGCTTCAACCAAGAGCAGTAGCCCCATGTGTCCCAGAGCAGCCCGATTCAGGGGAAATGGTGTAATTGTCGGGGACTTGGGTGAAGACCATAGATGTGGGCCTTTCCCCCTTCTCAGTGCTCCCCACGTCCCCTGTCAGGGTTTTCTCACCCGGGCAGGGAGGGTTAGTCCCAGTAGTTTACCTGCTGTGCCCTCAAGTTTCCAGGATGGGAGCCACATCTGAGCTACAGAGAGGGTCTCAGAGAGCTTTGGCTCACCCGGCGCTCCAGTCATAAGAAGAGAGTGGTCCTATCCCTGAGCTGGCAGATGGAGGATGAGAGCTGGGAAATGGGGAATGTTTGGGGGAGATGTTTCATCTGCCACAAAGGCCTCGGGTGCTTCTGAACCTGGCTAATTTAGAAACCAAATTGGCAGACTTTCTGGCTAAAGCTTAGTGCTGATAAAAATCATCCCTGCTGAGTCTTTCGGAATAAGATATGCAGGTTCTGAGTCCCCTCCACTGTGCCCCCTTGAATCATAGGAAGCACCTGAGCATGGAACAGCTCTGTGCCTCTCTCTGTCCTGTGCAAGATGACTGTCTGGGTCAGCTTTCGGTGATCAACTTCTGTCCATACATCCACCCACCTGTCCACCCATCTAAGCCAGGACCTCTTTCCCAGCATTCTCCCATACTCCCATAGATAGAAGAACTTTAATTTTCTGCCCTCTCTCCATGCCTGCAAAGCTCAAAACTGAGGGCAGAAACCAGGGCACGTCATCAAGTGGCAGTGGGGTCCTTGTGTGTCTGTGGGACCAAGAAGTGTGCTCCTTCTGGTCCCAGATGCCCTCTCTGTGCCTTCAAGAACCCCCTGTGGTATGTACACCTCCTCTTTCCCTTGCTTCTCATCCTCAACAACCCCAGGTCTCCCCAGAGACTGAGTGAGCTTCAACCAAGTCTGGGAAAAGGGGTCAGTGCAGACGTGCTCCCAGATCCTAGCTTCTCCATCACTCTCATAGGTTGTAGTACCAAACTGAACCTTCCCCTGACCTTCCCTGTGTAGATACAGATTCCCAAACAGAGCCATTGATACTCTATATTTATACTCATGCAATGTATAGCATTTTTCATAAGTTATATAGTAAATAGTTCTGTGATTTGTGTCCTGAAGCGCTCTCATTTGGAAACAAGGCTGGCTTCAACTAAGAAAGACCAACTTTGTATATTTCCTAATCCTGCCTTTTAAACTGCTTCTGCAGCCACACCCGTGTCACACAACCTGTAAATATGTAAGTTAAACCTGGGCAGGGCTATGGCCTTCTTTGTACTCTGATGATTTTTAAAAATTGGATCCTTTTACCTGCGTTGATTTTTTTTTTTTTTTTTTTTTTTACTGGTTGTGGGAAATGAAAAATAAAAAATGATAATCAAACCCAAAAGGAGCAGGTTGCTTTCAATTACAGGGAAATGAGAGCCTCCTGGATCTATTTCCTAAAAATTTGAGGTCTTTCGCATTTAATATCACTACTGACCAACAGCAGCAGCTATATAATTTGTGGAGCCCCTCGTTCAAAAAGTGGGAAAAGTGCCGTCATAAGTACTAAAAATATCAAGCTTTCTTTTCTTCCACGGTTTCTCTCTTGATTTGTCTTTTTAAAAAATTGCTATTTGATGCTATACGAAGTTTAAATTTAGAAATTATTAGCATGAATTTTTTTTCTTTAAGATCTTTATTGGAGTATAATTGCTTTACAATGTTGTGTTAGTTTCTGCTGTATAACAAAGTGAATCAGCTATACGTATACATATATCCCCATATCCCCTGCCTCTTGCATCTCTCTCCCTCCCTCCCTACTCCACCCCTCTAGGTGGTCACAAAGCACCCAGCTGTCCTCCCTGTGCTATGCGGCTGCTTCCCACTAGCTAGCTATTTTATATTTGGTAGTGTAGATATGTCCATGCTCTCACGTCGTCCCAGCTTTCCCTTCCCCCTCCCCGTGTCCTCAAGTCCATTCTCTACATCTGCGTCTAGGTTGATCAGAACCATTTTTTCTTTTTTTTTTTAGATTCCATATATCTGTGTTAGCATACGGTATTTGTTTTTCTCTTTCTGACTTACTTCACTCTGTATGACAGACTCTAGGTCCATCCACCTCACTACAAATAACTCAATTTCATTCCTTTTCATAGCTGAGTAATATCCCATTGTATATATGTGCCACATCTTCTTTATGCATTCATCTGTCGATGGACACTTAGGTTGCTTCCATGTCCTGGCTATGGTAAATAGAGCTGCAATGAACATTGTGGTACATGACTCTTTCTGAATTATGGTTTTCTCAGGGTATATGCCCAGTAGTGGTATTGCTGGGTCGTATGGTAGTTCTATTTTTAGTTTTTTAAGGAACCTCCATACTGTTCTCCAGAGTGGCTGTATCAATTTACATTCCCACCAACAGCTCAAGAGGGTTCCCTTTTCTCCACACCCCCTCCAACATTTATTGTTTGTAGATTTTTTGATGATGGCCATTCTGACTGGTGTGAAGTGATACCTCATTGTAGTTTTGTTCGTTTGTTTTGTTTTTGTTTTGTTTTTGTTTTTTGCGGTATGTGGGCCTCTCACTGTTGTGGCCTCTCCCGTTGCGGAGCACAGGGTCCGGACGCGCAGGCTCAGCGGCCATGGCTCACGGGCCCAGCCACTCCGCGGCATGTGGGATATTCCCGGACCGGGGCACGAACCCGTGTCCCCTGCATTGGCAGGCGGACTCTCAATCACTGCACCACCAGGGAAGCCCCTCATTGTAGTTTTGATTTGCATTTCTCTAATGATTAATGATGTTGAGCATTCTTTCATGTGTTTGTTGGCAATCTGTATATCTTCTTTGGAGAAATGTCTATTTAGATCATCCACCCATTTTTGGATTGGGTTGTTTGTTTTTTTGATATTGAGCCGCATGAGCTGCTTTTATATTTTGGAGATTAATCCTTTGTCAGTTGCTTCATACAAATATTTTCTTCCATTCTGAAGGTTGTGTTTTCATCATGTTTATGGTTTCCTTTGCTGTGCAAAAGCTTTGAAGTTTCGTTAGGTCCCATTTGTTTATATTTATTTCCATTTCTCTAGGTGGTGGGTCAAAAAGGGTCTTACTGTGATTTATGTCATAGAGTGTTCTGCCTATGTTATCCTCTAAGAGTTTGATAGTTTCTGGCCTTACATTTAGGTCTTTAATCCATTTTGAGTTTATTTTTGTGTATGGTGTTAGGAAGTGTTCTAATTTCATTCTTTTACATGTAGCTGTCCAGTTTTCCCAGCACCACTTATTGAAGAGGCTGTCTTTTCTCCATTGTATATTGTTGCCTCCTTTATCAAAGAAAAGGTGACCATATGTACATGGGTTTATTGCTGGGCTTTCTATCCTGTTCCATTGATCTATATTTCTATTTCTGTTTTTGTGCCAGTACCATACTCTCTTGATTACTGTAGCTTTGTAGTATGGTATGAAGTCAGGGAACCTGATTCCTCTAGCTCTGTTTTTCTTTCTCAAGATTGCTTTGGCTATTCGGGGTCTTTTGTGTTTCCATACAAATTGTGAAATTTTTTGTTCTAGTTCTGTGAAAAATGCCATTGGTAGTTTGATAAGGATTGCGTTGAATCTGTAGATTGCTTTGGGTACTACAGTCATTTTCACAATGTTGATTCTTCCAATCCAAGAACATGGTGTATCTCTCCATCTGTTTGTATCATCTTTAATTTCTTTCATCAGTGTCTTATAATTTTCTGCATACAGGTCTTTTGTCTCCTTAGGTAGGTTTATTCCTAGGTATTTTATTCTTTTTGTTGCAATGGTAAATGGGAGTGTTTCCTTAATTTCTCTTTCAGATTTTTCATCATTAGTGTTTAGGAATGCAAGAGATTTCTGTGCATTAATTTTGTATCCTGCTACTTTACCAGATTCATTGATTAGCTCTAGTAGTTTTCTGGTAGCATCTTTAGGATTCTCTCTATATAGTATCATGTCATTTGCAAACAGTGACAGCTTTACTTCTTCTTTTCCAATTTGGATTCCTCTTATTTCTTTTTCTTCTCTGATTGCTGTGGCTAAAACTTCTGAAACTATGTTGAATAATAGTGGTGAGAGTGGGGATCCTTGTCTTGTTCCTGATTTTAGAGGAAATGATTTCAGTTTTTCACCCTTGAGAATGATGTTGGCTGTGGGTTTGTCATATATGGCCTTTATTATGTTGAGGAAAGTTCCCTCTATGCCTACTTTCTGGAGAGTTATTTTAATAAATGAGTGTTGAATTTTGTAGAAAGCTTTTTCTGCATCTATGGAGATTATCATATGGTTTTTATCCTTCATTTGTTAATATGGTGTGTCACATTGATTGATTTGCGTATATTGAAGAATCCTTGCATTCCTTGGATAAACCCCACTTGATCATGGTGTATGATCTTTCTAATGTGCTATTGGATTCTGTTTGCTAGTATTTTGATGAGGATTTTTGCATCTATGTTCATCAGTGATATTGGTCTGTACTTTTCTTTTTTTGTGACATCTTTGTCTGGTTTTGGTATCAGGGTGAATGTGGCCTCATAGAATGAATTTGGGAGTGTTCCTCCCTCTGCTATATTTTGGAAGAGTTTGTGAAGTATAGGTGTTAGCTCTTCTCTAAATGTTTGATAGAATTTGCCTGTGAAGCCATCTGGTCCTGGGCTCTTGTTTGTTGGAAGATTTTTAATCACAGTTTCAATTTCAGTGCTTGTGATTGGTCTGTTTATATTTTCTGTTTCTTCCTGGTTCCGTCTCGGAAGGTTGTGCTTTTCTAAGAATTTGTCCATTTCTTCCAGATTGTCCATTTTATCGGCATATAGTTGCTTGTAGTAATCCCTCATGATTCTTTGTATTTCTGTAGTGTCAGTTGTTACTTCTCCTTTTTCATTTCTAATTCTGTTGATTTGAGTCTTCTCCCTTTTTTTCTTGATGAGTCTGGCTAATGGTTTATCAATTTTGTTTATCTTCTCAAAGAACCAGCTTTTAGTTTTATTGATCTCTGCTATTGTTTCCTTCATTTCTTTTTCATTTATTTCTGATCGTAGCATGAATTTTTCTGGTTCCTCTTTATATTGTGTGGTGCCAGATTTAAATATAAGCAAGAACTTTTTTTTTTGCGGTACACGGGCGTCTCACTGATGTGGCTTCTCCCGTTGCGGAGCACAGGCTCCGGACGTGCAGGCTCAGTGGCCATGGCTCACGGGCCCAACCTCTCCGTGGCATGTGGGATCTTCCCAGACTGGGGCATGAACCCGTGTCCCCTGCATTGGCAGGCGGACTCTCAACCACTGCGCCACCAGGGAAGCCCCAAGCAAGAACTTTTTAATTCAAATGCAGTATTGCTGGAAGTACACAACTCATATGTTGTGGCTCATTCACATATTTTGCTCCCACCAGCAGGGACACTGCACAAAACTCACTCAATTTTTAAAATTTCTTTTCTTGTTTGTGCATATTCTACTGACATTCCTTACCTTACTGATGAGTAAGGAAGCAATGGAAGGGAGAAGAACTCCTGGATGTCCTTTCCTTCTGCATCAGCATTTTCAGCCTTGAGTGGATTGCTAATGCAGGAAAGTAACATGAGTGAGGAAGGATGTGATAGGGCTTGTCAGTTATTTCTTTTGTTGTATTTGGACAAAATTCTGGTTTGAATGGAAAGCATGATCTCTTGGGGGCCCCTGCTTGATCAGTTGTAGATGTAACACACCTGTAGTTTGAGTCTTGCTGTACTCCCACTTGTTGTGGGTCTACTGGAGTTCTGTACTCATGAGGCATTGCAAATGCTCTATGCAAATGAGTGGGGTGGCAAAGAACTGTGGGCACACACCATGCCCATTTGCCTCTGCTCACACGCATGTTCCATTGCCCTATTGGACTTAACTTGCAAAACTAACTTAAAAGATAAAATTGTCAAGAATTTCAGGACCCCAACAGCAGAGCATTTCAGCCAGGAATGAGGCCCTGCTGTGTGACTGCATGCTCAAGAAGCTGGCCCTGCCCACCACCCCATGCCAATCAAAGTGTTAAGGAAAAGTTGACTTAAATTAAGGAATGTGAGCAAGAAGACTATAAATTGGTAGGAACTCTCTAGGGCAGCTGAAGCATGTGCAGAGGGCTGGGTCAGCACCACAGAGTGATGCTGAATTGGAGGTTGGGATCATTTGAAGAGTTGTGTTCCATCTCTGGTTGTGTCATTTACTAGTAAACCTGCTAGACTTTCTCAATGTCAGTTTCTTCTTCTGGAATATGGGACAGAAACCCTTGGCTTCCTATGGTTATTAAAATGAGGCAATGTATATAAACTTTTAGCCCTGGGGTTGGTTTACTCCAAATGCTTGGCATATAGTTATGCCTCAAAAGTGTACTGGACTAACACGCATGGCAGTTGTACAAGACACACTTCCCACGCTTGTTTGCATTTTTCTTGAGTATTTCCAAAGTGTCATACCAAGTTAAGAAAGTTACTATCAAACCCAAGCCACAGAGGCCAGAACTGGCCTTGGATTCATTATTAGGATGAGCTAGACTAGTGTCATGTGATGAGTCTCCAAATGGACCTGGGTCAGTTGAGGGACAGGGCTATAAGCAGGTGGGGGGAGGGGGGAGACAGGATGCAAAGAACACTTAGCCTTTAGGAAACTGTTGTATTGTCCTCTGACTGACTCACTTTCTAGTACCAATCCAGGACATGGTAGTGGGCATTGTTTTACAAGGATTTTTACATTATTTTTGTTAAAAATCCAATAGTTGGAGAGAATTTATAACTGTCGACATTGTCATTTGCCCCATCCCTCCACATATTCCTGTTTGGTTCCCCAGAGGCTACCCTTTCCAATTCTTATAGTGCTTTCTTCTGGAATATTGCTCCATAACCATCATATGATTATAAGGGCTTTTTCTTAATGCATCTATTCGTGTTTTTTGGTATATGAGATTTAGCTTTCACACCATCCCTTCACTGCTGCTCATTTTCCAAACCAATAATCAATATTTATATTATTGTGATTATATGATTATGATAAATTATAGAACTAAATAGTGAACTAAAATTATTTTCTTTCTTGAATTGAAAATAATTCAATAACACATCAGTGCTGTCTTATCTGTAAATATTTTTTCTTTATTGTTCCAAAGTTTCTGATTACATTTTGGTTTCTTTTCTTTTCTTTTTTAAAAACTCTTATCCTCTTGACTCAGTCTGGAATAGTGATTGTGTCTGCCTTTCAAACAGCTGTCACCTTGGGCTTTGCCACTCTCCTAGGATGGCTACCCTGTTTTCTCGAGTTCATATTTGATTTTTTTACTCTCTAGTTTGCTTGGATTACCCAAGACAGCATACAAAAGAAAGAAAAATTTGAGTCCATACTTACATGAGAATTTATTTTGTCTTCGCAGCCCAAAAAGCCCATCCCAAATTGCTGACCTATAATGTGGGCAAATAAAATCATGATTTTTTTTTTCTTTTTTAAGATTTCCTTCACTTTTTAAAAAACAGTATTTATTTTATTATTTATTTAGGCTGCAACGGTCCTTAGTTGCGGCATGCAGACTTCTTAGTTGCAGCATGTAGGATCTAGTTCCCCAACCAGGGATCGAACCTGGGCCCCCTGCACTGGGACCATGGAGTCTTACCCACTGGAGCACAAGGGAAGTCCCATGATTGTTTTTAAGGCACTAAGTTTCGGAGTTGTTTGTTACACAGCATTAGATAACTAATACAGAACCCAACTGTCCAAAGCGGAGACTTTTCCTTAAGTCCAGTGCTTTTCCTGAACTTCATTTTCAAGCACCCCTTCTTACTATGTCTGTTTTGGTTTAATCCCTTCAGAGAATGTCTCCTATGTCCGGCCTGGAGTGGTAGGGCAGACCTACAGTTCCACCAATGGTGCATTATTTAATCATTCACTTCAGCTCAGTGTTATTGGTGTGTCATATTAGAATAAATCATCCTCCTCAGGTACAGGCTAACTTATTGGCTCTGAATAGAGGATAAATTATGCTGCCATGATATAAAATTATGCTTCCCCAGGAAACTCCCTGGTGGTCCAGTGGTTAGGACTCAGTGCTGGGGCCCAGGTTCGATCCCTGGTCAGGGAGCTAAGATCCTGCAAGCCACTTGGCACAGCCAAAAAAATAAATAAAATAAAATTATGCTTCCTTATTTGGTCCAAGTTCATTACATAGGATCCAAAGGGGTTCTGAGATCTGCCTGTTAGTGCTGAGGTTTTAGTTTTACATTCTTCACTGGAGTCTTAGGAGTCAGTAAATAATGTCCCTTTTGTCCCTTACAGAATTTGAAATCAATTGAAAAATAAGACAGAAGATAGAATTATGGAGATGAAAATATCCATTTTATTACTAAGGAAGCTGATTGTAATATGTGACTCTTAGCTCTGCAAAGGGGGAAAAATCTTGCTAACATTCCACTCTGGAATTAAACCAATTTATTAACCCAGCTACAGGCAGATATAAATGCCACAGGTGTCCCCCATGGGGCGTTATCAAACCCCCAAGGCCAGCTCCCTAGTCCTCACAGGTGCTCTGGTCCTCAAGTGAAGTATCTGTGGGACACATCATGAGTCAAGGCAGCAAGTCGCTCCCCAAACACTCAGGACTGAGGTGAAAAGGAAAGCGTGTTTCTTCCCCCTGGAGTTTTAGTCCCAATTAACCAAGAGGGAAGCTTTGCTCAGGGAATGTGTACATTCCTTGCCTTGATCCTACCCCTGGCTCTCCTCATTCTGTCTGAAAACAGTAAAGGAATCTTATTCCTTCTTTGTTCTTATGACTCTCATTTTTGCTCCTCCAGATAACTTCCTTGAGGAGGGAAGGTATTAAGAATCTAGGTGTGGTAGAGGGAAAATATTATCGGGGACTTTTTTTAGCTAGAGCAGGAAGTTACAGTAGAAGCAGGTCTAGTAGTTGGTGGCCCAGGTGGAAGCTGAGGAGTGTTGGCTGTGACCATTAACTCCTGCTCTCCACACCCCTCACATGCTTCTGTCGGAACGCTGGTCCAGACTGGCTTGCTTCCTCTCTCACTCAGGTCTGGTGAGGTGGCTTCGATGGAACCCTCAGAGAGCGAGCGAGGAGTGTCCCGCAGTTGGGGACGCGTCTTATGTCAGAAAAAGTAGCTTGTGGCAGCAGAGAAAAAGCCTGCGTCTGAGAAATAACTGCAGTCCCCTCTGACAGACAGTTGAATGATGTCCAAGATGGCTCACTCACATAGCTGCTGGCTGCCAGTCTAGCTGGGACTGTCAACAAGTGCCATAGTTCTCTTTCATGTGACCTCTCCATGTGGCTTGGGCTTCACAAAACATGATGACTGGTTCAAAAGGGGAATGTGCCAAGACTGGGGAAGAAGCAGCTCTGGATCTCTTACACGGGGCCTTGCTTCAGAAGTTATATAGCATCACTTCTGCCACATTCTATTGCTCAAAGCAATGCCAGTCCCAATTCAAGGGGAGAGGAATAGACTCCACCATTCCATAGGAAGAATTGCAAAGAATTTGCAGCCATCTTTAATCCACCATGTTAGTTTTGTGACTTAAGTGATCCTAAGACTTTTTTATTTGTTTATTTATTCTAATTTTATTTTGTATTTTATTTCTAGTTATGCAAACATTTTCATTGTAGCGTTTATCCAAATCTGGCAACCTTTATTCATTTGTTCATTCTTTGAATGTCTACAGCACTGAAAGTGGACACTGCGCAGAAAGATTATTTTTGTCTCATTGCATTCTCTAGTTTTTTATGTGTATTTAGACTTTTCATCTCCATGATAAACCCCTAGAGACCAAGGACAATATTCGAGGCACTGCTTTGGGTTCCTCCTGGGACTGAGAGGAATGCTAACTAGTGGATCGGTTACATGATGAAATTGCACTAATAGGGGATCTTTTGATTGGACGTTTCTAATCTCAATATTCAGAACACTTCAAGCAAATTTTTAGGTATGGTTTAGGCAGCAGTGAAGTTCACCTTTGTTTGAAAGTCCCTCCTTCTTAATACAGGTTAATCATTTCAACAACATCACAGGGAAGAACGTTCAGTACCTGAGGACAAAGCAAGTGAGCTCAAGAACTTCACAAGTTCTCATTTGTTTCACGGTTGACAGGTCACCACGGCTCACTTAAAAGGGGAGGAAAAGACCCATAGTTTTTTCTAACAAAAATTTTTGGAACACTTTGAGGCCTTCCTCTTTTGAGTGCTTTTGATAAGAGATATCTTATTGAATTTTCCATTTATCTACAAAAGCAATATAGAGTCAGTGCCCCCAAGCAAACAACACAGAGACATTAAAGGAAAAACAGAAGAAAATAACTCATTCCTGCCCCTTCCTAGATAACTGGTGCCAACACTTTGAAGTATACTTTTTTTTTGATGCTCAAACATATCAAAACATGTTTATTCACATATAGTTTTGCTTTCTGTTTTGTTTTTGTTTTCTTTTTGTATCATTTAATGGTTAATTTATTTTTTTTCCTCTTTTTTAATTAATTAATTTTTTATATTACTATATATAATACAGTCCTTGTTGGTTATCTGTTTTAAATATAGCAGTGTGTACATGTCAATCCCAAACTCCCAATCTATCCTTCCCTCCAGGTAACCATAAGTTCATTCTCTAAGCTAAGACTTTTTTTAAAAAGTTGAAGTGCTGTTGATTTACAATGTTGTGTTAGTGTCTGGTGTACAGCAAAGTGATTTCAGTTATATATATTCTTTTGCATATTCTTTTCCATTATGGTTTATCACAAGATATTGAATATAGTTCCCTGTGCTATACTGTAGGACCTTGTTGCTTATCCATTCTATATATAATAGTTTGCATCCGCTAGTCCCAAACTCTCAGTCAATCCCTCCGTGGACCTCCCTCCCACTTGGCAAGCATAAGTCTGTTCTCTATGTCTGTGACTCTGTTTCTGTTTCATAGATAAAGTAGATAGGTTCATTTGTGCCATATTTTAGATTCCACATATAAGTGATATCATATGGTATTTGTCTTTCTCTGTCTGACTTACTTCACTTAGTATGGTAATCTCTAGGTCCATCCATGTAGCTGCCAATGGCATTATTTCATTCTTTTATATGGCTGAGTAATATTCCATTGTATATATATACCACATGTTTCTCCATTCATCTCTCAATGGACATTTAGGTTGTTTTCATGTTAAGACTTTTTATTAACCTAACAAGGACTAGAAAAATTGTGGGGTTTTAGGAGGAAGCAAAGAAAGAACTTTCCATTGAACAAGTTTTAAAGATCAGTGGGAGGAAAAAAGTAAAGTTACATTCTGTATATTACTCATTATATTTATTTAATTTCTCAGTTATGATCATAAAATTAAACAGAAAATAATATAGCACTGAAATACATAAAGCAAAATACAGGAAACTTTTGATAGAAAAAATTCATAAAGGGGAAATATTTAATCCAAATTGTTTTTAAAAATTTATTTTATACTGAAAATTTTCAATCACTTAAAAAAGTAAACAGAAGGGGCTTCCCTGGTGGCGCAGTGGTTGAGAGTCCGCTTGCCGATGCAAGGGACACGGGTTCGTGCCCCGGTCCGGGAAGATCCCACATGCCTCGGAGCAGCTGGGCCCGTGAGCCATGGCCACTGAGCCTGCACATCCAGAGCCTGTGCTCCGCAACGGGAGAGGCCACAACAGTGAGAGGCCCACATATCACACACACAAAAATAATTAAACAGAAAATTATAATGAATTCCAACATGCCTTTCACTATGCTTAAACAATTATCACCTCAGAGCCAGTATTTTTTCACCTATACCCCAACCCACTTCTTCCCTTCCCACATTGTTTCGAAACCAAGCTCAAAGATCATATAATTTCATTCATAAACATTTCAACATGCATTTCTAAAAGATAAGAATGCTTAAAAAATATACACAATGATGGATGTTAACTAGACATTGTGGTGATCATTTTGTCATATATATATATAATGAATCATTATGTTGTACATGAAACTAATAGAATGTTATATATCAATTGTATCTCAATAAAAAATTTTTAAAATACATACCATTAGCACATCTAAAAAAATTAACAAAAATTTCTTAAAAGTAGTTGAACATTTTAATACACCTCTGTTTAATAGATCTAGCAGTCAAAAATAAATAAAATAAAGGATATAGTCCTGCACTGGCCAGTACAGCAAGTAGCAGACACAAGTATTGGGAATTTGTGCTTACAGTAACTGGGAAACTAATTTTTTAATTTTTATTTAATTTTAATTAATTTACATATAATTTTAAAAATGATACTTGATTCAGTATTGCTGATTTTTAAAGAATGTTTAGATCAACTTGAATGTGTGAATCTACTTTTTCAACTGTAAATTTTATGGAATCTAAATACAGAGCAATTACTGATGACAGTTTAGCATCTGAATTGAGACATGCTGTAAATTTAAAACACACCTTGGATTTTAAAGACCTAGTATGAAAAAAAAATGTAAAATATCTCAATATATTTTATACTGACTACATGTTAAAATAGTAAGCTAAATAAAATATGCTAATTAATATTAATTTATCCTATTTTTCTTAACTTTTTTATCATAGCTACTAGAAAATTTAAATCACATATGTTGCTCACAGTATATTTCTATTGGACAGTGCTGATATAAAAAGTCTGAATGGTATGATCAATAAGATCAATTTAATAGATAAATATTGGACTTCCTTTTTCTGCAAACATTAGCTCTTCTATTACTCACAGATTATTTTGAAATTAATCATATATGTTCAACAAAAAAAATTTTAATAAATTCCCCAAAGCACAAATTATTCAGAGCACTCTCTAACCAATATTAGTAGCACAACTAGAATCAACAGAAAAACCCAACCTTACAAAAATATACGAATTCTCTCCTAAGTAATTCTTTTGTCAAATATGAAACCAAAATGCAACTGTAAGATATTTAGAAACCAGCAGGAATGAGCATAGTATGCAGCAACCCTATAGGACCTGACAAAGCTGTAATTAGAAGCAAATTCAAAGTAGCAAATGCTTTCATTATTAAACAGGCAAGAATGACAGTAACAGAATGAAGCAGTAAATTCAAAAAGTTAGAAAGCAAAGTAGCTTGAAGGAAACCCAGAGAAAGGAAATACAAAGATAAAACAGAAAGAAATTGAATTAGAAAAAAGAAAGGATAAGTAAATAGTCTTAGATTTTAAAAAACAACAATAAAATAGATAACATTTCATATAAGGCTTATTAAAAAGGCCTTATAATAAAGAAAAAAGTGAAAACTCAAATACCCAATATTAGATGCATAAAATAGCCCACATTTACCAACTATTTCCCATGTACCAGGCACTAGCTAAGCACTTTACCTTCTCCAGCTCACCTCCGAGCATCCTTATGAAAGACAGAATACTAATAGCTCTATTTTTCATTTTCTACATTTCAAGAGCCAGGATCAGAGAAGTCAAAGTAACTTATCTAACTAAGCTCATCATAGGAATAAGAAATAGAATGGACACTTAAAACCAGGACCTCTAAACCTTAGGTCCTGCCATTTTAAATCTCTACATGGTACTGAGTAGTGGATAAAATTTCAGATACAGACAATTTTATATTCTGGATGCAACTCAGTGTTAATACATTTGAAAATCCTTATGAAGGGTATGATCCTGAGTAAAATGTAAATTACCAAACTTGACTCAAGAAATAGATAACCTAAACAAAGCAATAACCATGAAAGAAAAGTTGATTGCCTCCACAAAAAAATGCTGGGCTAAATAATTATAAAAGAACATTTTTTTTAAAAAGACATTTGAGGAATAAATAATTCCCGTGATAAAGAAATCGTTCTAGGACAAAGAACAGAGGAAACTATGGGTTGTGTCATAATTCAGTTTTAAAGCAATTCAGACAAAAAGTTAAAAAAAAATAGATAATGTTTTCTTATATAGAGACAAAAATTTTAAACAAAACTTCAGTAAATAAGCCAAGCAGTATATAAAATGCCAAATGATGTTATGTCAGAAATGTAAGGAAGGTTTAATATAAAACTTCTCATAAAATTCACATCAATATCTGTCCTCTCAACAGACAGTTTTGAAAAAATTTAATAAACTCCAATGTCCATTTCTGATTTATTTAAAAATAAAGTTTGATTTAGAAAACATACTTTCTTTTCATGATATAGAACATCTGTCTCAATATCCAACATCTAACAGGTATAAATAAGAATTAATATCATGCTTAAAAGTTAAACACCAAAAGCATTCCCATTAAAATCAGAAACAAGACAAAGATTCAGGTTACCACCGCAATTATTTACCATGATTCCAAAAGTTTTAGCCATTTCTAAATGAAGTGCAAAGAAATATCATTCACAATAGCAACAATGCCATTAGCTACCCAGAAATAAGCCTAGAAAGATATGTGGAAAAAGGGGGAAATCAAAATTATATGCAATGTAACCTTTATTAAAGAAAAAGTGCATAGATAACAGGCAACTTTTTTATTATAGCTTCCTAAACTTTCCATTTAGCATAAACTGTATGGTCATAAAAAGATAAACCGCAACAAGAAAATTTAAAAATCCCTAGAATTGGAGTTGAAAATATGATGAGTTTGCAATGTCAGGAGAGAGAGGCAAGTTGGGAAAGGGATAGAGTGGGAACCAAGGTGCATACCCTCCTGTCCCCAAGACTCTTTAGGAAATACTACTATGTCTCTGTTCATCCAGACCTGAGTGTGACATTCAGAGCTGCATGATTGGGGTTCAAATTCCTGTGAGTCAAGCTGAAACTTGCTGGCAATTAGATGGCTGTAAAAGACACCAGAGGGCAAGCAGGCTGTGTGATAAAATTTTTCCACCTGGTTAAAGTTCTTTAATCCCAGATAGTGTGCAGACTGGTCTTCTGGGGCCCTAGGGCTTCTAATGGCCCAACTATTCTCAATGAGTGCCTGGCCCCAGCCTAGGGCAGGAATGAGTCTTTGCTGGCCAACTTTACTTTTCACCTCCTCTTTCCTAGGGCCCACCTGGAGAGAGGGAGAAGTAAGGTGTATGTGTGTGTGTGTGTGTGTGTGTTTTGGGGGTGTGTGTGTTGATACACAGGTGTCACTATATTCTCCAGACATTTCCTTTAAAATTTACCCTCAGTCCAGGATAACAGGAATTCTGGTTCATTCCTGTTAAGTTCTATGGATCGCCAGCAGTGCTTACATCTTTGGTTGTGACTGGTCACCTTTCCTTCCAAATTGCACCTTCTGTCTCCTGCCCATAGCTCCAGGTCATGCTACTACTTCCTTACTTGCTGTCAACTTTACCCTTTCCTTCCCACTCGCAAAGCACCAAGACTGTTAAAGTCACAGGCTTTCCTAAAACCTTGAAAATGTCACAGTGCGCACAACGCAAAAAGGCAAACTTTCATCTCAACTCAGTCTGTGAGCCTCATTTGGTCACCTGTCTGGCTTGTTCCCTGGCCTAGCTCCCTGGTGCTCTTCAAGCTCTTTCCTCTCAGATCGCAGCCTCCTTTCAATGTCCCCTCCTCTGTCCAGGCCCAGGGACCTCCAAACTCCCTGCATCTCGGGTGTCCACAGAGGAAGCCCCAAATCAGTGAGCACCCAGGCAAGCCAAGGCAGGCACAGTGACCCTGGGCTCTGCAGGACGGTGGGGCGCTTCCTTCAAAAATGCAGATGTCCAGGCCAGGCCCTGGCGTGAGCACTGGAGAGGTTCTCCTCCACCTAAAGCAGCCCCTCCATCGTGCCGTCTCCAGGATGACTTCTGTGGGCCACTTGTTCCTGGAGGGCTTGCAACTTCACAGAACCTGTTAAA
Source organism: Orcinus orca (assembly GCF_937001465.1). Classification (NCBI taxonomy): domain Eukaryota; kingdom Metazoa; phylum Chordata; class Mammalia; order Artiodactyla; family Delphinidae; genus Orcinus; species Orcinus orca. The sequence goes on along the minus strand of NC_064562.1, from coordinate 102,808,267 downwards.
ATGCAGAACCCCAGGCCCCATCCCAGACACTGCAGCTCAGGAGATGGAGGGCCAGGAGTCTGCATTTCGAGAAAATATCCCAAGTGATTCTGATGCTGGTAATTCTCAAATCATACTTGGAGAGACTCTGCCCTCAGCAAAGGGCAAAAATTAAGACGCTTTTTCCTTTTTGGGTATGTGGCATGAGTGATCTTAGTTCCCAGACCAGGGATCAAACCCATGACCCCTGCAGTGGAAGCATGGATTCTTAACCACTGGGCTGCCAGGGAAATCCCAAGATGCTTTTTCATACAGTTTGTCAAGCCTTCTCTTCTCTCCCTGTCTCCCTCCCTCCCTTCTTCCTTCTTTCCTTCCTTCCTCCCTCCCTCCCTTCCTTCCTTCTTTTCCTTCCTTCCTTCCTTCCTTCCTCCCTTCCTTCCTCCCTCCCTCCCTTCCTTCCTTCCTTCCTTCCTTCCTCCCTCCCTTCCTTCTTTTCCTTCCTTCCTTCCTCCCTTCCTCCCTCCCTCCCTTCCTTCCTTCCTTCCTTCCTCCCTCCCTCCCTTCCTTCCTTCTTTTCCTTCCTTCCTTCCTCCCTTCCTCCCTCCCTCCCTCCCTCCCTTCCTTCCTTCCTTCCTTCCTTCCTCCCTCCCTCCCTTCCTTCCTTCTTTTCCTTCCTTCCTTCCTTCCTTCCTCCTTCTCCTTTTTCCTACACTCACAGAAACGCTAACAGTCATTTCTGGGTTGTAAGAGACATTTATAAAGAAAATTATATATATTATATATTTATTTATAGTTATATATATATTCATTATATATGAATATATAAGAAAACAGAAATGCTTGTATTTATATTTTTTGGCCTTTTCCCGATTTTTTGAACTTATTTGGTCACTAGGAAAAATATATAATAAAGAAAAGAAAAACTTGAATGACTCTTAGGAAGTGTGTCAGCTGGGAAACTGGATTTGACCCTGGAGTCTCTCCTGGCTCAAGAACAAGTCTTCATCTCCTAATATCTAAGTAACCAGGGGGTTGTTCCTGGGACTCCAAAGAAACCTCCCAAGTGACTGTGTGTACTGCCAGGGCAGGAAGTTCCTGTGGCTTGGGCCTGCTGACCTCCAAGCCTGGAAAGGAAAAATGTGCTGGGGGTTAAATATCACCTGCCTCAGGTCTGCAGGGTACCACCCCTCTCCACCTCCCACCCTCCCGCCTCATGAGACTGTCCCCTGCAGCTCTGAGGCAGCTTGGTGAGTTTGATCCCACTCTGCCCCTCTCTTAGCTTGAAGGCAAGACTCTGATCATCAGTACTCTCTTCTGTGAAGCCAGCAAAGGGAGCAATCACCTTTTCTTTGCGAGAGGGTTGGGAGAATTAAATGCAAATGCTTGTGAAAATGCTTTGCGCATGGTGCCCAGCAGTCACTCCTGCAGCCCTCGGTGCTTTTCCACAGAACCTTAGTAACTTCTGCTGTGCATCGGGATGCCCTGGACGTGGGCCTTATATACAGTGAAGGCACATTCCTGCTTTCAAGGCACTTCAGCTGCCCAGGGAGAGAAACTGACACTTAGACAAAGCCAGCATGTGAGTTTTGCTAGGACAGGAGGAATCAAGCCAATCTCAGAGCAAATTCTAACCTTCCTTAAGACCTGTGACCCGAGGCAAGTTATTTGGCCTCTGTGGGCTGCTATCTCAGAAATTTGAAGACATCTGTTTCACAGGGTGGTTCTAAGGATCAAAATGCGATTGATCGCTGCAAGCCTCAGGAATTAGCATCTCTCCTTTAGAACACTTGCTCCATCTCCCTGCAACTTCTACATTGATTTCATTAACGTTGCCACCCACTTTTTCTTCCTAAGCATCAATATTTGTGAAATCATGGTTTTGATGTGTGAGTCCTATTTTTTCTTCTTATGAACATTAAAACAAATGCATAGCTGTAAAAATCCAAGTCCACCTAGCAAATTTTCATGTGCCTGCTGGGGCATAAATACCACACTTAGGTAGGGAAATACAGATATTCTTGGATATTCTTAATTATGTTGCTTCTCGAGAGGCTTAAATACACGCAATTTTGTTGATTTGGAGAAGCATAGAGTAGGTGAGAGGACCCGATGCCTTAGGGCTGGGGCAGGGGGAGGCTTAAGGCTCCCCAGAGGGGTGACATCTGAACACTGCAAGGAAGCTGGAACTACCTGTCATCAGACAGTTGAAAGGACTTGAGGAAGGGAGGAGGAGCTAAAGGAGGTGCTTTCTTAAAAAAGGGAGACAAAGGCTAGGAGCAGAACTGGACATTAGAACATTTTCGAGGAATTGCCTGCAGGGTAGCAGGTTGGGCTATAAGTGGAAGCGTGTGAGAGATGAGCTTGGAAGCGTAGATAAGCTGGCTCAGATAAAGATAAAGAAGGGCATGCGTGCTCTCTGAGGAATTTGGACTTGATCCTGGTGGATAGGGTGAAACCCTGAGGAGTCACATGTTTCCATTTACAGCCTAAGAAGATCTCAGAATTATTTAGAGTAGCTCAAGATGGAAGGTCCAAGAGGCTGCCTGATAAATCTGTAGAAACACCTCTCACACCTCCCGTTTCTCATCCCTTCATTTGCTAACTGGGGCTTTCACATAAATCATATGGAACTATTTATTTCAGCAGAAATGAGCACTTTGTTTCTGAGGTCAGCTTCTACTGTCCCCCAAAGCCGTGGCTGTTAGAATTGTCATGCACCCACCTAGTCGTGAAAGCCACAAACCTGGGAGCTGTCTTCAGTTCCCTCCTCTGCTTCGCCTTCCACAGCCAGGCTCAGCAGCCTGACAATTTCCCCTTTGCGATACGGATCAAATCCTGTGCCCCCTCTGCCTTCCACTGCCCCTGAAGTTCATACCTTCTTCATCTCTCACTTCAATGCTTTGTAATGGTCTCCAAACCATCCCACTGCTGGTTACATCTGGATTCCTCCATGTAGGTAGCAACAAGATCTTAAGCAAATTCCTTAATCTTATAGGTCTCTGTTTCTTCATTGTCACATGGGGATGATGTATTCCTATACCGATCTGTCTCACAGGGTTGCTGCGAGGATTATGTAAGCTACCGAGTGTCAAGCATTTCCTATACTGCATGGTACCTAGAAGTTCAATAAGGATTTGGCATTATTCTTATATCCCTCTCCCATTCTGTAATCTATGGCTGCCTTAAAAACCCAAACTCTAGGGCTTCCCTGGTGGCACAGTGGTTGACAGTCTGCCTGCCGATGCAGGGGACAAGGGTTCGTGCCCCGTTCCGGGAAGATCCCACATGCCGCGGAGCGGCTGGGCCCGTGAGCCATGGCCGCTGAGCCTGTGCGTCCAGAGCCTGTGCTCCGCAGCGGGAGAGGCCACAGCAGGGAGAGGCCCGCGTACTGCAAAAAAAAAAAAACAAAAACAAACCCAAACTCTATACATGAATAAATTGGCCTTCTGGTGTTAGTCACCAGCCTCCTGGGCAGGGTTCATGGAGTCCCTGAGACTCATAGCTGCTCTCTGTGTGAGATGACCAAGCCCTGCAGGGATCAACTGGGACGAGGCTGGGGTGAGGCAAGAGAAGCACCTGGGGTGCAAAATTGAAGGAGGCGCTAACTCTCAGGGTCGTGCAAGTGCTCCCTTAAATTCTGTGCCCTAGTTCCAAAGGGGGGTTTACAACTTGCTTTGTTTTCCTCTAGTTGAGTGATCCTCTACACAGAGAACCACACTCTCCAGCCGTGGGTACCACGCAAGCAAGCTCCAGTGCAGCCTTCCAGGTACTCTGAGACCCGAGGGGGTAGAAGGAAGAGGGAGAGCCCAGGGGAGGCTTAGGGCTACAGTGACATCGGTGAGGGCAGTGCCAGGAGGAGATGAGTGTCTGTGTCCCAGGCACCCGGACTGCCCAGGGATAGGGATTTGCCATCAACCCTGAGCAGCCACAGGCTGCCTAGCAGGCTGGTACGTTTCATTATTAAAGTGTGATCTGTAGTTTCTGCCACCCCCAGCTCAGCGAGGGAGCAATGCCCCTGCCTCCCTCTTGGTTGGTCCTGGTCCTAAGCAACTAAAGCGGGTGCTGATTAGCTGAGGTCAGCTTTATATTGCCGATTATCCAGGCAACTCTGGATCCATTGGGGTGTTGGTGCGGAGGAGGAGGAGGGCGGGGCTGAGGGCAGGAACGAGACATCATCCTATGAAGAGGTGATCCGGGCAGACACATCTGTCTTGACTCCGCACACTCAGCACGAGCAGAAGCCGCCAGGTGTTGCGGTGGGCGTGGGGCAGGGGCGAGGTGGAAGTAGAGGACAGGGAGAGGTCTCAGATTTCCCATGCATCTGTCCTGCCCAATATTTTAGAACTCCTTTCAAATCAGCAAGTGAACGTAGCGAAGTGAGACCACATCACGCTGGTCCCAGTCTGGTGCTTGCAAATTAATGCATCGTGAAAGGAATCGAGGATGTTGCCAAGGCCAATTAGAAAGTCAGCGGTGCTGGGAATACCAGTCGGCAGGGTGTGCATCCCACTGCCCCTCCCCCCCGCCCCTCCCCCCGCCCCACACCCCAAGAGGGTTTTCCCTTTGCCCCGTGGTTCTTTCTTCCTCTTCCTCCTTCACCCGGGTCCCCCTCCAACCGGCTTGGCTCAGAAGGAAGCTTATACATTTGGGTAAATGCCAGACTGGGTTTGAATTCTGGATCTACCACTGACCATCGGTGAGGTATTGGTCAAGTTATTTAATCTCTTTGAGCCTCAGTTTCCCCAGCTGCTGTATACCCACCCAGAAGATGGAAGGATGAATGTGGTAGTGTCTGCAGAGTACCTGACAGTAGTTTCCACTGATGCTAGTTAACACTCAGGTTAGTTCTGTCCCACCTTTTTTTCAAATGCAGAGCTGTTGATTTTTTATAATCTTAACAGGAAGAAATTTTTGTGTTAGGACTTTTGAGGAAGCTTTCTAGTGGGTTCCTTAAGCAAGAATTATTAATAATGATGATAGAAAACATGTATGGAGTATTTCCCATGCTCACGGCTCTGTTCTCAGTACTTTACAAGGACTAACTCATTTATTCCCCCACCAGCTCTGTGAAGCAGGAACTACTGTCATCCTTATTTTATAGACCAAGAGAAATACCCTCGTCCCCTAGAGAGTGGGTTCACCTATCTACTCCTGCTGGATTGTTTGTTTGTTGAAGAATGGCTTTGGACCTCTCATGATTTTAAAAAATAATAATTTATTGAGGCAAAATTCCTATAACACAAAATTAACCATTTTAAGATGAACAAATCAGTGGCATTTAGTACATTCAGAATGTTGTGCACCCACCACCTCTGTCTAGTTCCAAAACATTTCCATCACTCCAAAGTAAAACGCCTTATCCCTCCCCCAGTCCCTGGCTACCACCCATCTGTGTTCTGTCTCTGTAGATTTATCTATTCTGGATTATTTCGTATAAATGGATCATATAATATGGGACTTCGTTGTTTCTGACTTTTTTTCACAAAGCATAATGCTTTCATAGTTCATCCTCATTGTAGCATGTATCAGTACCTTTTTATGGCTGAATAATTCTCCATTTTATATGCCACATTTTATATACCACAATTTGCTTATCCACTCATTTCTTTTTTCATATATATATAAATAAATTAATTAATTAATTTATTTTTGGCTGTGTTGGGTCTTCGTTTCTGCGCGCGGGCTTTCTCCAGTTGCGGCGAGCGGGGGTCACTCGTCATCGCGGTGCGCGGGCCTCTCACTGTCGTGGCCTCTCCCGTAGCAGAGCACAGCCTCCGGACTCGCAGGCTCAGTAGTTGTGGCTCACGGGCCCAGCCGCTCCGCGGCATGTGGGATCCTCCAGGACCGGGGCACGAACCCATGTCCCCTGCATCGGCAGGCAGACTCCCAACCACTACGCCACCAGGGAAGCCCCCTCCACTCATTTCTTGATGTACATTTGGACTGGTTCCACCTATTGATTATTGTAAGTCCTGCTGCTACGAACATGCTTGTACATTTACTCATTTGAGTCCCTGCTTTCAATTTTTCAGGATATATACTAATGGGTGGAATTGTGGGATCATACACTGATTCTATGTTTAAATTTTGAGGAACTATGAAACTGCTCTCTACAGCAGCTGAACTATTTTACATTCCCACCAACAATGTGTGAGGGTTCCAATTCTTCCCACATCCTCATCTACATGTGTTATTTTCCATTTTTTACAAATTCTAGTGGGTGTAAAGTGGTAGCTCATTGTGGCTTCAATTTGCATTTCCCTAACGACCAAGCACATCTCTTCATGTGCTTTGTGGGCTCTTTGTATATCTTCTTTGGGAAAATGTCTGTTCAAGTCCTTTGCCCATTTTTTATTTTTATTTATTTATTTATTTTTTGCCCATTTTTAAAATTGAGCTGTTTGTCTTTTTGTTGAGTTGTAAGGGTTCTTTATATAATCTGGATACAAAATCTTATCAGAGGTATGATTTGCAAATATTTTCTCCCGTTCATAGCCTGTCTTTTCACTTTCCTGACGATGGCCTTGGATGCACAAAAGTTTTTAATTTTGATAAAATCCAATTTATCTGTTTTTGTTGTTGTTTTTGCTCTTGGCCTGACATCACATCTAAAAATCTATTGCAAAATCTAAATTTATGAAGATTTACTCCAGTTTTCTACTCAGAGTTTTACAGTTTTAGCTGTTACATTTAGGTCATGTATCCATTTTGAGTTAGATTTTCCATATAATGTGAGGTAGAAGTTGAGCTTAATTCCTCTGCGTGTGGAAATTCAGTTGCTCCAGTACCAACTGTTGAAGAGACTATTCTTTCCCCATCGAATGGTTTTCCCCTTGTGATTTTAATCTCTGTGGAACAGGCATGAAGACAGTTAAAGAAGAGCAGGCATCTCAAGCCCTGGTCTGGGAACAAGGGGAGCTATCGGGACAGGTTGCTTAGCATGTCAAACAAAGGATTGGGAAGAACATTTCTAGAACTATAGCCCTGCCTGTAAGTGGGGGGACTTCTCGCTGTTTATGATTTCATCAAATATGAGTTGACTGACTTTTCAAATTGATTTGTTTTATCCAATGCAATGGAAAGAAAAAATGATGCAAACCATTGAGGTTACATCCAAATCCCCAATTCAGAACTCAGTGCAGCTGACATACCAACACGCCAGGCTAACCTTTGTACGGGGAGGCCATGTGATTTCCATCACTTGAGTAATTTACCTCCTCCGCTCACTTTTCTAATACTCCTGAATGTGAAGAACATTATCCTGGTAATGTTCAGGATAAAAGCTGGTAATTACAGTACAGTATTTTACAGTTTTCAAAATGTATTCTATTGCAGTGAATTATTAACTGAAATAAGATCTCACTGTAATCTGAGAGAGTCAGTGAACTTGAAATTGTAAATAAAACACTTAGGAAGGACTCCACATTTATAATACAGAAACCACAACAGACTTGCTGTTGAACTAAGAGAACGGGAAAAGAGGATTAACGTCTTCTAAGTTTTTACTATATGTTAGATACTCAGACAGATGCACAATCTTTGTTTTCTCATTTAATCCTTGCCACAGCCTGAGAAGCAGATATTCTGATTCTCATTTTACAGATGTAAAAAACTGAGACACAAAGAAGTTAAGTCTCTTGCCCCAGGCAGATCTCTGAGAAGCATAAAAGCCAGGATTTTAGCTCAGATCACATGGTCTCAACGTCCACCCACTCTCTTTTAAAGACTGAAAAATCATTGGGAACAAAGTTTAGTTCAATTGTAATAAAAAAATAAAAAACCAAAAAAGACCCAAGTAATCCAACTGAAGCTTTTCTTGTTCATTTAAGATGATCGAACTGGGATATCATGTTGGCCTCCCATACACTTGACCAGAAGTTTCTAGGAAGCCAGCACCTCTTTGAGAATCATTTGACTCCTTTATTTAAAATCGACAATTTCAAGAGGCAGTTTCATCTTTCTCTTTCCCTCAAACAGTTCCCCAAGAGATCTTCTGAGCTGGTTCTAACCTGGACTTGTCAGTTCTTCCTGAGGGTTCTAGCAATTCCAGATTTTAGTTAGTTCTGGGTTCTGAACCTCTAGAGGTCACAGGGCAAGAGAAACATGGACAGGAGTGTCTGGTTACCTAGAGTTACAGAACTGCAGGCCAGCAGGGCAAGCCAGCTGCTGAGCCCTCAAATGTAGCTTTGCTCCTGGAGGCCACAGTTGCTGAGAACCCTGCTGGAAACCCAAGCACCTTAAGCTGAATGGTCAAGCCAGCCCCAACCTGAGGTGCCGAAAACAGCCAGCCACATACAACAAGTCTTAAACTGTAATTCTTTTGGATCCAACAACTCCACTTCTGCTGATTTATCCCAAGGGAATTAATATGAAAACTACAGATTTGGCTACAAGGTTTTCCCCCCCCTCAGCATTTATTATAATAAATCAAATATAATATAAATATCTTGCATGTGGGGATTGGATAAACCAAACAAATATATCCATTTAATGAAATACAGTTCAGCTATTTAAAGTCTGGCAAAGAAAAACTAACTTTTTGACATAGAAAGTTGTTAAGTGAAAACAAGAGCTAAGTCAAAAAGATTACAAAGCAGTATTGTCTGTCGATCTATTATCTCTAGCTCCAAAACCTGAAAATGTAAACCCTACTAGCAACAGGAGAACTCAGCTATAGGAATTATGGACATTTTTGTGCTTTTCCGTATTCTCCAGATTTTTCTGTAATTTACTTGTTACTTTTGTAATTGGTAAAAAATATTATTTAGGCAAAAATTAAAACAGAGCCAGAATCTTGTAGCTCTGTTTGGAGAAGAACATAAAATTTCAGCACTTCAATAGAATTTGCTTTCCAGAGGATGAGATTTGCAATTTTAAATACATATTTAGTCCATCTCACTGACCAACCTGGATAGCTGAGAGCAGATTATGTCATGGTTGTGATAGTCTGGGGATTCTCTTTCCCTTTTACCTAGGACCACTGACTCCTGTGGGATCAGGCCCCTGTGATTGGCATGTCCCTGAGTAGCTACAGAGCAAGTACTAACCAGCCTAAGAAGTGTGGGAAGGACCTAGTGCCTTGCACACTATTCCTATTCATTACATGTTTGTTAGTTGATTGACAGAGCTCCTTGACTCCCTTCGGAGGTCCCTCCAAGAGCCAGGAGGGAGTTCTAACTATAATCTCCACACTCTTTATTAACTTCTTCAAATAATGCATTGCAATAGGTGCAGGAAAAGCATTTGACAAAATTTGACATCCATTTATGATAAAAAAAAAATCTCAACAAAGTTGGTATGGTGGGAACATACCTCAACATGATAAAGGCAATATATGACAATCCCAGAGCTAGCATTCATACTGAATGGTGAAAAGCTAAAAGCTTTTCCTCTAAGGTCAGAAACAAGACAAAGATGCCCACTCTTGCCATTTTAATTCAACATAGTATTGGAAAGCCTAGCCACAGCAGTCAGACAAGAAAAAAGAAATAAAAGGCATGCAAATTGGAAATGAAGAAGTAAAACTGTCACTATTTGCAAGTGACGTGATATTATATATAGAAAACCCTAATGACTTCATCAAAAAACTCTTAGAACTAATAAACATTCAGTAAAGTTTAAGAATACAAAATCAATATACAAAAATCTGTTTTGTTTCTACACACTAATAATAAACTATTAGAAAGAACAATTAAGAAAATACCATTTACAATTGCATCAAAAAGAATAAAATACCTAGGAGTACATTTAACCGAGGAGGTGAAAGATCTGTACTCTGAAAACTGTAAAACATTGGTAAAAGAAATTGAAGACAACACAAATAAATGGAAAGATATTCCATACTCATGTTAAAATGTTTATAATACCTAAAGCAATCTACAGATTCAGTGCAATCCCTATCACAATACCCATGCATTTCCACAGAAATAAAGTCTCTTCAATAAATGGTGCTGGAAAAACTGGACAGCCATATGTAAAAGAATGAAACCAGACCACTTTCTTATACCATATACAAAAATAAACTCAAAATAGACTAAAGACTTAAATGTAAGACCTGAAACCAAGAAATGTTTAGTAGGAAACATAGGCAGTAAGCTCTTTGACATTGGTCTCAGCAATATGTTTTTGGATCTGTCTCCTCAGGCAAATACTTTTTCTTGTGAAAACTGTAACACATTGATAAAAGAAATTGAAGACGACACAAAAATAAATGGAAAGATATTCCATGCTCAGCGATTGGAAGAATTAATATTGTTAAAATGTCTATACTACCCAAAGCAATCTACAGAGTCAATGCAATTCCTATCAAAATTCCAATGGCATTTTTCCCAGAAATAGAACAAGTAGTCCTAAAATGCATATGGAACTGCAGTAGACCCTGAATAGCCAAAGCAATCTTGAGAACAAAGAATAAAGAACAAAGCTGGAGACATCAAACTCCCTGATTTCAATTGATGAAGAGAAGAAATTGTGGTATATATTGATATATACAATGGAATGCTATTCATCCATAAAAAAGAATGAAATCTGGTCACTTACAACAACATGGATCGACCTTGAGGCCACTGTGCTGAAATAAGTGAAATAAGTCAGGCAGAGAAAGACAAATACCACGTGATCTCACTCATACGTGGGACCTAAGAAACAAACAAAAACCAAGCTCATAGATAAAGAGAACAGATTGATGGTTTCCAGAATCAGGAAATGGGAGTTATGTGAAATGGGTTAAGGAGGTCAAAAAGTACATTACAATTGTAAAATAAATAAGTCAAAGGGATGTAATGTGCAGCGTGGTGACGACAGTTAGGAAGATTGTACTGTATTTTTGAAAGTTGCTGAGAGAGCAGATCTTAAAAGTTCTTGTCACAAGAAAAAACATTTTGTTTAATTTAGTTTTAATTATGCATGGGGATGATTGTTAATTAGACTCATTGCGGTGATCATTTTGCAATATACACCAATATCAAATCATGAAAAAAATTTAGAAGAGAATTAAGTATAACAGCAGTTAAAAAAAATAAAGATGAGGCATTTTCTTTTTTATGCTATTTGTTTTCATACTTGGCATTCTAGGGCTGGTGGTGTTGGTTTGGGGTTACTAAGCCTCATACTCCTGAAAAGTCATGCAAGAGAGTGAGTCTACTAGCTCTGGAGTATGTGAGAACAGCAACCACACAACGCGGGATTTGGAGGTGGGCAGGCACACACTCACATCACACTCCGCATCCAGCCTGCAAAGTAATCTTGGGCAAATTACTCATCTATCCAAGTCTTGGTTTTCTGCATTTTAAAAACAGGAATAATAATCCTCACTTGGCAGAATTGCTGTGAGCCCTAAGTGAGATTGAAAATACGTGACCCAATCTGTGTCACAAATCATCTGTTCTGTAAGTGTCTCTTTCCCTCCTGGCCTTTATTAGAGTTTTCAGCATAAGTAAGTGTGTGGTATTTTAAGATTTTTAAAATTCATTCTCCAAAGCTAGACTGATGGGGTGTGAATCCCAGCTCTGCCGTCTACTAACTGGATGACGTTGGGCAAGTTAATTTCTCAGTGCCTCTGTTTCTTTATCTATAAAATGGGAATAGGGACTTCCCTGGTGGTCCAGTGGTTAAGACTTTGCCTTCCAATGCAGGGACTGCAGGTTTGATCCCCGGTCAGGGAACTAAGATCCCACATGCCTCGCAGCCAAAAAACCAAAATACGAAACAGAAACAATATTGTAACAAATTCAATAAAGACTTTAAAAATAGTCCACATCAAAAAAAAAAATCTTTAGGAAAAAAATGGGAATAAACCAACCTAATAGGGTTTTTCTGACAATCAAATGAGTTAAAATATGTAACATCCTTAGAACAGAGCTTGGCTATATAAGTGGTAACTATAAAGTTGGCCAAAAAGTTCGTTCGGATTTCTCTGTAAGATAGTACAGAAAAACTGGAACGAACTTTTTGCCCAACCCAATATTATTACATTATCATTACTGTTATTATTATTATTATCATTTATGTTCTCACTCTTTATGCAAGAGAAAAAAGGCACAGTTTACACACAATATCCACAAAACAATAATATGTCAAATAACAGATGTAACAAAAGATGTGTTAAACCTTTAGGATAAAAATGATAAAACTTCATTGAGAGCCTTAAAAGAAGATGATGATGAATACCACGTTCATGGATTGGAAGACTCAATATCATAAATACCTCAAGTCTCCAATAATTAATCTGTACGCAAACCTGACTTTAAAATTCTTTTGGAAGAGCAAAGGGACAAAAAGGAGTTAAGGCAATTTTGAAGAAAAACAAAGAGGAGTGACTTGCCTTACCAGTTAAACACCAAGATTTACTACTGAGTATAGCAATAAAGCAGTTTGGTATTAAAGCAAGTAGACGTGACTCTCTTCCATTGTCTTAAAAAACAAAATGCACTGAGATATTTATCCTGTCAGTTCTTGGGGTGGTTAGGTGAGGCCTGGGGCAGCCTTTTCCAAATACTCCAATGTGCTGTATGAAGATGATCATTTTCTTTGTGTTCATAATGTGAAAAGCTTACAAAGCACTGGAATAGACCAGTGGACTAGAAAAGAGAACTCAAAGAGATTCTCATATACATGGAAATTTTATCATGTCCAAAAGTAGTGTCATTATTAATCTCTTAGGACTGAAAGGATTATTCAAGAAATGGTACAGCTAGTTTTATATATATATTTCATATATATGTATATATATGAAAAAATTTTTAATTGTTTTTCTACCTCACACCATAAGCAATAACCAATTTCACATGAATTGAAGATTAAAATATAAAAAAGAAAAATAGTACAAAGTTTTAAAAGAAAATTTAGGAGAATATTTTGATACTATGAGATCAGAGAAGAACTTAGCAAAAGCAGAGAAAGCACAAACTATAAAATAAAGTACTAATAAATTTGACTATAGACATGACCAAAACAACCAGGAGTATAGTCAGATGACCAATGAACCATCTGGAAAAAAATTTACAACTTACATCACAAAGAGCTAACATCACTAATAAATTAAAAACCCTCTTGCAAATTAATAAACTATAATTTCATATGAACAGACAGATCACAGAAAAGTATACGTAAGTGGTCTTTTAAAAACCTAAAAATATTTTATTTCTGTGCCAGGAGTTCAACTTCACTAATAGTAGCAGAAATGCAAATTAAATCCACATTGAGATACTACTTTTTACCTGTTAGGATGGTAAAAGTCCAGAAGTCTAATTTATGGTAACATCCATGGTGTAGGAAACACACCCTCTTACAACACTGTGGGGTATAAATTTTTACAACCCCTAAGGAGGGAATTTGGCACTATCTATTAATTACAGTCTCCTATATCCTTTGATCATGCATTTCCATATCTAGGAATTTGTCCCTTAGACATTTGCACAGATGTGTGTAATGATAAAAGAACAAGGTTACTCAGGGCAACATTGTTTGGAAGAGCAAAAGATGGGAAACAACCCAATATTAATCGGTAAGTGGTTAAATGTAAATTACAGTACATTCATATTACTGAGTATTATGGAGCTGTAGAATGAGAAAAATCTTTAGTGTAGTACTGATACGGAATAATCTCCAAGATATACAGTAAAGGAGAAAAACCCCTCAAGATGTGTAATAGTATATACAGTATGTTAATATTTGGGTTGGGGACTTCCCTGGTGGTCCAGTGGTTAAGACTCCAGGCTTCCACTGCAGGGGGCGTGGGTTCGAGCCCTGGTTGGAGAACCAAGATCCCCACTTGCCACATGGTGCAGCCAAAAAAACCCCAGAAGAACAATATTTGGGTTAAAAGGTAAAAGAGACAATTTATCTTTTGCTTTTTTATGTGCATAAAATAATTTTGTAAGGATATTGAAGGAAATTCGGTGACTAAGGAAGGAAGAGCCAGAGAAGAGAGACATCACTATATGTTCTTCTGTACCTCTTGGATTTTGAGCAATGTGCATGAAATGAAAGGTTTATTTACTCATTTGTTTGTTTGTTTATTTATTTATTTACTTACTTATTTAGGCCGTACTGAACGACTTGCAAGATCTTTGTTCCCTGACCAGGGCTTGAACCCAGGCTATCGCAGTGAAAGCACTGAGTCCTAACCACTGGACCACCAGGGAATTCCCATATTTATATTTAGCAATTAACTATTAATACATTGAAATTTAAAAATTTTATACAATTAAAGACATCATAAATATATGAAAAGACAAATCACATACTAGGAGGCTGTCTTTTCAACAGATGTTACTAACAAAAGATTAGTACCCAGAGTTCCAGTTCAATAAGAAAAAGACAAACAAGTCAATATTAAAATGGACAGAAAATAAGATGAAAACATTCACAGAAAAAGAAACATGACTGGTCAATTAACATCTTTAAAAGACATGTATTCTAACAATTAGAAAATTGTAAATTCAAATAAATTGCCATTTACTGCCATGAGGTTGGAAAATATTAAAAATTCCAACCATCCCAAATGTTGGTGAGGATACAGGATATGTAGAACTCTCAGGCCTGCTGGTGGGAGTGTAAATGGGTGTTAACACATTAGACGGCTACACAGCTATAAAGTAGAAAATATGCATACCGTTTGACACAGTAATTGCACTTTTTGGTACGTATTGTAGAAAACTTCTAGCACTTGTTTATGAAGAGACACATGCAGAAAATAGTCATTGACATACTGTTGGTACTAAAAAGACAACAGGACAATGGATAACTAATGGTATAGTTACAAAGTGAAATATTACATACCAATATTCCAGTTCTAATATTCCTATATATATGTATATATGTACATATTTAGATATACATACATATATATCAACATAGATAAATCTCAAACACACGAGGTGGAATGAAAAGCCAATTTTAGAAGGATACTATTTAAATAAAATTTTAAAACATTCCAAATGATTCTATATGATGTTTGTCCTTATTTACATATACAGCAAGTCTTAAAAGTACACTGGAATTAGAAATTCTAAATTCAAATAGTGGTTCCCCCTGGGCATAGGGGGAGGGCATAGGGGGAGGGAGGGGTACCTGTGGGATGGTTTCCATGTCTGCCATATTTTGGTTTTTGTTTAAAGTCTCTCATTGAAAGAAAAAAAAGAAAAAGGTAACATTTTATAAAACTGGTTGGTTGTACCTGACTATTATTTTCTGTACATTTTAATGTCTGAAATAGTTCATTAAAATAAAAAAGAACACAGAGATTTAGCATAGAGCACTAAAGAGCACAGATTTTTCTGGTTAGGGTTGATGTCCCATCTCTATCATTTGTAAGCACTGTGACCCTGGAAAGTCTCATAATCTCTTTAAATCTCATTTTCTCCAGCTGCAAAATGGGGATAATTATAACAGTTATAAGATGGGGTAAGATAAAGATTGAACAAGGTTATGAATGAATAATCCTGGTACACAGTAGGTGCTTAGTAAGTATTAACCAATATTACCATCATCTCCATTTGACTAGGGGAAGGGCATTCTTGAGTCACTTTGACTCTTCATTTCTTAACTCTAGAAAGTGAGATTTTGTGCATTAGATCCCAAGAACTTATTCCTCTTCTAACTGCCAGTTTGTACCCTTTGACCCACATCCCCCCAATTCCCATACCTGCAGCCCCTGGTAACCACACCTCTACTCTCTGTTTCTATGAGTTTGGCTTTTTTAGATTCCACATGTGAGATCATACAGTATTTGTTTTTCTCTGTCCGACTTATTTAGCATAATGCCCTCAAGTTTCATCCAATAAAAATGGTCAGGGCTTCCCTGGTGGTGCAGTGGTTGGGAGTCCACCTGCCGATGCAGGGGACGCAGGTTCGTGCCGCGGTCCGGGAAGATCCCACATGCCGCGGAGCGGCTGGGCCCGTGAGCCATGGCCACTGGGCCTGTGCGTCCGAAGCCTGCGCTCCGCGGCAGAAGAGGCTGCAGCAGTGAGAGGCCCGCATACCGCAAAAAAAAAAAAAAAAGGTCAGATTTTCTTCTTTCTCATGGCTGAATAATATTCCATTATATATTTATACCATGTCTTCTTTAATTCATCCATTGATGGACACTTAGGTTGCTTCCATATCTTGGCTATTGTAAATAAAGTGACAACAAACATGAGAGTGCAGACATCTTTTCGAGATCTTGCTTTCATTTCCGAATACCCAGAAATGGGTTTGCTGGATCACGTGGTAGTTCTATTTAAAATTTTTAACAATACTGTATTATACACTTGAAAGTGACTTAAATGTTCGCACACAAAAAAGAAATGATAATTATGTGATGTGATGGAAGTGTTAGCTAACTCTGTGGTGGTAATCATATAGCAACATATAACTATCAAATCAACATGCTGTACACCTTAAACTTCACAATGTTATGTATGTCAATTATAGCTCAACTTAAAAGAAAAAAGGAAGTGAGATTTTGGTCTCCTGTCTCGATGAAACGTAACTGAAAATAAAGAGATAAGCTTGGAACAATTTTTTTTTTAAGTCTACTTTTAACAGAAGCTTAAGTTTTGACAAAAGCTGCTAATTAAGTCTGCAAGGAAGATACAGTACTGATTAAATCAGCTGTACCTGCTAGTGGACGATCCTCCGAAATAAATGAAGAGCTATCAAATTCTTCCAGCACTGTGGGGCTGCAGTTAAACGCTCAGCTCTTTTGGGCTCGTTCTCATGTAATCTGCCAGGATACCCATAGTGGCACTTACTGCAGACTTCTTGGTAGGAAAATAGGGAAAAAATACCTGAGCAGTCCTTCTATGATTATTCACTGTGCTCCTTCTGAGTACCATCATTGTACAGGGGCTAGGAGTGACCCTGAAGTGCCCCTGCTTTAATAACTGAATCATCCCACTGGGGAAACAAAGCAAATACCAGAGCACAGATGCCTGAACAATGTGACAAAAGTATGTGATTAATTGCTTCATTGAGTGGTAAACACAACAAGCCTGGGGAATTCACACAAGGGGGCAGTGGATGAAGGCTGCAAGAAACAGCTCCAGCTTTGGTGTCAGACAAATGGAAGTTGAAAGCAAGCCCCCTCCCACCTCCACAGGAGGCGTGCTCTTCCTTACCTTCATGGTTACCCATATGACTTGCATTAGCTAATGGGATGTTAGCGGAGGTGATGTGAATGAAGGCTTCAAAATGCTTGCCCAGTTGGGTTTTGAGCCTCTTGTCATGAGATTGTTGGGGAGGATAAACGTCTCCTCTACCCTCTTCACTTCAGTGTATGGGGGCCTGCAGATTAAAGTAATAAAAGACAAAAAGAGAAAAGGCACACACTTTTTTATTAATATTTTACACACTTGAGAATTTACAGAAAAAGAGAAACACAAAGAAGTGGTTAGACTCAGAAGCTCATATACCATTTTAACAAAGGAAAGGGGGTTTGAGATTTGAGGGATAATGTTTTGTGGGAAGTAACTAAGAAATATATGGGGAAACTAATGGAACATAGGGTTATTTTAGAAAGATTTTTTAATGCAGACTCATCTCAGTGCTGACTCTCCATCTCCAGTGAAAAGAGTTGCTCTCCTCTTCCTGGTATGAGAGAGGGAAAATTTATGCCCTAATTTTGGGCAGAAAACAGAAGGGCAGAGAAATCTTCCTGCATCTTCTGATTCTCAATAACACTTATGCCAAAGTGGTATATTTTGGGGTTGCATATCCTGATCTCATTCAACATGCCCAGTTACCTGCTTACCCCAGGTGAATAAAAGACACACGGAGCATGGTTGGACCCACCCTACAGCCTGCAACCAAGCCCAGACTAGATCAGCTGAACCACAGCCAACCTACAGGTACCTGAACGAGAAATAAATGCTTATGGCTATGTGCCACTGAGATTTTACAGTTACTCGTTCCTGAGTATGATTGCAACAGTAGTTTATTCATCTGTAAAATGGGAAAAATGTGTATCTTATTTGCAGTGGTATCATGAGAATTAAGTGAAATACGAACCTAGTATCTCACCCTGAGGATACAAATGAGGTCATGTTAATATTGATGCCCGACCTGCTCATGAGGACATTCCCTTCCTGGAAGTGGGTCCATAAGTAGACCTTATGTTTCTCAATGTTGGGGTGTGCCCCTTCACTCACCAGCCCCTGGTCCCCACAATTCTACCAGGGTACCACTCTAAGCTCGGGTTCTTCATTATTTATTGGTTCGGGCTGGTCATTTGGTGGAACTGCCGTGGACACTCACCAACAGAGGGTTTGAACTTCATGATGCAGGATGGCTTGGTTCATTTACTTAACAAACGTCTATAGAGTACTGAGCGACATATTTCAGCAGCACACTAAGCCGGATTCATGACTTAGGGTAATGGTGCTGATGAGAAGAATGAGGATAGAAAATACTCTCTCCCTCATACCGGGATTAACATATATACACTATTGATACTATGCATAAAATAGATAACTCGGGCTTCCCTGGTGGCGCAGTTGTTGAGAGTCTGCCTGCCGATGCAGGGGACACGGGTTCGTGCCCTGGTCCGGGAAGATCCCACATGCCGCGGAGCGGCTGGGCCCGTGAGCCGTGGCCGCTGAGCCGACACATCCAGAGCCTGTGCTCCGCAATGGGAGTGGCCACAACAGTGAGAGGCCCGCATACCACAAAAAAAAAAAAAAAAAAAAGATAACTCATGATAACCTACGGTATAGCTCAGGGAAGTCTACTGAATGCTCTGTGGTGACCTAAATGGGAAGGAAATCCAAAAAAGAGGGGATATATGTATATGTATAGCTGATTCATCTTGCTGTACAGTAGAAGCTAACACAACATTGTAAATCAAGTATATTCCAAAAAAAATTAATTAAAAAAAAAAAGAAAAGAAAATACTCTCTCCCTCACTTAGTGTAAGTCCATTATTGACTCCACAGCCTGCTAGGGCCCCAGAGAGTCAGAATTGAAACAGCTCTTTCAAATGGGAAATATTTCCAGAATGGCAGAGTTGAGAAGAGATTATTTGTAAACCCAATCTAGTTCTCCCCAGTAGCCCTGAGGGCCTGTTGCCCAGTCTGGGTCCCTAGGGTCAATTTCCTCCCTGGCTTCTATAAGGACTTTCCAAGCCGTGGCCCTCAATTCTGTTAGGCATGTCTGAGCCCCAGGCATGAACCGCAAATCAAGACATGTTCCCAGAAGACATTCTAGGCTCCATGCAAATCTGAGTTTGCAAATGGTTTCTTGAGAGAGTGGGTATCCTTTGACTACTCCCAGTGGATAGATGGGATCCTACTTGGACCCCTGCTTGTAGAAATAATGTCTGGAAAGTACTAGGTGAATGGTAGGTAGACAAGAAGTGTTGGTTCTCTTCTACTTCCTGGAAGAGAGGAAATGCGAGCTGGATTATGGAGCAGCTGGAATGAAAAAGAGAGGGGCCAGATCTCCAGGCCCACTGTGAGCAAAAAAGCCCAATCATTGTACATCAGACCCCGAAGATAGCTCAGAGATGACAGCTAGACCAGTAAAGTGGGCCCAATGGCCTGCTGTTTGCTCGGGCTACATAGCAAGTAGTTCAGGCCAGGTGTCGCTGCTCTGGGCGATTGCAGACCTGTGGACCCAGAAGACATCCTTTAGGAATGAAACTATTTTAAGGTCTCCCAGAATCCCCAAATTTCCTAAAGTCCTAATGTGTACTATTTTTCTTACATTTGTGACTCTTCTTCAAATGTTAACATTATTCATTTAAAACTATTACTGATCTCTGTTAGCTTTAAAAAAAATTATTGAGACTATTTTTTTGGATCAGTTTCAGGTTCACAGCAAAATTGTAGGGAAGATACAGAGATTTCCCATAACTCCCAGCACCCCACACATGCACAGCTTTTCCTATCATCCACATCCCGCACCAGAGTGGTACATTTGTTATAATTGACGAACCTACGTTGACACATCATAATCACCCAAAGTCCAGAGTTTACATTACAGTTTAATCCTAGTGTTGTACATTTGACGAGTTTGGGCAAATGTATAATGACATGTGTCCATCATTATGGTATCATACAGAGGATTTTCACTGCCCTAAAAGCCTCTGTGCTCCCCCTAGTCATCCCTCCCCGCCCCTCTCTGATCTTTTTTACTGTCTTCACAGTTTTGCCTTCTCCAGAAGGCCATACAGTTGGAATCATACAATACGTAGCCTTCTCAGATTGGCTTCTTGCACTCAGTAATATGCATTTAAGTTTCTTCCACATCTGTTTATGGCTTTCTAGCTTGTTTATTTTTAGCTCTGAATAATATTCCATTATCTGGATGGACCACAGTTTATACATTCACCTGCTGAGGGGCATCTTGTTGTTTCCCAGTTTGGGCAGTTATGAAAAAAGTTGCTATAAATATCTGCATGCAAGTTTTTGTATGGACCAAAGTTTTCAGTTCATTTGGGTGAATACCAAGGAGTGCCATTGCTGGATTATAGGTTAAGAGCATGTTCAATTTTGTAAGAAACCACCACACTGTCTTCCAAAGTGGTGAACCCTTTTGCATTCCCACCAGCAATGAATGAGAGTGCCTGCTTCTCCCGGAGAACCAACACCCTTTCCTGTTCTGTGACCTCTCAGCAAGGAGTTCTGCCTGGCTGAGTGGCTCGGCCACAGGAGGTGGCAAGAAGGGTGAGCCAGGCCAGTTAGCACAGATTGACCCAGTACATTTTCTTCCTGGAGTGAATAGAAACTAGAAAATAAGAGCTCTCCTTACAGTGTACCAGCTAGCCTTTGTTCCAAGTCCCCTGTTTCTTTAAGATGACCTACTAGGAGAACGACCCTTGGTGTTTCTAGTGCCTTAGACATACCCTCTAAAAAATCATCTCAGTCTGTCTCAGTGACATGTCAAAAGTGTTTGCTACCCTGCAGCTTCTTGGCCTATTGAGGGACCAGCTAACATTCTCTGGCTTTCTTTTTGAAAAGTCTCTAGAAGGCATGTCCAGGTCTGTTCAGAGCCTGCCTTTTCTGAGCTTACTCATTGCTGAATTCCCAGGTTGCACTCACCAACAGGGGCACCACAGCCCAGCAGGAGCTCTCTGTTCCATGTGCCCACCCTCACTTCCAGGCCCTTGCTCACAAGGTTCTCCTCATCTGACATGTCCCCTTCTATCTGCTTGGCCCCAATTCTGCCCATCCCACAAGAGTCAACCCCACCTCTGAGACTACCTGGCATTTACTGGCTACCACTATTGCCCTTGAGCATCGAATGCCTTGAAACATCCCTTGTCTTATCTTGGTAATGGTTTACAAATTTATTACACTCATGTGTGTTGGAAATATGTTTTTTTATTTTGTCTATAATCTAGCCTTCCTTCTGAGTGTGTGTCCTCTGGGTATTGGTGGGTGGCGGGGTAGAGGAGTAGAATCAGGAAACTGTTTATTCCAATGTAATAAACCAATGTTGTGCCATCAGGTAGTTTAGTTTCTTTAGGTAAAACGCCTGCTCTCTCAGAATCCCCCTCCCCCTACACGTAGACACACTATTCCTCTGTAAGATGGTATCAATGTTGGAATTTGTGGTGACAAAAAAATAACTCAGGAGACTGCAAGTAAGAAGAGTTTATTTAGGGTCTTAAGAATTACATTTCAGGAGGCACAGATTTGGGTAACCTGAAACAGTGTTTTGAGGAAGAGAAAGAAGCACTTATAAAAACAAAAAGCCACGAAGTTTTTAAAAGTTGCCTGGTAAGAATTGTGACTGACTCTGACCCTGAATCAGAAAATATTTGTCCTTAAGGAATCACAAAATTGTTTTAGGGTAGAGGTATGAAACATATATAGACTGTCACGAGTTATTTTAGGGTAAAGATTCAATAAGCATCTTGAGTTTCTGGCAGTTTTTCTGGGTCACTTCATCAGGTCAAAAGGTCAGACTCCATCCAGGCTGATGTGCGTAAGTCACACTTCCTTAATGACCTCCCAGCTCCATTTTAGAGAGCTCCTTAGCAATACCGACTCCGTTTTGATTTTCCTTTCACAGTGGGATGCTTGTGGTGACGTGTACAATGTCTTCATACTGTCTAGTCATTGGGCCAGCCTCTGAAGCTAATACCTGCTTCAGGAAACTTGTGGTCGCTTCCCTCATCTTGGGCATTGCTTCCAGACATCCTCTCCAGCTTCCTCTTACTGATGGGCTCCACTTCCGGCTCTCACTGGTATTTAAAGATTCCCATAGCTGCAGTCCCTGCTAGAGTTCTGACAGCCAGCACCCTCAGCGACTTTCCACATCTTCCCTCTGGGGCACGTAAAACTTTCTGGACACTTTTTTTTTTTTTTAATGTTACCTTTTATTTGACAATGCTTCCTGTGTAATATAATATACCAAATATGCATCATTAAGTATCTCTCTTTGAGATGCTTCAGGACAATATCGCTTCATTTTCCCTTAATAAAATCCATTTCCTTTCTTCATAACTTTGTTTAGTAGAAACACAAATCTTAGTTTTCGTCTATACTGAAATGTTTCCCTTATTATTTCTAGTAGTTTAATTACATCCACATAATAATTTTTAACCCTTAGAAACCTTAATCTCTAGCAAAAGCCAAGAAGGAAGTAACGGTGAACTGTTTGTCATATTAGCATTTCCTGATTGGCAAGCTTATAAACATATTCCACAACCTCTACAAATGCACATTTTCTCATTGCATAATTTCTTTTCTCAATGTGGTATAAGGTGTTTGTCTGGACACCTTCTAACCACACAGAAAGCTGGCAAGACTCAGGGAAGCCAAACTCAGGCTCTTCCCCTTGGCTACAGCAAACAGAGGCACTGGTTGAGCCCCAGGTATGGTCAGGGGTCATGGCGCCTTCCAATGGAAGCAGGACAGATCTCTCTATGCTCCAGGATTCCCCTGTGTTTAAGTTTGAGGGTCAGTCCTCCTGGGGACTTGAGAGGATATAAAAAAGGAGAACTGTGGCATCTGTCTTCCTCCTCTAGACTCTGTTTTTCTCTTCTTTCTTTTCCCCACCACCCTTCGGGCTGGAAGGAGTGGATCTTTCTCTTACTTCCTTTATTATATTCTTTTAACCATAGTATCTACTTGTCACAAATGGAAGGGATACTGTCTCTGCACTACTGATAGAAAAATCTATGAACTAGTCCTCCAAACCTATCCCTTGATATACTAAAGATTGTAGGAAACTGATCTCTAGCAGGCTTAGTTTGCTAGTCAATTATCCTGTTCATCTGAAATCAAACATCTGCTTTCTTCTACCCTCTGGTTGTAAGCTTCAGGGCTCTCTCTGAGGGAGAAGGCTGCAAAGGAACATGAGTTATAGGGGAAATTAAATATACTGGTTCAATATTTGCAAATATTAACTCAAATTTCATCTTGTTTAACACTTGTGCTTTTATTTAACTTTTTATGTTTGTTGGTCTTGTCTCTACAAGTAAGTAAAATGCTTGTTTTATTCAGCAGAGTTTCACACACTGTTATATACAGAGTAAAAGAAAATTAGAAATAAAATTTTACAGCTTCGTTGAGATACAGTTGACCTATAATATACTGCACACACTTAAAGAATACAACTTGATGAGTTTTGAAATATATATACACAAGTGAAACCATCAACACAATCAAGATAAGGAATATATCTCTCACTCTGAGAAGTTCAAAAAGCATCCTTCCGCCTATTTGCATTCCAATCCTTACATGCCCTAGGCAGTCAGTGATCAGCTTTCCGTCACTATAGATTAGTTGGCGTTGTCTACAATTTTATTTAAATGGATAATTTTTAAATAATTTGATATGTACTCTTTTTTTTTTTTTGGTCTGGCTGCTTTCACTAAGCATAATTACTATGATATTCATCCATGTTTTTCGTGTACCCATAGTTCATTCCTTTCTATTACTGGGTAGTAATCCATTTTATGGATATACCATAATTTGTTTACCTATTCTTTTGCTCATGGACATTTGGGTTGTTTCCAGTTTAGGGCTATTACAAAGAAAGCTATTATGAATGTTTGTGTACAAGTGGACATGTATTTTCATTTTATCTTGGGTAAATACCTAGGAATGGAATGGCTGGGGTGTATGGGAAATGGAGTTGCCAGATTTAGTAAACAAAAATACACAACACCCAAATAAAATTGAATTTTAGATAAACAACAAGTGGGCGTCCCTGGTGATGCAGTGACTAAGAATCCACCTGCCAGTTCAGGGGACATGGGTTTGAGCCCTGCTCCAGGAAGATCCCACAAGCCGTGGAGCAACTAAGCCCATGTGTCACAACTACTGAGCTTGCGCACCACAACTACTGGAGCCCAAGTGCGTACAGCCCATGCTCTGCAACAAGAGGAGCCACTGCAATGAGAAGCCCACACACTGCAAGGAAGAGTAGCCCGCACTCGCCTCAACTAGAGAAAGCCTGTGCGCAGCAATAAAGACCTAATACTGTCAAAAATAAAATAAATAAGTAAAAAAAAATTTTAAAGCCATATAAGTATATACTTAAAAAAAGATGAACAACAAGTAATTTTTTTAGTATACATATGTCCCATTGATATTTAGGACATACCTATATTAAAATTTTTTCACCATTTACGTGAAATTCAAATTTAACTTGGTGTCTTTTATTTTATCTGGCAACACTAAATTAGGAAATGTACTACTACTTTTTAAGGAACTCCCAAACTTTGTTTCTGAAGTGATTGTATCATTTTACATTCCCATGAGCAGTAAATGAGAGTTTCATTTGCTTCATGTCCTTGTCAACACTTAGGATAATCAGTCTTTTGAATTTTAGCCATTCTAGTGAATATGCAGTCATATTACAATGTGGTTTTAATTTGCCTTTCTATAATGACTAATGATGTTGAGTATATTTTCAGTGTGCTTATTTGCCATCCCTATAGCCAGCTTGATGAGGAGGTTATTTTGTTCAGTTTGTTTCCCCTTTTTTTGTATTGCGTTTCTGGTCTTCTCTTATTGAGTTACAAGAGTTCATTACATATGCTATATTCAAGTCCTCTGTCATTACATTTTTTGCAGATATAGTCTCCCAGTTTGTGGCTTGCCTTTTCATTTTTGTAACAGTGTCTTTTGAAGAGCAAGAGTTTCTCATTTTGATCAAGTCCAATTTACTGATATTTTTATTTATAATTCAAGTTTTTTGTGTCCTACATAAAAAAATCTTTGCCAAATTCAAGGATATTGGTATTTTCTTCTACAAGTCTTATAATTTTAGTCTGTACATTTGGATCTAGGACCCATTTTGAGCTAATTTTTATATATGGTGTGAGGGAAGGATTAGGTTAATTTTTTATTTTTTTGCTTTTGGCTATCAAGTGGTTTTATGAAAAGATCTTTTTTTCTGTAAGGCAGATACACTTTTTGGCAAATTTGTTGAAAATCAATTGACCGTATATATGTGGGAATTTCTGGAATCTCTATTCTTTCCCATTTATTTGTCTATTTTTATGGCAATACCACACTCACTGTCTTAATAACTGTAGCTTTATAATAAGCCTTAAAATCAAGTAGTGTAATTCCTTCCGTTTTGTTCCTTTTTTTAAAACACTGCTTTAGCTATTCTAGGTCCTTTGCATTTCCATATAAATTTTAGAATCAGCTTGGCAATTTCTACCAAAACATCCTGCTGAGATTTTGATTGTTATTGCATTAAATCTGTAAGTCAATTTGAAGAGGATCAACATTTTGAAAATATTGTCTTTTGATCCATGAACATGGTATATATCTCCATTTTATTTAGGCTTTGCTTAATTTTTCTCGGTAATGCTCTTAGTTTTCAGAATACAGATCTCATACATTTTTTGTTAAATTCACCCCTGGGTATTTTATATTATCTGAGACTGTGTGTTGTTTTTCACTCCATCCATCCACCATATCCATTCTCCAACTGATGGACATTCAGGCTGCTCCATCTCCTTGCTCTCTCAAATAATGCTGTGAGAAATATCCTCCCTCATATTGGACCTGTGCAGTTTGTGGAGCCCATACCCAGGAGGGCTTGCTGAGTCATAGATACTTAATTTCACCATTACTGCCATATTACTCACCAGTTCGCCCTGCCAGTGGCTAGTCATGGGAGTAACTATTTCCCCATATCCTCAGGGTATTACGTGTCTTTCTCATTTTTGCAAAAATGATGGATATGAAGTTATAACTTTTGATTTTAATTCATATTTCTTTGACTTCAAGCCAGGTTGAGCAGCTCTTTATCTATTTGTAAGTCATTAAATTTTCTCCATTCATGAATTACCTGATCACAGGTTTCGAATATTTTTTCTACTGGGTTTTCTGTTTGTTGTCATGGTTGATTAGCATGCATTCCTAGTACATTTTGGATATTGATCCTTTGTGGTGTTGGATGTTGCAAATGCCTTCTTCCAGTCTGTCACCAATCCACCAAATTTGACTGTGGTAGATTTTTTTGAATAAAAATCCTTCATTTTTGAAGAGGGGAAATCTATATATTGTTTTAAAAAACCTTTTCTCATTCAAAATGTGTAAAATATTCTCCTACTATTTCCCCTACCAGCCTTGCAGTTCTACTTTTCACAGTTAAATCTTTAATTTCTTTGGGATTTTAAAAATAAAGGACATGAGGTACAGTTTCAGTCTTATTTTTCTGCATATGATTGGCCAATTTCCTAATTCTACTTATTTTTTTAAATTTACTTATTTATTTTTGGCTGCATTGGGTCTTTGTTGCTGCACACGGGCTTTCTCTAGTTGAGGAGAATGGGGGCTAGTCCCCATTGCAGTGCCTGGGCTTCTCATTGTGGTGGCTTCTCTGGTTGTGGAGTGTGGGCTCTAAGTGCACGGGCTTCAGTAGTTGTGGCACGCAGGCTCAGTAGTTGTGGCTCACGGGCTCTAGAGTGCAGGCTCAGTAGTTGTGGCACACGGGCTTAGTTGCTCCGTGACATGTGGAATCTGCCAAGACCAGGGCTCGAACCCGTGTCCCCTGCATTGGCAGGCGGATTTTTAACCATTGCGCCACCAGGGAAGTCCTCTACATACTTCAAATTAAAAAATTTTCTTGGTAAAATCAAGTGAATTCATTGTTAGGTTAATTACTAGACTTTTTATAACTGTATTACTATTGTAAATGAAATAATTTAATTTACAATATTTACTATTTTATTAAATATTTGTTTTTAACAAATACAATTCTTTAATATTTTATCTTTTAGTTACTTGTTGGTGTAGGAAAATACTATTTTTTTCCCTTTTTTTCTTGGCTGTGCCATGTGGCTTGCAGGATCCTAGTTCCCTGAACAGGGATCAATCCCGTGCCCTTGGCAGTGAAAGCACAGAGTCCTAACCGCTAAACCACCAGGGAATTCCCGAAAATACTATTTTTTAATTGACATTTTATCCTGCAACATTTTGGGGCACTTTATTGGGACTTCAAATGACTCACAACTTGGCATTTTCCTCTGTCAGAGAGTGGAAAGAAAGACTACCATTTCCCCAGTTCCCGGGGGCTTTGCAGTGACTAAGCAGTAGATGAATTTGGGCGTCTCTCTCAAACTTGCCAAAATAAAGTCATTATGAATGAAGAGAAGCAAGTCCAAAGCATGGATACTAAATTCAAATACCTACGTGGGCTAAGTTTAAACAGCAGGGAATAGTGGAGACTGGGGCAAAGCAGAAAGCACAAGTTCTGTCTAAAAGGAGCCGACCTACTCAGCTTCAGCTAATTCTTACCATGCAGCAATGAAAGCCCAGTTTTTTCACATCTGTAGATTTTTCTAGGAAAAGCCTCAAATCATTGATTTTAAGATAACAACTTAATCAAATTTTTAAAAATCTTGGCTGGACCAAAGAGATCACATCTGTGGGCTAGCTCTGTTTCACATCTACAGGGCTGCACCCTCTGGTCTAAGAATGTCCCAAGGGGAGGGGACAATAGGGAAGTAACTGAATATCATCTCTGGACCCCATCCTCCCATTCCTTTTTCCCTCCCCCACCCCTACCCCATTGTCTTCACTGTGCAGGGTTCTATTCCAGCTAGCTTGGACATCAGCCTTGTGGGAACTGAGTTTAGAACTTGAGGAGAGAAGATGGAGGTTGAGGCTGGGCCCACATCATACTGCCTGAGAACTCCCAAGAGAACAGGAGCCTAAGCTGGGACAGGACTCGATAGGTGACCTACCGGCTTCACCTGAAGTGGTTTGGCACTGGAACCACACAGCTCTTTCCAGCATCAGCTGGGGTGAGCTTGTTTGGGCAATTGTCTCAGATCAAAATGGCTCCCACAAGTCCACATTCTGGACCTGAACCAACCTTCCCTGGTGTTTTAGGTTGGTATTATGGGCTGAATTGTGTCCTCCCAAAATGCATATACTTAAGTCCTAACGCCCAGTACCACAGAAGGCAGAATGTGACTGTATTTGGAGGCAGGGCCTTTAAAGAGATCATTAAGGTAAAATGAGGTCACTAGGATGGGCCCTGATCCAACAGGACTGGTGTCATAAGAGGAGGCGATTAGGACCCAGACACACACACAAGGAAAGACTGTATAAAGATACTGGAAGAAGACAGCCATCTACAAGCCAAGGGAGAGGCCTCAGAAGAAACCAGCCTGCTGACACCTTGATCTTGGACTTCCATTCTCCATGCTGCGGGGAAATGAATTCTGTTGTTTAAGCCACCCGGTCTGTGCTATTTTGATATGGCAGCTCTAGGAGACTAATATAGTTGTGTTCTTGTAGACAGATTCTGAGGGCAGGGCTGTGTGTGAAGGTTTACAGGAGCAATGTCAGGAAATCCCGTGTGAAAACAAGGAAGGCGGAATTGGGCAGAGGGAGAAATTGAGCTATAATGAATGTGCCACCAAGGTGGTGCTCTGGAGCTGGGACGGCCCTTCAAGGACTGTTCCAAATCGAGGAAAGGGGCCTTTGTTCTCCTACATCAGTCATTGTCAAGGTGAAGGAGGGGTGGGTATTTTGCCCCCCGCAAAGAACATTGGGTAATGTCTGGAGACAGTTTTGGCTATCACACCAGGGGACTGGGTGTGTGCATGGACACTGGGGGAGCGGGTGCATGCACTACTGGCAGCTAGTGGGTAGAGACCAGTGATGTTGCTGCCATACAGCCTAATGCCCAAGACAGCGCCCACCCCCCACCCCGTCACCCCGCAACAAAGAGCCACCTGGCCCTGAATGTCAATAGTGCTGAGATTGAAAAAGCCTCCTGACGTCAGCAAGTGCTGAGCTGCTCTGGCCAGGATTGAACCTCGGGCAGACCCCTGCTGCTGACGGCAGTTCCCAGTGAGGGGTGCAGCTGTGAACTTTCAGCAGCCTCTGCTCCCAGCAGCTGGGGAATGGGTGTGTTTGCCATGAAGAGGATCTAGGCAGACCAAAGGGCACTTGATCTGGCCCCTCAGACTTCTCTCTCTAATAACGGTAACACCCAACCACGTTCAGGGCACTGTCCTGTGAGTTTTACCTATGTTATCCTCTTAAGCCTCACGAAAAGCCCAAGAGGTGGATCTTATGGCCCCTGTTTTGTAAAACAGTAATCCAAGACGCAGAGAGGTTAATCACTCACCCAAGATTACTGAGCTAGCAAGCTACCGAACCAGAATTTGAATCCGGGGCTGTCCGACTCCAAAGTCTGGCTCTTTCGCAAGCAGGAAGGACAACCTTTCCTAAAACAAGAGCAGTACACATGGCATACAGAGGAGAAAGAGGATGGAGAGAAAGAGACTTAACCTAGAACTGATAGAAATCCAGCCTCACAACAGCCAGAACCCTGAAACAATGGCTGATACTGTGCAAACATTTCAGGGGCCAGACCCTGAGCTCGGGCTTCTGGGAGAGAGGCCTCCTGCCACCTCTCTATCCAGAAACGTTAATGGTTACCAGAATTAATCCCTCTGATGAGGGGACATTTTTTGCCTCCTTGAAGAAAATGCATGGACCTTAGGACTTTGTGTGATGACAACAGTAACGATGCAAAACGAAACAGTAATTATGAAAAAGGAAATAAAGACACTTCCCGGGAGACAATGCTATAAAAATAATTTTTATTTGCTACTGTAACTAAAGTAGTGCAAAGAGTAGTTTGGACCCACAGTATTGCAATTTATTTACTACCTTAGCAGCATACAGCGTAGACAGTCTGCTCTTCCCCTTCCTCCCTCTCTATCCGTCCCCCCCCACCCACCCACCCACACACACACACCCACACCCACACACACACACACACACATACACACACACGCCCCTATGCAGACGCAGGCAGGCATAAAGGGCGGGGAATGAGACTATGAGCTAAAGGCTTGTTTCCTGCGTATTCCACTGCTGCCAGTCTATTCTAATGGACAATTCATGGAAAAGACTAGACCTAAATACTAAGAATTTTCTAAATGTTATTTCATGGATTGCAATTGAAAGGTAAACGATATCCAACAGTGTCATTAAATGATTCGGAAGCACTACAGCCCTAGAAAAATTCAAGAAGAAAAATGTAAACCCAATTTACAAAGCCATCGCCTTCCCTGTATTTCCAGCCTTAACCCATTATTTCAAGGTGCCTTAGAATTGCTGGGTCTTGGATGTCACATGGAAATCTGTCCATGGGACTGCGAGGGGTAGGGCAGTGGCAAACACACACACCAAATATTATCTAACTGGTAGAGAAGTCACAATCTTCTGTTTTTTAATAATAGGGAATGAACAAGGGGCTAAGATTCTTAAAGTCCATCTCAGTGTATAAGGATTCGGATACGCCACAAGGCACACTCTGACTCCCCCATACACACAGTCATTAGAAATGGACATCCGCAGTGACCCGCTTAACCTCCCCGACATGTCCCTGTGATCAGGATGCTCCTTGTATTTGTTTGATAACCTTTGGTATAACCACTGTCTGCTCTGGGTATTTCTTTGATTTAAAAAAAAAAAGACACCAAGTGCAAAATTCACATCCAGTTGACAAGACATTTAAGGTGTATAATGCCCCAGCCCCAGCTATCCAATACCAGCTGTTGAAAGGATTCTCTCTCATCTGGAGAGACATGGAGTGCACAGTTCACCCACGTGGCTCCGGGTTGCTGGTGACAGTGGGCTGGTCCTGAGCAGAGGCGCCTGCAGCTGGAGTCACAGCTGGACTTGCAGCAGGGGCAGTAGGGTCTCGGGGAGCCCGGGCTGGTGTCGGATGGGAACCACTGGCTGCAGAGACACATGCACAACAAGTGCTGAATATTCAAAACAGTACGTGCAGGACATACAGCCACACCTAGACCCTTGCAAGCCAGGAGAGACGCTTCTAGACTAGTGGTCCTGGCACTAACTGGATGAGCAACTTTGGACCCATTATCTAGGTTCTTTGGACTTTGGTGTCCCCTCCTATAAAATGATAGGTTGAAACAGATGTGCAAAGATTTCTGGGATTCTAAGTCCTGAATTTATTCTGTGACTTTACAGGGGTGTGTAAATATTAAGAAAGAGAGAGAGAAAAAGAAAGAAAGAAAGAAAGAAAGAAAGATAGAAAGAAAGAAAGAAAGAAAGAAAGAAAGAAAGAAAGGAAGGAAGGAAGGAAGGAAGGAAGGAAGGAAGGAAGGAAGGAAGAAAGAAAAGAAAGGCGGGGAGAGGAAGGGAGGGAGGGAGGGAGGGAGGGAGGAAGGAAGGAAAGAAGGAACTCCTTGGTCTATGTTTCCTATGGTCATAACTCTTTTTTTCACCTAGTATTGATGCAATGCAAGCTCTGGATTACACCAATCAATCAGAAGGAGTGTTGGTTTTATTCACATTCTGATTCCATTTGGATGATATGCCAAATTTGATTTAAATTGAATTCTTTAAGTAAATGTGTATACATTTTGGAAAACATAATTACTAGGTTTAATTGTTTTTCAACCTACCTTCAGTAAGGAGGCTGAACCACAATAAAGGTTAGGGAAGCTTACAAAGTTTTATACTTTATGGCAATAGCTTTCAAGTGGGGGTAATTTCGACTCCCGGGGACAGTTGGCAATGTCGGTGGACATTTTTGTTGTCACAGCTGGAGGATGGGGTGCTGCTGGCATTTAGTGGGTAGAAGCCAGGGGTGTTGCTAAGCGTCCTAAAATGCCTGGGCCAGCCCCCCTCCTGAACGAAGAATGACCCAGCTCCAAATATCACTAGTGCTGAGGCCCACACACCTGCTTTATGTACTAAGGCTGTGAAGTATCCTGTCCATAAGACTGTGGGCTCTGGGACCCGGCTGCTCTGCCCTTTATCAGTTATGTGACCTTGGACAAGTTACCTACTCTCCTTCTGCCTCTAACAAATGGAGAAAATAAGAATATCTGTACCTTATTTTGCTCTTATAAGGATTAGATGAGTTCACGTATATAGTGTTTTTAGAACAGTGTCTGGCTTGCCTAGGTACTCAACAGATGTTAGCTCTTACTACTAGTGACCTGGTTTACCATGGAAATGTGTTGATTTATCAATTTCTGGGGCCTCGCTTGCAGGACTGATGAAAAAGTTGGGGTGTTTGTTTCTGGGATGCTTTATAGTCCACTTTTAGACCCCAGTAGCCTATGAAAATAGCCAAAACTTTGAAGCCAGAAAGTCCAGAGTCACATGGTCCTTACAGTTACCAGCTGAGTGATATTGAGCAAGTTACTTAACCTCTCTGAGCTTCAGTTTC
Source organism: Orcinus orca (assembly GCF_937001465.1). Lineage (NCBI taxonomy): Eukaryota > Metazoa > Chordata > Mammalia > Artiodactyla > Delphinidae > Orcinus > Orcinus orca. The sequence continues at coordinate 102,775,660 of NC_064562.1, read as the reverse complement.
TCTATCTGTAAAGTGGCGGTACCAGCCTGCAGGGGTATGTGACATACAGCTAGCACAGTGGCCATGGTTTGTGCGAACAATTGCCTTTAAGCAGTGCTCTTAAGCTCAGCAGTCCTTGAGTCTCATACCATTTTCAGTAGGTGGGACTATTCTTAAAGGTTCCCAAATGTCCATCCTGAAATGTATCGACCTATAGAAGATGCCATCACTTGTTGACCATCTGACTTCTAGATAAGCTCTTCAAGATTTCCACCTGCAAGAGGCTATACTAGGAAATTCCGGAACGGGCTCCAAAGCCTCTGACCTTTTTGAATATGTAAAGGAATTCTCCAAGGAACCCCTTCCAATACCTACAGAAAACCTTGTGAATCCAGAGACTGTTCTGAAAGAACAGGATAGTGGTGGCGGTGCGGAGGGGGCCCAGGTGTTGCATAAGGATGTGACGCTTCTAGGTCAAAGCCATCACTCTGGCAGGTGATCTAACCGCGGCAGGGACCATGAGACCCAGTGATGCGGCACAAAGACCATTTGCTGGAGTCAGGAGACCTGTTCTGGGCAAGTCTCATTTATCTACCACTAATAGGTGACTTAGGGGTAGATACAGAATGGCAGACATTTCAGCCCTAAAATGCTTGAATCTCATAGGCTTTGGTTTCCTCATCTGTGAATTGAGGGGCTTGGATTAAATGGTGTCCAAGACTTCTTGGGTCCTAACAGTTATCTTTCTGATGATTCTCTGAGGAAGTTAATGAAGTACTAAGGCACGTATTTTTCCTTTTCAAGCTCAGGGAAATGTTTAAATCACCATGGTAACAAGATAAATCAGCAATCAGTTTTCTGATTAAAACAAAAAAAGTGCCACTGTGTAAATGTAGAAGGAATGCATAATTAGCATCTCCACCACTGAAATCTTCTTGTCAGAGCATAACAAAAATGCTCGATGTTTCGGCAGTAAGTTTGTTATTATCCACGTGAGAACTCTCCCATTTCCAGCAGCAGTTTGCAATCACTGGACAAACCCCCCAACAGCCCGTCATAAAGTGGCCTCTTTGTCTCCGATCACCTGGAATCTGTCCTAATTTGATTACCGGATTAGAATCAAGGTAATGAGGAAAATCAGTGTGCTGCTTCAAAAATGACAGAGTCCATTCCTGAGTCAGAAGCGATTTTTGGATTATTTGCTGCTTGAGGGACCATTTTCTGTACATTAGTGAAAATGATAAAGAGCTGGCCCTGAGCTGGCAGACTGCAGCCCACAGGCCTCAGGTGGCTCGCTGCCTGCTTCTGTATGGCTTGCAATCTAAGCATGGTTTTTGCATTTTGAAATGGTTGACTAAAAATCAAGAGAAGAGTACTATTTTGTGACATGTGAGAAACATGTGAGATTCAAATCTTTATGTCCACGATAACGTTTTATTGGAGACCAGCCATATCATTTGTTTTCCTGTATTGTCATTGGCTGCTTTTGCACTCTAATGAAAGTTGAGTAGTTGTGACAGAGATGGCCCTCAAAGCCCCAAATGTCTATTATCTGGCCCTTTACGGAAAAACATTGGCCAACCTCTGTTGTGGACCACTGCAGGAGAAATATCTGCTTGCCAGTTGACCAGATGGGAGCATAAAAGAAAGACGAATAGGAGAGAATATACTGGGTGAATCCAGAGATAATAGACTATTTACAAAGATGAAGTGGTGGGGGGGGGGTAAGGAGGTGAGGGAGGGAAGCTCTGGAAATCATATACTATGAATAAGAGCTAATCTACTTCATTTGGGCCTCTGGATCCAGCAGGGACCAGTCCACGTATATAAGATCCATGTCATTTAAACATTTCTTATGAGTAAAGATACTGGGAGGGCAGCAAGGGTAATGAGATAGGAGAAAAGTGAAATCTCACCATTAAATCACTCTGACTTTAAGGCTGCTGCTTTTTGCATGAGTACCGCTTTGTGACATTTTACTGTAATTTTAGTACCTCATTAACTGGAAATGTAGAGGACAGGAAAAGAGTAGGAAAAGGTTTAATTGATCTTGTTCATATCATCTTACTCTTTTTAAAAGACCACTTGGCTAACCACTTAGGCAAAAAGGATGAGTTGGCTTAAATTATGAATGTTTTGAATAGGCTGACATTGGTTTAAAAGGTGAGCACGTCATGCCCAGAGCTGGTAGTTCTGCAGATCTTGCTCTATACTGTGTATTCTATTTAGACACAAAATTGACAATAACACGAGGAAGGCAGGACTCTCTCTGAAGCGGTCTTTTACATTTTCTCCCTCTATTCTTCCCTTTACCTTCCGCCAGGCAGCCAGCCACGCTCCATGTCTTTTCAGTCTCAGGGGAGATATGGTTCTAGACATACTTTACTTTGGGATTTTTTGTTTTTCCCAAAGCCTGGGTCCATTAAAGCAATTATGCTTGGCATCCTTGACAGGGAGGGGGAGAGGGAAAGTGCTTTAGAGATGAAATGAGGCAGGGAAAGGAGGTTTCTGGAGTGTGGGAAAGTGGCTAAGTCTGGCTGTGGGTGTACCCCAGCAGAGCCCTCACCTTGCCCTTCAGCAACCTGAGAAAGGAAGACCTGGCAGAAAAAAAAAGGCTAAGGTGCTCAGCTTTGGCAAAGACAATGGGACTTGTAGGTGACCCAGAAGCTGCGAAGCCGACGGACTTGGAAGGATGGCGTAGGCCCAGGGCAATGTGTATTCTGCTAACAGACTGGTTACCATCTGAGTAGTTAGTGCTACCAAAAACCCAGGGACTTTGCACGTCCCTGGGAGGCATCAGCTTCAAGAAAGACTGAGCTGCCTGGTAGTATGCAAGCTAGGAATCAAAATCAAGTTCCCTCAAAGGAAATAAAAGAGATTTTTTTGCATACGTAATATTTTTTGTGGACTTGTTTTGGTACGCAAGCTAGACTAGTCAGTATTTTTGTTCAGCTGTTTTTTAAAAAAGAGCTTTATGTTTTAGAAAGAGTCTAATAGCATAGAAAAGCATGCTAGTCTCTGATAGTGGTGTCTGCTACTTACTGAGGTAAACCAAACTCTTTAAGTGTAGGCGCTACCTGGTGTCAGCGTACTTTAATTGCAAGTAAAATGCCCTAGAGGGCATTATTCCTTAGGAGCTACTGGGCTAACATTTCTTGAGTTCTAAATACTTTACTCAGTGTTCCCTCATTGGGTTCTCTCAACTACAATATGACATAGGTGTACTACTAATTCTGCTGTTTTAGAGAACAGGAAACTAAGGCACAGAGAAGGTCCCTCCCTTGCCCAAGGTCACACGCTAGTGACAGGCCAGCATCTTAGCGGTCTGTGCTGTTACCTACTGTCCCACACCGCTAGCCTTCTGAACACAGGACAGTTTACTGTGGCAAGTGTGGTGACGTGTTGATTATATATCACAAAGCGTATAAACTCAGGAGGAAAATGAAGGTAGTTGGAGCTGAACGCAAAATGGATGGACAGCTCAATTTAAAGGTTTGGCCACAAATCGTTAGTTTTTAGAAACAACTGACTGGAAAAAGTGCAAATCACAAAATGACAGAGATCCCTAACTTAGAGCACACTCCTCCTACCCAGCACCTTAAGGGAGGCTCTTAACTCTCAAATCCTGTCCCTCTCCGCTCTGGCAGTCTCTGCTCTAGGCTGCATTCCTGTGCCGGCTTAACCACGGCCAGGGTTACCACCAACATCTACTACATCCGTCACCTTCCCACGGGGTGGCTCATGGACCTCGGGCACCAGCTCCTCGGAGAGACGCCCGCGGTAGAAATTCTGCCCGCTGAGAGACCCCTGCAGTGCTTCTCTGCTGCTTTTCTATGCTTCCATCCCCCTTGCCCCATTGTCCAGTCACTGATGGAGTACCCTCTTATTTCAAAGTCATTGACAAATTTGCACTTATATGGAGGACTTTAAAAAATAGGAAAATAATTTACTACATATTTTAATTCAACACTAGTCCTAACAGGGCTGGTATGTACCACTGTAGGGGCACATTTTGGAAATATGTGGAGACTCCTTTTTTTTTTTTTAACTTCTATGCCCTTACGACTCTAAGTGTGTGGAACAGCATCGTGAATGGAACCTGAAACCTTGTGAGAAATGCAGGATGTCAGAGGCCACCCACAGACCGACTGACTTAGAATCTGCATTTCACCAGATCCCTGTGTGATTCCTGTGCACACTGAAATTAAGAAGTGCGGGGCTAGAATTTACATATTGAAATACATATTATTTTATTATAATTATTTTCTTTTTATTTCTCCTTTATATTGCTGTTTAGGGCATTATTTTTAAAACTAAGTGTGTAGGCAGATTACTTGTCATTCATTTCAAGGTACCAAAAAAATGTGTTAAAAAATACATCTTATGTAAGGGGACAGTGGGTCAGAGGCAGATGGTAGCCACTGTTTTAGAGTATCTTAAGTGTGAAAAAGTTCAGAAGTCTGCTGCCCTACATCCTTTCATGGACTCTATTTTGTGATTTTGGGCAGACCACGGCATTCCTTTAGCCCCATTTCTTCATCTGTAAGATGAAGGGCATAGAATTAAATTATTTTTAAGATCCTATCCAGACTTCTCCAATGCTCACCGAAGGGAAGAGGTATGTACAGGAAGAAGCAAGTGAAAGAGTTTGAAAAAAATGAAAAACAAATGAGTGAAAGAGCAAAGGATACACAGGAAGGGGAAAGTATATCAAAAGGCAGGAGGGACAGGGAGATGGGAATGTGGAAGGACTGATAATGAAGCTATGGAAAAAGGAAAAAACTACGACTTCTGATAAAAGCCATTCCACCAGCCCATGAATTTTCATGGCTACCAGCTGGCATAAAATGAGAAAGACAATTTTCAGCTCCTCTAACGGAATTGCATTTGTAATAATCATAACAATATTTTTACAGAGTAAAAAAGACAAAGATAATTTGAAATGGAAAACACTGACAAGATGCAAAATAAATGCGCTATACCTGGGAACAAATTTAGGGATGGGACAGAATTTGCATGAGGAAAACTTACCAGCTGGCGTGCTACAGGGCATCAAACCTGGAAGGGCTTTTTAAATCTTATTTATTTATTTTGCGGTACGCGGGCCTCTCACTGTTGTGGCCTCTCCCATTGCGGAGCACAGGCTCCGGATGCGCAGGCTCAGCGGCCATGGCTCACGGGCCCAGCCGCTCCGCGGCATGTAGGATCTTCCTGGACCAGGGCACAAACCCATGTCCCCTGCATTGGCAGGCGGACTCTCAACCACTGCGCCACCAGGGAAGCCCTGGAAAGGCTTTTGGTGGTTCCTAGTAAAATGACTCCGTATTAGCCTCTCGGAACAGTGGCTTCTGTCTCACCATCAAATCTGTGCTGAAATGCACTTCTTTTGCTTTTCATTATCTGCTACACAAATAATGGCTGTGCCGTTGCTCAAATGCCATGTCCAGCCCTAATGTATCCATTTGTAAATGTCCCTGTTGGTCTTTGTGAGTGATTCTGTCCTTCTGTAGCTTCCAAGATGGTTGGGAATTGGAATTCTCCCCTGAGAGATGTTTGCAAATTTCAGTACCTACTAAGTGTGAGATCATAAATGATGGGACCAAGGCCTTCCTCTGACTCAGCTTATGGTCTCATAGGGAAGATAAACATGACAGTTAACATTATTGAGAGGGTTTTATATGCCAAATAAATACCAACCGCTAACATTTTGGTGTCATGTGTATTTTTTTCACTGAACTCTCCTAACAACCCCGAGAAGTAGCTACTATTATAACTTCATTTTATTGATGAGAAATTGGGGGATCAGGAAAGTGAAATAACTGGCCATACGTCACACAGCTAATGAAGAGCTAAGCCTGGACTCTAAACTCAGCTAGAAAGGACTGGGGTGCCTATCTCCTTAACTACTGCCCTACACTAGCTCAGAAAGGAAATAGTGACTAGTAGAATCCGCACTAGACTAACTGCTGGCTCTACTGTCCCCCTCGGCCCCTCCCTCTGAATCTAAGGGGCTGGGTATTTTTACTCATCACAAGGGCTTGTTTATTATCTTACACATTTGATTCCTCGACTGGGATAAATAGGAAGACTTCGTGCTAGAGGGGGCCTCAGAACTGGGTTTTAAGACACACAAGGTATAGTTTTGATAGCAGGTGTACTTTGAATTGGAGAAGACATTTTTGTTCAATGTCTTAAGCACCTTATTTCAAAAAATCCTTGCTTACTTTGAAAAATGTAACAATAATTGGAGCCTTCCATCAGCCAGAGATTACGAGACAGCCCTAGGGGTAACCACATGTGAACGATCCTCCTAACAAAAGGAAGTAGAATGGCTAAGGAGGGAGAGTGTCATTTTTCTAGTAAGGAAAAAGAATCCCTATGTATTTTTTTTAAGATTTTTAAAAATTAGTTATTAATTTATTTAGTTTTGGCTGCATTGGGGGTTCGTTGCTGCGTGTGGGCTTTCTGTAGTTATGAAGAGCAGGGGCTACTCTTTTTTGCGGTGTGTGGGCTTCTCATTGCGGTGGCTTCTCTTGCTACAGAGCACGGGCTCTAGGCGCATGGGCTTCAGCAGTTGCAGCATGCGGGCTCAGTAGTTGTGGTGCACAGGCTTAGTTGCTCCGCAGCATGTAGGATCTTCCCGGACCAGGGCTCGAACCCGTATCCCCTGCATTGGCAGGAGGATTCTTAACCACTACGTCACCAGGGAAGTCCCTCCTACATTTTTTATATAGCCCTGGCTTTTTATAAATCTTTACCTGAGACAGACTGGCAATACTGCACGGTCCAGGCGATCAATGCAGACAGCAGGAAGGTTCCCAGAAAGTAGATCTGCAAACATCCAAAGCACATGTCAGATGACTGACCAAGGGTGGGGACCATGAGGACAGGGCTGAGGGGAGACAGTTCCTACCAGGGCAGAGTGCAGGGTGGCACCCCAGATAAGCCGGAGGTTAAGGTAAAGCCAGGCCAGGGAGCAGGGGCTGAAGGACTCCTCGCTGCTGTGGCTCCAGCACCTGCAGACAAAAAGCACAGTGTCGCCAAACGTTGGTAGCATTACTTACGACCGATATTTGCAGATCCTCAAACCCACATCCTTCTGCTTTGGGTCAAATGAGCACATGTAAAATGAGAGAAAAAAGAAATAAAACCAGTTCTGAGGGGTGTGAGCCTGTGCTGAAATTCTAGGATCCTGGCAAACATCTCAGAAAAAGGTCAGTCTTGTCCTTCATAAAAAGACAGGTCCAGGAGGCCCTTCTAGCACAGGAGCTGCCAAGGAACACTTCTATGTGAGTGTCTGTGTCCAAAGTCCAGACACTGGGATGCCTCCCTATCTTGCAGAAAAGCATCATCTTATTGGACACTTTATTTTTTCCACTCTCGTGGAAAAACTTAGTCAGCATTTTAACTTCAAATCAAGCACATTCTATATCTTAATCCTCAGATACTAGCAAAGGGAATTAAGTTTGGGTCCAGCTGAGTGTTCTCTAATCAGAACAAATCCTGAGCCCTTTATAACCACTGACATTAGAAAATAAGACCAAGGAGCTTCCCTGGTGGCGCAGTGGTTGAGAGTCCGCCTGCCGATGCAGGGGACACGGGTTCGTGCCCCGGTCCGGGAGGATCCCACGTGCCGCGGAGCGGCTGGGCCCGTAAGCCTGCGTGTCCGGAGCCTGTGCTCCGCAACGGGAGAGGCCACAACAGTGAGAGGCCCGCGTATCGGGGAAAAATAATAATAAGAAGAAGAAAATAAGACCAAGGCTAACTTTAACCAAGAAGCAAACACTACCCACTTGTGTTCCTCCAGCTGCTATAGTATTAAAGAGGCTCTGAACTCACCTTTCGTACAGTTCTTGGAGGATGGAGATGTTATTAGAATGGACAGTCGGGTCAATTTCCAAGAAATCCAAAATATGATGTGGGATTATAGCACCTTCCTCAATTAGCAGGGCCAGGTTAAAAAATCCCTGAAAAGAAGCCACAAACCAAACTCATTCACTCCTTATAATAAAGCCTAGACGGACACTTCATCAGAATGTAAACTTTTACAACCTCTAGATTTTTTTTTTCAGTCCCTAGAGCCAGATGGTTTTGTCATCTTCACTGATGAATTGTTTCCCTAAATATATGCATCTGAGGAACTTATTTGCAGAAGAACCAGGAGGCTTTCAGAGGACGCTGTGTCCCATCTGCTCAGAAGCCAGCCACCGGGGGAATCTGTCCTTTCCTGTTCATTCTCTCAAAACAGAACTCGCTGGAAAACGTGCCCTTGTATCATCAACAAACCCAGAATATCGACTCAAAGGCAGTGTCCGTCACGTACAGACTATACCCTGGGTCACCATCGGTATGTCAGAATTCTAACAAATGTGGCTGTGTGTGTCCTCGGGGCTGACATTCTAAGAGGAGAGGACCTCTGATGCGCACAGTAACGTGCAAGTGTTTGTCCGATCTTTCCTAGGGCAGCGAGAAAAACCTCCTCACCTGATTCCTCTTGGTACAGACCCTCCACTCTGGTACGCTTCCCCACCTCCCTCTCATTATATATCTTGTTCTTGACCCATAGAGGTAGGACCTGCCTTACTGGGCTGTGCAGGTCCAGTAAAATAACACAGTTAAGAGCCTGATGGTTGAAGTGCTTCATAGAGGATGATCACTATTACAGGACCTGGAGGAGATGCACTGTCCATCATGAGCTGAGCATGTGGCCAGACCAAGAAATAAACAAAACATGATGTGTCACTTATTATTACGGCTTTACAAATTCCACTGAATTGTTGCCCTTCAAAGAATTCATAGTCACGCTTTAATGACTTATATCCTCCCTTTCCTTTCATTTAGTTGATTCTAAATAAAAATCACCATCCCCCAGGTTGTAAAATTGCAGGAGTCTCACAAGCAGGCTATGTGATGATCATGATAAAAATAACAGCAGCTGGCATTTTCTGAGTGATGCTATATATGAGGCGTTGTTCTGTTTTATATATATATTCACTTAATCCTCACAACAACACATTGAGACAGATTCTGTTATCCTCTATACTATTATTACTAGGAAGCTGAGGCACAGAGAAGTTAAGGAATTTGCCCTAGGTCATACAGTTGGAAAGGGGATTCAAATGTAAGCAGACGGGATTCAGAGCCTCAAATCTTAAGTTCCACCTTGCTGCTAAATAACCTCTAAATAGATACAAGTATTAGGTGTCTTAAAATTTCACACACACACAAGCAGAAAATAGACTGTTTCTCCACTTTTTGAATGAAAGGCTCTCTTAAAACTCGAGGTATTAGAAGAAAAGAAGAAAATGACTTTATAAAATTTTAAAGTCTCTGAACAATGGAAAAATAACAAGATTAAAATAAATTGGAAAATGGACTAGGGGGATATTTGTATGCATTGTAATAGCTTAAGGTTCATTATCTACTGGGCAAATGTATAAAGAACTAATTATAATTTAAATTAAAAAATAGATAAACAGACAAAGAGTAAGAATAGAGAATTCACGTAAGAAAATATAAAGGGTAAATTATCATAGATGAGTATATGTAAAAGTGTCCATCCCCAGTAGTAGTCAAATACATACAATTTGAAACAATAAGGAAGGATCAACTTATAATCATTCAATTACCAAATTAAGTCACGAAAACATCCAGTGCTGACAAGATTTCAGTGATCCTTTTATACTAAGCACTGCTTGGTGATACATTAACTGGGAAACAGTTTCAGAAAGTAAATCGGCAATATACTATTATTATGTAACCATGAAACCATTTAGACTGTTTGACTTAGCAATGCCATCCCTCAGATTATAAAGAGATTATTCAAACGGAGGTAAAAGATGGAAATATGAGAATGTTCATGGTAGCACTTGCTATAATTACAACACAATAGGAAATGACCTTCACGTCTTCCTTAACGGACTATAAATCCCATGAAGGCAAAAATATTGTCTATCTTTTAATCTTGTGTCCCCACCACTAAGCGGTGTCTAAGACAGGGCAGGACTACATAAACATGTGTCAAATCAATCAATAAATTAGCAAACAAGACAATAAATGTCCATTAAAAGATAAAACTTAATAAATGACAGTCTATCAGCTCAGCAGGATATGGGGCAGCAGTTAAGAGTAATAGTTACAGAGACCATGCAATAGAATGCACCCGTTCCTACAATACGTGACAAGAAGCAGATTTTTCAAGTGGCCCGTGTGCTCTAGTTACCATTAAAGAGACCCACTAGCCTGTGGCTGGGACTAGAAAGGGACATGAAGACTGAAGGAATTAAAAAGAAAGAAAGAAAATCCAAAGGAATAAAGCCCCTGACATGGAACTGTGGGTGCATTCTTTGATTTGTTTTCTCTTTAAAAATTATTCTTGGGCTTCCCTGGTGGCGCAGTGGTTAAGAATCCGCCTGCCAATGCAGGGAACATGGGTTCGAGCCCTGGTCCGGGAAGATCCCACATGCCGCGGAGCAACTAAGCCTGTGCGTCACAACTACTGAGCCTGCGCTCTAGAGCCCGCGAGCCACAGCTACTGAGCCCGCGTGCTGCAACTATTGAAGCCCGCGTGCCTAGAGCCTGTGCTCCGCAACAAGAGAAGCCGCCGCAATGAGAAGCCCACACACCACAACGAAGAGTAGCCCCCGCTCGCCTCAATTAGAGAAAGCTCGTGCGCAGCAACAAAGACCCAACACAGTCAAAAATAAATAAATAAAATAAATAAGTTTATTTAAAAAAATTATTCTTTAACGTTTTTATAACATCATCTTGTGAAAAAATTAAAAATCAGAACTGAAAAAAAAAAAAATTAGGTCCAGGCCTAATTTTGAGTAACAACATAAATCATCTAGGGGAGTTTGGCTCACCAGCAAATCCTTTTAGTACCAACTCCTATTTCATTCCAGGAGAAATAATAAAAGGATAGATCATATCCACTAAGCATACTCAGTGCTGGGCTTGGTGCTTTACGTCCAACATCTCATTTAATCCTTGTAACTTATGAGGTGGATGTTATTATTATCCCCAGTTCACAAATGAGAAAACAAAGAGTCAGTGATTGAGTGGCTTGCCATATACAAATAGCTGTGAAGGCACAAAGATGTGGGGTAAAAGCAAAAGTCGTACCTCCTTTAAAAAAAAAGACTAAGATAGGGATGAGTTTCCAACTTTTGCTTTGTGATCAGATCACAAATCACACGGGAAATCTGTGGCATAAGAGGGTAACAGCTATTCCAGCTTCCATCACGAAACAGCCCTGAGATCCTCACAAGAGAAGTCCAATTAGCAAATGTAGAAGGAAGGAGAGAAACAGAAAATCATCACTGGCACACTACAGTTAGTTGTTGCAGGCAAGATTTACTGAAGGATACTGAAATCAGCGGGCAGAAGTTGGAGGAGAAATCAAATATTTGCATCATTGCTAATTATCTCCCCAAGATATCTACGAATTAGAAAGAGAAAAATATTAACTTTACATGGGAGAAACCTAGTAGAAACCACCTTCACCGAGTGATTGAGATCAGCCTCACCAATAATAAGACATAGCGACACTATGTACACCACATATGATACGCTGAGAAGGGCATATAACATCTGGGCTATCCTTGCCCCAAATGCATAATCTCAGTCTATTCACGAGAAAACAGAAGACAGGCCCAAATCGAGGGACATTCTACAAAATATCTGACCAGTATTCTTCAAAGGTATCAACGTCATGAAAGACAAGCAAAGACAGAAACCGTCCCAGATTGAAGAGGACTCAAGAAATATGACAACTAAATGCAATGTGGGATCCTGGAACAGAAAAATGTTAGTGGAAAAACTAGTGAAATACAAATAAAGTCTGAAAAGTAGTTAATGGTACTGAACCAACACTGATTTCTCAGTTTGATAATGATACTGTGGCTATGCAACTTTTCTATAACTCTACAAATATTCCAAAATAAGAAGTCTCCCCCACCCAAAAAAAAAAAGGTCACTGAGAGCAAAGTCCTATCACTAAACTATTGGCTCAGCTATGCAAGCAAACTACTTCCCATTTTGACCACTTCCAATTTCTTGAGTTCCTTCCTACCTGGTGAGCTAGTTTGATGGAATCTGGTAGAAAGACTCCTGGGTTTGGAGCCAGGAGACCTGGGTTTAGGCTCTGACTGCTTCTCCTACTACCTGCTTGTCTGGCCTTGAGCAACTTATCACCTTGTCACAATCTTGATGTTCTTTACTATAAACTAGGTCTAATTATCCCCACTCCCACGAGGTTGCTGTGAGAATGGCAGGGGAAACATAGTAAGTGCTCAATAAAGGTTTGCCATTCTGGCTAGTGTTCTCAGAGAGGTTTTGTGAGGGGCTCGTGAACACGGATGAGAAGTGACTTTGCAACCTCACAAGGAAGCATCATCAGGGGCTCGTTTCTGTTGCCGTTTACCTGTGAGTCTCCGTCCAGCGCTGCTTGGGCATACATCTGCACAGACAACTCAAGGTCTTGTGATTGGTTTTGGTGACCATAGTAGTAAAGGTCTCCCATTTTCAAATACGCTGCAGGACAAAAAGGACAAGTGGTTTTATTTCAGACCGACCTTTTAAATGATTGGCCCATTTGCATGACTGCGAGTTTTTCCCACCAGAATCTGGATGCAGGTACATCTTTAGGCTTCCTTGACGTGGGGAGGGGAAAAAAAGATTATTGCACTGAGCACTCCCATTTCTAGACACATTTTCTTGCTTCGCTGGGTAGCTCTCCTAAATGGGTCTGTTTGTGAGAATCATAGTCTGCAACATCACAGCCCCAACAGCCAAGGTTGTTTGGGGCACCGAGATTTTGCTGCCTGGGTTTGATGACTGATGTGTATTTCTTGACTCTGTTTAAGCCATATATGTTATCTTTCCTCTGAGGAAAAAGTTTTGTTTGAGTGTATGTATCACTCAACGTCCAATCAGAATAGAATCTTCTTCAGGTAGTTCAAAAAAGGGATTTTAACACTGGGAACTGGTTACCAGGATGTTGGAAGAGTTGAAAGGGCAAATGCGGAACAGTAGGCAACCCAGAGATTAGCAATGCAGGAAGCCACTACCTTCCTAGGCCTGGGGGCCAGCTGAGACCACAGAGGATGGACGGCCAGGCAGGAGTTGGAACCATGGAAATGCAACCATTGCCAGAGACACAGCCCAAAGCAGAGAGAAGGGGAGAAATACTTGGGCTTCTCACCTCCTCCCACCCTGCAATCTCCTGCCAGCGCCTCCCATTGGCTGAAAATAATCAGATGTCACTGGGCAAAGGAGTCTGGGAACTGTAGTTACTGAAGGTCAGCCCTCTATCACACAGGGCAGAGCCAGGAAGACAGGGAATCCATCTGAGGGCAAAAAGGCAAAAGGCTGGCGCAGAGAATCTCTCCCGAATAGCTTTTTCTTTTGAATTCTCGCTGATTTCCTTAGAAATGATGGGTCCAAGCATTCGATAGACAATGGATGAAGAGAAATGTATTGCTTGAGATTGAGAGCAGAGTTTAGGGACGATCTTAATAGCCGAGATTTTTCACTCTGTTTCTTAATTGTTTAGAAATATTACACCACACAAAGCTGTTAGATGTTCCCTGTTACTAAAGATTAAAAGCCTCCAATGCTTCAAGTTAGCACCCATTTCTCTATACATACCAAATGAAGGAGCATCGATTTGAAAAACAGAGAAATTATAGTATCTCCAAACACAATTAACATCCAAGTACCTCTTGGCCAGGTCCTAAGGGGATGAAGGGGGAGAAAAAGTTAACTCATTAATATTTCTGCCAAGTGATTAATTTTGCCTCCATAAAACCCAATTCATTATCCTTAACCTTAGAGCTTCTAGTCTGAGGAGAATACATTTACTTACTGGCCTCTCCTCACAGATGTGAGCTAAATTTGTCTGTGACACTTCAATTCCAGTTTCTGCTGCTAAAACATAATACAGCAAAGCTTCGTGCCTAAAAATAGATGATTAATAATAAATTTCATAGAGTGGCTCTTACTAATACTCACAGAGAGCTTTATATTCACACGTAAGAGGGCACAAAATAAGCAGTTTTTTTAAAACCACAAAATCATGAGGTTTTTTTTTTTTTTTAAATAAATACTGTTGTTAAAAATACTGCATGCACTGATTTATTTTCTCTCTTAAAAGGCTGAACTCACAGATAAGGTTGGGGAGCTAGTTGATACAACAGCTACCTCTACTGGCCGAATGGTACGTCGCGTGCTGGCTGGGGAGCTGTCTATTAGCTTTGGGTCCTTGAAATCCTTCCATCTTCCATCCTCGCTTAGAGGAGATAAGTGGTATTAAGAAAAAGCTCTGCACTTTTGGGTCCTGTTTTGCGAAGGGCTTTATGGGGCTTACGACTCTGAACAAGCTTAATTAAAGCTGAGCTTCTGTGGTACATCAGAAGTTTGGCAAAGGAGAGGCAGTTTGCAAGGGGCTTGATACCAATGGCCAAAAACACATCTGAAAAAAGTAAATATTCGACACCACTGGTAATTGAATAATTGCGAGACAATGAGACCACTTTTCATTTGTTGAGACTGGCACCTGATTCATAATACAGATAACGGCAAGAGCTTGGGGAAAAATGGACCTATTCCTACAACCACTGTTAGTGGGAAGCCAATTAATGTGATAGTTAAGGGTGAGGACTCTTACGAATGTACATACCACCTGGCCCAACAGTTCTGCCTCATGAGGGTTTATTCTAAGAAACAATCAGAAACATGTGCAAAGATTCTGGGGCAACAGAGGTCATGGCAGAGCTGTTTCTATGAATTGGGGGGAAAAAAAGAAACAAATATCTGAAAATCAGTGACTAGTTCAATTAACCCAAGGCTCAGCCACTTTCAGACGAGGCCCTTAAAAATGATGTGGAAGAAGAGTATTCAAAGACGTAGACAAATGTCTATGCCAAAGTTTCCACTGTGTAAAAAAAAACAAAAAAAAAACAGGATAAAAAACAGGGCAATTTCATTTTTGTAAAACAAAAATAAAACTGAATCCACACATGTACACACACACGCGAATACATATATGCAGGAAAAAAAGAATCTACCAAAATGCTAACGGTACTTATCTCTAGGTGGTGAGAAGGCAAGTGATTTTTTTTTCTTTTTACTTCTCTGATTTCCTCCATTTTAACCATAAATTGTTGTTTCTAAAGCTTATTTTCATTTTCTGTAGCTAATATTAAGTGCTATTTCTTAATGTTAGCTCCATCTAGGAGATGGTTTAAGAAAGGGGGGGGGGAGGTTGTGTTGGGGGAATAAGTAAACGGATCCAAACGTCATCTTTTCTACAAGGCTAAAGCATCTCCTGGCAGGCCATCCCGTGGGGACAGAGGGAGGTGACTGGGGGGTCAAATCAGGACAGGCAGACCTTCAATCAGACATACTGCAGGTCACGGCCATGTGGCTGCTGAGTGCGCTGTTTCCTGGCCTCCGAGATACCCAAGGCAGCCAACCAATTAGGCATGACTCATGCTAAAGAGACAAGGCTGGCTAAGCAGCTTCCCCTGCGAGGACAAGTCACATCAGAGAACCACAACTGCAACGGCAACAACACAAAAGACCCCCAGACATTTTCTTACATAGCTTGCAAGTATCGTGTTTGGTGACAAGAAACCTTGGAGCAGACCCCAAATGGGGGAACTAAATTTGAGGGAAGTTCGGCAGAAAGACTCCATCATTCTACAATTAGGTCCCGTTCCAAAGGTCTTATAATCTCAAACACTCAGGTTTGCCCCAGTGCCTCAGTTTCCCCCACTGGATGGATGAGGGAAGGAGATGGTGTAGACTTGCTGGCCCAAGGTCAGGTATCAGGTCGGCTCTCTCTGCTGCCATAACTGGATGAAATGGGGTTCCTATAACTGCAATGTAATAAAATGAGGTTTTCTTAGATAGCAGTTGGGCAGACTGTTAGAATTTTGGAGTGGAGGACACAAGGTTGACACTTCCTGTAAGAACAGTCACTAGGATAAATTTTATAAAGACAATACCTTGCCTCTAAAGTTACTTGGAAGATGGGGGAGAGAAGGGAGGAACACATTTTATAGGAAGACTTCAATTGACCAATTATTGTATAAGCCGGGAGGAAATCTCACAGAATTCTCAAGTATTTCCTTTGAGGAAGCACTGAAATCACCAAAGAGATGTCTAAAAATATTGATGTCAATAGAAACACTGAACAGAAATCCACCTCTGTCTTCCATCTTGCAGAAGCCATCAGCAGAGGCCATAGATTCCAAAACCACCACCATCTGTTTTCATATATTTAAGTGTGAACTCTAGGCAAGGGTCAGAACACTGAAGAACAGACTTTCTCACCTTAAGACTTCGGAGACATGACACTTCTGCAGAAACCCTATCTGCACTTAGCCTCCTAGCACTTTGCTCTTACTTGTGTCTCAACTGAGTCTGCCTGAAAATATTAATTACAGATATTTCTATCCTTATATTCATGGAATAAACATTTGCTCAGTATGGGCTCTGTGCAGGAGGACGAAAGCCACAAAACTACTGTTCTTCTGTGAATTTCCTCAAGGTTTAGGAAGCTACCAGAGGTCAGCTTTATTTCCGATGCATTGAAGTGAAATAGTCCCCAGTCAGTCATTCTGATGGGGGGTGGGGGGCTGGGCAGGGATGCAGAGAGGAGGGGATTTAGAGTAAAGGATGTGTGTAGGGGCACACTTGCTACCCTCCCACTTCAGACTCGGCACATCCATTTATAGAACTTTTATAACGATACTTCTTAATAATCAATCCTTTGGCTGCTTTCTGTGAATTGTGAATTTGAGTAACTCTGAGCAGTTTCTCAAACAATTCTATTGTTTTCTCTGGGTTCTTTTCTGCCAATGTCTAAAGCAGCCCAAACTGGAAGGATAAAAAAAGAATCCTGGGGTCTCAGTGGAATTTAGGACCCTGCTCTAAGGCAAAAAGATGAATCTCTTTCAAGTGGAATCTTGCATGCCTGCTTGTCTTGCCTCAAGCTTACTAGAATCTGGCTAACCTCCTGGGTTAATTAAGTATTTGGGGTATATTTAAGACCAAGGACAGTAAAACACTTAGCTCACAGATGAAACACAAAGAGGGGTAAGACAGAGAGAAATGAAACAGGACAGGCGACCTCTCCTTATCGGACTTCTCCTGGTGTCCGAGGATAGCCTCGGGCATGATAACATTATCTTCAGTATTTTGCCTAAACAGCAAAATGCCCTTTTTTTTTCATTCACGCTGCTCTTTCAAACTATCCCACATAAATCTTGGAACAACACAGAAAAACACAAGCTCATCAAACTGACACATGTAATTTGAAAATAACGTCCAGAATAAATTCACTCACAGAAAATGAAAAAAGGGGATGGACTTGGGACATTGATGGATGACTTAGTTCTATTATAACAAAATAGATGGGACCCAAAAAATTCCACGTTGCGGTGTGGGGAAGCCAACGCTCATATATTTCCAATTTAACCCCTGAGGCATCTGGAGGCCCCGAGAGAAGGAAGAGAGAAAAGCACTTTGTCTCAAATATATTTTGACAAAGATAGTCCCACTATAATGGATACTAAGTGTTTCTTCCTGTTGATAGAAAATGGTCTCAAGTCCAGATTAAGACATATCTTTAACAATACTTAGCATCAGCATCAAAATTGGCAAGGATATGAAAAAACATATTTATATGCGGTTGATAGGACCGTACATTGGTCAAATATTTTGGAAAACAGTTGGCATTATCTTGTAAAGTTGAACATATGGTTAGCCTGTGACCGCACTCCTAAGTTCATATTTTAGAGAAACTTTTCCTATTTGTGGCAGGATATGCATAAAAAATGTTCATGGCCACACTGTCCTTAAAAAAAGATGGGAAACAACCCAAATGCAAGTTATTATGAGAATTGGTAAATAAATTGTGGTATATGACAGCAGTGAAAAGGAATGACCTACAGGTACATGTATCAAAAGATATGAATCTCAGAAACATCAGGTGAAGTAAACAATAACAAAGAAAAGCAGTGAAGAATTATATGTAATATGATTCTAATGATATGAAGCTCAGAAACAAGTCCAATCTATTGCTTAGATTGCTATAATCTGTTGCTTAGATTTGCTATATCCATATATAGCAAAACTATAAAGAAAGCAAGGGGCGGAGCAACCATAAGATTCAGGACAATGGTTAGTTCTGGATATTGGCGCCACAGGTGGGTTTAATATGGGAGGAACATGCAGGGGGCTTCGACGGTTCATTTTCTTACATAGGGTGGTAGGGCTATAGGTGTTCATTTTATTGTTCATTTATGCTCTGGAACTTACATACATATCACCTACTATTTGGTATGTATCAATTACCGTGTGATAAAAGAAGGGAAAACAACTTACCTGGCTCAGGTCACAGCTCCAGCTCAAAAGCTCAGCTCCTTTAACCTGGATTCTGAACTAGCTCCCCCTTTCATGTTCTCCCTTCTCTTCACCATCATTCACAGAGGTTTGGTTAGGAATCTCGGAACCCAGCTCTGTCATGTCACTACCCTCTCCCAAAGCCATCAAGGGCTCCCCACTGCTCCAGAAGCTGAGTAAAAAGTATATGACCTGCTATTTAAAGTCCCATAATGCAGCACCTCTTTGGTCTTGTCATATCGCACTCCCTTTTACAAATTTTACCCTCAAGGTAAACTGGTGGCTTAAAAATTTCTAGACATACCCTGAATTTTCCTATTTCTTTGTTTTTGTTCCTGTGATTCCCTTCACTAGAAGTGTTGTTCTCTGCATGACTAAGTGGAAATTCCACCCATCCCCCAAGGCCATATCATCTGTTCCCTCCATTATAAAGGCTGACCTAAGTCCCCCAAACCAGGTAGCATCTTTCCTTCCTCCAAATCCCTGATGCTCTTTATATTACTGCTCATGGCTCTGGAGTTACAGTTGTTCTGTCTATTTGCCTTAATTCATTCTCTCAGTAGTTTTTGAGTACTTTCCAGTTGCCATTAAGTGCTGGGCACTGGGATACACATCACAGGGCAATCCACAAGGAAACAGCCATCATGACCCATCCAAGGACAAAAGGG
Source organism: Orcinus orca (assembly GCF_937001465.1). NCBI lineage: Eukaryota > Metazoa > Chordata > Mammalia > Artiodactyla > Delphinidae > Orcinus > Orcinus orca. The sequence goes on along the minus strand of NC_064562.1, from coordinate 102,756,602 downwards.
AGTAAGGAGTTAAGCAGGATTTCTGGGCAGAGGGAACAGCAAGTGCAAAGGCCCAGAGGTCAGAGAGAATATGAGGCATCTGAGAAACCGCAGGTAGTTTAGTACCAGGAAGAGATGAGGCAGCAGGCTTCCCCAGCCCTACTTGTGGCATCTCCTGCAGCTACGGCAAGGCACCCTGCCTTTAAATGTACCCACTAAAATCTGCTGAACTCAACCCAAACTCACCAACAGTATAGAACACGTGTAATCCTTAGCTCCCCCTCCCTCCAAATCAATCATGTGATGTGGCTGAATGTTCTAAGAAAGACAGCAGGCCATGAAATCTTAATTCCTCTTGACCTTCACAGCAAATTTTTAAAGGCACTCCCTGAAGTGCTTTGTGATTTTAAATTCAAAAGTCGGCAAGAAGGATAAGCTATTAGCAGATACTCTCTTTGTGGGAAAGTGTCAGACATCTTGGGGTGTGTGTGTGTGTGTGTGTGTGTGTGTGTGTGTGTTGGGGGGTGTTTACAGATATGCTCTCCCTTTGGGAAAACCCCACATATAAACATTTTGATATCTGAATGCTTAGTTTCCCCTAAGAAGTTGTGGGGAGTAAAGGGTGGGAAATTTGGAGGATGAGAAGTAGAAATGGGCAAACGTCAAATTTGGGAAAAGTTCAAATTTCATGAACTGAAGCTTACTTGGGAAACAAATAAAACAGCCCACAAATTGTAAGGTGTATCAATTGGAAAATGATCATTTCATTAAAAAATAGAACTATCATATGACCCAGCAATCCCACTACTGGGCATATACCCTGAGAAAACCAAAATTCAAAAAGAGTCATGTACCAAAATGTTCATTGCAGCTCTATTTACAATAGCCCGGAGATGGAAACAACCTAAGTGCCCGTCATCGGATAAATGGATAAAGAAGATGTGGCACATATATACAATGGAATATTACTCAGCCATAAAAAGAAACGAAATTGAGCTATTTGTAATGAGGTGGATAGACCTAGAGTCTGTCATACAGAGTGAAGTAAGTCAGAAAGAGAGAGACAAATACCGCATGCTAACACATATATATGGAATTTAAGAAGAAAAAAAAATGTCATGAAGAACCTAGGGGTAAGACAGGAATAAAGACACAGACCTACTGGAGAACGGACTTGAGGATATGGGGAGGGGGAAGGGTGAGCTGTGACAGGGCAAGAGAGAGTCATGGACATATATACACTAACAAACGTAAGGTAGATAGCTAGTGGGAAGCAGACGCATGGCTCAGGGATATCGGCTCGGTGCTTTGTGACCACCTGGAGGGGTGGGATAGGGAGGGTGGGAGGGAGGGAGACGCAAGAGGGAAGAGATATGGGAACATATGTATATGTATAACTGATTCACTTTGTTATGGGGCAGAAACTAACACACCATTGTAAAGCAATTATACCCCAATAAAGATGTTAAAAAAAAAATTTCTTTCTGATTATGCAAAGTAAGGCCACAGATGATAAACTTTTAAAAGATGATAATAATAAACATTGTTATTCAGTGCTGTTTTCCCTGGCCTCATTTTCCCTGAATTTCCTAATTTGAGATTCTCATTCACTGAGGTGCTATCTGTTGATTACGTGGGCACCCATGGACCAGAGAAGAAAATGGCACTCTCTTGGACTTATATTTTAATTTTTAATTGAGGTTCGGATCCGAGTAGGATCAGTGATAGGTGTGCTCTAATGTCTTTGAGGCAGTGGACCGATGGGATATGTGCTGATTTGCATATCCTTTTTAGTTATTATGGAAATACCCAGATCATTTAGGCAATAAACGAGCCAAGAAAATATGGCCCAAGGAAAAGTAAGACAGAATTCGAGGGCTTACAGAAGAAAACAGAAAGACGGACTCAGGTAGAGCTTGGAGAAGTGTGCACTTATTTGTAAAATCAAGTAACTGCAAATAGGGGGCATTTACAAGTCCTCATGTGCAGGGTCTCATCCCATTCAGCACAGGATGAAATTTGCTAACTCCATCAGAAGAAGCTTAGAAAGAGTGAGTCTGTTTGGCTGTGACACTGGAGGTCTGGTGAGTGACTTCCAGAAATCCTAGGGAAGATGCGATAAAATATCTACCGGAAGATGTAGCCTGAGCCCTAAACACACTGCTTTCGCTCCTTCCCACAAACAAGGTGGAAATCCTGGACTTTCTGTGGCCTGCCAGTGAGAGGCAGAGGGTCAGCTAGGATCCCCTGTGCTGTCTCCAGACTCTGAAAGCAAGAAGAGCAAGCTTGAAGGGAAGAGAAGTCAACGTATCCATGTGTCTCTCAATTTGATGAATACGGATGCTCCCTCTAGAGGACTAATTTTTGTGTATAATTAAACATGGAAATGCTGTGTTTTCTAATCAACAGCCAATCAGTCGGTGATACTCTGAATATCATTACCGGGAGGCTGTGATTTCCCTGTAAATTGCTTTTTCGGTTTCATTTTAAGACTCCATCTCATAAGACTACACTGACAGATTGAAAGGTAAGGACTGAGAAAGTTCAATCTAACTTACCACGAGCCCTCCAGGTAGGCGTTGAGGCCTTTGCGAATGACGTGGCCCAAGTAGCCATTTTTCTCGGCTACATGCTTTGTCCATCTGCAAAGGAAACAGAAGAGAACATATCCAAACTATGGCAAATTAAATAATTGCTTTTGACTTCGTATGATTTCAATAAATCCCACTTGGGGAATATTTTGCTCTTAGAATTTTTATGGAGCAACAAACCAGAACTGAATGTTAAGAAGATAAAGAAAGATACATTTTGAGAGCCTTGCATTCAGTGCCGTTTCTAATGAATGCTTAGGAGTTGTCATTTTGGGGAAAAAAAGATGTGAAAAGCACCTAATGAAAAATGTCTACTAACATGGAAAAACATAATCTTTATTAAGAGTTCTAGCAAGTTGATTTCAGAAGGACAGCTCTTCCGAAACAAAGACTCCAAAGAGAGACATTGCCAAAAAGATTAAATCAATAGAGTACCAAAAAGATTAAATCAATAGAGTACCTGACGGGTGTAGACATACCAAGAGGAGATTTAGACGATGGAAGGAGAATGTGGAGATCGAGTACATAGAAATGATAAATACATAGAGAGAGCTAAGCAGATAAATAACAATAAAAAATAATTATTATTCCATAGAAAACAAAAAGTTATGCTACATGGCTCAGCTATGAATAGTGTTAAATTGTCATAATAATGTAAACACTGATACCAATCCAACCAAACCAGTGATATATTTATGGGGAAGATGGGAGAGGGCAGGAAGCATGAGCATGCAGGGTAGCAATAGGTGGCAGAGTGAAAAAACTATATCTCTTTATCTTTCCCAGTGAGACATCATTAGACAATGCCTATAAAGGGTATAACAAGAAATAGTGGTTTAAGCATGTTATTTAGACATAGAGGCAAATAAAAAAGAAATAATTAAAAGATGAAAAGTGATTTATTCCAGGGAGCAGGAAATGGAGTGTGTGGAAGGGAGGCAGAGATTTCCTGTTTTTTCTTGTCAAATTATTACCTTTTTTAATTAAATTTTTGTTTTTAATTTTTGTCTTTTCAAACGACTTGGCTTTTTATGTGCATGTGTAACTGATAAAAATAAAGATGAATTTTTTAAAATGCAAGAAAGGGCTTCCCTGCTGGCGCAGTGGTTAAGAATCCGCCTGCCAATGCAGGGGACACAGGTTCGAGAGCTGGTCAAGGAAGATCCCACATGCCGCGGAGCAACTAAGCCCGTGTGCCACAACTGCTGAGCCCACGTGCCACAACTACTGAAGCTCACCCGCTCTAGGGCCTGCATGCTGCAACTACTGAGCCCGCATGCCACAACTACTGAGCCCACGTGCCACAACTACTAAAGCCCGCACACCTAGAGCCCGTGCTCTGCAACAAGAGAAGCCACCGCAATGAGAAGCCCGCGCACCGCAACGAAGAGTAGCCCCCGCTTGCCGCAAATAGAGAAAGCCCGTGCGCAGCAATGATAACACAGCGCAGCCTAAAATAAAAAAAAAAATTTTTTTTTAATGTGGAAAAAAAGAATAAAAGAAAACTCTATTTTCTCAGGCATGGTGAATATAGTATTGAATATATGGCTTTCCCTTCATACGCAATATCTGGCAGGTTCTTACACAACAGCCTTCTCGGGATCTCGAGGGAATGTCTCCAGGTTGCCTGTGATATAGTAGAGAGAACACCACAAGGTTCCTTCTATGTGTCCGCCTTGTGCAGCCTTATGGAAATATTCACCAGCTAATGTCTGTAAAGAGATGAGCAAACGTCAGTCTCGTTAGTGAGAAGTCCTCCTGGGCTGGTTTCATCAGAACTAAGGTCCTGAGGCACTTAACGCCTGATATCATCACAGGTTTATAACTTCTAACATCTTTAAGAAAACCAAGTCAAGTTCCAGGAAGACAGCCAATCACAGAAGCTGGCCTCTCTACATGATAACCTTGACTGTAGCTATTCTGTTAAGTTTACCCAATAAATAAGATAACAAGACACTACGAATATCATTATCACCTTATCAGATCCTCACATAACCCCTGCCAGCCAGACAGAAGACAGCATCAAAAGTCGCATCAGGTGAAACTTCAGGCATTTGCTTCCCTAACCTTGCTTAATACCTTTTTTCAAACTCAGACACAAAAACTTCATTTCCAGTAGGAAGGTGAGAATTAGAATATGACAATAAAAAATCCATTCTGGCAGATGTGTGGGAGGACTAAAAGACATTTGCAATGCATAAAATATACAGCTTCCTAGGAGTCAGAGAGAGGCGGAGGGAGAAAAGAAAACAAACACTTAGACGGGTATACATTCCACTGATTACTATTATTATTCCCAGGCAGTTAACTGCCATTTTTAAGTATGGGCTTTGGAGTCAGACAGACCTGGGTTCAAATCCCAGCTCTGCTCCTTACTAGCTGCGTGACCTTGGGCATGTTAGTTAATCTCTCCAACTAAGAGAATAACTCAATTTCTGCAACTGAAAAATGTGGCTTCTGACAGTAGCTACTAGCATGAAAGTATGGTGTGAGGATTAAATGAGATAACGTGTGTTCAAGGCTTGGCATGGCGCGTCACAAAAAATAATTTTTTTCTGATGCCCGACCCCCAACTCTGATGCTAGAGCTTGCCCATCCCATTAAATGCTACCTTTTCTTCCAATCTCAATAAATGCCAAACACTGAGGGGTCATCCTGACTCCTCTCCCTGCCTCACACCTCACGTCCAATCATCGTCAAGTCCTAATGCCTTGACCTTCAAAATATACCCAGAATCTAGTCACATCTCAGCGCCTCTTCTGATACTGCCCATCCTTTCTCACTTGGATTCAATGCATTAACCCCCTTGCTCTTGCTCTTGTCTCCTCCAAGCCCAGTCTCCACCAGGATCCAGGAGGAACCTGTTAAAACACAGCGTCTCCGCGCCCTGTTCAGAGCTGTCCCATCTTGCTCAGCGTAGCTGTCTCCTTGACATGATTTTCCACCTCCTCGCACCTTCCTTGCTCTCTGGTCCTGCCAGTTCAGCCTCCCTGCTATTCCTCAAGCACACCAAACCTGCTTTCTCCTCTGGGCTTTTGCCCTGGCTGTTCCCTCTTTCTGGGATGTTCTCCCAGACATTCACAAGACTCCTTTAGGAGTTTGTACACTGTCACATTATCAGAGAGACCTTCTCTGATCTCCCTTATAAAATAGCATCCCCCAATCTCTAGCCTCTCGGTCCTCCTTATCCTGCTTTATTTCTCCCTGTAACACTCACTTATCCCACCTGCCCTCATACTATATATTTGTTTGTTTATTATCTTTCTGCTCCACTGCAATGTAAACTTCCCCAAAGCAGGGACTGTTTTGTCTGCTGCTGTATCCCCACTGCCTGGAAGAGTGCCTGGCATAGGGTGGGCATTCAATTAATTTGTTGAATGTACTGGTACTCAGATTATTATTACCATCATCAATATTATTATTAATAACAAGGGGTTTCCATTTCACATGGGGACCAGGTCTTGACGCCACTTAAGTGTATGACTCTAAGTTATGAAACCTTTCAGAGCCTCGGTTGCTAACTCTGTTAAATGGATGTAATAACAGTAACTATCCCAGAGGGTAGTTAGGATGACATGGGATGGCACACAGAAAGTGTCTGTGAGTGTCTGACCTAGAGGAAGTGTTCGGCAAACATTTAAGATTGTTACTGTTATTTACATTATTATTAAATCTGGTCTCATACCAGGCAACCCTATTTGGACCCAGCTTTCTTTGCTTCCAGTAAGATCAGTCATCAATCTCCGCACCATCTCTCTCTCATTGTCACCTTGCATCATCTCCCTCTCCTCTCCCCAGCTTAGGCTTCCTCCTCCATGAAGCCTTCCTGACTGCTTTGGCCTTCACTATTTCCCCTTTCCAGAACAGTTTGGGTCACAGCAATTAGCACACACTTGGCGTTGGGCTAATGCCAGCCTTTGCTCTTCACCATCTTGTCTTCCTAACTGGGCACTTGAGTTCCTCAAGATCACGGTCTGCGTCTTGGGTGGTGTCTGCACCACCCATGGGGCCTTGTCTGGGCTGGGCATACAGTACACCTGCTTCATGACTAAGTGACTGACCAGCTGCACAGCTGGTCTCAAGTCTTACTCACTTGATTCCTTCCAGGAACTCCTGGGAAAATGCCATCCAAGTACAGGACTCCAAGATTGTATGATGCATCTGGGTTCCCCATTTCTTCTGCTTTTAACCAGTACTTAGCCGCTTTGGCATAATTTTTCTTGAATTTGTGGTAATACCATCCCAGGCCATTGACTGCCTGATGCAATCCCTGGATTTTAGAACAACAAGAAAGGAATTCCTTTTTTTTAAAAACAAAAACAAAAAAACCCCAAACCCAGAGAGAATCAACTGTTATGAAAGCATTCTGCCTGAGTCTGAGAAAAACCTTTCCTGCCTCTTTTCTGGGGGCAGATGGCATTAAAGAAAAGCTAAGTGTTGGAAAACATGAGGCTGCCTCAGCATCTTCCCAGGAGGATTTCACCCGGCTGCTGCTGGGATTTCTGCCTTCCAGCTCAGCAGTGATGCTGGCCCCCAAATCATCTCGCAGCCCCTATGGGCTCTTACGCAATGCCCTCGTCTACAGAAGGCCTCTTACTGTCCTGCAGTATCAACAACGCCCTTGAAATTCATGACCACTCAACTGTGACAGGAGGCCGGAAACCCGCCCTGGCTGGGATGATTTCTAGGTGACCTGCCTGCCTATCTTTTGATTACTCTGCCCTGAACACCAACAAACCCTCTGTGGGAAGCAGCCGCAATGGCCTACTTGTAAAGCACAGGTGCTGTGGGACTGCTTGGCATCCCAGCTCCGACAGGTAGGGTCTGGTTGGGGCTGAGGCAGAGGGGAGGGGGGTGGTCTCAGAACTGTGTCTAAATTGGGACGGTACCACAGAAGGCCTGGTTCATGTGAGTCTAGTCTTAGGCCTCCTTGTTCTTGCTGATTCATGCTCTCAGGGGCCTGCCTCTGCTCTTCCCAGATGCTCCCACCTGCTCCAGCCTGGTTGTTGAAGGCTCAGGAGCCCTGCAGGGGTGTAAGTGTGCAAACCTGGGCATTCGGTGCTCTCATTCCTCCTTTCCTACCAGATCCACAAGACCATGGACAAGCAGGGGAGAAAAGGACTGGAGAAGCAAACAGTGAGTGCCCTTGCATCTGTGAGACAGGTTAAGTTAGGGTCCAAGTGTGGAACCAAATCTCTTTTGCCTGCCCTTTCAGAAGTGAAGGACAGGTATCCCTCAGTAATGGATGCCAAGATACCAGCCTGCAGCCTTTTCAGTCTGCAACGACTCCTGAAATGCTCTACCTCCTACTTTTCACGTTGGACTCCAGGTGCCAGGAAGACCAGGAGAAAGAAACTGACAAGGCCCATTAGAACAGATGCTCCATGAGGGCAGGGATCTTTGTTTTGTATTCCAAGCACCTATGTTAGTACTTGGCGTAGAGTAAGTGCTCAATAAATACTTGACAAACGAATGAAAGCCATCCTTTGAACGCTGATGACACACAAAACAGAATCCAAATCCTACACCCTGAGGATCAAGAGTAGGGTTCAGGGCTTCCCTGATGGTGCAGTGGTTGGGAGTCCGCCTGCCGATGCAGGGAACACGGGTTCATGCCCCAATCCCGGAGGATCCCACATGCTGTGGAGCGGCTGGGCCCGTGAGCCATGGCCGCTGGGCCTGCGCGTCCGGAGCCTGTGCTCTGCAGCGGGAGAGGCCACAACAGTGAGAGGCCCGCGTACCGCAAAAAAAAAAAAAAAGAGTAGGGTTCAGATTCGTAGGCCCTCAAGACAGTCAACACTTGGGATGGTGTCAGTGCCAAGGATCAGTTATAGAGGCATTTTTCTTGAGCTTTGCACGGTACCAGATGCAAGGCAGCCTCCTGAGAATTTGCAGGATGAGTGCATTTCCATGAAGTAATAGACCACGTCATATATAGTGGCAAGAACCAGCTTTGGGATACGCTTATGGAATACATATCAAAATGGCTTGTGCAATGCTCACCTCCAGACACACAGGTTTATTCAAAGGTACCTGTCATCACTCAAAACATTCCCAGAATGTCCTTTAGACATTGTATTTGGACCCAGATCAGGAGTCCTACAAGACATCTTGTTTTATTTCTTAGTGCTCACACCTTATTCCGGACATTTCCAGCTGTATCCAAGTGACTTTTAGCTAATTCCAAAAATCAAACTCTGTGCTTCACCACAGTGCCTGACAAAGAGGAAGGGCTTAGTAACTCCCTGCAGAATGAATGGCTGAGAATCATGTAACACTTTTAAGAATGCGAGTACTCCAGGCCGTAAAACTGCATTTCCTCCAATATTCATCTCAGCTCTGCCAAAACTACATTCAGAATGCAGCACCTTAGACAACAATTCACCACTAGCATGCTAAAGAGATGCAAATTTCACACCTGCCAGGAAGCCCCATTACTTCCCCATTTTAGGATGCTCTGGGACCGTGCCCTCAATGACCACCATTAAGCTGCTTTTCTATTTCTGCCCTATAGTCTGTGTCAGGGTCAGGAGCTGGCGTGCGCTTCAATGGTTCCCTTCTCCTGGGTCATGTGTCCTCTAGAAACCACACAGGGGGAGAAAAAGCCTCTTGGCATTCTTAACTCCATGCTCCAACTTCCTGTTCTACAGAAAAAAAGACACTCTGAGCTCCCTAAAGAAAGGGAATTGAGGAAGAAACATCGGCATGGTTACTTCAGGAGTCTTTGTTGATAGGGCAAATATTATCAGCCTCGGGGAGGGAGGCACATTCAGGAGCCAGAAGGGCTATAAAGGGCCCTGTCAAGGTTGTAAAATTACAAGGTTGTAAAATTACAACGGTTTCTACCAATCCGTTTATTTGCAAATCTGTATGCAAGCACATGTGAGTGTGCACGTGTGGATGTGCATGCATTGGGGGTTTGCACGCAGGGATACGTATGCATGCATGCCTGTGTGCATGCGTGTGCGTGCGTGTGTGTGTGTGTGTGTCCCCCTCACAGGTGATATCATAACCTCCATTCTGTAGTGCAATATTTAAACTAGTTGGCTTGAAGATAACTTTGAAGAGTAAATAGTGACAAAAGGAAAATGATTCCTAAACTCGGCAATAAACTTGATAAACAGCCCCTTTGTTAAAGCACAGAGAAGCCAATGAGCATTGGACACAACAGGGTTAAACTTAGAGGATTCAGGCTTTAGGTTTTCCTAATTCAATGGCATTTATACCCATTCAATTTCAAAGAGCCCCCCTGCTGCTGCCTGTTATTAGGGCAGCCCTTGATTATAATTTTAGCCTTCAAACAAAATCAGTCTGAATTCTACGACTGGAAAGTGAGTTCAGCTTTCGAATTGTGCCGTCCTCATTGTGCAGGTTTCTGTATATGTTGTAGCTCAAAAATGACTAATCACTGCAATGTCAGTGACCCCTCCCTCCCCACTGCATTTCTACCTTCTTCAGAAGGCTGGCCATTCACTCTCCTCGACTTGTAAGAGCATGGGTGTGTGTGGCGGAAATGTTTCCCTCTGACAATAGGCACAAGTGTTACCTTGGAAGCTGCTTTCTTCATCAGCTCTAAGGCAAGCCGTCTGTTCTTTTTTACTCCTTGACCCTAAACAATGATAAACAGCAATGATCACGAAGAAAATAAACGCAGAGTTGCATGCAAAGCCATCACACCAATCTGTCAGCGTTCAATAGAAGATACTAAAGCCCAAGCCTTCTCAGTTAAAAATCTAATCTTGAAGATTTCTATATACAGAGCTGTTACATCATCATCATCATCATTATTTTGCATCTATGTGTAGAAGAGAGGCAATAAACCTCACCCTCCCAGCTTAGCATCCATAAAAATTCCCCACTGATGGTCCAGCGAATCACTTTCCCGTCAATCCACAGGTGCTGTTGGGAGAAGCCATGAATAAGGTTAAATGACTCTGGTCATCCTGGTTGTGTTTCTCTGGGGATTGCCTAATATGCGAGCAGACAGAGCACTTTATCTATGTCGGACAGTCAAGAGTTATTAGGCTGTCATTTGCAACCTTCCAGCGTCCTCGTGGGAGTCCCCAAGGTGAAGCACTGTGGCTTCAGAAACAGCTCGAGAGCCAGTGGTGAGGGAGACAGGACCCCTTAGAATCTGTGCCCTCAGACGCTGCCAAACTGACAAGCTTCCTCCAGCAAAATCAAGTTTTTCCAGCAGAGGTGGTTTGTGCATCACAGAGAGAGAGAGATGGGGCTTTGGAGTCCTTGTTACAAGAGCAGAACTCCGTGGGACCATGCTGGGGTGTGTCTGCAGGACCACGTGGGAAAATGGTGGGTCTGAGGGTGGAGCGGGAGCGGGGGGGGGGTCCCTGAAGGCTCTCTCAACATAGCCCTGACCATGCACATGGCAGGTGAGAGGAGCCGGATGAAAACCCTGATGCTTCCAAGCTCACTTAGAGTCTGTTATTGACCTACACAGCCCATGGAGTCGTCCTGGTCTCAGACTCAGCGCTTGACAGGGTCACATGTGATATAATGTTAGAGGGCTTTGCAATGAATACAGCTATTAACTCTATTTAAATTCTTAGCTCTACAGTAAATGAAGAGAGCGCTAGCAAACATTCCTGTGTTAATTAACGTGGGCCAAGAACTCTCCTGCCATATCAAATCCTCCCAACCCCAGCCGGGGTGCTGCTATCATTCTCACCAGAGAAACTTGCCCAGAATCACGCAGTGAGCAAGGAGTAGAGGCAGGATTTGAACCCAGGCTCCAGAGTCCAAGTTTATAACTGCCATGCTGTATTTTCTCCTATATATTTTAATTCCCATGCTGAGAAAGTATAATGATCCGTAACCTCCTTACAGGATACAGAAAACATGCTGCAGAATCTGTCTTTGTAGTTTTCCAGGACCCAAAATAAAACTGTGAACCCAAATAAAGGTTAAATTACATACAATGAGTTTCTACTCGATTTTAACGTACCTATTTCATAAAACCGATGAGCTGAAGCAAAGTGGAAGATGAAAATATTTTTCAGAAGTGCACCATTACTTCGTTTAATTAGAGAGGGAGAGGAAAGACAGAAGGACATGAAGGCTGTTTGTAGTAACTGGATGGAAGCAATGAGACAAGCTTTTTGGATTTCGGGGAAAGCAACAGAACGACCAGGATGACGAAATGTCAGAACCTGGTTGCACTCAAAGTTTTTCTCCAACTTCTTTGTTTTCAAGGAGTAAAACTGGGGCCCAGAGGGGTTGACTTACCCCAAACTTCACAGTTAGATCTGCAACCAGAACTCAGATACTCTGAGTTCTAGGCCAGGGATTTTCCAGTGTAATTATATAATCAGAAGTGGGGTGAGTTCTTGCACAAAGACTATATACTATGCACAAGTCTGAGTAGTACTGGAAGTTGTAAAGTGAGAGAAGTGTAAAGTCGTGATGCATAGCAAGTGCTCGATAACTTCATCCACTGAATGAATCCATGGAGGACAGTTGCTGCAGTGAAAGCCCAAGCTCCGTCCTCATGTGGATGTGAAATGGGATGTACCTGACCGTCTTGGACAAGCTATAGCGGTCATCATGGCGCCATCTTTGAATACAATGAGCCGGATGTCCACACGAGGCAACAAGCCGAGAGCACAGTGCCGTTCTTCATGTTTGGAAAGTTCATTTGTTTTGTATGGTTTTTTTTACATTGAAAGTACTTAAAGACACCTTTGGCCAGAGGTAAAAATCTGCCTTGAGATGTAGATAAAGGGCTTCCTTCCTCCCACTCAGAGATAACTTAGAATGCAGGAAAACCAAAAAAGCTTTAAGGTTTGGGAAATCAGACCCTGAAGAAACATCCCGTCACCTCCCGTATCATTTATTTATGTCTTTCGCTTTCCCTCTAGATTTCAAGATCCTGGTGGGCAGAAGTAATGTCTGAGTCGTGCCTTTTCTTCTCTGTACTTTGGGCAGCCCCAATTATGGTGGACTGGTGCCTCTCCTCTGTGCCTGTCTCAGTCTTCTGTCTTGCCCACGAGTATCTGAGACCCCTGAGGTCAGGGATGAGGTTCATGCAACCATATGTCCCTCCATCTAGCACAGAGTCTGGCATTTTGTCAGCCCAGAGGGGGTGTTTATTATATAAATATACGAATGCATTGGCATATAGCTAAGAGTCAAACCATTTCTATGTTAATGACTACAAAGAAAAAGTCTGGGCTCTAAACTTGGAAACCGTAACAACCAATAGGTTTTAAGACTTGCAGGGCCAGAAAGGTAGCAAGAGTTATGGTTGTTAATCGGTGAGCGGCCACAGCTGTGGTTCTGGAGATGAGCCCAGCCACGTGCATCCATGTCCTTGTTTGAAGACACTTGCTCTTTGTGGGCAGCTGCCTCCTTTGGGTCTGGACGTAGAGACCAAGGGTTTCCTTACTAGAGCCAACAGCTCTTCCAAGATTGGTGAATTGATGTCTCTGCATTCAGGGGTGAAGAGCATCCCAGTCCCAGGTCTGAAACACACCAGTTGTTCAACCTTGGGCAAGTTACAAACCCTTTCTGAGCCTCTGTCACCACACATATAAACAGCTATCATAATACACTGTGATACCTACCTCGCAAAGTGGTCTCGAGGATTGAATGTGTTAATACATGTACATCAGGTAATAAGCACTGCATCAATCAATGTGAAATATTATTATTCCGTAAAGCATTTTACAGTTCTTGGAGCCCCTTCCTTAGGTTATTTCACTCCATCCGTGGTCATTACCAGTGTCTCATGAGATCGGATAAGTCCAAGGAGGCAGCTAATCGTTGCAGAGGAGAGATTTGAACTCCATCCTCTATCTCCTGGGCTAATGCTCTTCCCATCCGTCCCACTGCTCTCCTGTTGGCTTTAAACCAAGATCTTTGTATCGATCAATGGGACTGTTGGGATCCAGCCCAAACACGCACTCGGTCTTAGCTATAATTCAATGATAACTCTGCCTGATAGAGAACTTGCAGCACCTTTGGGGCTGCTGGCCGTGTACCAATCTGTAAAATATGGGTGCCTCCTCCAGAATGCCAGTTCTTGCAAAAGCAGAGAGAATCCAGGTGTCAAACCTAAGACAAATGATTAAAAACGAGACCAGGGAACTGCGTGTGACTTTGCCTTTTCAGCAAATACCCCTTTCCATCCAGACTGACAGAAGCATGTCCGAAGGTTCTTCAGTTACAGGCTCCCTGATTGCATGCCTTCAGGAAACCACTTGGGAAGTCTGATAGAAATTGTGCAATTTCAGCACAAATTGAGTGAGTCTTACCTTAAATAACACGATGGCATAGTCGTATATTAACGCGGGGTCTTCAGTCTCCAGGGCGCCCTTGGCGTACCACTCAACAGCCGCTTCCGGGTTCTTGGCCACGCCTTGCTGGCCCCAGAACAGCATCTGGGCCAACCGTTGCTTCAAGACAATAGCAATTTAGAATAATGACTTTCCTGTGTTATGCTTGACAAACAAGACTTTAAAAAGGGGGGAAGGCAAACCTAGTTTAAAAGGTTTTTATATTGAGAAACAAGATTTAAGTAGACACATGTTATCTTCCTCCTGGGGACAAGAGCCCTGAAGATGAACTGGTGTAAATACAAGTCATTAACACAAGTTGGAAATTGTGTGTGTGTGTGTGTGGACAGGGTGTGTGTGTGTGTGTGTGTGCGTGGTGTGTGTGTGTGTGGTGTATGTGGGTGGGGTGTGTGTGTATGTGGGTGGGGTGGGCTGTGTGTGGGGGGGGTGTGGATGGTGTATGTGTGTGTATGTGGGTGGTGTGTGTGTGTATATATGTGTGGTGTGTGTGTGTGGTGTGTGTGGTGTATGTGTGTGTGTATGTGTGTGGGGTGTGTGTGGGGGGGTGTGGCGGTGGGGGTGGGTGGTGTGTGTGGGGTGTGTATGTATGTGTGTGGGGTGTGTGTTTATGTGGGTGGGATGTGTGTGTATATGTGTGGGGGGTGTGTGTGGGGGGTGTGTGAGGGTGGGGGTGGGTGGTGTGTGTGGGGTGTGTATGTATGTGTGTGGGTGTGTGGGTGTGTTTATGTGGGTGGGATGTGTGTGTGTATTGTGTGTGGGTATGTGTGGGGGGTGTACGTGTGTGGGGGTGTGTGTGTGTATGTGGGTGGGATGTGTGTGTAGTGTGTGTGTGTATGTGTGGGGGGTGTACGTGTGGGGGGGTGTGCATGTGTATATGTCTGTGTGTGTGTGTATGTGTGTGTGGGGTGTGTGTGTGTGTATGTGGGTGGGGTGTGTGTGTGTGTATGTGGGTGGGGGGTGTGTGTGTGTATGTGGGTGGTGTGTGTGTGTGTATGTGGGTGGGGTGTGTGTGTGTGTATGTGTGGGGTGTGTGTGTGTGTGTATGTGGGTGGTGTGTGTGTGTGTGTGTGTGTCTGTGAAGGACTCTATTGCGCCCAGGCCAGAGCTGATGGATCAACAACCACACTGTTTCCTCTCGTGAAATGCCCTCTCCTTGGGAGGTACTGTGCGTCCTCTCGGCCCAGTGACCAGCATGGAGGCCTGTGCACATCCATATCAGGGCATCTCCCTACAGCACTATCCCAGCATCTGTCTACATGGCTGGCTCCACCATTAGACTCAATCGAGGCTGGGGGTCTTTGGGGGTAGGGATCTCAAGACGTTATTTGTCTGCCCTTGTGCCCCCAGCTCCCACCCAGCAGAACTCAACAGAAACTCATAGAAGCAACGCAACAAAGATCTGCTGAATGAAGGAGGGAAGAAGGGTCTTTGTTAGGAATGTCCACGCAAGCTCTGGAGCACCCATGAAATCTGGCAGCAGCATTTCCTGAACTATGCACTGGAATTCCTTCCTGGACTAGAAAGACTGCAGGCTGGGACAGAGCCCAGGACAGAGCCACAGGCAACACTGTTATCATTCTGGCTCCTTGTGAGCCTTGATTTTCTTTCCTTCTTTCTACTTCTCCTCTCATCTCCTTCTCTTCCATCCTCCACCCCCCAAAAGAAAACCTTACAACTTCCAGGAGCGCATCTTCTGAGATGCTAGGAAGACCTCTAAGGAGGGGTGGGAGACCCGTTACTACAGGGTCTCTGAAGTGTTTGTTTGTCAATGCGTTCTTTGGTTTTCTTTCTCTTTCCCATCTCTGGTCTTCTGCCTGCTTAGCAGACCCAGAGCAGAGGCTCTTCCTGACACTGTGCTCACTGGGAACACAAAGCAAAAGCTAAATCCATCCTTAGGGAAGGAGGTTTCCTTCCTCCAGTGCAATCAGCCTTAGCTGGCTCCCATAAGGACTTTTCTTCATAGTGAAATCAGGGCAAGAAGTAGATGGGGTGGAGGAGGGGGGTCCTCCCAGCCCTCTGCCCTTTCTGGTACCTTTTACAGGTCTATCCAAAAGGCAAAACATGTTCAAGAGACAAGGTCGATCCTTTTGGTCTTACACGCAACACAGATTTTCTATTATTCTCCTAGCTGATTTTGTGGCCTTCTTCTCGATGCCCACCTCATCTCTCCTGCACTCCACGATGCTTCTTTTTCTTTCTATCTGATGCACTAAAATGTCTGATGGTAACTGATCATAAATATTGTGGCTCTCTCTCCTCTGGGTCTGGTTGGACTACATTTCCAGCTCACTCAGGTCAAGAGTGACCAGCTGACCTCCTTTGGCCGATGAAATGTGAGAAATGACTCGTGCCCCTTCTGAGCAGAAGCAATAAGACTCGGCCTGTGATGTGTCGCGGCGTCATCCTGAGTCAATGGCTTTGGAAGCATGTTTTGGTGAAGCCTCTGTTAGCTTGGGCTCCTGGGGGACTATAAGAGCAGAGCCCACGCCACCCCCATTGGACATGTAGTGAGAACAACAATACACTGGTGTTGTGTTAAGCCACTAGGTTTGGGATACTTTATTATCATGGTGTAACCTGGTCTGTCGTGGCTGAGAGACTTTCCAAAACTGTGGAACGCATTTTTACCTGAGCTGCCGCATTGCCTCGAGTAGCTTCATGCTTCAGCCACATGAAGACGTCTCCGTCTTCTTTGGTTTGTACCTTGAGAATTTCATCATCTTTTAGTCTAATTGTCTCAACGTATGCCTAAAAGGGAAGGAAGGAAGAAAAGAAGGAGGGAAGGAAGGGAGGGAGGGAGGAAAGGTGGGGAGAAGAAGGGAGAATGAAAATATCCAGATGGTATGGGCATGCAAAAGACATGACATTATTCCTAACGCAGCAACTGCTCAAGTAAAAACTATATGACTAATTGAAATATGAGGTGTGTCCACAGAGCCCTGAGATCAAATTCTTTTTTAAATGAACGGATCACACGTCCTATATCTAAATGGGTATTTTTGTTCCTATCAAAGTGTTTTCCTTGGGAGGACAAAATTGATTCCACTTCCTCTTCCATCGCTCAAGCTAGTTCGGAAGTCCACCTCTGCGCTGCTGATTGCAGAGCCAGAATACACGGCATCCCAAAAAGTAAATCAATATTTTCTAAGTATAACCTTATTATTTTTTTATTCCAAAGCGTCATTATCCTGCATGACTCAACCCTTTTTATTCAGCAGGCTCAGCCTCCGATATCTTTCGGCTATTTCAAAATGAAATCTACACTGAAAAGAGGGTATATTAACTCCGAGGATGTGAACAAGAACGTGCCAGAGGCTGTAAAGAGGAACCCAAGGGAAAGTCCACAAAACGCTTTGAATGTGCACACAGCCTCCCAGGTATCTGCCTCCTTTGAAGAAAATAAGACTCATTTTTATGTCTAAATTGTGGCTGTTTATCCAAAAACTGGCCTTGTTGTTTGACAGTCTCCCCTTCTATATGATGAACGCTATCTAACGGTACCAGGAGCGCCTGGGAAGGGCTTCAAGGCCACAAGCAGATGGTGAAAAAAATGGATCTGGATGAGTTGGGGAAGAAGCCCTAGAGGACAAGGAGCCAGGCCTGATTTCCCTTCTGACCCTTTCTGTTTGTCAGTGAAGAAAATGACTTAGATTCACAAGCACTAGCCTGTAGCCCATTCCTGAGAGGGTCACCCAGCCCATGTGGAGCCAAAGGTCCCTCTCAGGGGCAATAGCGGGCAGGCTTGGGGACAGAGCTAGGAACCCAGTGGTATCAATTCCTGCAGGATGTCTAACCTTGAGACGCCTCCCAGCAAACAGCAACAATTGGAATAAGGATGCCCACCACCTTTGACTGAAACCAAGTATGTGCGAGGTGTTTAACAAAGGTTTTTCTCACTTAATCCTCACAGCAGGGCTGTGGCCCAAATATCGGTGTCTTCAAATTATTTGTAAAGAAACTGAAGCTCAGAAGGTGAGACCATGAACTCAAGGTCACACTGTAGAGCTAGCCCTGGAAGCCAGGTTGGTCTGACTCCAAAGACAGGCTCTGATGGGCTCCCCCATGATGTCGCCCTCTAGCGGGAAGGCCCTGGAATCCTGGGCTGAAGCTCAGGCTGCTAGAACAATAGAATTCTCAGCTAGAAGTTTTTCGTTCAACTGGAGAGTTTGGGTGTTTTGATTTGGGGTTAATTTCCTTCTTTTCCTTATTTTGCTCCTTCCTCCTTAACTTTGTCATGGGACTTGAATGAAACACAGAACACATGAAGCCAGAGTTTCTATCCTGCAAGGATTTATACTCAGGTATTTCTGCTACTCTCTGGCCGTGGTAATATCATAATATCATAACCACCAGCAAGAACTGTGTGCGGTGACCAATTGCTTGGCCCAGAATGACTCACTGAATCTTTGCAACCTTACAAGACAGTCACCATCAATATCCTCATTTCACAGATGTGGAAACTGAGGCCCAGAAAGGTTAAGTAACTTACCTACGTTCTTCAAATTTTGGAATCAAACCCAGGCTGGCTGGCTGTGGGGCCCATAGTCCTCACCTAGCTGCACCACCCTGTGAATGACTCATGCATCTGGGAGAAGCAGATGGGGACTCTTTCATTGTCTCCCCTTATACATAATGAACTCCATCTAACAGTGTCGTGAGAGGGGTCTTGGCAAAGGCCATGTCTGCAGGGCACCTGGGCAACCATGCATCACTCTGAAGAAGGAGCTCTTTTGTCTTTTTTTTTTTTTTTTTTTCTGTACGCGGGCCTCTCACTACTGTGGCCTCTCCCGTTGTGGAGCACAGGCTCCGGACGCGCAGGCTCAGCGGCCATGGCTCACGGGCCCAGCCACTCCGCAGCACGTGGGATCTTCCCGGACCGGGGCGCAAACCCATGTCCCCTGCATCGGCAGGCGGACTCTCAACCACTGCGCCACCAGGGAAGCCCATCTTTTGTCTTTTATATCACTGTCTCCTGACCTAGCCCCTTCCTGCTTCCCTGGGTAGCACCATTGAGCTTTGCAGTAGAGCAGGGCCATTAAGAGCACAGCTTTTTGCATCAGACCCAGTGGACATGAATTCTAACTCACCACTAACTACCTGTGGGCCTCGGGCCACTGGTTTTAGTTATTTGAGCCTTAGTTTCTATATCCATAAAAATGAAGCTTAGAGTGGTATCTACTACATCAAAAGCACTCCACCTATTAGCCATTATTTTTTATAGTGTGAAGAGTTAGTAACATCCAGGTTCGAATCTAGGCTCCACTACTCATTTGCTGTGTGACTTTGGGCAAGTTCTTTGGCTTCCCTGAGTCTCAGTTGTCCCATCTGTATAATGGGAACAATACTTGTACTGACCTCATAGAGTTGCATGGGAGTTAAATGAGATTGTTTGTGAAGATCTTAGCAGAGCATCTGGCATATGGGAAGCTCTCAGGAATGGTAACTCGTCGTTTTTTAGGTCTTTAGTTCATTCTATCATGTAAAGAGCTGATAGCAGTTTAGAATGTTAGCCCTCCTATTGGTATTTGCAGTTTTGTACAGCTCAAAGCCTTACATTGGGGGGATGAAGATCTATCTAAGAGAATTCGGTGCTTTTGAAGATGGAAGGGACAGATTTGAGGAGGGAGTGCTGGGGCTGGAAACATTTGAGAGCGTCCACATTGTGTGCTGAGGTCCACTCAACACACATCATATGATTAATTTATACATGCTATAAACTATGTGAGGTACAGACAGTCATGGCAGTGTTTACAGGTGAAAAAGCTGTGCAGAGACAGACAAGTGAGTGGGATTATCCAAGATTTTATACCCGGTGAATGCAGACCTGGGACCTGAACCAGGCAAACTGGCCCTGGAGCCACACCACAGCTGCCTGCCACACCTGGGCTGGTAGTTGTGTCTTCACAGCTCTGGGGTCCCCTGAGTGGCATCCAGCACTGGTCAGAGCCACACGTCCCAGGCCTTCCGTGAAAGCCAACCATCTACAAAGACATCTGATGAAGGAACAACCCCTAAAAGGGAGCGGTGTTGGATCGTTCATCATCAAACATTTTGAGACCAGGGAATGATGCGTCTCATGGGAAAGTGACCAATCCCAGAAGTAGCTTTGGTGTGGAGAAGGGACGGTGGGGACCATGGTGGGGGGCAGAGCTGGGGAGAAGCTGACAGGGACTCAGAGTCCCAGACTGACCAGTTCTGGAATCTTCTGTGCCTTCCCGGGGAGGTGGATTGTTTTTGTTGCTGTGTTGTAAAATCAACGTCTCTAGAATGAGCAGTTCATAGCCTATACGGTAGGGTTAAAACCGGCTGACCAGGTTAGAGGAGGTCCAACGTCCAGAGACTCTACAGTCCTCAGATGCCCCTGGACCCAGTGTCAGAGAAGGCATCACACTGTCCTACAGACACTGACTCTTCATACGCTTTACTTCCTTTCTCTCCGCTTAGCCTACAGGCTGCAAGGGCAGTGTTCACATCATATCAGCTGTCTGCAATCAATCACAGGAAAGGCAGGATGGAGCGCAGAGCAGGGAGGGAGTAGGGAGGGCGAAGGATGTGGTGGAATTTGGACCTGGAGAGAAAAGGCTGTCAGCAACCCCCCATTTTCTGGAGCGTCTGCATTCTCTGAAGTCGTGAGCTATAACACTCCAGCCAGTGTTCCTGGGAACTCAGGAGCAGGGCAGTTTCAGGGCCTACACTTAAACCACTCCTTCCTTCAGGGCCTGTAGACACCACCACGAGGAACCTGCCTCTTAGGGTGTTTAAAATCAGCTATAGGGCTTCCCTGGTGGCGCAGTGGTTGAGAGTCCGCCTGCCGATGCAGGGGACACGGGTTTGCGCCCCGGTCCGGGAAGATCCCACGTGCTGCGGAGTGGCTGGGCCCGTGAGCCATGGCCGCTGAGCCTGCGCGACCGGAGCCTGTGCTCAGCAATGGGAGAGGCCACAGCAGTGAGAGGCCTGTGTACCGCAAAAAAAAAAAAAAAAAAAAAAAAAATCAGCTATAATGTTTGGCTCCCAGTGCGGGGGTGTAAGTTTTCTTTGTTGAAATTTAACATTTTAGGGATTTTAAAGTAAGAATGGAGGAATATCAGGTGTAATGATGGAGAGACAGGGAAGCAAGTACCCAAGATTCCCCAAACGGGCTGCTCCTCATACAAAGGCGGTGCTGAATGCAAGAGGGGCAGAGTTGAAAGCACTGGTTGCATCAAAAAGCACCAGAGAATCAACGGGACGTGATCGCTTTGTGTTCATCACTGGATACACGGCCCTCTCGTGCTGTCCGCCATCCCATCAGTAAACGGTGAGTGCCAACTACATGTCAAGCACAGGGCTGGGCACTGGGGTCACCGACGTGAACAGACAAGGTGCCTGTCTCGGGGAGCTCACAGTCTACTGGGAGAGCTGTTCACAGCACCCGTCATAGAGCAATGGCAGGGATGTGCCCGGGTGCCATGGCGGCGCAGCAAAGGGAAGATCCAAGCAGGTAGTGGTGTCTGAGCCCAGCATCCTAGTAGGAGTGGGGGGTCAGGAGGCAGGAAAAGTGGGGTGGGGGTGGAGAAAGCAAACCAGGCAGAGGAGATTGAGCAGGGCCAGGAATTGTGGACAGCATGGTGTGACCAAAAGCTTGGCATTGCCAGGGTGGGCAGGCCAAACATGGAATCGCTGAGAGCTGAGGTTGGGGAAGCAGAGAGAAACCAGATCAAAGAACATCTCCCATGCCAAGTGATGAGCTGGACTTAGTGCTTCCGGGTCAGTACTTCTCAACGCTGACTGCACGTTATGCCCATCTGAGGAGCTATTTAAATATACACATGCACATAGACATATATACGCCTATTATATGCCTGGACCCTCCCTCTGTCACTTCAATAAGACTGTGGGTGGAGCCTGTGCAGAGGTATTTTCTGAG
Organism: Orcinus orca; assembly: GCF_937001465.1. NCBI lineage: Eukaryota > Metazoa > Chordata > Mammalia > Artiodactyla > Delphinidae > Orcinus > Orcinus orca. The sequence goes on along the minus strand of NC_064562.1, from coordinate 102,734,814 downwards.
TGCCCACGTGATTCTGATGTGCAGTCAGGTTGAGAACCTCCACTGTTGACAGCCGTCTTTGGCCTCCGTGGGAAGAAAATGGGAAGGGACAAGTCTGGCAACAGAAAGGCCAGTTAGGAGGTGAATTCATTTGCCAGGACTCTGCCGTAACAAAACGCCACGGACTGCAGGGCTTAAACCATAGAAATTAATTTTCTCACACTTCTGGAGGCTGGAAGTCCAAGATCAAGAGGCTGGCAGGTTTAGTTTCTTCTGAGGCCCCTCTCCTTAGCTTGTGTCCTCACGTGGCTGTCCCCCTGTTTCATCTACGTCCCAATCTCCTCTTCTTGTAAGAACACCAGTCATACTGGAGTAGGGCCACTAATGACCGCATTTAACTTAATCCTCTCTTCAAAGGTCCTAGCTCCAAAAGCAGTGTCCCATTCTGAGGTACTGGGGGTGAGGGCTTCAACATATGAATGTAGGGGTCAATTCATTCCATAACTCAGAGTAGAACAGGAGGCTGTCAGAGTCACTCAGGGGAGAAATGATGGAGAGCTGCATGTAACGCTGTTGGGGATTAGAGCTGGTAGGATGATGGGCAGATCAAAGGTGACTCCCCCGTTGCTGGCATGGACAATGGTGCCATTGGTTGAGGTGTCTGTGGGGAATAGAGAGGAGGAGGTGGTGTGTTCCCTTTGTGGTATGTTACAATTGCAGATGGGGGTTTTAAGAAAGACCTCAGCCTGAGAATAAGATGTGCACGTCATCCGTATGTGGAGGGCAGTTGAAACCAGGGATGTTGATGAGACCCCCTGCCCTCTAGAAGGTGTAGACAGAGAAGGCTGAGGACCAAACCTTTCAGAAGAGCAAACTCTGAGATGCGAAGAGAATGAAAGGAATCCATTTGTGATTAAGCCACAAAAACAAACCAAAAATTAAAAAAAAAAAAACCCTATCATCTTCTTTCTCTTGAACCTGAAGCAGAGTCCCCCTAAATCATAAAGAAGTGACATGAAGCAAGATTATGAATAAAGAAGATAAAGTTGATGGGAACCACGAGTTACATAAAAGAGAAAATGAAACAAGAATCAAGAAAGAAGTTACTGACGGATCCTTGGTTTGTTAATTAGGGGTCTGGCTTCCCACATCTCCTCATTTGTTATGTGCTGCTGGTGAATTAATAGATCTCTCAACAAAAGGACATTTCAATCAATGTATGACACCTGCTTAAATTCTCAAGAAACCATTAATTACACATTCTTAAGAAAATGAGCTATGACACAACTCTTCTAACTGTATAATTCCTATCTATGATTCTTGATCACACGACTTTCCAGCTGCAGGATGGATCTTCTCTATTCATCTTCTCTGGTTCTGACCAATTAAACATTTTCTTTCATAATCATAACACTTCATGGGCCAAATCTTCAAAAGAAAAGGAGCTTGTTAGCAACATACCATCTCCCCTTGATAATTAGAATTCCTAAAAGTATAATATATACATACAGGGCTTTATGAACACATTCAGGCTTAGCAGAACAATGGCAATATTATTTTGTGGCTTGATTTTGTTTGAATGTGTTTTCAGAAGAATTCTTTAAAAAAAAAGCCTTTATCAATTAATAAATAATTCCTGTCAAACTGAGGTCAGATTTTGCACACAGCCTATATATGCTGAGAGAATACAGATGACAATGCTAAGAGTGTGTAAGTTTATTCAGAAGAAATCATTATTTTCTAAAAGAATTAGAATGTCTATACAGACAGCCTTTGGGCATTTTATAGCTTGATTCGTGTTTAATGTTCACTGACAACATGTATCTTTGAGTCATTTATTTCATAACTGTACAGTGGCCACTGTAGATTTCTTTTCCAGAAACCATTCATTTCCAATGATCAAAGCACAAGTTTCCTCCACTGGGGGTTTCTGACTGCAATACAGGAGCAGCACAGGGAAGAGTGAACGGTCTGGTTCCCAGTTAGCTGCTCTGCCTAAAATTCCACAATCCTGCTATCCATCCAGACTCACCAAGCATAAGGGAGAAAATTAAGGGTTTATGGCCTAAACCAGGGCCAAATCTGACCATGCAGTAACCTCCTGTCTATGGCGGCACAAACCCAGGCACCCCATCGGTTTATATATTGTCTTCGGCAGAGTTGAGCGGTTGCAATAGTGACTGTGAAAGCAGAGCCTAAGATATTTACTGTCTGGTCTTTTGCAGAAAAACATCGCCACCTCCTGGTACAGACTACTTGCACTTAACTCAACTACCTCAACTGCTGTGACCATCAAAACATCTTAAAACCATTCTGAAGAAAGAGATACAGAAAAATGCATGCCAAGAAGCCAACCACGTCATAGTCTACTCCTGCTGGATGCAAATTACATCATCTAAAGGCAGCTTTCTTTTTATTCTTACACTGTCACCTTTATACACCCTTTTATTCATGGTCCCCCAAACAAACCATCAGTTGGTCCAATGTAACACGTTGTTTTCTGGGCAGATGTGAACTACTGATTTCTTTGCCTAATAAGTCAATAAGACGTGGGAACCTGCAAAATTAGGGGCTGGAGTTAGTGCCCTTCTTCCAGTCCTTAATCCAGGATGGGGCAGGATCTTCAAACATCGCCTGCTGTCCATCACCTGTGAGCACTGAGGCTCATGTGATGGGCAGGTGCTTCTCAAGGTGTCCGGCAGCGGGAACGCAGCTAGGGATGGAGCGTCTTCGTTATGGAGACCTCGCTTGCTGGTGACGTATTGAGGAGCCCTTGGCTTACTGCCCTCGCTTAATTTGACTAACATCTCCAGACCCCACCACTTTCACGTGGTTTTGGAACAAAGACAAAATGCCTATGTTTCTGGTACACATTTTTTTCAAAATCAAAATCTGTCCAGGGCCGTTATCTACCCTCCCCATACCGGTCCTCTCACTCATGAAAAGCTTTTCACGCTTTTCACGCATAGATATAGGATGGTCCTTGCATTCAGCCTGAGAACACACTGAGGAAATATGAATTGGAGAATGCAAGAAAGCTTTTCTCTCCATTGGATTATGCCTGTACTCTACAGGCCAGCGAATAAACCAGCCACAGGTGCAGACGCTTAATAAAACTGTTCAGGAAGCTCTAGTAAGCAGGGCCATAACCGTTTCCACCCACTTCTGCCTCGTACCTGATCTCCTTGTAGCGTGTGCTGGTCAAGGGGTGTCTTGGTGGCAATGTTGCTGTAGTAGGCGTAGGACAACTCCCAGTCCAGGGGGTAGTGATCAATACCCTGGTAGTGTTTGTACCCAAGGTTCATCGAAGACAGCCTCTCACTGCCCTGGCCTCCAACCAAACTATACAACATGCCCTGTTAAGAAGAAATGGACAGTGTTCACAAGATTATAGAAAAGGGTCATAAAATCCTCAACATAGAAAGGTCATCTGGCCTCACCTCTACATATGAGCCTAGTCATTCCAGAAACCAGTTAACATGCCTTTTTTTTTTTTTTTTGCAGTACACGGCCCTCTCGCTGTTGTGGCCTCTCCCATTGCGGAGTACAGGCTCCGGACGCGCAGGCCCAGCGGCCATGGCTCACGGGCCCAGCCGCTCCGCGGCATGTGGGATCTTCCCGGACCAGGGCACGAACCTGTGTCCCCTGCATCGGCAGGCGGACTCTCAACCACTGTGCCACCAGGGAAGCCCCTAACATGCCTTTTTTAAAAACGTTAGAAAAGAAGACCCAAGAGCTTTCTAATGGCTATCTGTCCTTCTCAATGTCTAACAGCTGAAAATTCCTTTGTCCTTTTCTCAGTAAAGATTGGGAGTCCTCCCCTGACTTATCTCACAGCATCTCTTTGTGTATCTGACAACTGTTCTAAGGACCTTGGTGCACTTCAGCTATGTCACCTTCGGTCAGATGATCTGAATAGTGGGCCACATCCCAACCTCACACTCTCAGAACGCTAGTGTTGGGAAGGGTCTTTAGAGATCGACTGGTCCAACCATCTCATTTCAGAGTTGAGGAAACAGAGGCTCAGCAAGTTGAAGTCATATGTCCTTGGTCAACCAGCTATTTTGTGACAGAGACGGGGCTAGAACCTTCTACCCTCTTCCACCGCGGTGGGGACTGCCTCAGGGACTTGGGAAAGCATGCCATCCACCATGAGCTTCTACAGCCAGAGACACACACAAAGAAGTCAAGTGAAAGGAACACAGAGCCACCTGGGAAGGTCTGAACAGTCTGAGTCTCTTCAGATCCAGGATGAACAATCCCATGTGCACAAACAAAACACTAAAAGTGACCAGGGACCGTTTAGCAGCACTTCTAAAAATGCGATTCCAAATGTTAGGCAAGTTGCATAATAAATTTGGATTCAATACCACAAAACCGTCTAGTATGACATTTATTTTAATGACAGGAGGCTGGATGTGACAATACTTTGCTTAGAGGTCCAAATGATTTCACTTAGCTAAAACGTCGTACGGGATGCTGGACCCACAGCCAGGATAGTTACAAGAATTGGGTAAGAGGCACCTGTTCTTGAATGACTGGGATTCTGGTAAGCCTTGCCCAAACTATTCCTTAGACAGTATACCAATCATATCCCCTGCTGTGTCTAGAAATGGATAAAGTGCCCTTTTTCACTCACTGACGGCGGGAGATCCTGTATTTAACACAGCCTTAGGCTGTTTTTCTTGAGTGTAAAGTTTTTTTTTGTTTGTTTGTTTTTTTTGCAGTACGTGGGCCTCTCACTGTTGTGGCCTCTCCCGTTGCGGAGCACAGGCTCCGGACGCGCAGGCTCAGCGGCCATGGCTCACGGGCCCAGCCGCTCCACAGCATGTGGGATCTTCCCGGACTGGGGCACGAACCCGTGTCCCCTGCATCGGCAGGCAGACTCTCAACCACTGCGCCACCAGGGAAGCCCAGAGTGTAAAGTTTTTAAAGGACTCCATGGAAAATGAACATGCCCAGTTCCACCCGGGGCATGAGAGCCTTACTCTGCAAATATAAGGCAGTTAACTGATGTTCCTGGAGCCTGTGAAATACTCTACCTGCAGCTGATCCCGAGGTACATTTAATCCAGTTTCATAAAAGACTGCGAGGTAGTAGGATGCTTTATGGTATCCACAGCAGCTGGCATCCATCAGAAAGGGGATGACAGAGCTAATTTGGTGAAGACCATCAACAATGGAAAGTCTCTTTACAGCCTTCTCGAATATCTGCCCACCAATTTCTAATACGGATTCACTTTGGTTCCTCAGCACTGTAAATAACACAATTCACAGAACACACAATTAACTACCATGGGGTCGACAAAATAAGTGGAACAGCCAACTAAATCACCTGAGTTATTAATATGGTTGGTCCTGCAGTGACTTGATATATACCAGCTGCTGGGGAGGTAAATCAAACCCGTTGCGGGTGTCATTCTGTAAACAGCTTTTCCTTTGGCACTAAATGACAGCCTAGTATCCTGGAGGAAAGGATGTGCCTTCTACAGCTGAGAGAGCGCCTCAAGAGAGTAATTTACCCAGTGTAACTCACCACCAAGTCAGGACCACCGTAATTGCCAGAGAGATTTTTTTTTTTCCCCTCTAAGACTCTGAAGGAGGGTGTGTTTTATCTCAGAAATAGTTCCTAGGTGCTGCTGTAAAAAGTTGAGCACAAGAACCTTTCTTATCATCTTTTGCTTCTGGTTTTCCTGGTGGGTTTCTAAATACAATAAAAAGAATGAGTCAACTTTTATTGAGGGCCTATAAAATGCCAAATACTGGGTTGAGTGTCTTATGCAAATTATGTCATGTAATCCAAACATAGTTTAAGAAGTAAGTACTATTATTGGTGTCCTCGTTTTTCAGATGAGGAGACTGAAGCCTGGAGAAGTCGACTAACTTGTCCGAAGTTACCAAAGCTGGCAAACGGCTGAGCCAAGCTTAGAATCCAGCTTGGTAGGTCACAAAAGCAAGATCCCTACTCACTCTGCTCCACCTACCTCCTGATTAACCGGCAGCCAGTTGTCTTAATAGGTACCTTGCCACCATGGGTAGAGACCTCTTTTACGCAACTGCCTTAAGCTATGATACTTCCTTTTACCTAATTCGCCCATAAATTGTTAAACTCTTAAGTCCAAATGGGCAAGTTATATGGTCCTATAATCTGTTACAGTCTTTTAAAGTCCATCTACATTATTCATCTCTCGTTTTATTAATTCAGCCAATGAACGTTTACAACTCTATTCTGTGCATCTACTAGGTCTATGTTACAAACAGCTATATAGGATTGCATAGGTACAATTTCCATTTAAAAGATGTGGTCCATTTATTTAAAACTAAAATTTTCTCCCCCCTAAGAATTATACTCAACATTTTTCTTTGATTTTCTTCATTCCATCCCAAATTAAAATGTTACTAACAACTTCCAGGAGGCAACAAGAGACTCACTCTATCAGCGCTCCATCAAGGAATGAACAGAGATGAGTTTCCAATGCGGGAAAACTCTCAGTGAGAGGATTTGAGATTGAATTTAAGGGCAGTTCCTCAGCAGAGGTTGACGCCTCTTCCGAGGCATCAACACAGAAGCCAGTGGGATCCACGGATGAAATTGTGAAACCCAAACCATTGGTTATGAGCTAATGCCTATCCCTTTGGGCACACGGGCAGGCTGGCTGCCCCTGGTAGGGGGGCACATGCCTTCACTTGCTGAGCTGTGGCAAAGGAGCCCACCTACCCCCTCACCCAGAGCTAAGGCAGTCCCATCTCCTGGCCCACACCTCCGCCCTCTCCAGGCTTCTGAGAGGCAGCAGCTTGGATCTGCTGTTACTTACTCTCCATCCCAAGAGGTAGGTGCTAAAAACAACACCTTAACTAAACACATGGAGTTTGCTCCTCTGTTTTGTTTTTAAGCCCTAAAGAAATACCTGCTTGTTGTAAAAAAAAAAAAACAAACAAATAATATAGATTTGTATAAAACAAAAACAGAAGTCCTCTCTCTCCCAAACCTTCTTTAATAGTGAAGATAAACTGTTGAAAGCTTGGTGTATATACTTCCAGACTTTTCCTTGGCATAGACAATAATTCATTACACCTCTATCTGCCTATATACATATACATTTTCTTTCCAAAAAGCCCCTATAGGTTTGGACTCTCAACTTTTTTTCCCTTATGAGTGTAATTTTTTTATCAAACTATATTTGATTTACAATATTGTGTTAGTTTCAGGTGTAGAGCAAAATGACTCATATATACATATTCTTTTTCAGATTCTTTTCCTTTATAGGTTATTACAAGATATTGAGTATAGTTCCCTATGCTAGACAGTAAATCGTTGTTGTTTGTCAACTTTCTTTTTTAAATTAACCACATACCACGAATGCCTGTCCACAGCAGTCAGAAGCTCATTCTTCCTAAAGTTTCTATAGTATTGCATTCTATAGCAGTGCCGTTCTTCCAACCGGTTCTCTATTTTTAGACTTGGGTTGCTTCCACTGCTTTTGCTATAACCAGCAACACAGCAATGAACATCCTCGAGCACTTCCCTCTGCTCATCTGTTGGGATGTTATCTGAATAATCACCCTCTTTTCCACCAGGAGGCCGGGGATCTCCTTTTGGATTCTCCCTTTGCATAGCTGAGAGAAAAATTCCATCCTACCCAACCATGAGACAGGATAAGAACCTTCTCCGCTAGATTTGGTGAGTACTGCAGTACTCAGACGGAGTTGCAAAGTAAATCCTACTCCTACTTATTCATATATTTACTTTTAAATACATACTCATCTCCGATACCCCTCTGTGCACACTCTGAGCAAAGCAACATTAACAGTTTGTTAACGATTCATTCCAGCCTTACCTGCTCTGCCACATTCATCTTGCTGTGCAGTAGAAGCTAACACAACATTGTAAAGCAACTATACTACAATAAGAAATAATTTTAAAAAAAGAGCCATTTCACACAAAAAATAAAATAAAATAGGCATTAAAAAAAATATCTAATATGATGAGTTTTGCCTGAGTACCCACAGACATGGGCTTTGGGGGCTCAGAGGAGAAAAGAGACTCTGAGCCAGATGGAGGTCCAAATGAAACACCTGCCCTGCTGACCTCTGGCACAGAATCCCAGCAATCATTACTGTGATCGCCCAGGTAGGAGGGCGATCCTTTACAAAGTTCAAATCCTTAGCAAACACACAGAAACACTTTGCAGACTGAAACAGAGGCAGGTTGAAAAACCTTCATTATTTCTTTTACCTATTAAAATTCTTAACTCCCCCCAGACATTACCAATCAGTATTTTCTCTGCAAGAGAATCTAGACAATTTTCTGCACTAGTGAGTATAATAATAAAATAATAATGCTTCTAAAGGAAAACCACTCATTTTGCACATTCTTTAAAGTCTGAATTCCAAATGTGGCACAACATCAAAGCTCTGATGTCACTGGTGGTATTGTAAAACTGGCAATTTAAAAATCCATTTAATGAAACTGTTAATTTCACCCAACTGGTTTAGCATATGCATTTTTTCTAGTAGATCTATAACTAAAAAACATGCCTTATTTATCGAGATTAATGGAGTAATGAAAACCAAACAAACAAAATAGAAGTAGGAGCCATTTTCCCGTTTTTCTTTCTTCCTACACCAGAAGCTAAGAAACAAAGGCACCACCACCATTAACTCTTAATCTCCCCAAGTAGCACAGCGTTGTTTATTTTGCTCTTTTTTCCTTTTTCCAGCAATACCACAAGGTCACCATTTGTGCGCTTATCATTGGTTTCTGTTTGTTTGTTTTGTTTTTTTAAATTTTTGGCTGCATTGGGTTTTCGTTGCTGAGAGCGGGCTTTCTCTAGTTGCGGCGAGCCGTGGCTACTCTTCGCTGTGGTGTGCGAGCTTCTCATTGTGGTGGCTTCTTTTGTTGTGGAGCACGGGCTCTAGGCGCACAGGCTTCAGTAGTTGTGGCACGCAGGCTCAGTAGTTGTGGTGCACAGGCTTAGTTGCTCCGCCGCATGTGGGATCTTCCCGGACCAGGGCTCGAACCCGTGTGCCCTGCATTGGCAGGTGGATTCTTAACCACTGCGCCACCAGGGAAGCCCACACTCATCATTAAAAGAGGCAAAAAGCAGAAAATGAGAAGGTAGTCACCTACTGAAGGAACCAGAGCTGCCTCTGATGGAGAATTTGGGAGAAGAAAGGCAGACTTATTCCTTATGAGGGGAATGAGACAACAACAGGAAAGTTATTTTTAGTTTCAAGCTTCCAAAAGGTGTAATGCATCCAGGGAAGAAGTTTGAAAAGGGAAAAAAATGTGAAAGGAGAAAATATCATTTACCCAGAAAAGGAAAGATCTTCACCAAGTTTACTGATTTAAAAAAACATAGCACATCCTTCATTTGCATTCTCATTTGATGAGCTCCACTGGGTTCCCGAGACTCAAAGAAGTGGCTTATTTCTCTCTCAAAAGTAAACTACTTGTACTTTTCTGTCCTGTGCACATTGTCTGGTTTTATACATGTAACTTCTCTCCCTCCCTCCCCCTCGCCCCCTCCCTCTTTCCCTCTCCCTCTTTCTCTCTCTCCGTGGATTTTTTTTAAAAACTATAAAGATGCTTTCTTGAATTAAAAAAAATAAGATAAAGGTCCTTTAATGAACAACAGTGAACATAGCTCTTAAAGGACACAGGATCCTGGCGTTACTAAATAACCCCATTGTGTTTCTACCATTTCCATGCTCTGCGTTTTAGTCTCCAAATAAACATGGCAATTGTTGGCAAAAATAAGAAGAGTTAGAAATGTGGTATAGACACACAATGGAATATTATTCAACCTTAAAGAGGAAGGAGATTCTGACAGATGTTATAACATGGATGAACCTTGAAGACCTTACACTAAGTGAGATAAGCCAGTCATGCAAAGACAAATACTGTATGATTGCAGTCACATCAGGTATCTAGAAGAGTCAAGTTCATAGACACAGAAAGTAGAATGGTGATCACTAGGGACTGGGGGTGGGGGCAGGGTGGGGAGTTGTGGTTTAATGAGTACAGAGTTTCAGTTTTGCAAGATAAGAAAGTTCTAGAATCTGTTGTGCAACAATGTGAACGTACTTAATGCTACTGAAGGGTACACCTAAAAATGGTGATGATGGAGAATTTTAAATTATATGCATTTTACCACAAATTTTTTTTAAAATTACAGTCCTTAAAGAGGGAGGGTGTAAATATCTGGGGACTCTCTTTTGCAGTAGAAAAATAGAGCTCAATCTTTTGGGAACAACTAGAAGGTGGTGACCACTCCTGAACTCACTGGGCAGAATGCAGAGGACACTCCTACTGGTTGTAAGCTTCCGACTCTGCACTCCCTGCACCGTTCTCATGGCTCCTTTGAAGTACGTCGTTGGCTCAGAGGGAGAGCAGATGATCCATCTAAAATCACACAGTGTCAGGGGAAAACGCTGCCGTCTGAAGCGTGCACGTGCAGCAGCCTGGCAGTAGAGTTGGCTGTACATGTGAGGAGAGGCTGCCAAGAAAGGGGTGAGTCTGTCGCAAAGAACCAGAAATTACAGGCCACTGTCTCATGCTGTCATATATATATTTTTTAATGCCAGGAAAAAAATAATTCCACCAATTAATTCCCTTTGTGGGAGCGATGGGAGCTGACGTTTTTCTTTGCATTTAACCTAAGTCACTCTCATTCAAAACATGGCCCCATCTTTGTCCTATCCTGGGCCACTTGGTCAATACTTGTCTAGTGAATGAATGAATGGAAGGTTGTGATACGAGTGACTTAAGTTACTCACACGGTTTCATTCCTTATCTCTGTTACTGCACCTACTCGGTTCCTACAGCAAGAATTCTAAGCAGCCAACATCTGATCCTTGAGTCTGTTCTTGTAGCTTATCTCAGATACAAGAAATGTAACATGATGAGGATGTTCTAGTAAAGTCTACTGGTCAACAGGACCAAACAGCTCAGGCCAGCAGCAGAAAACATGACGCAAACATAGTTCCTATTGACTAGAGTTGTCCAAAGCACTCCAAAGCCAGCTAGACACTCACAGCAGGATAAACTTGGATCAAAAGTTATGTGAGGAACCAGGAATAGATATATAGTCACACCAGTCTGACTACTCTTCTTTTTATAGGAGACCAGAGTAAAGATATGTAAATAATGTAATTTTTTTTGGTCCCTCAATTTACAAAACCAAATTTTCTGCACTTCTCTCAGGATTGTTAGAAACTGGGCACAATGTCTGACACCAATCTCTCTCCAGGGTTAACCACAGAGATTATCTAGTTAACTATGATGGCCCCAAGCAAGGGCAGTGTGCCAGGTAGAGATGAATTTTAATGGGTGTAAGCCCTACCCCTGCAGGAGGCCCCCAGTCCCTATGGATGGGACAACGTGAACTAGAAAAATAGGGGGTGAAGGTAGAATGGGAGCCTGAGGTTGGCACTGGAGATTTGCCTACCCTGCCTACCCTCCCTCCCCACCTGCTTCTGGGCCCCAGGAAATGGCAGGGAGAGGCGGGATGCAGGTGGCTGCATGCCCAGGGAGATAGGGGCCCCTCCGGGTATGCTCCCTGGCGCTGATCTAAGCCGACTTGGCACCAGAAGGACCTGACCGGCTGCTTGGGCATCAGCAGTGGGCCCTAAAGTGGCAAATCCGGCTCTGTGCCCCCTCTCCCCCCAGGCATGGGCCCCGGAAGCCTGACCAAGGGCAGCTGGACGCGTGTCTGTGCTGCAGTGTGACAACTCCCCAGCACTGCGGCCCATCAAGTGTCAAGGTTTGGGGGCTCATGATCTGGGTTAATTAGCTCCCTTTCTAGGCCTCCACAGATAATAAAATCATTCTGCATTCTTTAAAAGAAACTTCTGAGCCGTAAAAATAACACAAAAACATTCTTTATTGAGAGTATTTGCTCGAAAAAGAATGTTTTGTGAAAATGATTCACTCCTTTTCCTAATCAGTAAAACTATATTTAAATATATCTGAAATCTCATAAAGCCAATTTTGGGGTGATGTGGTCTTCGCCCGTTTAGCCTACACTTTCCAACATGCATCGCCCTCTTCCGTTCACCTGTCTCAGGGGGCAGTTCCACCACCTCCCAGAAGACCCACGAAAACCCAGCAATTGTCTCTTGCCTGGTAGTAATAGTGTAACACTTACACAGCAGTGATTCTCCACGGGGGGGCGATTTGACCTCCCTGGTGACACTTGGCAATATCTGGAGACAATTTTTTTTTTTTTTTTTTTTTTGCGGTACGTGGGCCTCTCACTGTTGTGGCCACTCCCGTTGCAGAGCACAGGCTCCGGACGCGCAAGGCTCAGTGGCCGTGGCTCACGGGCCCAGCCACTCCGCAGCATGTGGGATCTTCCCGGACCGGGGCACGAACCCGTGTCGCCTGCATCGGCAGGCGGACTCTCAACCACTGCACCACCAGGGAAGCCCTGGAGACATTTTTAGTTGTCACCCTTGGGTGGAGGTTTATGGGAGGGGACAGAGTGCTGCTGGTATCTAGTGGGTAGAGAGCAGAAATGCAGCTAAACATCCTACAATACACAGGACAGATCCTTCACAACAACGAATTATCCAAAATGTCAGTAGTGCCAAGATTGAGAAACGCTGTTTACATAGAGTTTACTAAGTGCCCATACTCTTCTAAGTGTCAATTCCTTAACCCAACACTACAAGAGAGGGACTATTGTCATCTCCATTTTGCAGATGAGGAAACTGAGGCTCAGTGAAATGAAGTGGCTTGCCCAAGATCACACAGCTAGTAAGTGCTAAGTTAATATCAGAATCAGGTCACTTGGCTGCAGAGGCTACGCTGACACCTGACTCCACATGGCCTCCCTTTCCCAGATCCAGGCAGTGATGAAGTCCCTCAGAGCCAACCCCTTATATCCTTTGGCTCTGTCTACATCACTCTGTCCCATTCAGGCCTCCATCCTCTCCTCCCTGGGCCATGCAGTGGCCCCCCTGCTTCCAGCTCCACAGCACTCTAGTCTACCTCCCTCAGTCTCCCACTGCTGACAAGAGTGACCTCAAAAACCCAGATCTGATCACGCCTCTAGCCCCTGCTTGAAACCCTTCAACAGGTCCCTGTCACCTACAAGGTAAAGCTCAAACTTGTCAGGATGGAGTCTGAGCTCTAGTAAGGAGCCCTCTCATGTTGTTGGTGGGAATGTAAATTGGTGCAGCCACTATGAGAACAGTATGGAGGGTCCTTAAAAACTAAAAATAGAACTACCATATGGTCCTGCAACCCCACTCCTGGACTTATATCTGGAGAAAACCATAATTCAAAAAGATACATGCACCCCAATGTTCACTGCAGCACTACTTACAATAGCCAAGACATGGAAGCAACCTAAATGTCCATCGACAGATGAATGGATAAAGAAGATGTGGTATCTATACACGCTGGAATACTACTCAGCCATAAAAAAAGAACAAAATAATGCCGTTTGCAGCAACATGGATGGACCTAGAGATTATCATACTAAGTGAAGTAAGCCAGACAGAGAAAGACAAATATATGATATCACTTATATGTGGAATCTTAAAAAAAAGATACAAATGAACTTATTTACAAAACAGAAATAGACCCACAGACATAGAAAATAAACCTAGGGTTACCAAAGGGGAAAGGAAGGGGGTGGGATAAATTAGGAGATTGGGATTAACATATACACACTACTATAAGTAAAATAGATAACCAACAAGGACCTACTATATAGCACAGGGAACTATATTCAATATCTTGTAATGAACTATAACAGAAAAGAATCTGAAAAAAATATATATATATATATATAACTGAATCACTGTGCTGTATACCTGAAACTAACACAACATTGTAGATCAATTTTACTTCAATAAACAAATAATTTTAAAAAAGAATAATCACTCTCCAGGCCTTCTCCAGCTTCCCAAATCCTTGCACGTCATTAAAAATGACATGCTGTTCCCATCTCTCTGCCTCTACTCTGCCTGCAATACCTACCCCCACCTTGCTTATCTGGCAAATATCAATTGACCCTTCAAGAATCAATCCCAGTGTCACCTCCTCCAGGAAGCCTTCCTGGAGCCCCCTAGACTTCCAAGTAGAACTGACCACTCCCTTCTTTGTGCCTTTGCCAGTTACTCCCATAGCTTTTATTTTTAAAAATGCATTACCATTTTTCTTTGCTTTCAAGTCGGTCCCTCAAGGGCAGAGACCTTGTACTATTTTACTTACCTCTGAAGTCCAGCCAAGTAACTGAGCAGTCACTCAGCAAATATCAAATGAACCAAAGATGAAATATCTTGTATGGTTTGAATTCTTTCAAGATGGGGTGAGGGTGAATCACTATCTGCAAAGAGAGTCTATTCCACTGGACACTGCCATTTTTAGGAAGTTCTTATATGCAGCAGCAGTCAGTTTCTGCATTGCCTTGGTCCAAGGGTTTGGTCATATGCCCAGGAATACCGTGGGCTGCTGCTGACCGTTGAGATAGTTCTCATTACCCTCCTTCTCATTCCCTTCCCCAGGCTGAACACCTCCAGCTTCTCTTCTCTTCCTAACAGACACTGTTTCAAGATTCCTTGTAGTCTTACAGTATGTACTTAATTACTATGCAAACCTAAATCACAGTGGACTTAAGCTGGACACATTTGCAAAATATACCCAGATTCCTGAGACGCTGCTTAAAATGAACTTCAAATCAAAGGTCTCAAGTTCAAGGGCCTGAGGGCCCGGGCAGGTAAGATCCATGACTGAAGTTGGCAGGAGGTGCTCAACCACAGGCAGGAAGGGTTGTGGATGGACAGAGCCTGCCTGTCCCAACCACACACCTCTGGGATTGCTGCCACTCAGGAACGGAGGTCCGGCGTCGCCAGATCTTTGAATCTTCCGAGAAACGCTAGAAATTTGCATTTTCATAGAAGTTTTTAGATCCCTGTAACTAATTTTTTTAAAATTGAAAACAGTGTGTATGCCAAAGTAGCCACATTTGGGGGCCAGCTCTGGCTGTCAGCTGCCTGTTTGTGGCCTCGGTTTTAAATAAAGAATTGCTCAAGTGATTCCTAAATTTAAGTTTTTGTATTTAGGGTTGAAAAGGTGCACAGATACATTGAGTGGTGGACACATTAAGGGCAGAATTTAAATTTGAAATTAAGCTAGAACACTAGGGTTAAAAATAACTTCAAGGCATAAATCACTAAAGAGGGTGAGGGAAAGCAGAAAAACAGGGACCCTCCTAACCAGCGTCCAAAGGCGAGCGAGGCACAGACTCAATTACCTGTCACCAAACCCATCTCCAGCAAGGTCTGGAACAAGCTTCGGTGCTTGGCTTTCAGCTCCTTCTCCCAGAGGAGGGCTCTGCATGTCGAGGGCCGCCCGTACCTGAGCTTCAGGTCCAGGTAGGAATTCCGGAGGTCGCCTACAGGAAAGGGAAGCACAGGATACCATTAGAGGGAAGCCTTGCCTCTCTAACTCCCTTCCTCTATGGGGAACTAGAAATAAGAGGTCAGACTTAGCATTACTGGGTGTTGGTTTGGGTGCATCAGGGATTTGAAATTGGCTACGATGCCTCTGCCTCGAGGTCACAGATTCAAAGCCAAGTCCAAAGGGAAATGTGCCAAAGTTGCTGATGGGTGTTGAATAATTCTACAGAATGAGCAGATGGCCTCGGACTGGTCCCCAGGAAGGCAATATCTAGGCCATTTTGTTGGCAGTGTGAGTCAACAAAGCACAGGGACCCCCCAGGGAGGAAAGGCAGTAGAAGATGTTAGGAGAATCTTCCCAATGCCACCAAACAGATCAGCATGTAAGACCGGCCTTCTGACTCTGGGTATCTCTCCTGAAATTACATCAGCTATCAAAATCAGTTTCTTTCCTGTTTGGGATATTACTATTCCTATATATCTTCCCCTCTTCTGACTGCATCATATTTTCTGGATGATTCAGCGGTGAGAGCAGCAGCTGGGAGACTAGTATAGCCTATTCTTAAATTAAATTGCAGAAGTGCTGCCTTTCTACACTTACCTATCACCATCTCTAATCACTTCCTATGACCATTTTATGTGAACCCTATCAGAATGGGGTATGTTCAACATGTATCCATTCCTCCATGGTCTGAAATGGGAAGCTCGGCTCTGGAGATGTTGAGATTATTTAGGCAGGACTGAAATACTCAATTTACTTTTGCTGATGGCAAAGGCCCCACAGGAATTTCTCTTCCAGAAAGAACATATGTGACTAACTCTAGTGCCACCATATCATGCAAGAAGATCTATAGCCAGAGAAATTTATAAGTGCTGGAACATTGGAAGACAAGACGGGATGAGTTTTATAACAGATACAAACTCCGTATGAAAGAAAGGATGTCTGCAAATACGGGCAGGCACGGAAGCAGTCTATTTGAAATTCATTCCTTCTGTTGAAAAGTTACCAATGTCTCCCAGAATGAGTCAATTTCAAAGATTTAAAAACTAAAACCCAGCCCCAAACAACAAAGCCATTGTTCAACATTTCTGAAGGTTTATATTCAGATATTAATGGTCCAAGACAAAAGTGCACCGATGGGGAAACATTTCTAATGATTAATTTATTTTCCAATTCATTTTTATTTTCTTAGACTGGCCTAAGATCCCATTATGGATGGGAATAATGCAATTTGAGGCTCAAAACACTCTCATTTATATTCTTAAACTAAATTACAGCTAGTTGAAGCCACGAGGCAGGTTTGGGTTCTTGCTGGCTGTTGGTCTTGGTGGGATCTAGGTGGAAGGCACAGTATCATTTGCATCCATCTGGGGAGGTCATACTTGCCCCCATTGGTCAAGTCACATATGTTCTATTTCAACCCCCTTATGAAAGAAGCCAAGTGTGTTGCTACAAATGCCTGGAGCTAAAAATCGCTCTCCTGAAGTCAATACTTACATGCTTCTTGTCTCCTGTCCCCCTGCTGTACTGTGGATGTGTACACAGATACTATTTCTTGAACCTCTGCACACCTTTCATAATATAACTTGATATGTTCAGCAAGTTGCTTCTCAAGTAGGGGATTGAATATCTACAAGAAGGCAAGAAAACAGAATGAACAACAATTGTCATCAAACACCCATGGGTACCCATGAGGCTACGTTCAGGTGGATTTCCTTCTCCCATTGATAGCACCAGGTGGCTTGTTTGTACACAGATCATCTGCTTTGGATTCTCAAAGGAAGGGTGTTACTAGTAATTCAAGGACACGCCAGCTCTGACTGCTTCCCTCTAGCTTCTTTTTGTGGCATCTTCTCTGCAGAGCTTCTTAAGTGTTAGGATTTCCCAGAGACCAGGCCTTCATCCTCTTCCCTTCCCCGCCGCTATGTGCTATCCCCAGAAAATGACATTCATCTCCCATGAGTTCCCAAAGGACCTCAAGTCTACCAGTACTGCACCTGCTGCCTGGAAGCCTCCTCTCCTTGTCTTCTGTTTAGAAGGTTCCTACTCAACCTCCAAGAGCCAGATCTAAGGTCATCCCTTCAGGGCAGCCTCCCTCACAGCCTACCCCACCCTCATACATGTACCAATGCAGAGGACCGCACCTCAGCACTGCCAAACACAGTGCTCACATCTTTATTAAAGCATGTACCCCATTCTTTCATGACTTATCTGTTTAAGGCCCAGGCAAGGAGCTCCTCAAGGTCAGAGACCTTATCTCAACTCAGTGGTTTTCAAAATACGGGTTATGACCCATTGGAGGGTTGTGAAATTAGTTCAGTGGTTTGTAACCAGCAGTGATTTTGTTTTTTACAGAGCAGAACACAAAATACCAGAGTACACTGAACATAGCAAGAATCTGTGTCGTTAGTAAAATTCTTATTTCAGTTTTGTGTTATATATATATATATATATAAAATATATATATGTATATATTGTGTGTGTATGTACGTATATGTGCATTATATATGCTTACGTATGTACTGCTCATGCTATTAAATAGAGTTCTTATTGTGGACCACCTTCAAAAAAAAGTTTGAAAGCCACCACCTTAATTCATCTTGGATGCCTCAGCATCTTGCACACAGCCTGGCACATAGTAGGTACTTAATAAGTATTGGCTGCACATAGTAGGTGCTTAATAAGTATTGGCTGCACGTATGAATAAAAGAATTTCATGTTTTTCCTCTTATACCGGTATCTCAACAGGGGCTCTAAGATGACCTACAGGTGATAAGGTGCCCCATTTTTCCGAATTGACTTTGCCTAGTGACTCCTGCTTTTCCCAGAACAAATCCCACAAGGTCACAGGAACGAAAGAACGTTCCTTTTTTAGGTATCCGGTGATCTCCTTACCAAGGCACAAAAAGCAACCAGGGTGAAGCTTCCCTCATGGGGCAGCCCCCCTCTAATAGCCGCCAGCCCTTCTGGAGCTGGCCTGAAGACTCTAACAATTCCATTCCATTTGTGGGTGGGTTTTGGACTTGAGAATTCAGTGCTGACTACAGAGCCCTCTATGGTCTCCACCACCACAGCCCACCCACCCAGTGTGAGCCAAAGGCCCACGTTTCTGGAGAGACCAGTAAGCAGAACCGAGAGTCCTATTTGCTGGACTGTCTCCTCTTTGATACTTTAAATAATAGCATATAAAAGAAGCTTTACCAAATAGCTAAGACTCTCTCCTTTCATTAGCTTAATCGCTGGATAGGCAACAGCCGGATAAAAATCGACTCTATAATTAAGCTACTAGTTATTAAAACAGAGGAAGTAAATGGTTTCCATTTTATGAGTACTAAATGAGCCAAACGTTAACAAAAATCTATTATCACGTTTGCAGGGTGGAGGGGGAAGCCTCAATATTAATGATGTTTGGTGACAGAGCCGATGCGAGGCCCGGCTTAGATAAATCTTTTGTTTACACTGGACTGGTTCCACAGCCCTGAGCCACACGCCCATTACCCATAAGCATTCGAAAACCCCTTGGTCCCCTGGGCTCACCTGTGCAGGGTGCAGAGCATGGAGGCGATAGTACTTCAGGGGTCCAAAAAACCCTTCAATGCCGGCCACATACCTGCTCCCTCCAATAATGAAGTACCCAGCAGTGTCATTATAATGGAAATCCTCTCGGAAGCTAGAGAAGAACAAAGGGTTAAAAGAGTTCTGGGTTTGAACAGATTTTTTTTTTTTAAAGACTCTTTCTCCTTGACTTAAAACTCCAAATTTCTGCAAACCCTTCACTCTAGTTCTAGAAGATGAGACCATGGTGGGGTCAGGCAGACTTGGGCTTGGATCCCAACCCTGCTATTTACCAGCTGTGTGACTTTGGACCAGTTGCTTAACCTCTCTGAGACTGAGTCTTCTCATTAGTAAAATGATAATTCCTTGCTTACTGGATTGATAAGAGGTTTAAGTAAAGACGTACAGCACCTAGCAGCACCTGGCCCACCATAAGTACCTTTTTTTCCTTTTCATTTATTTTTTATTTGACTTTTTATTTTATATTGGAGTATAGTTGACTAACAATGTGGTGTTAATTTCAGGTGTACAACAAAGTGATTCAGTTATACATATACATGTATCTATTCTTTTTCAAATTCTTCTCCCGGTTGTTACAGAATATTGAGCAGAGGTCCCTGTGTTATATAGTAGGTCCTTGTTGTTATCCATTTTAAAGATAGCAGTGTGTACACGTCAATCTCAAACTCCCTAGCTACCTCCCTACCCTTCCCCTCTGGTAATCCTAAATTCCACCATAAGTACTTAATATGCGCCACCTATTGATATTGGTGAAATTGTTTAGCATCATTGGAATTATTTGGAATTGCTGATTTTAATTGGAAGTATTTTGCTCTAAAAGGAAAAAAAGAAAACTTGTTGCATAGATAGAAGGTGGATGCGGAGGAAAATAAAAACATACCCTATTAGATAAGAACTGAGGTCAAATTCAGAGTTAGGAGAAGGAGGCCACAGCAAGGTCAAAGGGCTTGGCCAAAGATAAGCGGTCAGCACAGGTGATTTGTTGGAAGTCCACTTTGTCCTGAAAGACTTAAAGGATCAGGAAGGAAAATGGAGGGAAAAAATGGGTCAGCATGAATAAAATGCACAAGTTGTTCCTGGCAGCATTATTTACATCCACCAAAGACTGAAAAAGTTTAGGTGTCTGTCAGTGAGGACTGGTACCCACATCCATCCAATGGGCCCTGGACATCTATACAGCTTAAAAAAGGACAAAGGGCTCTGTGTACTGACCTGGAATAATCTCTAAAATACATTGTTCAGTGAAAAAATAAAAATGAAAGAGCAGAACAATAAATATATTTTTATCCAAGAAAGAGGAGAATGGATTTTTTTTTTTTTTGTATTTGCATTAAAAAAAACTCTGGAGGTATATATAAGAAACTAATAAAAGTCTTTCCACATGGCATGGGGGTTAGGGGATGGAGTGGATGGAGGCAGAGCTGGAAGCAAGACATCTAACTGTAGACCTTTTCACATTGTTTTGGTTTTTTATACGATGCATTTATTACCTATTCAGAAAGTAAAATAGGAATGTGTGGACAAGGTGCCATCAGAGCATATGTGAACAGCAAGGGCAGATCAAGATAGGCATCAAGTGAGAAGCCAGGCAAAGACAAAAAGAGCCAGGGAGGGCAGAGGGCAGCAGAAGGGAAGAACACAGCATGTCAGGCAGGCCGCCAGGAGCCCGGCAGCCTCAAGAGCGATGGACCAGGGTGACACGGATGGGACAGAGCAGCCAGTGGTTGGGTCGGAGAAACCAGGCAACCGGGGGTCATCCCAGGAGAGAGGATGGGCTGTTAGGCAGAAACCCAACCCTGGGCAGGTGCTCCCGGCTGGAAGGAAGACAAAAAGGTGAAGAAATGGACACTCTGACAACAACAACCGATGGCGGCAAGAGGGAACACTTAGAAATCAGCTTTCTACAAAGGCAACTAACATGGAAAAGAAATGCTTTATTTCCTGCTATTTCTTTTTCTGGAATCTCAGGCTTGAAGGGCACTAAGGTGAC
The DNA here is from genome assembly GCF_937001465.1 of Orcinus orca. Classification (NCBI taxonomy): domain Eukaryota; kingdom Metazoa; phylum Chordata; class Mammalia; order Artiodactyla; family Delphinidae; genus Orcinus; species Orcinus orca. Next base: position 102,713,858 of record NC_064562.1, on the reverse strand, counting down.
GGTCTCTTCTCTTTTTTTTTTTTACGTGGGACCACAAAGTAATTATCTCTGAGAGCTGTGAATTGATTAAATTTTTCAAGACCTTCGAAAGATTTGAACATTCCAACTACCCTCATGAAGTATTACCCAGCACTCAGGGGACACAAAGCAATGCTTCTGCAGTAGAAGCTCTCATAATAGAACTCTGCTCAATCAACTCACCAGCTCACCTCACGGCTCATCCCTACAACACGCTGGATGCTTGCCAGCTGGAGGTTCCTCTCTGGAGGCTTCTTCTCATTTTTTTTTTTTTTATTTGAAAAAAATGTTTTTTTACTTTTTGGCCGCACCGTCTGGCTTGTGGGATCTTAGTTCCTCAACCAGGGATCGAACCCGGGCCCCTTGCAGTGGCAGCACGGAGTCTTAACCACTGGACCGACAGGGAATTCCCTTTCTTCTCATTTTTAAATGGAGATAAAAATAGTACCTAGCTACAGGGTTGTTGGGAAAATTTATTTAATATTTAAACAAAGCATTTAGAACAGTGCCTGGCACATAGCAGGCACCATAGCTGTTAACTACAGTTATTATTATTAACCTAGTCCAACTTGGACTTTTGCTGCCATTTTTTTAAATTAAATTTATTTATTTATTTTTGGCTGCATTGGGTATTCGTTGTAGCATGCGGGCTTCTCATCGTGGTGGCTTCTCTTGTTGCTGAGCATGGGCTCTAGGCACGTGGGCTTCAGTAGTTGTGGCGCATGGGCTTAGTTGCTGTGTGGCATGTGGACCAGGGATCGAACCTGTGTCCCCTGTATTGGCAGGCGGATTCTTAACCACTGTGCCACCAGAGAAGTCCCTGCTGCCATTTTTTGAGTTGCATGCTTACGGAAGATGTGTTTGCTCCCAAACCTGTCAATTGCCAACTGTATGGTCATTGTAACCATACAATGTAATTCAATCTTATGTGATCCAATAAAATAGGGATGGAGAAGAGATGTTCATTCTTTAAAAATTAAGTTGAATATTTTCGGTAGACTCAGTAAAGAATGGTTACTAAAAAAATTATTGTGGAAGAAACTGAAGAAATCTAGATGGATTTGGGGCTCTGATAGTTTCACCGGTGTCTTTGTTTTCTTTTCATTTGGGAGAAATAGAAATTGGGTACCGTTTATGCAAGAAAGATCACAGGGAACTCCAATCAGTAGACCCATACTCAAAGGCAAGGCTCTAGCTAGATAGATTGGCAAATTAATGTACATTTCCATATTTTAAATTAAAATAAAATACTTACACACTTTTTTTTATAGATCTTTGCTTTAACTGAATTCTCAACTAATCAATAAATTACTTGGTCCCTATGGTACTAGATTGCAATTTTTTATCGTCATTATAATACAACTAACATCTCTCCAGCTCGGTCTCCCTCCACATCAGCGCCTCCACATTTTTCTCCTCTAAAATTCTCAGTGGCTGCACCAAGACTGCAAGAGATTCCTTGCACTGTGCGTTGTTTGATGGTCATCAATTTTGCTGACGTAAGAGCTGAGCTAGACAGTTCAAAAGCCCAAGCCGGTCCCTTCCGCAAGCCTCAGACAAGCTGGCAAACTATCTTTACTCTTATCTGGATGTGGGAGACTGCCCCGGTTTATTACTGTGGAGGACCCAGCAGCGGGGAAGGATTGCCTGCCTCTGTCTTTAACTAGGCCTCACTCAGAATTAGGGAACAGTTTTGGCTCATGGGTTCTTTTTTTTTTTGGCCACACCACATGGCAGGGACATGTGGGATCTTAGTTCCCTGACCAGGAACCAAACCCGGGCCCCCTGCAGTGGAAGCGCGGAGTCTTAACCCCTGGACCGCCAGGAAAGTCCCTGCTCCTGGGTTCTTCAGCAGGGGAATTTAAAGCCTCAAAACAGCTGTCCCTCCCACCCCTTAAAGTAATCTCATCTTAAGCGTCACTTCCTCAGGGCCTGGTCTAAATGCTGGTTCCTTTGGGATCCTCTCAAGCCAACCTATTTATTTCCTTCCCTGCATTCATCACAATCTGTAATTTTAAATTTATTTGTGAATGTATTTGTTTAAGATCTTTCTTCCCCCCACTAGATTTTTTAGTTCCATGAAGGCAGGGATGGACTGTATTCTTGTTTTTCATCGTTTTATTCCCAGAGTCCAGCACTGTGTCAGGCATGTGGTAAATGTGTTGGGTGAATGAATATATACTGGATGGATGGATGGATGGACAGATGAATGAATTCGACACTAGACAAGTCTGCAGTTGTTACTGCAGCCTTTCATGCGGTGCAGCACTGAACTTCTGAGCGCTTAATTACTGATCTTCGTACACCACTTTTGCGGGATAACAGCTATCATTATGTTTATTTTACAAGAACAAATAAAAAGGAGGATTAAGAGGCTTTCCTTGGAACACCTATAACCATCTACAATATTTGATGTTTAGTTTACTACCTTGGCCCATTCTGAAATCTCTCTGGTGATTGAGATTCCTAATAGCTAACCACTGGAATCCCAGGTGGGCCCAACATTAATTCTTTAGTTGTTCTATTGATGGAGGGGGTCCCAGGAAGGGCAGCTGAGACGGTGGTAAGGGGAAGTCTTGCGCCTGGGGACTGCTCGTATTACCAAGTAAGGAATCATTTCAAAGCCTTCACCAGGTTGTTGAATTGGTATGTGCCTGAAAATCAGTCCTGAATTCTGGAATCTTAAGGATCATACTGACTCCATCTTTACTTAAAATTTTGCAATTTTGTTCATCATGGATTCTTTACATTAATCTTGATTTTTAAAAATACTGTATTAAATGTTATTTATCATGACTATCGTTATGAGCTGAACTGTGTCCCCCCCCAAATTCATATGTGTAAGTCTGAACCCCCAGTACCTCAGAATGTGACCTTATTTGGATATAGGGTCATTGCTGATATAATTAGTTACGATGAGATCATACTGGAATAGGGTGGGCCCTTAATCCAATATGACTGGTATCCTTATAAAAAGGGGACATTTGGACAAAGACAGACACTCACACAGGGAAAATGCCACGTGAAGTTTGGCATTATGCTGCCACAAGCCAAGGAACTATTAGAAGCTGGAGAGAAGCTTAGAACAGATCTTTCCCTAGAGCCTCCAGAGGGAGCATAGCTCTGCTGACACCTTGCTCTTGGACCTCTAGCCTCTAGAACGGCGAGGCAATACATTTCTGTTGTTTAAGTCACTCAGTTTGCGGTACTGTGTTCCAGCAGCGTTGGCAAACTAATGGAATGACTAAGTTGTGTTGGTGTCTCCTTACATTTTATGCGGAAGGTGCCTCCCTTGCCTCACCCATTCCCAGCCCTGGATCTTACTGTGATTCGCTCCGCTCATGTCCGCATCTACACTTCTGGGATTTAAGAGGAAAGGAAGCCCTTACATAGAAAATGAAAAAAAAGCTTATGAAATTCAATTGGTTGTCCAAAGTGTCTGAGGTTGCATGTGGGTGTCAGGGGAGAAAGGGCAGGTATTATTTTAGACCTCACATCCTGAAATGCAAACCCTTAATTTCTGGGGCAGAACAGGGCACTCGAAGAGATTTCTAAAGGGGCCACACATCCGCTGTTTCTCCAAAGCAAACTCCCAGGCCTTTCCTATTCTCAAACTCTTCATAGAAGATCCCATGGCCGCTGATTATATAACAAAACGCATATCTGTTGAATTCTTCCTCACTGGTCTAAATCCACCTGGTGCGCTTAAGACTTCTAAGGCCTCAGCCTCTGTGCTTCAATATAGCTATCAAGTCACCCCCTGACTTTCTCTTTGCAGGCGAAGGAATGCCACTGCTTTCGCCTTTCGCTATAACTCTAATCCTTTAATCCAGTCATGAAAATAAGAATTGTTCTATGTGCCCAGAGCCTAAAAGAAATTGTTTGACTTCAATGTAAACAGAAATGGTGGGGAAAAAAAAAAGTAGGGCGTATGTCCCCTACTCTGCTGTCATCACCCCTCTTTGCTTTCCTTTCTTTAATAATTGGTTTCCAAGAAAATCGGGATCGTGTGGAGACTGAGTGAACGGAGCCTGCTTGGAGAGACGGTGTTTGGCTAAGCGTAGTGAAATGACTACAGGATGAAGGAATGAACCTCCCCCCCATCTCCCAGCCAAAGTGCCCAACAGTCCTGATACATTTTTTTTTTCATACTTTTTTGTTTTGGGCCGCACCGTGCAGCATGCGGGGTCTTAGTTCCCCGACCAGGAATTGATCCCGTGCCCCCTGCACTGGATGTGTGAAGTCATAACCACTGGACTGCCAGGGAAGTCCCCTGATATATTTTTTTAAATTATACATAGGAAGCTGCTAATTTTTGTTTCTGTTCTTTACTTATTCTTAAGCATTTGAATTTACACATAGACATAGACATTATATATATTGATATATATATAAAATCTAGCTATGGTGAGATATCCCGAGTTCCTAAAGGAGAGCTCATGCCCCATGTTTCTGACACTATGTGACCCACTCTTAAACAGGGATGTAGAAGCAAATTAAAAATATAGGACAAATGAGGAAAAAGACCCAATTCTCAGTTTCTGTAACTCTTGTAGAGAATCGTTATATAAGATTGAAAAGTTATCCCAATATCAATAGTTGCATACATTTCAAATTTACGTTATAAACATAAATATGAAGGCTGCCTCCTTTTATGTTTTATACTAGGCCAAACTTACCAAACCTTCTCAATAAGCAACATTAATACTTTTGTTTTTCCGAATCCTTTGTAGAAGATCATTTTCAAAGAAAACAAATTATAAAGTGTCATGAAAGGAAGAATTTACAGTGAGATCTGGAGAGAGAACTAGTTTCTCTTGCTTGGAAAAAAAGAAAGGGTTGTGGGGAAAACACGGAGAGTTTTTGTACACTTAAAAAGGAAAAAAAATAGTACAAAGATTAGCCACAGTCCATGCTTGAAAAAACTGAATCAGACAGGGTGGGAATAACTTCAGGGTTGAGGGCTAACATATGAAGGTTCCTTAACCCTCATCCAGCAAATTTTGAATCAAAAGAAAAATCACACTTACCTAATGGTCTGATTATGGTAGTCTTTCAAATCCTGTCCAGTGCTGGTGGTTACTACTATCTATGTTGGGAGAGATACACAAGGATCAGTTATGCCTCAAGACCCCACATCATAAATACAGTCCTGGATATGAGTTACTCGTAAAATAGGCTTCATAGTCTTTCACCTGATCAGTTTCTGCAAAAAATAAGAGGAGCAGTTTACTAGCCCTGTGTATATTTCGAGACTTAAGACACTTAATTTCTCCAAATGACTTTTTTAAAAATAAATTTATTTATTTATTTTGGGCTGAGTTGGGTCTTCATTGCTGAGTGGGCTTTATCTAGTTGCGGCGAGCAGTGGTTTCTCTTGTTGTGGAGCATGGGCTCTAGGCGTGCGGGCTTCAGTAGTTGTGGCACGGGGGCTCAGTAGTTGTGGCACGTGGGCTCTAGAGTGCAGGCTCAGTAGTTGTGGAGCACAGGCTTAGTTGCTCTGCGGCATGTGGGATCTTCCTGGACCAGGGCTCGAACCCGTGTCCCTGGCATTGGCAGGAGGATTCTTAACCACTGCATCACAAGGGAAGTCCTGACTTTTTTTTAAAGAAGTATTTTGGTCATTTTATTTTTATTTATTTATTTAAAAGAATTTTTTTGGCCACACTGTACGGCATGCGGAATCTTAGTTCCTGACCAGGGATCGAACCCATGCCCCCTGCAGTGGAAGCTCCGAGTCTTAACCACTGGTCCACCAGGAAAGTCCCTCCAAATGACTTAATGTGATAAAAATATCTATAATGCAGTTTTCCCCAGTGGGCTGTAGACACTTCCACACTACCAGCCGAAGGTTCATTTGGTGTATTCGTGCTTGAAAGCTTGTTGCATAAAAAGACAAGGAAATGTGTAAGATACTACAAGGAGTTCTTGGAATTTGTCTCTGATTCCAGGAGAGCCTTAGGGGGAAAAACAAGACAGGAGATGAATGTTCTTCATGCACTGTGGCTTTCCAACCTCTCTCCCTCAGCACTGAGAACTGTCGCTGTCATTTCAATGGTGACAATGTTTTCGTCGCAAATGTTGTTAGCTGCCGTGTATTCTTCTCGTGTCTGGGACTACAACATAAGCCCCTGGGGTTAAGGGGCTCCCTTTATTCCCCCCAGTGCTAGCGCAGAGCACGTGTTCAGAAAACACATTCTGACTTAATTAGATTGTCAAAGATGTGGCTCTAACACCATGTCTATGAAAGAAAAGGTAACCCATAAAATCCAACCCAATCCAGCCACATAGAGCATGTTGGTTCAGCGAAGAAAATGACTCAGACCAGTTGTTTCTGTAAACCAACCATTTACTTTAAGCCAATGTGTCCATTTAGTCAAAGCAATGAATATAGTAGTCTCACCACAGAGCTGGATTTTGTGTAGAAAAACAATAAGTACTATTCTGGAACCTATGTGATCAGAGAGACCAGATAGGATGGAAAGACGAAAGGGCAAATGGCAAAAGCTTACTAAAAAAAATCTACTTCTTTTTTCTTTCCACTGCATCTGGTCTTCCTAATTCTTCTCTCCTGTTTTACCCGATCATGTACTCTGCCATTAAATTCATCTCTTTAATTAAAGAACTACTTTGATTTACTCTTCTGCTCCGAAAGCTTCGATGATGCTGTGCTGCCTTGCAACTAGAAATTTAAATTCCATGATATTCAAGATTCTCCACATTCTTGCCCTAAAGACATTTTTTTCTTCTATTAGCGTTCTATAGGCAGCGAATTTCTACTCCAAACTGGTTTATCTGCCAACCTCCAGTGATGTGCTAAAGTACCCCCTCCTTGCTTCTCCATTTAAACTCTGCCCATTCGTAGGAACCTTCTTTATGAAACCTCCCCTGAGCACCCCAGGGTGAAGTGCGGTCTCTCTTCCGTGAATCAATACGAACCATTTGGCAATTAAGCTCGCCTTATGACACCCCTCACCTGCTTAATACGACTTCCATAAATAGTCTGTAAGCTCCTTGAGCACAGTGCCTTGTATACAGCTGGTGCAAAATAAGATCTGTGATTTGCTCTCATGATTTGATACCTAAGTGACACGTGGTACTGAGCTGACCTTAAGAGAAAGCTATGCCACCATAATCCTCATGCAAATGAGAAGCTAAAACATGGACCACAGCGATGTCACCTAACAGCATTAAGGAAACAAACATACAAAAACTTCCAGCTAACATCTTACAGACTCTCCTCAGGAAAGCTACAAGGACTGACTTGATTTCTTTTCTCTTCAGAAAAAGGAAATGTGATAGACCTGACCGCCAAGGGAAGTCTGTGTATTATCTAATACACAAGACAAGCAAAAAGTCTTTTCCAGTTTTGTTATCGGAAGTTACACATCAATAAAAAAAGCTGATGAGAAAATAAAGTAACCAGAAGAAAGTAGCATCCTGACATCGTATATATGAAGAAATGGAATTATCTTCAATTATGGCAATGTCACTATGTCACTAATTAACAATGATCACAGAACATGTGTCATGCCAGAGAGTTTTTCTATCATACACAATGCATTAGTGGCTGCAGGAATCTTCCTCCAAGAGTTACCGCCAGAAGCCAAGCTCTCAAACATCCACATTGCTGGTGCCATAATCCATAAAATCTGCGTTATGAAAGCTTGAAGCTATTATGTGCAGTGTCTTATAGTACAAAGTAGTTAAAGGACCTCCATCTCACCGGAATCATCACTTAGGTTTGTTGGTTCTCATTTGTCGGTTTAATGCCAAGCATAAGCAATTGTTTTAACTGCCCAAAACAGTCAAACCATTTCTTGGCTGAACTAACCAATCCATTTCCTGTAAAAAAGTTGTAGATCTGATAACACTATATAAATATGGCCAAGACTGTCTTAACATTTATCTCCCCAAAGCCTATCTCGCTAGGAGAAAAGGCTTCAATTGCTCAGATAATTGTGGTTATGTAGCTGGCTATATTCTTTACTCATTCACAATAGAGTCGAAAGAAGCACTTTAAAAGTTAATTAAATGGGATAGAATTCTTATGATTTAAATTTCCAACGATAAAAATTTGATTTAGAAAGTGTTATGGTTGTAAAAGTTTATCAGATACCACAAATTTGTTTTTGCAGGTTTCCTAGCTCCCTGACTTTACAGCAATGCTTAAAGTTAAGTGATGATGTTGATATGAATCACGGTGGAGCGAGCTTTCAGTACCTGGCCACCATTAAAAGAGATATCCAGGCGAAACCACTCCTTCAAGGGTATGGTGAATTTCGTTTTTACAGCAAGGTCTTCTCCTTTGACAAGATGCATTTGAATATGCAAGTGGCCTAAAAGGAAAATGAAAGCTTGTGAAAACGACAGAAAATACTTAGGAGTGAATGAAGTGGCTATATCTTTTCGACGACTGTCCTAAAAAGCTATAGGACTAGATCACATTCCTTCTTCCTTTAAATAAAAGCAAAGCAAAGCAAAACAAACAAAACACATATGTGCATTCATCTGTATATGTTTGTTTTAATCTTCCAGAAAACAAGTTTAACTTGAATCCCATATTTGGAAATCATCATTCTCATTGAATTGCCACGTTGACAACATTCCTTATTCTAGACAGACGTATCTGCCAGTAGACAGAGCATAAGAAAGCTACACTATCGTTCTAAAGGTTCTGTTTCATACTTACCCTCTTCAGTAAGAAATACAGAAGGCGTGCCGTACATCTCGTTAGAATCAACAAAATACAGAATCCCACAGAGATTGGCCTTGCAATAATGGAGTAAATAAAGCCACAGTGAAACAGTAAACCTATAAGAGTGAGGAGAAAAAAAATTCTGCAGACTGATATCATGCAAGAGCAGGTAATTACAGTTAACAATGACGGAGTAAATTGCTTTCTTTCCAATGAAGGGATGAATTTGCCTTCGTGTTCATCATGGGAGATCAGCTTGCAAAGCTTGATTTTTGAGACAAAGGAGGTAGTTACAGTAACTGCAAAAGACAGGAGTTAAGCGTCGTTGCGCAAAACTAGCAGACATTGTACCTTGCGCCAAAAACCCTTCCTGTGTCTTTCTGAGCTTCGCACAGGCCCACCATTTGAATCCTTGATTAAGGCTTATAAAGCCAGACACAGAATAAAAATCTGGATTTTAATAAGAGGTGACTTGATAAGAAGCTGTTCTAATTTCAATGATTTAAAAAAAAACATAATTAGGGCCTTTTGAGCAATTTTGTTTCTTTCAAAGATAAAAGCTCTAAGGCAGAAAAATGCCATAATTTGCAAATGGAATCACTATATGCTAATCAGGACACACAGATACAATTTTAATGCCCATATTAGGTTATTCAGTATCACAGTTCTGGCTGACCAATGTGGAACAACTACTCTCATTGTTCCATTTCTGGACTAGGGCTATTTTAGTTGAAAAAATATTGTCCATCTGTGATTTGTGGAGTGAGGATAAAATAACAGTGGTCAACTTAACTAGGACACATTCAGCCAAGCTCTGTGATCCACCAATCATTCAGCAAATATTTGCTGTCAGAACATTTGCTAGATGCCACACATTGTGCCAGTGACCAGCAGTTCAAAGATAAGCTGGGAGTAATGCATTTTGCATGTGAAACATGAATCAAGGTCAAAACCTGTACAGAGAATGCTCTCCATTACCCCAGTAACCGATTCACAGTTTCGGTTAAAGTGGCAGCGGCCCCAGGTTCTTTGGGGACTCATCCCAACAAGACCTTTAGAATATTCTGGGCTTTATAAACAGGCCTTCAAATCGGTGGTAAGATATACAAACAGATGGTACCACACAGCTCCCTCCTGACCCATCCAGCTGAGCAAAAGCTCATGAAGATAAGTTATTACAAGGAAGCGTAGCAAGAACATACGCTTAGTAAAGTGACTCAAGATCTGTCTACAGCCAGCAGCATGGGAAGAATTAAATCACTCTGCTGAATCCATCCAGTCTGAGGTAAACCACGAACAATTTTCAGCATCTTCAATTCAGCAGAAGGAAAAAAAATATATCTGGGTTTTGCTGAAATCAGTGGAGGAGATCAGAAGTTGTGAGATTTCAAGCAGCTCATCCAATCTTCCAAGACAGAAAAGGCAACGTGAAGGCTGCAATCTGCCAGGGCTGTGGCTGGCTGCACCTGACACCTTGCAAAGCCTCAGGCTCCAACACCTGACTCACCTACTTGGGTCATTCCCAGGGCCAACGTACAAGGTCAAGCGAGGATTGATTGCCAAGTGCAAGAATAATTTCAGAATGCTTTGAGGTTCTCAGGTCCACAAATTCTACCTAAGCTATGTAGATCTCATCATTTTTCCAAAGCATATTACAAAGGTAGATCTTCCTAACTGGCTCCGCTAGCCTGCTCTGGTCCTCAGATAAAAAGAGTACTACCGACCCACCGGCCCCCATCACCGGCCTCTTCTTACACTGGGTAATCTATCCGCTGGCGTCGGGTGGCCTCTAGCTCTCGATTCCGAAATCTCGGGAACTTCTTCACAATGCCTGTGTTTTCTCCACTGGAGGCAAAGAGAAAGCCCAGGAGGGTGACCACATCTGTAAACAGCAAGATGGCTGCCTTTTAATTATTTCCAGAAAAACACTGCTTCCAACATCACATTCTTCCTGGAACCCACTGCCTAGCTCCCATCAAACATTTAAATGAAGAGTCTGAAAATATTAGCAAACATTTATTGCACACTGAATATACGCCAGCCACCTGAGAAGCACTTTACAGAGCTATCTCAATTTGTGTTCATAGCAACCCTATAAAGGAGATTCTTTCTTAGTCCCATTCTACAGATGAAAAGCCCGAGGTATAGAGAGGTAAAATTACTTGCCTAAGGTAACAGAGCTAATAAGTAGTAGAGCGAAATTTCAAGTTTCCAGCTCAGGGTCTATGTGCTTAGCCATCTTACATCCTACACTTCTAATGCTAAGAAAAGCATTTTGAATTTATGTAATAATAATAACAGTTAACACTTCAGTAGCATTCACTATGGTCCACATTACTGTATAAAAATATATGCATATATATTTATATATAAATTCATTTAATCCTCATTATTATCCCCCGTCTATAGATGAGGAAATAGATGCACAGCTGCTAAAATACTAACATTTATTTAACACTTAGAATATGCCAGGCAACATGCTAAGCACATTTCAGGAATAATCTTGCTTAATTTCACAATTTATGAGATAGATTCTATTATTGTCCCTCTTTAAACTGAGCCTTAGAGAAGGTTGAATAATAAGAGGTGGAGCTGGGATTCAAACTCGAGCAGTCTGGTTTCAGAATCTATGCACTTAAAATTGCACAGTTTTTTTTTTTTCATCCGTGCAGACTTTCCACATAACCTCAACATGTTACCCTATGCAAATATTACTAACCATACTCCTTAAAACTAGGGAGGCTTCCACTTTATTTTGCAAATGTGTGAGAATTCTGTGGTTCTAGAGAAGAGGAGCATCCGTAACAAATCTGAAAGGGAAAACTGAGTTATTTCATCTATATTTAATACCTACAAGGCTAATACGGAGTTTTTAATTTCCAATACCCCACCCCCCTTCAAAGAAAAAAATTCACCAATACAACCTAGAAATAAAGATCACTTTTCTCTTTCTTAAAATGTTCCTTGGTTTAAATATCCATAATTAAATGGTGGAAATAATCTATTTTCCTGGGCTTCCTAGAGTTGACTTCTGCGCAAGTTACCGAATGCCAATATTGGAAGAAATTACAGGAGCCTCAGCCTGGGATATTGGGCACCCCAGCTCTCATTCCTCAATGGGGAAAAATGTTTTATTACATAAGGAGTTACCCCTGGTTCACTACAACTTGGAAATCATAAGAGCAATGTTTTCAAAGTCTCAGAGATGCATTTGGCAATCCAAAAGGGTGGAGTTATCAATTCCAACAAAAATACTTCAAAGCTTATTTCTTTGCAACTTGAGCTCAATTTGCGCACACCGGACTTGCTGGTTAGTTATGGGAGTGGAGAGAGGGGATTAGAAATGGAAATACTGCAAGGGTGTCTTCAGAATCCAAGGAAAAAATTCACCAAGAGGTTGATATCAGCCAACCTTGGTTGGCTTCCACCATGTTGAGTGGAACGTAAGAGACCAGATGGTCATGTTAGCCCCCTGGAAAGCCTTCTGCTAGTGATTGCTGTTGAGTTATCTAGTGTATAGTAGAAACATTTATCAAAATGAACAGGATTTGATTCTGCCCAACCTGACTCCAGTAAAAGGAGGCTTCATAATGGAGGTTTCCAAAGTGAAGGGAGTTAAAAGTGAATGTTGATGAGCCATTCCTTTATCCAGTGATCAAAGAAAAGCTGACTGAATAGGAGAACTTGCAGCAAAAGACTATGGAGGGAAAATCTAAGACGCAAAGATCTAAAATAATTTTTATAAACACATATCTTTTGTATTCAACTAAACCAAAGTGATGGTGGTTCTCTTGTAAAATCAGTAGCTTTAATAGTTCTTTGATTTGGAGTTCTATTACAATTTTCCCTCAGTATAATACTGTCTTTCCATTTCATTAGAAATAACTAATATGAATGAAATTTTGGTGCAGGGAAGGACTTTAGAATTCATCTAGCCCGGGATAACATTTTCTAGTAACTGATTGGCTGCTTGGAGTGCTATAACTGATTAGTGATGGCTGTCATAGGCACAAGAATGGGGAGTAACAGTACCAGTGCCATGCCCCATTAAAGAATTTACAGGTAGGAACACTTAAGTCCAGAACTTGGGCCCAAACAGGTTAAATGGTTCACTTACATAGAATGTAAGCTCCAAGAGAGCATGCACTTTACTTCATTCATTATTCCATCCTCAGAGCCAGAATAGTGGCCAACACTTGATAGAGACTCCATAAATATTTAGGGAGTGAATGAATGAATGGATGAATGATCAAATGAACATAGTTGTGGCCAAGTCAGAATTTGAACCTGTCTTTCACCCAACACGTTCCATAATTTTATAATGTGCCCCATGCTGCCCAAGCCAAAAATTAAGTCTCTCTTTTTTCAGGTCCTTCCCCCAGATCCATTTCTTTGGCTAATCTTGAACGAGGAAGTTAGGTAGGGAAAAGGCATCATTATGACGTAAACACAAAATGCCAGGAAAACAGTTCAGGTTTGGAACCTACCCCCTTGGTCATTTTGCTTGTTTTATTTCCTCAGATTCTAGAGCAAAAAGAGGCATTAGATATAACGCGGTGCAAACTCCTTCATTTGGCGACAAGAAAAGAGTTAGTGTCTTGTTGAAGGTTGTATAACTAATAAGGTTGTATGGCTCAAATCTGGTCTGCCACTGCAAAACAATGAGCTTTTTATTAAACCACATCACGTCTCACAAGTCCTCACAGAGAGAGCTAGGACTGGTGTTCAGCTGGCATGCCCCTGAGCGGCTGTACTAGTTGTTAAAGTACTGAAACATGTCAGTGTATTGGTTAGATGACTGGTGTTGCCTTGAACCTCCAAAGCCCCCACCCACTACCCACCCACCCTGGCTTCTCCGTCAGAGTAGAACCTGGCTCAGCAAGGATCTCCAGCACCACCCTGTTTCAGCACCAGGGCCAGCGCCCGGGGGAGCTTGACTGGGGCCCCCAGCTCATACTGTTTGTTAAGTATTTTGAGTATCATCCTGAGTGGAGTGGCTGGGGGGCTTACACAGCCCATTCTCCAGTTCAGCATAGTGATCAGAGCCCTGAAAGGACACCTGCTCTGGGGAAGGGCCCGTTTCTACATAACAAAGCCCTATTCAGGATGAGCTTCAAATACATCACAATGATGCAGCTGAGACCCTCAGTCCCTTGGTGGGGAAGTTAGAGATAGTCTTGAGGCAAGGAATAACTGTGGCTAAAAGTTTGTAAGGGGAACCTGGAGGAAAAGAAGCTAAGATTTTCCCACCCAGAGAAGTAAAGTTAGAATGTCGATAACTCAATCTGCTTTCCAAATGCAGGACACTAAACAGGCAGCAGCGATCAGGAGTTTTATTTTCCTCAAAGCCAAAGCCTGAGAGCAAAAACTCTACCTTCTAGCAAGTATGATTTAGGTCAGAACTACCACCCCAAAGGATACTAGGCAGTGAAGTGAGTGCCTAAGGAAGTCTGTAACATACTCAATACCGGGAGTCTTAAGAGTAAATAAATTCCACTCCCAGTAATTTATCCTCCAAAAATATTTATTTGTGTGTACAAAGATACATGTACAAGGATGCTTGGAGAAACCTTGTTAATGTTAAAAGACTAGAAATGACCTGCACGACCATCAGCAGGGGACAGGGTAAATCAATTACGGAGTGTCAGGCAACGCAATGCTAAGGAGCTATTGAAAAGAATGGGGTCGTGTAGCAAGTACTGACATAGAAAAATCTCTGCCGTATTGTTAATGAGCGCAGGGCCGAGTCTATAGTATCCTCCAACATGTGTATGAAGAGAAGGGGTTATCAATCTAATGCTTATATGGGCAGAGAACATTTCTGGAAGCAGACACAGAAACTAGTGTTACTGAGTTTGCTTCTAGAAATAGGACCAAAAGAATAGGGTGGGTGGGAATTTACTCTTCCCCCAAACCCTTTTACTCTCTGAACTTTCCACCAGGTACCTGTATTACTTTTTTGGCTACAAGGGAAGAGAACAACATCTCTGAGTATTTCCATGCAAGCGGGAGGAGCCAGCCTCATGCAGAGGTCTCCCCGCGCTGGGCGCTGTGGTGGTTCAATCCACTTCAAAGAGGCAAAGTCCAGTGGGTGAGGAAAACAGGGTGATCCATGTCAGTGAAAATTCGACTTATAAAAAAGCGTATTCCTTCTAATTTAGAACCTGGGTTAGGACTGTATTAGCATATTTCAGAGAGGTGGCTTAGCAAAGTTGAAAGAATAAACAACTGGGACTCCATTAACAAATTCCCTGAGCCTTAGTGTTCCCCTCTGTAAGGAGAGAATGAGAATGCTGTCCTTCCCTGGGGCTACGAAGGGTTAAATGAGACATTCTGCATCCGAAAAGTGGTTCAGAAATCATAAAGGGCAATGCAGATGCTAGGTACTCATTAGCACTATTACTGAAAGATCCAGCCTACAGTGATTAACTGGGGAAGAAAGAACTGTGTCTGTTTTTTCCAGAAGTATCAAATGTGTAGTTCTTATAGTTACAGAAAGTATTATCATGTCATTAACTTGAATTGTCTCACTGAATAAGCTGATATTTTCACAGAGACACGTAAAGTCTGTCTCCAAAATGTGACTCAGTCTATGATTTTGTTGTAAAGGAATTTTGTTATAAGAAATTCCACTTCCAATCTATTGGACCTGAAAATGAGAATGAATTGTTAGTGAAAAGAGAGTGGAGAAGAAGGAAACTTCCAGGTTCCCCAGTTTCTGACTTAAGAGGGAAGGTCAGAAAAATGTTCATATAGGTAGAATTAGGACAGAATGCTTACTGCACCTGACCCCGGCATTTAAGAACCTCCAAAGTGCGGCCCCAACCTGCCTTCCCAGTCTTATTTCCTGAATTGCCTATCTCACACTTGAGACTCTACCTGAACAAATAATAGCTCCAGGGCTGCTACTCCACGCTTCACCTGTGGCAGACATTGGTAATCAATCCACATGACACCCTTTCTCACTAAGCACAGGCTCGGCCTCAGAATCCCTCTCAGCACTGTGCTCTAGGTAGCCACTCCCATCGCTCTGAGCTGGCGTGCAAGATGAAACTCATTTGCCATCCCTCACACCAAGGGATGTAGGCTCGTCCCCACTCCCCCATCAGTCTGCGTTGCCTCCTCTTTTTTTTCCCTTCTGCCTGGATGCCTTTCTTTTATTCCTTTTCTGACAGTGAAAACTCTACTCATCCTTCAAGTTTCTGTTCAAACGGCACTTCCTCTGTGAAGAACCCTAGCAAAGGGCCTAACACGTAGACTGCTCGGTAACTTTTTTCAATGAATAAGTGACTTAAATAAGTGAATAGCTTCATGATGTCATCTGGCAGTATAGCTTAATGGTTAAGCATGGTGTTTGGGAACCAAACGACCTGGGTTCAAGTCCTAGCTCCAT
This sequence comes from Orcinus orca, assembly GCF_937001465.1. Taxonomy (NCBI): domain Eukaryota; kingdom Metazoa; phylum Chordata; class Mammalia; order Artiodactyla; family Delphinidae; genus Orcinus; species Orcinus orca. The sequence continues at coordinate 102,697,749 of NC_064562.1, read as the reverse complement.
TATTAGCTGTGTGACCTTAGACAAATTACTCTACCTCTCTGAGTCAGTTTCCTCCTCTGTAAATAATGACAGTAGAGCACTGGGCGGATTAAATTAGATACTCGCACAAAGTACTTAGCGCAGTTCCTGGCACATAGCGAGTGCTCAGTAAGGGAAAGTAGCTGTTACGACTGGTAGCTGTGTTTACTTCCTGTAAAACCACCTTAAAGAGAGGGACCGTGTCTGCATCTTTGAGCCTCCAGACTTAGTAAAGAAATTGGTACGTGATAGGTGTTCAATCCATCTTTATTGAATTGAACATGATACACATCCTAAGGGGGTGATGGGTACCAACAGAGAACAAGGGGAGGCTGGAGGGTAGATAGTTAATTTCTGATGTGGGAATCAATAGAAAAGAAAAGTGCTTTGGGGGAAGGAGGGAAAATTTGAGCTGGCTACTGAAATATGAGTATGATTTTGCCAGGAAGACATGAAAGACGGCACTGGGGGTGGGGGAGTGTTGGGGGGCAGCCAGGGAAGGCAGCTGCCTGTAAAAGAAGCTTCTTTAGCCGAGGTATAGGGGTGGGAGAGGACAGACTCAAACTAGAGGGCATGTGCAGGGTGCAGGTGAGCTCATGTGTGGTTGCAAAGGAGAATCACTGCAGCTTTAACCAGCTCAGCCCAAATGGGCTCCACGGGGAAGCCTCAGAGTGTGCTGGCCCTAGGGGAGGCTCGGGGCTGCCGCCCAGCCCCACATGCTCCCTACGTAGCCGTGTGAGGGTGCTGTCACAGTGTGATGGTCACACATCAGCTAAGAGAGAAAGGGTCCTTGCCCCTTGGCTGACAGCATTCATCACTCAATCAACAAACAGTCACCGCGAGCCTGCTGTGTGCAGGGCGTCGCACTGGAACCAGACAAAGCGGGACTTATGGAGCCTGTGTTCTAGTATGGAGACACTCAACAGGCAAATAAGCCATTACATATATTTAATTACAAGGTCCAGCGGTGCCAAGGCTGTGAAGGAAATAAAAGGTGGATATCGATGGGACGGGAGTAGCAGGGGTGGGGCTGCCGCCTTAGATAAGGTGGTCAAGGAAGCTGTCCCGGATGAGATGACATTTGTGTAGAGGTAGGAATGAGATAAGAAAGCAAGCCATGTAGTGATCCGGGGGAGCAGCATCTTAGGCGGAGGGGACAGTAATGCAGATGTCCGAAAATGGGAGCGAACTTGGTACATCAAGGGAGAAGCAAGCAGGTCTGCGTGGCTGGGACAGGTGGGCAAGGGTGAGCGTGGCGGGAGATGAGGCCAGCAAGGGGACAGGGCCAGATTCCACAGGCCACGCTAAGGGACATGGCTGACTTTTCCTGGTGTGATGGGAGGAGCCGCCTGCAGGGGGTGCGGTGAGCTGCTTGCACCGGCTGCCGTGTGAGGAACGAGGGCAAGTGGGGAGGCCATTTGCAGCCTACGGACGGAGTCCAGACAGGGACAATGGTGGCTTAGACTAGGATGACAGCAAACACTGGTGAGAAGCAACTGAATATGCAGTGACGGGCCGAAGATAGAGGCAGCAGGGCTAGCTGACCTGTCAAAATAGGACGTCAAGTCCAGGTGCGCCCCTAGAGCTACCGGCCTGTGTGGTTGATTTCTTTCTCTGGGTGAGTCAGGCACACGTGTGGCTGGTGAGGGGCAGCAGCTGATGGCCGGTGCCCTCCCCCAAGGGAATGGACAATAAGTGGCCTCAGGCAGGGTGGACCTAGCCGCCAATGGCCCACACGCCCAGGATGCAGCAGGAACAGGTGCATCAGAAGGGCACATGGCCGAGCCTTGGCACACACGTGTCCTGAAAGGCTGCCGGCTTCTGATCTGGGGTAGGTTTACTCAGCGGGGCGGGACAGAAGCTGGCTGCACCTCCACCGACAATCAGCCCACCGGCCCGGCCTGGCACAGTCCCAGCCCAGGAGGTAAGCTGCAGAGTGTCTGCGCGCACACAGCTCAGGCCCTGGGAGCCGAAGCTAAGGCTTTGATGGAGGGGCACTGCGACCACACTCACAGAACATCGGTGCGTGGGGACTGGGCTCTCTCTTTATAAAGAAAAAAAGAAAAGGCAAGCGAGTCGGGGGGTGCTTAGTTCAGACGCAGACCTCCTGTATGACATCAGGCACCTGACACAGAAAACGTCTCCCTCCACCCCACACCAGGGCTGGCTGCAGACTGTGACAAGGCCAGGCCTGAAAGCTCCCCCGTGGCGCCCTGATGCCACCTTGTTATTTCCACTAGACTCTTGTTCTTCAAGAGCCGAAAAAAGAAGCCCCTGCTGGGAACAAGCCAGAGGCCTGGCCCCCTTCCATCGTGCAGACAATAACAAGAACAAAGGTCGTGGACACTTTGACAGGGCTGCTGCAGACACTCTTTTGATTTGTCTTTTTAAGAGAGGGAGAGGAAGTGCTCGCCTTTTCTTAGCCATACAAACAGTTGGTTTTGAGGGTGGAGGAAGCTCCCCACACCTATTTCCAGTGACTTTGACTCTTAGAAAAGGTTTTCCTCTGCGTTATGAGACTGGTTCTCACCCCAAAAGTAATGGTCTGAAGGAGGCTGGGAGAAAAAAATCCCTCTGTGCTGTTCCTGAGCCCTGTGACTAGGGGAAGGAAAAACAAAAGAAAAGAAAAGCCGTTTCACAGTTTAAGGGTACGTTCAGGAGCCCTAAGTACTCAACCGGTTCGTAAATGACTTCATTTGAAAACTTCCAGCTTGCGATTCCGTCATTCTTCAATGAGAAATATGTGATTTGCCAAACATGAAATGGAATCATTAAGCCCTGACAAAATCAATCGGAGGCAAAGCAAAACTGTGGCTGCGTGTGCCCCATGCTTCCTTCTCCTTAACAAATTAGATACCCCTGCGGAAGGCATTCCAGACGGATGCTAGCATAGGGTTCTGCCTGGAAGAGGGAGGCACACAGATCATCAAAACGCATGCAGCTCGATGATTTCAGAGGCTTAACTGCCCACCCCACCCTACCCCCAATGTGCAGACACACACACAGAAAGGGAATTTGTCTTCTTCTTCTAGATATTTCTGTATTTAAAGCACTGCACAAACATAAGCCAGACACAGAAGAGGGCTATTAAGATAAAATGTAGGATGAAATTGTCTGGAACTACGCACACACAAAAATGCACGTAAAAACCAGGGTAAGCTGAATAAGGTCTGCAGTCTAGTTAAGAGTATTAGATCAACGTCAGTTTCCTGGTTTTGACATTGTACTGTAGTTATGGAAGATGTCACAAATGGGGGAGCTGGGGGAAGGATACAGGGGACTCTCTCCCATTTTTACAACTTCTTACAAATCTCTAATTATTTCAAAATAAAGAGGTTTGGTTTTGTTTTTAATGCCAAAAGTGTTGGCTCTACAGCAAGTGGGCCCTGGCCCTTTCGGTTTTCATTATATGCAGGGGTGTTTGGGGGTAGCCCCAGGAAATACTCACTGCCAGTGTTCTCACTGTGTCCTGAAGTCACCTTGCTCCAAACCATTCCTCTTGGAAACTAAGAGGTGTCAGGCACATCCCTGGGTCTGCTGTCACAGGCCTGTGGATTTCCTCCACCCACCAAGCCTGCCTGGGGGTCCAGCCTCTGCAACTCAAAGTCCCACCAGCTCTATCCCTGCTCTAGAGGTTCTCAAGCTTTAAGGTGCATCAGAGTCATGGGAATGTATTTAAAATGTGGATTCTAGGGCCCTTCACCTCACAGATCCTGGCTTAGCAGGAAATAGATGAGGACCAGAAATCTGCATTTGCAACAAGAGCCCTGGTGATTCTGTTGCAGGTGGTCTTAGGCTCCCACTTTAGGAAACACTGCCTGACTCCAGGCGGGTGCCTGGGAGCATGGCTGCGTAAGCTTCCCATTGCAGGATATGGAGAGGAGCTGGCAGGCGCTCAGCTTCCATACAGCAAGGTGCCCGTGCAACAATGGAGAGAACTTCAGCCCCTTCTTCTAAACGCACGCAGCCAGAGAGCTCCAACCCCAGTGCTTCAAAGAGGCCTCCTCTATTGATCCTTCAGTGGCTGTGACCCTGGGACGTTTAGGATAAAATACAGAGTTTGCATTCTAGCATCACTATGGCTGCTAATCTTTACTGAGTGCTGATTACTGTGCTGAGCACATTTCATTGAATTCTCACAATACTGCCCTGAGGGAATTGTTATTTATTACCCCCATTTTACAGATGAGAAAACTGAGACTCTGCAAGTTACACTGGCAGAAAGCGGCAGAGCCAGGAGTTGAACCCGGGTAGGCTTGGCTGAAAAGCCAACGCTGCACAAAAACTGACACCTGTGGGATTTTTGAGGGAGACGGGGAGGAAGATTCTCCTCATCCTCGTTTCAGTGGCACTAAAGCTCCTCTCCAACGTAAAGCAGGTCCAAGCCTCTCAAGGTACCCCTTCCATGGCTCTTTGTCCCTCTCTCAACTCCCTGTTCAATCCTATTCTCTGTTCCTCTGTCTCTTCTCAACACCTTTTCACTTTTCCTCTTTTGTCCCCAAAGTCCAAAATTACAGATTCCATTTGCTTTGTCCCCCACCACTAATACAAGAATTTTCCCCTGCCCTCCTCTTATGAGCCAAGCTGTCTGAAAAAAAAATGAGAATTAGGTTCCTAGCAAGGCAAACGACCTACCATTCTCGAGAGGACACTGGGGAATCTTGTTTGCTCGAAGGTTCCAAATATAACCCATGTTCCACTCAAGGCACACCTGATGATCTTTGAAAGGGCGTTCAAAAGGTGGGATGGTCTTCAGCAGGGTATAATTCTTCGCTACAGCATGTAGCAAGTTTTCCTCCCATTTAACATTCAAGTCTCCACCGCTATATCGGTGAGTAATCCAGGCGCGTAGTATCACCACAGATACCGAAATGGAGTGTCTGATGAAATAATCATCTCTATAAACCATGATGCTTGGAAATTTCACATGTACTATTTGTGTCCTGCTGGTGTGAAGATGTTTCTCATTCTTCCACCTTTTTTTGTACACGGGAATGCTACTTCTGAACTCAGATGAAACCACTGCTTCCAAATTGACAACACAAGGCTGAGAGCATAAGTACTCCACCGAGACTTCAGAAACGTTGCGAACATTTCCTTCAAAGACAGTGAAATAAATAAAGTCTTCGTAAGCCACGCTCTGCTCAGCTCTGGGTATCACCGACGTCGTCAGGGAAGTCTGCCTACCCAAAGATGGTACAAAATTCTGAAAAGAAAAAAAAAGATAGAGAAAGCTTAAAAATGATCATATTAACAGATACGTGAATCATTGTTTTCCTGGAAGAAAAAAATATCCATTTACATAATGCAATGAAAGTGGAAGATAAAAGATGTCGAAAGCACTACCGAATAATTGGAGAAAAACCCACACACACACAAATGAAGATTAGGCCACATTAAACTCTCTCTCCAGACTCAGTAGCATCTGCTCATCAAGATGGGACTTTCAAATCTACGTGGCAAACATTCCAGAGTTGGTTTCCAAATGATGGAGCTAGTTCACAACAAATCCAGGAGCAGTGAACGTGCCTTAAAGTGAAAAAGAGGCAATCCAGCTCCAGACATTTCCAAACTATTGTCCTGACTTCAAATGGTGGTCAAATGCACCCAAATCAAAGGAGGGGAGAAGAGTTCAAAGTGCACCGGAGAGAACACATATCAGGGATGCCAGCTGGGGCGCTTTTTCTCCATAAGTTCTGAGCTAGGACAAGCATGCATGATGAATGGGCCAGCAAGAGGTTTCTATTGCTCCAAATCACACACAGGCAGGCTTGGGCCACAAACTGTGTTGTCTGATTCTTTCACCATGGATGGCGCCACAGGTGCCAAGAGAGATTTCAGCTGCAGGTTTATTTATCTAGTTCTTCATTTTTTAATTTTTATTTTATATTGAAGTATAGTTGATTTACAATGTTGTGTTAGTTATCTAGCTCTTTAGATGATGAAGGCCTCTCAGTGTGGACTTTCCTTCCAGAAGAAATCTGGAAAGTTTGGTCCTGAAATTAAGGCAATGTTTTGATCATGAGGCACGGATGGATGGATGCTAAGAGCTGTTCTAAATGTGACTTTGAGATTTAGACATCCATAACACAATAGCAAAAAGGTTACTTTGGACCAATTTACACCCATTAGAATGGCTACTATTTTTTTTAAAAAAGAAAACCACAAGTGTTAGAGAGGATGCAGAGAAATTTGGAACCCTTGTGTATCGCTGGTGGGAATGTAAAATGGTGCAGCCACTGTGGAAGGCAGTACTGCAGTTCCTAAAAAATTAAGCACAGAATTGTCACATGACCCAGCAATTCCACTTCTGGGTCTATATCTAAGTTGAAAGCAGGGCTTGGAAGAGATATGTTCATAGACTTACACCAGGTTCACAGCAGCATTATTCATAATAGTTAAAAGGTGGAGGGCTTCCCTGGTGGCGCAGTGGTCGAGAGTCCGCCTGCCAATGCAGGGGACACGGGTTCGTGCCCAGGTCCAGGAAGATCCCACATGCCACGGAGCGGCTGGGCCCGTGAGCCATGGCCGCTGAGCCTGAGCGTGCGGAGCCTGTGCTCTGCAACGGGAGAGGCCACAACAGTGAGAGGCCCGCGTACCGCAAAAAAAAAAAAAAAAAAAAAAAAAAAAAACGCTAAAGTGGTAAATGTTATGCTATGAATATTTTAACCACAAGTTTAAAGAAAAAAGTCACTGTGGTCTTCTCCAAAGGAAGAAATAGGGACCTCTTTCTTCAATTCTGGCTCAGGGCTGTAGGAGGGGCAAAGGTGAGTAACATGCGAAGTCTGGAATCAGAGAATCATGTTTACAAATAGCAGACACTTGGCAGAACATGGCCTGCACTCCAGTCAAACTAAATGCAAACCCTAAGGGAACACAGCACCAAATGACAGTAATTCTGACGGGGGCTCTGGGAAAGGCTTTATGGAGGAAATGGCATTTCAATTGGGCTTTGATGGATGAAGAGAAGTTCTTTAGGTAGAGAGGCAAAGGGAGGACACTGCAAGTGGTGTGAACAGCTTAAGTAGAGACATGAAAGGAGGGACAGGCGGCTGTCCTGGGGGTCTAGCAAGCAGCCGGGTTTGGCCAGAGGACAGAAGGTTTGTAAATAAAGACACAAAAGGACATGGGAATATGAGGGTCACAAGCCCTTGGTGATAAGCCAGCCCACCCCGGTTTTCAGACAAGGACATGGCAACCCCGAGGGGATGTTCTCCGACATCCCGCAGCTGCAGGCTTAGCAGAGGCCGGCCCGGAAGCCTGGCTCCTTTTCCTCATGCCCACTCCGACATTCTCCACCCCACAGCACACACCATGAAACCAAAGATTTGCCGTTCCATGGCTGCCTGGGAACTCCAGGCTGATTCTGCTTTCATATGAAGAGAGATACAGCCAGCATTTGTCCACAAGCGATGGTTTACTCATTTGGCCAGATGTGCCGAGACGTGGCCGCCTCCTCAAGATTGAAATCGAGCTATTAAGCCCATAGCAGCGTTTAGCCGAAGCCAGAGACTGCCGGTGCTGATGGGAGCTGGACCAGAGTGGTGCCCGTGGGTGACCTGCGCGCCTCAGTCCAAAAGCCCCCAAGGCTTCCCTTTCTCAGCTCCCCGGAAGGAGACATTTGCTTATTTAGTGAGACAATAGGGAACAGAGTCCAGGATATGCTGTGGTATATTAAATATCACATTGTGTCCCTTCTCAAAGAATGACTTAAAACCTCTTCCTTGTTCTTTTCATGTATACCTTAATACCCCACCCAGGCCCCGTTCTCCCACTTCAATTTTTTTTAATCACATTTTTATTGCTGATGCTAGGAACTCCAGTGAAAACCTCTTTCAAACAGAGCTGTCTGGTTTCCTTAAATTTCATTGGAAAGTGCAGTTAATTCATTTACATCTTATTGCTAAAAATGCCCCGGCCCACTTTTCCACGTTAATAAGCACAGCATCATGCTAAATATAGTTTCACTTTTGCTTGGTGACCCACAGATTTCCAGACCCCAGGCTCATCATTGTGGAGATGGGTGGTGACAGATGAGAATGAAGAAGGTATGGGACACCTGACAGTGTAGTCTCTCCAACACCTTCTCCTGAAATTCTGTTTTTAAGGAAATCTCCATATACTCATATGAAGCTCATTTTGTTTTCACTGGCTTCAGAGTCTCAAGTAAAAGTAAATTCCAGGTTGACGGGTCCTAGATGTATGCTATCCGATATGGTGGCCACAAGTCATGCTAAGCACTTAACCCGAGATGTGCTGTGAGTGTAAAAGATACAATGGATTTCAAAGACTGAACACAAAAAAGGATAAAAAAATCTCATTAATAATTTTTATACTGATTACGTGTTGAAATGGTAAGATTAAGATACAGTGAGTTCAATAAAATGCATTACTAAAATTAATTTTACCTGTTTCTGTTTACTTGTTTAGGGAGGCTACTAGAAAATGTGAAATTACATATGTGGCCCAAATTCGTGGCTCACATATTTCTATCCAATGGCGCTATTCTAGATCTGAGGTCAGAGAATTTTCCTGTAAAAGAGGGCCAGATGGTAATTATTTGGGGTTTTTCAGCTGCTGATGTCCATCTAGTGTGGTATCCAGAAAGCAGACATTGACAACACACAAGCCAGTGAGCATGGCTGTGGTCCAGTGCAACCTTGTTTACAGAAAAATGTGGCTGGCCGGATTGGCCCGGGGGCCGTAGTTTGCAGATCACTGTTACAGACTATCGAGCTTTTATTCTAGATAGAGTTTTTGTATTATTAGATATTAGTTATTTTGTCATTTTTATGAAAATGTGTTCTCGTCATTATTTTGAATTATAGCCATTTGGAAAGATGACGAGATCATATAATAATCAGCTGAATTAGAAGACCACTTAAAGTGCTACAGTTTTAAAGAACACGGAGTGACAAAAGATATACTTTTTAAAGGAATGATCACATAGGAGAAATAAGATGAATAACCCAATCAGGCATCATTTCCTATACATGTGGTTGATGGGACTTGATTTGCTATTTTGCCAAGGGTCCCTCATGGGTATGTTGACACCTTGCTAATGTTTCTTTCAATAAAGATCTAAGTAGGATGAGAAGTTGGAGCTAGGCTAGGAAAAGAGGTCGAATTTCATGGTCTGACGGGTCTTCCCTGGCGGTCCAGTGGTTAAGACTCCGCGCTTCCACTGCAGCGAGCACAGATTCCATCCCTGGTGGGGGAACTAAGATTCTGCAAGCCACTTGGCGCAGCCAAAAAACAACAACAACAACAACGAGAATTTCATGGACTGAAATAGATGTTTAAAGAAGTGAGAGAAACATTAGTGACAGCTGGGGAACAAGAGAAGAGCAACTTCAGGGACAGGGTGATGTTCTTAATATGATGGGGGTATGCCAGCCCCAAAGAGGACCTCAGAGTTACTGTATGTGATTTGAGGAGCATGGTCTAAATCCCTCAGGAAGGTTTTGCAATCTTCCTTCTCGTGGGCACCTATGTAACATAGGAAGCTGGCATCTCGTGGGTTGGAGCAGACCCAGCGGGCAGCTGCTACGCCATGAGTCGTGGCTACCTCTGTTATGTACAAAACCAACACCGATTAGAGACACATCACATTCTAAATATTGATTAAGCTGAAGCTGATTTCCTGGCTCAAGTTATGTGTGTGTTATGAGCTATTTCCTGTCAGGAAAATAAAGCAATTAACTTGAAGAGTTTCAGCTACGGGCATGACACGTGTCCAACCTTCATAGGTATTTTCACATGCCAGGTTGCATTAACATAAGCTAAAAATTACCCAAACGTTCCTTTGTTTAGAAATTATAAAGTCAGAGTCCATGTCTTGTTCATTGTTACGTCCCCGGCTTGTAAGATAGAGCTCGGCACATTGTAGAGTTTGGCTAAGGGTTTTTTGCTGAAATAAGTACCAGGCATGGGCATTTCTGCCAGGTGCCTCGGTGGCCCAACTCAGATCAACTGCCCCACAGCGCTGGGGGCACCTGCATATAAACCAAAGCACTCGATCCAATCTTGAGTCGCCACCAAACTCTCCTGACATTCACAAGTTCTTTGGGACGGGTAGGGGGATGGGGGTTGGCACTCCTCTGTTTTTCATCCAGCCTCATTAATCTCCGTCCAAAGAACATTTCACTGGGCCCCTGGGGGTCAGAGTCGACCCGGGGGACTGTGAGGTCAGAGAAGGTGGCACTCGCACCCACCTTGTCCCTTTAGGGTGGACTTCTCCCTTTCAGACAACTGCCCTACATTCTAGAACTCTTCCATTTCCCCACACCAAAAAATATAAATTAAAACTTTTAAATTTCCTGCCCCTCCACCCCGTTGGACTCGTGCTCATCTGGCGAGTTCACCCGTGTTAATGTGATAATGAAAAACACGGTGGTAATGTCACATATGTGCGTTTCCAGGCCAGCCTGGTGGAGATAATGCCTTAAAAACAAAGGCCAGATGTACTGCAGCTGTAAGCGAGATAGTTGCGGTGTAAAGGGCACCTCTGTGCCCCTCCAATTATGCCATTTAGGCAACCACATAGATGTTTCACCTCGGAAGCTGCTGATCTGCTCCGCACACAATGGAGCTGGGCTCTGAAAGATGCCTGAGCCCTCAAACATCTGTTTATACCAGAATGAAGCCCTAATCAAAGTCAAATTTGACAACATCCCACACAGTCACAAAACAGAGTCCTTTGTCTTTGTGTAATTGTGTATATTTTGTCATTTTTTAAAAAAAAGACAGAGATGGGTCATTTCATGTGTGTTCCTGATACAAGACCCCAAATTGGAACTCTAAATGCATTCTGTTCAGCCTGGGAATCAAGAAACAGATGAACTTAATGTATCTTCTGGATGGAAAAAATAATCTATCAAAACCACCTGAACTTTTTTTTAGGATGAGTCCATCTCATTCCTTTAAAAATCAGTAAGAGGAAACGCTCTTCAAATAACCTTCCCTTGTTCCAAAGACGTGAGAAAACTTGGCTCTTTTCTCTATATGATCCACTTATTATTTAAGGAAACAGAGACATTAGAAAATCTTAACTCACGTCACTTGTCTCTCTACGGGAGGTCCATTTACACTTACATGTGCGTGTGGGTATGTCTGATTGCAAACAATAATTGGCTATTTTTCTCATCCTTGTCCATTCTGCCCCACAGTCACCTAAGAAAACCTTGCCTTTTGAGCACCCTCTCTCCGAACCGGATCAAACTTTCCACAGGTCAAAAGGTCTTGGCTTAAGAGGCCTACGTTTCCGATTTCTGCCAACTAGAAATCAGCAAAAATTCTGTTTATGTCAACAAAGCATGCAATTAAGCAGAATGAGCGATGACATCAATATGGACTTCGAGGTCAAGATGAGCCTTGGGAAACATTTCCCAGCCAACCCGTGTGCCTTCCCAAACCTGAGAGCTGGCTAGAGAAACACCATTGCAATAATGATCAACACTCCTTGCTGTGTTGGATCCTCTCCCCCCTTTAATACTGTTTGATATGCTATTTCTTGCTAACACAAATTATAAGAGGGTAACCAAGTTTGGTGCCGTTTAATTTCATTGAGTACCTACTATGTGCTAGGCACGGGGACAAACGCAGTAAGTCTTCTCATTCACTTCTAACCTCATCCTCTCACAATGAATTTCATAGAACTTCTCCCCTCTAACCTCACAACAGCTCTCTGAGGGACACAGCATTCCAGTTAACGGCTGAGGAAATGAAATGGATTCAGAGAGGGTGAGTAACTTGCGCAAGATCACCCAGCTACTAAAAAGCAGAACCAAAATTCAAATCCATAGCTGCTGACTCCAAAGCTGGCGATGGTGTGCCTGCTGCCTTCCAGAAACACCCAAAATGATGCCCTCAACTCATCCACTTCTACACCCGTCACCACCTTCTGGTTACCGGTGGGGGAATCTTGGGACTTTGCTCACTCCCGTCTTGAAAGTGTGGGGTGAGGGGCTAAAATCACATCAGATCACCATGCATTACGTCTGGGGAGGGTAGATGTGATCTTACAAACACACACGCTGCACTGAACCGACTCCCCAGCTTGGTTCAGCCCTTCTTCGGGTGAGGCTGGGAGGCAAACGACAAGCACCAAAGCAGAAGCTCCTCGGCAATTCCTCACATGCCGCACGCCCTCGTGCCCCCTCCGTTCCTTCCTCCGGGGAATGGGATGAGCCAATAAACAGGGTCACTGAGTTCCCTTCAGGCTATTTATGGTCTACTCGTCTACCCAACTTCTCCGTGAATTGCCTGGCCTCTTTACGCCTTCTCTTCTACCTGCCCTCCAGCTGCTCCGTTCAGCCAGTTGGTGGCTCCCACACTTTTGCCAACAGGCAGCTGGAAAGAAGAGAAGGCAAGAGGCAAACACCGCCAGTTGGGAGATTTTAGGGACTCTGGTTGGAATGAATGTGGAAGCTATGGGCTGATGTGAAGTTAGAGGATGGGTCTCTGTATTTCAAATATCCATAATCATTCTTGCACAAACTGGATAATTGAAGGTCTCTATACCTCGTTTTGAAGTTCCTAGGTCCTGTGTTACACAAAGCAAGGAGTTAATGAACACTGCTGGAGGGATAACTGATGGTCTGTGGTCGCTTACAGAGAATTCTGTACAAGACTCTGTCACAGCCACCGCCTGCCAATGAGCCCCACATACATCTGTGCCGCTAACGCCCTCTTGTTTCTTTGTCTTCTGGTTGTCTCACAAGGGCAAATGTCCACGCGGAATATTTCAGCTCTACAGCTGACACCAATACCAGCCATTGTGAGATTTGTTTTCTCATTTTAGGAAAAAATTATACTTCGAGACCAGAGTTCCAAAGAGACAGAATTGCCTTCTCCAAGTGCCATTGTCACAAATGGGGCGGGGCAGTCTCAGGCTGTTCTAGCCAAGTCTGGTGGAAGGTAAGAGTTAATGATGGACGAGAATGGCTAGGGGGTCTCTGAGGCAAAGAAAGACCATCATGGACCCCACCAGTCAGCACCCGTAACCTCAGTGGAAGCGGTTTCCGTGACCTTTTGCTTTCAAGGCGCCATCCTCTCTGAGGAGGCTCTCTGCATCTTGACCTTTGGTGACCTCAGAATTTGGGGGGCAGCTGCTGGAACCAGGGATCATCTTTTCAGAAATCTGCTTGGCATCGTTCCGTGACTTATCTTTCAGGCCTCATCACAATTATTCATGCTTTGGCAGTATCCTAGCTACAGTCACAGTACTGTTCTTGGGCTGCTACTGAAGGTTATTCTGTCCCAGCCAATGGAGAAGGAATGTGCTCATCACCTCAGGACCTTGTTCTCCATCAGGGTGGCAGGGGCTTGAAGGCATCTGTCTAGAAGGCCTCTCTCAACCTCCAGCCCTTGCGAACCAGCAAATAGGTAGGGATGACACAAAACAGGAGTCAGTCCCCAAATCACAGACAATTTGTCTTTGTAATACATTCCAAGGCACACTTGGCTATACTCTTGGACACATGTTCATACAAACTCAAGTGCTAAACTCTGCCAGCTGCCTCTGGATTATACAAGGGCCCCATCCTTTGCCTCTCCATTGTGATGGCAAATATCTTCTGGCTTTACTTTTGTTTTTTTTTTCCCCTCTTTAACATCCTGCTTCTACTCTGTGGCCTGGGCTTCCTGCTTTGTATATTTTAGGCTACTTTAGACATGACCTTACATCCTGGTCAATTTCACAGAGGCTGCTAATTTTGAGAACTTTGCTAATGGCCCATACATCTATGCATAAGGGGAATGGGTTACAAGCAGCAAAATCCAGAAGGCAATGAATGGCTAGAACTGGGGCTCTGGAAGGAGATAGACTTGGGTTTCAAACCTGGACTACCTGTGTGGCCTAGGACAACTAACTTAACCTCTCTGAGCCTCAGTTAACTCATCTGAATGGGGATCATACTAGCTCCTACCTCACAAGGTTATTGTTAAGATTAATATTGGATAATGCATATAAATAACCTAGCGCAATGCAAACTATTATTACTACTACTACTATTATTATTTAGGTTTCCAAATTATGGGATAGCGTTCTTCCTCTAGTGTCTACCTATTCCTGAGGTCCTGCTTAGCTATTCTGCTCAACTTCCACCCTCCATCTGTCCACCCCCCTGCCCTGACCAAGCACTTTCTCTAGGAAGTATTCCTTGATGTACAAGACACACACTCATGCATTTTTCTCAGTAGTTTATGTTTTTCATGTGTTCATGCAGCTGTTTTACATCTTCCCCAATTTGCAGCTGAATTTCTCCAAGGTCAAGAAGGCTTACCTTTCAGCAGTTTCTCTGGTAGCACATACCTCTCGAGCAAAATCCCTACCAATGGCTAGACCTTTAGAACAAAGGGTGAAGCCCACCTTCCAAGTCACACTTTTGCTTCCCTGGGTTTTGCAAAACTTTCTCATTCAGTTGAAAAATGGTTTTCTTGTTTATTCAAGTTTTTTTTTTTTTAACAGTGGCATATCTGAAGCCCAACTGAAGGAAACACACATACTCAGGAAGCACTGACATTTCTCTCTCCATGGTAGTTCTAAAATCCATCCCTTCCTTGTCTGCCAAGACATTCATCCATGCTCTAGTTATTTTCCACATTACAGTATTTTCTATAATCTCTCTTTTTGGAGCCCTACCTCACCACTTCACTAACTCACCACAGTCTGTCCATAGCATCATTTTTCTCCTCTCTGTGATCTGTTGTCTCAAATCCCCCTTGGTCCATACAGAAATGTTATAAATTTTTTTTAATTTTATTTAGTTTACTTTTGACTGCGTTGGGTCCTCATTGCTGCACGCAGGCTCTCTCCAGTTGCAGTGAGCGGGAGCTACTTTTCGCTGCGGTGTGCGGGCTTCTCATTGCGGTGGCTTCTCTTGTTGCGGAGCATGGGCTCTAGGCGCGCGGGCTTCAGTAGTTGTGGCACGTGGGCTCTAGAGCGCAGGCTCAGCAGCTGTGGCTCACCGGCCCAGTTGCTCTGCGGCATGTGGGATCCTCCCGGACTAGGGCTCAAATCCGCGTTCCCTGCCTTGGCAGGCGGATTTTTAACCACTGCGCCACCAGGGAAACCCCATACAGCACTTTTATACTTGCTCCATCATCTGTCTTTGCTCCTGTGGACGACTTCGGCCTTTATTGCTCTTGTTTCTCTGATTTCTTGTAACAGTCAAGAAGCAGGCTCTGCTTGCCAGGTCTTGGTATTTCCACATGGAACTTTCCTGACCACTTGTACATTGTTTCACACACTGCTCTACTACCTCATTTCTGCCTCTGTGGGTAACCAGTGCATTGTGGATGGGAATCATCTGTTTAAACTGCAACCCTGTCATCTGTTATGGCAGTTTTATTTATGAGCCTGTGTGCTGTAACCCTGTGGCATAAATGTTAAATAATAATATCTCCTGGGTGAAAAAAACCATTCATGTTAACTGACAACTTCTTATAAAAATATGAACTAAAGCCAACCACAAAATATGGTACTGGCTTATTTTACAATATGAGGAAAAGCATGGATTGCTCAACAGGTAGATGAAGAGGCAGAATTACAATTTGCATTTTTACATCCTCTTGCTTCAAGAAATGAAACATTCAACAAGTAAAGGGTATCAAAAGAAACTTGGGCTGAGCGGCAACTTTCTTTGGAATCAAATTCTAAATCCTGCCAATGTCTCCTAAGCAGTTTTTTGCCTCCAAGAAGAAAGTCTCCAAATAATGGCAATGCCACATAAATGAAAAGAATTCTGGACAATGACACTACTCAATTTTTTTTCTTTTCTTTTCTTTTTCAGCATTCTGTGAATTTCCTATTACATCAGTTTCATGATTCAGCATTTTCCATTTCATTTATTTACAGTAATATATGGCGAGATAACCCAAGGTTTCTGCAGGATCCTGGAACATAAGGTAGGCTGGACAGAAATGGTGTCACCTCCTGTAAATTTACTGTTGTTTAGGAGAATTCAAAGCAGAAGAGAGCAAGCCGGCAAAGGAATTGGGGAATATTCCCCCACCTTGTTCCGAGGGTCTAAATTACTCTGGTATTTTAAATGAGTTGGTTTTGAAAAACAGATTACTGCCATTTAGTTGATGACTAAAACAAAAGCCAGGAAGTGTGCAAATTGTAAACGGACACGCATGAGCCAAACGTGTTCTCTGAAATGACAATGTTCAAGACGCAGCTAAAGTCCCCACTCTGGCGGTAAGCGTGTTACAAAGAACTAGATTTCTTGCTGGCAGCCGCAACTTGGCTGGAGTGACCATGGAGGAGTTGAAGAGCGCTGGAAATACGAGGTTCATCGCCGGGTGCGTCCGCACAAAACGGTCCGGGCCATGAGGACCGGGTGGAAACTAAGAGGAGGGGCGAGGCGGGTGGCATTCGCAGAGAGAAAGAGGCGAAGTTGGGCAAGGGAAGGAAAGGAACCTCGAGAAGATTGTGAGGGACGCCCAGGACCGGCAGGGAGGGAGCTGGAGAGCCGTGCGCAGCGGGGAGGGAGGAAACGCGGGGTGGCGAGGCTCCCAGGTGGAGTGGGGAACAGGACTGGGTGTCGAGGGGAACCTGACCCGGGTCTGGAACGGGTCTCGGAGGGAGACCCGGTCCACGCACCGCTCTCCGCGCCCCGGGTCCATGCACCGCTCTCCGCGCCCCGGGTACCCGTCCCAGGTGCCGGGAGCGCCAAGGGTGCGGCGGCGAGGAAGAGACAAAACTAGCCGTGCCGCACCCGCCCGCGAGGTAGAGGTCCCCGGCCGCCCCCACCCGCGTCCCCGGGGCCCCGCGCGGAGGGGAGGACCCGGGCAGGGTCCGGCGCTCACCAGGTAGCAGAGCAGAAGCAGCGCGCAGGCAGGGCGCCCGCCGAGGCCCGGGGGGACGCCGCCACTCGGGGGGGCCATGGCTGCGGCCCGGGGGCCGGCCGCGAGCGGCAGGGGTTGTTGCTGCTGCTGCCGCCGTGGCCACTCGAGCCCCGCGCCGCGCCGCTGCATGGCGAGGCCGCCCGGATCCGGGCCGGAACAGGTCACCTGGTGCAGGGACCGGCCCCCGCCCGAGGCGCCACCTTCCCGCCCGCCCCCGGCCGGGCCGGCCGCTGCGCGCGGGGCCACCTGCCGCCGCCGCCGCCGCCGCCGGACCCGCCGCCGCCTCCACTGCCGCTCCCGCCGTCGCCGCCCCCGCAGCCCCAGCCGAGCGCCAGCTCCTCCCAGCCTCCCAGTCCCCGTCCCCTCCCTCCCCTCCGCTCCCGGCCCAGCCCGCCTCCCGGCCGCTCCCTCCGGCCCCCAGGCTTCCACCCCGGCCGGCAGCAGGCGCCCACGCAGGTGGGGACTGACCCGGGCCCCACCCCCTGGCCGCCGCCCCCCCCGCTCCCGGCCAGACCCCCTTTCCCTTTCTTTCCTTTCCTTCTCCTTCCCCACCCCCCTTCCGCGCTCTTTCTCTCCGCGATCCCTCTCCCCGCCCTCCGCTTCCCTTTTTTCCTTCTCTACAATTCTCTCTCACCTCTCTTCCTAACCCCCTCTTTTTTCTTTTTTCACTTGCTTCCTTCACTCTCAATCCGTTTCCTCTCTCCACTCCCTCCTTTTCTCATTCTATTCCTCTCTTGCGCATCCTCTCTCTCCCACCCACTCCTTTGGCGGGTCCTGCAGCCTAGTTCCCGCCCGTGCAATGGGTTTTTGTTTGGTTGCTTTTTTGGCAAGGGCGCCATTCCCGTCGGGCACAGTGCGAGTGTGCCCCCGTGGAGTCGCGCCACGCAGTGGCCCAGCTTCCAGTCTTTAAGGGTGGATTTTGACCCCTACCAACCTCCACCTGTCCACCTGCAGGCGCGGGGCCTCCTCCCTGCGGGCACCGTTTTAGCCCGAGGTGCGCCGCACCCTGCCGGCTGGTTCGCGGCACGTTCTGGATGCTTCCCGAGGGTTTTGTGCCGGGCCGGCGCCACTGCCGCCGAGCTCTTTGTTTTAATTGTCCAGAGTATCGGCGCCCAAATCGCGTTTGTATTTGATTTGCATCCCTGTGCCCCGGCTTCCACTTTGGACCGAAAAGAAAATGAATTAATTAGGCCAATTCAGTTGTGCTCAAGCCCCAAGTGAAAGGGGTGAGGCTCTTGAAGTGTACAAACAGCTTTAAAAAAAAAAAAAAACTCAGGCACATCCTCGGCCTTGGGGACACAGGTTGGAACTGGCTGCTCGGCGACCCAAATTCTGCTGCCAGGCCGAGGGGCCCGGCTGGACAGAGGGATCCCCAGCTCGCGCCAGCCCTGGTGCTCTAGAAAGAGAGTGGCTGTGTCTAGCGACTCTGGTAATTGCTTGGGCCCGCGGCTGCTCTGAACCAGTTAACCCACCTTCGAAAGTTCTCAGAAGCTTCCCTTTGGCAATGGTGGATTTGTGCGGATTGGGACTAATAAAAGATTGGGAGTCTGAGAGGATACAGCCCTTTCCCAGTGGAGGTGTCACCATAGCAGGTCAAGTCCCGACAGGCGTCAGGAGAGGCTGGTGGTGAAGATAGGATGCCCAGGGTGGGGTTAGAACAGCTTTGGAATCGCCCGTGCCTGGATATGCCCTCAGCCATCTCAGTACAGCCCTGGCCACACTCAGCACCTCAGCTGAGTCATCCCTTACTTTTTCTAGGTCACCTAAGGCCTGTGGCCCTGGGTCAGGCTCCTGGCTCCAAGTCACTTACTGCAAAGTCATGACTTATGTCAACTGTTCTCAAACTTCAGCGTGCATCCCCGTCACCAGGAGGGCGTGTTAAAACACACGTTGCTGGGCTGGAATTGCAGCTTCAGTTGGTCCTGGGTGGGGCTAGAGAAGCTGCCTTGCTAACAAGCTGGGAGGTGATGCTGCTGCCAACCCAGAGACCCCATTTCCAGAGCCACTGGCTGATAAGAAAGGGTCACTCTGCTCCTCTCTCATCCACAGGCCACCACATTAAAGAGTCTGAGGGTTTCTTTGACAATGCCTTGTCCCACTTCCACAGACCCGACGCTCTTAAAATTCTCCTGTGTGATATAGAAAACCATTCCATTTATTCTACTGAGTGTCCAAGGGGATAAAAGATTGGGTGGCTTTGTCCTAGATCGTGTCCATATTTTTTCTATCAGTATGGTAGACTATACTTTTTAACGTGTGTGAAACGAAAACTGTTCCAGTTCAGGAGAACAGGACTTCACAGTGTTTCTGGGGTTTCCACCTGTCTTCCTGGGCCTTCCTCTGGATTTTCTCTCCTCCTTCACTGCACCCGGTTTGGGCTGGTCTTCAGAGAACTGAGTCCCTCAGGTTGTTGGTATTCAGGATTTATGGAATTGGAGTTTTCAAGCCTGTGAGCTTTAAGGGTTTGAATTTACCTAACTATAGTCAATGTGGAGGTACCACTAGGGGCCTGGGCTGTTTTTAACCTGGTATAGCCAACGTCTCACTTACTCATCTTCTACTGTGTTCCTACTGTGTGTCTGACACCACCCCAGGCCCTGGGAATCCTAAGGAGCATCGGTCATGCAGAAAACTCACCAAAACACAATTCCATCCTTTAAAAGTGACTTTCACCTTGCTCTGTGGCCCAGGGCAGGGACTGATGGGATTGACTAATTCTGTATTGCAGAGGGGTAGAGGAAGAGAAGGTCAGAATTTCTACTCACAGTGGAGTGTGAAATTTTTATCCAGAAGACAGAATCCGTTATTGCCCTTGCCTTCTCTCTAGATGTTTGTGTCGGTAATTTGAAGGGTGTGGTCTGATTTCAGAGGACCTTTTTAATTTCAAAACAGCCCCCTTTTCCATTGTCCTGTGGAAGGGCTTAAAATTCCACTATTACAATTCATTGGTTTGAATTAAGTTTTAATACTTCACTGAAATGTGAAGGGCCCTGGGGAGAGTGTCTTAATCTGGTATTGCTCATTACTGCTGAAGTATGTCAGTTCATCACGTGCCCTCTACAGAGACAGTGGAAGGTAAATGACGCCACACCTGAACACGGGAAAGGACAAAGGCAACGGAGTCTGGAAGGAGGATGGCAGCCTCCCTTATCCGAGCTCCGTGGATGAGCATCCAGGACCTGGAGGGAAAGGGGCTGGGGAGAGTCTGCTTGCCTGGCTGGGCGCTGAATAACATCCAGTAGTTCTCAGACCCTGCAATGGTTAGAGATCAGAAAAATTTCAGGGACCAATGCAGTTGGCCAACTATTAACTTGCCAAGTAAAAATATTGAAGCCAAACCAACCAACGAAAAACAACCCCCCAATACACGATCTTCTATCAGCATTATTTCATTAAAAAGACAGGGCATTTTTACCAGCAAAAAGTTGGGAAAGACCTAATATCATAATAGAAGACAGTCCTTTAAATTGAATATCATTTGCTTGTGAAAAACTCCTAACTTGTCTTGGTCTTATTTTGCTGTGGACGAGTAGCAACTTACCTTCAGACCAGTGCGGCCCTTTGCTGGGCGCTTGGAGACCACATTTCTAAATATTAAGGATGTGTAGGGTCAAGAGATCTGCTCTTACAGAGAGAGCTGACCTAGGGGTTACAGAGGTGGCGGAGAGGCCCTGCAGGAGGCCCTGCACAAACCTAGGGCCCCCAGCTCCAGGGAGCTCCCCTCATGACCTCAATTACAAACTTCAATATCCTGTGATAATCTTTAATGGAAAATAATCTGAAAAAAAATATATATATATATATAACTGAATCACTTTGCTGTATACCTGAAACGAACACAATACTGTAAATCAACTATACTTCAATTTTAAAAAGCCACTAAATAGAACTATATACATATGAAAAAGAAAAACTCAATTGGTCGTTTCTCTCTGTCCCACCAAGCATTGCCTGTAGCCATTTAATCCTGCTTCATTTATTTTGTAGCTGGTTTGCTGGCCAGTTCTCCTCCTCAGATAGACTATAAGCTCCTTGCAAATGGGTTGTTTCTTAATCAGCTCTGTGTAATGCCTTCATCCCTTGTATAGAAAGTTCCTAGACAAATTCACTAAATAAAATTGAACCCCTCATCTTCCTCTTTCAATTTTTCTTCCATCCTCCCTTTCCTGTCCCTTTTTATCTTCCTTCCTCCTTTTCCTTTCTTATTCATTACTCTTCCCCCGATCTTCTTCCAAAAGAACACAGTTTTTCCCCACAATCAGGGGTCTCTGGAACCCTGCAGCCTCTCCTCTCTTCCATCCCCAACTTCCTTCCTGCAATTTCTGATATTCAGAATATAGACTGAACTGCAACATTGCCTTTTACATCAAAATAGAAGAGAAGAAAACAAAAATAGAAGGCAACATACTCCCATTCTGATTGGAAGACCATGGCTTTTTTTTCTGCCAAGGGTGACCTTCAAGATTCAGCTAAATTCTGCACACCGTTTTGGGGTTTTTTGTTTTGTTTTGTTGTTGCTGTTGTTGTTGCTGTTTTTTAAATTTATGGCCACACCGCGAGACACGTGGGATCTTAATTCCTCGACCAGGGGTTGAACCCGCGCCCCCTGCATTGGAAGGTGGAGTCTTAACCACTGGACTGCCGGGGAAGTCCACTGCACACTGTTCTTAATGTTCAGTACTTCTGTTTTTCTCATAACACCTATTCTTTACCTTCCCTACATCCCTTTTCTATCTCTGTTCTTCCTGTTGTTGTTTTTGTGTGTGTGTGCGTGTGGTATGCGGGCCTCTTACTGCTGTGGCCTCTCCCGTTGCGGAGCACAGGGTCCGGACGCGCAGGCTCAGCGGCCATGGCTCACAGGCCCAGTCGCTCTGCGGCATGTGGGATCTTCCCGGACCGGGGCACGAACCCGTGTCCCCTGCATCGGCAGGCGGACTCTCAACCACTGCGCCACCAGGGAAGCCCATGTTCTTCCTGTTCTGCAATCTCCATATTGATCAATTACTTCCTACTTCTTCCTTCCTTAGAACATTCCACCAGATAACATCCTCATGTCCTGGTCCCCAGACCTTGTCTTTCGAACCTCAGGTCTTTGACTCTGCAGACTCTCTTCCTATGGGCCCCAGAGCCCTCACTCTGAGAAGCTGTAGTGAAGAGGGGATGGTAGTTCGTGTGTCACCTCAGAATTTTTCTGTGGGAATTTGAAGGTGTATTTCTATGGGGATGGTGAAGGTCTTGGAATCGCTCGGTCTGTAGCTCTGAAATGAGCTCTATTTCTGGGCCTGTCAGATGAAATGCTGTTGCTCCTAGTTATTTTTGGCTCTTTGCCCTTCTGAATAGGTGCATATTCAGCTCAATATTCCCCCAACCCTGAGCTAGGAAAAACAGGCAGCTTCCCTTAGCCAAGCCTCCTCCCTCCTGGGTCGGGAACACTTGTCCCCTTAAGCAGCAGCTGTCGTCTACTCTCTGGACTGCGCCCAGGATGTCTGTGCAGTGTCCAGGTGGGCAGTAGGGAAATCCACTCTCTGGCCACTGATGAAGAGCTGTGTGAGCCCAACATCCCTGGGCAGGTGCAGCCAAGTGTCCAGAGCCTCCTCACTCATACACTCTGCATCCCGCCCTGTGTGGTATGGCTGCAAATCTTCTCCAGCATATCCCTGGGGGAACCTGGGACGGAGGAGACATTTCAGGCTCAGTGAGCACAGAAACATTTGTACACTGGGGGTCTGAGGAAGGAAGGCGCCCTGGGATGCAGAAGGTCCATAGGTACAAGGATGTCTTCGGCTGAGTGTGTTGAGAAGAACGTGCGTGTTGAAAGCAGCGGAGTGGAGAGAAGCTGGATGTGCATGTGCAGATCTGCTTGGGATGGAGAGTGAAAGGAGAGAGCCACTGGGCACCAAAGGAGAGAATGTCAGTGTAAATAACTGCAGAGGGAGAGTGAGTGCACACTAAAGCTTGGGGAAAACAGCTTGTGTCGACAAGTCCTGACAATATTTTATAACTACATCTTGCAGCTGAAATCGTGATAGTCAGGCAATAACATTGACTTAGGGCTTTTAGTCTATCCGATAATATGCAATATCCAGCAAAGTAAAATGTCAGTATCAGCTGGGGCGCTTAGTATGGTCCATATAAAATCAAGAAAAACATAAAGAAGAGAAAACTAGACCAGAGTCCTCTTAATAGCTACTTATCTCTACAGCTTTTCACTGAGAGATTTCTTTTCAAAGTTCTTATCAAGTATGACTTTGATGCATTAATTCATTTAATCCTCATGACAACCCTGAGAGGGAATAAGCACCAGTGTCATCAACAACCTCATTTTACAGATGAAGAAGGTGAGTCGTCTGAAAGATCCCAGCTCCACAGCTAGGAAGCAGCAGAGCCAGTTTGGATTCAGTTTTGCTCAAGGACTCATGCTCGCACCACTGCACTAAATTCCTGCTGGGAATGGGTGACGGAGAGGCAAGCAGGTGTTGTGCAGCGTGTTGGGGAGTCACACCTGAGTTTTAGGCTTAGGGCTCTGTCTGGGCTTCACCCAGTGCTTGAGGACATAGATTGACATCTCAGACACCACTGTCCAGCTGTGCTGTCCCACCACTTCCAGCTGTGTGATGTTGGGCAAATCACTAATCCTTTTTGAAACCATCTCCACATCTGTAAATATAAGGATAAAGTCACTGGATCTGCCCATTTACATGGTGTCGTGAAGGCCAGGTAATATAGCACAGGTGGGTGCATTGTCAATTATCAAGCCCTAGACCAGAGTAAAGCATCATATAGATATTATTCATGCTCGCCTACTTCAAAAAAAAAAAAAAAAAGGCTCGCAAAGAAAGATACATCCCTGATAAGACCATGAAAAATAATAAAAGGTTAATAAATAGCTGTGGTAACATGTCTCCAAAGATGACCCTACCCAGGGACCACATCTCCCACTATAACCTTGCAGGGGAGGAATAAATCCCCCCAGTATGACCTCTGGAGGAAGCCAGTGGCCACATGTGAACTACGACCACTGGCATGATGTGAGAAAGCCCAAGCTAGCCATCTGGAGGGAAACAGCCAGCCTCCAGCCATTCCGGCCCTCTCAGCCCAAGTGACACACCTGCGAATGAGCAAACCATCTTGCATGCTTACCCCAGTTGAGCTTTTAGATTACTCCAACTCCAGCCACCATCAGGCTGAAACTGCACAAGCATCTCCAAGCAAGAGCTGCCCAGCTGAGTCCTGTCAACTCACTGAACCAGGAAAGATAAAAATAGTTTTGAGTCACTAAGTTTGGGGGTTGTTTGTTCACAGCAATAGATAACTAAAGCAGTGCCCTAGGCTAATTCTAATGTTTTAACTGAACAGTAGAGTTGGCTTTGAGCTTCCTGGCATTCAAAGCAAAAAGGGAGCAGGGTGGATTATACGCACTTCTAATTGTCTTGAGGTACTATGATTTACTGGAATGGCTAGTTCATCTGACCCATCTCCTTGCAGTCAAATCATAATGAAAATTAAACTATCTTCCTTACATGAGAATCTCTCCTACCTGTACCAAAATTACAGTTGTGCAAATTCTATGATCTGCCTTGCTAGAGCAGACAGAAGAATTGCAATTGTCATTAACGAAAAAATGTCCCTTGCATCTGGCCCCAATCTTTCCGAATGGAACTCAAGCCCATTTTCTCCTGGTTGATTCTCAGCGCATCTTCTGCCTCCTGCCTCATTCCCATCCCAAATTAAGTCACAAACGGGATCGGTGACTCCGGGGTCCTAAGTGGCTACAATTAATGATGAAAATAGAAATGCTGAAAATAGTTGAAACTGAAGAAGATTCTATGATTTATTCAAACCTTCAGGAAAAATTACTATTCAGCCCAGAATTGAAATTTAGATTTGTGGTTCCTAATCAGCTAGAATGCAGTGCTTCCCTGGTGCTAACCCTCCAAAAAGGGAAGGAAAAAAAAAAAAAGAAAAGTAAAATATATACATGTGCTTGTGCCTTGTGTCCTTTAGAACCTGTGCTCTGAATAGTGCAATGTTTAATGCCTTACTGGTGCTTATTAAAGCTTTTCTTCATTGAGTGACCTTCCAAGTCTATGATAATAAAAGACCTGAGATGAGTGTGAATCAGTGATTTCCATTCTCTCCAGTGTGGACTTGACAACTGGGACCAGCAGGCAATCAATGCCCGGAACACTCTGGGAAGACTGGGTTAGCAGGTGGGGTATTTGAAGTGACCTCACTCACTTGGGACCTGAACTAGGCCCAGGCAGCCCTGTAAGGTAGTGAATCTTGTCTTTTGGGCCCTTGACCTCGTTTTCTATACTCTTCCCCTTCATTTGTCTTCACAGTCGGATTTCAGCGTCCTTATGTTGAAACTCTTTGTGGATAGCCTAATGGTTGGGAGAAGGGGCCAGACTCAAATCACAGCTGAGGTCCTTATCCTACATTTGCATATGCACCGTCTAATCATTAAGACATTTCATACATGTGTTTCAGTTCATTGCGTCAACAGTCCTGTGGAGTAAGTGGTTATGGGTTGAACTGTGTCCTCTGAAAAGATAGGCTGGAATCCTAATCCCTGGTACTTGCCGATATGAGTTTATTTGAAAAGAAGGTCTTTGCAGATATAATCAAGTTAAGGTGAGATCATAGGATGGGCCCTAATCCAACATGACAGCTGTCTTTACAAGAAGATGGAAATTTGGACATAGCCATGCACAGAGGGATGACATCGTGAAGACACAGAGGGAAGATGGCCACGTGAAGACAGAGGCAGAGATTGGAGTTTTTCTGCCATGAGCAAAGGAAGGGCTGGGACTACCAGAAACTGGAAGAGGCAAGGAAAGACCCTTGTCTAGAGGCTTCAGAGGGAGGATGGCTTTGCCAGTACCCCGATTTTGGACTTCTACCTTCCGGAACAGTAAGACAATAAATGTCTGTTGTTTCAAGCCACCCAGTTTGTGACATGTTCCGGCAGCCCTAGAAAACTAACATACAGGTGTTATCATTTTTCTTATTTTTTTAATCCAATGTCATTGGGTCCCTACTGTGAACCAGGCTCTGTGCTGAGCTCTGGAACCCAGACACAAGGCTATAGGTTAATACAGAGCAAATCAGAGCCCTCGAGACGTCTGATGAATCCCCACGCGCATTCCCGTGTGTCTCAGGCTCTCTCAGCCACCCCCCACCCACAGGGTGTGTGCCTGTTCCCACAGCTGGCTGAGAGGTAGACAGTGCTGGCACTGGAAGTGACTTGGGAGATCTCCTGATCCATCTTCCTGGTTTTCCAGGTGTGCCCACTAAGGTTCAGAGGGGTCTTGCCACCGGCAGAAAGGCAGCCTTGGACTCCACCACATCTTTGCATTCCCCGACTCTGATTAATTCATGTTGTGAATAACTTCAACAAACAACTAATGTTTGTCGAATGAACACTAAATTATTAATGACTGGTAAAGAGAACGCGTTATACTTCCCAGAGGTATTTGAATGTGGAACAATGCCTTCACCCAGAGAAGGGAATTTCTGAGCGTGAAATGTGGGATGGGGGCGGTGTAGGCCAAGCAGGGCGGGGAGATTTGAGGGCAAGGGCAGAGTCCAAGGACAGAGTCTTTTGCCGATCCTTTATCTTATATCCCTAAAGCAACTTCTGTGTCTGCTCAGGATAAGGCTGGCTGCCTTGGAGAGTTCTGGAAGTGGGCTGAGGAACAGCTGGGTCTCCTCCGTACTTTGAGAGGCCGTGCAGTGCTATGACCAGTGCCCTCCTGGATGCAGAAGGAAGCACCGGCCTCATTACACGCATGTACCACGACTGCTGTTTTAAACTCCAATACTGCTGAACAATTCAGAAATAGATCCATTATAGGTCTGTTTTAGCCCCAGGGCTTTAACACAGGTCACTAGAAAATCCAAGATTGCACAGTAATTCAAACTGTCGAGAGGGATAGAAAAAAATTCTCTTCAGCACTTCCTCTCCCACCACCCCGCAGCATAACAGAGAGCACCTCTTCATTTCTGTAGTGCTTTGGAATAAATAGCTCTTACATTGAACTTGAAATCTAAATTTTTCTTCATCTATTAATTGATAAGAGAGCTCATTTTACCTCTCGTGCTCTGAAGTAAGATTACACTGTAAATAAACTGGGTCAGGTTTAGCAGGATGGATGTGAACTGTTCCCTAATTCCTTTTAATCTCTGGTAAAAGAATAACTAGGATTTGGACATCAACATTCAATAAGCAATTATGTCGCCCCTTCAGACCCCATCTAAATTAGTCCATTGTTCCCTCAAAGAGAATCCAACGAACCGCCAAACTGTGCTCTTAAATTGCAATCTCCTCGTTTTGTTCTAGTCCCTGAGAGGAGCAGAGGCTGTAGGAGGGATTTGATTTGATTTATATTAATTTTTAGAGTATCAGGGATCTCTTGTTTTACTTGAAACGGATCAGGGAAAGGGGGTCAGTAAACAAGGTTTTCTCGAGTACTGATCGCCGTGCCGTGCACAGCACTTCAGGAGGCTGGTTTCTGATTTTCACAGTGCCTTAGAATCATTACCTAATTATTAATCTCACCCTAGAGTTCTGAGGAGCTTATGACTCCCGCTGAAGTTAACGAAGGCTTTTACCTATAGATCAGGCGCTAAATCATTGTGATTGACTTGAGTGCCCGCAAAATCTGGTAGGCACTGATAGAACTGGCAGAAGGGAAAAAGAATTAAACAGAAGGAAATTAAGAAGAGGAGAAAGAGAAGGTGCCGGGAAGGAGGAGGGTCAAGAAACCAAACCCAGACTGGAAATTCAAAATACCTCATTAGAAAAATGGGGCAGTTAAGGAAGAACTCACCAAGTAATCTGCTTAAACTTTAATTATTCATTTATATATATTTATGTGGCACACTTTCTCTAGGGAACCCAATGTGCTTTGCAAACACATTAAATAATTAACTCTCTCAAATCTGAGTGAAGTGGAGAGACAGCAAAATTACTCCAGGAAAGGCCAAGCGGGTTGGTGAGTGATGGCCAGATGTCTCGCTTTGAAAAAGCAAATCCACGTGGTACTCAGCAGAGGCCACAGGACACAAGACTTCTTCTGGGGGCTGTTACTCTGGTGGTCTGTCCTAGCACCTTCCAGATTAAGTAGCTTTTGTTTATGTAGATAAATGATGCTAGAAGGACAGACAGACAGGCAGACACATAAATAGACATAAATTACTATAGAAATCCAGTATATTTTGGGAGAGGCTGTTATTAGAAGGAAGTCAAATGGAGAACATTAAAAAAAATACTGCTTTCAAAACGAAAATAAAAAGAAGTATTTCAAATCAAGAACATCGAATATGGCATTAAATAAAATGAAACTGCAAAGGCCAAACACCAAATGATGAGCCATAACATTTACTAGGTTGTGTTTAAACATATTTTGAGTTCCTAAAATTGCATCCTCACTGTAATGTTGACAGGACACACATTAAAAAATATACCTCTAGGGCTTCCCTGGTGGCGCAGTGGTTTAGAGTCCGCCTGCCGATGCAGGGGACACAGGTTCGTGCCCTGGGCCGGGAAGATCCCACATGCCGCGGAGCGGCTGGGCCTGTGAGCCATGGCTGCTGAGCCTGTGTGTCCAGAGAAGTAAAAATGTATTCGCCAAATCAGTGGAGGGCAAAAACA
Source organism: Orcinus orca (assembly GCF_937001465.1). Taxonomy (NCBI): domain Eukaryota; kingdom Metazoa; phylum Chordata; class Mammalia; order Artiodactyla; family Delphinidae; genus Orcinus; species Orcinus orca. The sequence goes on along the minus strand of NC_064562.1, from coordinate 102,669,221 downwards.
AACAAAAAACTTAGGAAATTTAAAAAAACAAACAAAACTGAGAAGTGAAAGTGGCAGCTGGGTGGATGCAATGAGCATGACTGCAGAGTGAATAGGGCAGACACATGCCTTCGTGGGCTAACACCTCTTGGTCAATTACAGGAACAGATTCTGTTCACGGCATCTTAAAACTGGCAAATTGGAATCCACACACATAGGAGGACAGGCATGCTCTTTGGAGAGATCATGGTGATTAAAATCACAACATGTAATCATTCACTTAACTACCGCTGGGCAACACAGTGCCTAACAGCTAATGTTGAGATTTGGCCGGCTAACCTACCGGAAGTTTCAGTGTGGAGGAGATAGATGGTGATGAACAAGACAGGTTTTCATACCTTTTTTTTTTTTTTTTTTTAATTTATTTATTTATTTTTGGCTGCGTTGGGTCTTCATTGCTGCATGTGGGCTTTCTCTAGTTGCGGCGAGCGGGGGCTACTCTTTGTTGTGGTGCGCAGGTTTCTCATTGTGGTGGCTTCTCTTGTTGCAGAGCACGGGCTCTAGGTGCGCAGGCTCAGTAGTTGTGGCTCACGGGCTCTAGAGCGCAGGCTCAGTAGTTGTGGCACATGGGCTTAGTTTCTCTGCTGCATGTGGGATCTTCCTGGACCAGGGCTCGAACCTGTGTCCCCTGCATTGGCAGGCGGATTCTTAATCCCTGTGCCACCAGGGAAGTCCCTTCATACCTTCTTAAAATGAAAGATGACCTTACCCCAAGTCCACTAGCAGGAATTTAAAATAAAAAAGAGTAGCATGGTGAGTTGGAAGGGAAGAAACGTTTTAAAAAACAAAGACAACCATCCTCTTGATCCCCAACACCACCTGCTTTCAATTTTTATTTTATTTTACCTTTTTTAAAAAGGGGATTTATTTTCCTTGGTGTGTGGGATAGAATTTGTTCTCCCCCAATTCCCAGTCAAGGACCTTTGAGCAAGTCCCTTCACCCTTCTGAACAGGCTTTAATCATTGAAAATGATGCCAGGCACTCTCAGGATTGTTCTGAGGGGTAAATGAAATGGTGGCTGAGAAGTGCTTTGCAAGCTACACAAATATGGGGTTATTTGTTTCATTTTGGACAGAGATGAAGTCTACTGTTCAGGGCACACACTTCTGAGCGTCAGGAATAAAAACCTCCCAGGTCTCTCCCTCCCACCCTCTTCCTTAGACCAACATCCCATGCTGCTGCCCCTGGCATGTTCCAACATCATGGTCCGGTTTCAAAGATGTTGGTCTCACTTTTTTCGTTTTTAAGAATTTTATTTTATTATTTATTTACGGCTGCGTTGGGTCTTCGTTGCTGCGCACGGGCTTTCTCTAGTTGCGGCGAGCAGGGGCTACTCATTGTTGCGGTGCGCGGCCTTCTCACTGCGGTGGCTTCTCTTGTTGCGGAGCACCAGCTCTAGGCACACGGGCTTCAGTAGTTGTGGCACACGGGCTCAATAGTTGTGGCTCGCGGGCTTTAGAGCGCAGGCTCAGTAGCTGTGGAGCACGGGCTTAGTTGCTCCGCGGCATGTGGGATCTTCCCCGACCAGGGCTCGAACCCGTGTGCCCTGCATTGGCAGGCGGATTCATAACCACCATGCCACCAGAGAAGTCCCAATGTTGGTCTCATTTTTATGACTTGCTTTCCCCCTGGACTCACCCTAGTTTATGTGGTGAATTTCAACCTCAGGGAGCAGTCTTCAGCCTTTACATAAATGGACCAACATCTTCCTGCCTAACCCTCCTCCTTCCAGCAGCACAGACCACAGAACCAAACCAAACAAGCCCTGTCTCCGTATTCTTTCAGGGGCTGTAGATAAATTCTTCTTCCCCAAGATAAACGCGAAGCCCGCCTGGGGTGACTTTTGTCTAGGGCTTTCTGATATTCAGACCAACTAAGTTTTACTAACTCTAGTCACATTTTCAGTAGATATACCTTATGACTTCTAATCTAAAGTACCAAAAGCCTTTTCAAATCATGTAAGCCATTAAGGTATAATTAAGATGTATTATTAAGGCATTATTAATATTTTAGGTAATATTTTATTATCATTTACACTAGGAATCTATTCAAGGATATTTGCTATATACATAATACAGTTTGAATCTATTTTGTATATTACATATAGAAAACAAACCACTATATATTAGAGACAAATTTAAACTTCTTTCGTATATATGTTTATATAATCTATGTATTTTATAAATACATGAAATAAGTTTATATTTGTCTATATCTAATCTCAACTCACCAGATTTAAATTTCGGGTGGTTGACAGGTACTTCCATGACATTTCTAAATCCTGCATCTCCAGTTATATAAAAGAAACATCTGCCTACATAACCAATTTAACAAAAATAGGCAAAACAAGGGGAAAGCCCGGGCAGCATCAAGGTGGGAAGTAACATTCCTTAAATGATAATGCCAGATCCCCCAACTGTGATCTCATTACAGCTCACAACACTGGGATGAGGAATTCAGTCACTGCTTTTATTTTTATTCTCGGAAAAAGGACAGTGGAGATCCAAGGAGATTTAGCCAATTTTCAAGGTCACTCACGTACAGCGCGGTAAAGAGGCTGAAAGCCAAACATCTTCAGTCTTCCTGGTTGCAGCAGTCCCAGCTGGACCGTGATGTCTGTTGCAGCAAAGGACGGGGAGCGCTGCACCCCTGTCAGGGCACTTCACTCTCTTGGGAAATTTTACAAAGCTTTTCCAGTTCCTCCAGACTATGGGTAAACATCCAAATGATGGTATCACAGCTTTTAATATTCTCCCATCTCCCACCAAAACTGAGATGGGGAGAAATATTTAAAGTTTCAAGAGCACAGAAACTGAGCAACTGGTTCTTTTTTGTTGTTGTTGTTCCTCTACAAAGGAAGAAATGGCACAGGTGTTTTTGTACTCCCGACTTAAAATTAAAAAGTGGACTTGCAGAATCAAAAGCTCGGCTTCCCTCAATGAATGGAAAGGCGTTTGCCCCTTAGCTGGGAGTTTCAAGTACAGTCATTTTCATATACGTGCTATGTGTCTAAATTGTTTGAGAAGTAAAAGGGATTTCACGTTGAAAATCTTCTGGCCACAGTCTATAGAAAAGTGTAAACATTGTTATATGAAAAAATCTTCAGATTATTGGCAATGAATATTCTTATCTCACAAAAGCCTCTATATCAGTGTATTAATTATGGGTCCTCTAGTAGAATGGTTCAAAAGTGGGGACGGTGGGTGGACTTTACCTCCCAGGGGACATATGGCAGTATCTGGAGACAGCTTAGCTTATCACAACCCGGAACTGGGGGATGTTTTGCTGTTGGCATCTAGTGGGTGGAGGCCAGGGATGCTAGCAAACATGTGACAGTGCACAGGACAGCCCCACAGCAAAGTGTGATCCAGCCCCAAATGTCAACGGCGCCGAGGTTGAGAAACTCTACTTTCTGACAATCACATTCAACATTCAGGAAGTAGGTGCCCCTCCCCTTTCTTCCCCCGCCCAGAATTCTGCCTGAATTCTTATTGTTATTAATGTGTCTTAGCGTGCTCTGCTTTAGAATACTTTTCCAGATCTTTTGCTTCTCCAAATGTCGAATACTGGAGTCTGAAAATGCCATTTATGGTGTAAATTATGACTAGCATTATAAATGGGGTCAAGAACGGTTATATTTTGAATTTGTCTGCATTTAATCTCAGTTGTAAATGGAAGCTTCAGCACACAAAGGCCACACATTACCTTTCCGGGGAGAGATTATATCAGTTGGTTGGGTGCCTCGTGTTCTATTCAAGTTGAAACTGGGCTTCCCTGTCAGACTGTTACAGCTCAACAGGTTCCGATCTTCCAGCAGTAAGCACAGGCTTCCTGCCCAAATGGCTCCTTGTGCGTAGAGGGAGCAGATCCGGACCACTGGAGCATGGCCCTCCACCACCCCTGAGCATCCTCCCTATTATCCGCTCAGACCTGGGAGACCAGCCTGCCCGACAGCTAACAGCTGTCAGGGGACACCTGCAATTGAGTCAAGTTGATGCCCAGGGACTGTGTAAGGCAAGAACAAGAAGTTCAAAAACCCTCTTCCTCGCACGCCTCTGAGTCCCACAACTCACACTGTGAAATCGAATCTCTTCCTGTCCTCCGCCTATTCTTCTCCATGTGTCAACTTTGCTCTTAAGATAAGGACAAAGGGGACTTCCCTGGTGGTGCAGTGGTTAAGAATCCGCTTGCCAATGCAGGGGACATGGGTTCGAGCCTTGGTCTGGGAAGATCCCACATGCTGCGGAGCAACAAAGCCCGTGAGCCACAACTACTGAGCCTGCGCTCTAGAGCCCACGAGCCACTACTACTGAAGTCTGCGTGCCACAACTACTGAAGTCCGCGCGCCTAGAGCCGCTGCTCTGCAACAAGAGAAACCACCGCCATGAGAAGTCTGTGCACCGCAACAAAGAGTAGCCCCTGCTTGCCGCAACTAGAGGAAGCCCACACGCAGCAACGAAGACCCAACGCAGACAAAAATTAATTAATTAATTAACTAATTTTTTAAAAAAGATAAGGACAAAAATCCTTTAGAGCCCACAAGGTCCTACCCACACCCTTTGCTCTCTCCACTCCTGCCACACTGGCCTTCATTCTAATCCTCATATAAGGCGTACTGTCCCACCACAGGGCCTTTGCACAAGGTGTTCTCATTTCCTCAAGCTCCCCTCCACTCCCCCCCTTTACTTAGTTAATTTAGTTGCTCCTTTAACCGACATCAGCTCAGCCTATCACTCTGTAAGAACTCTTCCCAGACCTCCGTAAATCAAATCCCTCTAACACACATTTCCACCGTACCTTGCTCTTCCTTCAGAGTACTCACTGTTGCAGTTTTACAACTCTTTGTGTAATTATTTGAATAATGTCTGGCTAGGACACATCATTGTACTCTGAGCACCAAGCACAACACTTGGCATATCATAGATGCTGGGGAAGTATTTGTTGCCTGACTATTTAATTAAACCAATGGACAAATGAATGAAACAACAAATGAATGAATGAATGAGACTATCCTAAAATGTACAATCAGCAACAAAGCCACAGGTGTGAAACTGTGTGTGTGCTTAGGTCCAGGTAACCATCTGGATTGTCAGTATTTGGTATTTAGGTTATTGCAAGAAGCAGAAGAGAAAACTTGCCTACAAAACAACTGAGAAAAAATTGTATACCTCACTTAGAGCGTCATTGAGTTAGAGAACAACTCCCACACTGTGCTTTAAAATGAAGCCAACATCCAGATTCTCATTGCAAAGTTGGCTCCCCTAGAATTCTCCTCTTCTCTTCCCTGATCCTGCTGCTTCCTGAAAGTGAAATATCCATAGCTGCACCATTACTTTACTTTTTTCTTTTTTTTTTTTTTTGCTTTGTTAACCTTCCTTCTTCAGCTGTATGTTGTTCAATACCCAAGAGGCCAACAGTACCATGTGAGATATTTAAATACAACTTTGAGAAATGAGTCTGTCTTAGATATAAAAGCCTACAGTCACCATGATGAATATGACTGCAATGTTTAAAATCCCTAAATAAAGAGATGCAGAACTTTCTGCATATTCATTGCTGAAATGAATATTATATATGATTCCTGATTTTGTAAGCATTCAAACAAGGCAGGAGAAGGGAATGTGGATTTACTTATTTTTATCAATGAAAAGAGACGGCACTTGACCAAAGAAAGAATTGTTTCCTCTAGGATAAAGAGTGAGGTGTACGTGGAAGGCAGTTCTGTGTATTAGTCTCTGAGCAAAGCTTTATTTTTAAATTATTGTGTCATTTTATGCACAGTCCCCAAATGCCTTGTCAGTGACAGCCACTCATTAAATCACTTAAACTATCATATAAAAATAAAGATGGAATTTAAGCTACACTGAGCCAGGCAGTCCATTAGCAAATCCTGACTGCTCCCCATGGGGTCCCAAGAATTCTTGCAGGTAACGGAGGTATATATTAAGGAAGTATATGGTCCGTTTCCTTGAAAGGACTTAGAGGCGAATCAAAGTGACAAACAGATGAACATGTGATCGAAATAAGATTATTCAGATAAGTACTGTCTTGGAAAAATAAACTAAAGGTCAGCAGTGGATCCTCTTCACTGACAGAGGAGGGAAGCTGGCCCCTGAATATGAAACAGTTTGATGAAAGGCTAGAAGGTCATGACTCTGGATAAAGAATCTCCAGGAGGTCAGCTTGGTTGAGCTCCTCCACTTTGGCACAGGTGAAGCCACAGAATTAAGTTGGTACATCTTCCGGAAGGGTCATTTTCCCTTTTTGGCAAAAAAGGTATACCATTTTTCAACATGGAAACAAACATGGCTATATCATGAGGAATAATTTTTTTTAAAAAACCTATGAAAATGTGGAGTCACAAGAACTCTCACAGACTGAAGGTGGGCGTACAGATGGGTTCAGTCACTCTGGAAAACTGTTTGGGAGTATTGACTAAGTTGAAATATGCAAAACTCACCAACCAGAAGTCCATTTCTAGATATATACAATCCCAAACTCGTGCTCAGGTGCACCAACAGATATTTACAAGAATGTTCACGGAAGTATTAGTCATAATAACCAACCTATCAATGATGACATATATAGATACATTGTGGAATATTCACATAATGCACACATGGCAATGAAAGTGCGTGAACTAGAACCACACAGAGCATCGTAGATGAATCTCACGTTGAGTGAAAAAGCCACATACAAAGGAATAAAGAGCGTTCCATTCCATTTACATAAAATTCCCAAATAGGCAAAACCAACAACAGTAGTTGGTTTCCTTTGGGGTGAAGATAGTGAGGCACAAAGGGGTAGGTGGTCTTCTGGGGGCATTTGTTTACCTGGTGGTCATACACCTTGTGATACCTCATTAAGCTGTCTATTTATGTTTTGTGTACTTTCTGGAATGCATGTTATACATATTTAATTTAATCATACTCCAATGATTAAAACTTTTTTCTTAAAGCATGTGACCCTTTGAAAATAAAAACACTAGCTTTCAGAGAAATATATTGCTTGTGGGTGGGACTACCTCCCACCCCCAGGGCCTCCAATTTGCTGAAGTATGTGTTCATCCTTTGTGATTAAGTTCAAGAGGTACTGGCAAGGGAGAGGGGTTATCGTAGAAGACCTGGGAGCTGGAAGGTAGGTGGGAGTTGGCCAGATTCTGTTTCCTAGTCTTAGGGGGAAGTCCATCAGGGACACTGTCACCTGGGGACTGCCAAATGTAAGCACTAGACCAGGGTTACCTGAAGAGAGTGGAAACAGATTAATCCACAATGCAAGAAGAATTGGGTTTAAGTATAGAAGTCAGAGGGTAGAGCCAGATAAATGGCACCAAATGACAGATATAACAAATGAGACAGTAAAGAGGAAACAACTGGAGAAAAGTTGCTGAGGAGTTTAGGTGAGATCAGAAAATAGAAAGGTGGGTTAACAGCTGGGACCTGGGGGACTAGGGCTGGCTCTCCCATGCTGCCATGTTCCAGCATTAAGACTCTGAGGACTCAGAGAATCTGAATTTGAATCTAGGCTTCTAGGTGGTGTTAAGGTAGGAAGATAGAACGTATTTTGTCTAGAAGCTTGTTAGACTGATTTATAACTTCTAAATATTTGGATATATGGTAAGCTGGTCTTCATTTGTACTCTCACCCCAGGGCCCTGGAATGCTAGGGGTGACCCTTAGGAGCCTCACGTTTCTCCCTTAGGAAAGCACATTTTGGTCACTGCTCTAGCTTATGAAGAATTTTTTGGAACAGTGATGCCAACATATCAATGCCAGTTATTAGTTGTTCCCCATCCCCCAGCTGTGGGCAAGCTTCACATTGATAACACGGCTTCTGATTTATTCGTGCCAGTAAAAATGCTGAGCAGGACAGGAGTTGGGTCCGAAGTCTTGCGTGTACTTGTTAGAGATCTCCACGACTGACGTCAGCCTTTTCATCTGTGTGTTTTGGGGGCCATTGTTTGACCATCAACATAACCACCTAATCAGTTCTGCCCTATCTGTAAGGACATGGTGGGAGGTTTTTGAACTCTGATTCAATCAATATACTTAGCAGGCTGCTGATCTCATACTCGGGGACTCCTGATGAGAAGACATGGAGTGGTTTGACCAGACTTGCCTGCTTCCTGGTGCTCAGTGTTTGGCTGCCTCTTTTGTATGTGACTCTCCACTCTGTTTCTTGCTACTGACTTGAAGAGCACAGTCAAACTTGGCCACTTGATAAAGGCGGAGGTAAGCAGTACACAAGGTAATGAGGCAAACCTTCATGGTGATCTCTGAAGTTCCTGGTCTGATGGGAAATTTGGCAAAGTCTTTGGAGAACCAAAGGCAGGGGTCAGCACACTTTTTCTGTAAAGCACCAAATCATGAATATTTTAGACCTTGCAAATCATACAGTCTCTGTTGCAACTACTCAACTCTGCTTTGAAATCAACCATAGTGGGAAAACAGCCATAGAGAGCACTGAATGAAATGACGAGGCTGTGTTCTAATAAAACTTTATTTACAAAAGCAGGTGGCGGGCCAGATATGGCCGCTGGGCCACAGTTTGTAGACCCCTGTTCTAGGGTATAAACACCCCCCTGGAAATAAAAAAGGACTTTAGGAAGTGGATTAATTTTCTGAATCAGTGAAAAAAACAACACTGTGTATCACCTTAAGGCAGATCTCATTGAGAGGCTCTGCAGATCAAAGGCCATCAGAAGAAACCATCTAAAACACCAATCTGGGGCTTCCCTGGTGGCGCAGTGGTTGAGAGTCCGCCTGCCGATGCAGGGGACACGGGTTCGTGCCCCGGTCCGGGAAGATCCCACATGCCGCGGAGCGGCTGGTCCCGTGAGCCATGGCCGCTGAGCCTGCGCGTCCGGAGGCTGTGCTCCGCGACGGGAGAGGCCGCAGCGGTGAGAGGCACGCGTACCGCAAAACAAAACAAAACAAAACAAAAAAACACCAATCTGTTTGTGCCTTTCTCAGCCTGAAAATCTTCAGGGCTCATATTCACACAGAGCCTGGCCCAGCCGCCCTGCCTTCTTTTCCGACTTCATCCTTCATCATTTTCACATACACCACGCCGTCCAGCCATGGAGACCTCTTTCCTGATCCCTCATTAGCTGGGCAGAGTCACATCCCCCAACCTTTGCCCATGCTGTTACTCTGTGGAGAAGACTTCCCGTGCCATTTGCAAACTCTTATTCATCCTTCAAGACACAGTTCAAATGTCTCTGTCTTGACATTTCCCAAGCCCCACTAGGTTGGGTTAATTTCCACCTCTTCTATGTTCCCGGCACACTCTATACATAATCTATTCTTCAGTGCAACTTCAGAGTGATCCCTTCTAATTGATTTCTAATGGCTTAACCTTGTCCTGTATAGTATTTTTAAAATCTGTTTGCTTCTTCCCCACTAAGTTGTGAACACTTTCAGACACGGTGTTGCCTTGTGAAACTTCCTTCACCTGGAGTTAGGAGTGGATCTGCCATGCAAAGGAAGGTGAGTTCGTGTTTGCACAACTGTTTAACTCAGTGCAGAATCCAGTCTGGGCCACCAGCTGTTTGTGAAATGATTCACAGTTTAGATTGTCTGTATTTTTATACTTTCAGTGGCTTAATAAGCAACTCTTTTTGACAAGGCACTTGGGAACTGTTCATAAATGACAGAATGACATGAAAATCAAGTCAGGTTCAGAGGTAAATATACGAATCTCTCCTCCACCTACATTATACGCTCCCTTCAAATCAGGAAAGATGATTGTTTGAGTTTATACAGCTGTTGTGTGTTTCTGCACATGCATTTTTCTCTTTGCAAGACATCTCATGAAAATCTTATTCTCGTATTAGATATGGGACCATGTTGCATTTTTTCTTCTTTTAATGGATTTCCTAGATCTTGTTGATTTGCTCTCCAGTTCCATTTAGAACACTAAAATGAGCATTTATTCAGGGGAATCCTAGCAGCTCAAAGTGTGGCTGCAATTTCTCAAAGTGCCTCCTGGATGATCCCTCATAGGGTTAAATCCAGGGGAGAAAAGAGCCCATAAAATGCCAGGTGTCCCCAGGCCTACTGTTACATTATTTGTCCAAGGGAAAGACAAATCGGTATTTGAAATGGACACGCATTAAGTACTTAGTTGAACCCTGCCACGTCATCAGGTTTTCTGCAGCACCCACTTTCCAGATGCTGCTTTTTCTGCAAATTAATGAATAGGGCACACAGGACTGGGGGTGGAGGTAGGGCAGTTGTACAGGTGTGTTCTGCCCCCAGGCTCATCCAAGAGGGCAAGTGGGTGGCTATTCACGCTGCCCTGACATTAGTCCTAGCTTTGGGCTGCCCAGGGTCGGGGGCCAGGGGCAGGGGGTCATCTTTTCATAACTTACACACAGGCACCTTATGGACCAGGACTGGCCCCAAGGAAAACCAAGGCAAAAATTCCAAAGACTGAGCACACCCCAAACTTCAATAAACCCTCACTTCCCATAAAACTTCAGACAGCCTCACATTTTTCCCCTTATCTGCCCCAAGAATTCTTAGGGAAACAGTAGGTCTATGAGAATCCCCGCAGCTGACAAGGTTGACTTGGTCCTGCCCCCGGTTAGGCGGTGGCATCCTCACCTCTCTCCCTTCATCCCAGTCTCTCCCTCACTGGCCGCTCTGGCTGCAGTGAAGAATCCACCCTGCCCGGAGCCCCACGGCAGCCTGAAGCCTGCGCAGCCCAGCTCTGCAAGGTTACAGAGGCCATGAAACGAGAGAGAGGAAAAGGAAAAGTGGTGGAAATCAGCTTCTTTTCGGCTTGCCTGATTTCCTCTGGGCTCTGAGTTTGGCAGAGCATAAATAGATGATCAAAGATTTTTACTTTCCCAAGTTGGAATTATGTAATCAGAGGCTGCTACTCCTTTTGTTTTCCTGAAACTTCACTGGAAGGAAATTCCCCTTGCGTTCTCGATCACACTGAGCATTTCTCCTCTGCTTTTACTTGGACATCTTCAAGTCAACAGCCTCTGAAGCTAATCAGATAATTCTGGGTAAATTAATGCACACACTGGAGTTTTAAAAATATATCCTTTATGATCCTTTGGAGTGTGTGTGTGTGTGTGTGTGTGTGTGTGTGTGTGTGAGACAGAGAGAGAGAGAGAGAGAGAGAGAGAGAGAGAGTGAGAGAGAGAGAGAGAGAGAGAAGAGATATCATATACCGACATGGATAACCCATTTCAAAAATAGCCTTGATTCCTTTTCCCAGATCCACTGAACCCAGGAACTTGGCCACACTCCCCTCCAGCCCAGAGCTTCAAAGATGCATAAGTGCTCTGTCCCCGCTCCCATTCTGAGAACCTTTTAACTCCTTTTGACAGAAGAAATAATTTCTTCCCTTAATGCATGGATTCTGACTCTCTGAGGCTTCATCCTCCATTGCTAGTGACTCCCAACTCTACCTTTGGCTCCTGAGACCCACCCTTCTCCTGGACATCCCCACATATTTATCCCCAGCCATCTCCAGCTCCACCTGTGTGTCCCACCATCAGCCCACCAGACATGCACTTCCTCTGGCATTTCCTGCAGCGCTGGGAGTATGCCCAGTCATCCTAGCAGGAAATGCCATGCCTCTGGCCAGGAATTCTTTTCTGGTAAACAAGTCTTATTCCTACTGTGTCCCAGCCCTGAGCCCAGGTCCACACGCATCAGGATAGCCAGGGGAGTCTCCTCCTTCCTGCTTGTCTCCGCATCCAGGCAGTTTTAGCCTCTTCATTCCTTCTCCCCTGGCTCTGGCTCAGGTCCTTTGCTTCTTCCCCAGGCCTCCTTAAATTAGAGTGATGCCCCGTGGGCATTTGGAAAGACAGGGGTTGGCAGGCTTTTCCCATAAAGGGCTCAGGTAGTATTTCCGGTTTTGTTGGTGAAGATGCAAAATTAAGGCTACCATATAGGTACTTATATAACTAGAGAGAGAATAAATTTCCACAACATATTCTACTGGCAAAATTCAAAATATAATAATAATTGAGGACTTTTTAAAAATAATATAGATCTGCTATTTTAATAATACGGAGAACAATGGAATTCTATTGGGGGGAAAGATAGTATTTTGCTTAATTAGGTTCAGAGTTAGGGTTCCCTATCATCAAAATCTTTTGCAAATGTTCATCTGTGAAAACTCATGCTTAGCTCGTGGGCTAAACAAAAAACAGGTGGTGGACAAGATTTGGCCCATAGTTCTTCTAAATACTTCAGGGAAAGAATAAGAGATAGTGCAAAGTACTTAACATGCTACAAGTATTCAAAGGATGTCGGTTACTGTAATTATTTCTTATCTTCCTATTCACATTCACCCTTGGCTTTAGTCATGTAAATACTTGGGGTTCCTTGAGCTGTTTCATCCCTCTGAGCCTTTGCTCATAAGCCTTCACCTCCTTAGGAATCCTTTCCTGTTCCTCTCCCTTCTTCCATGTCTTTCCATCCCTCTCCCCCGTCAAGGTCCTGCTCAGAGGCACCCTTTACAGATCCCCCTCCTTGCCGTTGTAGCATTTAATGGTGTACTTCCTCCCCTTTAAACTGTGAATAGAAACCATGCATTACTCAAGAGATCACCAGCTCTGGGCCCAGTCATATTATGTGTTCAACAAATATTGGCTGAATAAATAAATGAACCTTCTCCATGCAAATGCGAGACTCAGCAGAAACCTTCCTTGACTGCCCCAGTTCCCAGGGAGCTCTTCCTTCTCTGCATACCTAAAGCCCTCATGGATTTTCTTATAGGGACCCTTGGCTCTGGGTACAAATCCCACCTCCATCACTTCCTCGCTTTGTAGCTTTGTACAAGTCACTTAACTTCTCTGAGCCTCCACTTCCTTGTTGGTAAAACGGGGATGACAGTGGTACTCATCTCACATGCTGTTTGCAGATTAGATGAGATAGATAGAGCATATAAAGCTCAGCACACTGAATACTCTACAAATGTCTGTTGCTTTGTTCACATTTCTTGAGTAATGTTCATGGTTTAAGTCCTTTTGTTAATATGTTTATTCCTCACAATGACCCTACAAGGTAGGTACTACTGTTATCCCCATCTTACAGATGAGAAAACTGAGGCTTTAGAGGTTGTATAACTTGCCTAAGGTCACACAGCCCATGTGGCAGAGCCAGGATTCAAAACCAAGTTGTCTGCCTCTCAAGTTGTGCTGCTAACCCTGGCTGGTAGAGATGTACCCCTTCTGCAAGACTGTAGGCTCTTCGAGGGTCAGGATTGTGTTCCAGAATTCTTTGTATCTTTCCTAGCTACCAGCACAGCACCCTGCATGAAGCGAAGCTCCATAGACACTTGCTCATTCATTTACCCATCCCTCCTCCACCCTGATCCAGAGGAGTGTTCTAGAGACATTTCTTCTTATCCAGGCTTGACCACCAATGAGGACCTTTGTGTCTCAGAGATGGCGTTAGGAAGGGAAACAGAAAATAATAAACTAAGGAAGGAGTGCAGATGGGGTCTGGGGAGAATTTTGCCTGCTCAGAAGGTGACGGTGGGCTCTCAGCTTATCTCGCAGAACTCATATTCCCCTTGGGAGCACCAACCCCACCATCAGGAAGTGGCTCTAAGGACACTGACCAACGCAGGCTGACTCCACTGATTGTCTGTAACGTGACTGTTCCTCTTAATCAAAGTGATGTCCTCCTTTGATTTCAGAAAGTGAAGGAGAGCAAAATTAATGATGGTTCCAGTGGGCTTCTGATGGCCACAGCCGGCGAGGGGTCATAGGGCTTCAGAGCCTACTGCATTTCAATGACGCGCACAGGGATTTCATCACTAACAAGGGTGCTGTAAGTCTTAATTACCCAGAACTGAAGCCTCACCTTGCTGCCTGTCCCCCTGGGAGCTCCCTGTGAAGTCAACGGGAGCTTTGCCTTCAGTTCAGTCTGGTGAAAACTTGCCTGTAAGTGTTTGCAAATTACCTTGAGCACCTCGGATAGAAACAGGAGAGAATTATTTGTTTTTAGAATGTTGGCATAGCCCCGTGACTGCCTTGCCTGACACGTACCACAATGCTACTCAAATCCCACTCCCCTTACCTCTGATTAATTCTGGACTGTGGGTCTCTTTTCTTCCTGGTTGATGGTACACTTCTTTGGTCTTGCTCTTAGACAAACCACTGGTAATCTCTCACTGTTCTCACCCCTCGCTTAGCAGCTCCTTCTAGAAAGCCTAATGCATTTTCCATTAGAGGAACCAATTTGCCCTTTCCTTTCCAGCAACAACAAGCCGAAATCTACCCCCTTGGAAGAAGTCAAGACCCCCTCTCTGGCTCTTCCTTCCCTCTGGGAGTAGATGCTCTTGGTACCCGACCCATGTACCCCCTGACCGGGAGCTGCTAATAGCTCACAGCTGCTCCCTTCTCCTGAAACTTGCCCTGGGAGAAAAGCACCAGGCATTTTCCCCTGGAAATGCCTGGGAGGTTTTGTCTCCCCTCTGGGGACAGCCCACGGACAGGATGGCCTGATAACGGGGCACAAGGCCCTCACGTCCCAGAGCTCCCCGTGGGATCAGGCTGGGGCTAGACCACGTCTCCGCCTGCCCTATTCGTGCTTCCCGCACATCTTGTCGGGTTTCACCTGAAAGCAATCCCCCCAAGAAACTGCTGGCCCAGAAAGCCAGTCTCAGGCTCAGCTCTTTGGCATCCCAACCTAGGACGCCTCTCTATGCCACCCTCCCCACTGCAAGCAGAATAGTATTCAGAACCTCAGCTTGATCTTGTCACTTCTTTTCTTAAAACTGTCCATGCCTCCCATTGGCCAAACTCCGTCGCATGGGTCTAAATCCCACAGACCTGGTGCTGTTTATCCCTCCTGCCTCACTTCTCATCACACCTTCTGCCTCACCGGAGAGGTCACTTCCTCCAGATGGGCCCACCCAGACCCGCCTCTGTTGGGCCTGAGACATCTGTGTGTGTCTACACAGCCCTCTGGGCTGACGCCTCCCGTAAATCCCCTCATATTGGAACTGCCTGCCTGCTGTCTTTCTCCTCCTCTAGAACGCAAACCCCTCCAGTATTCCCAAAGCCCACCATGCATCTGGCCCACATGAGACTTTCAATAACTGTTTGTTGATTGACTAAATGAACCAATGCATGATTGAACTAGATAGTTCATAAAAGTTTACTAGTGAGAGCCAAACTCCCATTTCAAGTTGATATGTCAACATTGCCTACTTGTGGTTTATCTAAAGTTTTCCTAGATAGAAGAATTCACTGGAAATGTATTAAAAGGATGCAATGTCTTCAATACACACACACACACATATGCAGTCTGGTTAGGGGATCTAATATAATCAAGGGATGACTAGGCCCAGATATTTCAGAAGGTTTCCATTTCTTTTGGACCCTGAGCTTGACAATCAAAGATTTCCCAGTCCCACCAGTCTCTAACTCTCAGTGGTCCTCTGCTGAATTTTAAATCCCCTTGCCTTGCCTGTCTGCTCCCAACAACAACAAAAACAAACAAATAAGAAAAAAAAGCCCAAAAAGTGCACAATTCCAAGCGCCAGAATAGCTCTGCTCATCTGAGGAAGAAACCCTTGAACATCAATGAACCATGATTTTAAACTGCCATTTCACGGCCGACTTTTCAGAAAAGCATCACCCTGCGAAGAAGTTGCTCTTGAATGCAAACCTTGTGACTGCTGGGATCGTCCAAGGTTCTGACTTGCCTCATTCTCTCTTTGGCACTGGGTGTATTAGTCAGTAGAGGTGCATTAATTCTCAGCATGACCTCAGACGAAACACAAGCAGCATTAACAAATTACCAGTGATGGAGAGGCAAATGGAGAAAGGAAGAATATTCAAACAGCCCTATTGCTCTGTGCTGCTACCTCGTCTTGTCCAAAATTCACAGAAATATTAATCCTCCTGGAATGCTTAGCAATGCATATACACTAACATTCCTGAGGAAGCTAATAATTATCTCTTGTTAGCAAGATCAACTTACTGCAGTCTTTCACTGCAGGGACAGAAAAATATTGTGACTTGCTATGCTAAGTGAAAACACGGCGACAGGATAAATTAGGACATTTAAGCTAACAGTAATAAAGACACACAGCTCTGGTTCCCCTCTACATAGAGCTGATAAAATTAACAGAAAATAGACACTATGGTAATGGAAGAATGCATTGTGAATGGTTGGTTGAAACACAAAGGGACAAACTTTTTCCATTACTTACGCTGTTATAGCTAATATTTATTAGGTACTCACTGTGCATGGCACGACTCTTATCAGGGACAAGGATAATAATAAATTACTACCTGTCAGCCATGTGCACCGTAACTTCATTATGTGACTAGGCAGCAGTCTTATTAAGTCTTTGGAATCTATTAAAAGTCTCATTTTGAAACAATGAACCACGAGGAACAAATTTATGAATTGTGGATCCCTGGTATTAACCCGAAGACTCAGCTTTAAAGAAAGAAAAAAAAATTCTTAAGAAAAAAAATTAATTTCTGCAAAGGAAAATCTAAGAACATACGTTAGCTGACCCAACCAGATGCCTCTGGCTGTGCTGTAACAGAGATGAGGCAAATATCTAATTTCACAGGAAAAAAATTTATAGACTAGACTTTGAACCAGGCAGAGTCCAGAAACCTTCCGTGCCGCATTCTCAATCAAATGGCATAATAAACAGCCGTGCCCTCGCATGTCCGAGATGGCCCTCTGATCCCTGGCTCTGATCGGTATCATGCTGTTACCTCCAGAAAGAACTTGCCCTTTACATTCACTAGCTTAATTTGCTCAGTGAACATTGTGGATTGTTTGCAAAATTGGTTGCAATAAATCCTCACATCAGTGCATGCACATCCCTTTGCAATGTCACTTTGAACCATCTCCTGTTGAATGGTGGGGTCTATTCCTCCTTGCCCTGAACATAGGAAGGCTTTGTAACTTGCTTTGACCAAAGGAATACAATGGAAATGACGTTTTGGTGACTCCTGAGCCTAGGCCTTAAAGGGCTTTGCAGCTTCTGCTCTCACCTTCTTAGAACCCAGGACCACCATGTAAGGAAGACCCAGCTAGCCATCTTGAAGATGAGAACTTCGATTGTATAGCCAACAGCCAATACCAATTGTCAGATGTGTGAATGAGGTCATCTTGGAC
Source organism: Orcinus orca (assembly GCF_937001465.1). Classification (NCBI taxonomy): domain Eukaryota; kingdom Metazoa; phylum Chordata; class Mammalia; order Artiodactyla; family Delphinidae; genus Orcinus; species Orcinus orca. The sequence continues at coordinate 102,652,059 of NC_064562.1, read as the reverse complement.
CATCTATTCCCAGTGCTATGGAGTTGTGTCCCTCCAAATTCACATGTTGAAGCCATAATCCCCAATGCGATGGTATTTGAAGGTGTGACCTTTGGAAGGTATTTAGGTCATGAGGGTGGAGCCCTCATGAATGGGATTAATAACCGTATAAGAAGAGACATGAGAGGGATGGTCTCTGTCTCTATCATGAGAGGACACAGGGAGATGACATCCCCTGCAAACCAGTTAGAGAGTCCTCACCAGGAACTGAATCATCTGGTACCTTAATATTGGACTTCCTAGACTTCAGAATGGTGAGGAACAGATTTCTGTTGTTTAAGCCACAAAGTCTATGACATTTTTGTTACAGCAGCCTGAACGCAGTCATGCTGCCGGGTGATGGAAGCTGCCTCAGGGACTCCAGAAGACCTCCTCATTGAGCCCAGCACAAACTGCTGACGCTCAGAGTCCTGAACAAATAAAAGAGGTACAATTTTAAGCCCCTCAATGGTTTGTTATACAGCAATAGGTCACCAGACCATGAACCATGTAACAGACTTTAAAATTCCATGCATTGTTTTAAAAGAGTGACTCTGCTCTAACTCCTTGTACAGAACAGCAGCTTCTAGAACTGTATCAACTTGTGAAGTGAAGGAATTTCTTCTCGCTTCCTCCCCATCATCTCTTACAGCAATTCACACTGAGACTGAATGGTTCAACCTTCCTTTGTCAAGGGAATAATAAAAATTAAAGGCTCAGAAATGCTTGTTCAGTGGGTGACCGATAGTTTGTTTACAGTGAAGTGGGTTGAAAGGCAGCCTCAGGTGTTCAGCTCGGTCTAGGTGAGGCATTGCCAGCCCTGCCAAGATCCTGAGGCCTAAGGAGGAAGGGGTCTGGGGACGGGGACCCTTGGACGGTGCATTAGTCAGGGCTCTTTGAAGAAAGAGACCATGTATAAATATGTTTCTATCTATGTCTATATCTATATGGACTGGGTGTGCAAGAGAGAGAGAGAGAGAGAGAGAATTTGTTTTAAGAAATTCACTCACATGATTGTGGAGGCTCAGCTAGTCCAAAATCTGCAGGGTAGGCTGGAAGGCTGGAGATCCAGGGAAGGATTTCAGCTGGAGTCCAGAGGTGGTCTGCTGGCAGAATACCCTCTTCTTCCAGGGAGATCAGTCTGTTTCTATTAAGGCTTCAGCTGATCAGATGGACGGTAATCTGCTTTACTCAAAATCTCCTGATTTAAGTGTTCATCTCATCTGGAAAAATAACTTCACAGAAACATCTAGAATAATGTTGGATCAGATATCTGGGTACCGTGGCCTAACCAAGTTGACACACACAATTAACCATCACAGATGGTGTTATGAGTTGAATTGAATCGCCCAAAAAAAAAGATATGCTGAAGTTCTAACCTCCAGTATCACAGGATGTGACCTTATTTGGAAACAGGGGCTTTACAGAGGTAATTCAGTTAAAATGGGTCTTTGGGGTGGGCCCTGATCCAATAGCACTGATGTCCTTGTAAAAATGGGAAATTTGGACACATGGCCAGATATGCACAGAGGAAAGACCACATGAGGACACCCAGGGAGGAGACATCATGTGACTGAAGTGGTGCATTTACAAGGCAAAGGAGGCCAGGGAGTGTTGGCAAACGGCAGGAGCTCGAAGAGGCAGGAAAGGGTTCTCCCCTGGAGTCATCACCATGGCTCTGCCAGCACCTCAGTGCTGGACTCTAGCCTCCAGAACTGTGAGACAGTAAATTTCTCCTTTAAGCCATCTAGCTTTGGGTACCACGTTAGAGCAGTCCTAGGGGATTAATACTGATGGATAACTGGCAACCTTGTTTCCGCATCCGAGAGACCATGGGCACCTGCCCATCTGGGGAGGCAGAGAGCTAAGCAGAACCTTAAAGTGGTCTTCTCTCCTTGAGCTCCTGTCCTTACACCATGGGCCTTTGACAAGCCCTGGGAGAGAGAGAGACCTAAAGGAGCCTGGAAAGCTACTATTTCCCCCCAAAGAGGCAAGGACATTCCCTAGATTTCTGGATCACCAAATGGGGTGGGAGGATGGGGGTTCTCGGTCATGAGTTGGTGGGGGACATAAGTGCCCAGCCATCTGTGGAAGGGATCTAGCAACGACCAGCGACCAGCGTGGCTCTTACAGCTAGAGGCTGCTGGTCCTCCATCGTTATGACTGCCAACCTGTGGTGGAGAGCAATCCAGTAGAAGTCACGCTGAGTCCCCAAAATGGGCAACGGCAGGGACTCTGGAGCCAGACAAGCCTGGGTAAGTCCCGGCTCTGCCAGTCACTAGTTAATAATAGTAATAATGGCTGTCATTTTCTTGAATGCTAAGCACTTCAGGTACATATCTCATTGACTCATTCTAACAGTTTATTTAACAGATGAGAGGCTGAAGCTCAGAGAGGTTAACAAACTTTCCCAAAGTTGCACAGCCAGCTAGCATTCTAATACAGGCAGTCTGACTGCCAAGCCCCAAATCCCAAATTCTTAACCACCATACCCGAAAAAAACATACTGGGGATACCATGGCCCAAATTAAATCTCTGTACTTAATCAGGCCTACCAGCAGGCCAGAAGCACCCACTCTGTTAGATGTTCTTAAAGATACCAGAAAAAAAGCAAGATGGGGCCTTGGCCTTGAGGTGTTGATGATCTAGTGACAGAACACCCATTTGGGAGTAATTATGACTGCCATCGCCCCCTTCTTCTGGAGTATGGAAAGTTTAAGTTCACCCACAGGGAAAGCTTTAGTTACTAGAAGCATCACTATTTTTAATGAGTTGGCATTTTGCCCTCCAAACACATCAGCAGTTGAATGCTTTTTATTAGAAGAGTTCCGTGGGCACTGCAAGACATTTGGCAACTCGAGGAAGTTGGGCCATTGCTTAAAATGCTAGGCAGAAGGTCCAAATTGTTGCTCATCACTACCCTAGGCAAATCGTTGATTAATTCAGACTTCATTTCCCCTCATCTTGCATCTTCTTCCACATCTGTGCTGCTTACCTGACTTGCAGGAATGGGCGGGGGTGAGGGCTGGTCAGATAAAAGCGCTGCCACGTTTGCCAACCAAAGGCTGTGTGCCTTCACCAAGTTATTAAGACAGTACATCAAGACATGGCTTCAACATTCATCACAAAGGAGGAATCATGAGACTGTATCCTGGAAACGGAACAGTCTTGGACTATAAAGGAAGGGCAACACCCTGGTATTAGCTGTCCGCTGCCTCCAGGCACTTGCCCATCCAGAGCAAACAGTGGGGCCCCAGGCAGCCACTGGGGACAGAGTGCGTTCAGAGGACAGGGGAGGGAAGAGCTGCCACACAGGTTGGGTCCTGGAGATGGGCACTCCACGACCTGGTGGCTTCACACACCTGTGGCAGAGAGGGCAGGGAGCTGTGGCTAAGAGGAGCCCACCTGCAAGGTGTGATGGAAGGACCAGGTGGGACTCCCTGGCTGCAGAGACCTGTCCCTGGTGGTGGTGGGATCTGGGGGGGCCACAGGCAGAGCAACCTTAGGTGAGATTCAAATAAACGTAGGTTGCTGGGGACAGGACCCTGGGTGACTGTATATGTTTCCTGGGGCCGCTGTAACAAAGTACCAAAAACTTAAAAACTGAGTGGCTCGAAACGATGGAAAATTCTTGTCTCACAGTTCTGGAGGCTAGAAGTCCTAAATCGAGGTGTTGGCAAGGTTGGTTCCCTCTGAGAGCTCATAGGGAGAATCTGTTCCACGCCTCTCTCGCAGCTTCCGGTGACAGCAGGCAACCTTTATTGTTCCTCCGCTTGGAGATGCATCACTCCAAGATGGAGGCCTTGAAGAAGGCCTCCATCTTCACAGGGTCTTCTTCCTGTGTGGCTCTGAGTCTAAATTTCCCTCTCTCAAGGACACCAGCCATACCGGATGAGGGCCTGCCCTACTAGTGAGCTCATTTTAACTTGATTACATCTGCACAGACCCGATTCCCAAAGAAGGTCACATTCACAGACACTGGGGGTTAGGGCTTCAAGATCATCTTTTGTGGGGAGACAGTTCAAACCAATGAAGACCCTAATGAAGGTCCCCCAACAGACTGTAAGCAGCTGAAGGATGTGCACTATTTTATTTATTTCATATCCCCAGTGCCTAGGACCACCCAGCAAATACCTAATATCTGATTAGTGCTAAATGAATGAATGAGCGATAATCTTAGATGGATCTATATGATATGGCGTATCTGGCCCCGATTCTGAGTGTAAAATCCTGGCTCCATTACCTTCTACCTGAATGGTCTTTGGCAAGTCTCTTAGTTCCCCTGAGCCTCGATTTTCTCCTTTCTAGAATGAGTATAACATGCAGGATGGTGGTGAGAAGCCAAAAGAGAGAGTATATAAAACAGCTGGCACGTAGTAAGTGTTCAGTAAATGGGAGACACTATTTTTAAAGGAAATTCCAAACTTAACCCTACAGGCTACCCTCTAGTTCACATTTCTTTCCACTACATTCATTCCATTGTATCAATTCTTCAAGATTTTCAAAAAGCCTACTCTACAGGCTAATCTAACTGTATTTTTCAGGATGCTTTCAGTGGGAACTGGCAGAAACTCATTCAAACTCCATTCAAAAAGCAGCACGGAAGGTATTTATTAGCTCACATAATGCCCTACTGTTTGACTTCAGGCAAGGCTTGATCCAGAGAGCAAACAATGCAATCAGGGATCTCCTGTTTCTCCAAGAGGCCCTCGTTCTGTGGCTAGCGGAACCTCAGACTGAAATCCTCCCAGCCTAACAACCCCAGGGGAAAGACATGGCCTTTCCTGATTGCAGCATCAGAGAAGATCCAGAAAAGATCCCAGTTTGCTTGATTTAGATCATGTGCCTGTCAGAACCAGTCTAATGACTGGTTAGTTAGCCAAGAGCATAGGATACGTGAACTGGGCAGTTCCAGACTCCTTTGAAATGGAGTCCCTACAGAAACAATGGTTCTGTTACAGAAAGAGATGCTGAAAAGATTTAAATATGAAATGCTCCTGATCCTTAAAATTGCCCATAGAACAGAAAATTTTAAATGAGGCTAAAAACCATCAGGCTTCTGGAAAAGTATCCGGTGTAGTTTTTGATAAAAATAAAAACAGAAACCATAGCTTAGATATAATAACTTGCTGCTTCAATATAAAACTACTGCCTTTGTGGTCCTCATAGCACATCAGTTACTGCTGGGGTAAGGAGGGCTGCTGGGAGTGACATAGGGTGAGAGGGCCTATCAACGTATCAGCTGTTAACACTAGGATGTCCCTGCTAGGGAGACTGGACCACAGCCAGGTGAGGCAACTCCTTATGGATACACCGACGTCTCCCCAGGCTGAGGACGTGGGGTGGGGTGAGAATAAGAGGAGGTTCTGTGGCAGGAGTGCCGGTGTGCTTGGGAAAGCCCTGCCTGAATCCACTTAGGTTTACCTCACAGTGTTTTTTTAACTTGTTAGTTTTATACTAGACTTTGCTTTATGCAAAATACCCCATAACTCAGGTTTAATTTCCCTGGGGGAGACAGATTTTGAAATAACAATCAAATCGTTTTTTTTCTCCTCTTTTTGCTGCTCTAAGCAAACTGGGAAATATTTCCCCCTGAGGGACGATAGTCTGGTCACTCATGCAATAATCATTTAAATGCTATTTTCTTTTTTCTTTTTCTTTTTCTTTTTTTTAATTTTTCAGCAGTGTTTGCATACAGCCCTCCCCATTTTATATTTCTACATTTTAAAAAACTGAGTAAGAGAGACAGCATGTCCATGTTTAGGGTTTCATGAGAAAGTCAACTTAACTTAATGGCCAGGGGTAGATGCAGATGACTCATTGATGGAATTAGCTAGGATTTGTACAGTGCTTTTGACTATTTATCTTGCATTCTTATTTCATCGTCACACAATCACATTATCCCCATTTTATAGATGAGGAAACTGAGGTCCAGAGACGTGAATTAGCTTGTTAAGGTGCCATACACAGACTTGAACCCAAATAATATCAGCTGACCTTTACTATTCTAAACAATTGCATGCAGTGTCTCATTTAACCCTCTTTAAAAAATCGTGTGGTACGTTATAGTTATCATCCTCATTTGACAGATGAAGAAATTGAAGCTTAGGAGTTTAAATAAAATTGGTAAGTTGCAAACCCAGATCTATCTCACTGCAAAGCTCATCCAGATACAGAACAGGCCAGAGTGGGGAGTGGTCAGATTTACCCCATGCTCCACTGAGAAGCCTTCACCTGCAGAGCCGGGTCTGTGGATGAACTATTTCCAGACATTGCTCATTCAGAAGTGCTGAGGCAGCCTAGATGGAGGTCCAAACACTGAGACGAAGGTGCCCAAATGACAAAGCGTCAGAGTGAGCTGCTTCCTGCTGGTCTCACTGGCCGAAAACTTGGGGACCCCCACATCCACAAAGATGCTATAGACAGAAAGAAATGTCTGATCAGCAGAGAGGTCCCGGCAAGTCCAACCACCCACTGCAGCCAACAATCGTGTGCGTGTCCATCCTCCCACATGGGGTGTGGACCACGTGGATACGGGGTGGAAGCAGCTAGAACACGCCAATTCCTTCACCAGCAGCTAAGGGCAGCCCTGGCATCTCTCATCAGCCCTAAGCACCCACCTCCAGACACCTCTAAATGAAAAGCTCCCACTTACAAGGTAATCAAAATCCTGACCATGAATGAGAAAGAAAAAAAAATACTCCATTAATTAAAATCTCAAAAGATGCCAATGGTAACAGTCTGCAGACGCTTTCTTGCTGTACTAATCCTTTCAGGAAACCGGACACCACCAAGCAGTATAGAGTCACAGTATAATCAAAATCCTGACCATGAATGAGAAAGAAAAAAAATACTCCATTAATTAAAATCTCAAAAGGTGCCAATGGTAACAGTCTGCAGACGCTTTCTTGCTGTACTAATCCTTTCAGGTGACCAGACACCACCAAGCAGTATAAGAGTCACAGGTGTTATGATTAGGCCTGAGAGCATGTAGCTGTGATAAGTGGAATAGGGAGGATTTTTAATCTTCCTGAAATCCCAAGCTTTGAAGGTAATTAAATAATTAATGAGAAGCAAAGCTTTCCCTGCCTTCCCAAGAGAGGTTAAATTTCCAACTATCTTCCCTGTACAAGAGTTTTTCTAAAATGCCTGGAGAACATAAGAAAACCGATATCTTCAGTCATTCGACAAATATTTATTGAGCATCTACTATGTGCCAAGTATTCTGGAAGGTGCTAGAGATGCAGTGGGAAGTAGACAACATTTCTGCACTCATGATGCTTACATTCTAGAGTAAGGGGCGATGGTGAATGTGTAAACAGGTAGGTTGAGGGTGCTGTAGAAAACAGAGCAAGGAGATGAATGGAGGGTGAATGGAGGGAGATGAGATTGGAAGAGGTAGGCAGGGGCAAATGATCTAGAGCATTCTAAGGACATGGTAAGATGTTTGGATACTATTCTAAGTGATTGGGAAGACTTGTGGGTATTTTCGCAAGAGGTCATACAATCTGATTTCACTTTGTCAAAGTTAGCTCTGGCTTATAGGTGAAGAATGGTTATGCGGGTGACTGGCAGGGATAAAGGGGACAAAAATATTCAATGGGACCAACAGTCCATGTTAGATCATATTGCCTCTGATAGAGCCCAATTTTCTATTGACTTTCCTACACAACTAGTTGGTATTTTCAGGACGAATTTCCTCTGTTGTTTGGCAGAGTTCCATCATTTCAGACTTTCCAGGGTCTTAAGGCAGTATTTTTATAAGCTGACCTACCTTTTTATCCTTTTCGGGGCTCCGGGGTGGACCTGGAACAAGGAGAATTGACTGTAAAGGATTAAGAATGTCGGCTGACCAGGCCAACCAGTGAAATTCTTTTTTCATTTCCAAGGTACATAGAGGCTGCATGACTGTGTCCTTGAAGTAGTACAGACACACCTGCATTGTGATGTCCAAGAACTTTCCAAGGCAATGTTCTTCAGGCATGGTGAGCCTGTGGGCAGGGGACCATCAGCCCTATGAATGTGGGATTGACAGGAGAGAGAGGCTAAAAAAATCTGTCTCTGTTCTCTGCACTGACTGTTCACATTCTCATTGAGGAACTGCTATGGTCTGAATGTTTGTGTCCCCTTAACATTCATTTTTTGAAATCCTAACCCTCAAAGGTGATGGTATTAGGAGGTGGGGCCTTTGGGAGGTGTTTAAGTCATGAGAGTGGAGCCTTCATGAATGGGATTAGTGCCTTAAAAAAAAGAGGGTTCAGAGAGATCCCTCCCGTTCCACCACATGAGGACACAGCAAGAAGGACCCAACTTATACAGAATTAGGGCCCATACCAACCATGTTGGCACCATGATCTTGGACTTTCAGTCTCCAGACCTGTGAGAAATAAATGCTTGTTGTTTATAAACTACCCAGTCTATGGTATTTTGTTACAGTAGCCTGAATGCACCAAGACAGGAACTAAGGCTGTTTTCTGGACTTTTGGCCCATCGATGCCCTTATGTTCATAAAGAACAGAGGTGTAAGAGGTGGTTTAATGTAAGAAATATTGAAACTTTATTTGTCATCTCCCTGGATATGAAGTTTCCACTTATTTTTTGTTTCAGTGTCTCTTCTTCCACAGAGAGGGGCCTTCTACACATAGATTTATGTCCCCAGGATAAAAGTGGAGTCTTCTAAAACTAGGATCTGGGCTTCCCTGGTGGCGCCTGCCTGCCGATGCAGGGGACACGGGTTCGTGCCCCGGTCCGGGAAGATCCCACATGCCGCGGAGCGGCTGGGCCCGTGAGCCGTGGCCACTGAGCCTGCGCGTCCGGAGCCTGTTGCTCCGCAACGGGAGAGGCCACAACATTGAGAGGCCCGTGTACCCCCCCTCAAAAAAAACCCACAGAAAACTAGGATCTCATGGAGCACGGAGGTTGTCTTGTTCCTGATGGGAAGTAAATCTAGATTCACTTCTAGCTAGAAGGAAGCAGGCCAGAAATTCAGAATTGTAGGTCCCTGGGCTGGGTGGATGTGCTAGAATGGGAACCACAAACCTCCATCACTTATCTTGGCAGATAGAAAATTGGGATTTGGGAGGAAAGTTTTGCATCAGGTGCTCAGACCAAATAAATACTCCCACTTCTTGCTGAGATCCCAAACGCTCTGCACTCCGTCTACCAGGCTGCAAAGGACTCTCAGCACTGGACTCCTGGACCGTGTATTGACTGGAGCCACCTGGAGCACTTGATGACAATTCCATGCCACCATTCACTTTCTGTATTGCTTCCTTTCTTCGTTCCTTTTGTTCTTCTGCCCAGCGACACTTCTATAATGCCAACACAGATTGACTCGAGCACGTTTCCTTGGTGCCAAAACTGTAAGATGACAATAGAACAGAGAATGAGAACACAGATTCTTCAGTGGGTTCAAATCGTGGCTCTGCCACTTACCATAGGTGGCTTTGAGCAAGGCTGAATTTCTCTGTGCCTCAGTTTCCCCATCTGTAAAATGGAGGTAACGTCTACCATATCTGAGTAGAGATTAGATGAGATTATATCTTTATTTAGATGAGATCAAGTACGTAGCAGGCACTTAACATCTGTTGTTGCTATTGTGGTTATTACATTGAAAGAATTGGGTTAAATAAGATGTAATCTCTCAGCAGGGACTTAAAATCTAGTATGTGAGGTAAAAGACACTTAAATAATTTAAATATAGGCAAAAGGAGATGAACATTCTCATCAGTATGTGGGAAAATCACCATGCGAGCTATGGTGGATTAAAAATAACTGCAGAGCTAGGGGCTAGCCCCCATCCCATGCCCCACCCCCCAACCCCTTAAAACTGGTCCAGCCATGACCTTTGACCAATAAAATGTAGCTGAAATGACTCCAGATGCCTTCCAAGTCTAAACCATCAGAAGTCTTGTGGCTCCCTCCTGATTTCCTTGGGATGCTCCCTCTTGCAACGGAGCCTCCATCTGAGAAATGTCACCTATGGGTGCTCCCATCGGCCCCAGCTAAGCATCAGCTGTCAGCCATGGGAGTGAGTCACCTTAGATGGTCCAGTCTAGCTAGGCTCCCAGGCGACTTCAGCTGTACCAGCGCCCAGCCACACCTGTGATGTGCAAGAACACCTAGTAGAGTCACAGCATTTCAAGAGATAGTAAATTGTTCTTTTAATTCTTAAGCACTAAGTTTTGGGTCATTAGTTATGCAGCCAAAAATAATACCCATGGGAGTTTAGGAGAGAAGAGTCCATTTCCAGTCAAGTGGTCTAGAAGGTTTCCTAGAAGACGTGGGATTGGAGAATGTCCTAGGAGAGAAGGACTGCGACAAGAGGCTCTGGAGAGAAAGTCATCCAGAGACAGGGAAGAGTTAAAGCAAAGCTTGGAGGCAGGCAAAGGCGGGCTGCATTTAGCACCTGGCAAACAGATCGGCCACTGGAGTGAGGCCCTGGGACAGACGGGTGAGATGGAGAAAGAGAAACCCAGAGCGTCGTTCAGGGTCAAATCATGGGGACGCGCTCCCTTTGTCGCTCTTCTCCAGGAAGGAAAACTTGTCCCTGCTCTTCTGAGTAAAGGGGCTTTGTGGGAAACAACGGGGCCCCATGGGTCAGGGAGACAGGCGTCTGCGGGAAGAATGCAAACTGCAGAGTAGGTGGACTTCCCCCAGAGACCCTGGCACTGGAAGGTTGCTCCGGATCCCCCAGTGGCTCTCCACCGCCCCACCCCCGACCCCAATCGCACGCACAGTGACATCCCGAGCGCTGCACAGCCTCCGAGGTCCAGGGCGCGGTGCTCTTGCCCCGGCCGCATCCATGTCCCCTCCGCTCCCTCAGCTCCAGCCACACCACCTCCTTGCTGCTCTTGGAAGAGCAAGCACATCGTGGGCTCAGCACTCTTGCACTGGTAGGTCCCTCCGCATGGACGGCTCATCCCTCAGATATTCACATGGGCCCCTCCTTCTGTTCATTCAGGGGTCTGCTGCCTTCTCGGAGAGACCTTCCTTGACACCTAAATAAAAACAGTTGTCCCCCACCTGGCCCCCAGTCCTCTTGCTGGCTCTACTTTTCTTTCTAGCACTTACTACTCTATTTATTTGTTTATTTATTTATCTATCTTTCTAGGTAGTTAGTTATGCTCATCCCTTTAGTTTCTTTTCATCTGGAGTAGCCCCTTCCCACAGTGTTTTGTTACGAAATAGATTTTTTCCCTCCTCAGAATCCATTCCTTCCTCCTGTGGCTCCATGATGCCACAGCTTACTAAAACCTCTTCTACTTTTGGGGGGTGGGGGAAGAGGACTTTGTTTTTGCATAGACTTTATTTGGTAGAGCAGTTTTAGGTTCCCAGCAAAACTGAGCCGAGAGTACAGGGAGTTCCCATATACCCTCTGCCCCCATATACACATACCCTCCCCCACTATCAACACCCTCCCCCAGAGTGGAACATGTGTTACAAACCATAAACGTACATTGACACATTGTTATCATCCAAAGTCCATAAGTCCAGAGTTATGATTCACTCTTGGTGTTGCATACTCTGTGGGATGGGACAAATGTATAATGACAGGAGTCCATTATTATGGTATTATACAAAGTATTTTCCCTGCCCTTAAAATCCTCTGGGTTCTGCCTGTTCATCCCTCTCTGTGCCCTAGCCCCTGGCAAACACTGATCTTTTCACTGTCTGCATAGTTTTGCCTTTTCCAGAAAGTCATGTAGTGGGAATCATATAGCATGTAGACCTCAGATTGGCCTCTTTCACTTAGGCTCCTCCATGTCTTTTCATGTCCTGATAGCTCCTTCGTTTTGGTGCTGAATAACCTTCCATTGTCTGGATGTTCCACAGTTTATTTATCCATTCACCTACCGAAGGGCATATCGGTTGCTTCCAAGTTTTAGCAATTTTGAACAAAGCTGCTACAAACATCCATGTGCAGGTTTTTGAGAGGAGACTCCTTTGGGATTTTATGGGAAGAGTATGTTTAGTTTTGTAAGAAATTGTCAAACTGTCCCCATTTATTTATTTTATTTATTTTTTTGTGGGGGGCTGTTCACGGGCCTCTCACGGTTGTGGCCTCTCCCGTTGCGGAGCACAGGCTCCGGACGCACAGGCTCAGCGGCCATGGCTCACAGGCCCAGCCGCTCCGCGGCATGTGGGATCTTCCCGGACCAGGGCATGGACCTGTGTCCCCTGCATCGGCAGGCGGACTCTCAACCACTGCGCCACCAGGGAAGCCCCCATTTATTTTTTTAAATCTATTTATTACTTACCTCCCCAGCTAGAATACAAGCACCATGAAGGCAAGGACTTTGTCTAAAGCTTAGAATAGTGTCTGGCATATAACAGGTGCTCCATAAAACTGGTAGAAATCAATGAATGAATAAATGAATCCCAGGCAGTCCGTGGGCTTAAGGTACCTCGTTACTTCTCAGCAGCAGGGATTTGTGAATCTTGGTTTTCACTCTCCTCCACTGTGCTCCACTTCTTGTTATTCCCAGGCAATTCCTTCCCCATCTACTCAGCTTTTCTCTCACAGCTTCTGCTAACTCATCACCATGGCTTACTCACAGTTCCTCTCGTGTTGCTACCGCCTCCCCCTGTGCATCTGTCCAACCTCTGCTCTCTCTGCCGACCTTCCAACTCTCTCTGACCTTCCAGCTGAAATTCCAGAGGCAGAGAGTCTGACTGGGTCAGCCCATTCCCCATTTAGGCAGAGATTTGGGGCCTCTGACTATGTTCTGGGTCTTACATACCTGCTGATTCAATCAGCCATGGCCATGGGCACAGAGCATGGCAACCAAGACATAGAGCACTACTTTCATGCAGCAGAAGCCCATGGATGCAGCAGTGGCCTTTAATGGCCTGTTGACCAGAGCCTGGGGTCCAGGATGAATAATTCATCCTTTAGAGAGATACTGAAGACTTCTGAGAAGAGCAGTGATTGGCCAGATCTATGGTTTCAGAAAATAACTTCGGCGACAGTTAGTGACTGAAGAAGATGACGCATGCAGGTTGGGCCGCCATGGCCAAGTGAGCAGGTGAAGCCTCAAACCAAGCCAGTGACCTTGAAAATGAGAAGGAGGGAGCAGAAACATGTGGGTCTTGGACCTGAAGATGGCCATCAGGCCCATGAGGCTGGAGTTTAGCAGAAAGGCTGCGTCTGGACACCTGGAAATCATAAAGATACCACTTAAAACTGTAGGCTGGATGGTGTGGCAAGAGATAAGCCAACATGGACATGTGGGGAGATCTCTTAGCTGTAAAAAACAGATCAAAGAAGAAAAACTTGACAAGTAATCTAAATTGGAAATATTTATACAGATGGGTAGGGACTCAGAGAGTCACAGAGCCCAAGAAAAATAGGGAAGCATTTCCCCAGCTTACTCTCATATTCTCAAAAGCACAGGTCCAGAGGGTCTTGTATTAGATCTCACTCCAAACCCCAAGTTTCTAGTCTGTTTTCCCGCAGAAGGTACTGATACGTCTTGGGAATCTACAATAGTCTAAAAATACAGCAGCTGGGCTGCAGTGCCACAATTAGTGGAGCTGCTGTCCCAGGAAACCCTCATCACATTTTGCTTAGATCAGAGAGTGGATTAACTTTGAGGTCTGTCTGAACTCTGCAAGACACCGCTGGTGGTCTGCTTCCCGCAAGCATTCAATCTTCACATCCAAGGCAAGAAGGAGGAAGTGCCGGATAGGAGCCCAAAGCAACTTTACTCTCAGTGACTGAGATGAAAATGTGCACCCTAGGACTCCTGACATATTTGGTTTGCGTCCTGTCTCCCTACGTCCCTTGAGCTCTCTCTCCCTGAACCTCCTTTGGCATTCACAAACATTAGCACAGCTATGATGCCCCAAGCCCTTCATCTATGTCCTGTGTTGGAAATAAATGTGGGAATTTCTTTATCTATTAGGGCTCCTAATGGCATGCAACTGAACCTCCCCAGGCATTGACCTGAACCTGAACCTCCTTTGGCATTCACAAACATTAGCACAGCTATGATGCCCCAAGCCCTTCATCTATGTCCTGTGTTGGAAATAAATGTGGGAATTTCTTTATCTATTAGGGCTCCTAATGGCATGCAACTGAAACTGACTCTGACTCACTGAAATCCAAAGGGAGTCTACTAGAAGCATACGGGGTGACCTGCAGAAAGAATACAACAAACAATCGAGAATCAGACTGCAAGGCGGGAAAACAAGGGAAACTCCAGGACCCCAGGCAAGTGGGAGATATGCATTAATCTAACCAGAACGTTAGCAATGGAAGAGATCCACTGCAGCAGTGCTGTCTGTCCTTGTGTCACCATCCTCATGATTCTTATTTCTGGGAGAAAGAGAACAACGGGACCCAGTTGGAATTGAACCCATACTCAGACGACATGAACACACTAACTTTGCAAGGCAGTTTAGACTGATGGTGAGAGCAGGTCTCTGGTGCCTCATGGATTTGAATCCAGGCTCTGCCACTTCCTAGCCATGTGACCTTGAGGTAGTCCTTTTTGCAATGATCCAGCTTCCCTCTCTGTAAACGGGGATGCCTATCCTTGGGGATTGGTGAGTACTAACTGGGTAAACCTGGCACAAAGGAAGTGTTCTACAGCTTTGATATTAATACTGCTAGGAACGCACAGGGTCCCTGGATTTACAGTCCAAGCAGGAATGACAAGATGAGCGGTCATTCTCTGAAAGGAAGCAGGAGCTATTATTAGGGGAGGCTGAGTGTCCACAAAGCAATTACTATCCACAGCCAATATCTTATCCCTCCGCCAGACTGTAGCCACCATGAGGACAGCAGACTCTCTTCTTAATTCACCGCTGCGTCCACCAGCACCTGAGGAGCGCCTGGCTCAGTGAACCTTTGTCAAATACGCAAATGTTGATTGCTTCTTTCTTGTGCTCCTGATCAACCAGCACAGTGCTTTGCCTGCACACAATAAGTATTTGCTGATTGAATCTATAGGTCAGTGGGATTCTTAGAAAGGGGAAGAACATTGGGATCAAAGAGATGAACTTGTTTTAATAGGACTCAGTGGCAGGCAAGTGATGGTATAATGATGCTAATAAGCTATAGATGGACTATAATGTTTGTGTAGATGAGTGTATTTGTATAGATTATAGGCTGGCTGCTGGCCAGTCTAAAACCTCTAGATCAGCATGAGGGGACACAGAAACCACCAGTTACTTCCCTCATCACCTTGGAGAGGGGATGGCTCATCTGTCCCACATTGGTCCTGTCCCTGCCTTGGAAGCACTGCTGGTACCTCATGAGGACACCCTGGCACACTCCACACTGGCTTTCAGGGGCTCTGAGGACAGGGCTCAGCCAGCCATCTGCCAAGCTTGCTCGCAAAGACAGTAGGATGTCATGGAGGAGCATATTCTATTAGGAATCATGAGCGCTCAGTCCTGGTCCTGGCTCAGCCAATGGTGTGAGGTCTCTTGCTCTCCGTGACCTGATCTAAATCACAGAGTAATCCTTGACTTGGAGCTCATGGAGATGTTGAGCAAATGAAATCCCACCTGTGGTGATTTCATCTGGAACTCCTTCTGTTTTAAAAGAGTCATGCACCACAATGTTCATTGCAGCACTATTTACAATAGCCAGGACATGGAACCAACCTAAATGTCCATCGACAGATGAATGGATAAAGAAGATGTGGCACATATATACAATGGAATATTACTCAGCCATAAAAAGAAACAAAACTGAGTTATTTGTAGTGAAGTGGATGGACCTAGAGTCTGTCATACAGAGTGAAGTAAGTCAGAAAGAGAAAAACAAATACCATATGCTAATGCATATATATGGAATCTAAAAAAAAAAATGGTACTGATGAACTTGGTTGCAGGGCAGGAATAAAGAGGTAGACATAGAGAATGGACATGCTGACATGAGGTGGGAGGGCGAAGCTGGGGCGAAGTGAGAGTAGCATTGCCATATATACACTACTGAATGTAAAATAGTTCGCTGGTGGGGAGCAGAAGCATAGCACAGGGAGATCAGCTCGGTGCTTTGCGATGACCTAGAGGGGTGGGATAGGGAGGGTGGGAGGGAGGCTCAAGAGGGAGGGGATATGGGGACATGTGTATGCATATGGCTGATTTGCCTTGTTGTGCAACAGAAACTAACACGGTATTGTGAAGCAGTTATACTCCAATAAAGATCTATTAAAAAGAAAAAAGGAACCCAACTCAAACTGGCTTCAGTGAAGAGGAGACTTTACTGGTTCATGTTACTGAGAAATCCAGTTTGGGGCACAGTTGGCTTCAGGGGCTCAAACGTAGTGTCAGCATCTGATTTCTCTCCATCTCTCAGCTCTCCTTCTGCTATAATGTCCTCATTCTCAGTCTCTAAACCATGGTCCCCAGCAGTTCCAGAGTCTCATCCCTTCAAGTTCAAATCCAGCCTCCCAGCAGCTGGGATAGACTATGTTTGGCTCAACATGGGTAATGTGGCCAGGCTGGACAAGCTGGATGCAGCCACACTGGACAATCAGGCCTGGGTCCAGTGCCCATCATCCCCATGATGAGTGAGGGAGCTTGGTCAGGCCTGGTTATATGCTCAACCTTCAGAGCTGGGAAAGAGTAAGGATTGGGGTTGGGGGGAGAAGCCCCAGTTTACCTCACAGATCGGGAGAGGAGTGGTTTGCCAAAAGATATTTGGGGTACTATTAACAGAAAGAGAAGTGGATGCTGGGTGGCTAAAACAACAAATGTGCCCTACACCTGGGATTTTTATATCACGTGATATAAAGCATGCGTTGTAGCTTCCCTCTTTGCTATGAAGTCTTTTGTCTTCCCCCTAACAAGCTCCTGCAAGCGCCTGAGGAGCAGCTGTCTCACTCTACAGTCATCTGTCTTCCTCCTCTGAACTTGGTAGCCCACAGGACCGTATCACTCACCAGCAACAGGTGGCATCTGGTCATTAGTTCTCTTTTTATGTACATGTCCTGTCTCTTCATCCATATAGCAGGATCCTGGAGAACAAGGGTCACGTCTTATTCATCTTTGTGGCCCCCAAAGCACTTTGCCTGATGTTTGGGGGCACAGCAGACAGTCCCTAAATCTGCTGACAGATCAAACACCTGGTTTATATGCTTCTGGAACTACGGAAGTAAATAGCTTGACTCAACTACAAAACTACAAAGAAAGAGGAAACCTGTGTCCTCTACGCCATTTCTGAAAGATCGTAGACCTTTTCTGGACTAACTAATGATGCTGGGGTCAAGATGTGCTGGGGTCTTTTTTCCTCTGCAGCCCCCAGCCACTGGTATCATTCTTTTTAATAAAGGACTGAATGAAGGCCCAAGGAATCTTAGTCTCAGCTGCCCAGTACCCTTGGGTGGGTCGTATGCCGGCACAGCCCACCTGGAAGCATGGAGGATGGCAATCTCAGGAAGAGGAAGCAGATGTCTGTCCTCAGTGGCTCCCACCTCAGGCCACAAGGCAGAGCCCCAAGGTCCCATCAGTGGGACTGGCTGCTGGCTCCCCGCCCTGTGCTGATCTCTACTCCCCATCCTCACTCGTAACCCTGAAATCCAGCAAAGGGAAGAACGAGAGAGGAGGGCATGGAAAATCAGAGTCAGATGTAGCTCGGATGTTGAAACCGTCCTCCCAGGTGGTTCATAAGCCCCTGTGGCTCCGATTTCTGAATCCCCTGCGGGCCATCCTAGGCCAGGCGATTTGCACCTTTGTCTCTAATCCCCTCAAACCGCCCTTTAGGCCAAGTGACTTGTCCAAATCCGCGCAGCCAAGCCAGGATTCCCTCACCTGTAAAAAATACAAAGATTAAATCAACGAGCCATAGAGAGCATCCACCTCCTGGTATAGTCACAAAAATCAAATCAATGGGGGAAGAACGAAAAAACGTGGTTTGTAAAGGAGGGAGTGGTAAACGAGGTCAGAAGATAGGTGGGTGGAGCGGCTGAAAGAAAAACCAGGCTGGGGGGTCGGGGGCAGAACAGGGAATCAATTAAAGCTCCAGTCTCTAGCCGCGGATCGCGCTCGCCCAGCGCTACGAGCTGCCAGGGAGAGCCCGGGAGGCGCTGCGCCGGGTCCCTGACCCCGCCCCTCCCTAGCTCCACCCAGTCCTAGGCCCCGCCTTTGGCCCCACCCCTGCCCCAACCCCACCCCACCCCTGGCCCCGGCCCGCCTCCTAGCCCCGCCCCCAAGGCCCGGAAGCGAAAGCAACTCCTCCTCTTCCGAGCGGGGTCACGATACCGCCGGCGGGATCCGGGATTCCGAGAGTGAGGGCTGCTCGGCGGGTCAGGGCGGTCACCGGCTGGAGCCATGACCGCGAACCTGCGCACCGCGCTCATTTTCGGCGGCTTCATCTCCCTGATCGGCGCCGCCTTCTACCCCATCTACTTCCGGCCCCTAATGCGGCTGGACGAATACCGTGAGTGACCTCTGACCCCACGCGGTGGCCTGGGCCCAGTAACTGAGAGTGACCTCTGACCCCACGCGGTGGCCTGGCCTCAGTAACTCCCCTCCCTTCCCCACGTGGGGCCATGGTCAGAGCTTTGTTCGCCGGTCAGGGAGACCCGGGTTCGAATGTCGCTGTGTGCAGCTTTGTGACAGTGGACAAGTGACTGAATCTCTCAGAATCTCAGCAACCCCTTTAGTAGTTATCTGTTTGTATAATAAAATCATCTAGCCTCTGGTGAGACTCAAAGGTGGTAATGAAAGCAATCTGCACATAGTAGGTCGACACTAAAAAGTAGTTCATACTCATATTCACCGAAGTCTTTTAATGTATCTCATTAGGCACACATTGGACCATTTAATTTACACAACCTCACTTTGAGGTAGGTATTATTATCTGTTTTACAGATGGGGAAACTGAGGCTCAGCGAGGTTGTTCAACATGCCCCAGGACACACAGCTAGTAAGTGGCAAGACAAGTATTCCTACTCCCGCCTCTGTTTCCAGACCTTCCAGACACTGAAACTGGGAATGATGATGTTGAGGGTAGGGAGATGGACCCTAATTATCCTGAGCTTGAAGGTGTTTTTATTGCACTTTATTTCCACTCCCAAAGATGTCTTTCAGTGGAAATGTTTCAAACCTAAACTGTTAACCTGGGTTTTTGAGTTTTTCCTCTCCTTTCTCCTCAAATATTTTTTCAGATTCTGCTGTCTTCATTTTAAGCTGGTTGCTCACATGACAATGGTCAATATCCTGAGAGTAATTTTCTTCCTTAATCATTCAAGTCCTATCATTCTAAAAGCCAAGCTCTCCTTCCTTGAGACCTACACCTCAGCAAGGATTAGCACTTTGATACGTCTGAAACCATCTGTCAGAGAGAAAATATTAGGCATTAGAGGCTCATTTTGTTCTCCAGGAAACCTGAACCGTCTTGGAGATGGAAGAGGGCCAACTGTGCCCCTTGACAATATTAGCGAAGGCTGAAAGCTTGGCGATTTGAAGGCGAAAGCTCCGTGTAAATGCTCTGCCCATTACAGATGCTACAACATTTGGTTTCTGAGTTAGAGTGTTTTAAGTACACAGATTTCCTTGCGGCTTCTTTTCATCAGCCAAGATTGAAATGGCCTCTGCATTCTGCCTCCCAGCCTGTCTCCATGCACCATGCGTAAGGGTGAACACGGGGCTGTGTGAAGCCCTGTATAATCTATCTGCATTATCCGTCCTTACTGCATCCTTGCCCCACGCTGTTTTATGACAGCCTCTAGAGTTGAACTTGGGACAAGGGGGTCTGCTTTGGATCCCACTAGAAAAGTTTCAGTCACGAAGACTAGAGCGGTGGTTTTCAACTGGGAATGGTTTTTGTCCCCCTAGGGACAGTTGGTTCTATCTGGAGACATTTTTGCTTGTCACAAAATGGACGGCATAGGGTGGGCTAGTGTGTGCTACTGACATCTAGTGCATAGAGGCCAGGGGTGCTGCTAAACTTTGTGCCATGCACAGGACAGCCACCCCTGACAAAGAATTATCCGACCCAAAATGCGAATGGTGCCAAGGCTGAGAAACCTTCCTCTGGGTCAGATGCTCAGGGTGTGGGTTTGCGCTGTGTCTCCCAACAACAGTCTTATAGGGGTAGTCCGGAGTCTATGGTTGTCTGAGTCGCCTTGAGACAGACGGATTAGGCCTTTTAAGTGAACATTTAGTGCGTGTGGCTACAATATCTGCATTTTTAACTGTAAGGCAGTCAACACCTGCCCACTTTTCTGGTTCAGTTTTAATTAATTTGGACACTCTTATCTGAGAGTCATAACTGATTCCTTAAACAGGTAATGATACTAAATAGCTAATATTTATTGAAAGCTTATTATATGTCTGACACTCTTCTAAGCATTTCTTATATATCAATCCATTTGGTGCTCATAACAACCCTTCATTGTAGCTGCTGTGTGATCATCATCCCCATTTTATATGTGGACAGACTGAGGTATGGAACAGTTAACTTGTACAAGGACCCACAACTGATGAGTCCCGGATCTGGGATTTGCACCAGTGCCCTTAATCGTGACACCAGGGCACCATACTGCCTCTCTAAGAGGGTGAGAGAAGTAAGTCAGATGAGGGTCTAAATCCCTTACTAGAGGAGGACCTTAAGGTGCGTTACTCAACCTCTCGGAGCCTGGCCTGTTTCCTCATCTGTAACAGTGGAATTTGCAGGACTGAATTTACATGTTTTGGGGTGAATTAAATGAGATAACAGGTGTAGAAACACATAGTATATTTTTACACTAGGCTTCCCATAAAAACATTTAAAAAATTAGGAATCACAAGGGCAGGGAAGTGAGACAAGGAGATTTAAGCAGGTGGACCCACCCAGGTGAGGCATTCGTGACTGGGTCATGGGAACCCTCTGTGAGGACGGAGCTTCAGTTCATTTCAACGCATTCAGCTAGCATTTAGTTAGCTTCCTTTTCATTTTTTTAAACCTGGATTTTAGCAATTACTGTGTGTCTGGCACTGTGTTAGGTGCCAGATGTATGTGACCGGACAAGACGGTCAGAGCTCTTCACTCATGTCACTGCCTCACACGTACCTAGTCCCCCACCCACTCCCTGCACTCTGAGCTGGTCTCCCTGCTCCGCTGGTCCCCAGGACCACCCATTCTTTACCCAGCAGCCACTGTGGTCTTTCTGGTTAGTGTGTTGCTGCTGATCTACCTTCTTTGCATTTGTAGTCAAAGATTTCAGACTATATGATTTTGATTTTTTGATAGGTCAAGATTTGCTTTGTGACTTGGCATAAGTCAGTTTTTGCAAATGTTCACTGTTTGCTGGGAATGATGTATATTCTCTTGTTTGGGAGTACAGAGTTCTGTATATGATGGTTCCAGATCATTCTTAATTCTGACTTAGATATCTTGAGGCCATATTATTCTGTGCCCACAATCTAGAATATTCTGGGGGGGGCTCAATTATTTTTACATGAGTCCTCTTTACCCCTAATATTTCTTCCGAACTCTGTTTTATCTGATATTATCATAGTTACCAGCTTTCTTTTGGTTAGTGTTTTCCTGGTGTGTGTGTATATCTATATGTATATATAGAGAGATATAGATATAGATGTCCTCTTATATTTAGCCTTTATTTGTCCATAAGTCTTATAACCAGCCTAAACTGGGATTTTTTTTAATAAATTTATTAATTTTATTTATTTAATTTTGGCTGTGTTGGGTCTTTGTTGCTGGGCGCGGGCTTTCTCTAGTTGCGGTGAGCGGGGGCTACTCTCCATTGTGGTGCACGGGCTTCTCATTGCGGTGGCTTCTCCTGTTGTGGAGCATGGGCTCTAGGCACACGGGCTTCAGTAGTTGTGGCACGTGGGCTCAGTAGTTGTGGCTCGCGGGCTCTAGAGCTCAGGCTCAGTAGTTGTGGCGCACGGGCTTAGTTGCTCCGCGGCATGTGGGATCTTCCCGGGCCAGGGCTCGAACCTGTGTCTCCTGCATTGGCAGGTGGATTCTTAACCACTGCTCCACCAAGGAAGCCCTAAACTGGGATTTTTAAAAAATCCAATCTGATAATCTTTTTAAACTGTTGGATTGAGATCATTTTCACTTATGTTTACTGCTATATTTACATTTATTTTTCCTATCTTATGTTTTCTATTTATTCTTCTGTTTCTCTACTTCCCTTTTTTCTCCTTTTCTGCCTTCAAGGCTTCTTTATTTAATTCTCTTACCCTCTACTAGTTTGAAAGTTTTACATTCTCTTTTTCTTTTGTGGTGACAGTTTAAGTTAGTCAATATCTTTACCTCCTATGAAATATACAAAGACCTTAGAATGCCTTAGCTCCTGTCCCAGATGCCCCACCCGTCCTGCCTTGTGTTTATTACTCCCCAGATGACTTAGTACCATCCGTGTTTTATACAGTCACTGATTGTTTCTCTTTACCCTCATTCTTTACTCACTGATCCTTCTTTCATCTCACACCTTTCTAGTTTCAGTTTTCTTCATTCTGAAATACATCTTTGTGTTTCTTTGGTGAGAATTTGTAACTGGGAACATCCATTCTTGTGTGTCAGAGAATGTATAGAACTCCAGGTCTTCCATTGTGGCTGTCGGAAAGTCTATTGTGCTGTTTGCTCTTTGAATTCGATCCTCTCACTCGCTTAGTCAAAATACTTCAGTAACCCTCTGCTGTCCTCAGAGTCCAGCTGGTGGAAAAGCATTGAAGAATTTGAATCTGGAGTGCAAGGTGATCAGATTCACTCTTTCCAGGAGTCTCTGACTGTGTGTGACGGAGGGGCTGGGAGGGTCAAGGTTGGAGGTAAGACGGCCAGATACGGGAAGGCTGTGCTTCCTGTGACCTCAGGGAGAGGTGACTGTAGCCTTAACCAGAGTGGTGGTGGTTATGGGACTGGGGAGAAGGACTGAATTCCGGAGCCAGATTTAAGAAATAAATCCTCTACAGGGATTTGTGACTGATTAGCTCAGGGCTGAGGGAGGCAGAGGAAAGATTGACACCCAGCGTTCTGGGTCCAGCAGCTGAGGAGATATGGTGCTAGACATTACGAAATACAGGAAGTCTGTTTGGGGGACGAGAGGACATGCTAGTTCGCTTTGGGGTGTATTGAGTTTCAGGTACCTGGATATGCTTCTGGAGATTTCCTGTAGGCGATGGGAGCTGAACCACAGGATCTGAGCTGCAGCTGGAGCTGGCGCGTCACTGGCATTGGATGGGAAGCAGAGTCATTGCAGTAGGTGGGGCTCCCAGGCAGCATTCAGAGATTGAAAAAGACAAGCTGGTCCAGGGCAGAATGCAGGTGAACATTAGCATTTGACGGTCTGAAGAGCAAGTGGTCAGAGGAGGAAGGGTCCTCAAAGGAGTGGCCAGAGCGCGAGGATTAAAACCAGAAGAGGCTGCAGTCTCAAGCCCCAAGAAGATAGCTCTTCATGAAAAGGGGGTGGTCAGCAGGGCTAGGCTGCTTGAAGACGGTAAGAAAGAAAAAAAGTGAAAATATCCATTGGATTTAGCAAAAAGAAGGTAAAGCTCATTGGTTGTTTTGTTAGAAGTGCTTTCAGTGGTTTGATGGCAGAAAGCAGATAGCAGTGGATTGAAGAGTAAATAGTATATTGGGTTGACTGTTTAAAGATGTTGGTCTGTATGGAGAGGAGAATGACGAATTATTTTGCAGCTGGTCAAGGGGGCTGTTGTGTTTTCGTTTTGGCTGGAAGCAGTGGGAGAGCCAAGAGAGCCTCTGGACAAAGAAGACTGCTGGAGAGAGAAGACAGTCCATAGAGTGGGAGGTGGCATGGGATCTTGAGATCAGATGGAGGAGGGAGACTTGGACCAAAGGCAGGACACCTCTTCCAGCAACTGAGGAGAAAGGCAGGTGTGGATACCTCTAGATGTAGCTGTGATGGTGGGAGGTTGTAGATGCTTCCTGTTTGTTGTGGCTTCTGTTCTCTTTGTGACGCAGGAGGTCAGGTGACTATGCGTGAGAGGCACAAGCCCCAGCCAGACTCTCCCTCCTTGAGACACTCTCTTCCCTGGGCTTCGTGACTGCCCCTCCGCCAGTACTCCTGGCTTTGCCCTTTTGCTCCTGCCTTTCATCCACTCCTTAGCCTGTCTTGTTGGCTGTTTCTCTTCTGAGCGTCCTTCATACATTTATGGTCCCCAGAATTCTGGGCAGACCGAGGAGAAGCCCACAGTCCTTGGAAAGGCCGGGCAGACACCCAGTCCTTGAGAAGGGGAGCCAGAGGCTAGCAAGGAACCCAGGCCATGTAGGGCCCAAGTGTCGAGACACTGCTGACCCTTCATCTGGGCCAGCCTGACTGATGCTGGCCGGCCTGGGTATGGGGACAGGTAGGCTCTAGGGCCCCTGCTGGAATAAGCCTCAAGGCAGTAGAAAAGAGGCACAAGGCTGCTTAGGTAAAATAAAGCCAAGGAGATCTTCTACGATTTAAAAGCAGACAGGCCATTATCACAAGACTGCTGTGTTGAATTTCATTTTGACATTCAGTGTGATCTCTAGCTCTTTCACTAACTCAGCCAGACTTCACCAAGTATTAGGGGGAATACAAGGTCAGTTCCACACGTGATACCTGAGTAGTGAAATGAGCACTGGGGAGATGGCAGTTGGCATTGGCAGTTGTCATTCCCACACCAGAAGTGTGGGGATGGTTCTGCTGTGCTTCTGGAGGGAATCCAGACGTTGCTGATTAGCTTTCAGCCTATTGGCACAGCATGATTCGTGGGAAGAGCCCACATTCAGGGAAGCATACTTGAAGCTGTACGTATAGCGCACATTCAGGCGCTATAACTTGAAGGCTGGTCTGCCTTTTGTCTCTGCATCCTGGAACCAGACAGTGATCCTGAATGTGGCTTTAAAAAATAACAGCATTTCAGGGCGACCTGTGAAATGAGACAGAATAAGATCATTTTCTGTGATCCTGTTCATGTTTAACTTTAGTTAGATGTGCAGAAGCACAAAGGGTTTTGCCAGAAATCTTGTGTTCATTCAGTCCCCTCATTTAGGTGACTTGTCCAAGGTCACCTAGCACATTTATTCCTGGATAGACACTAGACCCTAACTCCCCAGCCTTGTCTGCTGCTTAATGATGCCCTGTTTCACCTGCTTTTAGGACAGGGGAGAGTGTCTGCCAGTAAAGCCAAAGGTTACGTGGGAGAGCTGTGATACCTCACTTCTCCTCCCGTTCCCCTTCCGCCCCCAACCTCAAGTGTGTGGTACAGAGTCAGAGCAGGCCTGCGAGAAATCACTTGACTCAGAAATGCCTCTTACCTTGGAAGGGCATTTTCCCGATTATATGGCAAGTGCTCAGAATATGCTTTTTATTCTTTTCACCTTAGAGTCAAATGAAATGCGCAGACTAAAGTCTTATTTTCTAACAGGCCTTACAAAGCTGCCTGGATTCTACCACACACCCTGGTGAGAAACTAAAGTGTTCATGGTATTGGAAGGAGCCCACGCTTCCGATGGCCCTTTGGTCCCCCCAGCCGCTGGCTCACACTCACCCCCAATACACACGTCTAGTTCTGGATCACCCCGAAGTCAGACTGCAGCAAAGTGGGAGCATTAGAAAAGTATTATTTTATTTTATTTTTGCTATTTTTAAAAGAGACTTTCAATTAATCATCATGGAATAGTCACAGTGCTCTTGGACTTCCTTATACTTGTTTTGCAGTTGTGTATTTTTGTTGTTAAAAAAAAAAAATCCCAGCCGACAGAGAAGATCTAAGAATAGTACAATGAATCCCTTTATGTCCTTCACCTAGATTTACCAGTTGTTAACATTTTGCCACATTTGCTTTCTCTCGCTATATATATGTTACACGTCTATACATACATACATAAGGACACGCATATGTTCATATATAATTACATTCCATATATAATCGTTACTACTATTTTGCTGAACCATTTGAGAGTGAGTTGAAGACCTTGTGAGCTTTGATGCCTAAACACTTCAGCATGTATTTTCTGAGCACAAGGACATTCTCTTACATAATCACAATTATCCAATCCAGGAAATTTAATATTGACACAATGTTATTATGTAATATACAGTCCATATTCAAATGTTGACATTTGTCCAATTACCTCAGGTTGTGAGTTGCTTTTATTTGAACTGTTCATTGGCAGGAGGAGATGGAAGGGTGTTCCCGAGGTGATGGTTTCACTGTGTAGGCCCCCCCCCTCCTTATCTGCTGGTCCTCCCCAAGAGCACCCTCAACTAGTCAGTAACAAGACCACTGAGGGGGCTGGCAGTTAGGGCA
The DNA here is from genome assembly GCF_937001465.1 of Orcinus orca. Lineage (NCBI taxonomy): Eukaryota > Metazoa > Chordata > Mammalia > Artiodactyla > Delphinidae > Orcinus > Orcinus orca. Next base: position 102,625,833 of record NC_064562.1, on the reverse strand, counting down.
TGCTGTATCAATTTGCTGTGAATGTTAAATAAAGTAGCAAGTCACACAGATTTCACAGTATGGACATTTAATTTAAGGATAGGTTTCATGTTCAAAGACTTAAACATTACGAGGTAGCTTCTTTTGCTACCATACAAAAATGAGCCCGTCTGCATGTATTACTAAGTTTTAGATAGTCTACCTTGGCCCTTTGAGTAGAGCTAAGGATCCTCAATTAAAACTGCAAATCAGCTCACTGCCTTAGCACCAGGGGGCAGAGTCGGGCTTGCTGAGACACTGGAGAGGGAACTTCTAACGGGCATCGCAAAGCTCCAGGCCCCATGCTGCATATTTGCGTTTCTATCATTTCACTCCTGATAGAAGCATGCTCACTACTAAAAGGTCAGTAATTAGCTTATCCTGATTTGCCCACATAGTTAAACCCCTGACTTCTGTGTTGCCCTTTTTTCCAGAGGTTGAGAGACATTTGCTGTTTCTCTAATGATAGCAAAACAGAAACCTACTGTCAACCTCATCAAGATGTGCTTGCTAAGTCCCAAGGGACCAGTTTGTTTTCCCTTTAGCATATCTCGCATTCACAAATAAAGTGTCTTTGTGTCATATCATGAATTTATATAAGACTGCTTTGGCCTTAGAGTATTTATAAAACATTAATGGATTAAAGAACCAGGGGATGTAGATAGGATGCTAATACCGGTTATCACTTGGTAGGAACTCCTTCTGCAAATCGGTTTAAATTGCCCATCCAAGCCAAAAAAAGAGGGGGTTGCATAAGGACAAGGATTATAAAGAGATTATGGTCTATTTAAAATAAATCCTCAGCCTCTCTCCAACCTCATTAGCAATTAGCAAGGAAGTGTGAAGACAGGGATTCTTTTCTCTTCACTTGTTTCTCCATTTCATTGTAAGAGGTGAGAACACAAATGAGGCATTCCTTTGCCACCAGAAGTCAACTTCCTTTGATGCTTGGCAGCCTGCCAGCTTCTTTGGCTTTGCAGGACCTGCCTCTTGGAGAATGTGTTCCGTTCACCAGGTTGTCTGATTCTCTCAAACCTGGACATCTAGAATGCTTTCTGGCAATCAAGCATGTGTTAAAAATTCATCTCTTCCTTCTTCCATGATACTGGAGAATGGACCTTTTAGCTGTGAAAAATGATATCTGTTTTTGTTCCTGGCACGATCGATGACAGTGTAGTCTTTTACTAGTTGGCATTTTCTAAGAGCATGTTTGAGACACATCCGTACTTGGAGACTTACATGGTGACAGCATGGTAGGGCTCACTCCTACAGGAATTTAACTTCTTAGGAAATGAGATTGCCTTTTGTGTTATTTTAGGAAGTCTGACGCCTCAGAGGTCCCATTGTCACCCACTCTTTTGGCATCTCTTGGTCCACAGGGTCTTGGTTGTTGTTTACCTGCTACTTTTCAGAGAGGCCCAGTGGAGCCACCAGACCCTTCTGTATAAGCAGCTTCCTCATGCTGTGTCTCCTCTGTCTTGCTTAGAATTGGATGTCAAGATTCAGATAATCCCTGTTGCCCGGTGTTTTATTTGCCAAAGCAAAACTTAGCATTGATAAAACTCTCAGACAGGTCACTTAGGATTGACTTTCCGTCACATCACCGGAGAAGCAAGTTCAGTGAATATTTGATTTGGAAAAGCCCTGTTTCCTATACCTTTATGCTTATGTATCTTTATGAGAATAAAGAAAACTGCCTAATATTAAATAAGAGCTAAACGTGGATTTAAAGAAACACCGTCAGCCTGATTAAAAGAAAGGTTTGATTACAACACTTAATTACTATAATATAGTAGTAAACATCCTTTGGCTGCAAGTCTTTCTGCTGAAAAGCCACCATTTGTTTGTCAAGATACTTAAAATAATAAGTCTTTGTTTTCACAGGCCTTAGGTTTATTCGACACCACTTAGAAAGATGTGTGAGGGCTTGAAGCCCACAGACATAAAATGCCCAGTTTCTCTTGGCCTTCGCCTGTGGGACATCTCCAAAGAGACTGGCTAAGCTGCTGACGCTAAAACGTGCTTACTAATTGGCGTAGCACCTGCAGTCAATTAGGGAAGCTTCAATTATCCAAACCAAAGCCACCCACCCAAAGATTAATTTTCTGCTCTATTTCCTATGAAAAACATAGCATATTTAGCTCTGGGTCTAGGCCCTCAGTGGAGTACATTTTAGACACCTAAACTGCATCGTTTTCTCCTGAATTGTACTTGTTCCTGCAGTTCAGCAGCCTTGCTCTCCTCATATCACACCCACCAGTTCTTTCAAAATTGTTCTTTTGCTGTTGTTTTTGTTGCCTTTGCAAACTGCTGAGATCACTGGGAAAAGATGTTCATTAGAAGCTTTTCTTCTGAAGTACGGCTTGCTTTCTTTCACTGAAAATATCCAGTCTTTTTGCTTGATAGGATCTAACTTCTGTAACCTAAAAGCTTTGGGCAATGGCAGCTCTGAATTTAATAGCACTCAGATATATTGTTTCCTAATTGTCCCGTGTCATTGTTCCACGTAGATACAAAGATTTCCACTGCCCTGCCCCACAGTCCCCTCTCTAATGAGTAATTTTTCTGTTGTGTTTCTCAGAGAAGGAACAAACCATAAATCGAGCTGGTATTGTCCAAGAAGACGTGCAGCCACCAGGTAAACGTAAAAATCACAACAGAGTCTCACATGTACTAGTGTGTTGTCGTTGGGAGTGGTGCTTTGCAGCAGGAGAAGTCTTTGCTTCAAGGCTGGATTGTAACTGTGCCGTTATTTCCCAGCAGTTGCCATTTTAGAGGTTGCCACCCCAAGACTTCCTCTTAATATGTTACTCCAGAAGAGTTTTTGCAAGTTTACACGTTTCTCTTCTGCATTTGATAAGTGGGCATAAGTGTGTAGCAAGTGTGCAATTAACTATCAAGCATAAGTAGATGTTTTGCAGACATATTTACCAAGCACCTATTTAAACACCACCGTCATGGGAAAATACTGTTTACTTATGAGCTATTTTAATCGATGCGGGATTCTGCTTTATACAGAAGCTCAAAAGTTCCCTGTATGGCTTGAATGGTTAGTTACTTTGAGACGATCCAAGTTGGCTGAGAATGAGAGGTTTCTAGCTTATTAGCCAAAACTCTTGTAATCTGTGGCAGCGGTCTTTTTTTTATTCATTTATTTTTTAACTAGGCCAGATATATATCTCCCTGATGTGGGGCAATTTCTGAGCCATTTAAAAGTCTCTCGTCAGCTGCCACGGCTTCCCAGCCGTCCTGTTCCGGGGTTCCGGCAACTTGCCCGCACTAACTCCAACTACATGGAAATTGCACAACTTCATTCTGATGTCATCTTAGTTGTTTGGGGTTGAGGGAAGTGGTAGGAAATTTAAAAACGAATCCTGTTTTTATTCGTGTTTCTTTCTATAGGGTTAAAAGTGTGGTCAGATCCATTTGGCAGGAAATGAAAAGAGGCTATCACCACCTCTGATTATGAAAGTAGACAGAGTCTTCATGCTTTCATTTCTGTAGCAAGTACAATAAATCACCTGGCTAAAGAACGATGGCTGAAGAAGAAAACTCTAGAAGGCTGTAAAGAAGAGTAGTGTGCACCAGGATTAATTCCCTTCTTAAGTATCAAAAGAACCCTGAAACAAATCACACCATTACGAAGGTTTTCATGATTTGGTTTCCTTTCTAAAAATAAAGCTTTCTCACCCAGCTGCATTTGGAGGTGATCTACTTATTATTCAGTCTCTACCTCTTACCCACCTGAGCTGTGATATGAATACAAGCAACCAGTAGACTTGGGAAGATCCTAGTCTGTTCTGCCGTCTTCAAAATAAGAAGTTTCAGTGAAAACCCACCATATTGAGCAGCCTCCTAGGGCTCTTTGAAAATGTTAAAGTTGATAAAACTCTTTGAGGACAAGGTACATTGTACTCTTTAAGAATAAAGAGTACAACTCAACTATCTCATTGGGAGGGTTGCTGCATTTTGAAAAATAAATAACTATGAAGCAAATCAAGCTAAATGGGTATGCATGCCTAGTAGAAATCATGTTGAATTGAGTGAAAATATGTGTATTAAAATGATTTCTTTTTACTTCACAATGGTGTAAGATTTTTTGTAAATCCTTCTTTGTAAGCGCATTAAATGATACCCAGAAGTATTATTTGACTACATTATATTTGACTAGGTATTTGACTGTTTGGTGTTTGTATACAAGTAAAATTGTATACAAGTAAAAATCTTAAAGGTAAATAGCAAATGTATTGAGACAGATATTTATTGAATGCGATTCTCTACCAGATACCTCACCAGGTGCTGCAAAGATGAACATGAGAATACGAATTTCTTTCTCTAGTGCTCTCTCTGGCCCCTTACTAGATCATGTGCTTTTGAAAGACACATCTTTTTCGTTTTTACATTTCCCAGAGTGCCTTGCACATTACTGTACGCTGTCTTTTAGATGAGCTACCTGATGACATAATTTTATTATTGTGAACTGGGAGATGGCTTAACAGACAACTGGCATAATTATGTTAATTACTGTCAAAAAAAAAAGATTGATAGTTCCAAAACCAAAGTCATCATTTTTGGTAGGCATTCCCTAACATTTAATTGACTTACAGTTAACAGCCTGATAAAAGAACTGACTCATCTGGGGGACATTTGACCACTCTTTTCCTTGGAGGGGGCACCAAAAGGTTGTGTGACTTAAGAGTCAAGCCCCTTGTGGGTGCTTAATCGAGATTCCTCTGTGACTGAGGCCAGTGCCTATACATCTGCTTTGGAAGATATCCAGGCTGAAATGACTGTGTCTGCGGGTCATAGACAAGAACTTTGGGGCCTCGATGGCCTGTTTGTCGGCTGGAACAGACTCAGTTTAGTCTCCTGAGTGAGACCTATGTCCTGGCCTTGACCCTACCTTTAGTCCACCTCTTTGCAGAGATAAAGAGGCTTTCTGTCCTGCTCAGCTGCCTTGATGCTTATAAAAGGATTGCTCTTGATGTTCTCAGAGCTGTAGTGTCAGTCTGTGCTGCCCACGCTTGACAAAAGCCAGGTTGTAAGAGATGCTACTTGGGAAGACTGACTGAGGGCCTGGTGGTTCATCCACACTCCTCCCAGGTGTGCCTCCAAGATGATGAGGAAAGCACTCGAAAGAGGGGATCTTAGTCAAATACAGTTAGGAAACATAGAGTTCAAGTTAATTAGGGTTATTTGCTTCTAATTTGACAATTTCCAAGAGAGACATAACATTTCCCAAGTGTATTTGATCACAGAACATTTTTTTACCAATTATCTTCTGGGCCTAGTGACCAACAACATCCTTTTGGGAACATTCTCCAAATAGTCTCGGGACCCTTTAACACTCAAAAATTTTTGAGAACTCCAAAGTGTTTCTTCTTAGGTGGGTTATATCTATAGATGCTTACTATATTAGAAATTAAAACAAATTTTTCATTTACGAATATCAATAATAAACCCATAGGTTACTATGACATATTTTTGTGTGAAAAATTTATTTACCAAGATGAAAACATAATTTGCAAATTTCTTTAATGTCTGGCTTAATAGAAGATGTTAGATTCTCATATCTACTTCTGCATTTGATCTGTTGCTGTATCACACGTCATGTGGCCTCTGGAAAACTACACCCTCATAAGAAGAGAGTAAAAAAAGGCAAAAAGCCTTTGATAGTACAGTATTATAAAAATACTTTTGATCATGTAACCCCCCTAAAAAGATTCCAGAGACCCCTCCAGGTACCACAGTTTGAGTCTAATCTGTTTGCATTAGTTCCCTCAGAGTTGCCTGTTGAGGGAAATTACAAGAGGAGGGGAGAAACTGACAAAATTTCCCGTCCTTATTGCCAAAATGAAGTTGGATCCTTTATTTTCAATGTCCTCTTTAGGAAGACTCTGGTTGACTTTATTTTAATCTCAGCACCAGAAATAGCCACACTGCTGAAGAGTTGGTACATTTATCCCGTGAACATCGATTTGCGTAACTTGTTTCCTTCTTTGTATTGGCTGATAGGAAGCTCAACCACATTTGTGGTCCAGATTTTTAAAAAGTACCTTGTGGAATGAATTTGGGCCATTACATTACCTTCATTCTTTTTTTCCCCTGACCTTATTTTCCTTTCTGCTTTCTCACTTCAGTTTCCTATCTTATATTGTATGTTAGACCCATCATTTAAAAATGAGCCAGCGCACAGACAGTATTTATTCAATTGAAAAACCACTTATAATCTAGTAAGGGAAATGATGTAAATTTACAGATAAGATTAAAATGATGTGGAATATTAGAAGGACCTTTAAGGAGGTTCGGAGTGTCTACTGACACTGGGCACATGCAAACCCTGTGTCCCTGCAGTTCTACTAGTTATTTATGCAGCAGAAATGCATCCATAAATCCACCAAAAGACATGGACTAGAATGTTCCCAGCAGCTCTGGAAACTCCCCAAATGCCCATCAACAGTACAATGACTAAATAAACTGTGATATATTCACACGATAGAATACAATATGGCGATGAAAAGGGACAACAATGCAATGAATCTCACAAACAATACAGAATGAACAAAAGCAAGTTGCAAGAGTACTTTTAGATTCCATTTAGAGAAAGAATAAAAATGGTAAATTAAGCCATAGAGTTGGAAGTCAGGATAGTGACTATTAGGAAGAGGCGTAGCTGTAGCGACTGGCAAGGGATACAGGGGGTCTTCAAGGTGCTGATATGATACTTTTTGATCCGGGAGCAGGGTACACAGGTGTATTGAGTTTTTGAGTACTTCCCTGAGCTGCACAAGTTCACGTACTTTTCTAAGTGTATGTTGTACTTCAGTAAAATTTTTAAAAAGAGATGCAAAGATTGTGGAATCAGGAAACTTTCCAGAGAAGCACGTTGTCTGGTGGGAGGAACGTGGGTTTCAGGAGGGATGATAAAACGTACCCCTCAGCGTTGTTGGGGAAATTAGGAATACTGTATGTGAGATGCCTAGCAAATACCTGGAGCTGGGAGAGGTCAGATTAATGATAGCTATTATCATTGATGGAGTAGCTGACATTTAAACAGAGCTATGAAAAAATGCCTGGGACTCAGACACGCGGTGAGAGACACAGGTGCAGAGGCAGCAAAGCTAAGCATTTGAGGGATGGCTTGGCTGGGATGTGGTGGTGTGTGGGGAGACCACTGACCCAGGGGCTTTGCCCATCCTGTGCACCACCGGCCCGGGCTTGACATACAGCAGGCACTCGTCAGTATTTGGATGGATCGAATGAGTAATTGAAAAAAAAGACTGAGGGAACAAATGAAGGGAATGGTGTTTAAGACCACGTGGTGGTCACCCTTAAATGTCAAGCTGACAAGCTTTACTTAATTTACAGACATGGAGTACTGGAAGCAGGCAGTGGTCTGAAAACTTTCCAACAAAGCCAGAGTTCCATCCCTGGAGCAGTGCAAGACTCTTACCTGTCTGCGTGAGGAAGGTACAGAAACAAAGAATAAGTAGTAAGAAACATCAATAGCAGTTTGACAGAGTAGTTTTTATCTTTTGAATCTGATGTTTAAAAATGGGGCTTTCCTTAACAAGGATTTACTGTATAGCACAGGGAATTATATTCAATATCTTGTCATAACCTATAATGGAAAACAATCAAAAAAAAGAACATAGATACATCCATGTATATCTGTATAACCGAATCACTTTGCTGCATACCTGAAACTAACACAATATTGTAAATCAACTATACTTCAATTTTTTTAAAAATTGGGCTTTCGGGGCTTCCCTGGTGGCGCAGTGGTTGAGGGTCGGCCTGCCGATGCAGGGGACACGGGTTCGTGCCCCGGTCCAGAAGGATCCCACGTGCCACGGAGCGGCTGGGCCCGTGAGCCATGGCCGCTGAGCCTGCGCGTCCGGAGCCTGTGCTCCGCAACGGGAGAGGCCACAACAGTGAGAGGCCCGCGTACCAAAAAAAAAAAAAATTGGGCTTTCCTTTTGTACTTTTTTGCTTTTTAAAAGTTTCTAATAAAATTAATTAATTTGATTGTATTTTATAGGTCTTCAGTAGATTGGTGGTTCGAAGCAAACAACTGGGCTTCACCCCAGGTAGTTTGAAAAGCACTGACCTGGAGGACGGATCTGAGAGGGTGTTCTTGGGTCCGGCCCCGAGGTTCAGAAGCCTGTGTGCTCAGCTGGTGAAAGAACCCCCTGCCTGCTGGTGGCTCTGGGTTCTGAGGCATCAGCAGATGAAACACCCTGGTTTCTTAGCCCAGGGCTGGCCTCCACGGACAAGTGATTTCACTCTCCCAGACTTCACTAGCACCTGCTGAGTGTGGGAGGCCTCCTGCAGTTTATTCTAGCCTGTTGGTAACAAAATACACAGTTCACTGGCAACCCCTGTGCCTGGGAAGGTAGCAGGAACACTGGGGGGCCTGCTGCTCCACTAAATGTGGCCTGAAGAGGGACATTAAGTCCGCCACCATCTTCCCTGGAGCAGGACAGCCAGGCAGTGGCAGTAGGTCACCCTCCCCAGGATCCCCCAGCTGACTGGAAGCAGCAGGGTGCCTTTCACTCCTCATTTCTGCTAAGTGGTGTTTCCCAAACTCCGATCATCTGAACACAATGGGGAGAAACGAGGAGTCACTGCTTCTTATAAGAGTCAAGCAACGGTGCGCCGCAGTCTCTGCCTGGGGTTCTGTGTGTCACCTTATGTGATTAAAATAAATGCCCAAAAAGATGGGATGATTTGTCCAGACCTTTTTGGTTGCGAGTGACAGAAAACCAAGCTCCAAATAGTGCAGAAAGAGAATTCAGTCATGTAATTGAAAACTCCAGGGTCACAGTTGTTTTCTATTGTCACGATCATTTCTTAAACTGTAAACGTCATTAAGTCACAATCATTTGTGAATATAAAATGCAATTATATCCAGCACCCTCAAGAAAGAGTCATGCTGGATATCTTCAGTAGTTACAGGTTTTCTCTCCTGGTTGACATTAGCTGCTCTCTCTGCCCAACATCTTACTCCCTCTCTCATGGGGACATTTACTCCCAACTCTAAGTTTTGTTCATCTTCCTCCCACTCTGTCTCCCTGTTTTGGGTGGAGCTGACTTCACCCCATGCACCAGGAACAGGCGTCTGGTCCAAGTTTGGCCAATCAGAACACTGGGCAAACTCCTGGCCACAGAGATTGGATCTGAGATGAGCATGGGGCCCAAACCAAGCTAGTCAGCTAGTCAAGCTAGTAGAGTTAATCTTGCCTGTTGGCTGTGTGGTCAAACTAGAGGAGGGTCTCTCTTTCACCACATTTGGAGCTATTGGCAGCCACCTTGCCACCATGAGGGCTGATCTGAGACTAACACCATTGTAGAAGGAAACAGCAGGAGATGGAAGCCAGGTCTTAATGATGTTGTTCACACCTCCTGAGTTCACTTGTGTCTGAAGCAAGGATATCTCTGGATTAATAAATAATGTTAGTAAATTCCCTTTCTGCACCAGTTTAGATGGGTTTTGTCACATGCAACCAGGAGAATCCTGACAAGGCATCTCAACTTCATATTTTAATCATTTTTTCTAAAATGTATTCCACATGTCATTTCCACCTTAAATAAAGCATGTTGAACGTAAGTCAGCCTCCCTTTATGACTTGGACTTATTATTATTATACAGTTGTCCCTAAGGGGCTGTTGGGGTGGGTCAGACATTTACCTGCTGTGCTTGTGAGATTTCTGGCTTTTCTGTTTTTCTTATCTCTGCCCTGCCTCACAGCTATAAGGAGCAGACTCTGGCTTCATATTGAATTTGCTGCTTGTAGTCTGTAGTGAGATTGGAAAGCATTAGCCAAAATTCAGGAATCTGGCATCAAATGAAAGGAAATGCCTTTAATGTGGATTTAGAGGCTCCGGTAAGGATAATGGCAGGGTCTTGTGACATTTTGGCTGCCCTGAGGTGTTTTTTTCTTTCTTTCTTTCTTTCTTTCTTTCTTTCTTTCTTCCTTCCTTCCTTCCTTCCTTCCTTCCTTCCTTCCTTCCTTCCTTCCTTCCTTCCTTCTCTCTCTCTCTCTTTTTAATGGTATTTGCTTTCTGTTTCTGCATTGTTCTGAATGGATAAGTTTTCTTGATGTTTCTGTTGGTTGAGAATTTTCCCATAACAAAATTATCACACTAAAGGATTGTGCCATGTGAGCAAATGAGCTAGGGTTGAAATGTCTTATATCTTAGCAAAGTTACTTAGTTTCTTCCAAGAGGGAACAGTAATACACAGCAATATTCTGAACCTCAGGCTGACTTTTAACTTGTTTTTCTTCTTTTCTAAAATAGCCTCCTTATTTTCAACCTCTAATAGCATACGCTGACTTGCAAGGGGAGGAAAAAAAGAAAAAGCAAGCATGTTTGTGTCAGAAGGAGCAGGTTTACTTAAAGCAGATGTGGAATCAGTTTGGGCAAATGTGAGTTGCCAGCCTCTGAACTTTGCTGCTAAGTACATGCACCCTGGAATACATCAGAGTCACTTAAGCCTCATACATGTGGTGCTGGAATACAGGGTAAACATGTAGGGAGCACGCAGCTCACTGCCCTTGCAAAGTTGAATGAAAACCCCAAGGGGCACACTCCCTCTGAGAAGTTCAAATGAAGACAATTGTGTTTGGAAAAAAATATAACAAAGTGTCTGGTTTTGAAATTACCAGGAGAAAGGCAGCTCTGGTGATTTATCTTGCGGAATAAGCAAAATCTGCTTTCTAAAGTAGCTATTTTTATTTTTATTTGGGCTGCCACTTGGTGTGGACTCACATTACAGACATAAAATACCGAAGCACAAAACCATTATTTGGTTTCTGTAACGCAGAGAGCAGGACTTAATTTTTGCCAGTCCCTGCCTTTTGAACATCCGGTCTGCGGCTTTGGAGAACAAGTTAGGCAGCAGACGGAGCCTCCAGAAGGGTGACTCCTGTTCTTCTCTAACTGAACACGTGACTCCTCAGCCCGTTGAGACTCCCCATTAATGTTTGCAGCAGCTCTTGCGAAACACAGTAGTTTTCAGTGATGATGAGAGTGATTGCAGTGAGTGAGTGTCAGAGAACACGGGACAGCCAGTCCCCAAGGCCCTGGCCTCCTGGATGTGTTTCCAGTAAAGGGATGGGAAGACAAAGACGGTAATTGCTTCTCTAGTCTCTAGATGCCTAACACGATTACACGGACTAGTAGGTATGATGGGCTCAATTGCATCCCCTCAAAATTCATAGGTTGAAGTCCTAACCCCCAGCACCTTAGGAAGTGACTGTGTATGGAGATGGGGTATTTAGAGAGATGATTAAAATAAAATGAGGTCAGGGCTTCCCTGGTGGCGTAGTGGTTGAGGGTCCGCCTGCCGATGCAGGGGACACGGGTTCGTGCCCCGGTCCGGGAAGATCCCACATGCCGCGGAGCGGCTGGGCCCGTGAGCCATGGCTGCTGAGCCTGCGCATCCGGAGCCTGTGCTTCGCAGTGGGAGAGGCCACAACAGTTAGAGGCCCACGTACTGCAAAAAAAAAAAAGATAAATAGAATAAAATGAGGTCATATGTGTGGGCCCTGACACAATATGACTGGCATCCTCATAAGAAGAGGAGATTAAGACATAGACCCACACAGAGGCAGGACCATGTGAGGACGCAGGGAGAAGACAGCCATCTACAAGCCAAGGAGAGAGGCCTCAGAAGAAACAAACCCTGCAATAATCTTGATCTTGGACTTCCAGCCTCCAGAACTTCAAGGAAATAAATTTCTGCTGTTTGAGCCAGCCAGTCTATGGTACTTTGTTATGGCCGCCCCAGGAAACTAATACAGTAGTTGGCCAGTAAACACTTGTTGGATGTTGTTTTATCATCTCTTGTGAATCGTTCTCTAGAATAAAATCTCTTTGTCCTACAGAATCATGGCCTTAGTTTGAGGCTGAATTTCCTCCAAGGTTTACACTGCCTTCCTTCCCATATTGCTCACCCATGAGACCCTCCAGTTTAGCCCCCCTAATCTATTCATGACCCTCAAAATACCATTAGTGCCCTCCTGCCCCCTCCACCCCTCTGCTAACCTTAAGTCCTTGTGGAACACCCTCCTCCCTTCTCTTCACCCATCTAAACACAGCAGTGGTTTCCAGACCTATTTTAAATTTGTCCCCACCCCCAAGGCTTCCCTGACATTACCAGTCTGGGGAGACTACTTTCTCCTTTGTCTTATTGGTTCACACCGTTCATTCGGCATAAAGTGGCATGGCTACCTTGGGCTGTGATTTTATTACCAGCAGATGGCAACTCCCTCCCACCTTCAGCTCAGGATAAAATCCTTGGCATCGTCCTTGCCTTCTCTCTTTCTCTCACAGTCAGTTGGACAAGAAACCAATGGACTCACCCATCCAAAACCTCCCAACTCTGAGCTGTCTCATCCCCTCCACTGTTACATCACCAATGTCTAAGCCACCATCTGCTCTTGCCTGGATTATGGCAACTGCCTCCTAACAGCACCCTCAGCTTCTATCCTCGTCCCCTGTGGTAGGCAGAATTGTATGCTGGGCCTGCATACTCCCCTCCCCTCCCCTGAGCACAGGTGGGACTTGTAGATGTGATGGATGTCAGGCTGTGATTAGGTTACTGATCAGTTGACTTTGAGGGATATCTTGGTTGGTCTTTACCTAGACAGGTGAGCCCTTCGGGGGCTGGGTCCTTCCTGAAGGAAGAGATTTGAAGTGTAAGAGAGATTCCCCTCTGGCCTTGAAGAAGCAAACAGCTATGTTGTTAACTGTCTGCAGAAGGGACCACACGGCAAGGATTGAGAACGGCCTCTAAGAGCTACCCCCAGCCAACGGCTGGCAAGAAAATGGGATTTCAGTCCTGCAACCACAAGGATGTAAATTCTGCCAACAACCAGTGAGCCTGGGAGAGGACACTGAGCTCAGGATCCTGAGATCATAGCCCCAGCTGACACCTTGATTTCAGCCTGGCGAGACCCTTAGCAGAGGACCCAGCTGACCCAAAACTGGACTACTGCTGACCCAGGAAACAGAGACAATAAATCTGTGTTGTTTTAAGCTGCTAAGTGTGTGGTCATTACTTATGCAGAATGGATAAATGATACACCCCACTTCAGTCTATTCTCCCCACCCTGGTCAGAGTGAGGGATCCTCTTGGGACACAAGGCAAAGCATGTTCCTCTTTCTCTCAGGAGCCTCCAATGTCTCCTGTTGCCCTTGAAATAAAAGCTACAGGACACCCTCCATGATCTGGCCTCTCCCCACCTCCGACCTTATGTCTTCTTATTTTCTCTCATCTTCTCTCTGCTCCAGGCACAACAGCCTCCTCACTACTCGGGGAGCACACTGGGCCTGCTCATGCTTCCACCTTAATGGGTCTGTTCTCTCCACCTCAAATTCTCTCCCTCCAGATTTCCCCATGGCTCCTCCCATGACCTCCTTCAAACCTTGTCTCAGAGAGGGTCTCCTCGTCCCTGCAGTTAAAACCGCAACCTCTCCTCACAGAACCCAGCACTCCCAATCCCTTCCACCCTCCACTGGCACTGTATACTTTGCATGTTTATATGTGAATATCATTCTGTAACACTCTGCATATAATTCACTTATTTATCACCTACAGTATGTGTTTGCTTCTTCTCCTGTTGGAATATACACTCCACACAAGCAGGGATCCACGTCACTTTTGCTCACTGATATATCCGTGCGCCTAAAACAGCATCTAACATCAATCAATACTTTTCAATCAATACTTATTGAAAGAATGGGTGGATATTGTTGTGACTTTTAACAGTGGGATGCTTTCTGTTCAGTCTCCCTGGGAAAGCTGTTGATGGCCCACTGTTGATGGTCCTCCACCCACCCTAGTGGTCACCCACGGATAGTTCCCAGCAAGCAGATGCATCCTGAGTCATGGGGCAAGTCAGAATTGTCCGGGAGCTGACCCCAAGGAGCAGCCCCCAGTAGAAGGGGATGGCAGTTGGTGGAGAAACACCCCAGCTTTCTTACCCCGCCATGGGACTGAGCCCCAGATGTGCATAGCAGCCGTCCACTCACTGACACCACTTAACTGGCATCCTTCTTTTCCCTGTGCCATTTCTCTCTTCTCACATCACCTTCCAAATAAATGGCATGTCTTTAAACCCTTATTTCAGCATCTGCCTTTAGCCTAAAGGAACCTAAACCAGTTTCCTGGTTTGACGTATGAAGGTTGCAAGCCATCTTCTTCAAAACAAGCTTTGAGCTTGACCAGTAGATGAAAACTCAAATATTAACCCCTGAGGAAGATCGCAGGATTCACCCCTGTAATAATTTTAGAACCAGAGGACTAAAGAAAGTTTTAACCCAGTGGATCCCAAGACTTCTTGGGATGGGTTAGAGATGGAGTTCCATCAAGGTAGGAGGGAAGGTCTACAAACTGCACTCAACATTCTGATAGCCTGAGAGAAATCATCCATTTACCAATGACCAAACCATGCGGGTAAACGTTTACATTCACTATTGGGGTCTGGAGGCCTCTCTCCTTCTTATGACATACAGTATTATGCCGATCAAAAGTGATTACAATAATGGATCTGTGATTAATTTCTACAAAGAGGGGAAACACCTTATTACTTCATCAAGGGCATTGGTGTTTGAAGGGATCTTTCTAAGCAGAGGCTTTTGGTGTGAGCACAGTTGGAAACCACTAAATTAACCCAACCCCCATGTTCTACACAGGAGGCATCTGAGGCCAGGGGAGACCAAGGGGCTTAGCCAAGGTCACTCAGCTCAAGATGAAGGGCAAGGGCTACAAGGGGGCTCTAGACTCCTATTTTCACACTCCTCGCTTCACACAGGAAGAGAATGGCGTACTGTGGAGGATCTGGGATTGTTGTTTCATCTGGAGAATCTTTTGACAGAGCCAAAATTTTCCTTAAAAAGCACAGTAAATGAATTTTACCCACTGGGAGATAAATTAGCCACAATGACAAAATGCTGAATATTTACGACAGCAAATGAGCTTCTCTGTGGGAAACAGCTGCATGGCATCCGAAGAATAGTACTAAAAACACATTCACTCATTCCAGAAGCAGTGTGGTGCAATTACAAGCCTGGCACGTACCTGGCCCATAGTAGACAATTAGTGCTCAACTCTTTGACCTTGGACAAGTGACATGACCCCCTGCAGACCTCTTTCTCCTAACGTGGAAAATGGGGAGGGGGAGTTCATGATATAGTGGGAAGACCTGGTTTCCGGTCTTAACTTTGTCATGAGATCCTGGGTGAATCACGCCATCCCTCTGAGCCTCGATCTCCACATTTGCAAATAGAGAATCGATTATAAGCTCTCGAACATGTCTTTTAGCTCAAAAATTCTGAGTCTGATGGCCTCAATGTCCTCACACATCCCCTTCCAACTCTGGCAATCTCTGATTTTATTGGATTTAGAATTGATTTGTTTCTGAGATTGATTTTTTTTTAGCCTGAGTAAAAATGAAATGACCCCTCCCCTTCAGTCGGGCTAATCCCAAGCAAGCAGCCCAGAGATGAGCAAAGAAGTGTCAAGTAGACAAATGGAAGTGAGGGCAATCCCAGCAGGGGTGTTCTGAAACCTGTCTCCTTTCAGCCAAAGGTGATCGTTGGGCAATTACTCTCACCAGTGTGCTAGCTGGTAGGAAGGGAAGACCGGAGGCCTTGCTCTGATAAAGCCCAGGCAAGGTTATGAGCAAGAGGGTTGTTAAAATATGGATTTCCTCAAAGCCTTGTTTTTAGATTCCTTCTTGAAGACAGCAGACTGCTTCAGGGGTGTCTTGTTCCTGATCGTGATCTTCTCAGAACTCTTAGCAGGATTTCATGTCTCTACTCCAACACGACCTCTCTCATGGTGGGGTGGTGGGTGCTCCAGGGGCAGAAACATAGGTTTTTTTTTGTTTGTTTCAATTTTTTAAAAAAATATTTATTTATTTATTGGGCTGCATCATGTCTTAGTTGCAGCACGTGAGATCTTCCTTGTGGCATGTGGGATATTTTGTTGCGGTGCGTGGGCTTCTCTCTAGGTGTGGCGTGGGCTCCAGAGCGTGCAGGCTCAGTAGTTGTGGCACGCTGGCTTAGTTGCTCTGTGGCAGGTCGGATCTTAGTCCCCCGACCAGGGATTGAACCCGCCTCCCCTGCATTGGAAGGTGGATTCTTAACCACTGGACCACCAGAGAAGTCCCAGAAACATAGGTTTTTGAAAGAAAACACTGCATAAAATAAATTTTGCATTAGGATTTAATTCCTGATCTGTTTGCAATATTTGTGTGTGTGTGTGTGTGCATGCATGAGTGTGCATGAGGGTGTGGTAGTTAAGTAATGCAACTGATTTCTGTTTTAAAGAGAACTTTTAGAAGTTATATGCCCAAAAAATCAGGCACCTCGAACAGCCATGTACTTATCTCAACGATGCCACCCCTGGGGAAACAATTTTGACAATTCCCTTTTCATTCTTGCTCTCTGAGTTGAAGTCACAGTCTCTGGAATTTCCTCAATGGTAGAGAAACAAAGTACTTTAGGAGTGACTTTGAGTTTAAATAGCCTTATATAATTCAGAGCAAGACTTGTGGGTAAGGTGGATTCTCCAGCTCTTTAAAAACAGGCAGAATTCTGCCTGATGAATGTGGAAGGCATGAGAGACTTAGAAAATCATCATTTTGTAACTCCTAAGGAAATCATTAATTCAGACAATGGTCATCAATGCATGAACTCGTTAGATGAAAGATTGGTGTGAAAGTTGACCACAGAGGGATCAGCCTGTCACTTCCTGAACCAATGATTAATCTTAGCATCACTGAAAGGAGGACATTGTGTGTTTCCCAATGTGATGTGATATGTAGCATGTGGTATCACCAGAAGGGGTTCCTGCCACAAAAGCCAGTTGTGCCCCTAGAGCTCGTTTCCATTTACAGGACTTATGGAGGATTAGAACAAGTAAGATGACTTAAATGACACTACAAGAAGGCAAAGAAACAAATCCAGAATGAGGGTCATTTTTTAGGGCAACTGGCCCAATTTCTACAAGTTAGTGATGGGACCTAAAGATGGTGGCGGGAGTATTTAAGGTTAAAAGAGAATGGGGGAAAAAAAGATTAAAAGAGTGAAAAGACATGAGAACCAAATGTATGAATCATTTTGAACAAACCAACTATAAAGGGGACAGTTTTACAACAATTGGGGAAATTTGCTAATGGACTGTGTATAAGGCCATATCAGAGAATTACTGTTAATTTTGTTCCACGCAGTTATAACTCTGTGGAACGGTGTTGACATGTTTTAGAGCTGCACAGGGAAGAACATAGGGTGAAATGACACAATGCCAGCTTTGCTTTGGACGACATCAACCGAGAACAAAAGACAAAGAGAACTTTTAAATGGATAAAGTAAATGCCACATAATTTTAATAATGATTGCATCTGAGTGATGGGTGTATGGGGCTCCACTGTACTAGTTTCCTTATTTTTGTTGAAAATTTAAAAAAGTAAACACTGGGAGGAGGAAGTGAGTGTGACTTTCAAAAGCTTGTCTTTCTAAGTGTGGAGATCAGACCACAGGCTGTCTGTGGTCCCTTCCATGTCAATTAATTAAACATATTTCTTTACAAGGGAAAGAGGAGAAGAAAAGGAGGAGGGAGGGGCAAGGAGAAGAAGGAGGCATATCTGTATATACAGGATATAATGATCGCCAGGATATATTTTTAGCGATAAAGCAAGAGATAGATTAATGGGCTTAGAATGCTACCATTTGGGTTAAAAAAAGGGGGGGACCTTGGTGGCAGGGCGTAAATCTACCTTCCTCTGGAAGGACGCAAAGAAAATCAATGGTTGTTGCTTCCAAGAAGAGAAACTGGTGGCTGGGCCAGGGGAGAAGGAAAATTTATTTGTACATCATGTACCTTCTGTACTTTTTGGATTTTGTACAGCATGCATGTACTACCTATTCAAAACTACAATTGAAAAGAAGAACAACCAAAAAAGAGCATTGCATTTATCCTTCTATTTTAAGCAGGGCATTTCTAATCTAGAGCGGGTCTTAACCTTTGAGGGATTTTAGGTTTGGGGAGATATCCGCTTCATTTATGCCTCTCTTCTTCAAGAAACTCCTGCCTCAGAATGTGCTGAAGGAATGGCTTGGGCTACACCGTTTACAAGGCAGCTACAGCTCACTGACCACAGCTGAACAGGAACCACCCACTGCCAACCCCGGCCTTGCGATCGCACACGCGCGCTTGCTCTTGCTCTCACTCTGTCTCATCAGTTTTATTTCTCCTTCTCCCCCTCCCCCTCCCCCTCCCCCTCCCCCTCCCCTCCCCCTCCCCCTCCCCCTCCCCCTCCTCCTTCTTCTCCTCTTTCCCCTTCCCCTTCTCCTCCTTCTCTTTCCTCTTTTAATTAAAAAAAATTTTAATTACTTTTGGTAAAATGTACGTAACATAAATTTTACTATCTTAACCTTTTTTTTTTTTTTTGCGGTACGCGGGCCTCTCACTGCTGTGGCCTCTCCCGTTGCGGAGCACAGGCTCTGGATGCGCAGGTTCAGCGGCCATGGCTCACGGGCCCAGCCACTCCGTGGCATGTGGGACCTTCCCGGACTGGGGCACGAACCCATGTCCCCTGCATCCACAGGTGGACTCTCAACCACTGCACCACAGGGAAGCCCTTAACCATTTTTAAGTGTAGAATTCAGTAGTTAGCAGCTCCATATTATTGTGCAACCAAACTCTTCATTTTGCAAAACTGGAACTGTGGGTTTTGAGGGGAGAGCTTAGCCCAACCACTTCTACCAGGTCTATCTAACCTGAGGCTGGAATATTCCACTAGCTATTTTAGGGAAGTACATTCTTGTATACTAAGAGTTGCATAGATAGCATATAAATTAAATAAAAATTTAATATAAATAAAAATTACATATAAATATAATAGTATATAAATAAAAATTACATGTGTGATTGGTTCAAGATAGCAGAGTAGAAGGACGTGCTCTCACTCTGTCTTGTGAGAGCACCGGAATCACAGCTAACTGCTGCACAGTCATCAACAGGAAGACACCGGAACTCACCCAAAAAGATACCCCACATCCAAAAACAAAGGAGAAGCCACAATGAGACGGTAGGAGGGGTGCAATCACAATAAAATCCAATCCCATAACTGCTGGGTGGGTGACTCACAAACTGGAGAACACTTATACCACAGAAGTCCACCCACTAGAGTGAAGGTTCTGAGCCCCACATCAGGCTTCCCAACATGGGGGTCCTGCAACAGGAGAAGGAATTCCTAGAGAATCAGACTTTGAAGGCAAGCAGGATTTGATTGCAGGACTTTGACAGGACTTGGGGAAACAGAGACTCTACTCTTGGAGGGCACACACAAAGTACTGTGTGCATTGGGACCAGGGGAATGAGCAGTGACCCCATAGGAGACTGAACCAGACCTACCTGCTACAAGTGGAGGGTATCCTGCAGAGGTGGGGGATGGTTATGTCTCACTGTGAGGACAAGGACACTGGCAGCAGAAGTTCTGGGAAGTATTCCTTGTCATGAGCCCTCCCAGAGTCTACCATTAGCCCCACCAAAGAGTCCGGGGTAGGCTCCAGTGTTGGGTTACCTCAGGCCAAACAACCAACAGGGAGGGAACCCCGCCCCACCCATCAACAGACAAGAGGATTAAAGTTTTACTGATCTCTACCAACCAGAGCAACAGCCAGCTATACCCACTACCAGTCCCTCCCATCAGGAAACTTCCACAAGCCTCTTACATAGCCTCATCCACAAGAGGGCAGACAGCAGAAGCAAGAAGAACTACAGTCCTGCAGCCTGTGGAACAAAAACCACATTCACAGAAAGATAGACAAGATGAAAAGGCAGAGGGCTATGTACCAGATGAAGGAAGAAGATAAAAGCCCAGAAAAACAACCAAATGAAGTGGAGATCGGCAAGCTTCCAGAAAAAGAATTCAGAATAATGATAGTGAAGATGATCCAGGACCTCAGAAAAAGAATGGAGGCAAACATCAAGAAGATGCAAGAAATGTTTAACAAAGACCTAGAAGAATTAAAGAACAAACAAAAAGAGATAAACAACACAATAACTGAAATGAAAAATACACTAGAAGGAATCAATAGCAGAATAACTGAGGCAAAAGAACTGATAAATGACCCAGAAGACAGAATGGTGGAATTCACTGCTGTGGAACAGAATAAAGAAAAAAGGATGAAAGGAAATGAAGACAGCCTAAGAGACCTCTGGGACAACATTAAACACAACAACATTCACATTATAGGGGTCTCAGGAGGAGAAGAGAGCGAGAAAGAGCTGAGAAAACATTAGAAAAGATTATAGTTGAAAATTTCCCTAACGTGGGAAAGGAAATAGCCACCCAAGTCCAGGAAGTGCAGAGAGACCCATACAGGATACACCCAAGGAGAAACACACCAAACACATAGTAATCAAACTGGCAAAAATTAAATACAAAGAAAAATTATTGAAAGCAGCAATGAGAAAATGACAAATAACATACAAGGGAACTCCCATAAGGTTAACAGCTGATTTCTCAGCAGAAACTCTACAAGCCAGAAGGGAGTGGCATGACATATTTAAAGTGATGAAAAGGAAGAACCTACAACCAAGATTACTCTACCCAGCAAGGATCTCATTCAGAGTCGATGGAGAAATCAAAAGCTTTACAGACAAGCAAAGGCTAAGAGAATTCAGCACCACCAAACCAGCCTCTACAACAAATGCTAAAGGAACTTCTCTAACTGCGAAACACAAAAGAAGGAAAGGACCTACAAAAACAAACACAAAACAATTAAGAAAAAGGTAACAGGAACAAACATATCGATAATTACGTTAAATGTGAATGGATTAAATGTTCCAGCCAAAAGACACAGATTCACTGAATGGATACAAAACAAGACCCACTCACACGCTGTCTACAAGAGACCCACTTCCAACCTAGGGACACATACAGACTGAAAGTGAGGGGATGCAAAGAGATATTCCATACAAATGGAAATCAAAAGAAAGCTGGAGTAGCAATACTCATATCAGATAAAATAGACTTTAAAATAAAGACTGTTACAAGAGAAAAGGAAGGACACTACATAATGATCAAGTCTTCACTCCAAGAGGAAGATATAACAATTATAAATATATATGCACCCAACATAAGAGCACCTCAATACATAAGGCCACTGCTAACAGGTATAAAGGAGGAAATCGACAGTAACACAATTATAGTGGGAGACTTTAAAACCTCAGTTACACCAATAAACAGATCATCCAAACAGAAAATTAATAAGGAAACACAAGTTTTAAATGACAGAATAGACCACATAGATTTAATTGATATTTATAGGACATTCCATCCAAAAAAAAGCAGATTAAACTTTCTTCTCAACTGTACACAGAACATTCTCCAGGATAGATCACATCTTGGGTCACAAATGAAGCCTCAGTATATTTAAGAAAATTGAAATCATATCAAGCATCTTTCCTGACCACAATGCTATGAGATTAGAAAGCAATTACAGGGAAAAAAAACGTAAAAAACACAAACACATGGAGGTTAAACAATATGTTACTAAATAACTAAGAGATCACTGAAGAAATGAAAGAGGAAATAAAAAAATACCTAGAGACAAATGACAATGAAAACACGATGATCAAAAACCTATCGGATGCAGGAAAAGCAGTTCTAAGAGGGAAGTTTATAGCTATACAAGCCTACCTCAAAAAACAAGAAAAATCTCAAATAAACAATCTAACCTTACACCTAGTGGAACTAGAGAAAGAGGAACAAACAAAACCCAAAATTAGCAGAAGGAAAGAAATCATAAAGATCAGAGCAGAAATAAATGAAATAGAAACAAAGAAAACAGTAGCAAAGATCAAGAAAACTAAGAGCTGGTTCTTTGAGAACATAAAGAAAATTGATAAACTCATCAAGAAAAAGAGGGAGAGGACTTAATGAAATTAGAAATGAAAAAGGACGAGTTACAACAGACACCATAGAAATACAAAGCATCCTAAGAGACTACTACAAGCAACTCTATGTCAATAAAATGGACAGCCTGGAAGAAATGGACAAATTCTTAGAAAGACATATAACCTTCCAAGACTGAACCAGGAAGAAATAGAAAATATGAACAGACCAATCACAAGTAATGAAATTGAAACTGTGATTAAAAATCTTCCAACAAACAGAAGTCCAGGATCAGACAGCTTCACAGGTGAATTCTATCAAACATTTAGAAAAGAGCTAACACCCATCCTTCTCAAACTCTTCCAAAAAATTGTAGAGGAAGGAACATTCCCAAATTCATTCTATGAGGCCACCATCACCCTGATACCAAAACCAGACAAAGATACTACAGAAAAAGAAAATTACAGACCAATATTACTCATGAATATAAATGCAAAAATCCTCAACAAAATACTAACACACAGAATCCAACAACACATTAAAAGGATCATACACCATGATCAAGTGGGATTTATCCCAGGGATTCACGGATTCTTCAATATATGCAAATCAACCAATGTGATACACCGTATTAACAAATTGAAGAATAAAAACGATGTGATCGTCTCAATAGATGCAGAAAAAGCTTTTGACAAAATTCGACACCAATTTATGATAAACACTCTCCAGTAAATGAGCACAGATGGAACCTACCTCAACATAATAAAGGCCATATATGACAAACCCACAGCAAACATCATTCTCAATGGTGAAAAACTGAAAGCATTTCCTCTAAAATCAGGAACAAGACAAGGATGTCCACTCTCACCACTATTATTCAAAATAGTTTTGGAAATCCTAGCCACGGCAATCAGAGAAGAAAAAGAAATAAAAGGAATACAAATTGGAAAAGAAGAGGTAAAACTGTCACTGTTTGTAGATGACACGATACTATACATAGAGAATCCTAAAGATGCCACCAGAAAACTACTAGAGCTAATCAATGAATTTGGTAAAGTTGCAGGATACAAAATTAATGCACAGAAATCTCTTGCATTCCTATACACTAAGGATGAAAAATCTGAAAGAGAAATTAAGGAAACACTCCCATTTACAATTGCAACAAAAAGAATAAAATACCTAGGAATAAAAGTGTCTAGGGAGACAAAAGAGGTGTATGCAGAAAACTATGAAAGAAATTCATAGAAAGAAATCCATTCACTGATGAAAGTGTATATATGGACATATATACACTAATATGTATAAAATGTGTCACTAATAAGAACCTGCTGTATAAAAAACTAAATAAAACAAAATTCAAAAAAAATCCTGGAACTGTGTACATTTCTTTTTTTTAATTTTTTTAATTCTTGAATTTTATTTATTTTTTTATACAGCAGGTTATTAATCATCAATTTTATACACATCAGTGTATACATGTCATTCCCAATCACCCAATTCATCCCACCACCAGCCGCCCCCCCCCCGCAGCTTCCCCCCTTGGTGTCCATACATTTGTTCTCTACATCTGTGTCTCAATTTCTGCCCTGCAAACCGGTTCACTGTACCATATTTCTAGGTTCCACATATATACGTTAATGTATGATATTTGTTTTTCTATTTCTGACTTACTTCACTCTGTATGACAGTTTCTAGATCCATCCACGCCTCAACAAATGACCCAATTTCATTCCTTTTTATGGCTGAGTAGTATTCCATTGTATATATGTACCACATCTTCTTTATCCATTCGTCGGTTGATGGGTATTTAGGTTGCTTCCATGCAGTAAATAGTGCTGCAATGAAAATTGGGGTGCATGTGTCTTTTTGAATTGTGGTTTTCTCTGGGTATATGCCCAGTAGTGGGATTGCTGGGTGATATGGTAATTTTATGTTTAGTTTTTTAAGGAACCTCCATACTGTTCTCCATAGTGGATGTACCAATTCACATTCCCACCAGCAGTGCAAGAGGGTTCCCTTTTATCCACACCCTCTCCAGCATTTGTTGTTTGTAGATTTTTTTGATGATGCCCATTCTAACTGGTGTGAGGTGATACCTCATTGTAGTTTTGATTTGCATTTCTCTAATAATTAGTGACGTTGAGCAGCTTTTCATGTGCTTCTTGGCCATCTGTATGTCTTCTTTGCAGAAATGCCTACTTAGGTCTTCTGCCCATTTTGGATTCGGTTGTTTGGGTTTTTTTTATATTGAGCTTCATGAGCTGTTTATATATTTTGCAGATTAATCCTTTGTCTGTTGATTCGTTTGCAAATATTTTCTCCCACTCTAAGGGTTGTCTTTTCGTCTTGTTTGTAGTTTCCTTTGATTTGCAAAAGATTTTAAGTTTCATTAGGTCCCATTTGTTTATTTTTGTTTTTATTTCCATTGCTCTAGGAGATGGATCAAAAAAGATATTGCTGTGACTTATGTCAAAGAGTGTTCTTCCTATGTTTCCCTCTAAGAGTTTTATAGTATCCGGTGTTACATTTAGGTCTCTAATCCATTTGGAGTTTATTTTTGTGTATGGTGTTAGGGAATGTTCTAATTTCATTCTTTTACATGTAGCTGTCCAGTTTTCCCAGGACCACTTATTGAAAAGATTGTCTTTTCTCCATTGTATATCCTTGTCTCCTTTGTCATAGATTAGTTGACCATAGGTGCGTGGGTTTATCTCTGGGCTTTCTATTTTGTTCCATTGATCTATGTTTCTGTTTTTGTGCCAGTACCATATTGTCTTGATTACTGTAGCTTTGTAGTATAGTCTGAAGTTAGGGAGTCTGATTCCTCCAGCTCCACTTTTTGCCCTCAAGACTGCTTTGGCTATTCGGGGTCTTTTGTGTCTCCATACAAATTTTAAGATTTTTTGTTCTAGTTCCATAAAAAATGCCATTGGTAATTTGATAGGGATTGCATTCAATCTTTAGATTGCTTTGGGTAGTATAGTCATTTTCACAATATTGATTCTTCCAATCCAAGAACATGGTATATCTCTCCATCTGTTGGTTTCATATTTAATTTCTTTCATCAGTGTCTTATAGTTTTCTGCATACAGGTCTTTTGACTCCCTAGGTACTTTTATTCCTAGGTATTTTATTCTTTTTGTTGCAATTGTAAATGGGAGTGTTTCCTTAATTTCTCTTTCAGATTTTTCATCCTTAGTGTATAGAAATGCAAGAGATTTCTGTGCATTAATTTTGTATCCTGCAACTTTACCAAATTCATTGATTAGCTCTAGTAGTTTTCTGGTGGCATCTTTAGGATTCTCTATGTATAGTATCGTGTCATCTGCAAACAGTGACAGTTTTACCTCGTCTTTTCCAATTTGTATTCGTTTTATTTCTTTTTCTTCTCTGATTGCCGTGGCTAGGACTTCCAAAACTATTTTGAATAATAGTGGTGAGAGTGGACATCCTTGTCTTGTTCCTGATTTTAGAGGAAATGCTTTCAGTTTTTCACCATTGAGAATGATGTTTGCTGTGGGTTTGTCATATATGGCCTTTATTATGTTGAGGTAGGTTCCATCTGTGCTCATTTACTGGAGAGTGTTTATCATAAATTGGTGTCGAATTTTGTCAAAAGCTGTTTCTGCATCTATTGAGATGATCATATGGTTTTTATTCTTCAGTTTGTTAACATGGTGTATAACATTGATTGATTTGCATATATTAATGAATCCATGCATCCCAGGGATAAATCCCACTTGATCATGGTGTATGATCCTTTTAATGTGTTGTTGGATTCTGTGTGCTAATATTTTGTTGAGGATTTTTGCATCCATATTCATCAGTGATATTGGTCTGTAATTTTCTGTTCTTGTAGTATCTTTCTGGTTTTGGTATCAGGATGATGGTGGCCCCATAGAATGAGTTTGGGAGTGTTACTTCTTCTGCAATTTTTTTGGAAGAGTTTGAGAAGGATGGGTGTTAGCTCTTCTCTAAATGTTTGATAGAATTCACCTGTGAAGCCGTCTGATCCTGGACTTCTGTTTGTTGGAAGATTTTAAATCACAGTTTCAATTTCATTACTTGTGATTGGTCTGTTCATATTTTCTATTTCTTCCTGGTTCAGTCTTGGAAGGTTATACCTTTCTAAGAATTTGTTCATGTCTTCCAGGTTGTCCATTTTATTGGCATAGAGCTCCTTGTAGTAGTCTCTTAGGATGCTTTGCATTTCTGTGGCGTCTCTTGTAACTCCTCCTTTTTCATTTCTAATTTTATTGATTTGAGTCCTCTCCCTCTTTTTCTTGACGAGTCTGGCCACTGGTTTATCAATTTTGTTTAACTTCTCAAAGAACCAGCTTTTAGTTTTATTGCTCTT
Source organism: Orcinus orca (assembly GCF_937001465.1). Taxonomy (NCBI): domain Eukaryota; kingdom Metazoa; phylum Chordata; class Mammalia; order Artiodactyla; family Delphinidae; genus Orcinus; species Orcinus orca. The sequence goes on along the minus strand of NC_064562.1, from coordinate 102,599,541 downwards.
TGCTATCGTTTTCTTTGTTCCTAATTCATTTATTTCTGCTCTGATGTTTATGATTTCTTTCCTTCTGCTAACTTTAGGTTTTGTTTGTTCTTCTTTCTCTAGTTCCACTAGGTGTAAGGTTAGATTGTTTATATGAGATTTTTCTTGTTTTTTGAGGTAGGCTTGTATAGCTATAAACTTCCCTCTTAGAACTGCTTTTCCTGCATCCCATAGGTTTTTGATCATCGTGTTTTCATTGTCATTTGTCCTTATGTGTTTTTTGATTTCCTCTTGGATTTCTTCAGTGATATCTTGGTTATTTAGTAACGTACCGTTTAGCCTCCACATGTTTGTGTTTTTTACGTATTTTCCCCTGTAATTCATTTCTAATCTCATAGCGTTGTGGTCAGAAAAGATGCTTGATATGATTTCAGTTTTCTTAAATTTACTGCGGCTTCATTTGTGACCCAAGATGTGACCTATCCTGGAGAATGTTCCATATGCACTTGAGAAGAAAGTGTAATCTGCTGGTTTTGGGTGGAATGTCCTATAAATATCAATTAAATCTGTCTGGTCTATCGTGCCATTTAAAACTTCTGTTTCTTTATGTACTTTCATTTTGGATGATCTGTCCATTGTTGTAAGTGAGGTGTTAAAGTCCCCCACTGTTATTGTGTTACTGTCAATTTCCTCTTTTATACCTGTTAGCAGTTGCCTTATGTATTGAGGTGCTCTTATGTTGGGTGCATATATATTTATAATTGTTATATCTTCCTCTTGGAGTGAAGACTTGATCATTATGTAGTGTCCTTCCTTTTCTCTTGTAACATTCTTTATTTTAAAGTCTATTTTATCTGATATGAGTATTGCTACTCCAGCTTTCTTTTGATTTCCATTTGCATGGAATATCTTTTACCATCCCCTCACTTTCAGTCTGTATGTGTCCCTAGGTCTGAAGTGGGTCTCTTGTAGACAGCATATAGATGGGTCTTGTTTTTGTATCCATTCAGTGATCCTGTGTCTTTTGGTTGGAGCATTTAATCCATTCACATTTAAGGTCCTTATCGATACGTATGTTCCTATGACCATTTTCTTAATTTTTTTGAGTTTCTTTTTGTAGGTCCTTTCCTTCTCGTGTGTTTTGCAGTTAGAGAACTTTCTTTAGTATTTGTTGTAGAGCTGGTTTGGTGGTGCTGAATTTTCTTAGCTTTTGCTTGTCTGTGAAGCTTTTGATTTCTCCATCGACTCTGAATGAGATCCTTGCCGGGTAGAGTAATCTTGGTTGTAGGTTCTTCCTTTTCATCACTTTAAATATGTCATGCCACTCCCTTCTGGCTTGTAGAGTTTCTGCTGAGAAATCAGCTGTTAACCTTATTGGAGTTCCCTTGTATGTTATTTGTCGTTTTTCCCTTGCTGCTTTGAATAATTTTTCTTTGTCTTTAGTTTTTGTCAATTTGATTACTATGTGTTTGGCGTGTTTCTCCTTGGGTATATCCTGTATGGGACTCTCTGTGCTTCCTGTATTTGGGTGGCTATTTCCTTTCCTATGTTAGGAAATTTTTCGACTATAATCTCTTCAAATATTTTCCTGGGTCTTTTTTCTCTCTCTTCTCCTTCTGGGACCCCTATAATGCAAATGTTGTTGTGTTTAATGTTGTCCCAGAGGTCTCTTAGGCAGTTTTCATTTCTTTTCATTCTTTTTTCTTTTTTCTGTTCCACAGCAGTGAATTCCACCATTCTGTCTTCCGGGTCACTTATCAGTTCTTTTGCCTCAGTTATTCTGCTATTGATTCCTTCTAGTGTATTTTTCATTTCTGTTATTGTATTGTTCATCTCTGTTTGTTTGTTCTTTAATTCTTCTAGGTCTTTGTTAAACATTTCTTGCATCTTCTTGATGTTTGCCTCCATTCCTTTTCTGAGGTCCTGGATCATTTTCACTATCATTATTCTGAATTCTTTTTCTGGAAGCTTGCCGATCTCCACTTCATTTGGTTGTTTTTCTGGGGTTTTATCTTGTTCCTTCATCTGATATATAGCCCTCTGCCTTTTCATCTTGTCTATCTTTCTGTGAATGTGGTTTTTGTTCCACAGGCTGCAGGACTGTAGTTCTACTTGTTTTTGCTGTCTGCCCTCTGGTGTATGAGGCTATGTAAGAGGCTTGTGCAAGTTTTCTGATGAGAGGGACTGGTGGTGGGTATAGCTGACTGTTGCTCTGATGGGCAGAGCTCAGTAAAACTTTAATCCACTTGACTGCTGATGGGTGGGGCTGGGTTCCCTCCCTGTTGGTTGTTTGGCCTGAGGCAACCCAACACTGAATCCTACCTGGGCTCTTTGGTGGGGCTAATGGGGACTCTGGGAGGGCTCATGCCAAGGAGTACTTCCCAGAACCTCTGCTGCCAGTATCCTTGTCTCCATGGTGAATCACAGCCAACCCCCGTCTCTGAAGGAGACCCTCCAGCACTAGCAGGTAGGTCTGGTTCAGTCTCCCCTGGGGTCACTGTTCTTTCCCCTGGGTCCTGATGCACACACTACTTTGTGCGTGCCCTCCAAGGGTGGAGTCTCTGTTTCCCCCAGTCCTGTCAAAGTCCTGCAATCAAATCCCACTAGCTTCAAAGTCTGATCCTTTAGGAATTCCTCCTCCCATTGCCAGACCTCCATGTTGGGAAACTTGACGTGGGGCTCAGAACCTTCACTCCAGTGAGTGGAATTCTGTGATGTAAGTGTTCTCCAGTCTGTGGGTCACCCACCCAACAGTCATGGGATTTGATTTTACTGTGATTGCGCCCCTCCTACCGTCTCATTGTGGCTTCTCCTTTGTCTTTGGACGTGGGGTATCTTTTTTGATGAGTTCCAGTGTCTTCCTGTCCATGAGTGTCCAGCAGCTAGTTGTGATTCTGGTGTTCTCGCAAGAGGGAGTGAGAGCACGTCCTTCTACTCTGCCATCTCAGTTCAGGGTCCTGTGTACATTTTTTAAATTTATTTTTTATTGAAGTATAGTTAATTTACAATTTTGTGTTATATATACTCTTTTTCATATTCTTTTCAATTATGTTTTATCACAGGTTATTGAATATAGTTCTCTGTGCTATACAGTATGACATTTTTGTTCATCTGTTCTATATATACTAGTTTACATCCACTAATCCTGGACTCCCAATCCATCCTTCCCCCACTCGCTTGGCAACCACAAGTCTGTTTTCTATGTCTGTCAATCTGTTTCTGTTTCATTAATAAGTTCATTTGTGTCATATTTTAGATTCCACATATAAGCATTATCATATGGTATTTGTCTTTCTCTTTCTGACTTACTTCACTTAGTATGATAATCTCCAATTTCAACCATGTTGCTGCAACTGGCATTATTTCGTTCTTTTTTATGGCTGAATAGTATTCCATTCTATATATACACCACATCTTCTTTATCCATTCGTCTGTCGATGGACATTTAGGTTGCTTTCAGGTCTTGCCTATTGTGAATAGTGCTGCTACGAACATAGGGATACATGTATCTTTTTGAATTATAGCCTCGTCTGGATATATGACCAGGAGTGAGATTGCTAGATCATATGGCAACTCTGTTTTTTTAGTTTTTTGAGGAACCTCCATACTGTTCTCCATAGTGGCTGCACCAATTTACATTTCCACTATGAAACTGAGTACATTAAACAGTAACTCCCCATTCCCTCCTTCCCAGAGCTCCTGGAAGCCACCATTCTACTTTCTGTCTTCATGAATTTGACTTCTCTAGGTAGCTCCTATAAGTAGAATCATAGAGTATTTGTCTTTTTGTGACTGGCTTATTTTACTTAGCATAATGTCTTCAAGATTCACCCATGCTTATGTCAGAAGCTCCTTCCTATTTAAAGCTGAATGATATTCCATTGTGTGTGTATACCACATTTTGGTTTCCCATTCATCTGTTGATTGACCCTTGGGTTGTTTTTAGCTATTGCGAATAATAATGCTTATGAACATGGGTGTGCAAATACCTCCTCAAGATCCTCTCTTAATTCTTTTTGGTATATACCCAGAAGTAGAATTGCTGAATTTTATGGTAATTCTATGTTTAAGGTTTTGAGGAACCTGCATACCATTTTTCATAGCAGCAACACCATCTTACATTCTTATAAGCAGTGCACCAGTGTTCCAGTTTCTTCACATACCTGCCAGTACTTGTCATTGGCTATTTATTTGTAGCAGCCATACTCATGGGTGTGAGGTGGTTTCCTTGTGCATTTCCCTGATGTCAGTTTCTTTTTCTTGACTGGATCCCTTGTCTTCAATCCTACTCTGTTGCTATAGTCCTTAACAAGTCTGTCAGTTTCTTGAGGGTTTTTGTTTTCCAAATGTACCAAGACATTTATTATTTGTGTCTGTACAGATTTTGGAGACCAAAGACTTTTCTGACAGATGTGTTGTAAAGTTTCCATTTAGAGAGTCAGTTTCTGACATGAAGCAGTGGAATAGTTGATTCAGAAGAGCGAAGGTGGGAAAGCTGATTCAATTTAGCTCTAGAATGTCTGCTCCTCAGAGATATCTTTGCAATAGGTTTGTGTACTTTTAGTGAATACTTTTTGAGATTTTAGGTATTGCTTTTTATAGTATTGGCAGATTTGTGTATTTTCCAAGAGGCTCCAAGTGCCTGAAGGGTGGGTGGTTGTCTTTAAAACTTTCCACCTCCTAAGAATGTTTTATGAAGGAAGGTGTCCTGTGAACATCTGAGGTAAATCACTCCAGGAGGAGAGCACAGTGAGTGCAAAGACCCTAAGGCAGGAAATTGCCTGGAGTCTCCTGACCACAGCAAGGAGGCCAGTGGGGCCGGAGCACTGCTGAGAGAGAGGGCAGTGGTGTGAGATGGGGACAGAGGCAGTAACCGTGGTGGTAAAAGGTGTGATCCTTTACTAAGGTCACCATAACAAAGTACCACAAACTGGGTGGCTTCAAACTGCAAAGATGTGTTGTCTTATAGTTCTGGAGGTTAGATGACCAACATCAAGGGGTTGGCAAGGTCATGTCCTTCTGGAGGCTGTGAGGGAGAATCCATCCCAGGCTTCTCACCTAGCTTCTGGTTGTTGTGGGCAATCCTTAGCATTCCCTGGCTTGTAGATACGCTGCTCCAGTGTCTGCCTCTGTCTCTACATGGCATCCTCCCTATGCGTGTCTGTGCCCAAATTTCCCTCTTCTCATAAAGACACTAATCGTATTGGGTTAAGGGCCCTCCCTACTACAGTATGACCTCATCTTAAGTAATTATATCTGTAGCCACCCCATGTCCAAATAAGGGCACATTCTGAGGTACTGGGGGGTGGGGCTTCAACAAATCTTTTTGGGGGACACAGTTCAGCTCATAACAAAGGGCAATACTTTGCTGAACTGGAGAGCTGAAACAAAATGCATTATTTAACCGTAAGATAGCAGAGGCCTCACACTAGATAGAGGCCCAGAGACCATACAACTGCAGCCTCCTTGGAGCCTAGAAGTTTAAGGGTCTGGGAGCCAGAGTAATCAATGAAACCAGGGGATGGAGGCCCCAGGAACACTTGGCAAGGCCACAGGGGATGGAGGAGGTACACTGGGGCCACATGATCCCACCTATACGGGTGGGATCCACTGTTCCAACATGTACTAGAGCCTATTCTTTAACCTGTGGATTGAAGTCTGGGATAGGGGGGTAGGTGTTAGGAGCAAGGACTATTTAGGTTCAAATTCAAGTGCTGTGTGATCTTAGGCAAGTTACTTACCTTCTCTGTTTCTTGGTTGCTTTATCCGAAAATTGAGGAGAATAATATAAGCCATCTCAAAGGGTTATCATGAGGATTATATCTGTCTATCCAGAAGAAGAGCTTAGAATGGTGCCTGACCCCTCGTCACTGCCTCCCACATGTTCATGGACGTTGTTCCTGGGGTAGGGCTGGGAAAGATGATCCTTTCCAAGTGGAAAGATGGTTAATTCAAATGGAAGTTGAAAAGAGGTTAATGAAGACAAAGATGCTATATTTTCAGAGGCTTAGGTGGAGTTAAGGCAGCCAAGAAAGGATGATGAAGCATCCAGGGACCAGCAACAGCAGGATGTCAGGAAGAGCAAGGGGAGTTAGTGGAATCCGACGAGCATTGTCATAGGGACTGAGGCTGCCTTACAGGCTCTGTAGCTGTGGGGAGAAGCAGCGCTGCCAAACCAAGGCTGGCAGGGAGGAAGTGGGAGGAACAGTGCCTTCTGCCTTCCCCCTCCTCCAGCTTCCCGATCTCCTGCTGGTAACTTCCCATTCCTGCTGGTGATTTCCCAGCACTCATCTTCCCCTGACTGAACCCACCTGGAAGTCAAAGGACAGTGGAATCCAGCAGATTCCAGGGCCTAGAAGGACAGAGGATGGATCTAGAGAGGTAAATGCAGAATCCACAGCCCCCTGCCCCCCAAAGACTGTTTCTTACTGGGGAATCCAGGGCAACGTATTGAAAGCGGTGTATATTCCCGAGTCATACCGACTGGGAGAGAAGATGTAGCAGCCGGTGCTCACCCCAAATTCCATGTGTGTCCTATGGTCAGCTCAGGGCCACGCCACTACTTTGGGCCAATGGTCTGGGAGCAGAGGTGACATGGGTCACGTACTGGCCCAAGCGGTTAGGAGCCAGTGTACCTCCTCCATCCCTCTCTTGCCGTCACACAGTGAAACCGTGGAGGCCACAGTTTCAAGACAGCACAGCTTCAAGATGGAAGAGGAAAGCCCAGTTTATATCAGATTTAGCCTAAGTGAGAAGAAACCCCAGGAGTGGGGTAAGCCTCTGAGATTTGGGGATGGAGCATAACCTATCACATCCTCACCGACACGGAAGGAGAGGACCCAGGCCAGGAGGTGCCCTAGGCAGTGGAGAAGAAGTCCCTGCTGAGACTTGGAAATATGTTGGAAAATAGTTAAAAAGAAAAAAATCACCCCACTCACCTCCATCCCAGAAGGTGGCTGGAAGTTGACTGGTACCTAGGGTCCTACCTGTGTCCTCTTAGTGAGTGGGTCTCAAGAAGGAGAGCTTGGGGGCAGGGAGTGGGGAGATGAGGCTGAAGGTGCAGTGCGTGCTGGGGTGTGGACCAGGGTCTGAGGATCCGGGGTGTGGAGGATTAAGGCAGGAGGTGGGAGGGGCACTTCCCCTGCGTCCTCAGCCTGGCCGAGGCTCTAATTAGAAATGAAGTGTTTCAACAATAAAGCATTTTTTTCTTTTAAGGAGCTGAGGTGCTGAGGTAAATATTATACCCTTTGCAGATCGGTTTGTACCAGGACCATCAAAGGGTAAGGAGAGTCACCTTCTGAAAGTTAAATGTAAGGCTTTATGGGCTTCCCTGGTGGCTCAGTGGTTGAGAGTCCGCCTGCCGATGCAGGGGACATGGGTTCGTGCCCCCATCCGGGAATATCCCACATTGCCGTGGAGCGGCTGGACCCGTGAGCCATGGCCACTGAGCCTGCGCGTCCGGAGCCTGTGCTCCGCAATGGGAGAGGCCACAACAGTGAGAGGCCCGCACACCGCAAAAAAAAAAAAAAAAAAGTAAGGCTTTACCTGTCTTGCTGTTGTTTTTCTTTCTTTTAATATTTATTTATTATTTATTTGGTTACATTGGGTCTTAGATGTGGCACACGGGATCTTCATTGTGGCACACGGGCTTCTCTCTAGTTGTGGCATGAGGGCTCCAGAGCACGGGGGCTTAGTTGCCTCATAGCATGTGGGATCTTAGTTCCCTGACCAGGGATTGAAGCCGCATTCCCTGCATTGGAAGGCGGATTCTTAACCACTGGGCCACAAGGGAAGTCCCTTGCTGCTGTTTTAAATTAATGCCTAGAACATCACAGGCTTCACAAAGGAAACAGAAGCCCTGATGCATGAGTTGGGCCCAAAGGGAGCAGGTCCCGGGGCAAGTCCAGGGGGCGAGCGCCCAGCCGGGCCCAGTGATAGGAGAGCTCGGCCCGCGTCAGGTCAGAGCCCAGAGTCCAGGGGGTACCCGGTGGTCAGTGGTGGGGCTCCTGGCCCTGGAAGCTCAACACAAGAGAGATTCAAACCCAGAGACAGAAGCCTGTCAGCAGGACCTGCCACCTCAGTGAGCCTTGGCCTGGGTCTCGGAGCCCCGGACCTGGGTGGCGACCTCACAGGACCCAGACATGGGCAGCGGGAGATGCCAATGTGGAGAAATGGAGGCGAGGCTGGGTGAAGGCACCAGGAGAGGAAAATTTTCAACTGAGTGTGGGAGCTGGACCATATCCTCCCCAGGAAGACTCGAGGCTAAGCTGGCAGAGCCCCCAGTCTACTAACCGAGACGTCGTGTGCACGGCCACTGCCCCCGCACAGCCAGAGAGCCAGGGATCCCCAGCGCTGCACACGCAGAAAAGGTGGGGAGCATTAAAAGATGTGGTGCCGAGGCCACACCCCAAACCACTTGAATCAGAATGGCAGCGAGGGTGTGTATAGCGCTCCCCGGTGAGTCTCGCGTGCGGCCAGGCCCGCGCGCTGCCACGTGACACCAGCGGTTCTCAGAGTGTGGCCCCCAGGCCAGCAGTAGTACCTGGGAACTTGGTGGGAATGCAGATTCACAGGCCCTGCCCTGCCCTATTGCACCAGAAACTCTGGGGGTGGGACCCGATGAATTGTTTCGACACGTCCTCCAGGTGATTCTCACGCACACCGAAGTGCGAGAACCACTGCATTTTGGTGGCAGAAACCACCACCAGTCTGTCTGCTTCTCTTCTGCGCAGAATGGCCCTCCCTCTGGAGCGATAATCATAGTAGCAGGAGCCGGGTTCTGACTGCAGAGAGCTCCGATGGTCCCAGCCACTCTCTGAGGCAGGGACTTTTATTTCCCTCTAACAATCTGGAAACGCCCCCGCAAGTGATGATGCAAGGAGAGGAGGGGATGGACGGTTGTGCATTGGTAGGTTCTATCTTCTCCTCAAGCCCTTGTGGGAGCAGCATCACTTGGGGAGGCTCTGGGCGGGTTGCTAAGAAAGGCTAAACTGTTCCGCTTCTTCCCGACGGGAAGAGGCCCAGCCATTCCATTTCATCTCAGCCACAATCTCCCTCCCAGCCCTGTAGCTTCCCTGAATTATTTGGAGCAGGCGTTCTGAGAGCCACAGACTGCACTCCCTGTGGGGTTCAGGGCCCCCTTTGCCCTTTGGATGGTCTTAGCACCATGATATGAGAAATACAGAAGGAAGCGCCTAGGAGCGCAGGGTGGCCTGGGAAGCTGCCTGCCACTGTCTCCACACACCAAATGCACAGTGAGGCAGGGCAAGGGGTGGCTAAGTAGGAGGTAGTATGAATCCATTCTCTCCAAAAACTTCTATCGGCATTGTATTGTCAGGGCTCTTCCAAGAAACAGAACCAAGAGGAGATTTTACATGTATAAAATAAGTTGTTCTGAGAGAATGAGACACAGGAACAGAGGAGAGTGAAGAAGAGAAATAAACAGCGTTCCAGTAACATTGGAATTCCTGGTTCCAGGAACGCCTAAGCCCTCTCCTCCTCTGATTTTATTATATATGAGCCAATCAATTCCAGCATTTTGCTTGATATGAGTATATTAGATTTCTGTTGCCTACATCAAGAGAGGCTTCGGGCTTCCCTGGTGGCGCAGTGGTTGAGAGTCCGCCTGCCAATGCAGAGGACGCAGGTTCGTGCCCCGGTCCGGGAAGATCCCACATGCCTTGGAGCGGCTGGGCCCGTGAGCCATGGCCGCTGAGCCTGTGCGTCCGGAGCCTGTGCTCCGCAACGGGAGAGGTCACAACAGTGAGAGGACTGCATAACGCAAAAAAAAAAAAAAAATAGAGAGGCTTGAGCTATATAAGGAGGGAGGGGCACAGCGCAGGGCTGGGGCGAGGGAGCGAGGCACCCCGGCCCACAGTGCAACGAGGCCTTGCTCCGGCTCCTGAAATTGCACAGCTGGCATCTTATGTGAGCCCCTTCTTAAATTTGGTGCCCCTGGCACTTCTTTTTCCTCACTCTTCTTGGTCCTGGGTAGAAATCCCAGTATTTGGCCACAAATGGAAGTCTTGACTTTGGGGCACTCAAAAATATAATTGTCCACTGACTCCTTTGTTTGTTCATTTATTAAACAAACAGTGATTGGGTGCCTACTGGGTGCCCAATGTTGTGGTTGGCACTGGAAGGGGCAGCAGATGAAGTTTGGTCCCTATGGGGCTGACAGTCTGGCCAGGAAGACAAATGTTGAGAAAATAGTAACTTGAGCGACGAGTCTTAGAGAAGCGCAGGTATGGGTGTCGGCACTGTAGCTGGAGGACCTGGAGTGGACACGCTAACTGAAGACTGAAGGATGAATACAATTTAGATTGCAGGGGGTGGGTGAGAGCGAGAACCTGTGTGTATTGGAGAAGGGAACGTCATCCCAGGTAGAGAGGCAGCACATGCTCAAGTACTCTCCATATCCATTCAATAAACACTTGTTCCAAGTCTATTAGGAACCAGGCATGGGTTAGCCTTCAGGGATTATGGAGATAAAATCATTATCCTGCCCTCAAGGAATTGACCCTAACAGGGAAGGAACCAGACACATTAGGGGCCCTTGACCATGCAGAGCAACACGTTCGCTGGGGTACAGGATAGGATGTTCAATTCAACCAGAGTGGATAAAAGAAGGCTTCCAGGAGGGGTAACGCCTGCCTGAGCTGGATTCTGAAAGATGAGTAGATACTAGCCAGTCCAAAAAGTATTCAGGGCACGCCAAGAAGAGAGACCAGCCAGGGAAAGGCAGAAAGGCGAGGGATCGCAGGATGATGCTTTAAATGATGATTAGGTGCCCAGGCTAGCCCATGCAATTTAATATGGACCTGAAATACTATACTTTTATGAAGAATAACCGTAGCAATAATACTATAGTAGAGTTGCATCCACGGCATCTTTCAGTGAGTCCCACGCAGCAGTTTTTCTTCCAGCGTGAGAACAGATAGCTATTTCTTTAGCAGAACACAAGATGAAACATTTGGCTTGCATCTGAGGATCTGTGCTGCATGAAAAAAAATACACATCTTTAAACTAGAATGGAATTCAGTGCACGGAGATGTTTGCACCATTAGCCTGAGAAGCTAGAAGGAACTGAGATGGACCAAGGGATCTCCAGATTTATGTCTCACAGGTATCACACTCTCTCTGAGGCATGGCTAATTGAGAAGAATGGCAGGCAATTGTCTACACATTTAAATTGTTATTGTCTCTTTCTTTCTCTCTGATCACACAGATATGAAAATTTACATATGATGCAATTTTACTATTTGCAAGGAACATGGCCTCTTAGGAGAACACATGCTGGAACCGGAATGCCTGGTCTGAATCCCAGCTCCACTTTCTGTGTATCCTTGACCAAGTTACTTCTCTTTGCCTCAGTCTCCTCATCCATAAAATAGGAATAATAATACCCTTAGGAGAAATAAATGAGCTGACATACATAAAGTGCTTAGGTGAGTGATTGCACACAGGAAGTACCCTTTTAAATAGGAGTCCTTGTCATTGTTCTTAGCGGTCTGTTATTTTAAATAATCTTAAAGCCGCAGTGTTACCACCTTTCAGACTGTTTCTGTGGGAAAGGCAGGAGGGAGCTTGTTTCCTGCCCACAGGAGCCATTGTTAAAGGGCTGATGGGGTAGGGAAGATAGACCAAGCTTGGGTTGGGGTTTGAGAGTTGGGGGGCAGATTTGAGGGGTATGGAACGCCAGACTGAGAACTTGCCCCCATGCCACGCCCTGGATCAGTACAGATCAAGTATGTGTCATTCCTTGGTGTGGGCAGCAAAGGGTGGGTGAGGCCAGCTGGCCAGGGTACTCCCAGCATCTTTTCATTTGGCCCATATCCGGGACAGCTTAGCCCGGAACAAAACACTTTGTCAGGCCTGGCCAGAGGTAACCCCATGGGAGGTGGGTTCATCTTTGATGTGTATCCCCCCCCCATCCCTGCACCAATATCCAGCTTGTCTGGTCTTTAGCCCCACAAGTCTAGGGTCTTAGTCCCATGAACTCAGCCGTGGCTGCCTCAAACCTGTTCCTTCCTCTCCCAAACCATCAAGTCCCCAGGCAAAGTCCTCCCTCCCCACTTAGACCCCTTCAGCCTGCAGCGTTTTTACTCAAAGTGTGGTCAGCAGCCTTGGCACCTCCTGAAAGCCTGTTAGAAATGCAGAATCCTATGGAACAGAATTTGAATTTTAATAAGACCCCCCAGGTAACTTATTTGCATGTTGCAGTTTGAGAGACACTGACCTACATGACTGATTCCTCTTCTGACTGCTCTCCCATGGTCCTTGCCAACCATCTGAAACTGCCTTCACCATCTGTGCCAGGAGAATGGCCCTCCTATTATTGTGCTTTTGGGGCATGGGATTGGAGTTCATCTCACACTTTCAGTCTCTGCATCATCTGTCCTCTTTCTGCTCTACCATTCTTGAGAGCACACCCTCTTCCTTGAATTTCCCATGGCAGCACATATAACCTCTACTGAAGGCCTGGGCTATTACACAGCAGAACAGAAAAAAAAAAAATTATACTTTAAATTATATATATATTAAATTATATATATATAATTATTATATATAATTATTATATATTATATTAATATATATAATATATTAAATTATATATATAATAATTATATATAAATATATATACATTTTTTGACTGCGCCACACGGCTTGCAAGATCTTAGTTCCCCAACCAGGGATTGAACCTGGACCGCTGCAAAAGCACCGAGTCCTAACCACTGGACTGCCAGGGAATTCCCTAAATTATATTTTTAATCAAAGTGTCACATCAGAGTTCAAAAAGTCAATGAAGACTAAAAATTACAAAAACAAAACTAAAAAACAGTAAAGCCCTGTTCACCTCCATCCCCACTTCCCTCTGGAAAGTCAAACATTCTTCTAGGTTTTTCTTCAGCTGGAAACCTCCATATACCACCGTTTCTTAATTCAATCATTTTAAACTTTTTCTCTTGGCTTCCTATTTTGATACATGAGGATTTAGCTCTTTAAAAATCCATTCCTTTGTCCATTTTCCAAATATAGTTTTGTCTCAATTTTTGGTCAAACCAATTATTTGGTGTTTTCAATACTCAAGTTATCCCTGCAATCAAGAACATGCCTTTCTGTTTGGGCAAATTTTCTCATATTATTTCTTTAATAATTTCATCCTCTGTACTGAATTCTCTGTTTCCTCCATCTCTGGAGTGTGTATTCACTTATCTTATTATTTTTGTATTAATCTTACCCACTGCAGAGACATCCAGTGTCCCAAATTACATATTCACTTTTGTGTAAATTTTAATTTTTCTGTAGTTAATAATTGCATCATTTGATCTCTTTTCTTTGAACCTGTGATTAACTTTCCTGCATCCTATCACAGCTGTGTACAAAATGTCTTTCCACACAATCTTCCACTTGGTTATAGCAGTCAGATAATTTATTGTTGTCATTTTCCACCAGTCTTAGTTGGTTTGGACTGCTATAACAAATTACCATAGACTGGATGTCTTAAACAACAAATATTTATTTATCACAGCTCTGGAGGCTGGGAAGTACACGATCAGGGTGCCAGCAGATCTGGGTCTGGTGAGATCCTGCTTCCTGGTTTGCAGATGGCTGTCTTCTCATTGTATCCTCACATGGCAGAAAACAGAGATAATGAAAGCAAGCGCTCATGTCTGCTTGTAAGGGCACTAATCCCATTCATGGGGGCTTCACCCTCATGACTTAATTATCTTCCAAAAGCTCCACCTCCAAATGCCATCACATTGGGGGTTAGGATTCCAATGGATTAATTTTGGTAGGACAAACATTCGGTCCATAACACCACACCTCTCCCCTCGGATATCCTCTATTTTCCAACTGCCCAAATATAAATCTGGGATCTTTCTTCACCATCCTCCCAGGGATTCCTTTTAACTCTCTCCTGTGAATCTCATTTCCTGACTTTCCTCTTTTTTGTTTACTTCTTAATTTTGACTAAGAAATATCTTCCAGTAGTTTCCTGATAACTTTTTTGAGATTTTGGATGTCTGAAAATGTCTTTATGTATGTATGTATGTATGTTCACACTTGATAGTTTGGCTGGGTATAGAATTCTAGGTTGCAAATTCTTTTTTAACTCACAATTCTGAAGACGTATCCATCCTACTGTGTTTAAGTTCCTAGTGTTGCTGTCAGAGGCCTTTGTTAGTCCTTATCTTTAATGTATGACTTTTCCCCCCTTCCATCTCTCAGGAAGCTTTCAGTGTCTTGGGATGTTTTGCCATTTCACAAAGATGTATTTCTTTTTATTCATTTTGTTGGGCATTCCATGGGTCCCTTTAATCAGGAAGCTTATTAGTTTAGGGAATGTACTTCAGTTTGGGGACATTTTCTTGTATAATTGCTTTAGTGATTGTCACTGTACTGTATTCACTATTTCCTCTTTATCTGGAATTTTTATTCTTTGGAAGATGATCCTTCTGGGTTAGTTTCCTAATTTTTAAATTTTTTTCTTCTATTTATCATGTTGCCTTTTCTCTACTTTCTGATAAACATATTTGACTTTCTCTTACAATTTTAAAAATTAATTTTAGATTTTGGCTCTCATAGTTTTAATTTCCTAGAACTCCTTTCTTTTTCCTCTGAATGTTCTGATGATCTTTGACTACCTGTACTTACTTAAAACTGAGAATCTCAAAGCTGATTGGAAGCTCAAAGATGATTAGAATTTCTGAAATGAGGCAAGGGCACTTGTTTATTTGTGGGTTCAACTCATGGGTAATTTAAGGGGCTAGCTGATTATTTCCTGGAGAATCCCTAATGTCAGTAACTGTAGACCTGTTCTGAAACTGAGCAAGAAAAGGGGCTGAGGATATCACCATTCAACAGATTTTCACTTTCTCCCTGTGTTTAGCTCAGCATCTCATCCCCACCCTCTATGCCTGGTGTCCTTGAATACAGGGCTTCACTGATTAATTTTTTCTAGAATTTATATCTCATGTCTACACTGCAGATGGGGCTGGGGGTGGTTTCCTGGGCCTCTCTGATTAATTTTTTCTAGAATTTATGTCTCATATATATGCTGGAGGGGGGACTGGATTTGTTTGCCTGACAGGTAAGGCAGAATTGGGGACCTGGAAGTTCTAACTGCTCCTTATTCTGGCTTTCAAAGGTGTCTCCCATTTTAACCCACAGTCACACCCTCCCTTCCTGCATCCAACGACTCCCACCTCAGAGTGGGCAAATGGATGGGATCCTTTTCAGTGTCCCCGTCTCAGACACTCAGGTTTACCCTCCCTGGTTCTGCCAAGTGGTTGGCCATTCCTCCTCTATTACCTTCATCTGTTTTTCATTTTCACACATTATAGTTTAAGGTTACAAAGGTGCATCACAAATGTATCTGTTTTCACCTTCCTTGTTGTTTGAGGTTGATTTCGGTACAAAAAGAGATCGAAACTGTCACTTATTCTGCCACCCTAAAATTTAGCAAACACATTAAGCATGCTTTTCTCAAAGCCCCTTTGCCGTCTCTGCCAGTGGGAATTCCACATTTGCCATGTCTTCCCCTCATATGCTGCTGCCTGCTGGCCTTTTCTCCCCCTGCATTCCTTATCTCCTCCCACACCACCTCTCCACTTTTCTTATTTTCCTTTCCTACTGCGGAGAAGTTCAGGCTTCTCTTTATTCATCCCTCTTCTTTCCGATTTTGTCCAAGAATCTTTCTTCACTCAAATGGTGCATTAGTTCCTAGAGCTGCTGTAACAAATTCCACAAACTGGGTGACTTAAAGCAACAGATATTTATTCTCTCACAGTTCTGGAGACTCAAAGTCCAAAATCCAGGTGTCAGTAGGGCTGTACTCTCTCTGAAGGATGAGGAAGACTCTCTCCTTGCCTATTCCCAGCTTCCAGTGGTGGCTGGCAATCCTTGGCCATCAGCTGCATCATTCCAATCTCTGCTTCCAACATCACATGGCCCTGTTCCCTCTGTATGCATCTGTGTATTTCCGAATCTCCCTCTCCTGATAAAGACACCAGTCATGTTGGATTTAGGACCTGCCCTAACCCAGTATGACTTCGTCTTTTCTTGATTAGTGGACAGGAACTTTCGGGAGACACTTTTCGACCCAGTACAAATGGTTTTTAAGGGTTTTTTTGCTGAGCAAAGACTAGTTCTCTCCCTAAAAGGAGCTCCTCTTTTCGCTCTAAAAATAATATATTTTTTCTCCTCACTACTATAATTCTTTAATTTCTTAGGACTACCAATTTTGTTTCCCCAATTATTCTGAAGTGACATTTTGCCTGGGATTGTATATGATGACCCTGTACGTTCCCACAGTCCCTAGCTCAGTGCCATGCCCATAGTAGGTGCTAATTGTTAAAAACAAGACAACAGGCCCAGAATAGAGTTGCTTATGCTAAGCCCCACATCACTAAACTGAGCTCTCCCAGAAATGGAGTCTTAAACCAGTCAATCAGGAATCATCTGACCAGCACTGATTAGGTCATCTGTCTGATAGACCCCTGCCATTACCTAAAGGAAAGTAACTTTGCAATAACCAAATCCCTTGTTTGCCTAGTGTAACTTTATTGTTCCTACTCTCTTCTGCCTGTAACAGTCTTTCATTTTGTACAGCTCCTCAGAGCTCCTTTCTATCTGTGAGATAGGATGTTCCCCAATTCAAATTGATTTTTGCTCAAATAAACTGTAAACATTTTTAATATGCTTCAGTTTATCTTTTAACATTAATAAGTATTAGGAAATAAACTTGGCTCTCATGTTTGCCCAGTGCCCTGGTTTATCTGGCTCTTCAGTGGGAAAGTGATCTGATGATCATTACCCTCCCAGAGCTTCTGCATTTTAATAATTCCCATGGACAACCTTCTGTGGGTCCCCAGTGTTTGCTGAATAAAATCAAAACTCAGCCTGACATGTAAGCACTTCACAATCAGTCTGGGGGTGTTTCTAGTCTTTTCTCCCATTTATCCTTTGCTGTCTCCATTCTCCAAACCAACCGGACTCTTCCCTAGCTCAGTGCTTTTGCTTGGCCACACTCCCTGCCTGAATTGGTCTCCCTTACCTATCTCCCAGTGAACTTCTACTCACCCCTCAAAACCCAGTCCAAAAGCCCCTTTCTCTGTGAAGTCTCTTTTAATTCCCATAAGCAGAATTCATCTCTTCTGCCTGGCTGATCCCCACCATTGTGAGCACAGCTCCATTTTAACACTTGCCACATTGTGAGGGAATTTGGAGTGTCTGTGCCCACCCTGAGCTACACTGTGAGGTCCTGTCATGTCTACTAAGCACAGTGTCTGGCGAACAGTAGACATCATTATGTTTGTCCAATGAGGTCATGATGGTGGCATTGACAGCAAACAGGCCTAGAAGCCTTTTAGCGCTTCTCAACCCATACCTGAGGAACTTCTGCATAATTTCTCATAATTTCTCAGCATGGTCATTGGGAATTAGAGGAGGGAATGGGGGTTTATGTAAGTAATCCAAACTCTATTACTTAAAAATCAATCCAAGGCAACTTAATCTTTTATGGCTTCTAAACCTTAGGCAATATAGGACAGTCCTTTCCTTAGAGGAAGCTGGGGAGGGTGTGGAATCCTGGAGAAGGGAAGTAACTCCTTCTATTTTCCCCTTCAGTGTCTTAGGCTCACTCCAGGCAGCTCAGATCTCAGGGGCTTATTGTAATGCAGCTCAAGAACCAGGCAGTTATAAAAAATGCAGAGCTCAAGGGGCTGACTCTTCCCTCATCATCTCTCTTACACAGGCTGCAGCGTTCATCTGTCTGTCTGTCGCTCCTCTCTTGGTGAAGTAGACGTGCCCAGGGCCCTGCCCAGAGCCCTCAGACCTTGCCGTGTGCCTCTGACTGTTGCAAATGCCAGTACGTGCGTCTCTGTGCCTACGGAATGTTATTCTGGGGCCATGGAAGGCAGCTTCTTCCACAAGCAGAAGGTCAGAATGCTAGAAAATCCACCTGTCTGGGTACAGCCCTCAACCAGTGACTCCCAGGAGCTGCTGTATAGATGCCCCAACCTCCTTCCCTCTTGGCTGGGGATAAATCTGAGGTGTGCGTATTCCAATTTCCCCCCGGATGAAGCTCCCGTCGCCCACATCCGTGCACCATTTACTGACTACCTTTCCTCACCCTTATCCCTTCCCGACTCCTCTTCTGGAATTTCCTGGGACTACTGCCCAAATATTTTGAGCGCAAATTTGTGCTCAAATTTTTGTCTCAGAGTCTGCTTCTGAGGGAACCCAAACTAAGAAACATGGCAACTCTATTCTCTGGAACTTTTGCTCTGTTCTCCTGTTACCATTTGACTTATCCTTTCTTCTAATCTCTGGAACCTTTTTAAAAAACTTCATAGCTCTGCTCTTTCATGTCTTTTACTTATACGTTTTAATAATTATTTCTACTTTCTCATAACTTGCACCATCTGCACCTCGTGGCCCTCGCTTTACCATGTGCTATGTCTCCTTACGTCTCCTTTCATTTACTATTCCCACTGCTCACTGCCTCGCTCTTCTAATTTCTCCGTTTATGATTTCTTTCCTTCTGCCAACTTTAGGTTTTGTTTGTTCTTCTTTTGATGGCCCAGGTCATCTGTGTTGCATAGGGCACTAGCTGACCCATGGACGGGCTGCTCTCGGCTCAGCTGATCACAGCTGGTCCAATCAGCAGTGCCGGAGGAGGGAGAAGGCACAGCAATCTTTTATATGGACAATTCATGGTTTCTCAATTCTATTATACTCTTTTCTTACCTTTTCTTTCTTTCTTTTTTTTTTTTTGGCTGTGCAGCCCCATCATGTGGGATCTTAGCTCCCCAACCAAGGATCGATCCCGTACCCCCTGCAGTGGAAGCACAGAGTCCTAACCACTGGACCACCAGGGAATTCCCTCTCAATTTTATTTAAAATGTAACTTCAACTTCTCCTTCCCAATCAGAGTGTCCCACTAGGTCACTCCAGTGCTGAAATTCTGAAGCCACCGTGGGTTTGTATAAATTAAGACATGGCCTAGGAACTGGCCCTCCGCCAGGCTGTGGGCAGGACCTTTTCTGGGAAAAGGCTGTGTATGTGAGGCCAACGTATTTGACCGGGTGAGTAGCCCCAGCTCTCTGTGAAAGAAAATTTTGTTTTAATGGTTACAAAAGAGCTTGGAAAATACAGAAAAGCACAAAGAAAATAAAAGCTACAGGAAATCCCAGCACTGAGATAATCACGCCTTGCATTTTAGGGCCTTTCCTTCTGTGTGTGTCTCTACATCTAGAAGGAAATATTTCTTCCCATAATAAGAAGACTGTCCTACATATGCTGCTTTTTATAACCTGCTTTTTTCACCTTATCACTGAACATTTTTCCGTGCCATTAAATATGCTCGTACGGCCTCATTTTAGGTCAGCCAGCCTTCAGACACCGGGCTTCCTGCCCTGACGAGATGAATTCTCAGCCCTGCCTTCCCCAGGACACTCAGCTGTGAAAGGCACTGATTTACACAGGTAACTCTAATGAGCTCATCTTTCTTCCTGCTACAAAATTTCAGCTACACCTATGTGGATAGCTGCCCTATGGGGCCTGGTGTGTCTACTGTGGCGGAAGCTTCCCCAAGGGCCCCAGACTCACCAGGGAAATCACCAGTCAGCCCTCTACAGCTTCCTCATTCCCCACATGCTCTCTGCAAAGCCAGCTCAGGGCTCTGTAAACTCAAATCATCAAAAACTCAAGAGCTGGAAGCTCCCTTAGGAGACTGCTCCAGTCTCCTAAATTAGAAACAAGGAACCAGGCTGAGAGAGGGGAAGTGACATGCCCACACTCGGCCAGGGAGCAGGGGGCAAGGTGAGGACTCAAGCTGTGTCCCTGTGACCAAGCCCAGTCTCTTCTTGCTGTGACCCCAATGCCTGTCGGGAGTTGGGGTTCTCCTCATGGGCCCATCCGCCCTGCAGGACGAGGTCTCATGGCATTCCCAAACCCGGGATGGAGTTTGCAAACCTAAATCCCCAGCCCAAGGATCAACCTTGGGGGATGTGGCTGGCCCCGCCCCGCCTCCTTCTGGATCAAGCCCTGGTTTCACATCCCTGGGTGTGGTGTGGTTGGAACAGCTGCTTTTCTGGATGTCTGCGGTGGCCATGCCTTGGGGCTGAGTAAACATTCCAGCAGCAACAGGCCTTCCTGTCTCTAGGGCCTATGCTGGGGAAGTGTCTGGGCTCTGGAGAAGCAACAGAGAAGGAGCCCGCAGCTTTGCAGACTCTCACTAAGCCACAAAGACCTGCTCCAGGCCTCCAAGCTTTCTGAGTCAAGGAGCAGATAGCAGTGGTTGGAGCAGGCCCCAGGAGTCCAGGACAGCCCTGCCCCTCTAGCTGCATTGTCATTTGGAGATGCCCTCGGGGCCGACCCCAGCCCGTGTAGGGCGTCTCTGGTTACCAGGGGAATCTGGGGGGAGGCTTTGCCCCTGGGTGATGAGAGAGTTTGCCTCAGGGAGCGGTTCTTCCAGCTGAAAGCCAGCTCAGTATGAAATGGGAGAGGGATTACCCCAGCGCCCCATCTGCCATCCTGAGGAGTCCTGGGCTCCTGCCTGAGTACAGAGCCCTGGGGCCTAACATTTAAGCAGCATGAATGGAATTCCGAGGCCTTATTCTCCCCCTTTACTGAGCCAGGGACCCAGCCTCGGGGACCCCCCAGGGCCCAGGCCTAAGGCAGAGGCAGGGCACCCGCTCTCATCCTAGCAGCCAGGCGTTTCCTTCCCTCCCATAGCTCTGCCTTAGACACCAGGCTGCTTTACCCCATCGTCTAGCTGGTGTCTTTCTTCCAGGGGGAAACATTTGGTGAATGCGAGCCTTCTCCAAATGTAGACCCCTTTAGCTCTTTTTCTGCGTCTTAAAGACACGTCACTCTGTTTCATCTTCAATCCACTTGCTTCCCCTGCAGATTTTCTTATGTGGCAAACAAGACCGAAAAACTCCTGCTGGCTGCCGTGTTTGCCGAAAACAAACCCAGTTTTCTTACCGTCTTAGAAACCAGATAAGTAAGACAGTGAGTGACCCTGGGGAAATGACGGGTGGACAGACTCTCCTGTTTAATAACGATAATAGATCATTAATGATTTCCTTGATTGGGAGCAAAGCCCAATGCCTACCAATCCTTCACTCACTGTCAGGAACTCTTTGCTAACTCTTACACCCCACCTCCAGGCTAGGAAACCAGAATTCTTACTCAATCTCTTTGGATTTAGAAAGTTCACCGTGATTTCCACTCTGCCAAAGACAGTATCCACTTTCACCACTGCAAGCCCACAAGTGTAGAGTGTTTCTACCTACCATCGCTGCGGGGAAAGGAGAGAGATGCCTCTGGAGGGGCCAGTGGTTCTGAGCTTGGCTGCCAAGCAGAAGCAGGGAGAGTTGGAGGGGAGGGTGGAGACCAAGGGACAGGGAGAGGAGGAGTGAATGAAGAGACAAGAGAGGAGGTGCGCTGGATACCCAAGCCTCAGACTCACCAATCCTGCTGCATGCCGTGGCCAACAGCGCCACAGGGAGAACCAAGCTCGACCGAGGGCAGCCCTGCCTGGCCCGGCTTATGCGAGAAGCCAAGAAGCCAGCGGGGCCAGTTTTCCAGGCAGGACCAGCTACGTAATTTGTGGGGCTTGGTGCAAAATAAAATTGTGGGACCCCTTGTTCAAAAATTAAAACTTCAAGATGGTGACTGCAGAGCCGAAAACCAAGTGTGAGGTCCTGCGCGAGTGAGTCCAGGGCTGAGACTGGGGTTTTAATGGATCACTGGGCCGATGGAGATGTCGTTGATTAAGATTAAAAACAAACTGGGGGAGGGACATGATAGGTTAAGCTAAGGGACGGAAGTTACATCAATAACAGCTCGTTATTGTGTACCTGCTGTATCTCAGGCCCTCTTCTAACTAAGCGCCTTCTGTATGTTATCCAATTTGATCTTAGGACAACTGTAGGGTAGAGGCGCTATCATCATCATCATCATCATCATCATCAACATCATCATTAGCAGCTGCAGCAGCAGCATCTTCCAGATGAGGAAGCCGAGGTACTGAAATGAATATAAAACCATTATGTAACCAAAATGGAAATGCTTACTTGACCACTGTGACCATGAGTTAACTTAAGGGTTGAGTAATTTGCTCAAGGGCATAAAGCTCTTAAGTGGGAGAGGTGGGATTAGAATGTGGCCCAGGGCCCATGCCCCTAACCATTTGACAACACTGCCTGTCTGTAAACACGGAGCACAGCTCAGCCAAGTGGACCTTCCTTACGAGGAACTCTCCTACTGTAAAAAGAAGCTTCTGACAGAGGTGTTCAGAGAGACGTGGGCTGGAGACATTTGAAGGCAGGAGGGCCCTTTATCAAGGGGACTCTGACCTCCCCTCACTGGGGAGTTGGATTAAATAACAGCAATTCTAATAACAAGAGTCAGCACTCTCTCAGTAGTCGTGATGAGTCAGGCACTGCACCAAGTGCTCTACAAACATCTTTAAAGCCTGGATGTTGGTACCTGGTCCCCGTGTTATAGAAGGAAAGAAGCCCAAGGGTCACAGAGCTTGGAGCTGTCACTCCCCAGTGTCAAGGAGGTGGACTCGAACCCAAAGCTGCCTGCCTCCAAAGGCCTTGCTTCTAACAGCTGTATAACACAGCCTGACTTTTAAGGTCCCTCCCACCCCCAAGACGTTGTATTTCTAAATCTCCACTGGGAAATTATTCTGCATCCGCCCATGAGATTTCATTTTAGCCTGTGTTGATATTTTTACTGAGAGCTTTGAGACTGCTGGGGGCCCAGGAATCTGTTCCCTGTCTTGAATCAGTCCTCTGGAATGTTGGCCCAAACCCTGGCCAGATCGTTCTGATTCTTTCTCCTTTGCATTTTACAATCTGGGTTTCCGGTAAGCTCCGGTGAAGGCCCGTGCTTCCGATTTCACCCTTATTTAAACTGACAGCTTCGTGAGTTCTGTCATACTGTCCAGAAAAGCTAGAGAACTCTTTCTCTGAGCCAGGAAGTGTGTGGCAGCCCCTGTTCTCAGCCTCTGTACTCAGAGCTAAAGGCCCAGATTGAAGGGCTCTGGTTTGGGATTAAACTAGAGCTTTCCCCAGTTTTCTCTCTCCATTTCCGAAGCAGCCCCCAAGGATTCCGTCATCTGGTCCCAGAACTGCAGGCACCAGCAAATCTCTAAGGATCTGATCCGAAAAAAACGGGTCCCAGGACACAGATCTCTGGTTTCCGTCTAGATATTCAGCTCTTCCAAAGACCCGTTGTGTCACCTGTATTAGTTTCCTGTGGCCGGTGTAGCAAAGTCCTACCAGCTTGGTGGCTTAAAATAACAGAAATGGATCCTGTTGCAGTTAAGTCCAAAATCAAGGTGTCAGCAAGGCTGTGCTCTCTCTGAAGGCTCTGGGGGAGTAACTGCTCCATGCCTTCCTCTTAGGTTCTGGTGGCCAGCAATCCTTGTTGTCCCCTGACTTGTAGACATATCACTTCAATCTCTGCCTTGTGATCACATGGGTTCATGCTGTTTGTCTCTGTCCGTATGCCTCTTCTTCTATGGACATTAGTCATCTTGGATTAGGTCCACCCCTCATCTTAACTTTATTACATGTGCAAAGACCTTATTTCCAAATCAGGTCACATTTACAGGTACCAGAAGTTAGCACTTCAGCATGTGTTTTGGGAGGGACATAATTCAACCCTCAACACCACCCAAAACTCAGTCAGTGAGTATATTGCTGGGGACCCTTAGACAGCATTTCCTGTGTGCTGACTCACTCCCTGTGTAAGCCTCACCAGGACTTACACAGTGAAGCAGGTTCTATTATCATCTCCACCTGACAGATGAGGAAACAGGGGGCCAGAGAGGTTAAGCAGCTTGTCCAAAGTCACACGCAGCTACCAAGAGGAGCCCTGAGACCACAGCAGGGGACAGAGCTCGGCATTTCACCAGGACTCTGAACAGCACCGTTCTCAGTTTACGATGAGCTGGGAAAGCAAGGCTCAGCCCCATCGTGTTAAGAGCTTTGGACCCGTTGAGACCGAGGCTTCCCTACCAAGGGAAGCCCTGGCTCCGTGTTCGATGCCCTGGCTTCACACTCCTTTCCTTTGCGTCAGATCATTTCTCTGAAACCCAGTTTCTCCATCCGTAAGACAAGATCACAGATGCTGCCTGACCCATCTCAGAGAATGGCTAGGAGGATCAATACCAAGACTTGCGCTGGCTTCTTGGAAGCCCCATAGATGTGCGTTATGATCACCCAGGCCCTTGCTTCCTGCAGGTCTTTGCTTCCTTCAGGTCTTTGCTCAAACGCCACTACTCTCTTGGAGCTTCCCCAACCACTGTATCTAAACTAGCGCCATCCACCGTACCATCCCCATTTATCTCTTCACCTAAATTTCTGACTATCTGACATACTTATTTGTTTATGGTCTGTCTTACCTGTTTTAGAATGTAAACTCCGAGGGGGCAAGAGCTTTGTCTATTTTGTTCCCCATTGCAGCCCCAGTGCCTACAACAGTGCCTGGCACATAGCAGGACTCCATAATATTTGTTGATTGAAGAAATGAATAGCTTAACGTAAAGTGGCAGCTTCTTCTCAATTACGTGATTGGAGTAGAAGAAGGACAGTTTTTCCACTAGAACCTAAGCTCCATGAGAGCAGGAAACCATGGCCGTATGATTCATTGCTAGAGTCTCAGTGCCTGGAACAAAACACAAGGTACTCGATCAATATCTGTGAGGTGAATGGATGAGGAAAAAGGCTGCCAGACAGACAGAAACCATGCTGTTCTGGCCTCTGGGGAGTGAGAAGCTAGGGGAGGCTGCGGCTGGGACAGAGCTGGACCTTCAAGGATTCTGGAAGGTGGGGGAAAGGAAGAAGCGCCTTCTAGCTCAGAGGGGCAGAAAGGACAGTGGGACGGTGAAGGGACAGTGTTCGAGCAGGTGGGTGGCAATGGGCAAGGCTCGTCTGCAAAATCAGGAGACCGGATGAGAACAACGTTGGCCTGGAAGGTAGAGAGGCAGAGTGGTTGCGTCTGATCATGAATCACCCAAATGCCGGGTGAAGTGAAATGTATATTTTCTCCCAGCGCTATGCATCAGGGACATCACAAGAAACGATCGGAAGTGTGGAATGATGAGGGCTATGTCGCTAGGCTTCTCCCCCCTACCCCCTCCAGTCTCACCGATGATCTCAGCCTCAGCAAAGGCCAGGGAGAGTTTAGAAGTAACTGCTTCTCAGGCAATTAAACTACCTCCAATTTTATAAGTCTGAATATGTCAGAGGATCTTGTTACCTCCATCTTTGGGCCCAGAGGCCATATTCTCATCAAACCTAACTGGCTTGTAAGAAGAGCCGACATCTGGGTGATAAAGCAGACTGGTTGTCTCCCTGCTCCTGTCTGATTACTGTTTGCTGAGCAAACTCAGACGGCCCCTCAGGGGGTCCTGGGGTTCCGGGGTGGGGGGGGGGAACGCTCCCCCGCCCCAGCACTGGGATGCCAGGAATTCCCTTAATGCAGGTCGCAGGTCCATGCTTTCCATCTCACTTTAGAAGAACAAGGCCTAAAATTTAGACCGCCCACGAGAAGCAACAGGCTGGTTTAGATGAATGCCAAAGTGCAAAGGACTAAGCGCAGACCTTTGGTCCCTCGAGGGCAGATTTCAAAAAGCAATGAGAGGAGAGGTGGGGTTGTGAGAAAGGGTGGACTTCGTGCAAGCCCAGTTCTTCCACTTACTACCCGAGGGACTTAGAACAAGTTCTTTCTCCTCTCATCTGTAAAAACGCCAGCTCTCTGCTGCGGCCAGACCGAGCTGCCTGCGGCTCCCAGCGCGTGCCAGGCAGTCCCCAGCCCTAACTCTGAGCATTTCTTCGGCCTGGAAATCCTCTTCCCTTTTCCACCTGACTCCTCATCTTTCTGACTCCCTGGACGTCTTCCCAGGGTTGGATGGCCAACGAACACTGTGTTCACATAGTAAAGTCAAGCCCACTGTCCTTCCTGCCCACCACACACACGCCAGACAGGAAGAACCTAGAGGTCAGTGGTCATTTCTTGTCCTCCTCCAGGTGCTCATGAAAGAATCAGCAAATATCTCCTCAATAATTGAGAATTACCTCTAAGAGAAATTTTCTGAAACATGGAAATAAAGCAAGAAAGTGACTGCATACCCTTTCAGTGGCATGCTGAAGCAGCCAGCTTCACCAGGGGTTATTTACTTGTCTAGGAGAACCTACCTGTGTTTGACTATATTGTTTGTTATCTAATAGAGCCCCGGCACTTAATATTACATGTTCACTTGCTGATTTTGCCCTATAAAGACGGAGATGATTTCTTCCTGGTAGAAAAGATAACCTGTGACTTTATTGCCGTGTTGAACACTAACCAGTTTCACACCTAGCCTGTGGATCTTTTTTTTTTTTTTTTTGCGTTACGTGGGCCTCTCACTGTTGCGGCCTCTCCCGTTGCGGAGCACAGGCTCCGGACACGCAGGCTCAGCAGCCATGGCTCACGGGCCCAGCCGCTCCGCGGCATGTGGGATCTTCCCGGACCGGGGCACGAACCCGTGTCCCCTGCATCGGCAGGCGGACTCTCAACCACTGCGCCACCAGGGAAGCCCTAGCCTGTGGATCTTATTCTAACATTCTTTTTTTTTTTTTTTTCCCCTTGCCTATCAGTACTTCAAATAGTCTATTAATCAGCTTTGCCATCCTACTGGTTCCCTGACTATTTAACAAGTCTTCAATAAGACTTTGACTTGTATTCATTTTATATTTTATAAGGGCCATTTTTTGTAAACAGCCGTGTTTTTAACTTTTTAAAAATTATATGTTGACATCTTGAAGGAATTTTGAGAGGCCTAAATAATACCGTTCCCCAACTGCTGTGTTTTCTTAAGGGCTAAGCATTGTGCTAAATGCTTTAATCCATCCTCTCACTGAATCCTTGTCACGACCTTGTAAAGCAGATCTTTATTTTACGGATGAGGGGTCTAAGGCTCAGAGAGGCTTAGCAGCTTAGCAAAGCCAGGGATACACATCCTGTGCCGGGAACTTTACCCAACTTCCTGTTTAATCCTCCAGACAACCCTCTCCATTTTGTTTATTAGAAAAGGGAGAATTAGTTACTTGTCCAAGGTATCACTGTTTGTACACGGCTAAGTCAGGATTAGAAGCCCCGCACTTACCTACCACTCAGTGACTTAGCTTCTGGGAAAGTCAATCATGCCCCATACATTACAGAAGATATTAATTTCTCTTCCATTGGACAGTTTAGTGGTGAGGAGGTGTGGTTGAGATTGGTAGGTAACCCCATGAAATTGCATCCATTTTCTTTCTTCCATAAAAATAGATCCCACAATTTTTAAGTGGGCCCTGATCATCCCTAATAAAGATTACATTTCCCGGTCTGCTTTGCAGCTGCATGTGGCCATATGGTTAAATTTTGGCCAATGGGAAGTAAGCAGAATTGTCATGTGTCTCTTTTAGGAACTTCCCTTAAAAGATAATTGAGCACTTTTTTCTCTATGCCTTCCTCCACCCACCTACCAGGAACACGGGTGTGATGTCTGGAGCTCTAGCTGCCATCCTGTACTATGGGGATGATCCTGGCCCTGGGGAAGTTGGAGGAATGAGCCGGAAGGAGCTTGAGTCCCTGGAGGCTTGGCCAAGTACTACACCAGCCCTAGACTTCTGACTTCCCAGATTTTGTGTGAGGGAGAAATAAACAGCTATCTTATGTCAGCCAATTTTTTTTTTTTTTCGGATCTCTATTGCTTGCAACCAAAAGTAATCCTGATACAGCACAAAGAAAGTGGAGAGGGAGCCTCAGAGGCAATGTTGGCCTTCTTCACAGAAGTGTCCAGGGATGGCCTTGATTCTTAGAACCAACCAGAAGGGCCCTGGAGATCCCGGCAGTTGGAGCTGTCAGGGAGATAGATATTGAACAAGTGCTGCCAGCCACCACTCGCCCTGACTTGCCCCTGGGGCTTCTGCCAGTTCTGCCTGCCCATCCATTTTACGGCATCCTTTGCAGTTGCCTGCAAAGACATGACGGCTCCACACAGGCACCCATGGTCTCTCCTCCTCTAGGTGGAGAGAAACAGCACATCACCAGACTGTAATGACGAAATCTCTGAAACCCTGGGTTCTCCTCTCAGTGACTGTGAAGAGGAAACACCTTCTGTTCTGCTCCTCTGGGCTTTGCCCCCTCAGCCGTGCAAGAATAAAACACGTCTGTCTCTTCAACAGAGACTGACAAGGCAGAGCACAGAGCCTCTGAACCTGCTAGAAATTTAAAATTCAGCTTTGCTTCCTCCTGGGCTTCTGGAGGAGAAGACTGGATTCCTCTGCAGATGCCGAGCGGGCTGGGGAGACCTGGGAGCGGCACCGTCTAGCAGGGGCTGTGAGACCACTTGCGTGAGGGCACCGACAGAGGTGGTGTGTCCTGCCAGGATGGTGTCGGCCTCAGCTGCCGGGGGCCCACTCCTGGGGCCACTCCCAGGCCCAGCTGTCCTGGGTAATGTTCTGGCTTGGCCACATACTCGGCACTTGGACACTATGTTCACAGGGCTTAGGTCCTCGCCTGTAAAATGGAAATTATGATGGTTCTGGTCTCCAAGGGCAGCTCTGAAGACTGAATGAAATGTTCCAGGTAAAGCTTTTAGATGCCTGGCACATAGCAAGTGCTCAGTAATTGCTGCTTGTTACCCTTGTTGGAGAATAATAACGATACAAGATAACACTTAGAGTGCTTCCTATGTGTAGGTGCTGTACCGAGTATCCTTCATATATAAACTCTTTTATCCTCACAACTCTACGAGGACACTGTAATTACGGCCCCCCCCCCCCGCATTTTATTGATCAGGAAACTGAGGCCCATTTGGGGCACAATCCCAGCCTGCTCCACCCCTGTCTATGCCCTTAAAAAAGGAGGAAGGTGGGGGTCCTGCCTCCTTACCGACTGCTGGCCTCTTGTTTCCCCAGCTTCCCGGCTCCTTCCCACCACAGGCTTTTTAAAAAAAGTTTTTATTGAAATATAGTTGCTTTACAATGTTGTGTTAGTTTCAGGTGTACAGCAAAGTGAGTCAGTTATACATACATACATACATATATATATATATATATATATATATATATATATATGTATATATTCTTTTAAGATTCTTTTCCATTTAGGTTATTACAAGATATTGAGTAGAGTTCCCTGTGCTATCCAGTAGGTCTTTGTTGGTTATCTATTTTATATATAGTAGTGTATGTTTTTTAATCCCAAACTCCTAATTTATCTCCCCCTATCTCACGCCACTTTCCCCTTTGGTAACCATAAGTTTGTTCTCTATGTCTGTGAGTCTCTTTCTGTTTTGTAAGTAAGTTCATTTGTGTCTTTTTTTTAGATTCCACCTCAGGCTTTTAAAATGCTGTTGCTGGCACCTGCCTGCTCTCCCCAGGTCCACCTCAGCTTGTCCTGGGTCCCCTTTCAGCCCGGCGCTGGAGCCCTATTTCTCTATCATGCTGCTGTTTTTGCTCTGGTCCCTGTGGTGAGGATTTATTTCTTCCACGGTTCCTCTCTCTCTCTCTTTCTGCAGATCAGACTGTGAGGCCGCCTTCCTCATGAAGGCAGGAGAACACCTGCTTCGCCTCTGGCTGTGTCGCACCCACCCCCGGCGATGCCTGGCAACGTGGCCTGCAGTCGGTACCGAAAGTGCCACGGGGTCTGAGGACAACTAAGAGATGGGGTCCCCTGCAGATGTGACACCTCTCCTTGAGCCCTGTGTGCACCAGGCCCTTTCCTAGGAGGAGCACGTGTGCAGCTCTTGCTGCCTGCCCGGCCCTCTTCAAAGCACCCGATGTACATCAATTATCTCATTTAATCCTCACAACCTCTTCTGGGATATCTGAATCTGCAGGGGCTGCCGTGACAAAGTATCACGGACTGGTACTATAAACAACAGAAACGTATTTTCTTACAATTCAGGAGGCTGGAAGTCCGAGATCAAGATGTCGTCAGGGTGGGTTTCCGCTGCAGTCTCTCTCCTTAGCTTATAGATGGTCACCTTCTCCTTGTATCCTCACATGGCCTTCCCTCTGTGTGTCTGTGTCCTCATCTCATCTTCTTATAAGGACGGCAGTCACGTTGGACAAGGGCTTACCCCAATGACCTCATTTTACCTTAATTACCTCTTCAAAGACCCTGTCTCCAAATACAGTCACATTCTGATGTATGAGGGGTTAGGACTTAATGAACTGTTAGGACTTAAATGGATTTGGGGGAACACCCATGACAGGGTAAGAGCTATGATTATCATCCCATTTTTTAGTTGAGGAAACTGAGACACAGAGAGACTGGGTAACTCACCCAGGTCCACAGCCAACAGAGGGCAGAATCTGAGCCATAATAGCCTGACTCTGCCACCTCACATGGAGCCACGGCCCAGACCCCCGCCACGGCCCTCAGAGGTAGGTCTCAAGCCATCAGCCTTCTTCTAAAGCCAAGGACATGGAAGCAACCTAAGTGCCCATCAACAGAGGAATGGATAAAGAAGATGTGGTACATATATGCAATGGAATATTACTCAGCCATAGGAAGGAACGAAACTGTGCCATTTGCAGAGACGTGGATGGACCTAGAGACTGTCATACAGAGTGACGTAAGTCAGAGAAAGATAACTATTGTATTTTAACGCATATATGTGGAATCTAGAAAACTGGTACAGATGAACTTATTTGCAAAGCAGAAATGGAGACACAGACATAGAGAACAAACATATGGACACCAAGCGGGGAAAGGGGGACACGTGGGATGAATTTGGAGATTAGGATTGACATATATACACTACTATGTTTAAAGTAGATAACTAATGAGAACCTACCGTATAGCACAGGGAACTCTACTCAGTGCTCTGCGGTGACCTAAATGGCAAGGAAATCCAAAAAAGAGGGGATATATGTATACGTACGGACGATTCACTTTGCTGTACAGCAGAAACTGACACAGCAGTGTAAAGTAACTATACTCCAATAAAAATTTAAAAAGTAAACAACCAAAATCACACATATGATATGTGACTAAATATGGATATAAACTTAAATTTAAAAAAAGCTGGGCTTCCCTGGTGGCGCAGTGGTTGAGAGTCCGCCTGCCGATGCAGGGGACACGGGTTCGTGCCCCGGTCCGGGAAGATCCCACATGCCGCGGAGTGGCTGGGCCCGTGAGCCATGGCCGCTGGGCCTGCGTGTCCAGAGCCTGTGCTCCGCAATGGGAGAGGCCGCAACAGTGAGAGGCCCGCGTACCGCAAAAAAAAAAAAAAAAAAAAGCCAAGGAAATCAGGACTCAGAGGAGAAACCTCGTGCCCCAGGCCACTTAGCTGACAGGTGGCACAGTGAGAACTCCAATCCGGTGTGCTGGCTCCGAGTCCAACTTCTTTAAACTACCCCACCCCTACCTCCTTAAGTCTGCTCCCTCCATAGGAAAAGGGCATAGCAATTGGTCCCAAGAGAAGAGTTTGGGAATAGAAAGCCACTTTGACTCTGGTGTTACAGGGAGATTAATGAACATGTGTTTTCCTCTAGCGCCTCTGACACACGGTTTCCAGGAAGGGCACCTGTGGTCGAGAACTGCCCCCAGCCAAGCTGGGAAGAGGGCAGCAGAGTTCACCACCCTCTCTTTGCCTCCTGCAGCCCCTCCCCTTGCAACAGCAATAGCTGTCCCAATAGTACTAGCACTTTCCAGGCGATCACTGTGTGCGAGGCACCATCCTAAGTTTTTTTATTCATTGATTTGTTTCTCTCAACAACTCTACAGGGCAGGGAGTGGCATTATTATTATCTCTATTTCTACCTGAAGAAGTGAAGGCACAGCCATTGGCCCAAAGTCCCCAAAGGAGTAATTGGTGGAGGTTAGATGTAAACCCGAGTAGCTGGTGGCCAGCCCAGCTCTGGACCACTCCTGGCCACTGTGGGGTGGATGGCGGACAGGGAGCTAATGAGTTAACTCTCCCAGCTACTCTTTCTTTTTTTTTCTTAATTTTTTTTTTTTAATCTGAGGAGGTTAATTGTTCACCGTCAGTTGGCCTGCTCTTTTTTTTAATTAATTAATTTATATATATATATTAATTTTGGCTGCATCGGGGCTTAGCTGCGGCATGCGGGATCTTTTGTTGCGGTATGCAGGATCTTCTTAATTGTGGTGTGCTGGCTTCTCTCTAGTTATGGTATGCAGGTTTTTCTCTCTCTAGTGGAGGCGCGTGGGCTCAGTAGTTGTGGCGCAGGGGCCTAGTTGCCCTGAGGCATGTAGGATCTTACTTCCCAGACCAGGGATCGAACCCACATCCCCTGCATTGGAAGGCGGATTCTTTACCACTGGACCACCAGGGAAGTCCCACTCCCCCAGCTACTCTTTCACTGGTTCATCTGCTCACCCATCCACCTACTCTGCTTGCTCTCACTGAGGCCCAGCACTGGGTTCCTCCCACTAGGACCTTCAGGCTTGGAGGGCAGGAGGCCCCTTAAAGAGACGGCATTGACCCTGTATAACAGGAGTGTGTCCATGATGCAAAGAGGGGAATTCACAGTCAGAGAAAGGCAAGGAAGGCTGGTGAGGGGCAGTGATGGGCATACTGGGTCTTAAAGGGTGGGTAGGAGTTTGCCGGGCAGAGGCAGGGATGTTGCCACAAGAGCTCTAGGGCTGGTGTGTGTGGAGATGCGGGTGGGGTGGGGGAGGAGGAGGGCCCCATGCTAAGGAGGGGGTCTCGACCTAGAGGTCACGGCATTTTAAGGCCCCCGTGGGACTTGAAGCAACATGGTCCTCAAGCTTGGAAGTCACTTCCTATCCTACTTGGACTAAAATCCCAAGTCCCTACCGTGGCCTAGACAGCGTTGCGTGATGTGGCCTCCTGGCCAGGCTCCACTTCTAGCCTCATCACCACCCCTCTGTGCCTCCCTATCTGCCTCCAACTCTACCTGCCTTCCTGCTCTTCCTAGAACAGGCCAAGCAAACGGCCTAGACACGGGACTTGCCTCTCTCTCTGCCCCAATCACTGGTCCCCTCCAGCACAGTTCTGTTTAATTGGCTAATTACTTCCAGCCAAGCTTCACACAGCTCTCAATAAATACTTGTTAAATGGATGAATGAGCTCTACTTTATTATTGTCCGATTCACTGAAAGTAAGTATACAGACAGCTCTCAGCCATCCAGTTCTGCCGGATAATTGACCAGGACACACCATCCCTCTTCAGGCTGCCCCCATTGCCCGTTAGCTCTGGGCTGTTCCTGCGTTGCCAGCACAACCTCCAGAGTGGGTCTGGGCTGCCAGCAAAGCCAAGCCGTGCAGCAGTTGAGCTGCTCCTCAGCTGAGGCTGCGTCTAACAGCCCCGCTGCCACCAACTCATCTCAGCGGCAGTAAAGAAGCCATGAAATTGCCTGAATTGAGAAGCTGATGGCAAAGTAAAAGGGGCCTGTCAAATTCCAACCTAAACCGAAAGACAAAAGGCAATTCCTTCCAGCACCTTCGGCATGAGCCTGATGCTGGAAAAGAGGATAGGGAAGTCTCCTCACTTCTGTCCTACCTGCACCTTCCGTTGCCTGGGGGAGGGGGAGGGGGAGGAGAGCCTCGGGAGCTGCTGAGTGACCATGGCCTTGGGTCAAAATGAAAACACGGGCCAGGTCATTAGGGAAAGATGTTCCTGACAAATTTTGGATGGTTGTAATAGCAATAAAGTCTTTGATGAAAAAGGCCCTCCCCAATCCTATTTCTTTCCCTGGAAGCACAGTGTCAAAATAAGTTGTTTTGATATTTATGAATTCATTCCAGTCCACACTGGGAGCTTGTTTTCTTCCTCGCCTATTTCAGAACAACAATAACAAAAAAGAACAACTATGGGTTCCTAAATCTGGCACCCTAACTCAGGGCTTAAGTTTATTTCTTGTGTTATTATTATTCTTTCCTGTTGAATGGCAACATTAGCTGATTATAAATAAATCAAGGCCCTTTTCCAGCAATTGCAGCTGAAAATTCATTTTTCAAGATTGGGTCTGATTGCAGAGTGTCTTAACAAAAAGAGGGTGGAACAGCTAAACCATTTACGCCTAGAATCCTGGTGAAGAAATTAGGGTTTAATGAACCCTGAAACAGCTACCCTCTTCTCCCCTCTAAGGAGAAAAGAACACGTGGCTCTAAATTTTAAATGTGAACCAACACTGATTTTGAAATTGTTACTTGGAGGTAGCGGTGGTGGGGAGCTCTGGAAAGCCGATGTCCTCACATCTCAGGGGAGAGATTTTTGTCTTAGGAACAGCTCAGGTAGCCCCTGAGAGATGCTGAGGATGAAGTCTAGATGCCACGTTTCCTGTGATTCTGTGCATGTGGATGGTGGGTTTGAAATGCCCAGAATGTCCAATTTGCCAGCAGCTCCTTGGGGCTTAGGTAATTGGCAGCCTTCACGGGCTCTACCGGCAATGGGCTCAGGGGGTTTACTCCTTGAAGATTTCAAAGCACAGTGATTTCCCAATATTTGCAAATTGGCAAGCTGTGAAGTCTTTGAAAAGGCAGATGGGGTTTGGAAAGCCCAGAGCCCCGGTGGCTTGAAATCCCAGCTCAGAGGTGCGTGCTGAGCCGGTTCTCCATTTGGGCACTAGATGGCGCCAGCAGCCTTCCCGGGCTGGGCTGCCTCCCCCGGCGCGGCCAGGTCAGAAAGAGCAGGCTCCCGGTTCTCAGCAGGAGGTCCACGAAGAAGTGACCGTGAATACAACCCCGGAACCGCTTGACCTGGCTTCGGGACCAGGATGTGTAAGGTGATCGGTGATGTGTCTAGTCCTGCGTGGTAGCACGTGGGCTGGTCAAATGGTTAAGAACCACTGCTTTGCGAGGTCATGCGTCGTTTTCCAGTTGTTTCTTTAGACACAGGACGGTTGGTTCCCTCATTGAAACTCTGATCTTGCCTTTCTCTCTTCAGCAGCACCGTCTATCTCCTCCGGCCACCAGAGATCTTCCCTAAAAGATGTTACTCCTCTGTTTTGGGAGAAACTGCTTGTTGTCCCGTAATATTGTTTTTCCTTCTTCCCCACTTAATTAGAGGGCTCTGAGCAGCCAGAGGTCACACAGCACATGGAAGTCGCCACCCACAGGATGGGGAGAGGCGCAGAGAGGCTCAAATGAGGGAGTTTGCCCACCTCCCACTTTCGTGCATCTTACCCATGGTGTGAATGCTGTGTCTGAGGTCAGACATAATTCTCCCACACTTGGGAGGTGTCTCCATGTACAAAGGGACATGAATAATTAGTTGTTCGAGACCTCATGTTTGGATAGTAGTTATGTCTTGTTAATGTTCTTGGTCAGTATCAGGACTTGATGTTTCTCTGTTTACATTTTTTCATCCTCCTTCTCCATTCCAAGGGCACCTACCATGTATTTTTCATAGAAATCCTTGAATTCACATTATCCATGGGAAAAAAAATGTATTCTTGGACATGTATACACATATATATGCATTTGTGTAGGAATGTACTTACACACACACACACCTCTAATCCAACACCACCATTGTGAATTTCAATCCAAAACCCAAGGAGAATAGACAAAGAGCTCAAGGTTTCACATCGGCTTGGGGGCAGAACTTGGATTCCATCCCAGACATCTTGACTCACAGCCCAGTCCTTTTACCAGAGCATGCATGTATTTTTAATTCACATAAATGATTTATTAGTTAGGCTCTAGCAAGAAAATCAGAAACCACTCTAGGACTTTCAAACAAAGGGAATTTAATATAGGGGATTGGTTAGACAAGTGATGGAGAAGATAGACACGATGATGAGATTACCCACCACAGGAAACCACCACCACCCCTAGGGCTGGGACAATGGGAAGAGTGACGCCACCAGAGTCCAGAGCTAGGGCTTGTGGCTGGGGCTCCAAGGTGGGGACTGACTGGTGGGATGTGAACAACTGGGGAAGGAACTATCCAGAAGGAACCAGAGCCACAGAAGAGGTACAGAGGCTGTGGGAGACACCACAGGAAACACAGAAGGAGAAACACCCTGACTCTCCTGTCCTCCGACCCCCACAATCTTCTACCAGAGCTTCCGATTGCCTCAACCAACCCGGAAGCTGGAAGCAAGGGAACCTGGGAATTGTAGTTCCCTGTGGTACAGAGACCGGCAGGAGAAGGATGGAGATGGACTGAGAATACACTGGCAGTTCATGGGCAGAATTGGGGGGGGGGGGGGCGGGACCAGTAAAAGACCTTGCCATTGTGTGTGTGTAATTAGGACAGTTTAAGGTGAAGCAGTTTAAGTTTAAGTTTAAGTTTAAGGTAGGCTACCTAGCTCAAATCTTAGCTCCTCCATTTACTAGCTATATAACATGGGCAAGTTACTGAACTTCTCTGTGTTTCTGTTTCTTCCTCTGTACACTGGGGATGATAATGATGTATATATACCTCAGGGGATTTGTGAGAACTAAATGAGTTCATCTATGTCAAGTACTTAGATGGTACCTGGCATAAGCATTCAGTCTTATCTACCATGTATTTTTTTGTTCTTTTGTTTTTTAAAGATCTGTAAATGTTACATGTATGTGCATCTAGTTTGTGGCTTCTAACCAATGCACACATCCAAATGGTGTATGTCCACCACATTTTATCCAAGGAAGCACAAGACAACTCCAATCCTCTGTCTACTTGCGTTGGATGACTGGACTCGTAGGTATGCATTGAATTCAAGAACAAAATTAGATGGCTGCGTGTAAGTGCTGTGAGAGTGTACTGAAACCCAGGGTGGCACCTTTAGGGTCAGCCTAAAAGTGGGGATACTTTGAAGCATTTGTCAATGAGATTTGGACTAAAGGCACTTGGAAAAATTCACTTGACTGAATTTTTTTTTTTTTTTTTTTTTGCGGTACGCGGGCCTCACACTGTTGTGGCCTCTCCCGTTGTGGAGCACAGGCTCCGGACGCGCAGGCTCAGCGCCCATGGTTCAGGGGCCCAGCTGCTCCGCGGCACGTGGGATCTTCCCGGACCGGGGCACGAGCCTGTGTCCCCTGCATCGGCAGGTGGACTCTCAACCACTGCGCCACCAGGGAAACCCCACTTGACTGAATTTTAACTTTCCATAAGTGAAAGGAAGTTGGCTCTGTTCTTCTGTTACAGTGTAAGCTCCATGCGGGTGGAGTCCATGCCTTACTTCACTAGTTGAACCCCTCCTCTGACCCCCGCAGCTGCCCTGAGAGTTAGGCATTGTCATCAGCTGAGGAAACTGAGGTTCAGAGGAATTAAGGAATTTTCAGTGGCTGAGCTAGGACTGAACCTAACCCTGGGCTTGGTCATTCCTCCAAACTTCCCTTCTTAAGGCAGTAGCAGGGAACCCGGCCCATGGAGTTTGAAGTCACTTTTTACTTATGGCAGGGAGCTTGGGTTGATACTATGTGCCTGAAACGGGTGAGAAGGGCCAGAATCTGCTGTCAAAGAGCCACAGGCCGAACCTGAGATGGAGTCAGAGCCGAGAGCATATGAGAAGTGACCCCAGGTCTGAAACCATCCAAGGGGACACTGGGAATCTTTGCCTAAGGGCAGGGCTGGTGTGTAGGCTCAAAGGAC
Source organism: Orcinus orca (assembly GCF_937001465.1). Lineage (NCBI taxonomy): Eukaryota > Metazoa > Chordata > Mammalia > Artiodactyla > Delphinidae > Orcinus > Orcinus orca. The sequence continues at coordinate 102,561,985 of NC_064562.1, read as the reverse complement.
CAAGGTCGTGGTGGGAGGACAGATAATTGCCAGCTTTATATGATTTCACTGAGTGATTCCTGGGATGTCCCATTGTGTCACTGTTAAATGATTGCATTTGTAATAGAAAAGTCTCTGAGACTTCTCCAACTGGGAGATTTGCACTAATCATGGCTCAGTCACGGCAGAGTGTGGCTCATTTGGACAGTTGCTTGCACTTCCAAGGATGGATGTGGCCCATTTATCTATGCCCTGTTGTCCCAGCAGGTCTGGGGTCAATGTTAATAACAGAACCATTTCCCTAAAGCACCTTTTCTATCACGTTCCTCCTGGATTAAAACGCTGCAGTGACAGCCATTACCTCCAGGGAAAAGGCCAAATGCCACATGTGGAATGGTATCAATGTCCTCCACAGCCCCTCCAAGTTCATGTGTTGAAATCCTAAGACCCGAGGTAATGGTGTTAGGAGGTGTGCCCTTTGGAAAGTGCTTAGGTCACGAGGGTGGAACCCTCATAAATGGGACCCCACAGAGCTCCCTCACTTCTTCCACGCCTGCAACCACGAAGGCCTTCACCAAACCCTGACAGTGCTGGCACCCTGATCTTGGACTTCCAGCCTCCGAACTGAGAAATAGATTTCTGTCGTTTGTAAGCCACTCAGTCTCTGGTAGTTTTGTTATAGTAGCCTCGATTGACCAAGACAGGCTGCAAATAAAAAACAATTGGACAATACATGTTAGTTTCCTGTGGCTGCCGTACAAACTCGGTGGATGAAAACAACAGAAATGTATTCTCTCATAGTTCTGGAGGCCACAAGTCTGACATCATCAAGGTGTCAACAAAGTTGGTGTCTTCTGGAGGCTCTGAGGGAGAATCCTTCTCATGCCCTTCTCCTAGCTTCTGGGAGCTGCTGGCAATCGTTGGCGTTCTTTGGCCTGTGGACGGATCACTCCAATCTCCACCTCTGTCTTCATGTCACCTTCTCCTCTGTGTCTTCTCTCCTTCTTTTATTGGGACACTTGTCCCTATTGGATTTAGGGCCCACCTTAATCCAGGATGATCTTATCTCGAGACCCTTAACTTAATTACATCTTAATTACGTTTTCCAAATAATGTTACATTCATAGGTTCCTGGGCAGGGACATATCTTTGGAGGGACACCATTCAACTCACTGCACCGTGTTTTAAATAAAAAGGACTTCACTCTTTTCACCCAACAAGAAGTCTGGAGGCCTGCAGTTGCCAGCCATGGTTTATGTGGTCACCTCTCTGTGGTTCCCTCACCACGCAAGACAGCCCCCTCGGCTCCTGTGTCATGTCTGCACGGGGTGGTCACATCTATCTACCAGTCACATCTGTCCCTGCTGTCACAAGCTTTCTCAGAACCCCCCTCAGCAGACATCTCCTCTGGAAGGAAGGCTGAGCATATGAGACGTGAGCTTTTCCTGCCTCTGAGGTGGAGGCAGGCGAGGCAGCAGAGGATTAACTGTGAGTGTTGGGTTAACCAGCCAACAGTGTCTGTCATGGGTAGGGGCACGCGGTGACCAGCCCACAGTCCCTGCCCTCAGGAGCTAAGCAGTACTGCCTTAGTCAACTCTCATGGCAACCTTGTCTTAAAGTTTGTTTGGCTGTAAGAAATGGACCCTGTGATGCACTGCCCAGAGGCCCCTTCAGCGAAGGACCTGCTGCCCCAGCTGCGGGCCACTGTCGGCAGATCGTCTTCAACTGTCAGACCCCTTAGGGACTGACTCAGCTGTAGTGGCTTTGCCCAAGGTCATGCCCTTCCCAGAGAGCCCCCCAGCCAGTGATGATCTGCCATTTGGGCCCAACGGGAACAATTTTGAAGGGTCCTTCTAACTCCAGAGCTTCCCACAGTTTTATGGCCAAGTTGTGGCCCCCTGCCATTCATATGTTGAAGGCCTAACGCCCAGGACCTCAGAATGTCTAGATAGCGCCTTTAAAGAGGACTTTATGGTGAGCCCTTATCCAGTATAATAGGTGTCCTTATAGAAAGAGGAGATTAGGATATATATACACACACAGAAAGAAGACGATCATCTACAAGTGAGAGAGAGGCCTCAGAAGGAACCAACTCTGATGACACTTCTGGCCTCCACAATTGTGAAGAAATAATTTCTGTTGTATAAGCCACCCAGTGTGTTCTGTTACGGCAGCCCAGCAAACTAGTCCACATGGGTCAGCTGAGGCCGTGGGCCTGCACCCCAGCTTGGCCTCCTCCTTGGCCCATGCCTGCTTCCTTTTCTTCCTGTCCATGGTGTCCATCCCCAGGGCCGTCCTTGGGGAGCATGGCGCCCACTCACCTCCATCTCAGCGTCAGCTTCCAAGGGCCCACCCTGGGCCTGCACTCACTCTAGCTGATGTTATGGGGAGATTGTAGGAGGGCACAGGGGAGAGAGCACAGACACTCCAGGGCAGGGAGAGCACGGGCCTCCTGCAGGACAGAGTGGAAGCTGAGAGGGAACAGCCTCTCTCTACCTGCCTGACCATGTGTCTGTGTCTCTCTCCACCTTCTCTTACCTTAGCTCCTCTCTGAGCCATGACTTCATGCTGCAGGTTCTCCCTGAAGACCTACCCTCTCCATGGGCTCCTCTCTGCAGGAGGCTTCAGTAGGACCAGCCCCACCCCAGCCTGAGTCTCATCGGGTCACCTCTGACCTTACCTCTCTCTCGGTTCCCTTGTTCAATTTCTCAGAGAACCTGAGTGCCCCCCGCTGCTGCCCATGCGGTTGGGGTGGAGCACCCAGGCCTCTAGGTGGTGCAGTGGGGAAGCAAGGAAATGGGGTGGGGTAGGTGAGGCCACAGTCTCCCTGACAGCTCTTTGGAATTTTACTGAAGAAGGAACCGAGCCCTCAGATGCCCTGCTCTCCCTCCTTTACCATCGAGACACTTGTCCTGTGCTGCCTTATGTTGCCCCAATTTGATGAGAATGAGCAGAGCCTTGGAAGCCTGTGGCTGTGATTAGACTTCTGTGCACTCTTCCTTTCTCCCCTATACCCAAACCATGGCCCTCAGCCAGGCCCAGCTCAGAGCTGGGGCTTAATAAACATTTGTGGATTCGAGGACGCAGGCCAGGATTTCGGATCGGTTAAATTCATTTTCTTTCATGATCATTGCCCGTCATTTGCACTGTGGCAGCCACCTCCAAGAGGCAGCTGGAGGCTATGCTTCTAGAGAGTATGAAATTACCTAACAGCTCTTTTTTTTTTTGAAGTTGTGGTAAAATATACATAAGACATTTACTATTTTAACCACTTTTTTTTTTTTTTTTTGCGGTACGCGGGCCTCTCACTGTTGTGGCCTCTCCCGTTGCAGAGCACAGGCTCCGGACGCGCAGGCTCAGCAGCCATGGCTCACGGGCGCAGCCGCTCCGCGGCATGTGGGATCTTCCCGGACCGGGGCACGAACCCGCGTCCCCTGCATCGGCAGGCGGACTCTCAACCACTGCGCCACCAGGGAAGCCCTTTAACCACTTTTAAATGTACAGTTCAGTGGCATTAAGTACATTCACATTGTGCAACCATCACCATCACCAGCTCCAGAACTTTTTCATCTCCTCCAACTGAAACTCTGTATGCTAACTCCCCATTCCTACGTCCCCCCAGCCCCTGTCAACTACCATCTACTCCCTGTCTCCATGACTTTGACTACTCCTGGTACCTCATGTAAGACTAATCGTTCCATATTTGTCCTTTGTGACGGGCTTATTTCACCTAGCATAATGTCTTCAAGGTTCATTCATGTAGCCTGAGTCAAAATTTCCTTCCTTTTTAGGGCTGAAGAATATTCCATTGTATGTATATACGATGCTTTGTTTATCTAGTCATCTATCCATAGACACTTGGGTTGCTTCCATCAACAGCCATTTTTAAGAAAAAATATTAATTTAGCAGTCACTATATACTGGGCATTGTACCCAGTTTCTAACATGCATTATTCAATTAATCTTCCCAATAACTTTAAGAGTTGAGTATCATTATCTTCTTTTAAGGTGAAAACACTGAGGCTTGGAAAAATTTCAAAATTTGCCACCAGTTGCCCACAGGTAAATTTCAGGGTCAGATTCCCTCCCAGGGCTGTGTGATTCCAGAGCCTATAAGCTTCCCACCCCATGTAAAGTGGCATCTCAGTAATGCAATCAGCAAGATGCTGAATGGGAAAACTATAGGACAAATGACTCCGTTCTTTCAACATATAAAATGAAAGATAAAAAAAAAAAAGGAAGACAGCCTAGAGTTGAAAAGAGATTTAACAGACAAATCAACCAAATTAAATGATTGGGCTTCTTTGGATTCTGATTTGAGAAAAAAAAACAAACTGTTGAGAAAAGTGAACAGGGGCTTCCCTGGTGGTGCAGTGATTAAGAATCTGCCTGCCAATGCAAGGGACACGGGTTCGAGCCCTGCTCTGGGAAGATCCCACATGCCGCAGAGCAGCTAAGCACCTGTGCCACAACTACTGAGCCTGCGCTCTAGAGCCCTCAAGCCACAACTACTGAGCCCACGTGCCACAACTACTGAAGCCTGCAGCCTAGAGCCTGTGCTCTGCAACAAGAGAAGCCACCGCAATGAGAAGCCCGTGCACTGCAACTAAGAGTAGCCCCCACTCCCCACAACTAGAGAAAGCCCGCGCACAGCAACAAAAACCCAACACAGCCAAAAACAAACAAATAAATAAATTTATATATTTTAAAAAAGTGAACAATTGGGGAAGTTTGAACAATGTCTGGATAATCTTTGGTGATGTTAAAGTGTTATTATTATTTTGGTGTACTAATGGTATTGTGGTTGTGTTGCAGAGATGGAGTGAGAGTCTTAGAGATACAAACTGAAATAATTAGAGATGAAATTTATGATGTTGGTATCTAGAATTTGCTTCAAAAAATTCTAGAAGGAGGGATGGGCAAGGGATAGAGGGGAGATACACATGAAATAAGATTGATTTTGTGTTGATAATTGTTGGAACTTAGAGATTAAACAAGACTTAAGAGACATATCAACCTGGTGCAATGTATAGACCTTGCTCTGATCCTAAATCAAGCGTGGAAAATGATCCAGGTGACAGTAAGAGAAATTTGAATTCCAAATTCTGATTGACATTAAGGAAATATTGTTAGTATTTTTAGGTGTGATGAAGCTATAGTGGTTATGTTTAAGAAAAAAAATAATTCCTATTTTTTTAAATTTATTTTTATTTTATTTATTTTATTTTGGGCTCTGTTGGGTCTTCATTGCTGCGTGCAGGCTTTCTCTAGTTGCAGTGACTAGGGGCTACTCTTTGTTGCAGTACACAGGCTTCTCATTGCGGTGGCTTCTCTTGTTGTGGAGCACAGACTCTAGGCACACAGGCTTCAGTAGTTGTGGCACGCAGGCTCCGTAGTTGTGGCTTGCGGGCTCTAAAGCACAGACTCAGTAGTTGTGGCTCATGGGCTTAGCTGCTCCGTGGCATGTAGGATCTTCCAGGAGCAGGGCTTGAACCCATGTCCTCTGCATTGGCAGGCGGCTCCTTAACCACTGTGCCACCAGGGAAACCCAATAATTCCTATTTTTTTAGAGATACATACTGAAACATTTATGAATGAAATGATGTGATATCTGGGATTTGCTTCAAAAATATTCTGGGAATATTTCCCAATGGGGAAAATAAGTGGGAGATATAGACCAAAAAAGATCAGCCATGTGTTGATAATTATTGAAGCTGGGTGATGGGTACTTGGGGATTCATTTTACTATTGTGTCTACTTTTGAATATGCCTGAAATTTCTGCAATGAAGAACTCAACCGCAAACATTTGTGAAAAAAATGGTATCTCATTTCTACAGGTAGGGAAACTGAGGCTTTGAGAGGTTAAGTAACAGGCCCCAGTTTCAGGCATTCAACGTTTCAGCAGATGGTTGGGGGCAGGAGTGAAAGATGGTCATCAGTTTCAACTCAGGAGACAAGGGGTTGACCCCTGGACCACCTGCTCTTCCTGCCAGTCCAGGGCCCACTTTTTTCTTCTGTTAATAATGCCTTGATTTTTCTTGGGAGACCAAATTCCCCTCTTCTTAGCCATGTGAGGGAGGCTGATCCAAGTCTGTCTCCAATTCCAGGGCTGGGTACATAACCCAGGTCTGAACAATCAGATTGTTCTACTCTTTGCTCGTGGTGGTTGCCTCAAAGAAGGGGATCTGAGTTGGTCCAATGAGATTCCATCCTTGGAGCTTTCTAGAGGTAGAAGGAGAAGCTCCTTTTCCTCGGGAATTGCTAAAGAATAGTAGCAGCAATGAGAAGACTAGATATTGAAAGCTTACTATGTGCTGGACAGTGTGCTAAGCCCTTTACACATATTTACTAATATGTTAATTATTATTATCTATTATTAATGAGTCCCCCTTTTACAGATGAGAACACTGAGGCACAGAGAGATGAAGAGACCTGGTGAGGATCTCAAGCTTCTGGAGGCCACTAGATGAAGACAATCTGCCTGAGGTAAAGTCAACATTGAAGGGGAAAAAAATTAGCTACCAGGAGACCAAGTCCCGCTGATGTCACTTGAGTCCCTGGATTTGAGCCCCTGGAGTCAGTTTTACCTTGGACTTTTTTCTTTCTTGAGCCAGTACTTTTTCTTTATGAGTACAAGCCAATTTAAGTTGAATATCAGCATTTTGCAGCTCAAAGAGACGTGACCCATAAAGTGATGGAGGACATTGAATACCAGGGGCAGAGAAAGGGAGAGAATGAAGAAGAACAGATATAAATTGCCTATCATAAGGCAGGCATTGAGCTGGAAGCTTTGCATACACTATCTCACTTAAGCTTTACAAGAAACTGTTAGATGAGTAGTGTCCATTATATAAATTAGGAAAATGAGGTTATGAAGTGTTAAGTCCATTGGTTCATTAAACAAATATTTCATTCTGGGCCAGGTACTCTGATAGGTACTGAAAATTCAAAGATAACAGCAGTAATAATGACCATAGCTCACATTTACTGAGTGCTTACTGTGTGTCAGATGCTGTTCTAAGCAACTGACATGATCATCTCATGTAATCCACTGAACAAACTTGTGAAGTAAGTTTTATCATCATCCCCATTTTATGGATGAGGAAACTGAGGCACAGAGAAGTTAAGTCATGTGCTCAAGGGCATGTAGCTGAGAGATGGAGGTGAGGTGACTTCAGAAGCCAGGACACAACATGACACCACACTGCCAACCTTCCCTGCAAGAAGTTCAAGGTAACTTGCCCACAGGTCACGCAACTGGAGGTAGTCCACACGGGTCTGCTTGCCCGAAAGCTCAAGGTCTTTCCTTGGCATCCTAGTGCCATTGCACATTAGAGTGGAGTTGGAGCTGGGCTTTGCAGGAAGTCAGGAGACATGAGATGGTTTGGGGGGAAAATGATGTTCTCATTAAAATTGTTCCATCTTTCAAAGAAGGTCTGAATTTACACTGACCACAAGGCAAAAACATATCCCTATATATACCCTCCAGGGGCCACACCTTAGTGTGGTTTACACTTGTGCCATGACGCACAGAAGTGAGTTTCAATTCTGTTTTTAGGGAGAGAACTTCCTGTTTGTCCCAGCCCTGACCCCTTGCAGCAGGACACACTGCTGGCCAGCCTACAGGACTTAGCATTCGCCCGTCTTTTCTTTCAAACTGCCCTTGGCCCTTACCCACCTACACTGGTAATAGTTCTCCTCTTTCCTTTGCCAGCTGACCTTCCTCCATCCCACATGGGTCTGTCGGGTCTACTGTTCACAGGACCCACTTACCCAGAGGGTAGCTAACCCTGGGCTGTGTGATGGGTTCATGGAGCACGAATGCCACCCTAAGAAGATCAGTCAGACTCCTGGGATTTTTACGTCTGGAACTAGGAGAGAGGAGCTTACTTTTTACTGAGATTGAATGATGTAAACCTGAACCTGTCTCTGATCGTACTCACCCTCTCCCCTCGACACCCCCAAAAGCCATGTGAAGGCAGCTCATCTTCTGCGATACGTGTGAGCCCAATATCCCGAGAAAAGCAGGGCTGAGAAATGGACGCAAAGACACACAGAGAGGGAATGTTACTGAGTCTCTGCATCCAGTCATTCCTGAGATCAACTCCATTCCAGGAACTCCCAGTTTATGGAGTCAATAAATATTCCTTCTGCTGAAATTGGCTTGACTTGCGTTTCTACTGCTTGCAACCCAAAGCGTTCTGGCCAAGACTTGCTTCATTACCCAGAGGCTTCCTTAGTCATGGCTTGTTCTTCTGGCTTTTCTCACTTTTAACTTTCACAAATGGCAGTAAGTCAGAATGTGTATGAAGATCTAACAACAAGGAGACTGACAGCAGAATTATTTATTATGGTAAAAATTTTGGAAAAAAACTTAGATGGCCCATTATAAGGGATTGCTCACCTGTATAGCCCCCTCGGGTTCCTGGGTCTCATAAGTTTGTGGGTAAAAAGTGACGTCTAGTGATGTAAATGCCCTGAATATGATACCCACACAGTGGTCCAGCTCCACCCAGAGTTCCCCATGGTTATGTCTGGGGGTCCCCATGGTGCTATCTCACATAAGTTCAAGCACAAGCTCACTTGTATTTTTCAGCTCTGGTTTCCTCCTTGAGACATTTCACCACTGCCCGGGCCTCTCTGGGAAAACACTGCTCTTCTGTGTGAAGCCATCCTTTGGGGTGGCCGCCCCCGAACTCCAGGCATCCGAGCTGGGCTAGGTCCATGGGAGTGGGAGAAGCAGGGAAGGGAATCACCCTGGTGTTCAACAAGCCTCACCATTTCCTTTTTTCTGCTAATGGGTCCCATGAGCCAGGCCTGGCCAGTCAGAGCTCCCTCTCCCCCTGGCAACAGTGGGCAGTGAAGTGACATGGGACCCAAACAGGATGCATCAGAACCCTTGGTATTGATCCCTGGGACCGGGGCAGAAAGATATTCATTCTCTCTCTATATATATAGATAGATAGATAGACAGACAAATAGATAAACAGATAGATAGATAGATAGATAGATAGAGATAGGCATATATATATATATAAAATCAGTTTATTATAAAAAGATAGAACTCTGGAAGAGTCGGGTGGAAGAGATGAATAGGGTAAGGTGTGCGTGGAGCAGGCAGACTTTCCACACCCTCTTCCAGAGCTTTCCTCTCCCCAAAGCTCCATGAGTTCACCAACTCAGAAGCTCCGTACTCTCTTTTTTCATTGTGGTTTCTAAGCAGGAGCTCATGGGGCTATACCTATAATAAGATAATCCAGGAACTATCGGATGGCCTGTGTGTTACCTTGTAGATGGAGGTGCAGAGAAAGCTGGTTTGCAGGGACCGGGGTGGAGCAGATGTACAGAAAGGAGCAGAGAGAAGAGACAGTCTTGGCAGCCTCCCATCTAGTTCCTGCTTCTAGGTCTTTCCTGAGGTTCTGCTGCATCCCTGACCTTGGACTTCAGTTGCTGGAATTACCCAGCAACTCCCAATTTTTGCTGATGCTCACTTTAATTGGTCTTCGCTTTTTGGTAACCCAAAGGGTCCTAACGTATGAACTGTTTTCCTTTCTTCTTCAGATACCTGTGCATAAGACGCCTCCCTTCTCCCTTAGTTGCATAAAAACAACTGACCTAAGTAAACCAGCACATGCAAACCCACTTGGGTCACCAGCCCCAAGCCTGGCATCATACCTGGCCAAATGAAATCCCTTGAAACACAACCTAGAACCCACAATTCCTCCTACATTAAATCTAAATATAATAAATAACAGTCACTAATGCTAACTTGCTCAAGGTTGTCAAATATGGAAGAACTGGGAGAGCCAGTATTGAAACCCATGTCCATCTCTATAGAAAGGCATTTAACCCTTTTCTGTATTTGCATATCAATCTCTTTTAGCTCAAAGAAGTCATCTGTGAAATGCTTATGGTTTTGGAGGTAAAGAGCTGAACAGGGGCAGCCCCTGGGTTCAACCCAGGCAGCCAGCACCTCTGGTTGACCAGCCCTCACTGCCATCTGCTAGGCCAGGCCGGGGGGACCAGGTGCCCCGCCGTGGCCCCCTTCGAGGTTGCAGCAGAGCACAGAGGCTCAGACACCCACCAGCTGAGCTTCAAGGTCTCGCCAGACACAAGGATAAGTGAAGACAACCCTGAAGTTGGTGTGAGACCCGGGAGATAAGCCTGCCCTGAGTGTCGCTGGTGAAGGGGGATGGCCACACCTAGAGAAAAGGGACTCTCTCAGCTGGCTGCTCCCTAGCTGAGGGCTGCCTCAGGGTCAAAACAGCCAGGAGTCAGGAGGTAAGTGCCCTCAAGTTACCCACGGAGGCTGGAATCTCCCCACCCACCAACCCCTCCCAGGGGAAGTTGTCTCTGGGTAACTTTCTGGGTCATTTATGACCCTCTGGATTCAAACCTAGGGATTGGAACTCAGATTCCAGATTCCACAGGCCTGGGATTCCTGAGGCCTGAATGTTGCCAGTGAGGCCTCTCTGGCCTTTGCCAGATGCTTCCAGCTCAAGAACTCTGGGTTCCTGTGAGTCCTTGGATGTATAACCTTGGGGGCAGTACTGGCTTTTCACCCCTCAGCTTGTGTGTTATTAAAAGCAACCTATTGACAACCTTCCCAGGTTGCATACGAGGGAAACAGCTGGGAAATAAATATCGTGTATATGACAAGGATAACTGCAGCAATCATCCCTCTGTAGGAATCCTCTCTCTAACTCTCCTTCTGTAGGAATAGTCAGGCATTTGAGAAAACTCTACCAAGAAGGCAGTGCCCCGCCTCCGCTCTCCTGTGCACACTCTCACCGCGTGCTCACAGATGTGTCGCTCCCTCCACTTAGAGACCAACCGTGATTTAGCGGGCTGCTCTCTCCTCATGCCAGGCCCCCCTCCCTGTCACAGATGGTGGTCGGTGACATCAGCAGGGCTTCCCTGATTCCAGGGAGCCTCCTGGGCACCAGCGCCCCTGGTTTCCCACCATTCTTTACCCGCCACCTCCCCTCAGGTCCCAGATGTGATGTCACTCTCTACTTCCCAGAGTGAATAGCCCTCACAGGGAACACCCCTACTCTGCCCCCGCCCCTCGCTTCCCCTCCATACCAGAGTTCCATTTAAGGAGGTCCTCTTCCTGTCTAGGGCACTAACGCTCTGACTCCTCGGGAAAGCCAGCTACTATTTATGATTCTGCCCCTTCTCCCTCCTATACCTTCCATATCAGTCAGGGAAAGAGAACCACCAATAGGATGTGTGTCTATATCTATACTTATATCTGTATCTGTAGGTATATCTATATCTGTAATGAAGTTTGTACTAAGGAATTGGCTGACATGATCGTGAGGGCTGCAAATCTGAACTCTGCAGGGTGGGCAGCTTGGATGGAAGCCCAGGGAAGACTTGATGTTGCAGGTTAAGTCTGAAGGCATCTCTTCATTGGGGGACCTCAGTCTTTTTTGCTGAAGGCCTTCAGCTGATTGGATGAGGCCCACACATGTTATGAAGAGTAATCTTTGCTCAAAGTCCACCATCTCAAATACTAATCTCCTGGGAAAAGTATCTTCACAGCACCATCTGGACTGGTGTTTGACCAAATGTCTGTGTACCATGGCCTGGCCAAGTTGACACACAAAAAATGAACCATCATACCATTAGTCATAACCATGGTCAACAGTTGTGTGTTTACTCGGTGTGCTGTACTAAGCTCACCACATGCAATATCTTATTTAATCCTCTCAATAATGCCGGGAGGTAGATCCGGTTGTTATTCTCATTTTACAGAATGAGGACATTAAGTTCACAGTGAGTGGCAGACCTCTGATTCAAACCCAAGTCTGACTAACTCATGCTTTTACTCTCTAAACTACACCACCTCCCAACGGCACTCCTGATTCCCTATTTTTCTTCTATGATTGAAATCTCTCTGATTAAAATAAACAAAAATGTCCCATTATTTCTTTCCTCTCCTTCCCAGGGAAACGCCTTTGAAGAGGTTGCCCGCTCTTGGTGTCTCCAGTTCTTAACCCTTCCTCACCCCATGGCCTCCCCCGCAGACTCCAGAACGAGGGAACAGTGTGACCAAGGTCATGGATGATGTCCATATTATGAAAGCCAGTGGAGGTGGCCTTCCAACTATGTATTTCTCATAACATAGTAGCAATTGTTCATTGTTAAAAAAAAAAAAATACTAGGAAAGCCCTTCTGGTCAAGATGGTGTTGGTGTAAATAACCATTTGTGGCACCCATTCTGCTATAAACACACAGCAGTTACAGTATAAATAATACTTTGAAAAACTGAAGATATAAAAAGGCATAACTGAGCTCACAGAGAACAGAATCATCTCTGAAGACCAGAAAGAGAATAAAAACACACAGCAGTGAGTGAGGCTAAGCCCTGGGCCTGCTGGCTCTGGGGCAGGGCAGGCAGAGATGAGTAGCCTCTGTCTCCTGTATGTAACTAAGCTAGACTGGCTCCCAGGAAACAGGGACTAAACATGTTCCAGGTGAGGCAGGGGCCAGGGTCGAACTTAAGGCTGAAAGTAGGACTGATGGTTTCTCTCCTTAGCACGAGAGACTGATAAGTCTTCTCCTGACCGGTGCTCAAGGCTATAGCTTATGTGAAGCCGAATGTCTAGCTGGGCGGTGACCAGGACGACACAGGAACCAGAACCTGAACTCAGCAATCTGCTCACCGAGTGAGCCACACGCAGTGTCCATTAGCGAGAGCTACAATCGTCAATCTAAGGTTCAATTAGAGGGAGGGCTGATCGAGGAAGCTGTGAAACTAGACAAGGAAAGGAGAAGAGTGGAGAGAAAAAGAAGAAAAGAGAGAGGAGAGAAAAAGAAGAAAAGAGAGAAGAGAGAAAGGGCTCGAGCTTAAAACGACTCGGCAAACCAAAAATCCAAAAGACACAAAGAAATCTATCTTTTCAGATAATAACCAACAAATCAATATTGATAAATTGTTCACTTCAGGTGAGACCAAGATAATAAAACAGTCTGCAAAAGAATTTGAAATAAATGTGTTTAACGCTTTTAAATAAGAAAGTGAATGAATAATATGAAATGCATAAGATTTAAAATTGTGAAACAAAAATAGCCAGAGAGGAACTTCTTTAAAAATTGTATTTATTGATTTTTTTGGCTGTGTCAGGTCTTAGTTGCGGCACACAGGATCTTTGTTGCGGCACGCGGGATCCTTTGTTGCGGCGTGCAGGCTTCTCTCTAGTTGCAGCGTGTGCTCTAGAGTGTGTGGACTCAGTAGTTGTGGCACACAGGCTTTGTTGCCCCACGGCAAGTGGGATCTTAGTTCCCCAACCAAAATATGAACCCACGTCCCCTGCATTGGAAGGAGGATTCTTAACCACTGGACCACCAGGGAAGTCCCACTCCCCCAGCTACTCCCAGTTTCTTCTGGATCCTTCCATAGATATTCAAAAACATATACAAGCATATACATATAGGCTTAGGAAGGTGCATGACAATGTGTGTAGTATGCTACCCTTGGCATAAAAAAGTTATAAGGAACATATACAAGTTTCAATTAATAATATATGCTGAAGATTTTCCTTCTTTTTTTTTTGTTTTAAATGGCTGCTTCGTATTAATTGTGAAACTTTAGAAGCATTCCATTAAAATCAGAAACAAGAATGCCCATGTCCAACCAACTAACTATTCAATATTTTACTGGAGCTCCTTGACAAAACAATGAGCAGTATAATTGGAAGGAAAAAAAAAATAATTGGAAGGGAAAAGACAAAACTCTTTTTATTTGCAGGTAGAACAATCATCTGTGTAGAAACCCCAAGAAAATCCACTGTCAAATTATGAGAATGTATAAATGAGTTTAACAAGGTGGTTTCATGCAATCATTTTAAAAACGATTGTTTTTATAAAGACCAATAACTAATTCAAAATTTTAATTGGAAAACAAAATCTCATTCATAATGCCGTGGGTCAGAGCACCATGAAAAACAAAGAGAAAAGAATATGGTGCTGGCAGGCTCTAATTGGGAAAATGCCAATAAAGGATTTTTTATCGGGTTTCTTCATGTGCCCGTGCCTTGGCCAGTGATGCTGGCCGTGGGGCGACTGGGGGAAGGTGGGGTCTGTGATTGACAGTCTATGGTATATTACACATGGCTGAGGCAAGGAAGAAGCAATTCTCTCAAAATGGATGGGAAGCTTCAGTACCCAAAGCATTTTTTATCTGCCACACGTCTGTCTCCCCAGCAAACAGTGAGCTCCTTAAGGGCAAAGGAAATGTTTTATTGTTCCTACAGTTCCTGAGCTTAGTGCTGTGCCTTACATGTCACAGAGCCTCAGTAAATGACCAAAGAATGAGTGAGTGAGTGAGTGGAAGCCAGGACCAGCCAGCCTGGAGCATCCTCTCCTCTCCCCAAGGCCACTTGGAATCCCACAGTTTGAGACAGAAGTCCTTCCCCAACCAGGCCCCAAATGAGTGAATGGGAAAGGAGAGAAGTAGCAATTGACTACTTTCCTCATAGACGGGACCCCTTTGGAGGACAAATGTGACCATCACCTAAAGCACCGTGCAGGGGGGGTTACTGCTCAGAACTCTGCTCCCATTGAGCTTGGCTGCCTCCGGCAAAGCTACTGGCTTCTGGGAGTGTAGGGCCCTGTGCTCTTGGGAAATAAGGACAGTCTTTCATCCTGCCCAGCAATTTTGGGGGAGAGAGGGGGAACTGATTCTCTTTCATTTTGTGGCCTGGGGGAATAAATGATCCAGCTTTTTAGTGCCCCTCAGTCCTATGCTCTTTTTTTTTTTTATATTGGAGTATAGTTGATTAACAATGCTGTGTTAGTTTCAAGTGTACAGCAAAGTGATTCAGTTATACATATACATGTATCTGTTCTTTTTCAAATTCTTTTCCTATTTAGGTTATTACAGAGTATTGAACAGAGTTCTCTGTGCTATATAGTATGTCAGCTATCACTAGGTAGGCACACATGAAAAAGAAAGAAAGAAAGAAAGGAAGGAAGGAAGGAAGGAAGGAAGGAAGGAAGAAAGAAAAGGAGATAAAAATTAACATTTGAATATGCCAAATTGGAGGAATCTTTTTTACTTTTTTTTGTGGTACGCGGACCTCTCACTGCTGTGGCCTCTCCCCTTGTGGAGCACAGGCTCCGGACGCACAGGCTCAGCGGCCATGGCTCACGGGCCCAGCCTCTCCGCGGCATGTGGGATCCTCCCGGACCGGGGCACAAACCCATGTCCCCTGCATCGGCAGGCAGACTCTCAACCACTGAGCCACCAGGGAAGCCCTCAAGTATTTTTATGAAAACAAAGTACAGGATATTTGAAATGTATGTGGGTTTGGAAATCCCAGGGCATGAGGTTCTCCTGCATGTGGTGATGTCACCCCACTTTGGAGGTTATACAGTATGCTGGCTGAGAGAACGGGCTTGGCGGTGACAAAGGTTTGAATCTGCCTCAGCCACTCATAATGAGACTTTGGACAATATATCTAACCTCTCTGAGTCTGTTTCCTCATCTGTTGATTGAAAAGAACAATGAGAGCCACTTCCCAGGATTTCTGTGAGAATGAAACAAGGTCTTATGCAAAAAGCACTCAACTCCATGCCTGGCACAGAGTAAATATTTGTTACATATTTGTAGCAAGTACAAGTACTGAAGCTGGGACACCTGCCGGGCTGGAGGCGGTTGCAGGAAACACTTTGTTGGTGGGGTACATTCTCCACTCCTTTTTTTGTTTGTTTTCATGGGGGAACTCTTAGTCCTAATACCAGTGCTTTACCCCCTACTAGAGGGGGTACAGGGAGCCGCAACAGCATGAAGTGACTGAAAGGAAGACTGAGAAGTTGTACTCTATTTATTTTGCAACAGTAACATCCATTCGCAATAGTAATATTATGCTCCCAGCTTTGTATCCTTGCTGAGTTAGAGAACCTTTTCCTTCCTCAATCCATATTTATGCAGCATCACAACTGGAAAGAATTGCTCGTCTTTGGGCACTGTGTGTCCCCTTGGCCTACTTTTGATCACAGGAGATTAGGAGGCAGCTGTGGCTAGAGGACAGAAAGCCTGATCTTCTCTGCTCCTGATGCCAGAGGAAAAACTATGACCAAGATCTGGCCCGGGCCAGGCTAGTCAGGCTACCAGGTGGTATCATTTAAGACAGAAAAACTCAGGCTGTGAAAATGTACTGACTGTGTCTTATATGAGGCAGGGGGACAAGACTGCAGCCCAGTGTGTAGGATGGGGTTTGTCTTCCAAGCAATAGGTTAATTGGTCAATGGATCCATGAGTCAATGAATCAATGGGCTTTTTCCCACAAGCAATCGTTTACCAATCATTTGGGGCCAGGAAAAGGACACGGTCTTAGTCTAGAGAGCAGGAAACTTTCCTCTTCTCTTAGGGGCCAAAGGGCAGTTAGGCCTATACAGTGATGGGAGAAGACACCTGGGAAGTGACATTCTGAGGGAAGTTCATGGCGCCATTTTGGGAACAGGAGTGCCATGGTCCCATGTCACCTGGAGTTCTGCCAAGGAGGTGGGGATGCCGAGCTCAGGCAGTAGTCATAAAGCCCTGTCTGATTTATGACTCTGTTGCCCTAAAGCTCAACAAAACCTTACAAGAAGAATTTGTTGGTGGAAAAAATTTAGCAGAGAATTATCCCCTCTTATTCTAGGGGTCTTAGCAGCAGCCACCAACAGAGAAGCTGGTGGGGGGAACCAAAGAGGCCTTCCTGGAGGAGGTGGTACTGGGCTGGCTTGTCAATCAGCTTATGTCACTGAGCCAAATGCTTGTAATTGGCTTTGGAGGTCACCATTGACCCCACAGTCCATCTCATGATCCTCAGAATTGACCTCCCAGTGCCTCACCAGGATAATTTCAGGGTCCAGAAATTCTGACTCCCAACCCCCTCACATCTGCTGTCGACTGGATCTCCCTCCCCTCCTCATGCAGGGCCATTTCCCTGGCCTTGGCTTCCCCTTTGGCAAAACTGCACTCTCCCTCCACAAGCCCTGACACACGCTCAGAAAAGACAGGGTTCTTGTGGGTCCAGCCTGCCAGGGGTAAGGTTTGCCAGAGCTATAGTGGAGCCAAGCGGGTGACCCGTGAGTGAGCAATGGGACTGCACTGGACCCAAGTCCAGGCTGGAAGGTGAGGCAGCCTCCCAGCGATTTCCTCTAACCTCAGAAGCGAGTCAGTAGCTGGCAGTTCACATGAGGTCCCCCTGGCATCTCCGGTCGGGAAGGCAGCTTGCTGGGGATTCTGAAGCAAAGAGCAGGGGGGAAAGTGATTAGCAGGCAGGACCATCGGCGTGCGCCCAGGGACCTCGGTCTGCCTTAGCGAGGGAAGGCTCTGCCCTCGGCCGGCTCTCAGCTGAGCATCCTGGGGCTCATGTACGGGTGGACATGGGCCTTCCAGGGCCCTTTGACCACCTGAGCCCTGGCAGAGCGAGGCTCTGGCACCCCAACTTTGTTTTTAACTTCATAAATCCTTGAAGCTGACAACAGGGGGAGGAAATGGTGGCTGAAGGCAGATCCACACTTGCAGTTCTGCTGGCTGTGCCAACATTTATAGTTTGCAAACGTTTGGTAAAAGGATCCAAGGATGGCATAGGGGAGGGGTGGCTTGGCTCAGTTTGCATGGGGCGCTCTGGAGTTTGATCATGTACTGGCTGGGAATATATTCATCCCGCTGGGGGCTTGAGGGCACAAGAACAGTACTTCTTAAACTTTAATGTGCCTAGGAATTACCAGGGCTCCTGTTAAAATGCGATTGTGTTTCAGTGTTTGGGTGGATCCCAAGTTTCTGCATTTCCAGGAAGCCCCCAGCATCAGCGGGACCTCACATTGAGAAGGAAAGGGCAGAAGGCTCTGCAGCTATTGCTATGGGGTCAGGACTTGGAATTTCCAGGAACAGGGTTCCCAATAGTACTCTCATTATAAAGGGCAGCTGACTCTCTGCCTGGGCCAATTAGCCCCCACCAGCAGACCCCCTCCCCAAGCGTGGGTACCCAATCCCTTGAGAGATATAGAAGATAAATGTTTGGAGGGGGTCTTCGGGGTCATTATTCCCCTTTACCCACTCTGATTTGTCCTGTAAGTGTTAGATTCTCCTCTGCAGCTTCCAGGGCTGACCAATCGCTCTGGAATGCCCAGTTCATTGACGGCAGCACTGATGAATAGAGATCTCCTCCCCACTCCTTCAGACTCAGCAGTGTCGCCTTTTCTGGGACCGAACTGAAAAGAGTAATTGCCTCTTCTAGGCCACTACTCTGACCTAGATCATATAAGCGTGATACGTGTCACAGTGTGATTGCGATGATACATCTATGTCACTGTCACTGCTGCGATCCTTGAGGGTGGGAATAATAATGCAGTGCCTGGTGCATATCATATATCTGTTGAATCAGTTTTGCATTATTCCCAATCTCTCTTTCTCAGGAGACCCCAACCTCACTTCCTCGGAGACATTTCTAGGTTAAATAGCACCCATTTTCTCCAACCTCCACCATCCCTGTTCAGGGGAGTTGAAGACATTGACAGTCAACCTTGGCTCTGTTTTAGAATTAATGGAGGTGTTTTAAAAATACTGACTCTGGGGCTTCCCTGGTGGCACAGTGGTTAAGAATCCACCTGCCAATGTAGGGGACACGGGTTCGAGCCCTGGTCCGGGAAGATCCCACATGCCGCAGAGCAACTAAGCCCGTGCGCCACAACTACTGAGCCTGCGCTCTAGAGCCCGCATGCTGCAACTACTGAAGCCCATGCACCTAGAGCCCGTGCTCCGCAACAAGAGAAGCCACTGTAATGAGAAGCCCGTGCACGGCAACGAAGAGTAGCCCCCGCTCGCAGCAGAGAGAGCCTGCGCCCAGGAACAAAGACCCAATGCAGGCAAAAATATATTAATTAATTTTTTAAAAATACTGACTCTAATCCTCAGAGAGTCTGACTTATTTGATCTGGAGTGTGGCCTGGGCTTCAGGATTTTTAAAAACTCCTCTATGGTTCTCACATGTGGACAAATTTGGAAACCACCGGAGGCAGGAATTGTAGGTTAACACCCAGCACTTCAGCCTCAGGTGAACCCTGTCGTCAGGCCCCTTCTAATCATGGGTCCCCCAGTGCTGGAGAGCAGGCTCTTTCTTACCTTGGGCTTGAAACTAAGCTCCTTCTGATGAAGGGAGGCCTTAGGACTACATAGATCAGGAACTAGTGGCTGGCATAAGACCGACCTGGGTTCAGATCCCAGCTCCACCATTTAACTAGAGGTTTGACTTGAGGCCATTTTCTCAGTCTCTCTGAGCCTTGGTTTCCTAACCAATAAAATGGGACAATGGTCTATTAGTTTCTACTGGGCAATAAACCATCCCCAAAACTTAGTTGCTGAAAGCACGACGTTTAAGCTTTCTCGAAACTCTGTGGGATGGCTGGTCTCTCTTCTGGTCTGGACTGGCTCTGCCAGGGCTGGATGGCCTAGGATGGCCACCCCAGATGTCTGGCAGTTGGCTTAACGTCAGCTGGGGTGATAGAGGTGACTTGGCTGGTGCGTGCATCCCCCGTCATCCAGCAGGCTAGCCCAGGCTGGTTCACATGATGGCGGTCATGGGGTTCTGGAAGCTGCAAGGGAAGGAGCCACAATGTACTTTTCATGCCTCTGTTTGCTGATGTTCTGTTGGTCAAGGCTAGACAAGGCCAGTCCAGAGTCAGTGTGGGAGAAATACCAACATAGCTCACCTTGCTATACCTAGGTACATAAAATAAAATGAAATGAAATGAAATATAAAATAAAATAAAAGCCCCATTGGTGCTCCGGCCCCAGCAACTAGGACCTTCCTGGTCTTTCCCTTAGTACTCATGTGCTCATAATGATAATAAAGGTCACGATATATTTTGAGCCCCAGGAGTTACGTCACTGACAAAAATTTCTTTGATGCACAGGCCATGATTTTGTGGCAAATGTCTCCTTGCAGGCTAGGTCATTAATTCATCTCAGTGAAAATTTTTAAATGAGTGCAAATGCCTCCCACCTTTCTTCCAGGAGCTTTATCATCCACTGGGAGAGGCATGCAGGTAAATGGAACCCAGAAGTCCACTTGAACCTAGATTTATGTCTGTCTGCATTTGTTTTCTCTGCTTTTGCCTGTGTCAACCTGCACACAGAAATCCTTCCGCTTCAAAGTTCCACATCTGACAAATGTGTTTGTGAGCAATGGCGATTTTACTGGAGGCTTCACTGAGGAAACCAAAAAAGGGGCACCTGGTACCCATCCCAGCCATCAGCTTAAACAGCCCATCTAAATGTTTCTGTTCTTCAAAGCTCCTCCTCTTTTGCTCATTTCCAGGAGAGTTTTATCCTCTTACCTCCCTAACACTTCCCTGGAGCAGCCTGCAGCCTCACTAGCTCCCTTCCCCTCTTCCCAGATTTTCTTGCTGAACTGCCATTCCTCTTTGTCATGCAAAGCAACACAGCTCTCTCTCAGCTCTCCCACATCAAAATATTTCTTCTTCTTCTATTTGCAAAATTAGACCCGCCCACCTTAGAAGTCAGGATAGGAACCATCCTGTGCTACTCAACCATGCACTTCCAGATCTTATCCCTTACCTCATCCCAAAGGACTTACTGAATTATTTATTCTGGTGTTTTCCCCAAGGAGACTTTTATGAGTAAAAATTTTCTCCATCTTCTTACAACCGTTTCTAATATCAAGCATTTTGAATTTTGTGCAAGAGCAACAGGAAAGAGTGATACTTTCTAATGAAGGAAGGCTTCCTGGAGGAGGTGACATTTGAACCAAGCTCTAATGAAACTCCTTCGAGAAAGACAGTAATTTTAAAACTAATTATTTTAAAATGTGTTCATCCTCTGATCACTTAGTCTAATTCCTCAGGCCCCTGTTACACCCCTTCATGCAATCCCCTACCCCATCCTGATATTCACTCTTAATTAGAGACTGGACTAAAGGAGTTAACATGAGTTCCTTTTTTAGATAGTTAGCAGGAGGGGACAAGAGGCCCAAGTTCTCCCTATTCATGTCATACGAAACATGGAAAAGAATCTTGGCCCTATAGTTTCAATTGCTCCCCTCAAATTGTCTATGTGTCATGGTTACTTTGGTTTCTGTTTGGCAGGGATGTATTGTTGTTTTCACATGCTTTGGATCTAGACTAATCTTGGCACTTAGATGTCCCCCTGGCCTCACAGAATAAGATGCCTGGAATTGGCCATCAGAACAAGCCAAGGACTGCAAAGAAATTCCTCAGTAATTACTACATTATTTGATTCTTTGTGTCAAAAATGAGTTAGGTGAAAGAATTCATTCATCTCGTACTACACTGAGAGACAGAGGCAATTTTCCTCATAGGACTCAGGGCTAAAGTAGATTGTCTCCTAGACGCCCCTGCCACATTTAGCTGAAACTGAAATTCAGGGGGAAAAGATCTTTCTTTTGAGAATATCATCTCCTGAAACAAAAACATGAGTTTAACAGTCCACTTGGAAGATGCAAAACTTTAATTGCACAAGGCATTTTGAAAGGTGTGTGTGCACGTGTGTGTTTTTAGGTCTCTTTCAGTTGCAAGATGAAACAACCCAACTGAAAATGGGGGTTTCAGCTGTTCACATAACAGAAAAGTCCATGGTAGATTAGTCTTCAGTCATGGCTAGATCCAGATGATGTTGTGTGAGTTTTTTTCCCTCTCGATCACTCAGCTCTACTCTTCTTGTCAGACAGGCTCTTCCCACACGGTGCCCTTATGACCACCAGCAGCTTCAGACTTAATTCTGCCAGCTTCAAAACCCTGGAGAAATAGATGTGCTTCGTTCCCAATAGTCTTTACAAAAGTCTCAGGCTTCTGTCTCAATAGCCTAAAGGGATGTGTCCATCCCTACACCAATTTTGGTGACTCTGATTGGCCAGGCCTTGATCACACACTCCCGAAGCAAGGTGAGTGAGGCAAACCCCAACCAAACTACAGGGACTAAGCTTTGGCGGAGGACTGATTCTCCAAAGAAAAAGTAGATGATATTCCCAGAAAGGACAATGATTGGGCAAAACCAAGAGATGTCCATCATAATAAAATGCCTACTTAATGGTGAAATGACTAGAACGGGAGAAAAAAGGAAGGCAGCTGGTAGGGTGCAGGCGGAGAACAATGGATAGGTCTGTACTAAGCAAATTTAGGTCGGCAGGCCTGATTTTCAAACCAGTTGCAGTGACTATTAGTAAAAATGATAATGTCTCAACACCTAGACATTTCTTTCTAAATTGCATCTGAGCGTCCAGTAATGGCTGACGTTCATGAGTGTCACTGTCACCCGGGGTTGCTGGTCGATGACGGGCAGCCTGGTGAGCAGGCAGCTGTCCATCAAGACTGAAGGAAAGAGATTCAAAAGCCAAGGCGGAGAGAAGCCGGGAACTTGGCCTGTGCAGTGCACCATGAGGGAAGGAGGGGAGGGGAGAAACCTCGGCAATTTGTTTTTAATATTTTGCTTGTCTGGATACCGGGAAAGCTGCATATATTGGCTTCTGACTAATGAAAACAGAGGGGGAGCCAGGCTGGAAACCTGGCCGTGTTTCCGTGCACAATTAGGTTTGTTTGTTTAGGTCTCTTTTTATTTGTTTTCAGATGACTCAGATAGGAATACTGCAGGCCTTTCAAAGCAAAGTGTTCTTATATGTATTTTGGGTCTAGGGCTTCGCCAAGTGCAGAAAGCCTTGGCTTCCTGAGGTTATTTTCCTATCCAAGGGTTTTTCAAACTTTCAAGTGGAGTTGGAAGAAGGCCGTTGCAAACCAGGTTATTTTTGTTAGCAGACCCCAACCTGGGGTTTCAGGGGGGACAGGGATCACAAACATATAAACACGAAGCTCCCCAAACAGCCTACAGGGCACCCATTGTGTGGATCTCCGGCACGGCCTCTGCTGACAGCTTTACCATCTGCGCGCTTAGTCCTCTCTGGAAACCTCTTTGTGTGTCTGCCGCCTTCTCTCCTGACAACGGAGTCCAGCGATGGACTCTCCCTTGGAATCTCTATCTGCCTATAAACCGTTCAGCTTTCAAGCCTTCCTACTTTCATTGCCGCGGGTTGGGGTCTGACACCTCCGGTGAAACGCAGAGATATTTACCATCTGGGAAGCTGCCGAGCACCTGGCTGAGTTCTTCTGCCTGAGGGGAGCGACTCCGCGGAGACGGATTGCTCCTGGTCAGTTGAACCCATATCCAAGGCATTGGGAAGAGCCTTTGAAGGCGCTGGGCAGTAGCCTTTCCCCTCCCCTTTGAGCAAAATGCAAACCAGACGACGGCGAGGACCACTCCAGGGTCCCTTCTTGGAGGCTTCTTCCCAGTAGCCCTGCCTCTGTGGGATAAGTCAGAGGACAGAGACAGCCCAAGGAGTCCTGGTTGTTTTCAAATACTAAGAGTTTATGTAGGTGGCAGAAGCAGGTTTCCTAAACTCCTTGGAAGCTAGAACCCAGCCTAAGAATCTGAGAGTCAGTCTCCCCTGCTCGGCTTGTCCATGTTAAATGGAGGAGACCGGCCGGCGTGCTGGCCAGAGAAGCACTTTATACTGAGTCACTGCAGCAAAAGTTCTGTTAACCACGATCTGGTTTTTCAAAGCTCCTCTCCCTCTGAATGAGTCTGTAAACTCTTCTGCTTTTAAGACTCTCCTGCTTCAGTGTTTGAAGTTTGAAACCTCCCGACGCTTTTAGGAGAAAGATTTGTTCTATCGAAATTCACACATCTCAGGAATTTCTTTCCAAACCACTGTCTTCTAGAGCTATATCCCGGGGCCAAACGAAATTCTGCCCCATCTCCTGCACCTGCTACCGCTCCACTGCTGGGCCATGACAGGCGGCGCTGGGGCAGTGGCACTGTGTCCTAGAAGATGGGGGTTCAAGTAGTTTAGCAGAGAGGTGAGCCCAGGAAGCATGTGAGGGAGAGAGGAGGTGGCTCTGGGCAGCTGGAGCTCAGTCCCGCCGGGCACCCTGGGACAGACTGTGTGCAATATGACTCCGATCGGCCCACCGGCGGGCAAGGAAGCTGCCCCTGGTGTTGGGGTCTGCTCCTGGTGTGCTAGCTCCCTGGAGCAGAGTGCAAGCCACTCTTGCAGCCAGAGGATGTCCTCAGGAGGAGAGAGCCCCAGGCCAGCGTGGAACTCTCCAGAGACCACTTCCAGGGTAGGGTGAGGGGCTATGGAAGGGGCACCAGCCGTGTCTACAGCATCTGCTGTACCCTAAGGTGACATAAGGAAGTGCACAGTCATCAGAAAGAGACGGGACTATTCTCCCTGGACTGTGTTTACTAAGGCAGGGAAGTGGGTGAATATGAATACCTGTTAACACTAGGCGAAACAACAAGGGCTGAAAAGCAAAAGGCTTTGGTTCCACTCTCAGTTTGCTGTTTATCCATTTACTTAGCAGCTGGCCCACCTGCGTCAGGCTGTGTGCTTGGTGCTGGGGTTCAGTGGGGAGCAAGCCAAGCTCTGGCTCTGCCTTGGAAGACCGCAGTCTAGTGGCGGGTGCAGACAAGCAAGGAGTTAATGCAAGTGAGTGTGGCAGCAGGCCGGAGGGGCCCCTCGTCTAGGCTGGTAGGGTCAGGGGTCCCTTCCTTGAGAAGGGAGGGGAAGAGTATTCCAGCAAGAAGGAGCAGAATGTGAGAATGCCTGGAGGCACCAGGGCACATGTACAGAGTCGGGGCTGTTCTCTAGTAGGTGGTGAGTGGGAGTGAGGCACGATAAAGATGGCCGCCAACAAAGACCAGATCGTACAAGACCTTGGCGGCCACTTCACAGCGTTTATGCTGTGTACCAGCACAATGGGGAATGGCCTGGTATTATTGCTATTGTTATTATTTAACTAACATTTATCAATACTTATCTGTTTCGTTGACTCTTAAATCCCACCTCTTCCTTCTGAGTTCAATTCCTTTCTTCCTGAAGACCGTCTTTTGGTAGCTCTTCACTGATGGCTGTGAGTGGTGAACTCGCTCAGTCAAGGGTGGATCCAGTTTTCTTGGAGCCTGGAGCTTATGCAATTTGGGGGCCTTCTTTAAGAGCAACAATGCCAACTATAAATACAAGACTAAGAATGAAAGTAAATATTGATGTGGGGGAGGGTTAATTTGGGAGATTGGGACGGACACATACACACCACTATATATAGAATAGATGACTAATAAGAACCTACTGAGGGGCTTCCCTGGTGGCGCAGTGGTTAAGAATCCTCCTGCCAATGAAGGGGACATGGGTTCGAGCCGTGGTCCGGGAAGATCCCACATGCCGCGGAGCAACTAAGCCCATGCACCACAACTACTGAGGCCGCGGGCCACAACTACTGAGCCCACGGGCCACAACTACTGAAGCCTGCGCACCTAGAGCCCGTGCTCCGCAACAAGAGAAGCCACCGCAATGAGAAGCCCGTGCGCCGCAACGAAGAGTAGCCCCCGCTCGCCACAATTAGAGAAAGTCTGCGTGCAGCAACGAAGACCCAATGCAGCCAAAAATAAAAATTAATTAATAAAAACAAAAAAAGAAAGAAAAGAACCTACTGAATAGCACAGGGAACTCTATTCAGTACTCTGTGATGACCTATATGGGAATAGAATCTAAAAAAGAGTGGAAATATGTGTATGTATAACTGACTCACTTTGCTGTACAGCAGAAACTAATACAACATTGTAAATCAACTATACTCCAATGAAAAATTTTTTTCAAAAAAGCACACTTAAAAAAAAAGGAAAGTAAATATTGACAAGAAAAGAAATCTCAACAGAGTTTAGAAAGCTGACAAATAAGACAAACAGCATAAAACCAGAAAAATAACTTTTTTATTAATTACCTATAATATTTTCTAACTTCTCCTCATGATGGTGGCATTGGAAAGACCATAGGCCTTTTGGGGTTTGAGTAGGAGGAAGATGAGTTTGCCTACATTTATTCTGGGTTGCATGGGATATGTTAGGTGGTTTGCAGTCATTTCCGTGTATAATTTAGTTATTACGGGGCGTACAGATTTTGGAATGTCTTCCAGAAATACTCCTACCATCCAAATGCTGCCTTGCCTGGCACACAGTGTCAGAGGTTGCATGGAGATGCAAAAAATCCTACAATGCCCGGCACCAAAAATATGTGGATGGCTGAGAAGCAAGGTTTAAGATGTATAGAGCCATATATAATTTTCTAGTCTGTGGAAAATTCTCCTAACATCAGAAATGTAGAGGATTCATTCTTATTCAATATCTAATCAAAATGGACGTTTTCTTCCATTAAGAATATATTTGATAATACAGTGTA
Organism: Orcinus orca; assembly: GCF_937001465.1. Lineage (NCBI taxonomy): Eukaryota > Metazoa > Chordata > Mammalia > Artiodactyla > Delphinidae > Orcinus > Orcinus orca. Next base: position 102,535,741 of record NC_064562.1, on the reverse strand, counting down.
TACAATTATAAATATACTACATATTTACACCCGTATGTGAAAGAAATTTTGTAGAGTTTTTCCCAAAGTTGACAACAATCCTAAATATTTTCGTGACACTACCAAAAAAAGAGTTGTAAAGCTGAAAGCAAAAAATTTAAATGATCAATCATGGGAAACAAATTTGGTTAATCATGTTAGAGGGGAAAATGTATTGTCTTTCTGGTCTATCTCTAGAAAATGATATTACAAAAGCACACATGAAGAGGTGATTAAAGACTATGTAGCTAAAATTGGAATAAATCTACATGCAATATGGTATCCTGGATTGGATCCTGGAAAAGAGAAAGGACATAAATAGAAAAACTGGTGAAACAGGTGAGTAAATGGGTGGATACAATCACATGATTATTGATGATCCACAAATTCAAGGATGCCAGGATGCCAATGAAGCAGGTATGTGAATATTTGGATTTCCAAGGGCCAAAGCTAAAGCCAGAGCTGAAGAGCAGATATTAGTCAAATATGGAGGCCAAAGTTGCACTTTGTTGCATCTCTTGATAAAAGCCAGCCCCTCACCAAGAGGGTCCATTCAAGGTCAAAGGATCACTCCCAGGACAGCCACGGCATCAACGCATGTGCCAACCACATGCACTAACCACTCATGTGCTAGTTGCCCTCGTTTTCAGTGTCCCTTTTTGGTTTGGACAGGAGGACATTTATCTTTCTTTCTTATAGACTCAGTTATGTATTTAAATTTCTAGGTGTTTTTACATAGGTATATGGATTTCCAAGTTAGTTTAGCTCATCAGTTTGCTGGGCTGATTTTCAGCAGGAGAGTGGCCCGGTGAAACTGGATGATTTATCAGTAGAAGGTAATTCTGACTACAGTGTGGAGAATGGATTTCAGGTTTCGGGTGTGGGGTAAAACAAAGACAGAAAGAGCTGATTTAATTCCATTGCAGAGATGATAAACGGCAATTTGAATAAGAGGAATCAGAGCAGAGAAGGAGAGAAGTGGATGTGCCGAGACATTTAGAGGTAAAGGAACAGACGTGGCGGTAAAGTAGCTTTGAAGGCGGTGGGGGAAGGATGGGGTCTAAGATGCGCCCGGTGTGTGGGGAGAGGGGAGCAGCTGGGTGGATGGTGCTGCTGTTTCTTGAAATAGAAACAGAATAGGAGGAGGAGGAGAAGCCCTGTGAGGGAGACGAGGAGTTCAACGGTGAACGTGCCAGGTTTTAGATGCCTGTGTAGCATCCAAGTGGACATCACCAATTCGCAGAACGGAATACAGGTCGGAAGCTCAGGAGAGAGATCTGATCGACCTGGACGTGTGGATTTGGGACTTGCAGTGGACGTTAACTGCATATAAAGTGTTTAGAAGGTAGCCTGGTACACAGTAAGCACTGTGTGAGGCTGACCTGTCACTAACGGTCACTGGAGTAGAGGAGACAGGTGTCGATGAAACCAATACAAACGAACAACTGTGCTGAGCTGATGCAGAGAAATACATGATGTCAGGAAGCCTGTAACGGGGGAGTCTGACATCATCAGGAGAGTCGGGGAGGTCTTCCCTGAGGAAGTGGCACTTGACCAGAGACCTGAAGGATGAATAGAAGACATTAGGTAACAAGGGGAAGAATGAACGTTCCAGGCTGAGGGAACAGCATGTGCCAAGGATTGCAGGCACATGTAAGAAGTTAACTCTCATTATGGCTGAGGACACCAGGGAAGCCTGTGCCTCAGGAAAGGCCTGTCACCTCTCTGGGAAAATAGACTAAGCAATTTACAAGGTCCTCCTTTTACTTGGTCTGACATTCTGGAGTTTGGCGATCCTCTTCTTTTTTTTTATTTATTTTTTTTATTTTCAAGATAATACTGGTGGTGACATGTTCAGAGAAACTCCTCTAATAATCAACTGTAGAAATGATCCCTGAAAATATAGTCTTTGTGACGCTTTTAACTTCTCATTTTTGTAAAAAGAATTCTGTAGAAAAATTGCAAGAATAGAATAATGAACTCCTGTAAATCTCCACTAGGATTCACCAATTATTAAAATCTTGCCCTATTTGCTTTCTCTATCATCCACCTACCTATTAATCAATACATTGTATATACATATAGAATATCTATATCTAATTATAATACATATTATTGCCAAGCCATGTAAGAGTAAGTTACAGACAACACAACCTTAAACACTTTAGCACTCATTTCCTAAGAATGACAGCATTCTCTTTCATGACCATAGTACAATGATCAAATTCAGGGCTGGGTCTGCAATCCAGAGTCCTGTGCTCTCCTTAGGTGTCAAGGGCCTTCAACAGCAAACCTATACTGAGCACCTGTTGTGTGCAAGGTGCCATCCTCTGTACTGAGTGTTCAGACTGGTATGAGAAGCAAATCAATAGGCAGGTATCTACACTGAAACTTGGAAAGAGCAATGGCAGATGCAAGCAGGAGTGCCAGGGGAATGTAGAGAAAGGAAATCTGGGCAGGGACATCTAGCTGTCTATCCCATATCCAGCTTCCTCTTCTTCCTCACTAACTGGGCCTTTGTACTACTAGGGTTTCCAATGTACCCAACTCAAAAACTACATTCTCCAATTCCTCTTTTGAGAGACCAAATATGTATAAGCAGAAGTCATTGGTTAGAGCTTCTGAGAAAACTTATTAAAACAGCCTAGCCTCCTGGGAGGCACACACTTTGGCTCTTGACCTTTCTTCCTTCCTGTTGCTAGGAATATCATTGTAATAACTAGAGCTGCAGCAGCCATCTTGCAGCCATGAGGAGGTATTAAATAGGGAAGTGAATGTTAGGAATGATGGAGCAGAAAGACACAAGGATCCTGGGTCATTGGTGGTAAAGTGGAACCACCATACCAACCCTGAATTGCCTACTCCAAACTCTTTAAGAGGGAGGAATTAACTGTCTCATTTAAGCCATTAATGGGGGTGTCTGTTACATATTATAGCTGCATGTAGTCCTAACTAATAAATCACCTGATACACTCTTGGAGATCCAGGGACAATATGCTGCAGATTATGAAGAATAAGTAGGAAAGAATTGGGTAAAAGGGTAGGAGGAGGCCCCAGAGTACAGATTTTAGCTTAAGAGTAGCAGAGGCCACTGAAAAGATTTGAGGAGAGTCTCGGTATTGAATTTCAGTTTTAGGAAGCAATTTAGGTTTTGATAGCTACACTTAAAGGAGGGGAAAGAATGAAGTCAGGAAAACTAGAAAGAGAGTTGATGTGACAATCTCTGCAACGAATGAAATGATCCTGAAATAATGCACTACAACAGTGCTAAAAAAAAAAGCAAGTGCTCACTCTCAGCAAGACTTGGGGTCCCATCTGGGCTTTGTTACTTATTAGCTATATGACCCTGAGCAGATGACTTCTCAATGCCTCAGTCCCTTCCTATCTCCATGAGATTGTTAAGAGAATTCAATGAGGCCATGCATGCACAATGCTTAGAGAAGTACCTGGCACCCACTAAATTGTTGCTGAGTCTGTGGCAGTGAAAGACAGATTCTAGGCGATAATGTAGAATAAGATGGAATCAACAGAATGCTGACACCAGTTGGATGGTAGGAGGGGTGAGTAAGAGAGAGAAAGGAATTAAAAAGACTTCTGTGGAAGAACCAATCTGGGGATACAGACAATGATTCCAGTTTCGGATCTGCAGAGTTGGTGCTCTCTCTGGCTGTCCACGTGGAGATGACCAGTGTTCACCCGCGTGGGTACGTGTGGAGCCAGGCAAGGATCTGAGCTGGAGCCGGGATGCGGGATGAGATCACAGCCCACAGGTGAGTGGGTAGAATGAAAAGAGAAGAAGGCCGAGAGGGAGGAGCCCTGTGGCTGGTGCCGGTGGACAAAAAGGAGTCATCAAGGAAACTGAAGAGGACTGGGTTCAAGGTCATAGGAGAAGCAGAGGGAGCGTCCCAGAAAATTCAAGGGAGAGAAAATTTGCAGAAAGAAGCATCCGTAGTCCTAAGTGTGGCAGAGTTATCAAACAAGGTCTGAGAATTGGGCTTGGGGTTGAGCAGCAGAGAAGTCACTGGGGCCCCAGGGTTGTTAACTGAGGGTCAGCGGGGTCATCAGAACTCAGGGCGATGATGGGGCTGGAAGGCAGAGTGTGGTCAGTGGAGCTGTAAAGGAGAGTTAACGATCAGGGAGAGGGTTTGCGTGAAGGTGAAGAAAGAGTTATGCTGCAGTAGGAACTAATAAAGAGAAGAAAAATGCAAGGAAAGTAAGATGCTGGAAGGAGCCTTAGGAAGATGTGAAGTGCGGGCTTGATGGCCGTGAGAGGACCCAAAGCTGGGCCAGGGTCTTTGCCCCATGCCCAGAGGGTGGAAAATGGTCCACTGCGGGGCTGGGAAGCCAGAATGCCCTGCAGGGATGGGCTGGGATATTGTGAGGAGAATCTCCAGTCTGAGCTTCTGTGGACAGAGGAGGGCAGAGAGAGAGGGGTGCAGGGAGACAGAGAAGAAAGTGGACACTAGTCACCTGAACTTCCCCTGTGGGAGGACCGGTGCCACCAGCCCCTTGACAAGCATCCTCCCCGGGACCCTGTTCCGCCCCGGGAGCACCTGAGATTCAGGGACTCGAGGACGGCCTGGGGCCCGGATGCCTGTGTGAGCCCACGGTGGCACCTTCATCACCGAGCTCCACCGTGCGAGGGACAAGACAGTGGAGCTGCCAGAGAAGACACGGGGATGCGGCCCGAGACGGAGGATGGACTGAAGTGATTTCCAAGGCAGACGCGTTAGAGGGGCCGGGCTTGAGCAGCGGAGTCGGACACCGGGGAGGGAATCGCCGCGGGAAGCGGCCCACAGGCCCCGCCCCAGCCCTGAGGTTCCTGGCGGCGAAGCAGCTCCCGCGGCGCCCAAGGCCTGCGAGCGCACCCGGGAGGGGGCACCAGCGCCCCGCGAAAGCCGAGCTCCCAGGCCGGCGGGCTGTGGAGGAAAGCCGCTGCTTCCCGCAGGTGGACGGGGGCAACCGTGGACCGGGCCAGGCCGGGGCAGCGCCCCTCGGCACCCCCAGACGCCCCCCGCCGGCCGGCCTGCTGCCTCTGCTGCGCCCGCACGGGCCTGAGCATTCCTCCTGGGCCTCTGCCCCTTGAGGGCAACCTCCCGAAGCTGTGCCCCTGACTGTGTGCAGAGCGCTCAGTAATCAGGGTCACTAGTGTCCACCTTCTTCTGCATCTCTCCCCCAGCTCTCTCTGCCCCGCTCTGTCCACGGAAGCTCAGACTGGAGCTTCTCCCCACAATCTCCCAGCCCATCCCTGCAGGGCACTCCGGCTTCCCAGCCCCGCGGTGGGCCATTTTCCACCTTCCGGGCGTGGGGCAAAGACCCTGGCCCAGCTTTGGGTCCTCTCACGGACATCAAGTCTTCACTTCTCATCTTCCTAAGGCTCCTTCCTGCATCTTACTTCCCTTCTGTTTTCTTCTCCTTATTAGCGCCCACTACTGCGTAGCTCCCTCCTCCCCTCCCGCGGGGCCAGCCCCAGTCCTGGTTCCCACCTTATGAAGCAGAGACCCCACCTCTTGCTTGGGCCACTGTCCACCAGGCCCTGCTGTACTGTGTGATGTGAGCCAGGTAGCCTGCAGCTCTGCCAGGAAGGCCCGTGCAGAGCCCACCTTGTAAGAGGGGCCTGGGCTGGTCTTCACAGGCTTGCTGGCTACTCGCCAGGCCCGGTGATGTCCTGAGGCTCAGAGTAGCCAGTTGCACAAATATAACTCACACCACATATCAGATGTGAAGGGTAAACAGAGTAGCATTATTTTGCTTAGAACTAATCTGGTCTTTTTCCTCTGAGCCACACCCACTAGTTAGTGGGATGGGGAGGAAAAACTAAATGTCAATCCAGTTAAACTTTGAGCTGATATTTCAAACCCTTCGGATAATGTTTGGCCTTCAGGAAAAACACTCTGTGTCTTTGATAGCCGCAGCTCCCTCTGTCTCCCCACACTAGAGGCCCCAGAGTATGGGGCGAGGGGGGCTTTCTCCCCTCATGGCACCAGGGGCAGTGAGTTCTTCATTCTCATGAAGGCCCCTGGATGTGTGCTGCCCATTGGTCTTCAGGGAGCCTTTTTTTTTTTTTCCGGTTGGGTCATATTTGACCTCCTGGCCCCCAGTACTCAAGGTGTTACCCATTCTTCCAGCCCAGGTAGTGCTCCCAGCGACGATTTCGTGTCTCGGTCTCAGTTGGGCTGCAGGCCCAGCTCTCTCCACTCTGTTAGCTGAGAGGTCACCTTGTCTCCAAACAGAAGGCCCCCTCGGTGGGCCCATTGGCTCCCAGCTCTGCATCTGCCCCCCCATGAGACTGAGGGTGGTCCAGGGAAGCTGAACTTCAGGCCTCACTCATGCTGACCATGCAGAGCTCCTTTTCTGTGACTGTTCCCTGGGTTCTAATGGGGCGGCATATGCAGTGGCTTCCTCCCAAGGTCCCAAGGGTGACACTAACTTCTCTAACACCCTCCCTCTGTAGGCCCAGAGGTGGGGACAGGCAGGGCGTTTCTGCTGATGGCCTGGGTCTTCTCAGTCTGTTTACTTCCTCCTCTTTTTTTAAGATTCTCAGGTAGAGAGAAAGGGTGGGCTCTTCTAATACTTCTGTCCCCTCCTTTCTGACTCCCACGAGGCCTAAATGACTGGCGTTGGCATCTTACTGTGTATATGGGAGAACTCCAAGCTTCAGGCTTTCTTTCTTTCTTTTTTTTCCTTTCAGCTATACATATACATATCTTCATTCTTTTTTAGATCATTTTCTCCTATAGGTTATCACAGAATACTGAATAGAATCCCCTGTGCTATACAGTAGGTCCTTGGTGGTTATCTATCTTATATGTAGTAGGCTTTCTCCTGATGTACTAAGAGAGGAAGAAGAATCTGGAAAATCCCTTCTTGAGATAATGGTCTGGTTCTTAAGCCTGGAACTTTCTGCATAATCCTATTCTGAATGACCAAAGACCCAGTACCTGGGTCTCTCTCTGGAATTCCTTCTGTAATCAGTAAGAATCTGCACACAGATTTCCCTCCCCACCCCTACGTCCTCTCCCCCCCTCCCCCTCCCCCCTCCTTACTGCACACACAGTCCTCCCTCCTCCTATAAGCAAATGGATATCTAGGGTGAAACCGGGAGAGTGGGAAACAGAAGAGAAACGCCATGTTACTGCCTTAAAATGGTATCCCTCTTCCCCTCTCTTGTAGCCTAAAGAACTCTGCTCTCATTGGGTCTCAATTACTTAGCTTTTCTCTTGCTCTTACTGTCCTGTTAAACCCCCAGGTCTCTGTCCCTTCTGCTCACTTCCCCGAAGGGGCTTGTCAGCAGCAGCTCTCCTCCCAGATACCAGCTGGAGGTGCTTTAGTTTCCTATCTGCCCTCATCACCCAGAAGCATGCCCCAGTTCCCCCTGCAGCCTCACCTACCGTCCTGCACCTGTAGGTAAAGCCCAGAGCTCGGCAGACTTACCATTTGCATGTTACCATTCCTCAGGTGCACAGGATGCACTTTCCCATCTCCGTGCCATTGCACGTGCTGGGCCCCCTGCCCTAGCCGTCCATCATCTAGCCCTTTGCCAAGGCTCATCTCAATATCATTTCCTGTGTGAAGTCTTTCCTGACTCTGCTAAGTCAGTGCGAGAGTTCTGCCTCCTCTGAGGGCCTGAACCGCTTCGAACCCCTCGTGTCCTGCCCTGTATTTATAGCTAAGTTTCTATTTCTCTCCCAACTACACTGAAATCTCTCCGAAGGCAGGAACTGTCTGTCACTCCGTCATGTATCTTCCACGGGGCTCTGGGTTAAATTAAATGGAACATGATTATTGACAGGAATAGCCCTAGACCAAATTTTAAAGTAGGTCCAAAGCGTATCAACTCACACAAATAATTTAATTTCTTTAATCTCGGTTTCCTCGTGTGTTAAATAATTGAGTTGGTTTCCATGGTGTCTTAAATCATTTTCATCTCCGACAAGCTGTAATTCTGCCCATGCTCTCCTGTGACCACTGTGTGCGTGTAAGGGTGCTCATGGTGGGGGGGCGGGCAGGGATTACTGCCTGGGGAGGCCAGTGGGGCACCGTAAGAGCACAGGTTTTAGATTAGGACAAACCTGGGTCTAAATCCAGGCTCAGGCGCTCGGCTGCTGGGTGACCTCGGGTGGGCCGGCTTCTCTGAGTTCAATGGAAAATGCGAAGGACCACTCATCCCCTCAGTGCTGAGTGCCGCTTTGGGCTGGCAGCTGGGAATATGGAGTAAATACAACACATCCCCTCTCTGCAGGAGGCATGAGTCCATTAGAAGGAGCAAATCCTGAAAACCAGTAAACGTAATCAAGTGTAGAAGTTCTCTACAGGAAAATGTCCAGGACACAGCAGGGGCACAAAGGAGGGAGAGATAGATAAGCAGATTCCAGGGATGATCAGGCTGGGAGTGGGGGCAAGGAAAGCTCCCCTGAAGACGTGAGACAGAAGGGAACGCTCCTGGACCTTTTGGGTGGAGAGAGAGAAGCAAGGGGGGCCAGATCCCTTACTGTCATCGTGAGCCTTCTCTGACCCAGATTAGTGAGGCCTAGGAAGCTTGGATCCCGAGTGCATTTCCCGGGTCACAGCTGACATTTAGACCACTAGGCTGGGCCCGGATCCTACTGGTCTCACTCCAAGCCCCAGTCCCTTTCTCTGTGGTCGATGAGTCATTCCCAGTACCTGAGGTGACCTCTGAGCCGCTGCTTCTCCTCAGTGACCTTTGCCCAGCTAATCTCTTTCAGGGAAGAGCAGTGCCTGAGAAAAGGCAACTAGTTCCATAAGAAGTGACCCCTCCTTAAACTGCGCCCTTTACTGGGTCCAGGGCAGATGCTTTCTGCACGGAATACACAGGAGTTTCTACCAGGGGACAGTCTGCTCAACAGCACTAGCCTGACGAAGCTGTTCAAACGCCGTGCATTTTGACACTTGGCAGAATTAGCAAAGCACCTCTGCCCTCGGAGGGTGGGAAAGTTTCCAGAATTAGTCTGCCTGCAGAAAGGGAGGTCGAGCAAACAGGCATATTGTTTTCTCATAGCTGTCTCTCTTGGTAATGTTGGGTTCGGCCAGCCGTGCATTTTTGGAGTGTTACACAGGCTTACGTTTAGCCTTCATCAGAGAACAATTAGGGTGAGTGTGGGGAGAAGCCAAAGGGTCAGGGACAACAGATGGGCCTCCACTTAAGCAGTTTAGAAGTTCGGTTGCCCCAAGGGAAGAAGACCCATTTTGCCTGGAGGAGCTAGGAGTTGGGTAGAAAGAGGCAGAATGGAAAGAAGGCAGAGGGCCTCTCCTTTCTGAAATACCCCTTTGGGACAAGTCTCTGGATCTCAGGCGGTTGATTTAGTTTTCCATAAAGAAGTATCGGCAGCCCTGGCAGAAGCAAGAAGCCAGAGGCCTGGTGCCATACTAAAATAGCAGCATCGCTGCGTTTTCCAGCTGACGGATTACTCCTTGGTGAGCCAGATACATTTGGAACATCATTTGGAAGCAAAACCACATTTTTTTTCCAAAAAGAAAAAATTTAGAGGAAACTTTGCATGCAGTGAAGTCAGAGCTTAACTCTTAAGGGGAAGCAGTACAGCGACAGCCATTGGACCTTTGCTGACGGAACCCATGCTTCTGGGTGCAGGACGAGTTTCCCTTTGGTGAAAGGTCAGCTGAGGTGCCTGTGAGGGGCAGAAGGCACTGTCTTCCGGAAGGAGTGGTGGACAGAATGAAAGTGCTAGTAAGTTGGTAGAAAAGTACAAAAGGCAGAAAGAAAATTGTGTGACTTAGCCTTTGCTGAGTAACATTCCATCCCCAAACTCAGTGGTTGGAAACAACCACCATGTTATTTATGCATGGTTCTGGAGGTCAGCAGTTTGGTTAGGCTCAGCAGTGTGGTTCTTCTAGTCATCTCACCTGGGGTCATCTGGCTGCTACCATCTGGCAGCTCATAATGGGGTTGGGTAGTCTAAGATGGCCTTCCTCACTTATCTAGGCATGGATGTGGCCTCTTAGCTGGGCTGCATGTCTCCAGAAACCAACCTTGGCTTCTCCACACGGTGGCTAGGTTCCAAAAGCAGCAGGAGAGAGAGAAAGACTCAACTCACAATCACTTTCCAGTCTCCGCTTGTGTTACATTTGCTGTCCCATTAGCAAAAGCAAGTCGCATGGCCAAGCTCTGAGTCCATGTGGGAGGAGACGACACCAGGGTGTGGATACAGGGAGGGACCCCTGGCTCCATTGGGAGCCATTACTGTAACTGTCTACCCTCAAGAAGGAAGTAAATCTGAAATGGAATCGAACACCCTAACCTCAGTGGGATGCAAACCATGTGAGTCAGAGTCCAGATGAGCTCAAGCTGAGGGAAGAAAGACCAGAGAATGATCTTGTTGGGTTTTTGGAGCAAGCCTGCTATTTCCTGGGGATGTTGGAGTAGGGAGACGCTTGTCTTAGTAAGAATCGAATAACTCGAGTGAGGGTCATTTTTAGCATCTCATAAAATTTTATAACATCCTCTTCCTCCATATTTACATATATATCCAAGTAGATACAACTTGAGATTCCTTAGCCTTCCCCAGCCTATGGGAAAGATGGCGGTGTAGCTATAGACTCTAAGCAGGAAAACAGACACGACGCTTTTAGTTTCCACAGCGAATGGAATGGGTTATACTCATGATGAAGCAGGAGAGAGCCAAACAAGGGTCCATGAGGCACCCTGGGGATGAGCAACAGCAGGGGGGCTTAGAATCTCATAAATATAACTCAACTGGTGTCTTCCGGCAGCCCCCCTCAAACTCACATCTCTGGGACCAGGTCAGGCAACAATGTCCAAGGCTGACTCTCCCGTCCCCACTTAGGAACACCTGACAAAACTGTGCCCTTATTCTCCTTCTACCCAAATATCTTCCCACAAACCCACTCCTGGAAGTTCACCCACTTCTTTACCAGACACAGCCAGTCTTACCTGGATGAATTCAGATAGGTTCAGGCCGGGACTACACCCGCGCACACACACCTGCACACACACGCACGTCGCTGCTCACCCTGTACTACCCCAGCCTCTGCAAGGGTGCTCAAGGACTAACAGAAGTATCTTTGGGCTTCCCTGGTGGCACAGTGGTTGAGAGTCCGCCTGCCGATGCAGGGGACGCGGGTTCGTGCCCCGGTCCGGGAAGATCCCACGTGCCGCGAAGCGGCTGGGCCCGTGAGCCATGGCCGCTGAGCCTGCGCGTCCAGCGTTAATGTGTCATACACCCTATACTTCATTTCTTTACTCATGTGACAACCCTGCAAGGAGGCCCTGTTTTCATTTCCAAGTAAGAAAATTGCTGGACACAGAGTTTTTGTCTCTGTCCCCAGCTTGCACAGCAAATAAGCAATAAGGTCAGGATGGTGAGTCAGGTCCATCTAACACCAAAGCCCATGCCCTTCTCCTACCATGTTGCCTCTCAACATATATAAATGACATTTTATTCTTGTCTTGGCACCATGTTTTAGTTTCCCTAAGAGACTGGAACAAGTGGTTATTTATTTCCAAGGTTCCTAGTACCTTTGAGGACCAAAGAGTGCCACTTCATGTTGAGCGGTGCCAAGATTGAGTTTATCTAAAAATCATCGCAACCAGTGTGCTATTTTATGCTCCTGTATGGTCTTCCAAGGACTGCTGTTGTTGTAAGATGAGCGTGCTGGAGGATTGACCCTGGAGGTGATATAGCCCAGGATCTGGAGGCCATTTAGCGTTGTGGTTGAGAACACAAACTTTGGCACTGGCCACAGCCTTGGGAAAGGAATTTTCCATGGGCATGCAAAGCTGTGTCGTAGCTGGGAGTTTGGGTGATGTCAACGTGAGACTCAGCCCAGGCAGGCCAACCCTGTAGAATCTTAGCAGCAATATGGATCTGAAGACTGGGGGCGGGGGGCAGGCAGGGGTGGACACAAATGTTCAAACTATAGCACATACTATCACAACGCAGAGTAGAGACCAAAGTCTTCACCATAACCCTCAGCCCTCCACACGTGGCTCTGCACCTGGACCTTGTCTCCTGCTTTCCTCCCAGCTTACTCTATGCTTACATTGGCCTTGCTGTCGACTAGCCCTCAAATGCTATGCTTCTACCTCAGGACCTTTGAACTTGCTAATTTCTCTGCTTGGAATGTTCTTTCCAGAGATATCTGCCCTTTCAACTCTTTCTGGTGTTTGTTCAAATACGAGGCCTTCCCTGACTACCCCAGTGAAAAGTGCAGCCTAGTCCCCGGCACTGCCTGTTTCTCTTGCTTGCCTTATGTTTCTCTGTAAAATCTACTCTATCATTTACCTAATTACTTTTGTACTGTGGGCCTCACCCCATGAGACCCCTGAGGACAGAGATGTTTTTAATCCTTTTCTGTCCACTGCTATCCACCCAGTGCCAAGAACAGTGTCCGACACATAATATTTGTCGAATGAATTCATCTGGGATCTAGCATCTGAGAAACAGTCTCGCCCACGCGCCATGAGAAAGCAGAGCGTGATGGTGAAGAGCACAGGCCACCTCTTTGCTTCCATTGTTTGTGCATCACACAGTAATCCAGCTGTTCCCAGCTGTCACAGGACACAACAGTGAGCTACTTGAGGGTGAAGGCTGTGTTTTATCATCCTCACACTGTTTTCTCCAGCTTTACCAAGATATGATTGACAAATAAAATTGTAATAGATTTAAAGTGTACAATGTGATGACTTTAAACATATACCACTTCTTACCTCACAGCACAGCGCCTGGAGCCTAGGAGTTGCTCATTAAATATTTGTTGAATTTATTAAAAAGCAAAAAAAAAAAAAGAGCTGAACATAGGATCTGGAAGCACCCATGACCAGCTTTATCTGTTTCCCACTTTTGCCTTGGGACAGCTGTATACGAAATTTGTTCATTTATTTACTTAACTCAGTCAACAAATGCAGCTTTGCAAAATCATGGGATTGCTATTATTATAAACAGTGTTCTTGAGAAATGCAAAGGCCGATTCCACTCGTGCTTTCCCTAGAAGTGTTTTTCTTCCAAACAGAAACCTCAGTGCCCCCATCCAATCAGCACAGATCTCAAAGGCTCTATGTCTGGCCAAGCACAGGGCATTTTTTGCTCTCCAGTCCCTGCTCCAGAATTTTGGAGAGCATTTCCCTGCCGAAAGCCCTTCCCACCCCTTAAGTGCATTGACGGCCGCTCACCACCATAGCAGATGTGTGGTCACAGGCAATTAAGTGGGTACAGGCTGTTAGCGGACAGACAGCATAAAGTATGCACAAGTGAGCCAACAAGCAAACAGTGGAAACCAGAGTGGTGAGATGGTGTGCCCGCCCAGCCACTTGGAGAAGAGGGAACTTGCTTGCTTTCTTCACTTCCCAGCACTTCCTCATTGCAGCGCTAACCGTCCTACTGGCCATCATCCTTGTTTGATACGTGAGATTCCAAGAGATGGAGAGATTTGCCCATCCTGCCCGTGGGTCAGGGCACCGGCCCTCACAGTCACTCCTGCCGTCTTTTCAGTTGTCCGCTCCTGAGTGTGGCTACGTTCTGGGAAGTTCGGTAACGGTAGATATTTTAGGTGAAACCTCCCATTTGGATTGAGAGCAGTTGACTACCATATTTCAAGTCTCTGTCTGGAAGAAAAAAATGCTTTCAGAGGAAAATGAAACTTCTATCTCCATACCAGCTCATTCCTCATCCCAGAGAGGCCTATTCCAACCGTGGTTTGGGTCTGTGTTCGGTTCTTTCCAGTTCCTTCTGCATGGTCCTATTTTGTACAAACAGTATGTGGTAGTAGTTACGATGATCTAAGTAAAAAGGATGGAAACTTACATACAACAACACATGTGATCTCAAATGCATTATTCTAAGTCAGAGGTCCTCAACCAGGGGTGATTTTGACCCCCAGGGGACATCTGGCAATATCTGAAGACATTTTTGTTTGTGACAGTCTAGGAGGGAGATGCTGTTGGCATCTAGTGGGTGGAGGCCAGGGACGCTACTAAACATCCTACAGTGCGCAGGACAGCCCCGCAGCAAAGTGTGATCTGGCCCCAATGTCAACAGTGTTGAGGTGGAGAAAGCCTGTGCAAAGTGACAGAAGCAGACTCCAAGGGCTCCCCACTGTATAATTCCATTTATACGACATTTTGGAAAAGGCAAAACTGTAGGGAAAAAGAATACATCAGAGGCTGCCAGGAGCTGGGGTTGAGGAAAGGGGATTGACGTCTAAGGGGCACAAGGGAATCTGGGGGAGGACGGAAATGCTTTCTATCTTTTTTTTTTTAACAGTTCAGGTCTTTTAATTTTCTTTACACCCATCATGCCATGAATTCATAGGGAATGGGCTCCAGCAGTTCAGGCTCCTTTCCACTGGTTCTCACGACGTGTGCTTCTCTGGATGGAGCAGGCTGGCGCTTCAGCTGAACCCAGGTACCTTTCTCTTTGGCTTCCTTCTTTTCCTGATCATTTTCCTTCACCCGTTTCAGGAAGCTATCTCAGCTGTCAGAGTGCTTAATATGCTCAATACGCACATTAATACTCTTGGCAAGAATCTTGCCCTTACCCTGTTTGTTTACAATGATGCCAACAGCATGCTGGGTAACACTGTAGACTCTTCCAGTTTTGCCATGGTAACATTTGTGGGGCATTCCTTTTTGAATAGTGCCCATTCCCTTGATATCTACAATATCACCTTTTTTGTAGATTCACATGTATGTGGCCAAAGGAACAACTCCATGTTTTCTAAAAGGCCTAGAGAACATGTAGTGGGTGCCCCTCCTCTTTCCATTTGTGTTGGTCATTTTGGTGAATTATGGGAAGATGGAAGTTCCGGCCGAAAGGCTGCTTTCTATCTTGATTGTGGTGGTGGTTATACACATGTATGTGTTTGTCAAAACACACAGGACTGTACACTAAAAAGGGTAAATTTGGCCTCTGTAAATTACACCTGAAACAAACAAAAAACTCAGCTCTATTTGAACCAAAGCCATTCTGGAGAAGAAAGTACGGGGGGAAACTGGCTACCAAGAAAATGAGAAACAGAGGTCTAAGGGGTAGAAACACAGAGGGACAGGTTTTTTGTTTGTCATTTATAACTAAATTATTGACTTCTCAGCAAATGACACCTTATCGAAAGTTACTTTGTAGTTATTGACCAAAAATTCTATAAAACAGCTTTATTGTGGTATAATTATCATGCAATGAGCTTTACAAATTTAAAGTGTATAATTTGGTAAGTTTTGACTTGTATATATATATATATATATATATATATATATATATATATATATATATATATATATATATACCAGTTAAACGATTATTGCAATCACAATGAAAATATCCATCATCCCCCATATCTCCTATTGTCCCTTTATAATCGTTCCCTCCCTGAAAAATTATAACAATACTTGTCTCATAGGGTTATTGGGAAAATTTAAATGAGATCTGAGCATAGAGAGGGCCTGTTGTATACCTTGCTTGCTTTCTTTAGTAAGAGGAAGCTATTGTACAGTGGAAAAAACCTAATGGCAGAATAACTGTATTCCATGCCCAGATTTACTGCCTATTCTTGGTATTGGGCCAGAACAGAGGTGAAGGTTGAATAAATGAATAATCAATGCAAATGTGCTCAATCAATGCTTCTTGAATGAATGAATGAACAGATGAATTAATGAATGAATGCACCAGATCTGTGTGCTTAAAACTCTAGCTTTAGAGACAAGAACAGCACAGTGAAAGAAACGGAGACCAAAGACATTACATAATCACATGGCACTAAATACAAGTGCATTTTAAACTTATACAGGTCTTAAATCAAATGTGTATTCTTCCCCACAAAACACACTCTTCTCCCTGAAATCCTTAAGTTAGTGGTTGTTCCCACTGTCCACTCGGTCCCCCAAGCCAGAAGGCTCGGATGCATCCTCAGCTTCCCATGATCCCTCAACTTCACACTTAATTCTATAGACATATGTCCCTGTCAATTCAGCTTCATCTCTTGATGCTCCCACCTCCTCATCTCCATGGCAAGTTCCAGCTCTCATCAAATCTGATACAGAGGCTACTGTGGGAGCCTCTTCCTTAGCCTTTCACCTCTTCAGAGCGTTTTCAACTTCTGAAAGCTAAAACTTTCCTAAAATACCTTGGTTCTTGCCTGCTTCAAACCTCTGTTAACTTTCCATTACACCTGATGTAAAGTCCCACCTCCTTAGGTACAAAACTTCATTAACTGGACTAAATTTAGCTGGTCAGTCTCTAACCCACACCTAAAGTTTTGGTCATACCTATGCGTTCACCATTCTCCAGAAACATCTCAGTTATCTCTCTCCCCACATCCTTTTTCTTGTTAATTTTTAAAAATTGTGATAAAATAGACATATCATGAAATTTACCATTTTAGCCATTTTTAGGTGTACAGTTTAGTAACATTACGTACATTCATATTGTTGTGCAAACATCACCACCATCCATCTCCAGAACTCTTCCATCATCACAAACTGAAACTCTGAACCTCTTAAACAACAAATCCCCATTCTCCCTTCCTGCAGCCCCTGGCAACCACCATTCTCCTTTCTGACTCTATGAATTTGACTACTCTAGGCACCTCATATAAATGGAATCCTACAGTGTTTGTCTTTTTGTGGCTGGCTTTTTTCACTTAGCGTAATGTCTTCAAGTTTCATCCATGTTGTAACATGTGTCAGAATTTCGTTCCTTCTTAAGGCTGAAAATATTCCATTGTATGTATATGCCACATTCTGTTTATTCATTCATTATCAGTGGACATTGGGTTGTGTCCATCTTTTAGCAATTTTGAGTAATGCTGCTCTGAGCATTGGGGTACAAATATCTGTTCAAGTCCCTGCTTCCAGTTCTTGTTCTCTCCATGTCTTTTTTTTTTTTTTTTTTTTTGCGGTACGCGGGCCTCTCACTGTTGTGGCCTCTCCCGTTGCGGAGCACAGGCTCCGGACGCGCAGGCTCAGCGGCCATGGCTCACGGGCCCAGCCGCTCCGCGGCATGTGGGATCTTTCCGGACCGGGGCACGAACCCGTGTCCCCTGCATCGGCAGGCGGACTCTCAACCACTGCGCCACCAGGGAAGCCCTCCCCATGTCTTTTAATGTTACATGTTCCTTTGGTCTAGAGAGTCAGCCCAGAGGCATCTTCTGCACCTCTTTCTGGAGAACTCATATTCATCCATCAACACCCATTTCAAAAGTTCCTTTCCTGGTTTAATCAAGAAGAGTTGGCCATGCACTCCTCGACACTCCCTCAGCCACAGAGACTATGCTCTCTTATAGTTCTTCCTGCGTTGAATCACAATATTTTTGTGTCATTGTCTTCCTTGCCTTACTAAACTATACTTTAGTAAAAAGGGAGCTTACGTTGCTCACCTTTCTCCTCCATATATCATGCACAGCCCACTGTCAGAGCTACATAAATATTTAAGAACAAATATTTTAAGGACTGCCTCTGGGTTCTTCAGGCCCAACTTCTGTGGATACTCAAGAAATATTAGTCACTGTTGACTTTTAGTGTCCATTTGCTCCAGGAAAAATCCAACATAAAGATCTGACCTTAGAAGGACTTTCCGGCTGCCACAGGGTCCTCACGTCCTTGGGGTCTCTGAGGAGGTGACACACCATGTATAAACACTCTGAAATGCAACCTCCTTTGACCCTATAACTCATCTACCTACATGGCCCTGATGGGAAGGCTCAAATCAGCTGAACTTTCCTTTACACCTTCAACCTTGCAACTCATACCTTTTCACTTGTGCTCAAGGCTGAGGACCTGGGAAGAGTTGAAGGGAGCTCTCAACTTCAGAATTAAAAAGCATTTTCTCAGCTCTTTGAAGAACTACTCTTCTCCCATAAGCAAAGAATATAGTAGTCGTAGGAGAGCCATGGGAAACCTAAACGACAGCTCTTAGCTCTCCAGCCACCCTCCACTTCCCCTTTTCCTGGCTCTACCCCCTCCCCGTCAGCTCTACCTCTCCTTCCCAAATATCCTAGTGTGCACTCTTGGCCTATTCCTTGCCTATGATCTTGACTCTCAGAAAGGAGACAGCATCGCACCTGTGTTGAGTGATGATGTGTCCAACACATCACAGTGCATGGCATTCACTTCTTCATCTGTTCGTTCATTTCCTTAGCCTTTTGTCTCCATGCTGGAGGAATCTACACATCTGCTCACCTGTGAGAAGGGGAGCGTAAGGACACACTGCCTCCCTAACCAGGGAAGCACATGCAAACATGTGTGTATCCACCTTTGAAGAAAGTTCATTCACTTCCAAATAAAGTTCAAGGGCTATAGACCAGCCCAATTCTGGTCCAGAGTGTGTTGAGGAGTTTTGAGTGGGCTCCTTGGATAACTTAACTCCTCTCCATGTCATATTAACATTTAAAATATTGGGGCAACCCCACAGTCACCCTCCAGCCCTCAAAGAGTACCTAAGAAGTTCTTCCTTGGGTCCTATCTCAACTCCTTTTGAGCCCCTTTGCTTTTAGCTTCCTCTTCCCGCCCTTCCCACTCACTCCACTATGTGCCCCTCCTTAGGTGTCAGCCACTATCCACTTCACCAGCCCGATGTCTTGTCAGGGGATAGAGGGGACTTGAGGTCTTGCAGGTGGAGGAGGAGGAATAAAATTTTAAGATGGAAGTCTGTTCTGACATTGGGATGCCTTAAAGAACGTGCCAGGTGTGTCTCGTAGTATACAAGTAAATTGGCTAGCAGAGTCTCAGCACCTATGTGTGGCATACAGGGTCTCCTTGAGTTGCATTACAGCAATGTTCAATTCCCTTGGATGCAACAACTCCAGAAAGTAGGTGGGAAGAGGGGGAAGAGGTGAAGAAAAACCCATACCCTCCACAGTGAAGATGAAGTAGAGGGAGACAGGTCACCTAGGAGACCACTGCAGTAACTGTGAGACTCTGAATTAAGGCAGTGGCTCTTGGCTTCAAGCCTAGATAATTGGGTGGTTGGATAAGAAAAACTAGTGCAGGTCTTAAGAAAAGATAATGACCAGTTTGGGCTATGCTGAGTTTGAGATGGCATCATCAACTCTTACCTGTTCCCTACCTACCTGTGCATACCCATCTGCTTTTGTTCCTGTTTTCTGCATTGTAGTCAGAGTGACTGTCTTGAGGGCAAACTGAAGAGATCTGATCAGGGACTTCTCTGTCCTCTTAGCTATAGTCCAAAGTCCTCAATGTGACCTTCCGTACCTCGCATGCATTGCCCCTGCCCACTCTCCAGTCTATTTCTTTACAGTCTATCTTCCCTCATAGATAGTGAGCTCCATGAGGGCAGGGAGTACACATTGCCCCTGCCCACTCTCCAGTCTATTTCTTTACAGTCTATCTTCTCTCATAGATAGTGAGCTCCATGAGGGCAGGGAGTACATGTGCCTTGTTCTTAACTTCATCCGCAACGCCTGTCACATAGTTGGTTCTAGAAAGACAGCTTAGGAGAGAGAAAGAGAGTGGAAGAATGAATACCATCCAACTGGAGATTCTAGCAGATAGTTTGAGCCATAACTTTGGGACCATTAGTATAAAGAGAGTAGATGGAGAAATGTAAGTAAACGAATTTACACATAATGAGAATAATGGTGGCTGGGAACAAAACCTTGGGGAAACATTGACATTTCAGGTGGCCACATGAATGAGGAAGGATAAGTAACTTGAAAGGAGGCTGGCTGAGAAGGAGCTGCCAGTGACATAGGCAGGGAACCAGCAGAGAGCTCAAGGCAACAGGAAGGAATGTCAGATGCTATCAAGAGAAATAGCGCTAGAAGGACAGAAAAGAGGCCATGTTTCCAGGCAATACAGGGGATAGAAGAACAAGTTAAATGACATGAAGTGGAGATGGCCAGGCCGCTGCAGACCATGTGACTCTCAATAAGATGCTCGAGATGGTTTCTTTTTCTTTTTTTTTTTGCGGTACGCGGGCCTCTCACTGTTGTGGCCTCTCCCATTGCGGAGCACAGGCTCCGGACGTGCAGGCTCAGCAGCCATGGCTCACGGGCCCAGTTGCTCCGCGGCATGTGGGATCTTCCCGGACCGGGGCACGAACCCGTGTCCCCTGCATCGGCAGGCGGACTCTCAACCACTGTGCCACCAGGGAAGCCCTCGAGATGGTTTCTTTAAAAAAATCAATATCATTATTTTTAATTGTTGAGGAAGTTCTAGATTAAAAGAGGCTAAAGAGACTCAACAAAAACCATGCATTTGATTGGATCGTGGTTCAGGAAAACTTTTTTAAAAACTCTAAAGTTAGCTGTGTGAATATCTGGAATTAGAGTCTTCCAAAGGAGAGGAAACAGTCAATGCAAAGGCCCCAGAGCGGAGCCCTGCCTGGCCTTTTTAAATTTTTTACAGTTGTACATTTTATTGAATACTTGTTATGTACTAGCTACTTTCATGCCTTTTTTTTTTTTTTTGGCTGCATTGGGTCTTAGTAGTGGCACGCAGGGTCTTCGTTGAGGCCTGAGGGATCTTTCGTTGTGGTGCAGGGGCTTCTCTCTAATTGTGGTACGTGGGCTCCAGGGCACATGGGCTCTGTAGTTTGCGGCACACAGGCTCCCTCGCTGAGGCACGCAAGCTCAGTAGTTGTGGCGCGCGAGCTTAGTTGCCCCACGGCCTGTGGGATCTTAGTTCCCTGACCAGGGATCGAACCCACATCCCCTGCATTGGAAGGCAGATTCTTTACCACTGGACCACCGCGGAAGTCCCCTGCTTGGCCTTTTCGAGGAACAGCAAGGAGCCAGTGTTGCTAGAGGAAGGTGAAAAAGTCGTAAGAGTGGTAGAATGTGTAGGCTCGTTGTAAAGATTTTGGACTTGAATCGATTTTCCGCATATTAAGTTTAAACTATCTATTTGATACCCAAGTGGAGATGTTGAGTAGGCAGCTGGGTACACAAGTCTGAAATTCAGGAGAGAAGCTGGGAAAAGGAGATTAAAATGCAGGAGTCATCAGCATATTAGATAATTTCAAAACCAGGAGACTGAATGAGGTCACCAAGGGAATGAACATAAAGAGAAGGTCCAAGGAGTGCACACCGGGTGCCCCGATGTAAGAGGGCAGGAAAAAGGACGGACCGGCCAAGGCGGCTCTGAAGCACTTGCCAGGGTGGAGGAAAACCCAGAGAAAGTAGTGGGGTGAAGCCAAGCGAGCACAGTGTCTTCTCCAGCAGGAGGTGCTGGACCCCTACTACTGGTGGGTCAAAGACGAGGCCTGAGACCTGGGTTTATCACATACAGACCGAGGGACCACTGACCTTGACCAGCTTTGGCAGAGTGATGGAGGCAAACAGCAGACCTGCCGGTGCTCAGGAGAGACTGGGAAGGGAGTGACTGGACACAGCGAGTACGGACAGCTGAACAGGGGATGGGGTCGCAGCCAGAAGGGAAGGGGGTCAAGAGACATTTTTGGCTTTTGGGTTTTTTTTCTGTTTTTGCTTTAAGATTGGCGACAAAGCTGTATGCTGTTGGGACTGAGGGAGTGAATGAGCAAGTAAGTGAGTGAGCTGGTGCAGATGCAGGGCCAAGCGAGGGTTCCTGCCATAGGGGAGAGGTCTGAGCAGGCTTAGAAACTGAGTCCCAGGTGATGAGTGACACCCCCGGGAGAGGAGAACACAGAGAAGCTGGGCTGCTGTTCCCCAGCAGCCTCTCTGCCTCTACTGGTCGTGTCCTCCCCTCCCGCTGACACCAGAATCTGGCTTTTCTAACAGCCGCTTTGCCTGGAGCCCAATTAAGGCAAAGATACAAATTCGCTGGCCATGGCCCCATGAAGTCTGGCCTCAGGGCTGCAGCCCATTTGGAAAACGTTTTAATTTCATTTGTGTGTTTTTTCAATTTGATTATTAAGTGCTGCTTGCACATGGACGGGGGGGAAGGCCTGTTTTTATTCCCTGATTCCCCTTCCCCCCTGGCCTGCGTGCTTCCCTCGTGAGTAATGGGGAGGCTGCTTTTCTGGAACGCAAGGGAAAACTTCCAGCAAATTGCAAAAGCATGTTCCTTTCTTGAAAAATCCTTTCACACTTGTTTTTTACTCCGTTTGTGAAGTTCATGAAAAGCCTCCATAAATGTACTTTAAAAGGCCTTAACTTTCTTTGTTCTCCTTGTGGAACTTTCTCTCTCTCTCTTATGGGGGTATGTAATTTAAAGGGATAATAAACAAGACATAAAGCCAGAGGGGTGAGTGGTGTGACGAAGGGAATGAAACAAACTTTAGAAATGTCAGGGGTTTGCAGGGAGGGGGAAATTCCATCTGCATATTCAGGAGGTAACAGCCTAGCACTTCCCCGCGACTCCTTAGAGTTGTTTCTAAAGTTATTAACATTTAACACAGGACCAACCAGGGCAGCAGGGTAGACGGAAAGAGCAAAGGAATAAAGGCCCAGGAAGAACGACAAATCCTTTTAGACACATTTCAGCGTGCTGAAATATAAGGGGAGCAGGAGGTGTAAAAATTTAAAAAACAGTGTTGTCAAGAATTTGCAGAGAAGGTTCTCGCCTGAACACTAGAGCCGTGTGGCGTCCAGACAGAGAAATACCGACGGTCCTTAAAGGGGATCGAGGCCATATAAGGAGTTCCCTCTGCAGAGAGAGACATCATTCTGGTTTGGGTCCCTGTCAGCCTGGGAAGCTTTCTGAATATGGGCAGGAGGAGGAAGGGGCAGAGAGGTGGGGCTTCACTAGCCCGGCGCCGCCCTGGTGGCCGCCCATGGGGCCGGGCGAAGTGCTGTGGGTGGTCTGGTGGGCAGGACTCAGGGACTGGGGCCTGCGCCTTAGCCAGTTACGGTGCAGCTCCCTGTTGTTGGTCTGTCCCCAGTATCTGAGTTCATCTAGGGCGCCATGTCTGATGTATCTGCCATTAGCCTCTTGGCTCTGAAGTTGGCAAAGTGAAGATGGAGGCCCTCCCCTCCCCACTCCCATTTCTCTCTCTGTAGCACCTGCTTTCCTCCTGGATGCCCTTCACTTCGTTTCCCTCTCTCACCCACCAGCTGGACTCCTGAGAAGAGATCAAGAATAAGCAGGGAGCTGCATGGTGACAAAGGCCTGAGATAGAAAAGCTCCAGCTCTGGGACAGCGACCCAGCCTCAGTTAGTGGTGTCTGCCTGGGGTTCTGGGAGGTGCCAGTGGGGCTGGTGCCCATGGCCATGTAAGTGACAGGCAGCAAGAGCCTGAAATCTCCCCGAGCCTCGGGAGAACCAACAGTGGCCCTCCCCGCCATCCCTTCCCTCGGTGGCTGGGTGGGACCCACAGGCCCCGTGGCCCCTGCTCCTGGGGAAGCTGCTCTGCAGACCCTCCTGGCCGCTGCCCGCCTCTTCTCCCCAGCTGGCCAGTTGCCTCCTGTCTGTTCCGCCTTGTGCTCGCCCCCTCTCTTTCTCTTCCTCTTTCTGCTCCTGTGAACTTCGAATTCCCCCTCTCCTTCCCACTCCCTTTGGCAGAGAACCAGGGAGTAGTGGGGACTGGACGTCAGTGGCCTCAAGCTTAGAACTGGTTGCCTGCTAAGCCATGGTTTCCCCAAAGGCCCCTCACCACTCTGCACTGGGGGCATTTTCCCCCTGAAACACCCTCATGGGCACTCGGGGGAGGGAGGAACAATGACTGTGTCTTTCTTTGTGCCGGGCCCCATGTGTAACCCCTGCTGTCTCCAAGACCTGCTTTTGTATCCCTATTTCCCATTTTGCAAATGGGAAACTAAGGCTCAGAGAGATCTCCAGAGCTTCTGAGGCCATCGTTGTACCTAACTAAGGAAACGCTTGCTAAATGTATCTAATTCCACCTTCTTCTTAGGAAAGGTCTGGTCCACAGGGTTGCATCGGGGCTATTAACCTTCAGTTCTCTGATGCATTCGCCTTCTGCATCCTTTCATGGAGACACCCAGCTTCCTCCTGCTTCCACTGTCCCTTCCTCCACCCCAATTTAGCATAAGCTTCACGCACGCTGTGGCTCTTTTCATAGTCCAGGCTCCACCAGAACCCAGAACCTACTGAGAGCGAACAAGATTGTGTTTTGACACAGCTCCCGGCTTCCCACGTTTTTCGCCTCCGCCACTTGGACGTGCACAAAGCGTTTGTATGTGCCTGCAACAGAATCGGTTCAGCTTGACAAACCCAAGACCGTCAGCCCCTTTGCAGCGAATCTGCTCCCTTAATTAACCTGGGGGATGGGGAAACTAATAAAGAAGTTTTATTAAATGCAGAGAAAATCAGCCCTTTCCAACACCCCCATGGAGAAGTCTGAGCCAGATCCCTGTGATGATTCATCTGCACTAACTGGTCCTTTACTGGGAGATGAGTAAGAGCAGAGTTTGTTCAAGCAGCCAGGAGAAGCCACCCCCGCTTGGCCCCTAGAAGGCTCTCTTTAGGGCACGCTGGTCTGTACACACGCTGATAGCTGTTTCATATCTGCACTGATGGGCTTAACCGAGCGGTTGCCACACAGCCAGCACGCGCGCACAGCGTGGCCAGGAGGGGGTGTTTATGGGGCTTGTCGCTAATGACTCCCATTTATGGAGCATGTGTGCAGCAGCTGAGCGGGCCGGCTAAGACAGGACATCAGTAAGGCCTGGGTGTTGCAGGCCGGCTGCATGCACAGGCTTCCCTAAGCAGCCGCGGGGATGGTTCTAGTACGAGCTTCTGGGGGAATCCAGGGCTCCTCGGAATTCAGGCTTTTCAGTGTGAACGATGCCCTGACGAAGATGGTTTTGCTAGGGAAGCTGCTGGCCAGACTGATTGGACAAGGCCAGTAGTAAAAATTATTGCAGTTATAAGAATAAAAGCTAACGTTTATTGTTCACTCGCCTCATGCCAGAGATAGTGGAAAGCACATGTGTATCTTTTTTCTTTCATGTAATCCTCAAACAAACCTATGAGGTTGATACTACTTTTTTGTTTGTTTGCTTAATTTTCATGGTACAGAGGAAGGAACAGGCCTAGAGAGATGAAGCGCCTTGCCCAGAGCTGCAGAGTTGGGATTTTAACCCTGGTGTTCTAACTCCAGAGCCTGGTTACGTAAGCGCAGAAAAGTGAATTCTGGAAGTTGAATCATCATTTTGAATCACAGTTACGGCAGGATGGCATAGCGGTTAAATATACGCATTTTGTTATTCGAAAGACCTAGATCTGAGCTTCAGCTTTTTCCAGTTACAAGTTACATAAACTATTTAAGCCTCGGTTTCCCCTATAAAAGTGGGAACAGTTGTAACACCTACGAGTAGGATATGGAAAGCCGCAGTGCCCCCGCACAGAATAAGCCTCCAGTGAATATGTAACAACACACACACCCCCATGCTCACTAAGGTCGGTGGCACCATGAATCTGAGTGTGGACACAGAGAGGCTAGA
Organism: Orcinus orca; assembly: GCF_937001465.1. Lineage (NCBI taxonomy): Eukaryota > Metazoa > Chordata > Mammalia > Artiodactyla > Delphinidae > Orcinus > Orcinus orca. The sequence continues at coordinate 102,510,395 of NC_064562.1, read as the reverse complement.
GCATGGCTTCTGTGATGTGCCAGCTGTGAGCCCTTAGGGAATTCACAGCCACCTGAGCCTTCATTTCCTGCAGTGGAATGGGACAGTGATGGGACTGCTAACAACAGACCTGATTCAATCAGGGTGTCGGGACCACACAGAGTGGGTATGAGGAACCTATTCTGCATCTTCCAAGGCACTGGAAATGCTACTTGTTGTCTTTGGAAACCCTGGTTGGATTTCTCCCTTTTGAGCACAGTGGCCCGCACATCACACATGGTTATAAGCAGTGAACGAAACAGAAACCCGACCTTCGAAGTTCTTATGTGCTCCAGGGGGAAGATGGGACCAACAAAAATAAAGCATTCATTAAAAACAAAATGACATGTCCATATACACACATACTTGTAGATAATGACTTGCAGCCGTGCGGAGACCCAGGCAGGGGCTGCGGGATTTTGCTGGAGTGCTTGGGAAGACATCTGGGCAGCTTTCTGGAAGGAGAGGGATTTGGGGAAGAGGAGGGAGGTCCCCCCTTGAGTGGGAGCTCAGGTTCATTTCCTTCTCATCTCGTGTTTCCTGCACCCAGCACGCAGTAGGTGCTCAATGCATGCTTGCTAAATGAGAACAGGAAGTGGAGAGAGTGGGTTTCATGCAGGGGAAGTGAGCAAACAGTGCAGTGGTGAGTCAGAGGGAGGGCAGGCGCTGCACTAACTGCTGAAGGCATGAGTTTATTTTTCTTTAGTGTTTTCTGCCAGGGCTTGGTCCATGATAAGCCTGGAATCAGGGAGAGGGGGAGAGAGAGAGAGAAAGGCGGCATCCTTCTATGTATGTGGTGTTGGTATAGCCCAGTCACGTGTACTTGACGCTCACGCCACTCCTGACATTGGATCCCAGCATGAAGCAGCTGAAAAATGCCCCTTGGAGCACAGACACTTTTGGTTGCCTGACCCAGAGTTGTTCCCTCTTCTTCTCTGCTTATAACACCTCAATTTTGTTCAAGATCCACTCCTCGGTGGCAGTTACTCTGGTGGTTTGTACTGTGTCCGCTGGACTAGCCTGAAACTGGCTTCCCCCGAGTCCCCCTTCCAGGTGGGCCAGGAGAGAGAGCTTTGCCTGAGATCTGGAGGCAGATGTCAAGCCCAAATGGTTGGCGGGTTGTCATTGTCAAAGAGTGGTGGCCAAGCCTGCAGCTGCTTCACCTTTGCCTCATTCCCTCTTTGGCTTCTCCAGTGCCTTGGCCAGATGTCAGCAACAAAGGGCACCAGCTTCTCCTGCAGGGCATCCAGGTCGGGGGCCATGAGAACCCATGACATGGGTTCCAGTCCATCCTTGCGGGGTCCAGCGTGTCCTTGCCCTCTCCCACAATACATCCGTCTTCCCTCCCCCACTTCCTGCCCTGTGGACTTTGAAGCTGCACGTCAGATGCAGACTACAGCCCATAGAGATGGGCTGGAGCTCTCACAACTGCAGAAGTTCCAATCCCTGCAACAAATTCAATCCCATGTTTACATGGAACCCCTGAAAGGTGGTTCTAGTGCTTCTAGATTGAACACTGACTGATATAGATACCGTATCCCCAGCTCCAGAGTGAACTCTAGTTGGTCTGAGCCAATCATAGTGTCCCTAGTCCCCTTGCTGGTAATAAGTTTAGGTGTGGGCAGGTGACCCAGTTCTAGCCTGTGACAGGAACTCCAGTCGGAGGCTTCTGGCAAAGGCTCCCTTGATCTGAAAAAGAGACACACAAAAAAGACGGTGCTCTTCTTCTGCTGGACGTTAACTGGATATCATGGTTGGAATTGAGGCAGCTGTTGTAACCATGTTGGGGCGTTATCCAAAGAACCAAGCTGAGGATCAAGATAGAAAAGAGAAAAAGAACCTGTGCCCTTAATGATATAGTTGAGCTGATGAATTAACCTTCCTCGAAGCTGCCTACACCTGGAGTTCCGGATATGTGAGATGATATATTTTCTTATGGTTAAGTCACTTGAGGCAGGGTTTCTGTTTCTTGCAGGCAAAAACACCCTAGTCCAATTCCCACCCCCAAAAGAAGCCCCAGATTTTCTTCTTGCAATGGATCCCAAAGTTTCCATCCACCAGGAGCTTTTCCAAAAGGGAGGTGGGCAGCTTGGAGTGAACCTGGTATCTGACCTCCCCATGCTGGGTCTTCTCATCAGAGAAAATGAACAGGAACACATCAGCAATCCATAGAGGATTTAAAAGTAAACCATAGAATTCAGGATTACCAAAATGATTTCCAGATTATAGTCCAAGGAAGAATAGGTTAAGGTTAGAATTATGGGAATCACGATAATCAGGTCTACCAGTAGGATGCAAGTAACAGAAAGCCCAATTCGAATTGGCTGTACCATCATGCCTGCTTTTTACCTTTCTTCTCTCATCCCTCAGCTCACCCTTTTGCTTTGTGATGCTGGAATGGTACCCTGCAATCCACCTGGTGAGGTTCTGCCAATAGGACGCGCTAGAGGAATACTGGGAGGTGAGAGGAAAGAATGACTTCATTTCTGTCTTTCAGTTCCTGGTAGTGTCTCTCCAGCAAGAGTAGACAGTGGGCTCCACTTCCCAGCTCCTTTTGACACTCCCAGAGCTCCCTCGCCATGTCCCTGTAGAGGGACCAGAGCCTACCATCAGCCATGGCCTGGGGAGGGGCTTCCTCATCCACTGGGCCATGTGCTCTGGGGCATCAAAGCAACCTTTCGTACCTCCTTGGGGATGTGAGCACCTATCCAATCTTTCCCTCTCCTCAATGGTCTGAGAACTTCAAGGAACTGAGCGTGAGCAATGCAGCTTCCCCCCAGGGGCCAGCACCAGTTTCATGAGACCCCCTTCCAAGGTCCTAAGCTCTGGTAACCACCCTCCCACCCTTTTTTCCGCTGACCTCAGGCATTATTAATCTCTGGGTTACCTCAGCATCCTCTCTTTAATGTCCCACTTGGGTAACAAATTTTTTTATTAAGTCCCTGTGTTTTGAAATATCTGGTATGGTTTCTCTTTTCCTGACTAGACCCCAACTGATAGAGTAAATTTATTGGATCATGTAACCCCAAAGTCCAGATTGAGAACAGTCACCAGGCACAATTGGTTCCAGAGGATCTGAATCTTATTAGGGCTCCTTTCTGTTTTCTAACATTTTCTCAGCGCTGATCTCTTCTGTGTGTGGAATGTTTTGAGGATGGCTACCTTCCAGGTAGCAGAAATGGCTGTAGCACCTTCATTCCTCATAGAGATAAGCCATACTGCCTGTGAGAAAAGGAGAATGCCTTTGTCCCCAGTTTCTAAATTAGAGCCCTGAACTTCACTTTGCTTGCACTGGCTTTGGCCATTTGCCCAACACTGAACCAATCACTGTGGCCAAGGCCTGGGTCCACTGATTAGCTAGATCACATGTTCTCTTCCTAAAGCCAGGTAGTGTCAACTTCTGTGGAGATCCAGGGCCCACCAATGGAAATCCGGGCTCCTGGGAAGTGATGGACTGATGCTGGTGACATCATCTGATGCCTGTCCCCGGCACCTCAACTCTGATTGTCCAGGCCATCCCCGATTTCATATTTCTCCTGCTGCTTTCGTAAATAAGATACCTTTTAAAATATTAAACCAAATATATAATGATGACTTTTTAGATATGATACCAAAGGGATGCTCCATGAAAGAAATAATTGATAAGCTGAAATCCATTAAATTTAAAAACTACTCTATGAAAGACACTGAATGAGACAACGAGTCACAGTCTGCAAGAAAATACTTGCAAGGGCACGTGTGAAAAATACTACTATGCAAAATTTATAAAGAACTCTTAAAACTCAATAATAAGAAAACAGGGACTTCCCTGGTGGCACAGTGGTTAAGAATCCGCCTGCTAACGCAAGGGACACGGATTCGAGCCCTGGTCCGGGAAGATCCCACATGCTGCGGAGCAACTGAACCCGTGCGCCAAAACTACTAAACCTGTGCTCTAGAGCCCGCGAACCACAACTACTGAGCCCACGTGCTACAACTACTGAAGCCCACACGCCTAGAGCCTGTGCTCCGCAACAAGAGAAGCCACTGCAATGAGAAGCCTGTGCACCGCAATGAAGAGTAGCCCCCGCTCACCTCAACTAGAGAAAGCCCAGGCACAGCGACGAAGACCCAACGCAGCCAATAAATAAATTAATTAATAAAAAAAAACCACTTAAAAAAAAAAATAAGAAAACAAACAACCCAATCCAAAAAATGGATTAAAGACCTTAACAGACACTTCACCAAAGAAGATATGCGGATGGAAAACAAGCATACGAAAAGATGCTCCACATCATATCATGTCACTATCAGAGAAATGCAAATTAAAACAAAAATGAATACCCCTACATACCAATGAGAACGGTCAAAATCCGGAACATTGACACCAAATGCTGGGAAGGATGTGGAGCCACAGGAACGCCCATTCTTTGCAGGTGGGAATGCAAAACGGTGCAGCCACTTTGGAAGATAACTTGTCAGTTTCTTACAGAACTAAACATACTCTTACCATAAAATCCAGCAACTGTGCTCATTGGTATTCACCCAAAGGAGCTGAAAACTTACGTGCACACAAAAACCTGCACACGAGTGTTTAGAGCAGCTTTATTCATAATTGCCAAAACTTAGAAGACACCAAGATGCCCTTCAGTAGGTGAATGAATAAACTGTGGTACATCCAGGCAATGGAGTATTATTGAGCACTAAAAAGAAATAAGCTATCAAGCCATGAAAAGTCATGGAGGAACCTTCAATGCATATTACTAAGTGAAGAATCCAACCTAAAAAGACTACATACTGTATGATTCCAACTTTAGGACATTCTGGAAAAGACAAAACTATGGGGACAGTAAAAAGATGAGTGATTGCCAGGGATAGGAGGGGAGGGATGAAAAGGTAGAGCACAGAGGATTTTCAGGGCACTGAAAATACTCCCATGATACTATAATGGTGGGTACATGTCTTCAAATATTTGTCCAAACCCGCAGAATGTACAACACCAAGAGTTAGCCCTAAGGTAAACCATGGACTTTGGACTTTGGGTGACAATTCGCCAGTGTAGGTTCATCAGCTATAACAAGTGTACCATTCTGGTGGGGCACGTTGATAATGGGGAAGCCATGCAGGTGTGGAGCAGGGGGGAAACAGAAAATCTCTACCTTCCTCTCAAATTTGCTGTGAACCTAAAACTGCTCTGAAACATTAGTCTTTAAAATAAATAAAATAGAATATGTATATCCAAACATAACTGATTTCTATTCCTTTTTCAAATATCTTCACAAATAAGAAATAACCCTTTGGTTAGCCTGTGTCTCAATTTAGGTTTCAAAAGTGAAGTTCCGAAGGGCCATGAGGCAAACACAGACCAAGGCGTTCTGAGCCCCAGATAAGTTGTCTCCGCTCCTTTGTGGTCAGAGAAGTGATAAGAAAGATGTTGATCAACCAGAGTTTCCAGGAAATACTTTTCTATTTTTAACTTACACGAATTCACGTTCATTGGAAACATAACCTGAAAGGGCTCATTTCTATCTCATCTACAACAAGCTTACCCCAGGCACTCAGCAGTTTTAAAGATAGCAAATGAACCACCGTCCTCCAGGGTCAGCTTAAAACATTCCCTAACATTGCTTAGACCCTCTGGTCCTCCTTAGGGACCAAGTTGTTCTGTGAAATAAGACTTTATTGTGTTCTTTTCCTTGTTTTCCTTCTCTCTCTCTTTTATTTCTGATAAAGAATTAAGGCCCAGGGAGATCAACTGGTTTACCCAAGATCACACAGCAAGGTCATGACTCTAACTTTAAACATAAAGTCATTGGCTCCTAATGTCCCAACACAAGGCCATCTTGTTTCCAGATGACCTTCATTCTCTCTGCAGACCCACAGGAGCTTGGGTATCCTTTCAAGGACAGCATTTAATCATCACAAAATGCCCTACCAGGGAGTAACATTAACAAACACTTATACAGCGCTTAACATGTGCAGTTTTCTGAGCCTTTTACAGTTGTTACTTCATTTAATCCTCAGATGGCCCTGTGAGGTGGATGCTATCAGTATCACCATCCAAAGTGTGATGGATGAGGACACCGAGGCGCAGAGAGGCTCAGTAACTGGCCCACAATTTCTCCACCAGCAAGAGTGATTTCTTGGATGGGAACCCCGGCAGCGGGCTGTGCTCCTGCAAAGCTACATCGTCTCTGAGACATAAAGGGGAGAAAACCACAGTTGTCAAAGGAAAAACAAAGTAAGCTAAGGGAAGGATGGAGGCATACGGGGGAGAGGGGGAGGGGGAAGGGGGGAGGGAGAGGGGGGAGGGGAGAGGGGGAGGGGAGAGGGGAGAGGGGGAGGGGAGAGGGGGAGTGTAGCATCTACGCCGAGCAAGGTGAATCCTTCTGGGGTCACAGCCGCAGTGAATCTACTGCAGGTGCTGCTGTCGTGTCCAGGTAGCAATAAGAGCCCCAGAGCCACAGCATCTACCCCAGGTACACATTCACTGTGGGCCACCAGTAGGTCCAACTCATCTGTGATGACTGAAGTAAAGAACAACCTTTTCTCTTCCCCTGGTCCAATCTCACTCTCAGGGAAGATGCCGGAACACAGAATGCTTCCTTCTACATTCTGTGTAACACCATCGATTGAGCTCCTCCTGTGTGCCTCACTGTGGTGAGTAGCAGACCTTCTAAAATGCATGAAACATGGTCCCTGGCCTGCGGGAACCCGTGCCCTGGAGGCAACCCCCCACCAGTTATAACACAGGTGATACGAGCTGTGATAGAGCAGTGGCTTCCAAACTCCTGGATCTTGCGTTTCTATCATTTAACATTTTCCAGCACATGAGGCAGGCACACTGCACACCCACCTGGCCATCACTTCTCTTCTTGGATGGACCCCCTGACCTGGTGAAAGGGCCTCCACCTCACCAGGTTGTGTGTTCCCCGAGGAGGCTGGGTCCTGAACACAGCTTCCAGTGTCCTGCCGCTGTCGACCGCCGCGGGCACTCCCCGTGACTTCCAGCTGCCCCAGGACAAAGCCCTGCTCAGCATGGGTGCCGGGAAGGCCGGCCCTTTGGGCCCCAGAAACCAGATGAGTGTGCCCATTCATGGCTTCTTTCTTCTCACTTTACCGCGGCTGGGAGGGAGAGCGTGGGGTCACAAGCCTGGTCACTCACACGCATTTATTCCACTCGGCTCAGCTGGGCCCGAGCCCTGCTCTCAGGGACGTGTTCCTGGCCTCCACGCACATGCGCAGGCCAGTCCCTGAGCCCCAAAACCTTCCACCTGCTGGACCTGCATCCTCATCCTGCAGGGTCCCGGCCCAAATATTAGATTCCCCCAAAGCCTCCGCAGCAGCCGCCTTCAACAGAGCGCCCTTCAAGAGATGATCAGCTGGGACTTCCCTGGTGGCGCAGTGGTTAAGAATCTGCCTGCCAATGCAGGGGACGTGGGTTCGAGCCCTGGTCCGGGAACATCCCACTTGCCGCGGAGCAACTAAGCCCGTGCGCCACAACTACTGAGCCTGCTCTCTAGAGCCCGTGAGCCACAACTACTGAGCCCACGTGCCACAACTACTGAAGCCTGTGTGCCTAGAGCCCACGCTCGGCAACAAGAGAAGCCACCGCAATGAGAAGCCCACACACTGCAACAAAGAGTAGACCCTGAGAAAGCCCGTGCGCAGCAATGAAGACCCAATGCAGCCATTAATTAATTAATTAAAAGAGACGATCAGCTTTTGTAAGAACATTATCAACAATTTTCAATGACAATTTAATTCTTGGTAAGGTAAAAACAGATCAAAGTAGCACATTTGTGGGATAGCCTTGATGAATATTTACAGTTATATTCCAAACATGAAATTTGTTTTTTTAAATCACAACAAGATTTCAAATGTCGTTCAAAAAGAACAATTGTTTAAATTCTCATGCTCATTACCCAATACCAGGCTTCTCTTTGCTGTGAATCCTGGGATGTTCAGAGCTCTTTGTGCTTGGCTCCAGAGCTTTCTTCAGCCTGAGCTGGAAGAGGAAGTTTGCCCTCTTGGTCTCAGCTTTTGTGAGAGTTTGTTTCTGGTGAGCGTTCCCGAGGGCAGCGGAGCAGAGGGCTGGAGAGAGCCAGCGCCGGCTCAGGCTCCTGCTTCTTCACTCACTAGGGATGCGACTCTGACTAGGGCTGGAAAGACCTTGAGACAAAGATGTGAGGGCACATAATTCATCTGCTTTGGGATGGCACAAAGCACCAGGAGGGGAGGAGAGATGTGAGAAAGGGAAAGGAAGGAAGCCACGCCGGGATGCCTTAAGAAGCAGATTACCTCAGAGACCACCTGGATTAATCCCAGCTGGGTCCCTGGGGAGACTGTGTAGCACTGTCCTCAGAGATGTCCTACCCAAGGGGTGTGGAGCCACCAGCTCCCGTCAGACACAGGTCCCATCAGGCTGCGACCAGGGCCACAACTCCTCAACCTTCCTGGCAAGGCTGCGCTAGTGCCTGTGGCCAACGAAAGCCCTCAGGAAGGGCCCTCTCCAGCGTTTCTAATAAGAAGCCATGAGGAAGGCAGTGCCCAGAGCCTAAGGGAGGAGCTAGGACAGTGCCTGTGACAGGCCATTAAAGGAGACAGTAAGAGCAGTCATAAAAACGTGAATGCTGACTTCATTGTGTGCTGGAAAACTCAATGAACTAAGATGTGTGAATGGAAAAGCACCACACAAATGTTCCATTGGATGCTTTCGACAGCGATGATGATGACGAAAACAGTGACTCAGGGCTCGTTCACTTGCTCCGTCTCCCTCATAGGAACCTCTGACCAGAGACTGGGTTCCTGTATAGAGTTTAAGTCTTTCCTTGGTAACTTTCCAAGGTATCTGGAAGTGACATTTCCTCAGTGTGGTGGGTGTTCTCTTGGAGTGAAAAATGAAACCCACCCCAAATCTCACAACTTTCAACAAATAGACAGGGGTGTCTTTTATTTTACTGCTAACGTTTTTAAATTCAATCTTTGAACAGGTCCTATATTTGCATGGGGCAAAATTTTGAAAGATAGATCAAGAGGTATACCGTGAAACCATCCCTAGCTCCCATTCACTTTGTTTCCTCCCTCCCATAGACCACCATATAGTTTCCTGTGTGTGTTTCCTTGCACTCATTTGTCCCTTTTCAGGTAAAGTCACACTAAATGACTGAAAGTGGAAGAAGAATGGTTCTCTAAAGAATTTTTGCTAGAATTTCAGGGGGAGGAAAAAGTCCTTTCCTCTGTAGTTGCTTAGTGTCAGAATGTAAACCTAGAGATGAGGAAGCCTCTTCGCTGGAAGAGCAACTGAGGGTGAAACCAACCCAGAGGAAAACAGAACACAGAGAGCAATTCCAATTGAAACTTTTTGAGCACCTGGATCCAGCTGTGCCTGAAGCAGTTTACACCTGGACTTTTACAGTGCAAGAGGCATTAAATTATTATTATTATCTTTTTTGTGGGCTATACATAGTGATTGAGAACCAGGTTGCCTAGATTTGAATCTTGGATCTGCCACTTACTAGCTATATAACCTTGGGCAAGACACTTAACCTCTCTGGGCCTCAACATCCTCATCTATAAAATGGGATAATAACAGCATCTATCTCATAGGGTTGATATGAAGATTAAATGAGTTAACGTATGAGAAGAATTTAGAACAATACCGGGTGTATTAGTTGCAATTTTAAAAAATTATTTGTATCAGTCAGTATGTTTCAGTAACAAACAGCCCCAAAGTCTTAGTGGCTTAAAACAACAATTTTTCTTTTTTGCACATACTAATGTCCACTGTGGATCAGCAAGCACTGTGCTGATTGTACTTAGTCAGGAATCCGAGCTAAAAGAGCAGCTGCCACATCTAATGTTGCTAGTCACCATGTCAGAGGGAAACAACTTAAAAAAGGATACCCTGGCTTTTGCACAGGATGGGTATATAATGTTCCACTAACGTTTCATTGGCCAAACCAAGTCAAGGGGCCGCACCTAGCTTCAAAGGAGAGGGAAAGGCAGTCCTGCCATGTTCCCAGAAGGGACAGCCCTATTGACCACCACATGACTATTGTTATGTCATAACTGGTTGAGTACTGGACACCTGCAACTGAAAGATTCACAAGTAAATAAGAAATCATAAGTTTCCCTGGTTTTATACTCAGCAGGGGCCAGGGGCCACAACGAAGCCATGCTCTTATTAACCCCCTTCTCCCTAATTCACTCCAACCATTTTGAAGTCTGTTGGTCCTGGCCATCCATCTTCCAGGTGTCAGGATCATGTCACTGATATTTTCAGCAGTCACTTGCTGGTTAAATCCCAGAAAAGTGGAAAGAAGTTGTATGATTGGCCCAGAGTCACAGGTCAACCAAAGAAAGTACTGAGGGAAAAAAGAGGGAAAGGTCTCCCTGGGAGAGGTGGTGTCTTTGGTCAGGTTCACTGGAAGCACAGTTGAGATGAGGTTTCAGGTGCACGTGATTAACCGAGGGAGCCTCTCAGGAGAGAAGGGGAGTGAGGAAAGCTGGATAGGGCAGGGACAGGAACTAAATAAGGATGTGGAGTCAGCCTGATCCCATGGGCAGCTGTGGAGTGTGAGTTCCCCCACAGAGAGGGTCCTGCCTTGAGGCAAGGGACTGGTCTTTTTTAGCCAATTGCAATCAGTCCGTGGCAGCAGGCTACCCCAGAAGGGGAGAGTCAACCTTCTGGGCTGGGCAGCTCCTGCTGGGTTTGTCAAGGGTGATTCCTAGAGAAGGAGGCAGCTGTGAGCTGCCAGGATGCAACACTCATGGCAGCTGGGCGATGGGTGCAGCAGCCCACTTGAGGCGATTTGGATGGGGCCCCAACAGCACCTACTACAGGCCGTCAGGAAAGCACTAATAGGAACCACCTGCCCCTTTCCTCCTACTAGTAAAACTGCGCTTCGGAAGCCTGGGGAATATTGACATTAGTGGGGTAAGAAGTGGCATTCAGTGGTTCCCCATTTATCTCCTAGATTAAATGTAAATTTTACCATCAACCCTTATTTCCAGGCTTATGTCCCAAGACTCTGACAAACCTAGCCTATATGAAAAGTCGCCTGGAAACTGCTGTTTTACGAATAACCTCCACGTCTTTGCTCCAACTCTTTTCCTCTTCCGCCCAGGGTGCCCTCTCCACCCCCAGACCTGTGACATTCTACCCACAATTCGAGGCCCTCTCGAATACTGACTACTTCATGAAGCCTTTCTTAATCACTCGACAGGATATGAGCTTTTCCTTCTTTGAAACCTCAAAGCCCTTACTTTCCGCAGTGGGTTTCATTCTACGAATTTGAGTCATTTGAGAAGTGTTATTCCCCAAATCTTTTATGAACTCTTTAGGAAGAGTTCAGTCTTTTTCTCTTTGCAACATCTGGCAAACACCCTGAATAATAAAGGCACTTAATTAATATGCATGTAATTGAATATCTACTTCAATGAGATTAAATGCCCATGCATGATCAAAGCCTTTGTCTTCTGTGCATCACCCAGAGCTGACATTTGCTGAGCACTTGCTATGTGCTGTGCATAAAGTATTTTCTTTGCACTAATTATCTTCACCCCACAGATAAGAAACTGAAGCTCAGAGAGGTCAAGCAACTAACCCAAAGCTACACCAGTGGCAGGTGGTAGATTGGATGGGGTCCTAGGTTTGTCTGAATTCAGAGCCCACACTCCTTTTTTTTACTTGGGGTATACTTGTTTTACAATGTTGTGTTAGTTTCTACTGTACAGCGAAGTAGAGTTCCCTGTGCTATACAGCAGGTTCTCATTAGTTATCTATTTTATACATATTACTGTATATATGTCAATCCCAATCTCCCAATTCAGCCCAGCCCCCTTTGCCCCCCCTTGGTGTCCATATGTTTGTTCTCTACATCTGTGTCTCTATTTCTGCCTTGCAAACAGGTTCATCTGTACCATTTTTCTAGATTCCACATATATGTGTTAATACACGATATTTGTTTTTCTCTGACTTACTTCACTCTGTATGACAGTCTCTAGGTCCATCCACATCTCTACAAATGACCCAACTTTTTTATGGCTGAGTAATATTCCATGGTATATATGTACCACATCTTCTTTATCCATTCATCTGTCGATGGGCATTTAGGTTGCTTCCATGACCTGGCTATTGTAAATAGTGCTGCAGTGAACAACGGGGTGCATGTGTCTTTTTGAATTATGGTTTACGCTGGGTATACGCCCAGTAGCAGAGCTCACACTCTTAACCTCTGTGAGGCAGCTGCCACAGGGACAAACAGACTTGCTATCAGAAGACATGACTTCACGTGCAGGCTCTGTCACTCACCTTGGGCACAACACTGAACAAACCTGGAAAAGACTAGGAAGCTGCTCACCCAACCCATCCCCTTTTCTTCCTGGGCAAAGAGCTAGACCGGTGCTTCTCTGGTTTCAAGGTGCACGCGACTCACCTGGGGCTCACTGAGAAGGGGGAGATCAGCAGAAAACACACACACACACACCCCCACGTAACACAATGTGAGAACCTCTATGATAGAAACGTGCCCTCACTGCAAAGAAGAAGGTGAGAACCCAGCAGGGGTGGAGACGAAAGTAAGGAAAAATACCCCAGAAAAGCTTACCCCAGAGTTGAGTCTTAAGGATGAGAGGGCTGGCCAGCTAAAGAAAAGAAAGGGAAGAAAGAGCATTTCAGGTGGTGGGTTCAGCACATGCAAAGTTAAGGAGGTGAGAGGGTCCCAGGGGCATTTGGGGAACTGCCGGTGGCTGAACAGAGCCAGAGAGTAGAGTGAGGGGCCACTGGCAAGAGCTTGGGCTGACGGTGAGGAGGAGGACAGATCCAAGAGGCATTGTCATTACGTACCAAGGATAAGGGAAACCACTGAGGACCTCAAGGTGAGGGACAGGGTCAACCTACCTCCAGAAGTTTCCCTCCTGCTGCTCTCAGGGAGACTGTATCAGAGAGGGTAGACTCAGGGGCTGTCAGGTCATTTTAGATGAGGAGGCTTCCGGGTCCCAATAAGCCTCACTGCCGGGGACCCCAGAGCAGACGGTTGTCCCTAGGATTCAGATTGTGTATCCAGGGCATTTCCAGAGCACAGAGACACACAGATGTACCAAGCCAACGCCCGTGGGGAAGAACCCCAGGATGTGGAGTAGAAGAGAGGGAGTACAAATCAAAGGGAAGTGTGCCGAGACAGTCTCACCCCAACATTGCTCCCCTGGGATCAGTCTTAGTATCTCTTTATTACACCACCAGTTCTCAAATCTCAAATCATACAGGGCACTTGACCTTCACCAGCCAGACCCATGTGCTTGATATACCCAGGGTTCTACACACTTCCTGGAGCCACCGGACCTGCAACTGAAAGTGACATTCACAGAAGGAGAGCTGAAGTCACTCTAATTTACAAAGGAGGTAAATCTCACAGAATCCTTGATGCCTTTCCCATGGCTGGGAGTAGATTACAAGCTTGGATGTCAAGCAATCTCAGGTTCCTGTTCTGACTCCCTCACTTACAGGATGTGTGGCCTTGGGTAATGTACTTAAACTCTTTGAGCCTTAGCTTTCTCATCTGCAGAATGGGTATAATAATAAAATCCTACCACGGAGGGTTTGTCAACAGGACTGGATGTATCTATGCAATCTAAATGCTTAGCTATGTGCCTGATACATGGTGAATACTCAGTAGATAATAACTAGCTTACTATTAATATTTTCTTATTCTTTTAACAATATGCCAGATTGGTATACACCAATGTGTAATGACTCTGTGCTGCAAATTAATGTATTAGAGAAAGAAAACCCATTTTGTACATATGATGCCTAATTGACTTAACTTCATTCTTTTTTTTTTTTTTGTGGTACGTGGGCCTCTCACTGTTGTGGCCTCTTCCTTTGCAGAGCACAGGCTCCAGACGCGCAGGCCCAGCGGCCATGGCTCACGGGCCCAGCCGCTCCGTGGCATGTGGGATCTTCCTGGACTGGGGCATGAACCCGTGTCCCCTGCATCAGCAGGCGGACTCTCAACCACTGTGCCACCAGGGAAGCCCTTAACTTCATTCTTGAAAGTCATCACACTTTTTCTTTCAAAACATACTGTAATTCAAAATTTGAACTAATTCACCACCCTTCCCCTCTGCTCCCAATCAGCAAGACTTTTAAGAACTGGTTTGTTTGACATATATACACTAATATGTATAAAAGAGATAACTAATAAGAACCTGCTGTATAAAAAAATAAATTAAATAAAATTCAAAAAATAAAAACAAAACAAATGGGTTCTGGGGACTTCCCTGGTGGCACAGTGGTTAATAATCCACCTGCCAATGCAAGGGACACGGGTTCGAGCCCTGGTCCAGGAAGATCCCACATGCTGCAGAGCAACTAGGCCCATAAGCCACGACTACTGAGCCTGCATGTCACAACTACTGAAGCCCACGCACCTAGACCCATGTTCCACAACAAGAGAAGCCACCACAATGAGAAGCACGGGCACCACAGTGAAGAGGAGCCCCCGCCTGCCGCAACTAAAGAAAAGCCTGCGCGCAGCAATGAAGACCCAACGCAGCCAAAAATGAATAAATAAAAAATAAATTTATTAAAAAACATTTTTAAGTTAAAAAATAAAACAACTGGGTTGTTCATAGATTCTCCACTGAAACTCAGTTTTAATTTCCTATTATAGACCTATCATTCTCAAGATCTGCTGAGTGAAACCCACGTCGGTGATGAGGCAGAAGGAGCTAGAAATGACTTCTTGAGCATTGCCAAAGGGAATGTTCAGTCCTGAAACAATCTCTCAGCAGCCCACACACCTGGGCTCCATGTGGCCTGTATTCTCTGCCTTTCCAATAATTTGTTTCTCTACACTACCAGTGTAGTGTAGAGAAATACCCTGATTAGGATCTCTTCTAAAGTTCTCCTCATCTGAAAAATGGGAATGCTGCCCACTCATCCCTCAAAGGATTTAATTAGTTCGGTTGTTGGCAGGTCCACCAAAGATGAAAAGAGCAACAGATCCCACTGCCTGATGAGAGCCAGTGTCACCTCCAACCAGGACTGAGGCAATAGGCTTCTAACTCATCCCGCTGAGCCCACTCTGATCCTCCAGCTTTTTCTCTCTACAACAGAGAGCTTGCCACGACAACACAGTCTGGCCCATCACTCCCCAGGTCAAGAATTCTCAATACTGAGTCTTGTGGCTCTAAGGCCAGAATCCTCACCAATCCACAAGGCCAATGTGTCTGGCTCCTTCCTGCTGATCATGGCTCTGCACAGGACTCTTTCCGCCCTCTGGGCTCAGTCACACCAGCCCGCTGGCGGTCCTTCCAATGTGTGGCTCCCCCGACAACCTTTGCATGTGTTGGCATCTCTGTTGGGGTCTTCCTGTCCCCCTGTCCCACTGCTACTCACCTTCAGCTCTCACTGCTAATGTCACTTCCTCAAGGAGGTCATCTCTGATCCCCAAATAGCTCAGGGCTATTTATATAATATAATCTCAGGGCTCCTTGTTTTAATCCTCTGTCGGCCTTATCACTGCCTCCCCAGTGGAATATCAGCATCATGGGGGCAGGGACTCTGTTTTGCTTCCCTCCCTTTCCCCAGCACCTACTGACTGCAGTCCCTGAGTGACATCTAATAGAGAACCAATAAGCACTTCTTTAAAATACCATTCTTATATTAATATATCAGATGAAGAGCTCTGTTTTTACCAAGAGAAACAGGGTAGAAGAGTTAGTTATTTCATTGATTTGATTGTTGTAGACTGAATTATTCTAACAAATGCAGATCTCCTTATTCCTTTAAAATATTATTCTGTTAAGAGTGACTACCCTTAATCCTAATGTCCCCTTTATGTCTCTCATTCTTCCTTAGGAGCAGCTGTTCATTGTTTCTCCACCCATGAAGTCTCAGGTCTTTCTGGTGGTACTTATGTCACAAGGAGGAATCTTGGTCGAAATCAAATGGAATGGAGGCAATTGAGGGAAAGGATTTTATCTCTCACCTAATTACCATCATACACCTCTCCTGGGTCTAGGAGTAGGGGTGGGTGGGGGGAAGAGGAGGAGATGCCCTAAGTCGTGCTACTCAAAATATTACCAGCCCATGTCAAATACAGAAATGTTAAGTACAAAACATTACCAGCTTATATTAAGTCTAGAAACTTTTAGGGTCATTTGATGTTGCCATGACATACAAGAACATGATCAATGGGCCTGTCTCAGTGAACAGGTCAGTAGGGACCACTTTGGGTGCTGTTGAACTTGGATGGTGGGTCACACACAGTGGGACAACAGATTCTTCCTCAATATTTTGGAAATTTTCAAAAACTGGCCCTTCACGACAGATAGTTTGAAAAACATGTTACAAAAGATGATGTAGCCCTAGTCATGTTGTAAGGAAAAGTCAAGGCTTCAAGAAATACCTAAAAACTAAGACACATCTAAAGGCGGGAATGGAAAAGCAAGAGAATGGTCACTATAGGTTGCAGTGAATCATGGAAAAAGTCCTTGGAGATGAATCTTGAGTTGGGTCTTGAAAGAAATTATTGGCACATATTGAGGGACAAGGGACAGGAGTGCATTTCAGGAAAGAAGCACACTAGCTAAGACATGGAGGCTATGCAGGATATGAGAAGGACATGTAAGCTAAGGCATGGGGGCTATGCAGGACATGAGAAGCACACAAAAATTAAAGCGTAGGGCAGGGGTCCCCAACCCCCTAGCTGGGGACCGGTACTGATCCGCAGCCTGTTAGGAACTGGGCTGCACAGTAAGAGGTGAACAGCAAGCGAGTGACGCCCCAGCTGCTGCTCCCCATTGCTCCCCATCGCTCGCATTACTGCCTGAACCAGCCCCACCCCCGCCACCACCCCATCCCCAGTTAGTGGGAAAATTGTCTTCCATGAAACCGGTCCCTGGTGCCAAAAAGGTTGGGGACCGCTGACTAGAGGCTATGCAGGACATGAGAAGGACATGTAAACGAAGGCATGGAGGTTACGCAGGACATGAGAAAAATATGTAAGCTATGACATGGAGGCAACACAGGACGTGTCCTCATGCATTAAACTGAAATAGTTAAGTCAAAAGACTGGGTTCTGCCATTTGGCAATCATCACAATGATCATCGATTTCTGTGAAAACATCAGGATGGTAAGAATAGTGGGCAAGTTTGAGAAACAGCAGAATATTTATATAGTCTCACAGTGACTGCCCTCCAGATTCTTGTTAATGACAAAGCAAACATTTCAACCCTACAGTGGAGAAATCTAACAGGCACCACCTCAACTAAATAAGCAAGTTTAACATTATAAGTTATGAGAAAAATCGACCTCATGTGCCTCCTGATATGATGCACTGGGAAGAACACAGCATCACATTTGTGTTATTTCCGCCAAAAATGTATAACTGAATCTGCTCAGGAGGAAACAGCAGACAAAACCCCGTTGAAATCACTCTATAAAATAGCTGTACTGTATTCTTCAAAATATCAATATCATGAAAGACAAAGACTAAGGAACTGTTGCAAATTCAAGGAGGCTGAAGAGATGTGACCACTGAATGCAATGTATGATCTGGAATTTTCTTTTGCTTTAAAGGATATTATTGAGACAACTGGTAATATCTGGATAAGGTCTGTCCATTAGGTAATGATATTGTATGAGTGTTAACTTCCTGAATTTGATGGTCATACTATGGTTAATAAAGAAAAAGTTCTTATTTTTAGGAAATACACACTGATATATGTAAAGGGGCGTTGCATTTCAAACAGTTCAAAAAATATATAGTAGGTATGAGGATACAGAGATAAATACAGATAGAAGCAGAAGATAAAGCAAAATGGTAAACTGTTAACATTTAGGAAATACTGGCGAAAGGTATATGGACATTCTTTGTACTGTTCTTGTAACTTTTCTGTGAGTCTGAAATTATATGAAACAAAACAAAACAAAACAGTTAAAAGGAGAGAAGAGAGCCATTAGGCTTTAGCCTCCACTTGGTCCTGATTGAGTTGTCTCCTCACCCCTCTGGATTCCTTCCTGCCTCATTCAGCCCTTCCAGTTGGAGGCTTCATGGCTTGGCCTTGGTGGTTCCAGATCCTCCCAGCTAGTTTCTGGATTTACGCCTTCTCTCCTTCTCCTGTCTAATGTTTCTTGCAGACCGCACCCTGAGAGCTCATCTCTTTGGCTGAACGTCCCTTGAGATCTGGGGCAGCATTGCAAGGTTCTGCCCGTGTCCTGTATTTGCTCACTTTGCCAATCCCTGCTTATGCCCCAGACAGATCAAGATAATTAACATTTATCGAAGGCCTACTATGTGCCTTGAAAGGTAACTTCTCCACTGAGTGTAGTTCAGTCTCACCATCATCTCCACCTAAATTTCAGTGGCTCCAAAGCCCTGCTTTTCTGACCATAGGAAGTGCAATATTTAAAGGGTTTCCCTACCCATATAATTCCGGAAAGACTCAGGGCCATTTAGGTGTCCCATGGATCCCACTTGGTTGTCTACCAGAGCTAGAATTTGTGGCCTCAGGTCCTTACTGTTCCATGGAGGAGCCACTCCAAGCTGGCAGTCCCATCTCTGTCTCTGCTGCCTGGGTACCATCAGTGCTGCAAATACCTGTACCTCAATGCCAGAGACCCTGCACCCCTGAAATAAATAGGAGAAGGTTCCTTTTGTATTACATTCAGTTGTAGTGGGAGTCAGGGGTTCCCACAATCAGCTACTCAAGCTCTAGTGCTGTGGCATGTATGCTAAAGATGTTTAATCTCTGGTGGGGCTGAATTCTAATAACGCCCGCAGTACAGTACTGAGGCCACATCTCTTTACCAATTCCCAGGCCTGGCTTCTGGGCCCTTCTCGCTGCATGAGATCAGTTCTCTCAGTGTGAGTTCTTTCTGAGCTCTTGTTGACCCTTCCTACAAACTGAATTTTGTAAATATCTGAGACACAGATCGTGCATATAAATGCATATGTGAAGGGTATTGCCTATGGCCACTGGTTGAAACACGTGGGGGCCAGATCCTGCCCCATCCAGACACCCTATTTACGTCTGCAGCTCAGAGAAGTTCTTCGGGGTCTAGCACAGGTTCCCACAAGTAGGTGTCAAGATTTGCAGCCAGATCTGCAGGACCCGTTCTAATCCATCACCTTGTCTTCTCTGCAAAGTGGAGCTTAGCCAACAATCTGGTAAATGGAGGTCCTCCTACTGGAGGGCTCGTTAGCTAAACGTAGCTTCACTGGATCAGCCTAGGGTTCCAGAAATATTATGGGCAACCGTTCAACATGCTGCTGGTGCAGATCCCATGCTTGGCTTATCCAGGCCACTTATATTTCTTTCTTCCTAGTATCTCTTTCCTCACAAGCACTTAATTTACCCCAAAGAAGGTAACATCAAGCATGGCCCATTTTTATGTAGTTCTGGAAAATGCTTGAGGGAGGTGGGAGGAAAGGTCGAAACTACTGGCAATGTGGTTTTACAGAAAGAGCGTGGGTCTCAGAATCAGACAGGCCTGGGTTCAAATCTGTGCTTGTTACTTATTATTTGAGTAAATGTCAAGAAGTTCAAGGCCCTTGTCTGTAAAACAGAGATAATGCCGTCTAACTCACAGGGTTAAATGAGAAAATTTATTTTGAATTGTCAGTCCCAAAGAGGGGCTCAATGAACCGTCGTTTCCCTCTCCTTGACCTTTTTTGGATCATATGAGAATTTTAGCTATCTCTGTTTTTCTGTTCATTCCTCTTATGGGCAACCCTAAAGTCAGTTCAGAAGTAGGTCTTGTTTCCATGGAGATGTGTGTAAGGTAAACAAATTTGAAAAGGGGAAGCACAGACACCCATCCCCTACGCCTACTCACAACCAATGCACCAGCCTCAGCAGAAATGTTTCCAAAGAAGTGTTTCACAAAACTTTCGGGGAAGGCACCAAGTCCTGTTTCAAAGTTTACATGCTTTTTCGTTGTGTGGTTCTTGGACAATAATTTGAAACAGATAATAATGAACTTTACACAGCAATAGATCAAAAGTGGAATTACTGAGCTCA
This sequence comes from Orcinus orca, assembly GCF_937001465.1. Classification (NCBI taxonomy): domain Eukaryota; kingdom Metazoa; phylum Chordata; class Mammalia; order Artiodactyla; family Delphinidae; genus Orcinus; species Orcinus orca. The sequence goes on along the minus strand of NC_064562.1, from coordinate 102,490,366 downwards.
TCATTGTCTAATATAATTAAGCTGACATGCTTTTCACTGTAAATGGATGGGTTTTTTCTCTCTTTTTTATGTGCACATTTATTTATTAAATATGACAAGATTTCTGGACCCCACGTGGCTTCAGTTCTAATCCAAACAACTTACTTTCTTCTGAAACTCTGATTTTCCTTTCTTTTTTTCCTTTCTGGTAACGTTACTTTGTAACTTTCAAAGGCGAATTGCTTCCCTGAGTGTGCATGGAAATATAAGCACATAAATCACACACTAAATTTACTTAACATGGAGGACTAATTCCACTGTCACTTCCCACTGAACGATGCCTTCTTAGGGAAAAACGCTGCAAATCCTTTAGAAGACCAAAGTGCATCCAATCAAATGATTTCTAAAAATTCCACAAAATAATTTCTCTGTCTGAAATAATAAGCTTAAATAGCTTAGGAAACACAGCAGCTACTAGATAATAGATATTTCTTAATTAGATCTAACTTTAGGTCTCTCTTCAATCATGGCAGAAATCAGACTAGCTTTATAGGGATGTAAACATTCATTTGAAAACCTAATAACAGAGTGGTTTCCTCTACTCTCCCTTTAACCCAAGGGCCAGCTTCTGATGAGTGAAAATCAACTCATGTCTTACCCAAAACATCTGTCCTCAAGATGTGACACCTTAAAATGATATGGCAGAAACATGTCACCAAAGGCAACAACTCATAAAATTATGGCTAACAGTGGTAGACGGTCTTGTTGCCATCAACCACATAAAAGAAAGAGAAAAGGCATCTAATAAAGCCTTTAGTAGTTGCTAGCACTTGTCTTGAATTTTCCAAAGGCTCTAACAGAAGACTTGATGTGGCCCATGGTGTAAAACCACAGGCAGAAGATTCCGCACTCTGGAGAATAAACACAGTGGTAGGGAGAGAGATTAGCAGAACCATTTTCCCCAAACCAGAACATCTAGATGTCCTAGTGGACAAGTTAAACCACTGTCTTCCAGGTGGGCTCTGAGTCTTAAGATAGTGGGCTATAAGGCACTACAGTCACTACGGAGGGGAGAGCCAGCCAGGCCACTGATTATTAGCTTCACTACTTCCATCCTTCAACATGAGATCCAGAGCAGAGAATGAAGAGGGAACTTAGGGCGTCCTTCCCTTTGTCGTATAAGCAAATCTGTTGAATGAGATGTGAGAAGAGTTGAGCAGGCACAAAGCCATAGAATCGCTGAACATTGGAGCTGGAAAACTTGTAGAAGAGGAAACTGCAGCTGACAGCGTTGAAATGACTTGCCCAAGGTCACAGAGAAACCACCACCAGCCTTTACCACTTGTGACTTGAATGGAAATAGTCTTTTTCTGACATGAAAAAAAAGAAAGAAAGAGTGAGCACGCTATGTGTCAGCAAAAGTTATGCCGCATGCAGCTAGATCATTGCCCAACAAAGGAAATGTGGATTCACAGAACTAGCTTCCTACTTCGAACACTATTTTTCCTGTAATTGGGTGAGGCTGGGGGCGAACTCTGGTCAAACACCACAAAGATAAAGAGAAGCTCCATGGTCTTAGATGCATAAACTGTAGGCCCAGTTAAGACTTCTCAACCATTTATCAATCCAGTTTTGCTTGAGTCGTGCACAATGTGGGCTAGGCATTCTTGAAAATATAGAAAAAAATCATACAACAATGGTCTTTTCCCTCAAGAAAAAATTGAACAACTGTAGGAGACCATCAGAGACCAAGTGCAATGATTCTCAACAGGAGTTCAGACATGGGAGAAATCACAGGGCATTGGGCAAAGAGTCAAGGATGGCTTGATTGACCTGACTTCCATAGTACCTTCAAGGCTGGGTTGGGTAGGGGAGGGGGAGACAAGTTGGGAGTATCTAAGTGGGAACAAAGTTTCTGAAGTAGGAATTAATATGGTTCCAGAAAGTCTGGTGAAGAGACCCAGCTAAGTGGCCTAGAAGTTGGGTTTAAGGACACAATGGAAAATAACACTGAATCCAGAGGGAGAAGCATGATAAACAACTCAACAAATCATCTGACTGGAGCAACACAAAACAAAGCACCAGAGTCTAGACCCATTTCCTTGGAGACCCTTGTCTCACCGGTGTGTTAAGAAAAATCAAATTTGTAATTTTTAGATTTACATATGCCAGAATCATCAAAAGGTTATATTCTCCATATTGTGATCAACATCTTGACCTCTGCACAGAATGCAAAGTTGGTGTGAGCCATACGAGGGATTGTTGCTTCTTCACACCACCACTCTCCAAGAGGAAATAGACCAGATAGTTTTAGAAGCCATTTCTAGACCCACAAGGTACTGACTCAACAAAATAAGGTTTCGCCAACACTATTAAATATCCAAGAAGCTATCCAAATGGCTTTCTGTGACTTTGAACATTCCTTCTCTTTGACCTTAAAGGCTTTCTTAAACTTATCAACTCCTCCATCTGAAGGCCTTCCCGTAGCCTTTCTATTATTACCTCCAGTCTCTGGGGTAGGGAGGTAAACTGAGATGCGGAGGAATGATGGAGTCATTTAAATAGGAGACTATTTCAATGTTAAAACATGGCACACCCAAACGCCTGCTGTACACAAAGGCTATTTATAATACGTCTGATTTTCAACTTGGATTTACAATAAAATTTGAAACAGAAAGAGCAAAATTCCAGATTGAAGAAAAATTACAGCTGGAAAAATAATTTTAGAATAAAAAAACCAAGAGAGCCTTCCAAGTAGTTACTCAATTTAAGGAAGGTGGAGGTTTGCGTCCAAGAGGAAACTGCTTTGGGGACATAGAGGAATGGAAATTCCTGCCTTAGCCTATTTTTGTAGCCCTGTCTTCAGCCCATACACACATCTGAATTAGAGAAGGCATTCCTCTCCACTGCTTCCAATAAGGCACACGCCAGCAGAGGCCTCTGGTCACACTATGCAAGAGTGCATTCAAAAGCTTCCAGCGGTGAGAGTCTGTGGGAGGAGAGTTATTAATTTGCCCCTGGCTGTTGGCCCCAAGCAAATATGTGCCCTTCCTGCCTGCCTGTTTATGCCTCCAATGTACACAAGGCATGTGGCTCCAGGTCACTCAGGAGTTAAATGTTTGGACGGGGTATGTGATACAAACGATGGACAGAAATTCTCTCCCTCTTCCCTTCTTCCCTTATCTTAAGTGGGAAGAAGCTTTGGGTTCATGGTTAATAGCCGCTCAGCATAGTCATTTGCTGTCTGGTGGTTGCAGAGTTTAACTACAGGATGGCAAACACATGGGATCAATGCTGCCACTCCTTATTCACCTACCTGTGGCAGACATCACTGATCCAGCAGAGCAACCTTTTGTTTTCAGCAAAGACTCAACTTCAGAATCCTTCTCAACCCAACAGCCTGGGATGCCATCACCAATTAGAGTTGGCAAGTGGTTCGAAACTGATTTGCTAGCCCCAGAGTAGAGAGAAAGAAAGAGAAATGGAGAGAAGGAAGAAGGAGGAAAGGAACATTTACTAAGCACCAACTATGTATCAAGTAGGGGCACATTGGAGGGCAGGGAAATCTGCCCCCTGAGGAGAGGGGTATTTTATCACTGGCATTGTAGAGTGATAATAAAAACCAGACTTTCATTGGCTTTATATTGTGCTTAAGTTCTCCACAATCACCCCTATTGTCTGCACCCTAGTGCTCCCACTGTTTCCCCTTGCCCTCCTCTTTGCACTGCTGGGACCAAGAACTGCCAGTGGCCTTTGCACACAGCTCGCCTCTGAGAACAACCTGGTGAGGCTGCAAGGAATTGGAGTCAGAAGAGCCATCCTTTCATCCCTGCTCCATGCATAGCTGTGGGCAAACTGCATTTCAGTTTCCTCATTTGTAAAGTGCAGACAACAACGTTGTCCCTTTCTTAGAGCATTGTAACGAGGGTTAGTGCTTATGCAATTGTGAAAGAACACAGAGCCAGCATATAGGGGGAGGTTTGAAATATCAGGATTTTTCCTGAAGTTATCACCTGAGCTGAACTGCCCTTACCTGAGTTTTAGGTCATTACAGTAATAATTAGAACAATTTGTAATATACCAAATAAAGCTGTCCGATTTAGAAAAAAAATACAGGATGCCCGGTTAAATTTGAATTTCAGATAAAAAATGAATATTTTCAGTTAAGTATTTCCCAAATATTGCATAGGACATGCTAACACTAAAAAAATTATTCCCTTTTTAAAATCTGAAATTCAAATTTAACTTGCCGTCCTACACTTTATCTGTCAATGCTAACATCAAATCTGGAGGTGTGGAATGAGTAGAGGAATAACTCTTCTGAGATAAAAAATGTCATACTGGCAGGCGTGTTTCTCAAAATGGATGATTTTCAAACTTTCTTCAGCTACATTCCACAGTAAGGAATACATTTTGCGTCACAATTCAATGCACACGTACATATGTCAATTAACTGAAATAAACATTTCGTGAAACTTGTTCTGTGTACAGTGCAGGTTGGCATTTTCTATCTTCTTCATTCTACCAGAGATTCCATTTCTTTTTTTAAAAAAGTCCTGGGACTTCCCTGGTGGCACAGTGGTTAAGAATCCACCTGCCAATGCAGGGCACATGGGTTCGAGCCCTGGTGCAGGAAGATCCCACATGCCGCAGAGCAACTAAGCCCGTGTGCCACAATTACTGAGCCTGCACTCTAGAGCCCGCGAGCCACAATTACTGAAGCCTGCGCGCCTAGAGCCCATGCTCTGCAACAGGAGAAGCCACCGCAATGAGAAGCCCGCACACCTCAACGAAGAGTAGCCCCCGCTCGCTGCAACTAGAGAAAGCCCGCAAGCAGCAACAAAGAACCGACACAGCCAAAAACAAATAAGTAAACAAATAAAGTTATTTTAAAAGTCCTGATCCAACCTCACTTAATTGATTTCCTGACCCTCTAATATGAAGGTCAGCGAACTACAGCCTAAGGGCCAGATCCACCCAGCCACCTGTTTTGTATATGACCAGTGAGCAAAGAATGGTTTTTACATTTTTAAATGGCTGGAAAAGATCAAAGAAGAATGATATTTTATGACATGCAAAAATTATATAAAATTAAAATTTCAGCATCCATAAATAAAGTTTTATTGGAACCCAGCCACGCTCATTCATTTATAAATTGCCTATGATCGCTTTCACACTATTATAGCAAAGTCAAGAGCTGCATGTTGAGTATGACCCACAAAGCCTAAAATACTTACTATTTGTCCCTTTACGAAAAGGTTTGCCAGCTCCTGTGCTAATGTCCTAATGGTTTGCAACCTGTAGTTTGAAATGCTCTGCTGTAAACAGTTTTGCCTTGAAAGCATCTATTTCATGTGTGTGAATCTCAGGTCAACCTTATTCTTCTCGGTTTCTCATAAGATAAACCCAGATGAACAGACTCTGGCCAGGAAATTTATTTTTGGCTGCCTTTAGAGTATGGGTTGGACTCGGTCAAGGCCCAGACATAGGAGGAGTTGAGAGGACATTGTTTACCGTTATGTCCAGTCAGTTGAGGTATCAACTGCTCCCAGAGAAAGGAAGGATTATGAAGAGCATGGAAAACAGAACAAGTTCTTTTTTTTTTTTTTTTTTGCAGTGCGGGCCTCTCACCGTTGTGGAGCACAGGCTCCGGACGCGCAGGCTCAGCGGCCATGGCTCACGGGCCCAGCCGCTCCGCGGCATGTGGGATCTTCCTAAACCGGGGCACGAACCTGTGTCCCGTGTATCGGCAAGCGGATCCTCAACCACTGCGCCACCAGGGAAGCCCCGCCTCTTGACTCTTATTACAGAGTTTAGAGCTTCCAGTGCAAAGGTTTGTAATTTGCAGAGCTAAATGTGATGGAATCTAAAGGCTAACCCCCTAGAAAGCATGACATAAAGTTTAAACTACACCCAAGAGAATGGAAGGAGAGGAGAGGATAGTTGCTCTGTCTAGAGAGAGAGGCGAAGGGAGCCTAGAGGCTGACGAATCCCTGAGGGGCCCTTTCCCTTGACTCCTCTCCCACCTTGTGATTTTGGGGGCCGTGAATAATAAATCCCTGAGATAGATTTAGGGGGCACCAAGACCCGAGAGGGTTTGTACCTTGCTCTCTGGGAGAAGCCTGCCGTTAGGGGAGATAAGCTCAATAAAGGTTTATTGACACAGAGTCATGCTCACTCATTCACAAAGCGTCTGTGGCTGCTTTTGTGTGACAACGGCAGAGTTGAGTGAGGACTTGCCTAAAATGTTTACCACCTGGTCTTTACAGGACATAGTTTGCCAACCCATGTTCTATATGCTACAAAATAATAGAGAAGACAGAGCAACAGGGCCACACAGGCAGAGGGGCCCTGAGAAAGCCCTCTGATTGTCCCACAACCAGAAATATGTAGGAGCATCTAAAAGTTTCCCTTGCTCCCCACACCCTCCCCCAAATGGGCACAAAATGGCTAACAGGATCAGCAGGCCTGAGCAGGACTTGGAGTTGGGATGAGGGGGATACATTTGACATGGAAGACTTTCTAACAACCGAACCCAGGATGCCAAGGATGGCCGTTGGGTGCCAGTATGAATAGATGCCAATGGCCAAAGACCAGGCCTGCAACAGACTAAAGATGCCCATGGACTGACAACCCCCAGCCCTTCCTCACCCACCCCAGCACCAAGTTTCTACACCTGAACAATCCTAAGCTTCCAGGATCTTAGCTGCAACGGCAAGAAGAGAGAAAGGGAATGAAATGTTGAATTAAGCCACTGAAACCAGAAAAAAAATGAGTAAACACCAAAGTGAGAGATTTTACTCTGGAATTCCCTAGATATTAAGTTTCTGCCACTAGCAGAACCGGGCTTAAACTAGAGATTAGGTTACAGAAAAATGAAGAAAGTCACCCTCTGTATACACAATAGGAAGAACAGGAAACTGTGCTGCTGCAAGGAACTGGAACTTCATTCACAGCAATTCAGGAGACCGCAGCAGTTCGAGTCCGATGGCTCATGACTCAGTGACTCCATACTGAATTCTTTTTCTTTCTACTTCCTCCTAGAATAAAAACAATTTAAAACGGCCCAATTCTCCCAGTGATTTCCTGCATTCTACCTTCAACTTTAGAGAACACTCCTGTGGAAGCTTACATTTTCACCAGTAGGTGGCGCTAACATAGAGAGTGCTGGCCTTCATTTTCTGGTGATGAATTAGCCAGACACTAATTAACGTTCCCTTCACTGACTCTTTCCTCTACCACACATTCGCTCCGGTCTGACTGAACCTTGTTATTAAGTAGGCCCTGAGTGGTTTCACACCAGGCTAACTCTCCCTCTCCGGAGTGCTATTATGGGAAGAATCCCAGAGTCAGGAAACACCGGACATGAATTTTGGCTGTCCCACTAATTAGATGAATTGGCCAAGTCACTTCATCTTTCTAAATCTTAGGATCTTCATCTTTAAAATACATGAGTTGGACTTGAGTTGAATCCTTGTTTTCCAGGTCTGAAAATCAATTCGACAACCACAGTGAGACAGAAGTGTTTTTCACCCATCAAATTAATAGATTTTAAGAAAAACTCAAGATTTCAAGAAAAAGGCACTTTGACACAGTGCTGTGGGGAATGTAAATTGGTACAGACTTTCTGGAGGGCAATTCAGGAGCGTGTAAAAGTCCTAAAACTGTACATACGCTTTGTCCACCAGTTCCACATCTAGGAATTAATCTTAAATAATTGCTGACAGGTGCAAAGATATACCTAAAAGGATGTTCAATAAAGCAGGGCATTTTTGCTTCTCCTGGGGCTTAGGTATCTTTGTTAACTAGTTTTTTTAGTTGTTTTTTTGTTTTTGTTTTTGTTTTTCTTTGGGTCCATGCGGCATGCGGGATCTTAGTTCCCCAACCAGGGATGGAACCCCTGCCCTCTGCATTGGAAGTGTGGAGTCTTAACCACTGGACCACCAGGGAATTCCCTTGTTAACTAGTTTCTGAAACTTTATATCATCCTTAGCACTATATTACAATACACGTATAAGACAAAAAAAAGCAAACCATTGCTTAATCATATAAAGAGAGGGAGAAGTAGAGCCTAGGGTTTCTTGAATATTTTTTCATGTGCCCGTTACCATGCTAAAAAGTTTTCTTAAGTTCTTTCTTTAAGTCTTCTTAATAACCCTGGGCAAAAGGTATTATTAATCCTATTTTACAGATAGAGAGTCTGAGGCTCAGGCAAGTTAATCTTCTTCCAAGCCACACAGTGCTGGTACATGGAAAAAGAAATGTCCCTTCCACTTCATAAAGACCAAGTTCCCTGTGGGCTGGAGGAAAAGGAAGGGGAATTCAGTACATATGTGGACTTTAATTCTGTCTGAGAATTTGATCTAGGCTCTGAAGAGCCTTTAAGGAAGGATTGTAATTTCGAAGCTTCTGCCAGTTCTTTGTGCTGCTAAAAATGGAAACCCAAATTGGTCTGTGAGGGCCAAGGCTTTCTTGTAGGGAAAAAGCCCTTAATTGGGCTTTTATCTGTACAAAAGGAAATTCCATTCTGGACCGGGAAAGCCTAGACAAGGAGACTTAAGTTCTGTGTATACCAAAGGAGAAGAGCAGAGAGCTGTTCTGATATGAATGGATTTGGGGCTTCCTCTTGTGGGATGGAGGGAAGAGGATATCGGGGCTCACCACTGGGGATGAAAGACACAGTCAAAGTGAGCCCCTGTGTGGAGGTGAGGCAGGAACAGGGCTGTACTCAGCAATATGTTGGGACCCTAAAGGTCAGGAAAAGCCAGTAGGGACTGCACAGCATAGGATATGGCCCAGGATCTTGGGTGTAGTGATGGCCAGCTCTGAACTTAAATGTCCCTTCTGTGCACTGAAATTCCTTGAAACTTTAAGTCAAGCCAGAAAGCAATGCCCTGGGGATAAAGGAAGGCACTGCATATATTTTGGGGTCAGGGACACCATTTAGATGGAGAATAAGTAACCACTAAGACTGTGTCTACAGTCCTTGGAAGAGCCCTGGATTTCCTGGAGTCTTACGGTTTGGAAGCTGGAGTTATTTTATTTGCATTTTTTTTTTAAAAGGATGACCCTGGAGGTTGTAATAACCTCAGGGACACGTGAGTTCTATGTAGTTATTATGTTTCAGGGAATGAGACTTAGGCTGGTCTACAGGACAGCTGAAACCATGTAGCGGGATGCCTTTTAACAGCGTTCACCTGTTGTGAGGCCTCAGCCTGAGTACAAGTACTTGGCTGCCGGCTGCAGGCTAGGTGATTACAGCATTAGATCATGCTCATAATGGGAAAAAGCCTTCTCCCCTCTGGCTGACTAATCAGTTTGCCATTTTTATTGCACGATCAATATATAGAGACAGCGATTCTGAACTCTGTCAGTGTCTCCGGTGTACACTGGCGTGACAGAAAGAAGAGCTATATTGGCAACGAGAACAGGTGGAGGGATTTGCAAACTTGCTAAGAAGGTCAAGACAGCTTGGTCTCTAGAGGTACAGGAAAAGGCTGCTGGCCCCCATTGAAACAAGAATAGCTACCAGAAGAGAGTTCCCATATGCCAAGTCCTCTATAGGAGCTGTGCATTTGCCTTTTTCGTCTTATTTTAACGTCGAAAGTACTTCACGCTCATTATCAATCTGTATTCTTTTCCTAGGGCCGCCATACAAAGTATTCCAAACCTGGTGGCTCAGAACAGCAGAATATTATTCCCTCGCTGTCCTGGAGGTCAAACGACCAAAATCAAGGTGTCAGCAGGGCTGTGCTCCCTCTGGAGACTCTCGGGAAGAATTCTTCCTTACCTCTTCTAGCTCCTGTGACTCCAAGGAGATCCTTGGGGTACCCTGGCTTGTAGCTGCCTCACTCCAATCACTGTCTCCATCTTCACATGGCCTTCTGCTCTTCTTCCTCTGCGTGTCTCATATAAGGACACCTGTCATTGGATTTAGGGCCCACCTGCCCCATCCAAGATGCTCACATCTTGAGATCCTTTACTTCATTACATCTGCGATTACCCTTCTACAGATAAGGTCACATTCAAAGGTACCAGGGATTAGGGTGCAGACGTATCTTTTGGGGGGCCACCATTCAATCCACTACCATTATTAATAAAATAATTCAAAATGGATATAAAGAAGGGATACTGCTTAGGAAAATCTTGCCAATGTATTTTCCACTTTCGATGGTCTCCTTTCTCTTCCTGCAGCCCTTCCTCATTTTTTGCCTCAGGAAAACGAGGGCAAATAACATAAAGCAGAATGAAAGGACGATAAAGGGGTAATGGGATAAAAGCAGGACAGAAGGACAGAAAGGCAAGAGAGAGAGCTCTTTCCCACTCCCAGGAGAGGTAAGAAGGAATGAAAGGAGGAAGAAGGTCAGAGGACAGATGGGGGGCTCTGTCTGGATCCCCACCTTAAGGTAGAAACCTAGGTGGAAAGGAAGTGAGAGGAGTTAGAAAACCCAGACCTACTGGGAACTCCAAGTGCGAGGGGCCTGTTGCTCATCCCTCAGGCTACAGCTCAAGATGACTGGAAATCCCGTGAAGAAGCTCCGTGTTTTTCATGGTGCCCAAGCAAAAGGTGCTGCCCAGGTGATGGTTTAAAGAAGGCTGACAGAAGTGGATACATGCACAGATGGAGGAAGCACCCAGTTCCCACAGCCTGCTGCATTGCAGTTTCGGTGTGACTTCATGGAGGGGATGTGGCTATACAGACAGACCAGAAGAGGCCTGGAGATAGCGGCACCAGGAGGCCTCTGAGTGCAGGAATCTCAATAATGAGGGAAGACAGAGGCCTGTGGACTTCTGCAGTGGGAAGTCCCCAAATCAAGAAACGACATGATTGAGCTACATCCCAACAAGCATTTGTGCCAGATGCCCAGGGATGGGATAGGACCAGGAAAGATCACCTCCATTCCGTCCCACCTGGAGGAAAGAACGAGGGCAGAGGAAGCTCCTGAGAGGGGAGAAAAAGAGCAATAATGAGCTTACACTCTGGACTGATGGAGTTTTAAGAAAAGGCTTCTTTTAAGTAAAAGAAGCTGTTACATTTGACTGTCAGGATATGGGACTGTAGACTGGGAAGCAGAGTGGCATGAAAAAGCAATGGGATAATTAAGATAATGAACAAAACTAGCTTTGCGTGTATATGCGTGTGGAGGTTGGAGGAGTGGTATATGCGCCCCACTACAGATGTTCTCTTTTTAAAAGTTCATCACCTTCCCTTGAGGGGACAACCTTTATTGGTTGGCTGTGTGTCTTTTCACTGCTTTCTCCATGCTCACAGAAACGTACATACACACACAAGCACGGATATATGTTTATTTTTTTTAATGGGAGTAGATTATGCCCAGCTACTTTTCTTCTTACTACATTATGGACTGTACATTATAGGGAATGTGTAGGTATAGGTGCGTACACACACACACTCACACACACACACACACACACACACACAGCCTCCTTTAATTCCAATCTATAGGGTGCGATATCCACAAATCATCCCCACAATTTACTGTTTCTCACCACCACCACCCTGCCCAGTTTTTTAACCATCCTACAGTGTTTCAGTAGACGTCTACATGTCTTCTCATCTAATCCTCACAAGATTCCTCTGAGGTGAAAGTCTTTCTGAGACTCATGGTGCAGTGACAGGTCTGGTTATGACCTAATGCCAAGGTCCATGTGCTTTTCTCTGCACCACATCGAAGCTCCCAGAAACATCATTCCCCATGACTGTCCACGTGTCTGGAAATCCCACCTTCTGGGATGTATTAGTTTCCTAGGGCTGCCATAACAAACTTCCACAAACTGGGTAGCTTAAGACAGCAGAAATTCATTCTCTCACCATTCTGGAGGTCAGAAGGATAAAATCAAGATGTCAGCAGGACCACGCTTCCTCTGAAGGCTCTAGGGGAGAATCCTTCCTTGCCTCCTGCTAGCTTATGCTGGTTGCCAGCAATTTTTGACCAGTTTTGGCTTGTAGACTCATCACTCCAGTCTCGGCCTCTGTCATCACATGGTGTTCTCCCTGTGTACCTGTGTCCAAATTTTCCTCTTCTTAGATGTACACCAGTCATGGGATTAGGGCTCACAATAATCCAGTATAAGCGAACCTGATTACATCTGCAAAGACCCTTCTTCAAATAAGGTTGCATATGCTGGTTCTGGGTGGACATAAATTTGGGGGATGGGGCTACTATTCAACCCAGTACAGTGGGATGGTCTTTTGAGTCAAAGTGCAATTTCTTAAAAATGCATGTTCAAGTTCTAAAGTGCAAATGGCTGTGTGTACAGAGCCCTGCTAATATGTCCAGTGTCATGTGAATGTGGATGACAGGGTAGGTGCAGTGCCGGGGCTGGAATGTTGACAAAAAGCTCAGGGTCAGTCCAGATTCTTCCTTCCTCCCCGCTCAGCTCATACTAGTCACCAATCGCTGTGTTTGGGTCTCCTCTCCTCAGCATCACGAGATCACTTCCTCTTCTCCAAAGATCAGGCCACCAAATTCCTCACCCAAGGAGCAGTAGCAATATTCTCTGAGAGGAATTTCTTCACCTCTGATCTGTTCTCTAAACTTCAGCCCAAGTGATCTTTCTAAGTTAAAATTAAGTCCATGCAAAGCCTACTCATGCCCTGCAGGGCATAGTCCAAGGCTGCTGGCCAGCACACCAGGTCCTCTGTGACCAGCTCCTTGCTTCCCAGCCCAGCTTCAGCTCTCATCACCTGCCCCCAACCCTTTATCCTGTCGTCCTTGCCATTCTCAGACCCAGAATGCCCTGCAACACCTCCTTACCTTACGTACTCTGCTCCTTCCGTCTGCAAACGACTTCCTTCCCTTCTTAACGTGGTATAGTGGGTTGAATAACGAACCCCAGAAAGATATGTCCATGTCCTAACTTCCAGGACCTAAGAATGTGACCTTTTTTGGAAATAGGGTCTTCCAGCTATAATTAACTTCAGGATCTCAAGATGAGATCATCCTGGATTACCTGGATGGGCCTGAATCCAGTGGCAGTTGTCCTTAGAAGAGAAAGGCAGAGGAAGACTTGACACAAAGACACAGAGGAGAAGGCCATTTGAAGACAGAGGCAGAGGGCTTCCCTGGTGGCGCAGTGGTTGAGAATCTGCCTGCTAATGCAGGGGACACAGGTTTGAGCCCTGGTCTGGGAGGATCCCACATGCTGCGGAGCAACTGGGCCCGTGAGCCATGGCCGCTGAGCCTGCGCATCTGGAGCCTGTGCTCCGCAACAAGAGAGGCCGCAATAGTGAGAGGCCTGCGCACCGCGATGAAGAGTGGCCCCCGCTTGCCGCAGCTAGAGAAAGCCCTCGCACAGAAATGAAGACCCAACACAGCCATAAATAAATAAATAAATAAATAAATAAATAAATAAATAAATAAAAGCCAAGCGTTAAAAAAAAAGAGGCAGAGACTAGAGTGATGTAGCCACAAGCCAAGGAATGTGTGCAGCCACCGGGGCTGGAAGAGGCAGGGAAGGATTCTCTCCTAGGGCCTCTAGAGGGAGGGTGGCCCTGGCAACACCTTAATTTTGGGCACCTGGCCTCCAGAACTGTGAGAGAACAAATTTCTCCTTATTTCAAGCCACCAGTTTGTGGCAATTTGTTACAGCAGCCCTAGGAAACTGATACACACGGCTTCCCCTCAAGGGTTCCTGGAAGGCTGCACAGGTTGCTGACATCACAAGGGAACCTAGCTGAGAGGGTGAGTAGGTATCAAATCCAGCTCACATTTGGCCCGCCAAGCTGTGTGCCCTGCAAGAGATGCCTCTTGTCAGAAGAGGCGCTTTTCTCTTGTTCACTCAAAGGTGCTTGCGGAGCCAGCAGCAGCCCGAGTTCCTGGGTGTTCTTCAGGGTTCTGCTCCCAGGTTGTTCACAACCTCCAGAAAGCCTTCCCTGGCCCACACGCCCTCCCTCAGACCAGCTTGGACTCTTCACCTGATCCAGCAGCACCTGATCATATGTTCATCCTGCCGTTAAGACAACCATTCACATTTTTTTTTTTTTTTTTTGCAGTACGCGGGCCTCTCACTGCCGCGGCCTCTCCCGTTGCGGAGCACAGGCTCCGGACGCGCAGGCTCAGCGGCCATGGCTCACGGGCCCAGCCGCTCTGCGGCATGTGGTATCTTCCTGGACCGGGGCACGAACCCGCGTCCCCTGCATCGGCAGGTGGACTCTCAACCACTGCACCACCAGGGAAGCCCAACCGTTCACATTTTTGTGCCCTCCTCTACATCTTGGAAGTGAAGCTGTTCTAATTCTTCTCTTTCCCCTAAACCTAGGACATAATAGGTGCTCAAAAGAGATGTACGGCATAAGTGGGCGGGAGTATTCAGTGGGGCTTTAGTGAGCTTGAGGCAGCAAAAAGGCACAGTCAGCAGGGGCAGGGGTGGGATGCTGTCCCCAAAGGGTGCTGACTAAAGGCAGTTCCATGCACACCACAACTTTGCCTAAAGTAGCCAGCAAACAGAACCGAAAAATAGACTTAAAAAGAGAGCATCACCAGGACATTAACGTTTTACAGATGCCATATCTGATCTTGTGTCTTTATCTTTTCCCTAATTGAGGCATCAGTGCCTAAGGATGTTTCCATTTGGGCCAAAAACATGCTCCACACGTCCAATGGGACCCAGTACTGCATTCCATGCAGACACACACATGAGCTCATGCAAGTCCCAGGGTGCTCATCTGGTCCAGATTTGAAGGAAACTATTTAGCTGATGGAGAAAAACACATGATGTATCAACTTAATACCAAACAGATTTTATGACATACTGAAACTGCTTATGATAATCTACTAATATATCAGAAGGGCTAATGAACTAAAAAAGAACCAGCTAATCATAGTATCTTTGAGGCCTGTACAATGTTTGTGTGGGCTGCAGGGATGACAGAAAGACAAAATGATGCAGGAAAATTTAGGGGAAGTTATCCAAAAGGCCCCCCGAGAAGCAATCTTGTCCCTCGTAGCAAGAGGTGTATTTTGCCAATTTATGAGCAAAGGCAATTTTTTTTTTCTGGCTCACAGTCAGGGTGAACTTTTCCAGAGATGAAGAAGAAGGACCATAGTTTGGCTGTTCTCATCCCTGCTAAGCATGTCAGCCGTGGATGCTGCTGCGGGAGGGATCAGTTCTTGGTCCTCTCACTTAGGGATACCTCAACCCACTGGTGGTTTCCTCAACAGTGTGAGTAGCTTCCTCAACAACCACTTAATCACAACAGGAAAATGGGGAAAATGGGGATTAAAGTGATAAACTAGCTAAGAATTTTTGGCTGCTAGCAAAAACCAGTTGTGGTTGGCATAAGAAAAAGGATAATTGCAGGGAAGAATATTGGAGAGATGAATCCAATGAAATGGAGAGTCAACACACCTTGGGAAAGGCCAAGACAATGACAATTCTGTGTCCTCAGCAGTAGGAGCCGCCATTCATGGACAACTTCAAGTTCTGAGTGATCAGTTCTGGGAGGAGAGAGGCTGGTTGGTCAAGCTTGGATTGGACTGGGATGGATTACTCAGTGAAGGGCAAGGGCAGGTGGTCCTCAGGAAGGGTGATCTCTGCAAGCCAGTGACCAGTAGCATTGGTGTCTGCCATAAATGCCTACATGTAAGAACATGGTGAGAAGGTTTAAAGCATGTGGAAATTTAATTTAAGGTTTTTGTTTGCTTGCATTCTTTAGTGCAGAATGTTCAGATGAGTGTTTGGGGGGAATCTGGTACTGTCCCTGGGATGGAGGATGGCATTTGGGAATCTGTGGAATTCCGTTGGGCTGTCTCAATATCTGGGGAAGGGAAGGGAGGAGAAGGGAGGGCCCTTAGAAGGCGAGGACTCAGCAAGCTCAACCCACTGAGAAGCACTGCATTAAAGTAATTGCAGGCTGTTCCTGGCTGAATCTGTATGAAACTCAGTCCTTCCACATAATAAGAAGGGATGCTACTATTTGTATTTGCTTTTGTTTTGAGATAGGTTGTTGTTGTCCGGGAGTGTTTTTATTTTATCATATATATTTTTTTACATAACCAAATCATTTTGTTAGCATTGTATAAATAGACATGTTTTTGGGCTTCCCTGGTGGCGCAGTGGTTGAGAGTCCGCCTGCCGATGCTGGGGACATGGGTTCGTGCCCCGGTCCGGGAAGATCCCACATGCCGCGGAGCGGCTGGGCCCGTGAGCCATGGCCGCTGAGCCTGCGCGTCCGGAGCCTGTGCTCCACGATGGGAGAGGCCACAGCAGTGAGAGGCCCGCATACTGCAAAAAAAAAAAAAGACATGCTTTCTAAAGGGCCAAGAAAAGAGTGGAGGACATTTTTCAGAGTAAAACCAGGCTTTCAGATGCCATAGTTCCTGAGTTCTCTCAGGAACTCCAAGAGAACAGGAGGTCTTCTCTATTTGGCATCCTACAGAAGATATTATGTAGGGATTCTCAGCTACCAGCCAAGCCCAAAGGCTACACTGCATCAGTACTTCATGCACATAGACAGTAAGGAGGAATTTGAGACAAAAGACCAAGGCAGAGCCTTTTCCTCTCTATTACTGGAGAAAAGTAGTAACCCTTTGTAACAAAGGGATCATGTGAGCCTTTTAAAAATAATCATCAAGTCAGAAGTCAAGACTGCCTCGGCAGGAAACTCCAGGGAAACGCAAGGAATTAAAAAGGAGAAGGAGAAGGAGAGAAAGGCAACGGGAGCAGCCACATTGGCGGGGATTAAGGTGCAAACGTGATTAACCTCCTTTTATTTTCATACAGGAAACCAGAGGGATGGCTAAGAAACAAGCTCATTATTTCTGGTTCTTGGCTGGTTCTAGCTCTTAGGGGACACTCCCTTCCTCAATCAGAGAGCTGTTTTCATGACAAGGGACTCACAGCTTTCTCACTGCTACATTTTCTTTGAATCCTGGTGAGCAATTAGGCATTCAAATTTGACTATTTACCTCTGGGACTCCTCTGGATATATGAAAGAATTCCCCCATCTGTTTTGCTCAGGATGTGGGCAGAGGAAGAAGTAGTAACAACGGATAGATATTGCCTCTACTTGGCTGGAGCTGGGAAAGAACCACTGCCGTCAGCCAAGGAAACACTCACCAGTGCTGATACAGCAAAGAGAAGTGTATCCTTGGACCTCTGACCGTCTCCAGGTCAGAGGGAGTGCGAGTGGGAAATCCCACCTTTCAAAGGTTAAAGATAACCTGTGACTTAGAGGACTGTAGAAATTGGCAAAAGAATGGAAGGCTGTGACATAAAGTAAAAAAAGAAAGAAGAAGGAATTCGAGTCAACAAATATTCATGAAGCATTAGATGCTGTACTCAATGCCTCATCATCATCATAACAAGCTTGGATTGGACTGCGATGGACTTGGATTTGACTCAGTGAAGGGCAAGGGCAGGGGGTCCTCAGGAAGGGTGATCTCTGCAAGCCAGCGACCAGTAGAATTGGTGTCCGGTAGAATAGTTCATGTTTGCTATCTTTCTTTCAGGTGCTAGGCACTGTTTTAAGTATATTATATGTATTAACTCACTTAATCTTCATAACGAATCTGTAGTGTTTATACCTGTTTTTACCATCCCCACTAAAAGGATGCAGAAACAAGATAGCAAAGGGCTAAGTGCCTCCCCAGAATTATCCAGGTAGTAAGTGGTAGAGCTGGGATATAAACTCAGACAATAAGTCCTCAGAGTCTGGGCTTTAAATCACTATATTATAGTGTCTCCTAAGACACAATTCTTTTTTTTCTCAAGAAGGTTACAGATTGCCAACAAACACATGAAAGAATGCTCAACATCATTAATCATTAGAGGAATGCAAATCAAAACTACAATGAGATATCACCTCACACTGGTCAGAATGGCCATCATCAAAAAATCTAGAAACTATAAATGCTGGAGAGGGTGTGGAGAAAAGGGAACACTCTTGCACTGTTGGTGGGAATGTAAATTGATACAGCCACTATGGAGAACAGTATGGAGGTTCCTTAAAAAACTAAAAATAGAACTACCATATGACCCAGCAATCCCACTACTGGGCCTATACCCTGAGAAAACCATAATTCAAAAAGAGTCATGTACCAAAATGTTCACTGCAGCTCTATTTACAATAGCCAGGACGTGGAAGCAACCTAAGTGTCCATCGATAGATAAATGGATAAAGAAGATGTAGCACATATATACAGTGGAATATTACTCAGCCATAAAAAGAAACGAAATTGAGTTATTTGTAGTGAGGTGGATGGACCTAGAGTCTGTCATACAGAGCGAAGTAAGTCAGAAAGAGAAAAATGAAAAACAGATACCATATGCTAACACATATATATGTAATCTAAGAAAAAAAAAAAAAGGTCATGAAGAACCTAGGGGTAAGACGGGAATAAAGACACAGACCTACTAGAGAATGAACTTGAAGATATGGGGAGGGGGAAGGGTAAGCTGTGACAAAGTGAGAGAGTGGCATGGACATATACACACTACCAAACGTAAAATAGATAGCTAGTGGGAAGCAGCCGCATAGCACAGGGAGATCAGCTCGGTGCTTTGTGACCACCTAGAGGGGTGGGATAGGGAGGGTGGGAGGGAGGGAGACACAAGAGGGAGGAGATATGGGGATATATGTATATGCATAGCTGATTCACTTTGTTATAAAGCAGAGACTAACACACCATTGTAAAGCAATTATACTCCAATAAAGATGTTAAAAAAAAAAAAAGAAGGTTACAGGGAGATGGACTCACAAACAGATAATATCAATATTGTTTGCACAGAAGTTAATAGATATGTGCAGGGTGTTTGGGAAGCCCTTAGTCCAGTCCAGGGGTCAAGGACTTCCTGGAGGAGGGTGGTTTCTAACCAGAACCTTGAGGAGTGGGTAGGAAAAAGTTAGGTAGCCTAAAAAGCAGAGGAAGGGCTTCCCTGGTGGCGCAGTGGTTGAGAGCCCGCCTGCCGAGGCAGGGTACACGGGTTCGTGCCCCGGTCCCGGAAGATCCCACATGCCGCGGAGCGGCTGGGCCCGTGAGCCATGGCCTCTGAACCTGCGCGTCCGGAGCCTGTGCTCCGCAACGGGAGAGGCCGCAACAGTGAGAGGCCCGCGTACCGCAAAAAAAAAAAAAAAAGCAGAGGAAGACCAACCGAGGCGGCAGGAATAAGATGGGTGCGTGTGCAAGGAGCCATAGCGGTCTGGGAGTAGGAATGGCATAAAGCCTGAGGAGGGGGAGGGGAGAGGTATAGCTGCAAACCTAACATGTTAAGGGCATGTCGTATACATCTGTTGAATGAACACATGAGAGTCCAGCCAAGCATGACTTTGTGGGCCAATTTAAGGATTTGGTGTCCATGGGGGCCGGGGGGCAGTTAAGCAAAGGAGTACTATAATATTAGTAAGATCACTTTAGCAATACTGTTGAAGGTTTGTTGTTCTTGTTTTGGGAGGAGGGCGAGTTTATCTGTCTTCTCTAGTAGCTCTTTATGGGGAGGCCTTATGTCAGAAACTGGTTGGAAAGTGGACCACAAGGTTTGTCTCTGTGTGACAGTTTTCTTTCTGTTAAGTCAGTCTATGAGTTCAAACATAGTATTTTCAGTTTTTTCCTTCCACAAATTAAACTATGACATCATCAACCTAAGGAGTTTTGATATATGCCTGACTAGGTTTCTTTTATCGCCCCTTTTATTTCTTTTTCTTTCTTCCTTAATTCCTTTCTTCCTTCTCCTTCTTCTCTTCTCTTACCTATTTCATCAAGTGGCTAAATTCTCCCTAAACCCAACCTTGACTTTACCAGAGGAGTTAAAATGATAACATGAAGACCATGTAGGAAGATACTGCAGTGCGCCAGACAAGAGGATCTTGCCTGATAAAGACCTAAACTGGAGTAATATTAGAAACGGAGAAGAAGGGGGCATATTTGAAAAAGAGCTAAGGATTAAAATTGGTCAGCTTCTGTGTTCATGGGAAGCTGGGGTGGTAACAGAATTAGAGGAACCAGGATGAATTCTGGTTTCTGGCCTGGTTGGTGGTCATTTACTGAATTCTAGAGAATAAGATGAGAAATAGGCTTCCCTGCTGGCGCAGTGGTTGAGAGTTCGCCTGCCGATGCAGGGGACACGGGTTCGTGCCCCGGTCCGGGAAGATCCCACATGCCGCGGAGCGGCTGGGCCCATGAGCCATGGCCGCTGAGCCTGCGCGTCCGGAGCCTGTGCTCCGCAACGGGAGAGGCCACAACAGTGAGAGGCCCGCGTACCGCAAAAAAAAAAAAAAAAAATATATATATATATATATATATATATATATATATATATATATATATATATGGCCTCCCAGTAAAGATCAGATCAAAGGTGTGGTTGTAGGACCCTTTTCTGACATTTCAGAAAGATTGAAGTTTATGCCTCATAAACTTCTCAACTAGATAACAGGGCTTCCTGGTGGGGAGCTTCCTTAGACCCTCTCAGCCAGACAATAGAACACCTGAGAACCTTAAAGCTTTTGCGTCACTAGCACACTGACTTCGAGAGTCCTACCTCACAGAGATTTGTGGGATTGTTTTTGTCCTTGACATGGATTATAATTTGACACACAGGGGGCCCACACCTTTTTTAAAAGGAATTGTATCAGCTTAAACTCAGGGAGCTATTAATCAGAGGGAGAAATATTTCTTTGGAGAAGGCAAATGCACAAAGTTTAAATGACAGATCTAGAATGTACCTTAAGGGATGGGTAGTGGAAAATGAAAGGAGGTCCCTGGGCCCTAAACTTCCTAGGAACAGGAAGCAGGCTAAGAAAGATACCCAGGGGCAAACATAGGGTATTCTTATAAGAAATGAAGACAATTCAGAAGATGAAGCCAAGATTGCAAAGGGAGGAGCCAGAGCCATGGAAAACCACTCACGAGGAGCAGAAATGAACTGTTAATCAGGGAATATTCTCTCCCACTGGGGTCAGAGAAAAAGGCCACGTGTGTCCTATTGTATTTCAGAATTGCTAAGGATAGGAGTGACTATGTGCCTCCTTTTCTCTCCAGTTTTTGAGTGGGAACATTTATTGCTTTATTCTCTCTCTTTTTCACAATTGTATGTTAGCTTGTAAGATAGCTTGCTTTTGTTTCATGTATCTCCAAGAAACCAGAGCTGAAAAGCAAAATTCAAGGAGTAGATCAGAGGTGCTTTGTCTTCATTTATACCCGCTTTAAACGACGATATGTTAGACTTTGAGGCAATGCCATAATGGGATGAGAATGTTGAGGAACAGGTGAGTGCATTTTGCACACAGGAGTATTGTGAATTGTTGTGGCCAGAGAGTTAACCATGGCAAATAATCTCTAAGTATGTCCACCATCAATTCCTTTCCTCCTTGAATGTACATGCCACTTGTCAAAGGCAAACTGGACAGTAGTTAGAGCAGTGAAAGCATTTTGTTCAGGACTATTGCCTTAGAGGGTATGGGACTCAGTGTAGAATCAGGCTCAATTCTGAATATAGCATGAGCAAGTGAGAAGTTATAGCCGAGGAGCAGGGTGGGGTTGGTGGATTAAAAAATTGTGAAAAGGAAACATCAGGAGTGAGGGAGGATTCTGGTTAAACTGACCTAGCAGGAGTCTTGCTGAAGACAAGCCAGGATGACCAGACATCACCTGGGAGATGGTGGAAGATGAGGAACCAGATTAGGCATTGAGGGTGGTCAGATGTAGAGGATGGGGGATTCTGGCTAAACGGACCTAGCAACATTATTGCTAAACTTGAACAATGTAGGTGTACGCAGAAGTCTGCAAGTCAGGTCTAGTCGAAAAAGAGTTCAGGGAAGCCTGAGTAGAGTTTGGCCAACGAGACAATCTTTGTCATACTCTCCCATCAAGAGATGGGGCTTCTTTCCCCTGGGCTGGCCTTGTGGCTGCTCTGGGTAATAAACGATGCAGCAGAATAGACATCTGGGACTTTTGAATCTCTGTTAGAAGAGAGCAGGCAGCTTCCAGCTCCTTCCTTTTGGAACACAGCCACCATCTGTCAGGAAGCTCAACATCCATGAGGCAAGGACTATACAGAAGAACACTCAGGCCCTCAATGGTCAGCCCTAGTCGGTGGCCAGCACTCACTGTCAGCCATGTGAGTGAAACCATTTGGAGACTATCCGTTCCCTCAGCACCCTATCCAATACTACAAAAAGCAGAGGAATCACTCAGTTAACCCACAGAATCATGGAGATAATAATTTGTTGCTGTTTTAAACCACAAAGCTTCAGGTGGTTTGTTGTAGCAACACGTAACCAAAACAGATAAAGATTAAGACATTGAAGCTGGAGGAGCTATCTCCAAGAGAGCATGTGAAATGATAAAACAAGAACGACTCTGGGGAGAACAAAGAAGTTTAGGTGGCCCCAAAAGGAGACTAAGAGGAAATGTTCAAAGAGACAGGAGGAGAGAAAGCAGAAGTGACATCACAGAAAACAAGGCAGAACTTCAAGATGTAGGAGAAGGTTAACAGTGTCAAATGTCACAGAAGGTTTTAGAAAGAAAAGGTGTGGAAATCTGCCATCAGCTTTGGTGGCGTGAAGTCATTAGTGACCTTTGCCAAAGCAGCCTTAGCAAAGTGGTGGAAACAGAAGCTAAATGACAGGGGTTAAAGAGATTCCTAGCTAGGAAATTTTACTTAGTCACAGGCAGTAAAAACGAAAGCAAGCAACAGGTACAGATATCTCTTGTAACCAAGTGTCTGGAAAGGAAGTAAGAGTAACTGGACATTTGGTAAATGGGGTCATAAGGTCAACAGAAGTGTCACATTAACACATTTATGCTTTCCGATCAAGCTCTAGGTTGCCACAGCTTTTTGCAAATGGCCATCTTCAGACTGATGTGCAGCTCCTACTATTATGTCTGTCCACATGGTTCTGTTTGAAAGCTGGGCTGAATCAAGCTTTAATGACAGGGGCATTGTGCGGTGTCAGGAGCACAGTGTTGGGAGTTCTGACACTTAGTCTGCACTAGCTTGGTGCGAGAAGTCAGCCTCCAAACTTCAGCTCCTCCTGCATTTGATACGTGAATTAGACTAGAGGACCCTGAAGAGCCTTCCAGTGTTAACATTCTATAAAAGTGGTTTTATTCTCAAAAATTTCTACATGTAAATATTATGCTTTGTTCTAGCTGTTTCCCAGAAACCCAGCAAGCTTATATGGGCTAAATCACCTAACTTAGCAAGCAAAATACTGCAGCTCAATGCCTTCACCTAAAGTGCATACAATACTCTCATTTCTAGCCCATATCCTAGGAGTTGGAGCCTGGATATAAGGTCCTCAACAAAGGGTTTGGTCCCTCCTGAGCCCCCAGAAGCCAGAGTCATCCAGAGTAGAGTGGCCCTTGGTCACCCCTAGGGCAGAGAGATCTACGGCCATGCCCAGGGATAAACCAGGCCACCAAGGAAAACGGAAAGGGGCAGGGAGGGTTACCAAATACAGCTTATTTCCTAAAAGGATAAGTATGCCTCAATTTACATGGGCTGGGGAGACAGATCTCTATCACTCAAGGTGTTGCAGAGATAAGGAACACACCCCAACCCCTTCAATATCCCTCCCTCCTGAGGGTCAGTGCTGTCAAGCATCTTTTTTCATAGTTAATATCCTTTGGGGTATATTATTTCTGCATTCAGCTTCTTTCTTTTCTATTTTGAAGTTATACTGTTATCTTTACTTCATGGGGTGCCTTTGCTCCCAGGTGCAATTAAAGATGTAGCCAGCTACAGTGGCAATCATATTACAATATATAAATGTATCAAATCAACATGTTGTATACCTTAAATTTACACATTATATGTCAAATCTATTTCAATTTTTTTTTTAAAGATGAAGCCAGAGAGGGTAAACAGTTTTTGTATAGTCAGGAAATGTATTTAATTGGTATTACCATGCTTTCTTCTTACAGAAGAAAAAAAAACTAGAAAGAGAAATCTTATTACATCTCTCACAACTGCCACCCCAAATCCTAATACATTAATATCAATATTATTAGTGTGATAGGAAGAAAACTATATTTGTGGCAGTAAAAATAATTCCTTATTCTCCACTCTGTTCTAAACAAGAGAAGACCCTCTGCGCATCCATGTTAGGTGGAATGATGAGTGTGAGTGTGCAAGCTGAGGGAAGGCTTTCGAGAGCAAATTTGTATAGTTTAAGGAAAAGGAAGAAGGAAGGGACAGAGTGGAGGAGGGAGAAAAAGAGAATTCTGGAGAGGACAGACATGCTGGTGTCCATAAATCTTCAGGGTCTATTCGAGAGCGACAGGAGAACAACAGAGCAGCTATTAGCCAAAAAGAAATATTTCAGGAAGAACAGAGATGCTTAATGGGGATTTTTATTGTTGTACTTTGTGCTGCGTGATAAGACATTCTCCACCATTTATTTCTCTCCTGTGCCTTCACCAGCTTTTCCCTTGCTGTGGTGGTTAAGAACACAGACCCTGGAGCCAGACACTGCATTTCAACTCCTGGGCCCATACACACCACTGGCTGTGTGGCTCTGGGTGATTTAATCTAACGTCTTCACACTCTGGTTTCCTTATCTGTAAAACAAAGAGGATAATAGTGAGACTTCCCTGGTGGAGCAGTGGTTGAGAATCTGCCTGCCAATGCTGGGGACACGGGTTCGAACCCTGGTCCAGGAAGATCCCACATGCTGCAGAGCAACTAAGCCCGTGCGCCACAACTACTGAGCCTGCGTGCCGCAACTACTGAACCCCGCCCGCTTAGAGCCTGTGCTTGCAAAAAGAGAAGCCACCGCAAGGAGAAGCCCGTGCACCGCAACCAAGAGTAGCCCCCGCTCACTGCAACTAGAGAAAGCCTGTAAGCAGCATTGAAGACCCAATGCAGCCACAAATAAATAAATGTATTGTTTTTTAAAAAAGATAATAATAACACCTACCTCATAAAGTTTTTGTGAGAATTAAAGGTATTAATATATGTAAAGGGTTTATAATTGGCCTGGCACATACTTCATTTTTACCTACTAAAACTTTCTGAAATTCAATTTTCTTTTGCTTTTGGGAGGATGTGACAAAGAGCTAAATTCTATTTTATGGAAGTAAGATGAGAAAAAGACTGCTCCTAGGAACCAATCACATCTGATGTTTTCATAATTGTTATTACTATTGTTATTATAATTATTTTGGCTCTCTCTCCTAATGTGCATCCATGCCCACACGTTTTGTTTATAACCTTTGCATGTATAGCCATTCATTATTCCTTCATTCAAGTGATCATTATTCCTTCATTCATTCAACATTTATTGAGCACTTACTACTTTCTACATGTCAAGTGCTGTTCCAGGTGCTGGAATATAATACAATCAAGATCCCTGCTTCCATGGTGTTTAAATTCTCAAGTAGAAAGTAGACTATTATCATGACAACAAATTAAAGTGAGATAATTTCTAATACTGATATCTGCTGTGAGGATTGTGGAATTGACTTGAGGACTTGAAATTTACTTGGGGAGAGTCACTCCTTCAGAGAGGTGGTCAAGGAAGACCTTTCTGAGGACATGACATTTGAGCTGAGAAGTGAATAATACAGAAGAGACAGCCACAAAAATGTGCTGGGCTGAATGTATCCAAACAAAGAAGGAAAAAGTCTAGGAATGTCAAGATAGAAATGAGCCTGGTATGTTTAAGCAACTGAAAGAAAACCCGGGGTCTAGAGCCCATTGAGTGAGCACAAGAGTGGAAGAACATGAGGTCAGAGAAGTGGAGAGGGGCTGTATTTGCCAGGCGCCCAGGTTTCTTGGAAAAGAAGGGTATGTTTTAATCTAAGTGCAATGGGAAACCACTCCTCAAGAGTTTTAGGCAGAGGAGTTAAAGAATCTAATTTACTATGTGCAAGTAGATATTGATTGAACATCTATTTGCAGGGCACAGTGCAGTAGCCTTGGTGGAGGGTATTAAGATGAATTGGAGAAAGCCAGACTATCCTGGCTGTTACATGGAGAATGGATTGTGGAAGGGCAAGAGAGGAAGCAGGAAGTCCACTCAGGAGAATTCTAGAAGAGAAAAGCAGGTGGCTTAGACTAGGGTGGTAACAGTGGAGCTGAAGGGAAGAGCACAGATTTTGACTATATTTTGGAGCTAGGGCCAAAAGATTGACTTCTAATGGATTTTGGTAGGGTGAGTAGAGCAATAGATGAATTAATAAGAATACAGAATTTACAGAATTAGTTCAGAAAAGTCACAAAGTGAATACACAAATAATACCACAAGCAACAACAACAAAACTGGGGGATGGAAGAGAATCTGATCTCCAGAGTTACCACATTAATATTATTTTAAATGTCCAATTTCAACAAAAAATTACAAGACATGCAAGAAAGTATGGCTTACACACAGGAAAAAAAAAAACAGTAGAAATTGTCTCTGCAGAGCCCTGGTGTTGGACTTAACAAGACCAAGACTTTAAATTGACTATTTTAAATATGTTCAAATAAACAAAGGAAATTTTGTCTAAAGGACTAAATAAATGTGTAATAACAATGTCTCCCCAAATGGAGAATACCAGTAAAGTGATAGAAATTATAAAAATATACTCTGAGCTCTTCACATTTATAAAAAGTTTAAACAAATATATCAAATATTATCAAGGCTTTGAGAATCACAACCAAATAGGTTTAGTGATGTACTGTTTTACAATTTACTATGAGTTGGGATTGTCCATTGAAGATGTTTCTCTCTCTTTCTATCTGTATTTGTTATCTGTTATTAGGTAACAAATCATCCCATACCTCAGTAGCTAAAAACAACAAATATTTATTATCTCACAGTTTGTGTGGGTCATGATTCCAGGTCAGGCTTAACTGGGAACTTCTAACTCATGGTCTTTCACAGAATTGCAACCAAAGTGTCAGCTGAGGCTGAGGTCATCTGAAGGCTCGACTGGAGAAAGAGCCACTTCCAAACCCATTCATGTGATGGTTGACAGACCACAGGTCCTTGCTGGCTGTTGACTAGAGATATTAGCTCCTCACCCCCTAAGACTCTCCATAGGGCTACTCACTACATGGAAACTTACTTCCCCGAGACTGAGGGATCTAAAAGAGAGAGTGAGAGACTATTTACCCAAGAGGAAGCCACAGTCTTTTTATAATCTAATCTTTTCATAATGACATCCAATCATTTTTACCATATTCTATTTGTTAGAAATGAGTTAGTAAGTCCACCCCACACTCAAGGGAAGGGGATTACACGAAGGTACAAATATCAGGAGGTCCCCTACCACTCAGTCCTGGACTCTCCTTGGTAACAAAGAAAAGCAGGAAAAGTCATAACAGTAAGTCACCACAATTGCTACACAACTTAATAAAGTCACAAGAGGAATAGTTGCTGGTGTCCTCCATACAGGAAGATCACCAATGGAAAAATTAAAGCAATATGAATTCGTCCACATTTGTCAAATTTATACCGCCTGTGACCAAGTCAACAAGAAATATGTAAGGTCTTCATTACTCAAGAAGTTTCCAAGTCCACAGGCTCAAGTACAATTATGTGTATTTGCACCATAAGATCTTTATAATCTCACCCTTTGTTCAGGGCACAAATCTTCCTAAACTTTTCAGCAAACTTTTCCCAAAATGGCATTATTTGTCCACCCCTAATTACAGCCCCCTTCATTTGCGTGTGACTTTTCTCCTGACAATATTAATCCCATGAGGAGGCAGTACCAGGAATGCTCCATCTAGCTGAACTCCAACTGTGTTCTTGGCTCATCACACTCTTGCACAAGTAAGAATGTAAACATTCCACAGCCTCCTCCTTCTCTAGTCTGCTCTCCCACAATGTCTTGCTGTGTGGTGCAAGCTCCCCTGACTTCATGAGCTTAACATATTCTATACCTGTAATCTAAACTTTGTGCACTTTCTTTAATAAAACATTTCTCTTCTGATTAATAGTTCCCCAAACTGTGCCTGTTGACATCTTCTTCCCTGGAATGGGTACTTCAGAATCATAAATTTCCAACTTAAGTTAAAAGGTAAATATCACAAAGTTCAAATAAAGTCACAAAAGAGCAACGAAGTAATTTCAGGTTAAGCTAGATGATAATCAGAGAATTTTGTTTTTCATTTATGTCCTGACTTCCCACAATATCACTCACCTACTTCACAGTACTACTTCATTGAAAAAGTTGGGCTCTTCCAGAACCTGGATAATTAGAATTAAATTGTAAACTTCTAAACATTTTTTATCTGTGATCTCATTATTTATTTTATACAAAGCATCAATAGTGTATATATGGGCTTCCCAGGTGGCGCGGTGGTTGGGAGTCCGCCTGCCGATGCAGGGGACACGGGTTCATGCCCCGGTCCGGGAAGATCTCACATGCCGTGGAGCGGCTGGGCCCGTGAGCCATGGCCGCTGACCCTGCGCTTCCGGAGCCTGTGCTCTGCAGCGGGAGAGGCCACAACGGTGAGAGGCCCACGTACAGCAAAAAAAAAAAAAAAAAAAAAATAGTGTATGTATGTCAATCCCGAAAAATGGCATAGATGATCTTATTTGCAAAACAGAAATAGAGACATAGACGTAGAGAACAAACGTATGGGCATCATTTAACAACTATTGACTGAACACCTCCCGAGTAGAAGGCAAAAGGCTATAAGCTCTGCAGGAGAGAAAGGTGAGTTAGAAAGAGATAATGCCCTTAAGAAGCTTAGGATGTAGATTCAAATCAATAACCATGATTCAAGGTAGAAATGACAAAAACACCTTCAACCAGGTCCCAGAGCAAACATTACCTACTCCAAGAGGCCTTCCTGAGTGCTGCCTGTAATGTGGCCCTCATTCACTCCTCAGAGCGGTACCTAGTTTTAGTCTCTTACAGCACTTTCGTTACCTGACATTATCATGATTATTAGCTTAATTTACTAGATTTTGGTCAGTCTCTTCCTTGAACACGGGAGCACCATGAAAACAGAGGCTTCCTCTGTCCTATTCATCACTGGAAAACGATGCTTCATAAATCCCTGTAGAAGAGCAAATGAGAGGTTCAAAAGTAGAAGCTCAAAGAATGGAGAAGTCCTCAAGTCTATTCTCTACGTCTGCGTCTTTATTCCTGTCCTGCACCTAGGTTCTTCAGAACCATTTTTTTTTTTTTTTTTAGATTCCGTATATATGTGTTAGCATTGAGGACACGGAGAGGCGGAAGGGTATGCTGAGACGAAGTAAGACAGTAGCATGGACATATATTCACTACCAAATGTAAAATCGATAGCTAGAGGGAAGCAGCCACATAGCACAGGGAGATCAGCTCGTTGCTCTGTGACCACCTAGAGGGGTGGGATAGGGAGAGTGGGAGGGAGACGCGAGAGGGAGGAGATATGGGGATACATGTATACGTATAGCTGATTTACTTTGTTATAGAGCAGAAACTAACACAACATTGTAAAGGAATTATACTCCAATAAAGATGTTAAAAAGAAAAAAAAAAAGAATGCAGAAGTGAGGGATTATTTCTGTGTGTAAAAGTACTTGCTAAAACACTACCAATTTTCCCAATAGAAAAATCCTGGTCTGTGAGTTTTATGTCTCAAGGGCATGTGCCCTCCCAGGACTGAGCTTGGGGAGGAGACAGAATTGAGTAAGTCTGGAGGAGAAAGAGGAGTCTATCTTCCAATCAGCCCCTGAAAGTAACGATCCCTGATTCTCACCTTTGGTATGGAATGACTGACTTATGGCATCTTCCTTGAGAACAAAGAAAGAAAATCAATTCTGTCAGATGAAGCAGCCCTTTCACACTACTCTTGGTGGGTTATTTAATACAACCGGATTTCACACGTCAATGCCTTATATGAACAAACATAAAAACTTGTATCAGAGAGCCTTTAGGGGCTTCCCTGGCGGCGCAGTGGTTAAGAATCCGCCTGCCAGTGCAGGGGACATGGGTTCAAGCCCTGGTCCAGGAAGATCCCACATGCCGCGGAGCAACTAAGCCCGTGTGCCACAACTACTGAGTCTACACTCTAGAGCCAATGAGCCACAACTACTGAGCCCGCGTGTCACAACTACTGAAGCCTGTGTGCCTAGAGCCCGTGCTCCACAACAAGAGAAGCCACTGCAGGGCTTCCCTGGTGGTGCAGTGGTTGAGAGTCCGCCTGCCGATGCAGGGGACGTGGGTTCGTGCCCCGGTCTGGGAAGATCCCACATGCCTCGGGGCACTTGGGCCCGTGGGCCATGGCCTCTGAGCCTGGGCGTCCGGAGCCTGTGCTCCGCAACGGGAGAGGCCACAATGGTGAGAGGCCCATGTACCGCAAAAGGAAAAAAAAAAAGAGAGAGAAGCCACTGCAATGAGAAGCCCGCGCACAGCAACGAAGAGTAGCCCCCGCTCGCCACAACTAGAGAAAGCCGGCATGCAGCAACAAAGACCCAACGCAGCCAAAAATAAATAAATTAATTAATTTTTTTAAAAAAGAGAGAGGCTTTAACCTTTAGAATATACTTTAAAACCAATATATGAAGTACCAATAGGATAACTACCATTCAAAACAGGAAAAAAAAAAAAAAGAAAGAAAGAAATCCTGCAAACGCTCTAAGGTAATTTTTAAATATGATTAGACAAAGTTTAAACAACCCAGGAAATATCCATGTTTTGTCTGAAAAGACTATACTTAAATGTCTAATAAAAAGAAAATGACCTATAATTCCCACCATTTCTTCTCTTACTTACAGTCCTTGCAAGATCAATAATAAAATACAAGTTTTTACAACCTCATTATAGTTAAACTGCATTTGCTAACAATTGCCTCCTTCTTCATTAAAATAACATTTCAAAAAAAGAAAAAACATTTCATTCAATAACTACTGCAAGTGTCAAGTCAATTTACCCAGGGCTCCTCGATTTCCATACTGCTATGTGCTCACCACACGGGACTCAGCTATTCACGTTTGTAACCTCAACAGGACTTCTCTCCACAGAATGACAGTGAAAGGATGCTCTTCCTTTCACTCTCCTCTAGGGGAGGCGGGGGAAATAAAGAAATTGTCCTCTTTTGTGTTTCAGCATGGGACATGATTTTGCGGTAGTCTAAAAATAAATCCGTTCTTGATGTTTGACATAAACCAGGGACTCAACGAATAGTCTTCAGTTGTTGAAATTCCTCTGGAGTAGGGGTGAGTGATGACATTAACAGCCTCTCCAGAAAGAGAATTCACATTTATAAAATCCCTCCTCTAAAGCAGAAACTAACACACCATTGTAAAGCAATTATACCCCAATAAAGATGGTAAAAAAAAAAAAAAAAAAAAAAAAAAATCCCTCCTCTATGCTAAGTACTCTGCATACACTGTCTTGTTTAATCTAGTGCGGAAAACATCTAACAACTATGTGTTATTTACCACCATGTGTCTTAGACTGCTTCACTTTGGGGGAGTGAAGAAGTGAGAACCTACCCTCAAAGGTCACGTGTTCAGTTTTCGTAACAACCTTTTGGGGTGGGTGACTACTATTCCCATTTTATATACAGTGTAGTTTCCAACTTGGACTTAAGATATGTCCATCTTGCTGTGCCCAGTAGATTAAGCCATCAGATGTCTATCTGCATGAAGGAGTGAAGAACTTTGAGAGAGAACTCACACCAAGGGAAGGTGAACCCAACGATCTTGACCTACTTACAAATACCCTAATGAAAGGGCCAAGAGAATGTGATATTTGCCACTGATATCCTTGAACCAACTCAGAAAGATTCGTGTCTGGGCCCTAAGAAGATAAAAGGGTATAAATACAAAACACACAAAAAAACATAGTCATTTCTCTAAAAACTGTGTATGCCCATGGGCCATAAGCAGCAGGTTTTAGTGCCACCCCTCCCCCTCCTTGGCCCAGACTAGAGGGTCCTCTGCTCAACACCTATTTTCCTCCTTTATTCTTTCCTAACATAATCTGCAATTTGTCCAGTAATCCACTCTTTCTCCTTGAAGAGGAAGCTTACCCTGGGGAAACTAGCCCCACCCCCAGTCTGAAGGTGGCTTTGACTGGTGTAGATGTGATCCCTCCCCCCTTGCCATTGATTGGCTCAAAAGTGAGCAGGGACTCAATTCAGCTTCGCTAGGGTCTTGTGGGAAAATTCTCTCACATTCCTTTAGGGGAATGTCCAGAAGCAACCTCCTCTCTCTAGACATTGTTGTGGTGGGCATGTTCTGGAACTGTTTCAGTTGTTTTGTTACCAGATTCAAATGAAGCTAAAACACTGAGTGGAACAAAGCCAACAGAATCATAAGAAAACAAAGTTGAAGCCCCTGGAGTTCATCAACCTGAAGGTGTTTGGGCAGAAACTTTCCTCCTGTATTTATTCTCCCCATCTTCCATGTTTTAGAGCCCGTGTTAAAGCTGGACACATGGCCATCCAGAATAAAGACATCATTTCCCTGCAGTTTTGGTGTCTCCATGTGACTAAGCTCTGTCTGATGGAATATAAGCAAAAATGTCATGTAACAGCTTCTAGGAACCTTCCTTACAAGACAGCTGGTTCATGGACATCTTCATCCTTTTCTCCTCCCCGCTGCTGGAACATGAATACAATGAGTGGAGCTCTAGCCACCATCTTGGACTATGACAACAGTGCTAACCCTTTTAGGAAATGACAGAGTAGTGAGCTGGAAGGAGCTTGGAAGAAGATGAAAGCCTTCCTATCTCTGACTTTGTCTCTGTGTAGGAGAAACAAAGCTTGTTTAAGCCACTGTTAGTTTGGTTTTCTGTTCCTCACAGCCTAAACTGATCTTCACTGGTACATATGCCTTCTAACCTTTGGACTTCTACTTTATTTTCTAACAGACAATGAATTCCACTTGTTTGATCCAGATTGGGTTGAGTTTTCTATTAACCTGCAACCTAAAACATCCTAAGTAATACGTGAAGTAAGGCAGCCTCAACCCCACTTGCCTATGAACCACCTTATAGCTTTGACAACTCATAGAGTGTACTGTTGGCTACACCAGGATAAATCTGGCATTAGAGAGGTGGTGCCCACCAGGAGACATTACTGCTCAACAGTAGCCAGAAGATATGGCAATGCCCATCAGAAGGGGAAAAACTAAAGAGAAAGATACACTTCACATGGCAGTCAACATGACAGCTAAGTGGATTTGACTGGGAGTTAATGCAAGACACCCTGAGACTCTCAGAAATATTTGAGTATTCTATTAACTAGATAGAATAAGAATTAGTTCAATATGCTTTATCACCTTTAAATGGAGCCCTTTTTAGCCAACAGGTTGATGAGAACAGAAAAAGTTGAACTCCATACAGATGAGAACATAAGCTCAGAAAAGTTTAAGAACTTGCCCAAGTTCAAGTAACTAGCCCCACAATTTGAATCAACACCAAATTCTTATGAAGGGCTATTTTAATGTCATGTTTTTCCCCTAATATTAGTTATTGCTTTTCTCTAAACACATGCATCCTTGTTGTTTGCCAAGGATTGTCTAACATTGGCTTAGAAACTAAACCATATTTACAGTAACACCCACTGACCCAAGACAACTGAAGATAACCTAACAGGAATGTTGGTACTTGGAAGTTCCCTTCTAAGTGTAAGCTCTCTGATTCCATGACCCAATCACTGTAAATGTTAAATTATATTTTTGAGACTCAATCTATATAATTTTTAATAATGCACATATTCCTTCATAAACTTAAATAAGAAGAAATAAGATTTAGTTTGGAATTGGAATAATCCAAATAATTCTCACTTTTGGATTGTTCAGCTGTTAAAAAATCTTCTTTCCAGTTTCAACCAGTTGGCCTCAGCTTTGGAACACCTGTAAATTAGTAAACCTGGCAGAGAGAAAAGACATTTTTCCAAGGATTGGCCAAAAAATGTGTGATTTTTTTCCCTGCAGGCTGTTGGCTTAGCAATTGCAAAGGGTGAATCTCAAGAGATTCAGAAGCTTAATTTGAATAAACAAGTAAAAGATTGGATGCTTATCAAAACTCTGGCAAAACTAGGCCAGAAAGGGACCTGATTTTCTAGTGAGGTTTCCAGTATTTCCTGTTTCCAGTAGGACCGGACTATCTTAAGAAGAGTCTACTAATGACTGGAACCAGCTGGACATAACTGGAGAACACTCAAAGATTGAAAAAACAAGAGAAAAGATAGTGTGTGCTGTTTCAAGATGCAAAAGAGATGGAGATAATTAAAACATGGTGCTGAAAATAAGCATCAACTGCTTCACTTGTTGCTTCTTTTATTTCCCTTGGAAAAAAAATCTGAAGCATTTTGTCCTTTCTGCTTTTGGTACTGTTCCAGGAAAGAGATCTGCCTGGTGGACCTCATGCCGTCTGTAGTGCGGACTGCAAACAAACGTATGCAATGACTTAGTGCCGTGGAGGGAAGGGGGCTATTTATCTACCCTTAGCCATGACTAAATTACTGTGCATCAACAAGCTGGAAGAGGCTACAATGCAATCTATGATAAATAATAGTCTGATAATGAGTCATCCTTCCCTGAGCCAAATAGGACTATCCTCCGTAATTCCAAAGAGGTGGGCAATAAATCTGTTTGGAGAAAGATTCTGAAGAGCCACTGAAATGTGAGGTTAACCCTCTGCGGTAAACACAGTTCTTCAAAGCACAGCATCCTTTCCAACTTCCTTCTGGTGTGCCAGCTGGTACAGAAGAGGTCATAAAGCTAAACAGTGTTTCCCAGGCTTCTTTGCAGCTAGAGTTCTAAATGTCATTTGGATTCCACTCATTGGAATCACTAGTGTAAGATTTGAGGTAGATAGTGGGATGGAGGCTACACTTCTGCTTCTGCTGCTTCTGCAGGCAAACACCATCATAGCAGAATTAGTGCAGTCCCAGTCAACTGGTGTTAGCTTCGTGTGAGTCTAGTGGCAGGTTGTAAGCCACCCATTTTGCAAGCATGGATTCTAAAGCTGGCAAGTAGCAGCAGCTCACTGATTATGGCATATTCTTGATGGTGTTGGTATCCTGACTGTGTGCCCTAACTGCACTGGATTCCTGACCGTGGTCATGGTGGGTGGTTCTGGAACCAGCAGCTAGAACAGCAGCTTCCAAATTTGGTGAGTAGGTTCCTGATTATGGAAGATTTAGTAGCTAACTTGGTGTCCCTTTTCTGTAGTATGACTTTGAAAGTCGTTCCTATAAACTCAATCTTCCCATAATCCTATATACCATCGAATACTCCTTAATAAACCCCTTTCTGTTTTAAAATGACTAGAGTGTATTTAAAACCACTGTACCCTAACCAGTGCACCTTGTCCAGAAGGCGCATGTCCAGAAATCCCGACTTCTTCCCAGTTTTTGCACATGGACCTGGGATAAACTGAATAAGAAGTGAGGGTGGAGTAGAAAACAGAAGGGGTGTTTCCAGGAGCTGACTGAGCTAGGGAGATTCTTACCCAGGAGACTACTTCTCAATTGATGAGTTGTGAAGGAGAAAGAAACTCAGAAGCCAGGAAATGGAGCCAAGGCCAGAAAGTCTGTGTTACATGGGAATGGCTGAGATGAAGACAGAGACCAGGGGTGAACTGAAAGGTCTGTGGCAAAGTTAACAGTGTGGAGCAAGGGGAGAGATGCAACTCGGGGCGACCTCAAGTTCTTCCTGCTGTTGTAATCAATTTGTCCTTAAGAATTAGGTAGAAATGGGCTCAAACGCCAATCCTACACATCCTAGTAAATCAGGCATTCCTCCCAGCACACCAAAGTGCCTAGGAAAGGAGAAGTGACTCCTGTTGCTTCTAACCCTCTCAGGTCCTCACTTCCATTGTTTTCTCTATCTCTGCTTCCACCCCGCAGAAGAGCTGCTCCATTCCCCAAGGTCACCACTTTAAGCCCTTCGTCTCCCAAAGTGCCACCAGTAGCAGACTTCACTCAAGGGTTAGGGTATTACATCACAGCTTGTTACAGAAAACCACAAAGCTGAATGGGAGTCCCTTTCTTAAAAGTCCTTTGGCCAATTTGGCCCTCAAAAATTCTCTTTGGTTCTTTCTTTTATTTGAGTTCCTGTCTCATCTCATTGTCTTGTGGTCAAGACCCTCCTCTTCCCTGCAGCAAATTCTTATTTATTTCTTCTGCTGAGCTGTTTAAATTTTTGTCCCCTTCTTCCTCCAGCCTGGTCTGCCTAGATGGTCCTTTCTCCAGGCAAAATGGCCCATTAAGACAGTGTGTCTCCTAAGAAGTCCTCCACCACTAACTCTTAAATCAGGGTAGAGAATGGATTTGAAGACATAGTAGAGAGGGTTTATATGAATCAAAGTCCCAAAGGAGAGATGAGAGATAGCATCCAGGCTCAGGTGGAAGGAGTGATTCACCTTGCACCCCTCCCTCTGAGATGGAGGAAAACAGGAGCAACGGAGGGGGCAGAAGAAGGAAGACTATTCCTACTCTTACTCCTGTAAGGCTGGGAAGCCACTGGACAGGTCCTTTTTCCTTTTGACTCAGCGTTGGTGCATCCCATGGTGGTAGAACACGGTGGTAAATAGTGCCCTGCAGCGCTAGCCTGCCTGGATATAAATATTTGCCCCAGTACTCACCCGCTACGTGGCTTTCAGGCAAGTTTGCCTGACGCTCTGCATTTGTGCAATGAGGATAACAACAGCACCTATCTTGCAGAGCTGAGAGGATTAAATGAGAAAAGGTATGAAGTGCAAAGAACAGTGACTGAAATATCTTCAGTGCTCAATAAAAGCCAGCTGTTATTATGCTAAAAGAAGTACCCTCTTACAGGAACCAGAGTGTCATGGACACATCTAAGACACAGCACATTCAGTTGGGCAGTGCAGCAAGATTAAGTAATAGAACTCCCACTCGACTATGTATAGCTTGTGATCCTGCACGAACTGCTTAACCTGTTGAAGGCTCAGTTTTCTCCTCCATAAAGTGGGGGGTGACTATAGTTACCTCATGGGGCTCTCTAAGGATAAAGGACAATGACGTTTATAAAGAGGGTAGCACAATTGCACTATTAAGTCCTTTCTTGTCCAGCAAGTTGTCTCCACTGCCAAGCTGATCTCTCATGCTTGATCTTCCCCAACCAACCTCTGAAGATTAAAAACACCAGCAACAATAAGCCGTAAATGTCTCTCTTGCCTTCCTCTTTTTTTCTCCATTTCCTCCTGTATTCTCAGTAGATTTACGAACCAAAGAAAGTGGAATAAAATAAAATTGAAGCAACAATAAATATACCGTCATAATAACGATGCTCATCACCGCATGAAGCAGACTTGCCAGAGGGCAGACAGAACCCATTTTATTCTTTCTCTCATTACCCGTTCAACGTGCTCGTTAGCCCTCTTCTTTCCCTACTCTGGGGTGAAATCTCCGATTTGGTCCCATAGCTTTCTCCATTATTCTTAGATACTAAAAAGTCCTTAGGTCATTTTCAACCATTAGAGAGACCAATCCAATGCAAGAGTCAAATAAGCAAAACTATATGCTTTCACAAAGTGAATGGCCCTTGAGGACACGATGCCAAGTGAAATAAGTCAGACAGAAAAAGGCAAGTATTGTATGATCTCACTTATATGTGGAGGCTAAAAAAGCTAAACTCAGAGATATAGAGTGGTGGTTACCAGGGGCTGGAGGGGTAGAGGACATAGGGAGATGCTGGTCAAAGGGTGCAAACTTCCAATTACGAGATTAACAAGTTTGGGGATCTAATGTACCGCATGATATTATATCTAATAACACTGTACCATATATTTGAAAGTTGCTAGGAGAGTAGATCTTAAAATGTCCTCACCGCAAAACAGAAATCGGTAACTACGTGATGGAATGGAAGTGGTAGCTAATACTATGGTGATAATAGCTTTGCAATTGATAAATGTATCAAATCAACACCTTGTACACCTTAAACGTATGCAATACGTATGCAATGTGTCAATTATATCTTAACAAACCTGGAGGTAGGGGGAAACTACAAGTTTTCACTTGGTTATAACTTTGCCCATCCCCCCACACAGGCTTGCAGCAGGCAAGGGATTGCTCTCAATTTCTCAATACGGCTTACTCCACCTCTTCCCAACTCACTAGTTGCTGATTATGAACCTCTGGGGTCCAGTACAGGGCGACAGGAGGAAGAGGTGGTGGAAGAAAAGACTTACTTGAGTGGAACAGTTGAAAAAGGACACTGGTGCCCTGTGGCCCGGCAGATGTCCACAGCTAACTGATGATCTCCTGGAACTGTTGCTATCTCTTTGGAAAACTTCTCGCTAGGCACCTCCAAATCCAGCTCTTTCATCATAGGCAATGCCTGACCTCCAGTTGGCTACTTAGAACTCTCCCCACAATGTTGATTTCCAGGAGCCAACCCTACCATCAAGGTAAGTGGACAACTGTCATTTACACACCCACTCACATTTTTATTTTTACGTTTCCCCACAGCACGAATCCCAGCTTCCCAGGGAAGAAGCCACAGCACAACAATGCCCAGTTCCCTTGGTGCTAGGGTATGGACACGTGACAAAGATTCTGCTGATCAGAGGCACCACGTGAGGCTTTCATGCTGGAGTTAGTCATGGGAGGGAGCAGGCAGGTGGGCATGGCTTCCCTGGCACTGATGTGGGTGACGACAGGGGCAGCTCTGTCCTGGAGTCAGCGGAAGCCCAGCAGCAGCTCTCTTCCTGGGGTGAGGTTCTGAGACTTCTTCCCAAGAGGCCAGACTTAAAGCTTGTCCCAAATAGCCTGCCAGTTGCTAATGTTCCCTCCTAAATCCCTCCCTACCTACACTGACTGGAGGGGGTTCTGTCGTCTGTAACTAAGAACTCCCACAAGATAAGAGCCTCTAAAGGTCATTGGTCAGGCTTCCCTGGTGGCCCAGTGGTTAAGAATCCACCTGCCAATTCAGGGGACATGAGTTTGAGCCCTGGTCCTGGAAGATCCCACATGCCGCGGAGCAACTAAGCCCGTGCGCCACACTACTGAGCCTGTGCTCTAGAGCCCGCGAGCCACAACTACGGAGCCCACGTGCCACAAGTACTGAAGCCCATGAGCCTAGAGCCTGTGCTCCACAACAAGAGAAGCCACCACAATGAGAGGCCCAAACACCACAATGAAGAGTAGCCCCCGCTCAACGCAACTAGAGAAAGCCTGTGTGCAGCAACAAAGACCCAACACAGCCATTAATTAATTAATTAATTAATTAATTAAAGGTCATTGGTCCAGCGCTCTGTGGAGATGACCCCAGACCAGCTTCCTTCCAACTCCCTTCCAGGGGCCACATCCCAAGGATTCACGATCACTAACAGTGCAGCTTGCTCAGGTACCACCGCCCATCCTCCACTTTGCTGCCAGAGAGAAGGCCCACTCTGCGGCCCTCAGACTCTTCTTGTGGGAGTCAGACACCAGTCCCTGTCCCCTTAAGCTCCAGGAGACTCTTACTGTCTCTGCAAGCAGCTTTCCAAAACCTCCTCCCTTGGCTTAAGGTGAAGGGAAGGCACTCCTCTCCTCACATAGGGTTGGGCACTGAAATGCCCAGAATCCCACGATGCACCCCATGGGATTCTTTTTCTCCACTGGTCTCCTCACGTCTTTCTTCTCTTCTTCTCTAACCCATGCGAGGCTCTTGGGCTCCAGCTGACAGAACGAGCTTTGTCATTTCTTAGCACGCTGCGCATAGGGGTCTAGCCCCTTGCTACAGAGGAGGCGGTACTGCGCAACTCTTATACTGTTCTCAGCTTTTGAGGCTTCTGAAAAACCCTAAGATAGAGAGAGTCCCTTTTGAACACCCTGTTAAAAAGAAGCAGGCACCACGAATTGAATTTTTCAAAATAAAACCATCCCCAAATTAACGTTTAGTTCCAAGAGTCCAAACTTTCATCGGGTTCTCATTCAATAATATTAACCAAGCCAACACTTCCTGTTTGTGCTATCAGCACTGAAAACACACAGCCACTCATGTTGACAGCCTCTCACAGACTGACTCACGTGGAAGCATCAACAGGCCGCGCTGAGCTGACAGGTTGTCAGACCGATAAATAGACAAGGATGATGTCAGGAAACTGTTGCAGTTGCTGCCTGTGGCTCGTGCTCATTATATGGAATGTCAGGTATGCTGTGAAAGGAAAAGAAAACCTTTCCTGTTCTTAATCTGCGTGTAAGTCAAGTCTCTCAGGGACCATTGGCCTGGGGAGACTAGGTTTACACACTATTTCTGTCATTTCTTTCCCAGCCTGCTATTGCAGGACCCTTAGCCTTCTCCATCTTTAAGGTCCTCCCAACCGTTTCCGGGGTCCCTTGGAGGCATCAGGTGTGTACTCATTGGACCATCCTCTCAGCTACCCTGGGCATACACCAACTTTTTCCTCTACAGCCCTTGATTCCTAGAAAGAACTAGAGCAGAAGATTCTCATGCCCATAAAGTGCATTGAACAAACTGCAAAGGTATGATCAATCCACACAGGGTTCCATAAAGCCACTGTATGCCTGACTTTCTGCTATTGCCAATGCCACCCTTTCCCCGTGGCCACTGCCACTGAAGTCACAGGCTGCCAAACCTGCCCAAAACAACCCAAAATGGCACCAGGGCACTTCACCTTCTCCATCACTAGGGAGACACTTCTGTCCCTCCTGGGGTGGCACTCTGCAGTGTAGGTCCCAGTGCTGATGTGACCTGGGCTTCCAAGTCTCATATAGGTTCTAGATAAACTGCTCCTGAATAGACTTGCCGTGTCCTGTGGCTGAACCAGAGGGAAATCTGAGAGGCAGGTTGCTAGATTCTGACTCCTAGACACCTGCTGGGGACCACTTGTGGGGCCTGTGTTCTCTTCTCTGACGATGAGTTCTGTCCCAGGACATGCCAGGAGAATGCACTACAAAGATACATTTGGATAAACCCAGGCCTGGGTACACCCTATGCTGAAAATACTTTTGTTTCTCACTAAGAACGGTCTCCCAAGTATTGAACACCACAACCATTTTTCAGAGGAAAAGTCATGTATTCTCAGAGGAAAAATCAAATAGTCAAAATTAACTAGTGAATTTGCAACACCCACTTAATGTCACTTGAGGCAGAAAAGTTGATTTCTTAAAGTGGAAGACTGTTAACGTTGCTCTACAGAACGAAGCGGGCTTCCAAAGTGGAGAGAGCCAGCAGTGAAATTCAGCCCTTGGCACTCCCGCCCCATCCTCTCAAACGTCCTCAGTGATCACAAAACAGAGGATGCAGATCCCCAGAGCCCCACCATCCTGCTCTGGTTTTTCTGGCCCCAGATATCTTACTTTACCTCCCCTTGGGTCTCCCCAAATTCTGACCATCTTCCCAATATGATCTGAACTCTCACTATACCTAAAAAGACCAGGCCTTGCTACATTCTATATTGTGTAATATACATATACATAATAGGAAATATTACAACCCGTGTTGGCCAAGTTGGAAAAAATAACTTAATTCAACATTGTACATACACACTGACCACTTGCCAGATGACAAGTATTAAATAATGGAGATGAATCAGACTGACTTCAGAGCTTACCATCTATTCCAAAAGGGCATAGATTTTGGGAAAAAAAGCTGGGCTCCTCTAATTAATTAATATTGTAACCCTTAGACAAAAGAATTAACTTTCCTGTATACACTTATTCATCCTTAAAAATGGAGATAAGAAGAGTACCTAATGCTTGGTATTGCTATGAAGAAGTAACAAGTCAATATACATTTAACACCCAGAAAAGCACCCAGCATTATTAGCATTTATAACAATATTAGGGAAAATAGGCATAGACATAACTGCCTACGATATAATAGAATAAATTATTTAGTAGTGTAGTAAAAGTACAAACAACTACTATACACAATTCTATATTGTTATTTGAGGCAAAGCTGTGTCCACAGCTAAGATTTAAATGTACATTCATATGTAAATATATATGTACAGATATATTTACTGATACCCTACAATGTGCCAGACATTGTGCTGGACTGGGAAGACAGAGTGATAAGCAGGGCTCATAAGGACTCAGCCGCCCTTAAAACACTGACTGTTGGGCTTCCCTGGTGGTGCAGTGGTTGAGAGTCCGCCTGCCGATGCAGGGGACACGTGTTCGTGCCCCGGTCCGGGAAGATCCCACGTGCCGCGGAGCGGCTGAGCCCGTGAGCCGTAGCCGCTGAGCCTGCGCGTCCGGAGCCTGTGCTCCGCAACAGGAGAGGCCACAACAGTGAGAGGCCCGCGTACCGCAGAAAAACAAACAAACCAGAAAAACACTGACTGTTCAGTGATGAGAAAGTTCTGGAGAATTAGAGACACGGGTCTATGAGATGTTTATTTGTGTGAAGAACTGAGGAAATGCTTATGAAAAAAGTTTATCCTTCAACATCAATCATGGCGGGGCATAGGTCACTGGTCAATCCATGGTTTGGTTACTCCCCAGCCAGCTGTGGCCAAGTGGGTGGGATCAATGGTGCAAAACAAGGCTGCCACCTTCTCCCTAGGGCTGTAGCCAAGGCTCTCCTCTAGAAGAGTGGATGGAGTGGGCCCACGTGTACCTTGTTTAACATCAGCAGGCAGGTGTGGAAGATCGGTCAGGGGTGTAGAGCAATGTGGCCAAGGTACAGGGAACAGAGTGGTCATTCACGCCAGTCCAAATACAGGAGAAAAGATGGGGTCCTTCGGTTCAATTGGTCTACTTTTGTAACAGTGAGTTTCTGACCTCTTTATGCTTAGGT
Source organism: Orcinus orca (assembly GCF_937001465.1). NCBI lineage: Eukaryota > Metazoa > Chordata > Mammalia > Artiodactyla > Delphinidae > Orcinus > Orcinus orca. Next base: position 102,447,771 of record NC_064562.1, on the reverse strand, counting down.
TGACTCATATATTTTTATCTTAAGGAAGGGTCAAAATAAGCTCATAACCTTATTCATCTTCCACAATTTCCTTTTGAACTCCCAACTCCCAAGACAAAGGTACTCCTTTATCTGACTTTTGTCCACAGCACTCCCCATCACCCACTCTTGAAAACTTGACACTCCCTTTGACACCACTTTTTTTCTTGCCCCTTTCATTAAGTCAATTGCCAATGACTTTGGGAGGCAGTCCAGAGAAGTCCAAACAGCAAGACTTTTGGAGTCTTCCAGACTTGAGTACAGATCCCAGCTCTATCAGGCACCCACATGAGCTCTTTAACAAGTTACTGCATTGATCTGAGTCTCCGTTTCATGATCTGTAAAATCAGACTAATAACACCTACCTTATACCATGGTTACATTAAATAAAATATTGTAAGGAAAGCTCCTCACATGGGCTGCAAATAGTGAATTCTCAGTAACCGTAAGTTCATATTTGCTACCTCGGACAGGTATTTCACATCTATTGTCTCATCTTGTTTTCTCTGACACACTCTAGCATGACAATAACTTTCTTGTTTTCCATTGTGTCCCTCCCCAACCCATTATATATATACCCAGTCAGAAGACTCTTCCTAAAAACAACTCCAATCCCTTCATTGCCCAGATTGGAAATCTTTAATGACTCCTCCAATGTCAACCCAATAAAGTTTAGACTCTCTAGCTTGGCATTTAAATTTTTCAGATTTAGCTCCCTTTGCTCCCTCCCAAGAAAGCCTCTGACCTACTCAGACTGGATGAGTCACCAATTCCCCCCTAATTTTCCATGCCTGTCCTTTCTTAACACTGTTCTCCCTGCCTAGAATGCACTGTCCTTTTTATTCCTTTCTATCAAAATTCTAACCATCCTTCAGTGCTCCATTTTACTTTGCCTCACCCATGAAGCCTTTCTGAATCACCAGATTTTTTTTGGTTTTTTGGGGTTTTTTTTCGGTACGTGGGCCTCTCACTGCTGTGGCCTCTCCCGTTGCGGAGCACAGGCTCCGGACGCGCAGGCTCAGTGGCCATGACTCAGGGGCCCAGCCGCTCCGCGGCAATGTGGGATCTTCCCAGACCGGGGCACGAACCCGTGTCCCCTGCATCGGCAGGCGGACTCTCAACCACTGCGCCACCAGGGAAGCCCTGAATCACCAGTTTTTAATCAATTTGCTGTCTGAACTTCCACAGAACATTTAAGCACCTTGCATAATATAGGTCATCTTCTATTTTACAGTGGTACTATCAGTGTACCAGCCTCAACTGTTTGCGGTACAAAGCAGAGATTAAATAAATATATTCAAGTATTAGACATGGTATGAACCCTTAAAATGCCTGAAAGTTACACAGACCCCTTTCTTCATAACTTTTATATAAAACACCATGTTTTGGATACTAAGACACAACTACCCTGGCTACAAATGATTGAATGGGGCTTTGTGCCGGAGCCAAAGGAATCTGTTTTATAGGCAGGTTCTCCTTCTAGGAAAGTTTGAATTTGAGCCACGTAGAAAGAAAATAGTTGGAAGAACCAGGCTTTGAGAGAACCCAAGAAGCCACGAGTGATTCCAATAAGCAGGCGTCATGGAGCAGAAGCCGAGAGTGAACAAGAAGCATGAAGTTGAGCAGAAAGTAAAGGAAGCAAGAAGTCAGCAGGAGGAGTAGATGCAGACTCAGCCCAGCAGAAGTAACAGAAGGAAAACTGAGTCACAGGAGAGATGAACCACTAGGTTGCCGCTGGGACCTGGAATGATTTGATGTCCTAAGCAACCTTCCAGACCTCCACTGGGTGGGCTCTTCAGCTGATGCTGACTGTCTGTGCTTTCTTACTAGCTCAACACCCATACAGCAAACCCCCATCATCTTGGGCAACTGAGTAAATATTTGTTCTTAACAATTTAGAAGAACCTCCCATAGTACACCAGACGTGAAATAGTTCTCGGTGCCTCTGTTTCCTTTTTGGAGACAGATTTAGTTCTCTCTGTCTTGCCACGTAACACATTAGTGAGACGCATAAATGCTTCTGGCTTCTCAGACTGTTTGGACAGTCAATGTCTTAAGTTTCTTAGATCTGATTGCTTTCATCCTGGCCTTGGCATCTTATTGCTTGATACCATCTTGTTTGAAAATTCTGGCTCAGCCCTTTCTCTCCTAATGGCCATATGTGAGCTTCTTAACCCAATAGGTTACTCAAGACCATTATCTTAACTTTATAGATGAGGTAGCTGGGGCATAGATGATTGAAGTCTGGCAACGGTACTGTGGTTTAGAAGCAAGAATATAATTTATAATTCCTGAGATGCTTTAGCTATTATTCTCCCCTAGTCCCTATGTGATTAGACTGAAATGAATGAACATGAATTTTAAAAAAAAAAAATGAAAAGAGAAGAAAAAAAAATCTAACATCTTCAAAAGTGGATAGTGACTGAAGCAGCAATTTAACCAAATGATTGACTTCCTCCTGGGAGCCTTTCAAAACCTCCAGAAAAATGATAGATTTCAACACTTACCTGCAGCATCAAGCTCTGTGGGCACAAGCAAAGATTTAATCTGATAATGCATGGATCTGAAGCCAGTTGGCTGCCCTGCTTTTATCACCTCTGAATTTTACTTCATCAACAAATTTTCTCTTGCCAAATGCTTCTCTGTGTACTGTCAATAACGTAAGAGCCAAATTGGCAGAGACTGATTTGTGCCCAAATAACTGAAAGCCCAGAATGGAACCAACTGTCAGGAAAGAGAATCCTCAAAACAAGCATAAGAGGTCAATCCTATCATCCTGATTTTAGAGAAGAGTAAACTGAGTCTCAAAGACACTGAATAAGTTGTCACGACCACCCAAAAAATGGAAGATCAGAGCTTCAAATCCACATTATCTAACTCCTTATACCAAGGGTCCCCAAACCCCAGGCCTCGGACCAGTGCCGGTCCTCGGCCTGTTAGGAGAAGCGGGCCACACAGCGGGAGGTGAGTGGCAGGCAAGAGGGAAGCTTTATCTGCCGCTCCCCATGGCTCGCATGACCACTTGAACCATCCCCACCCTGCCCCCGTCCGTGGAACAACTGCCTTCCACGAAACCGGTCCCTGGTGCCAAAAAGGTTGGGGACCACTGCCTTGTACCCCCCTTTGTCTACCACTGCAAGATTCGGCCTTCTACGTCCTGCTATTTGGAGAAATTTGGGTGTTGCCTACATTTCAGTTTTCAACCAGACATTTAAACTCTGAATATATAGCCTTGGCTAAAATTAATTAAAATAAAATAAAAGAATTACTCAGAGTTCACACAGGCATTGTGATGTGCTGAGCTTGGTCTAGTAATTTTTTAAATAATCAATTAGCCTCCAAATCAGAAAATAGAGCTGCACATTACCCTTCAAATAAATGTAACATCACGTACCCAGAAGCAATCAAAACTGCAGACTGAGATACTTAAGTTGCCTGGAATGAGCAGCAATTGTTTTTTTTTTGTTATCTCCCAGGCTCCCTTTTTTCTCTTTTAGGTAATAAAACCAGTCTTTCTTGACAGAAATCCATTCTGTTGTTGACCTTAAGCCTTCTCATCTGGCTAATCAAATCACTCCCTTCCTCTAGACACAATAACTTCAGGCATAAACTTTGACTCAAGCAAAGCCAGTCAGAACTGTCTCTGAAATTTGTTACGTGGATATATTTATGGACTATTAGCCAGAAGGATGCAAGCTCCAGCCTTTCAGCAGCCATATTTTCAGAGCACAAATGGCCCATTTAAACAGATTATTATAGATAAGCAGGGCCAAGAGATGGAGAGAAAGAGAGAGCCAATAAATTACCCTCATTAAGTCAAATTTTGGCTACAAGCAATCAAAATGATCCTTCCAGATACAATACCAGATCCAGGATTTTTGTAAGAGCTGGCAAGTTGCTCAACTGTTTCTGACAGGGAAGAGAGTGACAATAAAAATGTGGGTTTTGCAGGTTCATATAGGGTGACGTCTAGAGTAACTTCATTCATTTCATGCAGAGCTTTTTTTTTTTTTTTTGAGAAGGATTTAGTAATCAAATGAGAGAAACATAAGAAGACAGTAAAATATCCTGAGGTAGCCATCATTAATATTTTGGTACACATCTGAACTAATAGGATATAGCAGGGGCCATCAAACTTTTGCTGTAAAGGTCCAGACAGCGAATATTTTAAGCCTTGTGAGCCATATGGTCCCTATTGCACCCTGCCATTGTAGCCATAGACAACACCAAAATGAATGGGGATGGCTTTGTCCCAATAAAACTTTATTTATAAAAACAGGTGATGGGCCAGATTTGACCTGCAAGCCATAGTTTCCTGACCCCTGAGATATAGGATCAGCTGCTCTAGCAAAGTTCCAAAATGATAGTAATAAAAATAAACTAGAAATTCATTCTTCTCTCAGGAACAGTTTGGACATAAACAGTTCAGGGGCACAATGGCAACTGCAATGTGTCAGAGACCCAGACTCTTTCCATCTTGTTGCTCTGCCACCGCTAGGATGCTGCCCTCATATACATTGTCTGAGATGACCTACTATCATGTCCATGATCCAGCCAGTAGGGAAGGGAGAAGGGAAGAAAGGAAAAGGGAAAAGGAAAAGCACATTCTTTCCCTTTAAGGGTGCCAGGCAGAAATTGCATATATAACTCCCACCATATCCCATTGGCCAGAACTTAGTCATATGACCACATCTAACTGCAAAGGAGGCTGGGAAATGTAGGCTATATTCTGGGCTGCATGTAGGTAGCTAAACACTAGGGTTTGTTTGTTTGTTTGTTTGTTTTTCCTATAGAAAAGAAAAAGAACAGATATTAGAAGAAAAATAGCTACCTCTGCCACAGTTTTCCTCCTTTCTCTTTAATGCACATATGCATGTTAGGACAGTCTTCTCACCCCCCTGCCCCCATCCCACAGCCTGGGAAGAAACCCAGGAAAAAGGAGTGACTGGAACAGGTGGTTTCATTGTCAAATTGGTAAAATAGGTTTGTGATATAACTCAGAGTCGGAAGGTGGATAAATGCCCTTTAAGGATAGTAAATTAAAGTTATATTACCAGGAGTGACAGGACTATCTTGTCTAAACTTGAGGTTTTTCAGCAAGAGACTAGTTTTAGTGGTGAAAGATATATATGTTTTTGATTTTGATGCTTGGAACAAAGTCAAGTGTCATTAGGATGGGAAACACTCCCAACCCTTCTTCTTTAGACTCTAAGTTCAAGTTTTTCCACCAGCACCAGAAATGATAACCTAGACTATGCCTTTGACTTGCAAGCAGGTTTTAGAAGCTGGACAACTACAAGACACAAAAGAGGATATGGGACTTGGTGAATAATACTGAGAGAAGCACAGAATGTCCCAGAAAATGGGGTTGGGTAAGCAAGCCAGGACTTAGTTTGAGAGGGAAGACTTCAGTAGAGAGAGAATAAAGAAAGATAGAAAAGGGAGCATTAGGACAAGACAGAGCATCTGTAGGGTGGCACAATCTGGAGCCCCATGTGAGGAATCCTGAGATCTGGGCAGTCAGTACCCCTCACCCACTTTGGTGGGAAGGGGAGGGAGCCAGCCTGGGGATGCAGTGGTTGATTTTTCTACACCCACGGCTCAGGAAAGTTTTAATATATCCCTGCAATCTCTGAATAAAATGCTATTTAAACTTTCCCTGGAAGACAGGTTTTCATGCGATTGTTTTGAAGAGGGCAGCCAAAGTTGTAAATGGAGCAGAGAGAAAAATAATCCCTCCTCCTTCGTTATCAGCAAACACCCTCTTGGTGGATTAAAGGGTGATTGAAGATTCCACCCATGACAGCAACACAACTAGAGGAGCAAAATGACAGAACTCCATGTGCCCCCGCCCAGTGCAAGGACAGAGACATACCTGTTTGCTATGGTATGTCTCAAAACAGTACGTGTGTATATGGATAGATCACTGCCTGTAAGCTCCAATCCCGCTTCTAGGTTTTAAAGCCTGTAAAGAATCAGTGTTTTGTGTATCCATCTTTACATTCCAGAAGCAAGCACCAGCCTTTCCATATGTGTTGGCTCTTTGAACGAAAGAGATCATCTAATGTGCAATTTCTTAAAAAACGTCTATTAAACACCTACGGAGAGCCAGTCACTGGACATCTGAGATACAAAGATGGAAATTCAAAGTCCCTGTCATAAACACTTTTAGCCTACGGAGGAGATGGACGCTGAAATGGACATCTGTTGTTTTTTGGCTTCCAGCCCCCAACCCCAACTTCCTCTTAGCATATCACTTGCTCTTTTGGGAAATCCCCGATACTGTGTGTTTGGGATGGGCCGTACTCTCACACCACGAAAGCCAAAGTTGCTAGATGCTCTTTTCCTTCTCCCCTTTCCATTCTTGGTGCAGCCATGGGGTGGGCACATGAATTGGCCCAGCCAATCAGATGCTTTCCCAGGACCTGGACTCTCGATAGTGTTGTAAGAACCTTGGTTATGGCAGGAGGTCATAGTCAACATGATGACTTGTCCACTTCTCTATGATTGGAAGCAGGATCATAAGGTAGAAACATGCCTTTCTAGACTTACCCCTTTGACAGGGTCTGTGGGCAGGGCTGGAGGAAATCCTGTTGGTGGGCATCCCAATGGCATGACCATATACCAGCAGACAATTGTAATGTGCTATAGTGGATGGAGCATGTAAATCTATAAGATAAAGTATTTAAGTATCTAGTGGGTGGAAGATATATATAAGTATAGTTCATGTACTGCCCAAACACCTAGGTCTGCCTAGTGGAGCCCAGAAAGGTTCCCCACAGTTGAATTAGGACTTGAAGGATGAGCTAGGAGCAGGGTTTTGCCCAGCAGGTAGGTAGAGGAAGACATTCCAAGCAGAGAGAACCATAGGTACACAGGCACAGAAGTATGAGAGAAATTTGAGTGGCCCCGAGGGGTTGCCTTTCATCAACCCCTGTACTCACTGCCTTTTAACCAGGTGCCTGGGAGGCATTTTTGGCAGTTGCTCCCAGGGAAACATGCCACTCATTGAATCATCTGGGGCACTCCCTGTTCCCACCTTTGATGAGCTGGTGCCAGTGAGTTCCTAGGCCAAGTCATGCCCCACCCTGATCCTGTTTGACTTGTGTGCTCTGCCAGGATCCCCGCAAGGGGTGGCCTGGCCTGGGGCCCCTGCTGCCCTTTAGACAAGGGCAGCAACCAGGTCGATGCAAATACTGGTCCACGCGAATCTGCATACCGCGAGGCTCCCACTGATGGCAGCTGGGCCTTGGGAAGGGGGCCAGCAGGTGGGTTTAGGTGCCAGTTTGGCTCTGGAAGGCATCTGCTACTCTTATTTCAGCACTAAGAATGGAAGGATTCCCAGGAGAGGTGTAAAGGTTCCCCCTATGGTTTTCAGAAGCGCTAAGGTTTGCTGATTTCTAAAGCATCACACAAGTACAACAGTGAGGAAGACGTTTACAACAATGAAAAAGGTATCACCATCAGCAAGTTGGCAAGATAATAATAATAGCTAACATTTATTGAGCACTTAAGTGCCAAACCACAGTTTATAGGAATTAATCCATAGAGTCCCCATAAGAACCCTATAAGCTATATGCCACCAATGTTCCTATTTCTCATGAGGAAATAGAGGCACAGAAGGGATTAAGTAACTCTGCCTGAAATTACCCATCTTGTAAGTGGAGTAGAGCCCAAGTACACCCTCCATCTCAAGCACACTATTAGCCAGTGTTTGAGGGATTTAACTGGCATCTTATGGAGTGATGTCTGAAAATGCTCTACAATTTATTAACACAAAGTTCTTTCATGTGCACTGTCTCAATTCATCTTCATATTAGTCCAATGAGGGAGTCATCCCATTTTACAGATGAAGAAAGGGAGGCTCAGAGAAAATAAAGTGAATGCAAAACCAATGAGTGGCTGCATTAGGACCTCAGATAAGTGTCTTCCTTCCCAGTTTACCCTGTTGTGAGTCATCTCAAAGGGGCCTAGGAATATTTGTATCCAAATATACATAATGAATGTATGTAGCCTAAATGTACTCAGAATAACTACACATTGGTTTTGTGCTTGTATTTTACAGAGTGGGCATTTCCTGAAGAATAAGCATTTGGTAACATGGGAGTAAAGATTACGTGCAAAGAGACCTGAGTTGGGGGTCAGGACTCCTGGGTTCTGGTCTGCTCCATCATGAATGCTGGTGACCTCGATTAACTTACCTTCTAGGGCCTCATTTTTCTCTTCTGAAAAACCAGCTGGTTGGGTTTTATGAACTCATGTTTCCTTCCAACTATTTCAGATATGCTGATGGCATTGTAAGACTGAGTTACCTAGGAATACTCACATCAGCATAGTCTCGAAATGGAGCTGATGAGGAAACCAGCATCTGTGTAGTGGCAACCTACCCATTCACTCCCAGGGGTTCCCTACCTGGCCACAAGATGGTCCAATTGACATGGAGTGTTTCTACTTTGGGGCACCACATGAAATTTTTTTTTTCTTTAACAGCGGAGGCAGAAGAACTCTTTTAAAAGAAGCAAAGCAAATCTACAGGTTTAAAAGAATCAAAGTAAATCTACACTTCCGCCTTCTTGAACAGGTAAGTTAGCCCCACGTATCTCACCTCATTAGATGAGAACAGGTGCTTTGTGCTTGCTGCCTATCCTTCTTCCTAGGGAGTGGTTAAATCTTCTAGCTATGAGTAATTGGAGGCAAAGTCTCCCTGTTGGTCTGTTTTCGTGTCATCCTCCTATTTGGACGACATACTTGTCCCCCTAGATTTGTCATCTTCTGTTGGTAGGGTCGTCTCTAGATATTCTAGAAGGGTGCTGGCTGAAGCTCTTCCTCAAGTTTTCCCTCTGCCTTGATTCAATCCTGATTGTTCAAGCTTAAGGGCCTGCTGCTGTTCCTTTTCTTTTTTTCACCATTTTTATCTCTGTACTTTCACATTCATGTCTCTCATTACATTTCCTGTAGTAGACTAGTATTTCTTAAACATGTATGATGAGCTACTCAATGTATCAGAAGAAAAAAATTCTTGTGGCTTTCCCCACCACCACCACTCTGCTAAAATTGACTTAAATTGTGTTTCTTTTTATATCACCTGAACATGTGCAAATCTAAAAATGGGTTTTTAAAAATCCTTAGGTTTATAGCCTTCATATGATATATAAGACCAAAACAACCTTACAAATGAAGTACAAATAACACTGCAAAATCTTAACTAACCGTATTAATTTACTGTGGCAGACAATGCTGTCTTACACTGCTGAAATGAAATGTCTGCACAGGATGTGACTGTGGTATGGGCTGTCAGAGTTTGGCATGCCTGCGCCATTATGGGCCACTCAATCCTGCCATCTTTTTCTGCCATCCAAACTACTGGCAAGTCTTCATTTGTTCAACACACCAACTGGCCTTTGCTTATCATAAATGCATCATTTCCAGATTTTTAAATAAAGCTGTATATATAACATATCTTCTCACATAGTTACCTTGCTGTGTGTGTGATGAGAGTATCTGAAATCTACTGTCAGCAAATTTCCGGCATTCAATACAGTATTTTTAGCGACAGTCATCACGCTGTACCTTAGACCTCTAGGCCTATGCATCCTACTTAACTCTAACCTTGTATCTTTAACTGACATGTCCTTATTTCCCACACACCCCCCACCCTTGGTAACCACCATTCTCCTCTCTGCTTCTATACATCCGACTTTTGTAAATTCCACATATAAGCGAGATCATGCCATTTTTTCTTCCTGTGTATGGCCTACTTGGCTTAGCTAATGTCTTCCAGGTTCATCCATGTTGTTGCAAATGGCAGGATCTCCTTTTTCAAGGCTGAATAATGTTCCACTGTGTATATATACACCATAATTTCTTTATTCATTCATCCATCACTGGATACTTAGGTTGTTTCCATATCTCGGCTATTGTGAATAATGATGCAATGAGTACAGTAGCACAGACATCTCTTTGAGGAGCACTGATTTCACTTCCTTTCAGTATATACTCAGAACAGGAATTGCTGGATCATATTACAGTTCCACCAGCCCTCATGGTGATCATTTTGAAACGTACAGAAATATTGAATCACTATGCTGTGTAACATGAACTAACATAGTGTTGTAGGTCAATTATACTTCAAAAACAAACAAACGGGGCTTCCCTGGTGGCGCAGTGGTTAAGAATCCGCCTGCCAATGCAGGGGACACAGGTTTGAGCCCTGGTCCGGGAAGATCCCACATGCCGCAGAGCAACTAAGCCTGTGCGCCACAACTACTGAGCCCACACGACTAAAGCCCGTGCTCCGCAAAAAGAGAAGCCACCGCAATGAGAAGCCCGCACACCGCGACACCCACGCACGGCAACAGAGTAGCCCCTGCTCACAGCAACTAGAGAAAGCCCACGCACAGCAACGAAGACCCGACACAGCCAAAAATAATAAATAAATAAAAATAAAACAAACAAACTCCTAGATAGATCAGATTTGTGGTTACTATAGGCAGGGGGTTCAGGGAGGGTACAAATCAGTCAAAAGATACAAACTTCCAGGCAGAAATAAATAAGTACTAGGAAGATAATGTACAACATGATAAATTAATGAACACCACTGTATGTTATATATGAAAGAGAGTAAATCCTCTCATGGGTGAGCTCTCATCACAAGGAAAAAAATTTTTTCTGTTTCTTTAATTTTGCATCTATATGAGATGATGGACATTCACTAAACTTACTGTGGTAATCATTTCATGATGTATGTAAGTCAGACCATCGTGTTGTACAACTTAAACTTACACAGTGCTATATGTCAATTATATATCAATAAAACTGGAAGAAAATTAAATAAGTAAATAAAATTAGATTGATTAAAAACTGACTTTTTTTAAATGATAGAAAAGAAAAAACATCAAAGCCTATCACATGGTGTCAGAATAAGTATCGTATACAGGAAATTGTTTCAAACACACACACACACACACACACACACACAGGGGTGACCAATCCAAAGAGATACTGCATCACCTCTGGAGCAGGGCCCTGCCGGCCCACTGTTGTTGCCTAATCATGGCTCCTGACAATATCAGGTCCTGATCCCTGGAATCTGTAAATGTTACTTTATAAGGAAAAGGGGTTTTTGCAGAAGTGATTGAGTTAAGGACCTTGAGATGGATAGATTATCCTGGATTATCTGTGTGGGCCACAATTGCACAATCCTAAGTGTTCTTAAAAAAGAAAGGCAGAGGGAGATTTGACACAGATAGAAGCACAGCCCTGCTAGCACCTTGGTTTTGATCCAGTGAAACTGATTTCAGACTTCTGGCATCAAGAACTGCAGGAGAATACATATCTGCTATTTTAACCCAGTTTGTGGTTATTTGTTACAGCAGTAACAGGAAGCTACTACACGTGCCCTCTCCCCTCACCTCTGCTGGTTCCTGCATCCTGGGGTGGTTCGGGGCGATCCCAGAGGAGGCACCAAGACTATCAGGGAGGTGGGGATGGTGACACTTAGGAGACCCAGAGCTGTTTACTAACTAGCTTACAGTATTTTCATATTTTCACAAGTGGTGCAGCTGCCCTGGTCTGGATGGGCTGCTTGTCAGCCCTACTTATGTGTGCGTGAATATCAGTGTATGGGAAACTGGGTCACCAGTAAAATGGATTCCTTCTGTGGGTGGATGTCAAAAAAAAAAAAGATTGAGGGCCACTAATCCAGACGACCCAGAATATGCTTAGACTGAGTAACTTTTTTTTTCAGGTAGCCATCAATATGAAAATACAAATTTTATTTATTTATTTAAAATCACTGAGATTTTTTAAAATATTTATTTATTTATTTGGTTGCACTGGGTCTTAGTTGCGGCAGGAGAGCTCCTTAGTTGCGGCTCACCGGCTCCTGAGCTAAGGCACGTGGGCTCCCTAGTTGCAGCCCACGGGCTCCTTAGTTGTGGCATGCAAACTCTTAGCTGTAGCAGCGTGTGGGATCTAGTTCCCTGACCAGGGATCGAACCCAGGGCCCCCGCATTGAGAGCGTGGAGTCCTATCCACTGCGCCACCAGGGGAGTCCCCAAAATACAAAATTTAAATATCCTCATAGAGAATCTATGGACTCCCAAGACTCATCTGCAGGCTCTGAAAGACCCTCAGACCCCAGTTTGAGAAACTCAGTAAAATCAACTTCCCTGTAGCATCAGGCAAGTATTTATCTTTCTACATCTCTTGAACCTTAAGCCTAATTTGTGTGGGCTCATCCACCCACCTGCTCTCCCTTCTTAATCTGCTCCTGGCAACTGCACCTCAATGTGGCACGTTTACATGGACCAGCTGCCCACTAGGGCAGGTCTCAGGCCTCAGTGGACCTGCCCTTGGCTGTGCAGGCTGGGAACCACTCTGACCTTCTGACCTCACCTGTCCTCCACCTGGCTCAGCCTCAGGACCTCAGTCTTTTGGTTCCTGTGAGCCCTGGGCTCTTTGCTGTCTGTAGTCTCAGAGCACTGACTTATCTTAGCCCCACGGTCTTAGAAGCAAAGATTTTGAATAAAATGCTGCTTTAAAAGCAAAACAAAATAAAAACACTACCTCTAAGGTATAACAAACTTCTTTTTCTGGGGCTTGTTTTCTGCTTCTCCTTGACTCTCAAACCACTATCCCTCATGCCTGGCTCTGACACAAGATTGGGGTCCTTACTAATCTTGGTAAGAGGTGGGGTCCTTACCTAACAAGCAAAAACTCTGCTTGCACCCCAAACACCCCTATCTCAACTGAAGAACCTGTTTCTGCACTCCTGAGTCCTCTCTGTCCTGCCCCATAGTAGGGGATTTTACTATTAGTAGCAGCAGTAGTAGTAGTAGAATTGGTAGTTCTGCTTTCCTTTGTAGCAGAAAAGGTTTTTGTTTTTGTTTTTTTTTTGAAGATGTTGGGGGTAGGAGTTTACTAATTTATTTATTTATTTTTGCTGTGTTGGGTCTTCGTTTCTGTGCGAGGGCTTTCTCTAGTTGTGGCAAGCGGGGGCCACTCTTCATCACAGTGCGCGGGCCTCTCACTATCGCGGCCTCTCTTGCTGCGGACCACAGGCTCCAGACACGCAGGCTCAGTAGTTGTGGCTCACGGGCCTAGTTGCTCCGCGGCATGTGGGATCCTCCCAGACCAGGGCTCGAACCCATGTCCCCTGCATTAGCAGGCAGATTCTCAACCACTGCGCCACCAGGGAAGCCCCGCAGAAAAGTTTTGAGCAACCGGTACATGGAGTTCCCATCTCTGTGGCACCCGACCCTCCCGCTCCCACCTCTTTCCCACCCCAGGTCACCTCAGACTCCAGTTCCATCTTAGGGACACCAGAGGTCCTGCCCTGAGGTGAAACCTCCCTCTGCATGACCCAGGTGTCCTTCTCTCTTGCCAAACCATTTCCTTATTCACGCACCAACCGACCCTATGAGTCTTGAATGTTACTAGAGCTTGTATTGACCTTGACATACTATTTTCACGTACATTTGGCCATCCGACCCTCACCACAAACTTGAATATTGGTTGTGTTTGCATCACTTCATTTTACAAATGAAAAAACTGGGACTTCAAGTTCAAGAGACCCATCACTCTATGCTATTCATCTAGTAAGTGGCAGAGCTGGCCCATCTTTTGGCTCTTGCTCCTGTCTACTGCCCACCGCACCTCTTTGCCTTATCCTCTGTGTATAGTAAAGCTAAAATTAGGGAAAGGGAAGAGAGGAGTTCTTCACCATCTCCCTCCAACAGGGGCTGCCAGCCTGGAATTACACAGAATCTTCCCTACCTTGAAGTTGAATGAGTTTAAACATTGGTTTTACCCTTATAAGTAGCAGCACAGATGAAAACCTACCTGCTATAGTTTGAGATGCCTGGGGAAGGCCCTCCCCTCACCCTGAAACCTGACAAGGTGGCTGAAATCGGAACTCCACTATTAGAGTCCACTCTTTTTGAATCTCAAAGTCATGGGGTAGCAGAACTTTGGGGTCAGACACATTAGGATTCCAAACCCATTTCCACTCCTTAGTTGTGTGGTCTTGGGCAAGTCTATCCTTTCTGCAGTTCTCATCTGCATAGTGGACAGGACCCACTACATAATTTGTGAAGCCCAATGCAAATGAAAATTCAGGGCCTCCTCAGATGGCGACAGCAAGAGCATTAAACCAAAGGTGGGGCCCTTCTAAGCATGGGAGTTTCCATCCATGAAGCCAGCCCTGAGAGTGGAGGATTGTTTTTTGGGAAGAGCGTTAGGAGAATTTAGTTCTTAATGAAATGTTCCATTCCTTTCCGATCAGTCTATAGTTGTCCAGCTATGGATGGAGCCCATCTGGTGGGCTCTCTGCAAATGCAGTTTCCCAGTGCTTTCCTAGCCTATTCTGATTTCGGGGTAGGGCCCAGACATGTGTGTTTTAACAAGAATCTCCAGAGATTCTAATGGAAATGTCAATCTCTCTCTGAAGAACTTAGACAGTTAGTGCTTTAACTAGCAGTTAACTCCCTGAAAATGTTGGTTTTATAAACCCCAGTATATAGCTGACCCAGTGACCCTGGTGCCCTATGTGTGCCCTGGAGGAAAGAGCCACTGGTCTGTGAACTGAAAGAGCCAGCCACCAGGAGATTTAACATTTGGGATCCCTGGTGTGCTATGGCGTGAAGCATCGTCAGCTGAACAGAACTCCCTGTGAGGAACAGCAACCCAAACAGTGGCTGGCCTTGGGACAGCCTTTGTCTGCCTCATTCCTCGCTGCCTTTCCACCTGAGATCCTCAAGCACTCCTCCGGCGTCCTGAATTCTGCCCCCAGGAGCCACGTGGGTGCTGCAGAAGTACCTGCTCTCCCCTCAGTACCCTCATTGTGCCCCACAGGTAGACCCCAGTTTACATCTAAGCCCCTCTCAATTCCCAAAGGAAAATGGGGCTTCTTCCCTAACATGGGATATGAAAGCACCTTGGAGTTTAGACATCCTGATGGCCTCCTTGAGGTGAGCAATTTGTATCCCTCACTTCATTTAAGCCTTACCACAACCCTCTGAGGGAGGTCTGTAACCCCATTTTACAGATGAGGAAGCTGAGGACAATTTGTGACCTTCCTTCATAGGAAGTGGTGGACATGGGATTTAAACACAACCACCCTGCAAGACAGATAACACATATATTAGCAATTCTTATTTTAGAGCTAAGGAAACCAAGGCCCAAATGGGTTAGGCAGTTCTCCAAACATAAATGCGACAAGCAGAAGAGCTGAGAATTGAACCCAGATGACCTGACCTCAGGCCCCAGGCTCTTCCCAGCTCACTTTCTCTGTGCTTTTCCAAATTTTCTTCCTTCCATCCTTGTCTTAGTCTGTTTGGACTGTTAGAATACCATAGACTGGGTGGCTTATAAACAACAGAAAGTTATTTCTCATAGTTCTGGAGGCTGGGAAGTCCAAGATCAAGGTGCCAACAGATATAGTGTCTAGTGAAGGCCTGCTTTCTGGTTCATAGAGCCTTTCCCTGTGTCCTCACATGGCAGAAAGGGCAAGGGCAATCTCTAGGGTCTCTTTTAAAAGGGCACTAATCCTATTTGTGAGGGCTGCACCCTCATGCCCTAGTCACTTCTCAAAGGCCTCACCTCCAAACCATCACACTGGTGATTAGGTTTCAAAGTATGAATTTTGGGAGGGGGACACATTGAGTTTATAGCAGTCCTCTTCGTCAGAAACCTAAGAGGCCCTGCTGCTTACTTAAGAAGGAGGCACTGAATTCAGCTGGAAGAAGGGAGCCTCAGCCTAGTGAGGGTCATGGCATCCTGACCTTGGCAGCCCACACACAAAGGTTGCATCAGCCTCTGTTGGAGAAGCACCTCTGGCAAGAAATGGGACCTAAGGAGGTTGATCCCAGGTGTGGTGGGTGTCTGGCTTCCGGGGCCATACCTGTCAGCTCTATTTGGGGAGCAAGGTCAGATGTGGATCCAGCTTCACAATCTAGGAAGCTGAAAGGATCCCTTCTTTCCCAAGATGCCATAACCAGCCTCCTGTTCCTCCAACCACACTCACTGCCACACAGGCTGTCCCACAAGTCCTTCCTTGTTGACTCCCATACCCCCAGCCTCCACACCTGCTGCCATGGATAGGAAACTGGAGGGCAGTCCCCCTCGAGTGACCCAGAAGCAAAGAGCTGCAGGGGAAGTAATGGACCTAGATGCTGGCAGACATTGCAGGAAAACAGCCTGCTGTTGGAGCCCCAGGGCATGCTTCCACCCTAGATTGCCACTGGCAGCATTCTGCGGTACTCAGGCCTGTCAAACAATTAGATGATGTAGATGGGAAAAAAAAAAATCCGTCATAATGGGCACTTAGAAACATCATAATCATCGCCCTCATCGTCATTATTGGTAACTTTATTTTTACCACATTTTTTTTGTGCCAGGCATTACTCTTTGCATAGTAATCTATTCACTGAGCATTTAGCATGCCTAATTTCTTTACTTGTCTTGTCCCAGTGACCCTAAGGGGCTCACTCATTTTATAGATGAGAAAGTTCAAGCTTGGAAATCTAAAGTCATTTGCTCAGGGTCACACAGTAAGTGGTGGACCTCAAACTCAAATCCAAGTACTCCTGGCCCTGAAGCTGGTATTCATGATCTCTGTATTATGTAAATATCTTCCAGAGTCACTTCTAGAACTAGACAAAACAGATGAAACATGGCTTAAGCATACTGAAACTCTTAGAAGTAGTATAGCTTCCAAAAGAGGTAGCAGCGATTCAGTATATGGGTCACCAAAAGAGGGATGTAGAGGTAATAAGGGAAACAACAAGGTGGATGCAACTGTCAAAAGGGTGGCCCTAGAATCAGTAACCTTGGCAACTACCCCTCATACCTCGAAGGCCAAATCCATCCAATTATTCCCCAATCTACACAAAGGTAGAATTAGACAAAACCCGAAAATGTGTCTTCAATGGGGATTTGGGAGGCCATGGATGGCTACTTAATGAACATGGAGGACAGTTCTTTCCCCAAACTGTAGCTTGTCAAACCTTCAAGCAGGTCCATAAAGGGACTAACTATGGGAGGGAAGCCCTATATAACTGGCTGGTTGAAAACACGGTGACCCTGGGAATGAAAAACATAAGTGGTTGGGTAGTTGAGACCTGCCCCGTATGCACAACAAATAACCCCAACACCAGACCCCCCAGAGGTCCCCAGATAAGGCCCATTCAGACCAGGGGACATATCCTGGAGAAAATTTGGCAGACTGATTTCACCGTCATGACAAGAGTACCAAGCAATTTTAGGTATCTCTTGGTGCTAGTAGACACATTCTCTGGGTAGATAGAAGCATTCTCCACTAGAACTAGAAGGGCAGCTGAAGTGGTTAAGGCACTACTAAAAGAAATAATCCCCAGGTTTGGGCTCCCAGGATCCTTACAAAATGATAACGGTCCAGCATTTGCATCTCAAGTGACAGAGGGAATAACGAGTGCCCTGGGCATAAAACAGACCTTGCACTCAGCCTGGAGACCCCAAGGGGGGAAAGTAGAGAGATCCAATCAGACCTTGAAACAGCCTTAGCTAAACTATATCAGTCAACTCCAGTTGCCCTGCTCCGCCTGCAGTTAGCCCCAAGGGATAAGTTCAAGTTAAGTGCATTTGAACGCTTGTATGGTAGACCCATTCCCCAAGCCCCAGAGGAGGGACACTTTAACCTCCTTGAAATGGAACAACTCAAGTGTGTCCCCCAGGTAGGAGAAACCATGGAAGCTCTCAGGAAATATGGTAACCACATGCTGCCCCCACCCAGCGACTGGCTCTCCACCCACTGCCAGCCAAGAAACCGGTGCGCCTAAAAACCTGGAGAACCGGCAACTCACAAGATCAGCTCCCTCCTAAGTGGAACACACTCTGCCTGGTGATCCTAACCACTCGTTCTGCCCTGAAGTTGCAGGGCATCACTCCGTGGGCACATCACACTCCAGTGAAAGACCCCCAGCCCAAACCTCTGGAGAGAAAACCTGGGACAACAGACCCCCCTGACTACTCTTGTGAACCTCTCCCTAGATTAGCAGGGAGGGCTCTGTGCTCTGTCCAATACATTGTGCTGTTTTTATGTCATTGCAAGTGGCCCCACTGCAGAAGTGCAGACAGGCTACTGGAAAAAGCAACTTGACTAACAGGAGGCCTTCAGCCCCATTGGGCCGAACAAATGCGGAGCGGGGTAACCAGTATCACTTGGTTTCTCCTTTCCTGGGCCCTTTCACAACCATTGTTCTCTTGCTGATATGTGGGCCACATATCTTAAATTGTCTGACGTCCTTTGTCTCCAAAAGGTTAGAATCTATAAAACGTCAAATGCTGGTCACTTAGAGCTACAAACAGTTAGGGCTGAGGCCTGGGGACAGCAAACAGATCTAAAGGCAGCAGTGAAGAAGTTCTGCTACGCTCCCTGGGGTTATGACAGTGATACCCAAACTCAGCAGGCCATCAGCATCCCTCAAAAATGAGAAGCAAACACCAGTCAGAATGGCCATCATCAAAAAATCTACAAACAATAAATGCTGGAGAGGGTGTGGAGAAAAGGGAACCCTCTTGCACTGTTGGTGGGAATGTAAATTGATACAGCCACTATGGAGAACACTATGGAGGTTCCTTACAAAACTAAAAATAGAACTACTATACGACCCAGCAATCCCACTACTGGGCATATACTCTGAGAAAACCATAATTCAAAAAGAGTCATGTACCACAATGTTCATTGCAGCTCTATTTACAATAGCCAGACATGGAAGCAACCTAAATGTCCATCGACAGATGAATGGATAAAGAAGATGTGGCACATATATACAATGGAATATTACTCAGCCATAAAAAGAAACGAAATTGAGCTATTTGTAGTGAGGTGGATGGACCTAGAGTCTGTCATACAGAGTGAAGTAAGTCAGAAAGAGAAAAACAAATGCCGTATATTAACACATATATATGGAATCTAAAAAAAAAAAAAAAGGTCATGAAGAATCTAGGGTCAGGACAGGAATAAAGACGCAGACCTACTAGAGAATGGACTTGAGAACACGGGGAGGGGGAAGGGTAAGCTGGGACAAAGTAAGAGAGTGGCATGGACATATATACACTACCAAATGTAAAATAGCTAGTGAGAAGCAGCCGCATAGCACAGGGAGATCAGCTCGGTGCTTTGTGACCACCTAGAGGGGTGGGATAGGGAGGGTGGGAGGGAGAGAGGCGGAAGAGGGAGGGGATATATGTATATGTATAGCTGATTCACTTTGTTATACAGCAGCAACTAACACACCATTGTAAAGCAATTATACTCCAATAAAGATGTTAGAAAAAAAAAACGAGAAGCAAGAAGAAAGATAGAGGAGGGATTTGTCACCAGCAAAACCCCCTGGGGTCCCCAGGGAAAAATAAGACGGAATCCAGGTGATAAGGTCTAACCTCTTCCTTTGTGCTTAGTCTAGTTTCGCTTGCCTGTAGGGGGCCGTGTGCAGAGGCGTCCCATTGGGTTAGATTTCCCAGTGCCAAATTGCCGCGCTGACACACTGCAGCTCAGCCGGCCATGTGCAGAAGCGCTGCACATGCACCTCAACCCAAGATGGCAGCAGCAGTAGGCTGCATGCAGAGAGGCTGTGCCCGCACTTAACTCTGGCCCCGCCCCCCCAGCCCAGACCCCTATAAAGCAGCCCCATCCACCGCCTGTCAGGGAAAGTGTGTGCTATAGGGTGTGAGCTCGCACCTTTCCGTTCTCTGATCCAAGAATGAAGCTTTCCTTTGCTTCTGAACCAAACTCCGCTTCATTCTATTGGTGCAAGCAATACCGGGCAGGAGGACCCTCATTGGGGCCCAACTCAAAAGGGTCAGTAACAGGAACTAAAGAAGACATGATATCTTCCTTCAGAGAGTGTGAGGTCTGACACTTCATAGCTATTGGCTAGCATGAAGCAAGAGCCTGGAACGGCCAGGGGACCACCAGGTGAAATCTAAGGATAGACTCCATGCTGTGGGATGCAGAAGGAGAGAAATGGAGCCCTGGTTCCCTCCATTGCTGGAGCAAACCTTACCTGATATCATCCCAACCACCAGACTTTTTATTCTTCTAACTAAATGAATGTCTTCCACTAGTTAAGCCAGTTGCAGTTGGATTTTCTGTTAATTACAACAGAGTACTCTGCTATATTAGTCCTCTTGCTGTTCTCGTTCCTTGTCCATTGCTGGAGGCCTCTTTCTCACAGGGGAAAAAAGAGGAGAGAAGAAAAGAAGGAAGGATTTGAAAGCCAAGTCTGGGAATCTGACTTCTTGGTAGTTGCTCTGGAAAGAGGTCCGGCAGGGGACACTCAGAGCTGTTGGCCAGAATATGTTCCAAAATTATTTGGAAATGTCAGTGTCCATCCTCTCCCTTCTCCCACAGATAATCAAGAGTTGGCTAAGAGTGATAATCCCCACCAAGTACAGCCAAGGAAATATCACCGCTCTGGAATCCTGAGTCTTTCCAGAGGTACAAACCATCATGTTCAGAGGGAGTTCCAGGGCTGGGGGCAGAGGCCACCTCGTGTTAGTGACCCATCTGGGACACCTCAAGCCATTTCATAGACGCTGGGAGGGCTGCCTGTAAGCAGTCCTGCTGGCTCCTCCTCTGCACTTCTATCCTGACCTGGAGGACAAGATGCGATGAGGCCTGAGGGCCAATCTCACGACCAGTGAGTCAGTACAAGAACTCAAGGTCACAACATAGCCCCTCCTGGGAGCAGGATTTGAGACAAGGCATGAGGCTTAGTGGTTCCTTGACGTGCCAGGCGAGAAGCTGGAGACGCTAGGACCACCTGAGATTGCTCTGCACCCAAGGTGGGGGAGAGAGGTGGGCCTGGGGGACAACAGAGTAACAGTCCACAAGCCAGGACAGCCAACGGGCTGGGCCAGCTCAGAGGCAAATCAGGCGACTGCCAGCACCTAAAGTTCCAAGAGAAGGGAACACATCACAGCAGCAGGGTTTTAGGGAGACGGTCCCTCCCCAAGGGGTGAGTCCATGAGGGGCAGAGTCCCAACCCCCAGTCTCTAGCTCCAACACATACTAGCTGTGTTCCCTCAAAGAATCTCTTAAGAGGTTCAGGTTCCTCACCTGGAAAACAGGAATAACAATAATTCCTCCCTTATAAGATTGTTAGGATGAATAAATGCATGTTAAATGCTTAGGACAATGCCTGGCACACAGTTGAACTCAACACAAGGCAGCTCCTTGGCTACTGGGGCGACCGGGAGCTAAGATCCAATGGGGAAGCGGCAGGAGACCAACGCTCACCCGTCTCTAATCGCTCAACACTTCGCATCTACAGTGGGCCAGGCTCCCAGCTGCAGATGCAGAGGCGGACGAGAGCCAGAGCTCACCCTCCAGCTCCGAGAGCCTCAGGGAAGCCGAGTCCCCACAAGGGCTGGACCAAGGCCTTCCCTCCAGCCCTAAGTGAGGCCCCTCTGAAATGGGGATGGGCAGGCCTCACTGGGGAGCTCTCAGTGGGCTGCCTCTGGGGTCTAGGAAGGGTAGAGCCTGGAGAAACAGGCAGGAACAGACAGAGGTAAATGGGGCCTGGAGAGCAGGGTCACTGCACAGAGTTGGCCAAGTGGGTGCCTGTCCATGGCCCCCTGTTTCCTGTTCTCCTTGGTGCCGTGGGTTGATCAGCAAGTCCGAGGGAAAACCAAAGGGATGCGAGTCTTTGTCTCTACTTGTGTGGTTCAGAATTTCCTTAACCAATGCCCTTGAATTTTCACCCATGTTTCTGTATTTCATTGTTAAAAGTTAAAGAAAATAATTCTTTTTTAAAAAGACTCTATTCCACAAGAATATCCCTGTGTCCCGTGAATGCACTTGGAGCCTCCGCTCCCTCAGTGGAGGTCAGGAGAGGTGGTGGGGCAGAATGCAGAGGGCACGCCCAGAGCAAGGTGGTTGCATTTGGAACCCAGCACCTCTACACCCCCAATATGAGAGCTGTGTGATCCTGGACATGTTCGCTAACCTCTCTGTGCCTTGGTTTCCATCTTTTTAAAAAATGGTGACAATGGTAACTTAAACTGGCTAGTATGTATAAAAGCACTCAAAACACTACTTGGTGCTTGGTAAAAGCTTGGTAGAGTACTTGCTAATACCGCTCCCGTGGCCCTAATCCATATTTCCCCCAAGCCCTGCAGTTCTCCCCAAGCCTCTGAGCTCCCAGCTGAGACCCAGGGGCCTTTTTATTTTTTTTGTGAATATTTTACTTATTTATTTATTTGGTTGCACTGGGTCTTAGTTGTGGCACCTAAGTTGTGGCATGCAAACTCCCAGCTGCGGCACGCATGTGGGATCTAGTTCCCTGACCAGGGATAGAACCCGGGCCCCCTGCATTGGGAATGTTGGAGACTTAACCACTGTGCCACCAGGGAAATCTCCAAGGGCCTTTTTAATTGCCCAGTTACAGCCCAGAGTGTGGCACCAACCACACATTTACAGGTTTAATGTAGCCACTGGGATTCCCTTGGTTACAAGTAGCAGTAAACCTGCCCCAAACTCAGATTTGAAGCACCAAATCTCAGCAAAAACCAGATGTTATGAGTGCATATAACTGAAGAGTGCATGGCTCGGTTCAGATGCTCAAAGAGTGAGGTCAGGCTCTAGTGTCGCTCTGTCAACTTTCTCTGCTTGATGTGTTAACTCCATTCTCAGACTGATCTCTACTCGTTCTCACAAAATGGCTGCCAATAGCTGCAGGAGCTGCCTCCTCCCTGGCTCAAAATTAGTGAGAAAAGAATGAACTACTTCCCTACAGGCTCAAACAAAAGCCCTCAATCCAATCTCCTTGCTACGTAATAGTCACCAGTGTTGGGATTAGCAAGGTCTGGGTCAAGGGCCACCCCCCAGAGGCAGAAATAGAGCCATGTAGAGAAATGGATGTCCAAACAGAAGTTGTCCACGACTCCTCACCACACACACACAAAAAAAAGGTTTGCAATATTTGAGGAAGGCAGAAGAGGATGATCCTATAGGAAGGAAATTTTCTGCTTTCTTTTCCCTTAACATCTCTAAGCAGTTCATCGCCTTTTTCCATTCCAGAAATGAGAGTCAGGGCAAGTTGTAGCTTGACAGCGAAGAAACCATGCTTGGGAATACGACTGGACCAAATTCTGGCTTTGTGGCTGGCCGCCTCTGTGACCCAGGACAACTGACTGTTCCGCCTTGGGCCTCAGTCTGCTTGTCTATAAAACAAGAGCAATAATCCTACCTACGTCACAGGGGTGTTGTTAAGAATTAAATAAAAGAATAATGCCTGTCTGGCCCACAGTAAATAATGAATTTGTACTTGTAGTTGTTATTAGTGCGTGGGTGTTCCTACCCAGCTCTGCTCTGTCTCACTCAGCGCTGGGCTCTGGGCCGACAGCCTTCAAGAGAGAGAAGGGGGCAGGGAGGGCCCTCCTTGAGTGACCAGCTCCCCTCCGAGGGCAAGAAGTATAGGACCCAGGAAGGCCAGGCTGGAGCACAGGCCCGAGGGTGGGAACCGGCCAGCACCAAGGAATTCCTAGGAAGTACTCGCTACCCCTGAGTTCAGAAGAAAAACACAGCATCTCTTTTTGCCTTCCTAGCCGTCTCTGCTGAGGGGAGCAGTGAAAACCTCGATCCAAACAAGACCCAAAGCTATGCCAGCATTTGCATACAGAGTGTTTATATAGATTAGGACCTCTCTGTTGACTCTCAGCTTAAACCTCCCAGGCTTTGTAGT
This sequence comes from Orcinus orca, assembly GCF_937001465.1. NCBI lineage: Eukaryota > Metazoa > Chordata > Mammalia > Artiodactyla > Delphinidae > Orcinus > Orcinus orca. Next base: position 102,424,027 of record NC_064562.1, on the reverse strand, counting down.
TCAGGAAAGTTTAATGTTCTGTTTCATGAAGTTCCTTGTCATCCTAAGTGGCTCTGTCAGCTCTTAGAAGGGAAACTTCCCCCTTCAGGGTACATTTCCCCTGCCCTGAGCGGGAGAGCCCCGTTGCTAAGGGCATCTGTTCTGTTTGCTTATGAGAAGTACAGATGTGAATAGTCTCCAAGTTGCATCTTTTGTTCTGCTCATCTGGCAGCCGGGGCAGCCGGCTGATGTAACAGCTGCAGAACACTGGGGGTCCCCGAAGGGGAAAAGAGAGAAAAGAAAAAAGGCAAACGTAGCCCAGGAGAATATGCCAGCGCTCAGAGGCTTCCAAGAATTGGATCTATTCTTAGGAATCTCACTCCGCATCACTCCAACCTTCATGGAGGCAGATGGGAGGCAATTTAGTTCAACCCATTTCTGTTGAGCCCTCACGGGGCAGCTGTGAGGGGAAGATGGTGGCTAAAAGGATCATGTAGGTGCAGTTTCTGCCCACTGTGAGAGTACACTCCTGGCTGGGGAAGAGCTGGCTTTACTGTGAAAGGGGCTAAATTACAAAGTGTTAATTAGTGTCACATCCCTACCAGAGGAGAGGACCAGTGGATTTATGAGCAGGTGCTCAAATATTATCTGAGCTAAGCTAATTGTCAAAACGACAGATACTTCTTGAGTAGCCAGTGGGTTTCCCACACTGTGAAAGCACAAGATGAAGACTAGACGGTCAAGAAATATTTGTCTAGTTGATGACTACCTCAAACTTACACCCAAATTAACTTCACATAGCACAATAAGTCCATGAAATAGGTAGGAGAAAGCACAGGTGAATACTAATCCAAATCCAGTCACAGCTGATCACCTCCCCTTGCTGCCTCATTGGTCCAAGCCACCATGGTCTCTCACCTGGGTTATGGCATTTGCTTCCTAACTGGTCCCCCTTCTTCCACCTTTGCTAGCCCACCCCTTTTTGAGTTTATTCTCAACACAGCAGCCAAGGTAATCCTGTGAACACTAAGTTGTATCATGTCGCTCTTGTGCTCAAAAGCCTCCAGTTTTGGACTTCCCTGGTGGCGCAGTGGTTAAGAAGCCACCGGCCAATGCAGGGGACACGGGTTCAAGCCCTGGCCCAGGAAGATCCCACATGCCATGGAGCAGCTAAGCCCGTGCGCCACAACTACTGAGCCCGTGCACCACAACTACTGAGCCCGTGCGCCACAACTACTGAAGCCCGCGCACCTAGATCCCGTGCTCTGCGGCAAGAGAAGCCACCGCAATGAGAAGCCCACGCACCGCAACTAGAGAAAGCCCGCACACAGCAACAAAGACCTAACGCGGCCAAAAATAAATAAATAAATAAATAAATAAAATAATTGGAAACAGGAGGCATGGTTCCCAGAGGTTACCTAGGGAATGGTTTAAAAAAAAAAAAAAAAGCCTCCAGTTTTTTCCCATCTCACAAAGGGCTAAAGCCAAAGTTCTTCCAATGAATGGCTTTCAGGGCCCTAGGTGGTGTGTGCCCCCATGTGAGTGGAGGCATGTGAAAGTGGCTGCCAGAGCAGCCAGAGCCTCCATATCTGACATCATGTGCAGCAGAGACGAGTTTTTCCTTGCAGAGCCTCTAGAATTTGCAGAATCGTGAAGGGTAAACAATCATAACTTTTGTGAGCCGCTAAGTTTAAAATGCTTTGTTATGCAGCAATAGTCATTAAGATTTCATATTCTTTTTAAAGTTCACTGCTAAAGAGATTCAAAAACCACTATTATAGAAAAATATTTAATGAGAAGATAAACACTTCATTACGCATTAAATTTCAAAAGGTTACAAAATAGTATGTGTAAAACTAAAAAACATTTTTAGTATACAAAGTATCTATAAAGTTCTCACGTAGCTTGAATTTTTAATAAATTCGCTTCTATAATCGGTATAAACAACTTGCAAAATGCAACTCAAGATTTTAACAAAACTGCCAGTGATTTGTTTGCTCTAATTTCTTTATAGAGGGAAAGTGAGCAAGAGGGAAAGAAAACAAATTTTCATTTATTTCTAAACCACTTACTATCTAAACTAGACATTGTCCTCAAAATCCCAGGAAGGGAAAGGCAAAAAGAAATAGAATAAGTTAATTCTTAGGATGAGCTACCAAGAACCCAGTTCCTGATGACTTGGGAAATTTGGACAAGTTTTGGGTGTTTTTATTTTTATTTTTTTAATTAATTTATTTATTTTATTTTTGGCTGCGCTGGGTCTTCGTTGCTGAGCGCGGGCTTTCTCTAGTTGCGGTGAGCGGGGGCTACTCTTTGTTGCGGTGCACGGGCTTCTCGTTACGGTGGCTTCTCCTGTTGTGGAGCACGGGCTCTAGGCACACGGGCTTCAGTAGTTGTGGCTCGCGGGTTCTAGAGCGCAGGCTCAGTAATTGTGGCGCACGGGCTTAGTTGCTCCACGGCATGTGGGATCTTCCCGGACCAGGGCTCGAACCTGTGTCTCCTGCATTGGCAGGCAGGTTCTTAACCACTGTACCACCAAGGAAGCCCTCCCCGGGTGTTTTTAAATATGTTTTGTTTCATGTAGTTGTTGGCGGCAGTGGTAGTGGTGGTGCCTTTGACCCAGCGCCAAGCTAGATGCAGTTCCATTGTATTGCTGGAGAGACTAGCCTGGCTACGGGGCAGGTGAAATTGATACCCTGTGTTCCTTCTCTGTGATTCCTTAACTCTTCCCTAGTGTCTCTAGTCCAGTGTGTGTCACTGCTCCTTGCAAATAGAATAAGCCTAAGTCAATACAACCACACTGAGTTTTCAGGCGGCTAAAATTTCTTTCTTTTTATGAAGCCTCCCTCGCCCTGACATTGATTTTTTTTTTTTTGAAACAAAGTGCAGTCGTTTACATTTTTCAGAGTTTTATTTCATCTTCTTGTTTTCAACAGTGCTTCCAGCCTGTCAAGTCCAATTGAACCTTAGTTGGATCAACACTTATACAAGCTGCTCCTCTCTGGGACTTCCCTGGTGGCGCAGTGGTTAAGAATCCGCCTGCCAATGCAGGGACACGGGTTTGAGCCCTGGCTCAGGAAGATCCCACATGCCGCAGAGCAACTAAGCCCGTGTGCCACAACTACTGAGCCTGTGCTCCAGAGCCTGAGAGCCACAACTACTGAAGCCGCGCGCCTAGAACCCATGCTCCACAAGAGAAGCCACTGCAATGAGAAGCCCGCGCACCACAACGAAGAGTAGCCCCCCCTCGCCGCAACTAGAGAAAGCCCGTGTGCAGCAACAAAGACCCAACGCTGCCAAAAATAAATACATAAATTTATAAAACAAAAACAAACAAGCTGCTCCTCTCTGCCTCAGGTCCTTTGGAAATTTTACAAATGTGTCTTTGGTGTCTTCATTGAGAAAAATGAACTTTTAAACTCTGTTGGAGTGGGTGGAGCCTTCCTGCAGAATTTCATAGTCATTTAGTGTTTAAAAATCTCACAAACACCACCAAAAGATTAAAATAGTGTCAGACACCATGTTTATCTCTAAACTGTGTTGCTTTTGAGGTCGTGCTGCTGTGCACAGAAATGTGTCCAGCAAGGTCCTGCATATGATCCAGATGAAAAGCGCGGCAGCCTCGCGAGTTAACGACTGCTCTGATTTATCGTTTACACGGGAAGTTTTTTCTCCCCGTGCAATGTAAGTCAAACTTAGTGTTTGTCGCCAATAAATGGTAATACTAAAAAAAAAAAAAAACTAGTGTCAGACAAAAAGGTGGGAAGTATCCGAGCAGGAATTAGGTGACTTAAAGATGAAGTGTCCACAGCCACACCCAAAGTAAACATGAAACCCCCCTGAGAATCCCTTCATTTCAGTGACTGTTCCACAAATGTACTAACCCTTTTTGAGGTCCAATGCAAATATCTGTTCTGTGTTTATTATTCTAATATGTCAACGTCCTCTTCCTATTTGCCGATGTAAGTTCTTTTGAGGCAGGGACAATTGTTGTTATTTGGTTAAACAGAACACAGGATTAGGGGCTTCTCAAATGCTGGATGGGGAAAAAATGGGATGAGTCACAGTAACATGCAGGATGTTTCTATAAAAATGCCTTTTAAACATTTAATAAACATAACAAATCAATGGAGAAGGAAAGGATTATTCAATAAACAATGGCAGGATATTCATTAGACATCTTGAAGAGGAGGAAAAACTCTATTTCAGCCTTAAATTCATGCCCTGAATCAAAATAAATTCTAGAAAGATTAAAGAGACATATGATGCAAAAGCAGATCACTAAACAGACATGTAAGATTGAGGGTCCAGAAATAAATGCTTCTATTTATTGTTACATTTATGGTCAATTGATTTTCAACAAAGGTACCAACACAATTCACTGGTGAAAGGATAGCCTTTGTAACAATTAGTGCTGGGACAACTGGATAATCAGAGGCAAAAAGACCCTTACCGCCATGTTATACACAAACTTTAACTCAAATTGGATTGTAGACTTACATATAAGAGCTAAAACAATAACACATTTAGAAAATAACATAGGAGAAAAATCTTCAAGACCTTGTGTTAGGCAAAGATTTCATCAATATGACACCGCAAGTACGACCCATAAAAGAACACATTGATAAACTGAACTTCATCAAACTTAACTTTTGTGCTTCACAAGACACCAGTAAGAAAATGAAAAGACAAGCAGCAGTCTGGGAGAAAATCTCTGCAAACAGGACTCCTGTTCTCACAGAGTTTATCTCCTTTAGAGGGCACACAGAAACAAATGAACAAATAACAAAACATCAAATCATGATTAGTGCTCTGCAGAAGACAAAACGCCTGTGATATGTTGGATATTGGCCATGTTAGATTGTCTACTTAGGAAATAGTTCTCTGCTGGGAAGTCATTTATACTGAGCAATCTGAGCTCTGAGTAACAACCAAAAAGTCAATCATGAGAAGAGCCAAAGGGAGTACCACCAGGCAGAAGCAGCAGCCTGTGCAAAGGCCCTATGGTGGATACAAGATGGGCATGTTTGAGTCAATGAATGATGGTAGGCGAGGCTCTGTCAATGTGGGCAAGGAGGAGAGTGATACCAGATGGGGTGGGAGTCTTAGGAGGATGCCTGGTCCCAGAGGGCTTTGTGAACTAAGGTGAGAAGTGTGTGTGTGGGCGGGGGTGTGTCCTCAAATGTGATTGAATCAGATCAGAGTATGATCTCTACTCAACAGAGAATGGATTCCAAAAGTGTGTATCACTCAGAGTTCTTAGTTCCAAATAACAAAGCTGACTCTGGCTGGTTTAGCAAAAAGAAACTTATTTTAATTTTTTTTTAAAGATTTTATTTTAAAAGAATATTGGGCAACTCATAGATTTTTTTTGGAGGACCTGAAAAACAAGACTCAGGATCGAGCAACCAGGGACAATTCCTAAAGCCACAAGGGAGGAGCCCCCACTGCTGATGCCCCATTGGTGATACTTCTGTGTGTGGAATTTCACTTTGGCATCCTTGCTGCCCCCAAAGCTGTCGCCTTTGCTGTTTCAAAAAAAAAAAACCAAAAAAAAGTTCTGCACAGACTTTCCTTTCTCAAGCTGCTCACTGCTGAATCAAAGTCTCTTAAGCATGCTGATTGTTAGAGCCTGGTCACCAGATTACATCCTGGTGGGAAGCTAGGAATTTGAGGTTTCTAGGTTTTAAATTCAGGGATTAAAACTTGCAAGGTGGGGATTTTCCCAAATATAAGAAGGATGCTTTTAAAATTACTAGGAGGGGGCTTCCCTAGTGGCACAGTGGTTAAGAATCCACCTGCCAATGCAGAGGACACAGGTTCGAACCCTGGCCCAGGAAGATCCCACAGGCCGCGGAGCAACTAAGCCTGTGCGCCACAACTACTGAGCCTGAGCGCTAGAGCCCGCGAGCCACAACTACTGAGCCCATGTGCCACAACTACTGAAGCCCGCGCACCTAGAGTCCGTTCTCCAGAACAAGAGAAGCCACTGCAATGAGAAGCCCGCGCACCGCAACGAAGAGTAGCCCCCGCTCGCCGCAACTAGAGAAAGCCCGCGTGCAGCAACGAAGACCCAATACAGCCAAAGATATAAATAACTAAATTTATTTTTTTAAAAATGACTAGGAAGTCAGAAAACAATAAAATCCATTAAATGGAATGAGAATAAAAATATGAATCCAAATGAGGGAGTATTTCCAGTGAGGGATAATGGGAGATGTGATAGGCTGATACCATATTATAGGACGGTGGTTCTCAAAGTAGGGCCCATGACCCACCGCATCAGCACCTTCTGAAAACTTTGTTAGAAATGCAAATTTCAGCCCCCACCCCAAACTTACTAAATCCGAAACTCTGGGGGTGAGTGAGGCTCAGCTATTTGGTTTTAACAAACCTCCCATATAATGCCTGCTAAAGTTTGAGAACCAAATACTCCCATTGCATTGGAGTGAGAGCTTCAGTGTATGAACTGGGGAGGGGGACATGATTCAGTCCACAGTAGACATGTAATATTAAGAAGATACTTTTCTTTGCTCATGTGAGTGTGGGGTACGTGAATCTGGGACATTGCTACATTAGTACTTTCAAACCCTTCTCCTCAACCCCCATGCCTTCCACCCCTCCCCTCATCAGAGTCTCATCAGACAGACAAACAGCATCCTCACCTGTCCCCAGACCTCCGATGTTGCCACCCTGCCTCCAATGCGTTTTCCACGCACCAGACTGATTTCATGAAAAGGCAATTCCCCCCATGCCACTCCTTTGCCCCAAACCCCATAGCTCGGAACTGTTTCCAAAATGTTCCTGGTTCTAAGAATCATCAGGGTGCTTGTTAAATCAAGCCCCTCCTTACAGTTCTGGAGTGAGTCTGGGACATCCAAAATTTTATCGTGTCAATCAAGTGATGCGTATCACACAGTTTGAGAAACCCTGCCCCTCATGATAAATTTCAAGATCCTTAGCAAAGCACAAATATGGCTTGGTAAACTGGCCCTGTCTTTTCTCTCCAGCTTCCTGCCACTCCCTCTCCCCCTGCGCCCCATTCCCCACCGCCCCCCCAGCACTCCAACTCCAGCCGTGGGGAATTATTTATGGCTCCAGAGTACCCCATTCCCTCTTGTGCCCCCCTGACTTGGCATATGCCTCTCTGTATGAAAGGATGCCCTCTCTTTTCCTGGGCCACCTGACCAACTCCGCATCTTTCACCTCCCAGCTCAAACCTCCTTCTTCCATGAAGGCCTCCCACCTCCTCACCCCTTGTCGACACTCTTTACGCTTCTGCTGCACACTGTGTGTTTTCACTGCAATAACCATTTTAGTTTTATATTTGCTTATTTGCATGTTCGCCTCCCCACCAGATCCCCTTATTTATGGCAGTGAGGCTTGGAAAATGTGGAGGTTTCTATCTAAGACATGGTTGGCTTTCTGAACATCTTCCCCTGACTGCGATCTTGGGACAAACCATCTTCCAGAAGATGGGATGGAGCCTTAACCCCTGGTCTGCTTCCATAGAGAAGTCGAGGAGGCCTGCTTCCAGAGGCCAGACTGCTCTGAGGGAGAGTGGTGAGAAGGCCCTTCCCCAATCTCACCAGCCAAAGAAAGTCACTTCTCTTTCTAGGGGGGAGGAAAGAAGAGCGAAGAGAGGCAGATGGGCTTCCCCCTCATACTTCTCTCCTGGGAGTGGAGGGAAAGTGGAAGCATGGGGAGTGGGGGACACACTCCCCTCACTGACCCCCATGAGGAAGTGCTTCAAGAAGGGCTGATATTTGTAGAGTCAGGTTTAAGAAGGAAGTGAGAAGCAGTTTTTCCAAAGTCAGAAGGGAAACGGAAAAGCTCATATCGCGTGAATCTGTGGAAGGCTGAGAAGGATCCTGTATGAGACTCAGAATCCAAAGTTCAAATACTCCCCAACTTCGGCAAGGTTGTGAGAAGGTGGGGAAGTGTTTAATCTCTCTAGACCCCCCTTCAGCCATCCATCAAACATCTGTCATGACCCTGGCAGGGTGAGAAGATGGCAGAAGGGCTGGGTGGACTCAGTATTACCTATTGTCTTGGGTAACAGTAATAACCAGTGTCCCACTCAAGAAATGGGTGACTGGGGAATCCACACCTCTGCCATCTGGTGGCTGGTCCTCCCTCACTGACTCCCTTCCCCACTTTCCTGCCACATCTACCCACCTCACCAACTTCCTCCAGCATCAACGCTGCCCCAGGACCCCAAGAGACTGAACTTATGTTTCCTGGCCCCTCAAATGCTATCGCAGTTAACACTTAAGAATTCTCCCACACTAACCGTACCCTCTATGCCCTTCAACCATGCTTCTGATGCTATCACCGCCTCTGATTCTGAGGTTCTAGGAATTCGCATGTCTCAGAAATGAGCCCCCCCCTTTTTAAATTTTTATTGGAGTAGAGTTGATTTACAATGTTGTGTTAGTTTCAGGTGTACAGCAGAGTGAATCAGTTATACATACACATAGAGCCACTCTTTTTTAGATTCTTTTCCCATATAGGTCATTACAGAGTATTGAGTACAGTTCCCTATGCTATACAGTAGGTCCTTATCAGTTATCTATTTTATATATAGTAGTGTATATATGAGCCCCCTTTTTATCAGATGCAGCTCTGAATTCAGCAGAGAAAAGTCTCCCACAGCACAAGCAAGGCTGCAACCCCAGAGCTCTTCCTAAAAGTTAGATGTTGATGACAAATTCTCTAGCCATATTTTCTACAACCGCACTTACTGTCATGTGTTACTCAACCTGGACAAGGTCTGCCCAATCATCAGATGCCTCCTACAGCTGAGGACCACAGGTTCTGGAGGGACTCACATGGCCAAGATCCCACTGCAAGAGAGAGGCTAAGGAGGCGGCATCCTAGGAAGTTTCTTCCCGCCTGCTGAGACTAGGGTAGGTAAAGCATGCCTCTGGCCCCCAGCTGGTGCAGATGTGTCAAACCCCTTGAAGGCTGGCTCGGTCTCAGACTCTGCATATTTGCTTATAAACACTTGTAGAGCACCTTCTACGTACCAGGTACAGTATGAAACACTTTACAGACATTACCTTATTTACTCTTCATAACAGCCTGAGGTGTGCAAGCTGAGGGAATCTACTTAACCTCTCTGTGTCTCCATTTCTCCATTTGAAAAGGGGGATTCCAAAAATAGGGTTTGGTGTGACAGCCTCCTGAGTTAACACACTTCAAGCACTTAGAAAAGTACCTGGCACAGAGCAAGTGCTACTTGATTAAGTATCTTTGGTGTAAATAATGGGACAAGGACAGTGATAGATGCAGGAACACGGAGGAGGAAGACGGACCCCTACCCCAGTCTTAGCAGGTGAGAGAAAATTTCCTAGGAAGCCACCTACTTGGCAAAGAGCTAAGCCACCTTCATGCTAGGGGACTAGAGGGGACATTTGTTCTAGTCCCCTCCAACGGTCAAATACAAAACGCAGCTTCGGGTGAGAGTAAATACTCCTTCCAAGACATAAAGATGATTTTGCTAGTCCTTATTTACAGGCGTACTAACATTGGACAACTCATGTTCCATCTGACCAACCCTGAGAACAATGCCAAAGGTTTCCTGTAATGAAAGGGACTAAAAATACTTTTTGATGATGGAGAGAGTGGAAGTTGAGCAACACCAACTGGGTGAAATACGGAAATGATACCAAATGGCCCAAGCAGCCAAGCAAGCAGCCCACCTGGCCTTTGATCTCTCAGTCTTGCCCCAAGACTTGGTATATCTTGCTTTGTTCCAGGAAGCCATGCGGTGTCTCTGTGTTTGCAAGCTCCACCTAATTTTCTAGAGAAAAAGTTAGTCAACCGGGACTAATGCTGAATTAGAGAATCAGATGATTGTCAGCAACTGAACACCTAAATAATATAACTTTCTCTTCTTTGCAACCCTTTGAAAGAGCTTTAAGAACTGGGAGTTTGTTCGGTGCTTTTGGAACTCAACAACCATCTTCATGTTTATTACCAAATTATTGTTATAATCAGATATATTTCATACACGGCCGTATTTTTTGTTAAATTTAACTTTTTTGTTAAATTTAATGATTTTGTTAAATCATGGTGGAATGGTTTTTATAGTCTGTAAAACTCGTCATATATATTATTTCCTTTTCTTCTCATCCCCTCTCATCTCAATGAGAGGTACTCAGTATCCCCACCACAACCACCCCTTTTTACAGATGAAGAAACTGAGGCACAAAGAAGTGAGGAGCTTGTCTGAGATCGCACTGCCAGCAGCTGACAGCCTTCTGATGGTACACCAGCCCTTCCTTCCACTCCTCCCTGCCGATCCCCTGGAATTCCATTTTACTCTCTGTTTGGGGCGTCTTCATTGTTATAAATCTTCTCTGTTTATTATGGCCGATCTCCAAAACAGGCCTCAGCCCGGCCAAGAGGAACCTTCTCTTTCTCTTTGCAAGTAAATTTTTCCTCTTCTGTCTGGAAAAGGTGGCTCGGCGGCCAATTCAGTGAGCAATTCAGTGATTTAGGAACAAATATGTGGTACAGCTGAGTCTCTCCAGATGTTGAGCTAAATAAGGCACAACTGGACTTTTTGGGTCTGACACCTCTTTAAGCCAAACAGGGGGGAAAGGGAGCCCCAAGTGCACTTGGGAGAGTAGTGATAATATTCTTATTCAAGATTGCTTACTATGTGCAGACACTCTACAGAGAGCTGGGACTCAGGACGACTAGCTGGTAAATTACATGATTATATGATAAACAATTACAATTTTCTTCCTTTCAGTTTCCCCTCTTGCAGGAGGATTTTCCACCCTTGCACTGCTGAACTCAGGAGTGGCTGTATGACTTGTATCAGCCAACAAAAAAGTACACAGAGGCGACACACGTCTCCTAACTCGTGTTGGGCTTCTCCCTTCCACGTGCCACATAGACAGGCGATGTTCCAGATGGGGGCTGCCCTGGGTCCCAGAGACGGGTGGAGAAGCCGAGCTTCAGCCCATCCATAACAGCCACGTAGTGTGACCAAGCCCTGTTTCTCTGCTGTGTGGTAAACCACTGATGGCTCCAGACTGTTGTTACAGCAGCAGGATCTAGTCTCTCCCAACTGGTAAATTTGCATGAGATCCCACAGCTAGTAAATGATTGAGCCCAAATGGTTCTCCAGCATTGAATGAATGCTTACTAAGTTATGCTAAGTGCTTGCCATATATTATCTTAATTAATCCTTGCAATGACCCCATAACCTCTCTATATAGTTCTTATCCCAATATTTCAACCAAGGACATTTTGGCTCACACAGCTTGTAAGGACTATATCTGGGACTTGAACCCAGACTGCTCTGAATTCATGTTCCAGTTTCATAATTACTAATTCATGCTTTATCTTTGTTCACTTCTTCACGACACAGAGCTTGAGAAATTGAAAAGAGTAGAATGAATGTGCTGACCACCGTCAGACCGTCAGATTGGTACTCATGCACTTATTAAGTCAAGAGAGTAATGTGAACTGCCCGAACTTATGAACAATTACCGAAGGAACACCTTGTGAGTGAAAAAAGGAGGTGGAAGTATTCAGCGCTTCCTTGACACTCCTCCATTCCTGCTAACTCCTTCCTCAGTTCAGAAATCCTGCTCAGATACTGACCCAGAGTTCATACCTTCTCTCTTGTCAGTGCACAAAAAATTGAAGAGCTACCTTCCACTCTGACAATAGACCAACCGTGCATGGGGAACAGAAACAACAAAGACTTTGGAAGGAAACAGATCAGAGTTCAAGTTCTGATTTTGCTGCTTACCGGATTTGGGATCTTAGGCAAGTTGTTTGGGTAAGTCTGCACCTGTAAAATGGAATAAATGCGATAATTATGCCTACCTCACTGGACTATTGGGAGGAGAAAACGGGGTCATTTGACAAATACCTTGGGCGGGACCTGGCATATCACAGGTACTTGATGGATGTTAGTTCCCTTAGGAATTTACCCAAAAAGCATTGTGTGGACCCTCTGTTTTCCTGTCTGCCCTTTGCCCTTTACCCCTAACCACACCCACAACACACCCCTTCCAGCTGAAGCCAAAGGAGCTTCTGGTTCCCAGATGGGTATGTTTCCTGATTTGATTTGGACCTGAATACACGTCTTTGCCCTGAGAATGTGGTTTGGAAATGGAGCCTGGATGTCTTGAAAAGCAGGCTGAGCTTAAAGAACATTGAGTTAAACCACAGACAGGTTTGGAAACTAATTATTTTGTGGAATATCATTTACAGGGGAAAATGCAAACCATGTTCCAAATACCTCCCAGCAAACATATGGATCTGAATCGGTTGGAAATGAGAGATAAATACACATGCGTGTATGTATTTGTACCAATCATTTCCTCAAATGTATTTATTCTAATCATTAAACAAAAATTATACATTTTGACCATTTTCAACTAACTCCTACAGTTACCAAACAGTGACCAATAAAATACTATTTCCATTTTTTGCTCAGCCCTTCAGCCCTCAAGGTGAAATGCGGAGCAAGAGACCCAAAAGTCAACCTGAGGCCCATGTGCCCTCTGAGTCATTGAGCTCCTCACCTTTTTTTAAAGAGGGTCAGAGTAAGGAACGCTTTTTAAGCATATAACTCCTTCCATAGTGAAGGTTGAAGGTCAGGGCTGGAAAGCCCAGAGGTTTCTTCAATGAAGGTGCGGAGAAAAGAAGTTCCATTTGACCTTTGCCACACTGACATTTTCTCTCCATTCACAAAATTGACCAAATTGAAAAGACAGCATGGTGGGTGTTTCTTCACCATGTCATCCATGTAATTCAGAGTCTCTCCTGGACACAGACAAATATTACTGAGAGGCCAAGAAGGACAGAGACAGGGCCCAAGGACTCAGATAGACCTGAGTTCAAATCCCGTTTCTGATATGAACAACTTCTGTAATGGAAGCAGGACGTAAGCCTGTGGGCTGCAGTTCCTCAGCCGTAAAATGGGAATAAGAATTCCTACTTCACAGACCATTGCGAGACTTAAAAATGTTGTACAAAAGCATCTGTGCACAATAAGTATTCAAGGAATGACTACTGTTGTCTTTAATAGATTCTAAGGTCAAGTTGGCAATCTGGTGTTAGGAATATCAGGTGAAAAAGAATTGCTTTTCAAAAACGCATGAGAATGAGTTGCAAACATCAGACTAAGGATTTATCCGGTCTCTTTTACTATTCTCACATTTCAGATTTACTCAGAAAATTATGGAGTTGGGATTTCTGATCAAAACGAAATCTTCCTATAGATTAAATTTATTACTTTAAGAAGCCTGTTATACTTTTTAAGTAAAAAAAAGATTTTTACTTAATTATTATATTAATTTTTAAATTAATTATATTTTAATTAATTAATTTTAAATTAATTATTAATTTGATTAATTTTTAATTAATTAAAATTAATTATTTTAAATTAATTACTTTTTAAGTAAAAAATGAAAAGATTTTTAAATTAATTATATTTTAAATTAATTATTTTAAAATAAATTATTTAAATTATTTTTTAAATTAATTATAATTTTAAATTAATTATTTTTTAAATTAATTAATGCTTTAGGGAATATGTAGAGGTCAATATAAAGTGGAGTGGAGTGCAAAAAGTGGTCATAAATGTCTGTAATCCCTGTATGCATTCTTCACTGTAATACGATTTTGCTCCTCCTCCCATCATGAGATAAGAATTTATTTGACTCCTTTGCCTCTAGGCTTAGCTGTGTGATTCACTTTGACCAATAGGTCAATAGCAAATGTGATGTAGACAGAGGCACACTGGGGTCTGCCCTCTCTTGCTTCCCTGAGAACACCAGGTGAAGCAGCTCAGAGTAGCATACTAGACGATGAGAAGTCACATGGAATAACAGTAGGGTTTCCCTGCTGGTAACAAACACTAACTTCCAGACATGTGAGTGAAACCAGTTTGGACCATCCAGCCTCAGGTAAGCTACCAGATACCTGCAGCCATGAGACTGACTGCAAGTGAAACCAACAGATGAACCACCCAGCTAAGCCCAGTCCAAATTGCTGACCCATGGAATCAAGGGCAAGTAAAATAGTTGTTGTTTTAAACAGTTTTGAGACAGTTTGTTATGCACAAAAGATAACGCATGCACAAAGTCTTTCACAGGCAGTTCTGTGGGTGGCTGCAAGGTTCACAGTAAATCCTCAATCTCTAGGCACTATCCCCTAAGTCACATTGCCTTGGTCATAGTTTCTTGATCAAGAGTAAATCCTGGGCTTCCGGGAAGATGGCGGAAGAGTAAGAGGCGGAGATCGCCTTCCTCCCCACAGATACACCAGAAATACATCTACACGTGGAACAACTACTACAGAACACCTACTGAACGCTGGCAGAAGACCTCAGACCTCCAAAAAGGCAAGAAATCCCCCGCGTACCTGGGTAGGGCAAAAGAAAAAGGAATAAACAGTGACAAAATGATAGGGACGGGACCTGCAGCAGTGGGAGGGAGCTGTGAAGGAGGAAAAGTTTCCACACACTAGAAGCCCCTTCGCGGGCGGAGACTGCGGGTGGCGGAGGGGGAAAGCTTCAAAGCCGCGGAGGAGAGCACAGCAACAGGGGTGCAGAGGGCAAAGCGGAAAGATTCCCGCACAGAGGCTCAGGGCCGACCGGCACTTACCAGACCTAGAGGCTTGTCTGCTCACCCGCCGGGGCGGGCGGGGCTGGGAGCTGAGGCTTGGGCTTCGGTCGGAGCTCCGGGAGAGGACTGGGGTTGGCGGCGTGAATACAGCCTGCAGGGGGTTAGCGCACCACGGCTAGCCGGGAGGTAGTCCGGGGAAAAGTCTGGACCTGCCGAAGAGGCAAGAGACTTTTTCTTACCTCTTTGTTTCCTGGTGCGCGAGGAGAGAGGATTAAGAGCGCTGCTTAAAGGAGCTCCAGAGGCGGGTGTGAGCCGCGGCTAAAAGCGCGGACCCCAGAGACTGGCGGGAGACGCTAAGGCTGCTGCTGCCGCCACCAAGAAGCCTGTGTGCGTTCGAGCACAGGTCACTCTCCACACACCCCTTCCGGGGACCTTGTGCAGCCCGCCACTGCCAGGGTCCCGGGATCCAGGGATAACTCCCCCGGAAGAACGCACGGCGCGCCTCAGGCTGCTGCAACGTCACGGTGGCCTCTGCCGCCGCAGGCCCGCCCCGCACTCCGTGCCCCTCCCTCCCCCCGGCCTAGT
Organism: Orcinus orca; assembly: GCF_937001465.1. Lineage (NCBI taxonomy): Eukaryota > Metazoa > Chordata > Mammalia > Artiodactyla > Delphinidae > Orcinus > Orcinus orca. Next base: position 102,408,863 of record NC_064562.1, on the reverse strand, counting down.
GAGCCAGAGCCCCCGAATCAGCGGCTCCTTTAACCCCGTCCTGTCTGAGCGAAGAACAGACGCCCTCCGGTGACCTACACGCAGAGGTGGGGCCAAATCCAAAGCTGAGCCCCTGGGAGCTGTGAGACCAAAGAAGAGAAAGGGAAATCTCTCAAAGCAGCCTCAGAAGCAGCGGATTAAAGCTCCACAATCAACTTGATGTACCCTGCATCTGTGGAATAAATGAATAGACAACGAATCATCCCAAATTAAGGAGGTGGACTTTGAGAGCAAGATTTATGATTTTTTCCCCTTTTCCTCTTTTTGTGAGTGTGTATGTGTATGCTTCTGTGTGAGATTTTGTCTGTATAGCTTTGCTTCCACCATTTGTCCAAGGGTTCTATCCGTCTGGTTTTTTTTCTTTGTTTTTTTGTTTGTTTGTTTTTTTAATTTTTTTCTCTTAATTATTTTTTATTTTAATAACTTTATTTTATTTTATTTTATTTTACTTTACCTTCTTTCTTTCTTTTTTCCTTCCTTCCCTCCTTCCTTCCTTCCTCCATCCCTCCCTCCTTTCTTTCTTTCTTTCTTTCTTTCTACTTCTACTAATTCTTTCCTTCCACTTTTTCTCCCTTTTATTCTGAGCCGTGTGGATGAAAGGCTCTTGGTGCTGCAGCGAGGAGTCAGTGCTGTGCCTCTGAGGTGGGAGAGACAAATTCAGGAAACTGGTCCACAAGAGACCTACCAGCTCCACATGATATCAAACAGCGAAAATCTCCCAGAGATCTCCATCTCAACACCAGCACCCAGCTTCACTCAATGACCAGCAAGCTACAGTGCTGAACATCCTATGCCAAACAACTAGCAGGACAGGAACACAACCCCACCCATTAGCAGAGAGGCTGCCTAAAATCATAATAAGTCCACAGACACCCCAAAACACACAACCAGATGTGGACCTGCCCACCAGAAAGACAAGATCCAGCCTCATCCACCAGAACACAGGCACTAGTCCCCTCCACCAGGAAGCCTACACAACCCACTGAACCAACCTTAGCCACTGGGGACAGACACCAAAAACAATGGGAACTACAAACCTGCAGCCTGCAAAAAGGAGACCCCAAACACAGTAAGATAAGCAAAATGAGAAGACAGAAAAACACACAGCAGATGAAGGAGCAAGATAAAAACCCACCAGACCTAACAAATGAAGACGAAATAGGCAGTATACCTGAAAAAGAATTCAGAATAATGCTAGTAAAGATGATCCAAAATCTTGGAAACAGAATAGACAAAATGCAAGAAACATTTAACAAGGACCTAGAAGAACTAAAGATGAAACAAACAATGATGAACAACACAATAAATGAAATTAAAAATACTCTAGAAGGGATCAATAGCAGAATAACTGATGCAAAAGAACGGATAAGTGACCTGGAAGGTAAAATAGTGGAAATAAATACTGCAGAGCAGAATAAAGAAAAAAGAATGAAAAGAACTGAGGACAGTCTCAGAGACCTCTGGGACAACATTAAATGCACCAACATTCGAATTATAGGGGTTCCAGAAGAAGAAGAGAAAAAGAAAGGACTGAGAAAATATTTGAAGAGATTATAGTTGAAAACTTACCTAATATGGGAAAGGAAATAGTTAATCAAGTGCAGGAAGCACAGAGAGTCCCATACAGGATAAATCCAAGGAGAAACATGCCAAGACACATATTAATCAAACTGTCAAAAATTAAATACAAAGAAAACATATTAAAAGCAGCAAGGGAAAAACAACAAATAACACACTAGGGAATTCCCATAAGGTTAACAGCTGATCTTTCAGCAGAAACTCTGCAAGCCAGAAGGGACTGGCAGGACATATTTAAAGTGATGAAGGAGAAAAACCTGCAACCAAGATTACTCTACCCAGCAAGGATCTCATTCAGATTTCATGGAGAAATTAAAACCTTTACAGACAAGCAAAAGCTAAGAGAGTTCAGCACCACCAAACCAGCTTTACAATAACTGCTAAAGGAACTTCTCTAGGCAAGAAACACAAGAGAAGGAAAAGACCTACAGTAATGAACCCAAAACAATTAAGAAAATGGGAATAGGAACATACATATCGATAATTACCTTAAATGTAAATGGACTAAATTCTCCCACCGAAAGACACAGATTGGCTAAATGGATTCAAAAACAAGACCCATATATTTGCTGTCTACAAGAGACCCACTTCAGACCTAGAGACACATACAGACTGAAAGTAAGGGGATGGAAAAAGATATTTCATGCAAATGGAAACCAAAAGAAAGCTGGAGTAGCAATTCTCATATCAGACAAAATAGACTTTAAAATAAAGACTATTACAAGAGATAAAGAGGACACTACATAATGATCAAGGAATCGATCCAAGAAGAAGATATAACAATTGTAAATATTTATGCACCCAACATAGGAGCACCTCAATACCTAAGGCAAATACTAACAGCCATAAAAGGGGAAATCAACAGTAACACATTCATAGTAGGGGACTTTAACACCCCACTTTCACCAATGGACAGATCATCCAAAATGAAACTAAATAAGGAAACACAAGCTTTAAATGATACATTAAACAAGATGGACTTAATTGATATTTATAGGACATTCCATCCAAAAACAACAGAATACACATTTTTCTCAAGTGCTTATGGAACACTCTCCAAGATAGATCATATCTTGGGTCACAAACAAGCCTTGGTAAATTTTAAAAAATTGAAATTGTATCAAGTATCTTTTCCGACCACAAAACTATGAGACTAGATATCAATTACAGGAAAAAATCTGTAAAAAATACAAACACATGGAGGCTAAACAATACACTACTTAATAACGAAGAGATCACTGAAGAAATCAAAGAGGAGATAAAAAAAATACCTAGAAACAAATGACAATGGAGACACGCTCACCCAAAATCTATGGGATGCAGCAAGAGCAGTTCTAAGAGGGAAGTTTATAGCAATACAATCCTACCTTAAGAAAAAGCATATGAGCATCTCAATAGATGCAGAGAAAGCTTTTGACAAAATTCAACACCCATTTATGATAAAAACCCTGCAGAAAGTAGGCATAGAGGGAACTTTCCTCAACATAATAAAGGCCATATATGACAAACCCACAGCCAACGTTGTCCTCAATGGTGAAAAACTGAAAGCATTTCCACTAAGATCAGGAACAAGACAAGGTTATCCACTCTCACCACTCTTATTCACAATAGTTTTGGAAGTTTTAGCCACAGCAATCAGAGAAGAAAAGGAAATAAAAGGAATCCAAATCGGGCTTCCCTGGTGGCGCAGTGGTTAAGAGTCCGCCTGCCGATGCAGGGGACACGGGTTCGTGCCCCGGTCTGGGAAGATCCCACATGCCACAGAGCGGCTGGGCCCATGAGCCATGGCTGCTGAGCCTGCGCGTCCAGAGCCTGTGCTCCGCAACGGGAGAGGCCACAACAGTGAGAGGCCCGCATACCGCAAAAAAATAAAATAAAATAAAAGGAATCCAAATCGGAAAAAAAGAAGTAAAGCTGTCACTGTTTGCAGATGACATGATACTATATATAGGGAATCCTAAAGATGCTACCAGAAAACTACTAGAGCTAATCAATGAATTTGGTAAAGTAGCAGGATACAAAATTAATGCACAGAAATCTCTGGCATTCCTATACACTAATGATGAAAAATCTGAAAGTGAAATCAAGAAAATACTCCCATTTACCATTGCAACAAAAAGAATAAAATATCTAGGAATAAACCTACCTAAGGAGACAAAAGACCTGTATGCAGAAAATTATAAGACACTGATGAAAGAAATTAAAGATGATACAAATAGATGGAGAGATATACCATGTTCTTGGATTGGAAGAATCAACATTGTGAAAATGACTCTACTACCCAAAGCAATGTACAGATCCAATGCAATCCCTATCAAACTACCACTGGCATTTTTCACAGAACTAGAACAAAAAATTTCACAATTTGTATGGAAACACAAAAGACCCCGAATAGCCAAAACAATCTTGAGAACAAAAAACGGAGCTGGAGGAATCAGGCTCCCTGACTTCAGACTATACTACAAAGCTACAGTAATCAAGACAGTATGGTACTGGCACAAAAAACAGAAAGATAGATCAATGGAACAGGATAGAAAGCCCAGAGATAAACCCACGCACATGTGGTCACCTTATCTTTAATAAAGGAGGCAGGAATGTACAGTGGAGAAAGGACAGCCTCTTCAATAAGTGGTACTGGGAAAACTGGACAGGTACATATAAAAGTATGAGATTAGATCACTCCCTAACACCATACACAAAAATAAGCTCAAAATGGATTAAAGACCTAAATGTAAGGCCAGAAACTATCAAACTCTTAGAGGAAAACATAGGCAGAACACTCTATGACATAAATCACAGCAAGATCCTTTTTGACCCACCTCCAAGAGAAATGGAAATAAAAATAAACAAATGGGACCTAATGAAACTTCAAAGCCTTTGCACAGCAAAGGAAACCATAAACAAGACAAAAAGACAAGCCTCAGAATGGGAGAAAATATTTGCAAATGAAGCAACTGACAAAGGATTAATCTCCAAAATTTATAAGCAGCTCATGCAGCTCAATAACAAAAAAACAAACATCCCAATCCAAAAATGGGCAGAAGACCTATATAGACATTTCTCCAAAGAAGATATACAGACTGCCAACAAACACATGAAAGAATGCTTAACATCATTAATCATTAGAGAAATGCAAATCAAAACTACAATGAGATATCATCTCACACCAGTCAGAATGGCCATCATCAAAAAATCTAGAAACAATAAATGCTGGAGAGGGTGTGGAGAAAAGGGAACCCTCTTGCACTGTTGGTGGGAATGTAAATTGATACAGCCACTGTGGAGAACAGTATGGAGGTTCCTTACAAAACTACAAATAGAACTACCATATGACCCAGCAATCCCACTACTGGGCATATACCCTGAGAAAACCATAATTCAAAAAGAGTCATGTACCACAATGTTCATTGCAGCTCTATTTACAATAGCCCGGAGATGGAAACAACCTAAGTGTCCATCATCGGATGAATGGATAAAGAAGATGTGGCACATATATACAATGGAATATTACTCAGCCATAAAAAGAAACGAAATTGAGCTATTTGTAATGAGGTGGATAGACCTAGAGTCTGTCCTACAGAGTGAAGTAAGTCAGAAGAGAAAGACAAATACCGTATGCTAACACATATATATGGAATTTAAGAAAAAAAATATCATGAAGAACCTAGGGGTAAGACAGGACTAAAGACACAGACCTACTAGAGAATGGACTTGAGGATATGGAGAGGGTGAAGGGTAAGCTGTGACAAAGCGAGAGAGAGGCATGGACATATATACACTACCAAACGTAAGGTAGATAGCTAGTGGGAAACAGCCGCATAGCACAGGGAGATCAGCTCGGTGCTTTGTGACCGCCTGGAGGGGTGGGATAGGGAGGATGGGAGGGAGGGAGACGCAAGAGGGAAGAGATATGGGAACATATGTATATGTATAACTGATTCACTTTGTTATAAAGCAGAAACCAACACACCATTGTAAAGCAATTATACTCCAGTAAAGGTGTAAACAAACAAACAAACAGTAGCATTGCAGGAGGCCAAAGCATGAAGCTCAGAAAAGTCTACATTAGCATCATATTTGCAGTGTGATAGAAGGCCATAGCAACCACAAAAATAACTAAATACCCCCTTTTTTTGGATAACCAATACAATAGCCCCACTTTTAGACTACTGTTTTGTAGATAAAATTTATTTAAAAATCCAATCACTAAACTGCCATGATTTCTTCACAGCATCTAATAGGTAACCATCTCTCCTTTATTTAATCCCTCCTTAAAACCCTCTACCACAATCTTAAATCTTAGAAGAGGCGTCCCCACTCCAGCTTTCTTGGGGTATCCTCTGGGGTGTACTTTCTTTGCTATATCAAACTCAATAAACCTAATTTTATTTTAAAAAAAAAAAGAGTAAATCCTATTTGAGATTGGACATATCACACTCCCTCTCACATCACAGCAGTGCTATAGATGGCTAGCCCCCCAGCTGTCACTGCTGAGGGTCTGGGGTTGCCTTGGTTCTGCTCTTTTCAAGGCCTGGTTGTTCTAGTTCCTTAGATTTGATGAGCTTCCCTTGTATCCTTCAGATAAATTCCATTTCTCCTCAACATAGCTAGCTTTGGTTTCTGTTGCCTGTACACCCTCCCCCAAATTCTTTTTTTTTTTTTAATACATTTATTTATTTTTGGCTGCATTGGGTCTTCGTTGCTGGGCACGGGCTTTCTCTAGTTGCAGTGAGCGGGAGCTACTATTCGTTGCGGTGCGTGAGCTTCTCATTGTGGTGGCTTCTCTTGTTGCAGAGCACGGGCTCTCGGCTCGTGGACTTCAGTAGTTGTGGCACATGGGCTCAGTAGCTGTGGCTCACGGGCTCTAGAGCATAGGCACGGTAGTTGTGGTGAATGGGCTTAGTTGCTCCACGGCAAGGTGAGATCTTCCCAGACCAGGGCTCGAACCCGTGTCCCCTGCATTGGCAGGTGGCTTCTTAACCACTGCGCCACCAGGGAAGTCCCCTCCCCCAAATTTTTAAAAAATTTTTTATTGAAATATAGTTGATTTACAATGTCATATTAGTTTCAGGTATACAGCATAGTGATTCAATATTTTTACAGATTATAATCCATTAAAAGTTATTACAAGATAATGGGCATAATTCCCTGTGCTATACAGTATATCCTTGTTGCTTGTCTATTTTATACATAGTAGTTTGTATCTCTTAATCCCACAACCCCAAAATTCTTAAAATAAAAGTTCCCTTTGAAGAGTTTGACCCTCCATATTCCTGAGGAAAAGGTAGTCGGTGAGGATGCTTGAATGTTCCTTGTACACAGAACACCATGTTGGCCTCTGCAGAGGAGGAAAGAGTGAGGGGAAGGCACCAAGCTCACCCTCATGGAGTTTCCAATGTAAGAGTCCTCCTGGCTCAATTTGCTGCCTCCATTTTCCCTTGATTTGTAGACTGGTAACTAAAGAGAATTCTGCCAAGTCAATACACTTTGAATTATTCCTAATTAACTTGAATTCTAAGACCATGTGTCATCCTTGGCTTTACCGGGAAAACCCACAAGCAGATCTGATTCTTCACTACTTGCCTAAGGTCATTCATATCCTTGAAAGATAAGGACCTAAAAGTCACTTCTCTTTCTGAGTATCCTACAGCCCAAAAGGGATCTAATGCTTTTCCTTCCTTGTGACTTTTAAGACTTACTTATTCATTCTCTCTCTCTCTCTCTCTCTCTCTCTCTCTCTCTCTCTCTCTTTAACCCCTTTTAGAATTCAGGTAATATAAGAAAAAACATTCATCTTACTGATCGTGTCTTTCACTTTCACTTTTACTTTTACTTGGGAGGGGAGGGTTTACAGGAGACCTGAGAGTGAACTTCTTTTTTAGAAGGATTATGAGACCCTGAAAGAAATTTCATGGTAAAGCAGAGGGGAATAGGAAGAGGGCTAGAGACACTTGCATGCCAGCTGCTTTTAATTTCAGGATTCAAACAACCCTGTGAAGTAGACATAGGTATTCTCATTTTACAAATGAGGACACAGAGGCCTGGAGAGGTGAAGGAGGATGCCCAAGGTCACAGAGCCTTAATTCCAGTCCAGGCTTGTTGTCATTCACTCTCCTGCTTTTTCTACTACATGCCTGCTTTTCCAAGCAGAAACCAATGGAAGCTGAGTTGAGGAGTTGGGGGTGGGTGGTGTCATGCCCTTTATTTACAGTCATTAGAAATGATAACTCCACGGTCTCCCATGGCTACCAAGATGAGCCTATTTCAATACTTCTCCCAAAGCAAATTTACTTTAAAGTTGTCTCTGTGATATCAATAAATGTTCCACAAAAAAAGAGGCATTCCCTCAGTAAATAAGGTTCGAACTAATTTCTTTACTACTGTACATCTCTGAATCTTTAGTATATTTCAAATGAATCTCCAAGGGGAAGATATAGTGTGATATTAGCTGTGGTCCACCTTAGGCTGCCATAACAAAGAGACTCTAAACTACAAGGGCCAAAGTAGAAGTTAATTTCTCTTTGATTTATCAATACAGAGAGTGGCCCAAGTCTCTTCCAGTCTCAACACATGGCTTCCAAGATGGCACCAGTGGTTACCATTTCTCAGGCAGGGGAAATCGAAAGAGAGAGAGTTTAGGGCAAGAGGTTTTCCCTTTAAGGAGATAACATGGAATTACACCATCGTTTGCGCTCACATCCCACTGGCCTGAACTCAGCCAGATGGACACAGATATAAAGGAAGCTAAGAGATGCAGTCTCTGGTTAGGTACTCAAGCATCAAGCCAAAACTCAGAGCGTTCTATCACCAAAATGCAAAAAGAGAATAAACACCACAGGAAAATTAACAGTTTCTCATTGTCCCCAAATTTATTTACTCACAAAACTCTTCTTTTATGCAATGTTCCTCAGGACTGGTACTTCATTAAATACTTTGTCTGGCAGGATAGGATAGTTAATGGTGCAGGAAAAACCAACCTCAAACCTCAGGAGTTTCAAAGAACGTCAGTTTAGTTCTCATTCGACCAAGTGTCCGTAGTGGGTTTAGGGATAAGAAGAGAGGGTCTGTTCTTCTCTGTGAGAAGGTTGCTGGAGGAGCTTCATCTAGAACAGTCCTGATTGCCAGGGCAGAAGGGCAAAGAGTGTGGATGAATCATACACCACCACATCTAAACCTGAGGAAATCGACATAGCGCCTGATGGTTTCTTGTAGTGTTCCTCACATGCTTCTCTCTCAAGCCAGGCCTTTACTCCTAGAATTGAGCAGGCTTAGACAGATCCACCTGGTTCCCCCGCAGTGTTCCTGAGTCTATTGAGGAGAAAGGGGTCCCCTTCTGTCTCCTTTGCCCCGATCTTCCACCATGCTGTGCCAGTTGGAGCACCAAATACAAGCTCTGGATGATTGTGGTAACTGGCAAAAATGTCTCCATATCCTACTCTTCCTATATCTACACTCACACTCTCAAGAGGCAGAGACTATTTCTCCAGCCCTTGAATCTGGTCTGGGCTTGTGACTTGCTTTGACCAATGGGATGAGGCAGAAGTGACACCATGCCAGTTCTGGGCCTCAGGAGCACTTGGACACTTCCGCTCCCTTTCCCTCGGAAGGCTGCCTTCACTATGGGATCAGTATATGATCATTGTGTGATCAAGTCCCTGGAGGAGTCATCTGCTGGAGGATAACAGGTCACATGGAGTAGAAACGAGCCATCCCAGCTGAGGTCACTCCAGATAGGCCCATTCCAGCCACCCCAGCAGCTGTCTGCAGATACATGGCTGAGCCCAGCTGAGCCAAGTTCAGATTGATGACCCACAGCTAGATAAATGGTTATTGTTTTACATCACTAAGTTTGGGGTAGCGTGGGGCATATGAAAGCTAACTGACATAGTGATTTAAGCAGAAAAGGAATTGATCAAAAGGTTGTATCCCCTGAAAAAAACAGGGCACTGTGAGGCTTAAAGGCTGTGCCCAGAATGACACAGTAGAACTGGGCTGGCACAGAACCACTGTACCTGCTGCTGTGGACACCAGCACTGAGACCATACTGTGACCCAGGACCGGGGACCCTGGTAGCGGCCACTGGGACCACTGTCCTCAGGAAAGTGGATGGAGCTCTTTTTTTTGTTTGTTCTGTATTTTTTTGCGGTACGCAGGCCTCTCACTGCTGTGGCCTCTCCCGTTGCGGAGCACAGTCTCTGGACGCACAGGCTCAGTGGCCATGGCTCACGGGCCCAGCCGCTCCGCGGCATGTGGGATCCTCCCAGACCGGGGCACGAACCCGCGTCCCCCGCATCGTCAGGTGGACTCTCAACCACTGCTCCACCAGGGAAGTCCTGGATGGAGCTCTTATTGCTGCCACCCGTCCCCAGAATTAGCTCACATACAGGCAAGATATTCTATAAAATATATAACACACAAAGGAAAGGGCAGTGAACCAACAAAGCAAGAAACCTGGAGCTAGAGTCCAGGAAGCCCCCAGTGCTGCTAGACATTAACCCTTTAGTAGCTGAAAGGGAGAGGTTTAGCACAGAAATCCTGGGGCAGGAGCCAGGGCCCTTGGGCAACATCTCTTTACCAACCATTACAAAGCATTCGAAGTTTTAACAACTAGTAATGCCATACCAGTGCACACCACATTCCCCTGCTAACTCAGTCTCTGGCAAGGAGACTAGAATTGGATGCTTGGATTAGATTAATCAAGATCCACCCCCATCTTGGAGAAGTGGGGTTACGGTCACCTTTTCCGGGCCACTCAGTAGGTGAACAAAAGAATAAAATCAGGACTCTGCCAACAAGGAAGGAGGTGAGAAGGGAAGATGAATTGGCAAAAACAATTATTAGTGTCTGTGACACACCACGATCCACTCCTCATTGATAAGGTGGAGTGACAGATGCAGGACAGGGCAGCTCAAGGCCCAAGAGTTGGATCATTCGTGTACCCTGGAACATAGCAAGGGTCACAGAGGCCCAGGGTCACCACTGTCCCGGTCTACCTGTATCAGGGGTTTCCCAAGATGTGGGACTTTCCGTGCTAAAGCCGACAAAGCCTGGGACAGGTTGGTCACCCCATGGCAAGGGCCACTGGTCCAAGATCTGCATGAAGTTACTTAAGCAGAGTTAGAAAGGACCAGAAAGGTCGAGTGCCTTGACCGAGATCACACTGCTAATTCATTCATTCTTTTTCTTCAGTTAGTCACACATTCAATGTCAATTACGTTTTACAATTCTGTGATTGTTTTTCTTACAATTCTATGGTTAAGGCTCTGTCTAGGATTGGGGAATCCAATTCACCCAACGATTTCAATTCAACAGAAAGAACTGAGGTCAGGAATACCAAGGCAGCTCCGAAACATGAAAGAACATCAAATTAACCTAAAGCAGCTGTAGCATCACTTCTGTTCTTTTTCCCTTCGGTAATTTGTTTTGCAGGTTGCATTTATATATAAAAATCAGGCTTCAGATTTCAGGATAAGCCCAGGAAAAACAAGAACTAGGAAAGATGATTTCTTGTTTCCCTTTACAGCGATCCTCTATAATCAAAGCACTTCCGAACCCTCCACCCCATTAAAAAAAAAAAAAAAAAAAATGCTTGTGTCTGCATTTTTCCCCTCCGACAGAATGTTGACTTTCTTCTCTTTGTTTTGACACTTTCACTTCCTTTGCTGCAAGGTGAAGCGGGCACCAGATTCAGGGTGCACAAGGCTCTCTCTGCAGTGTTTGATTTCACTCAAGCCTCCAAGAAGAACCCGTACTAAGAGTTTCTCTTTAACATGATTGGTCTGCTCCATCCAGCGTTGTTGAGGTGAGTGAATCCTCTAATGAATTCTTGATGTCACATTGGCCATAAAAATATGTAATATGGTTTAGTTCGTGATTTATGAATCAGTAAATTGCTTTTTGCCACTGCCACTTCAAGGCGTGATAAACTAACCATTTCTTCTGCCAGTTCAGTCTCCACCCAGGAGTGTTCTGGTCACATTGCCTCCTCTCTGATGCGGCCTTAAATTACTCAGCAGAGACTGAGGCAGGCTTCAAAGGATGAGGTTTCTACGCTTTTCCTGCCTTCAAGCCAACAGCACTGCTTCGTAGGCCCTGTCCCATCTCCTCGTGATTTTCTAACTCCATACTTTCTTTCACTTACCTAGCAGAGAAACACAAGTTTTCTGGAATCAAAGACATCTCTATTCCCTCTTGGTAGTTTAAATTTTAGATGTTTCCTTTTTAATAAGGTCCTTCAGAAATGCATCTGTCAGTAGGTGATACTAATCGAGTTCCTGGTTTATTTGAAAGCTGCAGCTTTCTCTCAGTACAAGGTTGGGTTCTGCTGACGATACAGAAGGGCCTGCAATGTACTTGGTATCCTCAAAATTGTAATCTAATTAAGAGACAAGAGTAGCATTCATTCATACATACATTCAGGACACAACAATTGAGTGCCTACTGTATACTGGGTATTTGGGAAAACATTCAAGGGGATTCCAAGCTCTGAGCTCTCCCCCCAGGGCAGGGGTTGGGGATGGAGTTATGACAAAAGGGTCACAAATCCACAGATACCACAAGCATTGCCTGCACATTTTCATTCTCTTCTTATCCATGCCTTTATTTGACAAATATCTACTGAGTGCACATATACATGCCTGGTGGAATAATGACTCAGATATGTCTGTGTATTTTCTAAAAGCATTTGGATGCAGTTGTAATGGATTAAGTATAAACCCATTTAAAGGGTTTTCTGAATTTGTAATATCCTTTTGTCATTGAGTATTTTCTCAGTCAATGGTTGCCAGAAGTTCATTATTGTCGTGGAACTGCACAGAAAGAGTTAACATTTAAAAAATGTTTCCTTATACCAGAAAAGGTGGGGACTTCTGAACGAGAAGGCTATCACAGGGTACATAGTAATACCAGGTGCGGGGTTTGTAGGAGATCAGCCAGGAGTCTACAGGCAAAAAACCAGGGAGATGTGGGGAGAAACAGAGGAGACATCAATCCTCTGTTTAAGCAACCCTGAACCATGTCAGTGTGTGGCCTGAAAAGGACAGTACTCTAAATAATGCATATAGTCCTTTTAAAATGATTTAATTATTTTATATAATTAGTATATATTATACATAACCAATAAATAAACCCAGAACATCCAAATCTTTGCCTCACTGAACAATCCTGATTATTTAGCTCCATTTCTACAGTTTAAGTTTTTCAAAAGCAAAATATACTATAATTCTCTATGCCCATGGTTCTTTATACTTTTCCAAGTGCTTTCCCTACATATTGTTTGAAGGAACATCATCAAGTCTGTGAAATGTGGAAAGGACAGAAATCATTATTCTCATTCCTTTGTTTTTCCTTCCAGTTTTATTGAGATATAACTGACATGTAGCACTGTGTGAGTTTACACTGTACAGCATGATGATTTGACTCACATACGTCGTGAAATGATTATCACAATAAGTTTAGTGAACATCCGTCTTCTCATTCAGATGCCACGTTAAAGAAATAGAAAAAAAATGTTTCTCCTTGTGATGAGATCTCTGAGGGTCTACTCTCTTAACAACTTTCATACCTAACGTACAGCAGTGTTGACCGTATTTATCATGTTGTACGTTACATCCCTAGGACTCATTTATCTTCTCACTGGAAGTTTGCAGCTTTTGACTGCCTTCATCCAGTTCCCCCTCCCCACCCCACTTCCCACCTTTAGTAACCACAAACCTAATCTCTTTTTCTATGAGTTTGCTTGTTTGTTTGTTTTTGAAGTTTAACTGACCTACAGCACTATGTTAGTTCCTATTCGTACAACATAGTGATTCGATACTTCTATACATTTCAAAATGATCACCATAATTAGTCTAGTTACCATCTGTCACCATACAAGGATGCAACATAATTATTGACCATATTCCCTGCACTGTACACATTATCCCCATTTCACAGATGAAGTTAGAGTGTTTAAGAATAGGCAAAGAGTTATGTAGATACAAAATGGGCAAGGGTTAGCTAGGTAAAATGTCAGGAAAATAGATTACGAATAAACTTAAAATGATCTTGGGACAGGGGCCTCCCTGGTGGCTGCAAGGTTGAGAATCCTCCTGCCAATGCAGGGGACACAGATTCGAGCCCTGGTCCGGGAAGATCCCACATGCCGCAGAGCAACTAAGACCGTGCGCCGCTACTACTGAGCCTGCACTCTAGAGCCCTCTAGCCACAACTACTAAGCTCGTGTGCCACAACTACTGAAGCCCGCACGCCTAGAGCCCGAGCTCTGCAACAAGAGAAGCCACTGCAATGAGAAGCCTGCACACTGCAATGAAGAGTAGCCCCCCCTCGCCGCAACTAGAGAAAGCCCTTGTGCAGCAACGAAAACCCAATGCAGCCAAAAATAAATAAATAAATAAATAAATTGATAAAAGACAAAAAAATGATCTTGGGACATGTAATCCAGAATATGGGAAGGAGGGGGCAAACTAAAATCTCATTCTTCTACTGGTCATCATCCGAGTTCTAACTAAGAATGCCACACTCACTTTAAATGCCAATCTCTTAAAATTAAAGTAGAGACACTTTAAGAGGATGCCGGAAAAAAAAGGAACAAAAAATATTTTTGTAAAAATGGGAAAAAAGTCTAGAAAAGAAGCCCAAGAAGCAGAGTGACGTACGACAGGAAAAATCAAGGGCAACCGAGTGAGATTCCAGCTGGCTGAATGGGGTTCAATCAGTGCGTCACTTCTGTTAACTGTACTTTCAGGGAACCATAATTCATGTGGCCTTAAAAAAATCCTGAAGATTAAACTATATTGGGTCTCAGTTTAGGCAATGCGTATTTAAGTGAAAGGCAGCACTGTCAAAAGAATGGGTTTAGGTTTGAATTTTGCTTTCAGCGCACATTAGCCAGCAGGCGGTTACTTAATACTTAATCTCTGTGAACTTCAATTTTTGTCATCTCTCAGTGAGTGTGATAATACTTCAGTTGCATAGCTGTTTCAAGGATTCGAGATATTGTATGCAAAGCACCTAGTAGTGTACCCAGGACACAGCAGAAACTCAAGCAGGGGGAGCTGGTGTGTCGGCTGGTGGTGCTGCCTTAAATTAATGAGTTCTCATGGCCTGAGTACTAGACTTTGAGTAAAGACCTGGGTTTGGGTCCTGACTCTTTCACTTAGTAATTGTAAGATGAAATATTGTTCAAGGAATTTAGGTTTATTCATCCTGAATCTCTTCACTTATAAATATTTAAATTCTTTTTTTTCTTTTTAATATTTATTTGGCTGTGCCGAGTTTTAGTGGCAGCACGCAGGATCTAGTTTCCTGACCAGGGATCGAACCCAGGCCCTCTGCATTGGGAGCACACAGCCTTAACCACTGGACCACTGGGGAAATCCCTCTTATAAAAATGAGTATAATTTCTCTTCTTATTTTTAGTTTGAGGTTCAAATGAAATGATAATGTGAAATAGTTTTTAAATATAAATGTCATATAAAAATAGAATTTCATTGCTATCAAGTCTTCGAAAACTCATCATCTAGGTTAAAACAGACATGTCACTGTATGTATAACAAAGGTATCACCATAAAATAGGAATACAGGTAGAATTCTACCTACGTTTTTAGAAGTCCGGATAACAACGACAACCAAAAAAAAAAAAAAAGAAAACGCTCAAATCACAAGAAATTTTTATTAGCATAAAGGGAAATTTCTCAGTTTTAAGGATAAGGAAACATTTGAACAGGCGTACATGGGTCACCATGGACTGTCCATCCCTAGGGTGGCATCACAAAGGATGAACAGCCATCTGTCCTGGGTAATTTATCAGAGAATCAGAGTCCTAAAGCTCCAGAGAGACCAGAGATAATTCAGCCCACCCTCCTTATTTGACTGAAGAGGAAACTGAGACCCAGCGAAGTGAAGTTACTCAATCAACAGGACATCACTGAGGGGGCCCGAGGGGATGAGCCTGCCACCTGCCTCTGCCCTTAGCTTCTGCTCAGTGTTTTCCAGGACTACACTGTGGCTTCTGTTCAGATGCCTACCCCACTGGCTTTAAAATCTCCGCATCTGGTAAATGGGAAGGACCGGGAAGCAAATTTCAAGCTGTCTCCTAAACTAGAGGAGAAAATCGCCCTAGGATGTCCCCGGGTAGGGCAATGAGGGGCTGAAAATTAACATCTTGAAGTTCCTCCCATCCGTGTGCATTCATGACATCATCCAGGAAACATTTAAACAACATAGATGGAACGAAATATCTTGCCAGGTGGTAGCTTGTGATATATACAGACAGCCCCTGACTCACAAAGAAAGACTACAGAGATCCCATACATACAAACAGCTGCTGCCACCCGCCTGGTCGCCTCCACCTTGCAGCTGCCACGGGCTGTGTGAAAAAATTAA
Organism: Orcinus orca; assembly: GCF_937001465.1. Taxonomy (NCBI): domain Eukaryota; kingdom Metazoa; phylum Chordata; class Mammalia; order Artiodactyla; family Delphinidae; genus Orcinus; species Orcinus orca. Next base: position 102,392,861 of record NC_064562.1, on the reverse strand, counting down.
AAAAGAAAGAAAGGGAATAGAAAAAAACTTGGACCACTTGCAGATTCGGCACATTCAGAGGCAGAGGAAGGGAAGAAGCTGTGGAAACAGGAACCACGTAAGGGAATGGACTCTCAGGATAAATTTTCAGCCATGGATGATCTAGCAGCAGTCCATGCTCCCTTTGCCCTGAAAAAATCTCCTCCCGGGAATGACTGTCCTCTCCCATCCATGCTGTCAGAAATTTTATCAATGTAGCATTTTGCCTCAAAGCCTTTTTGGAAGAAGGAAGGCAGTTAATAAATAATAATTAATTTACCATTAAATTCTCTTTCAAGAATCACTTGCCTTTATAACAGTTAATAATAAAAGTATCTACCTCATGGGATTGCTGCAAAGATAAAGTCAATCAAGTCCTTAGCACTGTGACATAACACTAAGTGTTTTTAAAGTATTAGCTCTCAGGAATTCCCTGGCGGTCCAGTGATTAGGACTCCACACTTTCACTGCGGAGGGCGCTGGTTCAGTCCCTGGTTAGGGAACTAAGATTCCCACAAGCCGCCTGGTACGGCCAAAAAAACCAAAAGAACAACAACAACAACAAAAACCACGGACTTCCCTGTTGGCACAACGGTTAAGAATCCACCTGCCAATGCAGGGGACACGGGTTCAAGCCCTGGTCCGGGAAGATCCCACGTGCCGAGGAGCAACTAATCCCGTGTGCCACAACTACTGAGCCTGTGCTCTAGAGCCTGTGCTCCGCAACAAGAGAAGCCACAGCAGTGAGAAGCCTGCACACGGCAACGAAGAGTAGCCCCCACTCGCCGCAACTAGAGAAGGCCCACGCTCAGCAACGAAGACCCAACGCTCCAAAAATAAATAAATAAATTCTTAAAAAATGTTTAAAAACAAAAAACGGGGTATTAGCTCTCTTTATAACTACAGCTATTCCCATTTTGCAGATGAGACAACTGAGGCTTAGAGAAGTTGAATTACTTTCCCTAGGCCACATAACTTAGAAGTAGAATCAGTATTCAAACCTAGGTCTGTCTCCAAATCCTACAATTTTAACGACTGTGCTATAAACTGTCACGTGCTTAGCACTGGGGGTGGGGGTGAGGTGGCAGTGGAGGGATATTAGAGGCTATCATTCACAGATTAGCAAGAATTGAGTTAATTCTTGCTAATCTGTGAATTTCCTCCTGGACATCAACTGTGCTCTCCTGCATTCAGGAAACAGGAATTTTGATCGGCAAGGGGGTCAAGTAGGTTATTTGGGGAAAGAACAGAGAAGACTTGGGCAAGGGACCACAGCTTGACATTGAGTAGGAAGCCTGGAGACAGTGATGACCATAGATGGGAGATATAGAAAAAAAGAGCAGTTTGTGGGGAGTCAAAGATGAACTATGACCCATGTGAAATTTCATCTAGGTCTGACCCAGGAAAGAGAGGGAAAGATTTCTATCTCCGCGTGGACCTCTCGCTCCACCCACGGCTACGCATAACTTATTAGTACTCTTGGTAGACTAGGAGAAAGGTTAAGTAAACTCATGTGGGCTGGTTGGAAACACAAGGCTTCCATTCCCATAATGCATTTCTTTAGGGAAATGTGTGCTGAGTTCCAAACAAATGACTCGTAATTTAATACAATACGTGTACACTTCGGGTCTTCGCGGGCTGGGCGCTGTGCTGGGTGCTGGGAATACCAAAGGAAATATAAGGCAAGGCCCTTGGCTTTGAGTAGGCTGGAGCCCTGTAGGGGAGAGACGTGTAAGCAACCAAGGGACAACGTGCTGAGTGTAATAGGAGAGGTGTGTACAAAGCGCCTTGGAGCACAGAGCAAGGCGGCAGCGAAATTGCTTTTAAATCAACTTTTAGCATCCAACTCCCCTGCAAGTTGGGAACTGCATGCAATGCATTAGAAGTTATGGGAAGGACGCTCTTACCATTTCATTCTGAACGCACTCTTTCTTCAACAGAACTGTTGCCTGCTGTTCTCCTGGCAAGTGGTGGTATCAATACCTGTTGTTTTATTCGTTTCGTTTTTCCTAAGAGGTTAGAAAGGGAGGGAGGGGGGTTGCATGGACTCTGACCTCAGCCTGCTCTGTTTTAAATCTGACTTTCACTTACCAGCGATATGACCTTGACTTTACCTCTCTCAGTCTTAGTTTCCTTATCTGTAAAATGGGGCCAATAAAAACACCCTCTTTATAGAGTTCCTGGGAGGACTAATGAGCTAATACGTGCAAAGTGCATGTTCCAGAATGGAGTAAACGTCTCACTAAATCTGCCTATTGTTAACTGGGTGATAGATAGGAATTTCTGGCTTCAAATAACTTCATGAAGTTATTCAAGAACTGTGTTTCTGAAAGAGTTTTAAATGATACACAGATGAGCATTTTAAATTTTTAATAGCATATGTTTATCTTCATATGTTAAGGGGGAAATATATATAGCACATCAAATCCTACATTTAAAGATATTCTTTCTTAGGATGAATTAAAAATTTTAGAAAGTATATTAAGTTAAAGAAAACGATTTAGTAAGTAACAGTCAATTGTTACATCACCTCTTCCAAAATAAAAATAACAAGCTGACTGTGATCCTTAAGTAGAGACTAGAGATAGAGGTCTCCCTTCAAATTTTTCTTTTCCTTTTCCTTTTTTTTTTTTCCTTTTGCACTGGGCATGGCTTGAATTAATTTTATTTTTCTTAACTTTAAATAATATATGTTAAAGTGTTGTCTAAATTTTTTAAAGGAGGGATGGGGAAAATGTGGCAGAGGTTAGGACCACTCTTCGTGTGTTTTTTTCACCATAATGAAATTGAAAACTTTCTTCTGGGACTCTGGGTAAAGGCAGCCTTTTCTAGTGCCCAAACTAAAGAGAAAGCACATCTGAATAGTAGAAAGAATGCCTTCTGCATGCCCACACTTTCTTGGCCCCGATTTCAATCCTGGTGGAAAAATTCCCTGAAGCTGACGACAGCTGAGCTCCTCACCCGGAATTCAGACGATCAGAAAAGGAAAATGACACCCTGAGGTTGTGGGGGCACTGGAGCAGCCTGCGATGCACACAAAGGCCAGAGTGTGACCTGCCACCTGTCCATCTCCACCCCATGAGCCGGGGGGAGCTGAAGTCAGAGGGGATTCGAGTTTGGGGGTGGAGCCACAGAAAGGAGCAGAAGGACGGGCCACTGTCAGCTCTACCCCGGGTTTCCCCCGAGTCACAGTAAGGCCCCTGGGGCACGCAGTCCCCTTTACCCCTTCTTTGTAAAAATCACCTCCAGGAAAGTCCCTCTGTCTAACACAACAGCTGGCCTTTGAAGCCTATGAATGGTCATGCCTAGCTGGGGTTTCCCTGGGGTCAGCATCCCCATCTGGGCGCCTCATGGCCCCAAGGTGTCACCTCCTCTGACAGGCTTGCAGAGAGCAAGCAGAGTGTGTTAAAGGCACACAGGACCAAGGGACACAGCCTTCATGTCTTCTGCCTTCTCTTACTCTTCCCGTGGAGATGTCCCCCCTCTAACTGAGCATCCTCACCTTTCTTCCTTCCTGGTCACAGAGTCTTTATTTCCCCTGCCATGAAGGTGGGAAGCAACGAATCATGCAGCCCTCCCTGGGAGAGGAAGGTACAGAGGAAAGAGTACTCATTGAGCCATGGTCAGGGGCTTTCAGATAAATCCCTCTATTTTGGCCACAAGAATAGGGTTGTCAGGTACAATGCAGGACACCCAGTTAATTGGAAGGTCAGATAATAAACAAATAATTTTTTAGCAATTAGTATGTCCTGTGCAATATTTAGGACATACTAATAATACTAAGAAAATATTTGTTGTTTGTCTGACCTTCCAATTTAACTGGGTGTCTATATTTTCATTTGCTAAATTTAGCAACCCTACTCAAAAACAACCCCATGGGGCTGGCATTATTATTCTTATTTTAAACGTGGGGAAAATAAACTTTCGAGAGACTAAGGAACTTGCCCAAAGCCACAGTGCTTGCAAGGTGACAAGAGTAGAGATGAGATTTCAACCCAGACCCATCAATTTCAGGACCCTTGCCGGTTCCATACCACGGATCCAGGCCTTAACCGAAAGGGATAGATGGGATGCTAGTGGAGGAAACTGTGGCTTCTCTAAGGAGTCTGGGGGATTCTTGGATTCTGGCTCAAAATGTAGACAATTACTCAATAAACAGTGGGTGGATATAATAAACTGAATTATTGCCATGCTTGGTAGCTAAAAGACTTGGCTCCTTTCCTAAAAATCCTCCTAAGACTTGTTCCTGAGTCCCAGCTCAAGTCCTTCAACATTACCCTTCAGCGCCTGGAGGGAGCGCTTCACCCCATGTGCACAGGCAGTGGTAGATGAGGTCATGGGACACAGCTCCAAGAGAAGCTTTGAGTCGTGTTACATCCATTTCACACATGGAGGAAACCCACAGGCCTGAAGGAATTGCCTGGCCCAAGGAATAAACCAGTCCCCTCTTGGCCGGACAACCTTGAAAGCTCAGCGTGTGCAGTCCAGTAGCCTTGCTTGAACCAAGCTGCCTCACCCGAACTTGAAAATATCTGTCTGCATGTCCCTCAGGGTTGTTTTAAGGAAGCAGAGGCCGTGGGGATAAGAAGAGGGAAGGGGGGTCCTGCGAGAACTCTTTCTCACCCAAAGATGAGGTTGATCAGCCGATTCAAAGTTCCTTCAGCCTCATTTCTTTCTTAAATTAGTAAAGCTCTATGAATCTGCAGACAGGAATCCAGACAGAATGCATGTAGCTCATAGGTGCCCACAAACCTCCGGGTCACCAGGGAAATTGCTGTGGCTCTGCGCACAGGGGCACGTCTCACCCTCCTCAACTTAAACCCCAGCCTTTTCTTCCAGATCCTCACTGGAGGAGCCTTAGGAGGACAGAGGGTAGTAAGGGCCAAAAAAAAAAAAAATGGTATTGAAAGAAAACTTGGACCCAAATCTGCAGCCACCAGGGAAGTTGACTACCTTATAATCATTTTATTTTCTGACAATCAAAGCAATAAATGCTCATCATGGAAACATTTGAAGATGCTGAAAAGGATAAATAAACAATAAAAACTACCCATAATTCCATCATGCAGAGCTATAACCTGTCCTAAATTTATGGTGTATTTCCTAAGGGTCTCTGTCCATACAATAAATGTAATTGGTCTCATACTTCATATATGACTTTATTTCCACTTTTTTTAACCTGACAAATCATAGACACTTCTCTCAACATTGTTAAAGACTCTCCAAAGAATCTTTGTAGCTTTTGATGAATTCTTAATGGGCGCATTGAAAATGGCCATAGGTAATTTAATTATTCTCGTCTTGCTAAACATTTAGAGCGTTTCTAGTGTTGTCCCTAATAGAAATAGCATAGCAGTCAACAACTTCACATACTTTTTTTTTTTAATTTTTATTGGAGTATAGTTAATTTACAATGTTGTGTTAGTTTCTGGTGTACAGCAAAGCGATTCAGTTATATAGATGTATGTATACATATTCTTTTTCAGATTCTTTTCCATTATAGGTTATTACACGATATTGAGTATAGTTCCCTGTTCTGGACAGTAGGTCCCTGTTGGTTTCACATACATTTTTATCAGACTCTTTGCACCTGTTCCCTCTCGTCTAGAATCTACTGTAAAATGGCATCCGATCCGACCCAAAGATATGTGTCTTATCATGTTCTCTGCTTTACCACGCTCTACAAAGAGCACAATGTCTTCCAGAGGCCCCACCAGCTGAACTCGTTGGAGAACCACTGTGGTCAATTACAGAATAAGAATGACCTGGTCCCTTGTCACATGAAAGGGGTTCCTACACAGCAGGGAGGCTCAGCTCTCCCCAACCCCGCCTCCCTTAAACTCAGACCATGGTTTACAAGAGAGAGACAGAAAAGGAGCAAGAGACAGACAGAGGAAGAGACAGAGAGAGAGGGAAAGAATCCCAAGGACAATTTTCAGACAAACTACCACACGATGTAATTCCACCAGGAACATGACGATAAAAGTCCTCAGAACTGTGCCACTTGGTGTTTTTACAGAACCATTGCTTGCTGATTCAGTTAATGATAATGTTGGGTTCCAAATTTCCTCTAAAAGGGAGTCTTAAGTGTTCTCAACTTGGACAGGGCTGGCTTAAAAATAAACAAATAAGTTATATAAGTCCAAATGTTGGAGGATCAGGTTTTGGAAGTCAAGACTCTGGTGTAGGATTAAAGGGGCCCGCCTCACATCTTGCGGTTGGGCCTCACGTGCAGCCTGCAGGGTGGAGCAGCAAGGAAGCATTCCAGCTGTCCCCGAAATCCAGCTTCTAATTTGAGCACCAACACCCACAGGAACTCATGCACAATGTACCCTATGGCTCCTAAGAGACATTCACGGTGCTTAAAAGACAGTGAAGAGAAACAAAAAAGCAAGCACAACCACTGGTAGATGATGACAAACTTCGTTTCCTTTACTCTCTTCCAATGTTAGATGTTTTGAAAGGCTTCTTTGTGCGATTCAGGAGCTGTCATCTTCCGCCTGAGAGTTGGCTGCTTCTGGGTGGGAAGTGAAGTGGTTACTATGGTTTGCCTTTTGAAAGTTTTTAAGGCTCCTCCTGGAAGAAAGATGTCAGATTCCCCCAAAGTTACCAATGTGGATGGACCCCGCTTTGAGTCCAGCTGTGGGAGCCACTGCAAGGGACAAAAGAAGCCCAATGCTCTGATGGGGTCCAGATCCTCCTTGCACTCCTTGAGCGAGTGATGTGAATATGTGAGATGTCACAACTGAGTTCATTCATTCACATATTTATGTCACATAATTATTAAGAGATAAGTAAGTGGGAGGCACTGAGAGTCCAAGGGTTAAAAGATAAAGGAGAATAGGGCCTACCCTCAACTTTCCTATTCTAGTTGAGGAGAATAAATGTGTTCACACATAGCCAGAAAATACTACAGAAATGCTACATACCATTACCAGTAATGATGGAGACCAGGGATCCACCGTGGACCAGGAATACAATGTAAAAGCATTGCTCAGTTCTAGCCAGTAACTGGCCTCCTGGAACCCAGTCCCAGTGCGGCTGGAACTTCAGATTTTCCAGAGGAGGAGAATGTGACTTTTCTGGAAAATACCCTGATTTTTTTTAAGTTGGCTAAATTTTTTAAACTATGCAAACTAAACTAAACGTACCTATAAGCTAGATCAGGACAGGTCAGGTGAACCTCTGATGCAGACTGCATTTGCTAATATGGACATAAACCTACCTTTATGGAAAAAAGCACTTTATACAAGTAATATATTTAATATGATCACATTTTTTGTTTTAAAACCATGCATTCACACATAGAAAAAAGATGGAAGGTGATATATTAAATGTTAAGAGTAGATATTCTGGATGGCAAGATTATAAGTGATTTTTCCCTTTGTTTTTCTGTTTTTAGTGAAATTTTTGCAATGAGCGTGCATGACTTCAATAATCAGAATTTTCAACAAAATTTTAAAAGTTTTTAAAAGGCCCAAGCGCTTTTAGATTAGTACAGATAAAATATTATGGAAAGGGCCACTGGTGGCGCAGTGGTTGAGAGTCCACCTGCTGATGCAGGGGACACGGGTTCGTGCCCCGGTCTGGGAAGATCCCACATACCGCGAAAAGGCTGGGCCTGTGAGCCATGGCCGCTAGGCCTGCGCATCCGGAGCCTGTGCTCCGCAACGGGAGAGGCCACAACAGTGAGAGGCCCGCGTATCGCAAAAAAAAAAAAAAAAATATATATATATATATATATATATATAAAATGAAAGCTTTAAAAACTAAGAAAAAGAATTAAATAAGAATAAGAATTAATGAAAATATTAAGAATAATAAAACCTGTGTAATAAGGCAATAAATTATGTACATTGGACATTTACAATGCTGCAGGAGGAGGGATACTCACAATGGGCTTTACAGGCATTATCTTATTCTTCACAACTTCTATGTAATGGTACTATTGGTGTTCCCATGCACAGGGGAAAGGATGAGGCTTAGAGAGGTTAAGTAACTTGCCCAAGGTCACAAAGCATCAGTAGCAGAGGGAGAATTCAAAACCCAGGTCATCTGCCTCCAGAGGCTGTGTTCACCTAACCTGAAGTAAGAGATCCCTAGAAGCAAAGTGAATGAGGAAGGCCAGGAAGATAGTGGTATTTGGTCTGGGCCTTGAAGACCCAGAAATAGTTCAACCCCTAGGTATAGAAAGGAAACAAAATCACCAAAAAAGGAGAGATGATACCAGGATGTAAAAGCTTTTAGTGCTAATCAAGTGAGTTTAGTAGGCTAGAGACAGTCAGGACAGTCCTACGTATTATACTAAACGCTGGGCTAAGGAATTAGACCTTATTTATAGTCAGTGGGATCCACTGACATTTCTAGTACAGGAATAAGACAGGTGTCATGCTAGGGCTGCCATTAACAAAATTGCACAGACTGGGTGGTTTATGCAACAGAAATTAAATTTCTCACAGTTCTGGAGGCTGAAGTCCAAGATCAAGGTGTCAGCAGGTTTGGTTTCTCCTGAGGCCTCTCGGCTTGGTTTGCAGGTGGCCACCTTCTCACTGTGTCCTCATATGATCTTTCCTCTGGTGTCTCACCTTCCTCTTCTTACAAGGACATCAGTCAGATTGGATTAGAGCCCTCCCTAACAGCCTCGTTTAAACTTATTTCCTCTGTAAAGGCCCTGTCTCCAAACAAAGTTACATTCTGAGGCACCGGAGGTTGGAACTTCAACTCATGAATTTGGCGGGGCGGGGTGGGGGGGGGTGGTGCGGGGCGGTACCCAACTCAGCCCATAACAAATGGTGTTGCAGAAAAAAGCACTGGACTTGGAGAGTCAGAAGCCCTGAGGCTGAATGCTGCCAACACCACTTATTAGGTGTGGGACCTTAGACAACATTAAAGCACTTTGCCCCTCCTTCGTAAAAAAAAAGTAGCTGATGTAGCTTATCTACACTACAGGGTTTTGGTAAGGTTCAAATGAAATAGTTAATGTATTTTTCATGTTTTCCACTGCCCATTTTAAACATTTAGGGCCCCTACTGCAACAAAAATGCGTTTACATTTGAATTTTAATCTGTAATTCTGAATTAATGAACATTTGTTGAATATCTATAATGTGGAACATGCTGGAATGGATGTGTTTCCCAGATCTCACTTAATTCTCAAAACTCCACTGGTCTGGAAACAGACCACCTCCTAATACAATCACCCTGAGGGTTAGGATGTAACATATGAATCGGAGCGGGGTGGGGTGCAGGGGGGCTACATATTCAGACCATAGCAATGATGTCATCTATTTTCCCCCCATTTTCTTCAGAACAAAAACAACCCAACATAAGCAGCAACCATCTCTGCTCTGGAACCCTAAAAACTTATCAGTGGAAAATGTGTTATTAATTGTTGCTGATTCCTCTCCTGATTTTCCTGCAGCTCTAACTCCATGTGGCCAATGCAATATCAGCATAAGGACATATCCAAAGAAGCACAGTCAAAATAGCCATAGGAAATTTTTTAAGTATATGTTTAACCTCTGATTTGCATCTCTCAAAACGAAATTAGAGAGGATCCAATTCCTAACCCCCACGGCAACTCTGATAATTCCTAAATTCTCCCAAACCCAATGCTGCTCCTTCCATGCTTTTCTTTGTACCCTTAGACCACAAAGATGATCTTCTCTTCTGACACTTCTCCTCAGTCTCCCAATTTCTTTATTATTTAATTCCTTTTCACAGGACAGTGGACAGGGAAGAATGAGGGCACAGGGTCATATTAATAATCGTCTATCCCATCACACACAGGTGTCTCTACAGCACTGCATATAGAGCCTGACCCTGGCATAGCTCTTTTTAAAGCAAAGCTAATTTTTCACTTCACTTCTATCTCTTGATGTTCCCAACAACTCAGACAACTAGAAGGCAATTTAATCTTTGCAGGGAAAAAATAAATGAGGTTTTGGGAAATTTTTCTAACAGATTTAAGGCTGGAAGGTGGCGGTAGTCACTGGCTGATCCTGGCATCTTTCTTACCAGGACTCATAGCCCATGATGCTTTATCCCCATAACAAACTGGAGTGGGGACTTGCTTCCAGCTCTGCAGTGCCCTATATAATATTAAGGATATTAAAATGTCCCAGAGTTGTCCCAAAGTAATTTTCACTTGCTGGGTATCTATTGGTAATAGATACCAATCGATCTCCAAATGCAGGACTTTTTTTTTAAAGATAGTTATATTGTCTGGGGGAGAGGAGGGATTGGTTTTTTTTCAGGAGAGGGTTGTATTTTTTAAGCGGTTTTCTTTTTGCAAAGTGGCAAACTTCCTAAGGTGTTTTTCATCCTCAAAGTTCTGGCAATCTTTTCTGACCCCTCTGCCTATGTCAAGTGGCAAACCCAATGGAAGTCATTTGGAAGGCAGGGGCAGATGGCCGAAAAGTGATTTGTCCCCTCAACTGCTCTGCCAGAGTAATTCGTTTTCCTCACTGATGTAAAGGAAACTGTAAGAGGGCTTTGCCCACTCCAAACCTCTGAAACGGGAGTTATGAGGTCGTATGGAGGAGGCCAGGAAAAATAGTTTTGGGGGATGATTTGATACTTTCTGAGGCCTTTTACTAGTGACCTGCAATACTAATTACCCAGCCTTTCTGTCTGAATAAGACATTTATATGATGATTCACAGTGTGGAAGCCAGCGTCAGTGAACAGGCCATTGAAATTCAACTCTGTTGCATCTCAAAACTGGATCCTTTGGCTCCTCACAGGCAAATCGAGCGTACCTGTAATCCAGACAAGTGTTGGGTATAGAAAAAAGAGCGTGAAGTACCAGGCATGTTGGGGAGAAAGGAGTCTGATGGTAGTCCACCCTGGGTACAGAGAATAGAATCATTTCTTTCTGCTCCCTTAAAAAAAATCAATATATAAGAAGTCCTGGGTTCCCTGGTGGCGCAGTGGTTGAGAGTCCGCCTGCCCACGCAGGGGACACGGGTTCTTGCCCCGGTCTGGGAAGATCCCACATGCCGCGGAGCGACTGGGCCCGTGAGCCATGGCCGCTGAGCCTGCGCGTCCGGAGCCTGTGCTCCGCAACGGGAGAGGCCACAGCAGTGAGAGGCCCGCAAAAAAAGTCCTGGCTCCACCATTCACTGGCTGTGTGACCTTTAGCAAGTTATTTAATCTTTCTGTGCCTCAGTTTCCTCATCAATAATATGGGGATAATCACAATACCTACATAATAGGGTTTTTACAAGGCTGAAATGAGTTAAGCAATTAGAATAGTGCCTGGTACATAGTAGTACTATATGTGTTTCATAAATACACTTGGAGAAAATTGTATTTAACCAAATCAAGTGAAGTAATCTGAAGGGCGATGCTGGCTGACTGTGCCCTGCAGATCTGACCCTCTCTTTCTTGCTGAATGAGGCTGAGTGGGACACACTGAGGTCAGGGCTGAACAGCCCTTCAAAAGCAAACCAAGAAGTGGGCCACTGGGACACACGGGTCCAAGCGTGGCCATTTGCTTTCACAGACCTGCTAACGTCCACTCAGAAACTGTCAGCAGACTTCACATTTTTTCACTCTAATACTCCCAAAAAATGAATTTTGAAAATTACACCTCTGCACACATTCTTAACTTACCTAATTGTTTTTTTTCTTTTTTTTTTTTGGTACACGGGCCTCTCACTGTTGTGGCCTCTCCCGTTGCGCGGCACAGGCTCCGGACGTGCAGGCTCAGCGGCCATGGCTCACAGGCCTAGCCTCTCCGCAGCACGTGGGATCCTTCCAGACAGGGACACGAACCCATGTCCCCTGCTTCGGCAGGCGGACTCTCAACCACTGCGCCACCAGGGAAGCCCCCTAATTTTAATTTATCATTTCAGTTTAAGATTAAATGATTGCCCAAAATCCCTATAGTATATTATAAAATGGATGTCTGAAAAGAAAATAGTTGTATCACTATGTTAAACGAATCCCTTGGAGTTATCACCCCAGCAATACCGCAATTTGCTGTGCTATCACCCATTTAAAAAGGCACAAACAAGCTTTTCTTTCACACGCAGAAATTCTACATTGTTCTTTTACCTCCTTGAACTGCTATTTCTATTTCTCTTCCTTCTCAGAATTTTATCTTAATGTATTTTTTATAAGTTATGCATCTACAACACATATATGAATATTTTTTCCTCTACCCACCAAGCTCTAAAAAAATTTTTTTTAATCCTTCCAGATTTAAGCGTTACGAGTTATTAGTAGTATACAATTGATCAAAACATCAATAGATTTTAACTTTTGGTATATAATTATAATATTAAAAGTAATTTTGAATGCATCGCAGTGAGATGGGTGGAGATATTTTCCCCCACTAGCTCATATATTCAGGAATGATGATTACTTACAATTAGAGAGAGACAGAGTTTAGAATCATTTCTATTCCTGTTTTTCTGTTTCATAGATGTGACCACTGAGAACTTTTATTCACATAAAAAAGGAGATGGGAAGGGAAGGAAATCTTCCCAAAGCACTGACATTCAACTCTTTGAACTCCCTCTGAATTGCACACCCAAAACACAGTATAATAATTCTTAAGCATCTATCACTTTGATTAGGTCCTCCTTCAATTTCGTTGAAAGTAAATAATTGGAAACCATCTGACTTGAGAAAGGATTCATTATTCAGTCATTAAGGTCTCATTCTGTGTTGTATACCGAAAAGGGCAAGACTTTGAAATTATTATTATTTTACCTGTTATCCTTTCCCTCAGAGGTACTTTGTTCAATTTGTCTCAGTAAGAGTTGAGAAAAGCAAAATACTTCTTTCCATACATCTTTTGGAATAGAACCACTTTAATGCTTTTATCTTGAGATAAAATTTGGTCAAAATCTTGGAGCTTCAGATTTGGCTCATTCAACTGATGAAAAATGTTCCATCATCAAACCTAATTGTCAAACCAATCAGCCAGATTCGATGTATTTCTTGTCTTTAAAAGTGTGACTTTATTTTTCAACTAAACTGTCTTAATTTTCATTTTAGAGAATATTATAAAAACTACTGAGAAATAAATTATGGAATGCATCATATAAAATAGATTCCTAAAAAGCAGCCCAGTTTACATGGATGTAGATTAGATATGCTTAATTTTACAACAAGTGTAAGACAGGATAATAATGCTGTTTCTCATTACTTTATTTGCAATAACATGACATACTATTTTGCTAAAATTATGTTATTTATGGAGTCAGAAATATGATAGAAGGTATAATACCCTTTCCTGAAGCAGTGTGAATGTGTACACCTGACTCTGATGTGTGGTTTGGGGAAGAATTAAATAATAATTATGTTTAAAAATCAGAAGTAATTTCATTAATTTAATTAGCCCTCATGCTCAAACTTTGCTGTTTAATGAAGTTATTTAATAGGAAAACTATACGTATCTGTATACTACTAAAACTAATCAGGTCAGCCTATATCACAATCCTAAGTATTCATATGAGGTAGGAAATTCATATACGATTTTATAAAATCAGTTCTATCTACCTCATGGAATAGCACACACAATATCTGAAAAACACAACCTAAAATTTCTATCTGCAGGTTTTATGCAATATATCATAGATACCTTAGTAGTTCCAGAAAATATTCCAGTTACATCTATTAAGAGTTAGCATCATTAACTGGCCTGGACTGCTCAACTGTTGTCAGACACTTTCTTTTCCAGCTAATGACAAATCCTAAGGATGAGAAATCAGACTTTCCTTAAACACACGAATTCTCCCAACACACACACACACACATACACACACACACACACACACACACACACACACACACACACACACACAGATGTTGACAATAATAATTAAATTCAACCACAGTAAAAAAAAAAAGGATTATAGAATACCCATCCATAGTAATGGCCACTATTTTAATGAGCACTAACTATGTGCCAGTCACTATTCAAAGTTATGGACATATACTAGCACTTAATTGGTCCTTACAACAACTTTGTGAGTTGGGTCTGATTAACACTCCCATTACCAGATGAGGAAATGGACACTCAGAGCCCACAGGACTGGCAGTTGGGGGAGGCAGTGTGCAGACTCAGGATGCCTGTCCCTAGAGCTCAGGTTATCCATCACGCACACTGCCTCTCTGGCACATGAGTCCATTTCTCATTACTTCCATTCCATAACTAACCACAGTGGTAGGCAGAATAACAGCTCCCCAAAGATGTCCATGCCCTAGGCTCCAGAAGCCATGAATAGATGGCAGAAGGGACTCTGCAGATGTGATTAAGCTAAGGATCCTGAGATGACAAGAATACCCCAGATTATCCAGGTGGGCAAAACATCATCACAAGGGGCCTTATAATTGAACAGGAGAGGCGGAAGAGAGTCAGAGCAGATGTGACGGTGGAAACAGAGGTCAGAGGGATGTGACTGCTGGCTTTGAAAATGGAGGAAAGGGCCACGAGCCAAGGAATGCAGGCACCCCCTAGAAAGTGGAAAAGGCAAGAAAGCATTCTCCCCTAGAGCACTCAGAGAGGAGCACAGCCCTGCCAACATTTTGATTTTACCTACATGAGACCCAGCAGACTTCTGAACTCTTGAAAGGTAAAATTAAAACTTTGTGTTGTTCTAAGCCTCTAAATTTGTGGTAAGTTACTACAGTAGCAATAGGAGACTGATACAATCACCAATGCACTATTAAAAGGCACTCATAAGAGGACGGTGTGAACATTCAAAAACCATATTATACAAGCTGATAGCAGCAGCATGTCTGCTGCCCAGATAAAACCAGGAAATACATTTGAGCAGCTAAGAAGCAACAAACAAATTCTTGCTTCCGTATTGAAAATGAAGGTGCCCCTTATCTCAGTTTTGGAATAAGTGAAGATTATCCACGGAGACACTTTCTCATTTTTACTTTTACAAAATTGACTCTGGTAGTTCTTTGAAATTTTCCCCCTTTTCTTTGTTTCAGTGTCAATTTTTCACTTGAAGTTTTTTTTTAAACTTTCCCTTCCTGAGCGTTTTTCCACTGGGTTTGAGCCCTAACTCTGCTATTTAAATCACTCCAGAACACTGGCATTATTATAATTGCTAGTACAATCAATCGTGTAACTATTACCCTGTGTTCAAAGTAAGCACCTTTTCAGCTCTTACATAATTGTTATTTCTGCCGTCAGATGGTCCTCCTGGAGCTCGTCTCCACACAGCAGCCAGAGGGAGCTTTTTACTCCAGAAATCTGACAGTGTCATTCCTGTCCTCAAATTCTTTCCCTGATCCCCATAACGCTCAGGATGGAGAGCAGACTGCTAAGTCTGATACCCAGAGCCCCTTGTGATACATCCACCCCTCCCCGCCCCATTGCCCCACGACCTCACCTGGCATCTCTCTCCTACACTCTCCTGTGCTCCAGCCCTACCAATCTGTTCAGCGCTCTGAAACCCAGCAGGTTCTCTCAAGCCTCTGTACCCTGCACCTTCTGCTTCCTTTACCTAGGTCAATAGTCGCTCCCTTTTCCATCGGACTAATTCTGTCCTCTCCTTCTCCAGCTCAATGATACCTCCAACTGTCCCCGCATCACCTGCAAAGACGCAGGTAGCAGCACTTGATAGACACACAGGTGTGGGTCCAGAACATCTTTCCTGCTTATTTTTGAGCTGTGGTTCCTATGTCATCTATCTCGAATTTCCTGGCTGCGTACTGACCTCCTAACCTGCTTTCTGGTTTTCTGAGCTTGGCCTTCCCCGCTGGACAGCTGACACTATGATACTCACTCCCATGAACCAGCTACCATTTGCAGCCCCAGGTAAGAGGTGCTCCCAGAGGTTTTAGCCTCAGCTTATAACCATCCCCCACTATACACACACATACACGCGCACACACACACACACACACACACACACACACACACGTTTACTCCAGATGACGAAACACTAAGGGAGACTGATATAATGACAATAGGTGATACTACTGAGCACATCCAGCATACCTGGCATTATGCTAAGCACTTTGTTTCTTTAATTAAAAAAAGGAAAATCACCTGTAAAGCAGGTACTATTTTGTCCCCATTGACAGATGAGGAAACTAATTCCATTAACATGAAACGACTTATCCAAAGCCAGACAACCTTTTGGTGATGGAGCTGCTAGGGCACATGACTTCAAAGAGCTCAGTCGATCAGTCGACCCCAGGACATTTTTTCTGATCCTTCTGGACTCCCAGCCACCACCACCACACTTCAGAATACTTCTCTGAGTAACCAAAGTTATCTTTGCACTTAGTCCACTGGATTCTAACTGTGTGGACCTATGTGTCTCCCTAAGAGACGGGAGCTCCTCAGAGTCCGGCGCATGTCTTTCAAACTTGAGAACACAAAGGAAGCACAACAAAAGGCCTAGCGTTGCACTTCCTCCAAACCACATTTATGCATGCACCTACCAGGGAGCAAGGTACACTAAATTCCAGTCTCCTACTGACCCGCCCAATCCCGGTTCCTGTACACTTATCAGCTCTCTTTCTTTTTTTTTTTTTTTTTAACATCTTTATTGGCGTATAATTGCTTTACAATGGTGTGTTAGTTTCTGCTTTATAACAAAGTGAATCAGCTATACATATACATATATCCCCATATCCCCTCCCTCTTGTGTCTCCTTCCCTCCCTCCCACCCTATCCCACCCCTCTAGGTGGTCACAAAACACCAAGCTGATCTCCCTGTGCTATGCGGCTGCTTCCCACTAGCTATCTATTTTACATTTGGTAGTGTATATATGTCCATGCCACTCTCTCACTTCGTCCCAGCTTACCCTTCCCCCTCCCCGTGTCCTCAAGTCCATTCTCTACATCTGCGTCTTTATTCCTGTCCTGCCCCTAGGTTCTTCAGCACCATTTTTTTTTCAGATTCCATATATATGTGTTAGCATAGGGTATTTGTTTTTCTCTTTCTGACTTCACTCTGTATGACAGGCTCTAGGTCCATTCACCTCACTACAAATAACTCAATTTCGTTTCTTTTCATGGTTGAGTAATATTCCATTGTGTATATACACCACATCTTCTTTATCCATTCATCTGTCAATGGACACTTAGGTTAGTCCTGCCCCAGCCTGGTCTGGGTGTGCTCCACCAGCCAGCACAGTTAAGGAAGAATCACCCCATGCCTGGAAATGCAACTCATTAGGTGAGTTGAATGCAATCAGAGGGCTGAGGAGCCAGCTCAAGATGTCATTTGGCTCAAGAGATGATTGTCAGTGGTCCTAGCACACACTCCACCGCCAATAGCTGTTTCATTTGATCTCCGTGTTGATGCTCAAGCCACAGATTTCCTGGGCCTGCAGCCTCCGAGGAAATGGAAGCCAAACGGCAGATGATTCATATTTCCTCTGACGGAGTAAGAGAGAAACTACCTGATGCAGAAATTGCTACCAACCTTTCAAAGCCCTGGCCTGAGCTGCTCCCTCCACTTCCTCGGCTGATGGGTCCAGAGGCTGCCTGGCTTTAACTGGCTTCTCTCCAAAGAGAGAGAGAGAGAGAAAGACGAGAGGAGAAGAGAGAGGAGTTAACATTTATTAAGTGCCCATCATGAGCCAGGTCTGGCCCCATCAGCCACCTTACATATACAGTCTCATGTAATTGCACTCATACTGTGAGGCAGACATTAGATGCTCCCTGCTATACTGTACATTTACTTATTCATTGTCTGTTTCCCTCACTAAATAATAAGCTCCAGGAAGGCAAAGACTTTATTTGGTTCATGGCTATATGTCCAGTTTCAAGAACTAGGACATAATAACATAAAATAATTATAGGTAACACTTATACCAGATACTGTTCTAAGTGCTTTCACACAACTGAAGCAAATAGTAATAATAATAGTAATAAGTACCACTTATCTTGTGCCAGACACTTCTATTTTCCTACAATAACTCAATTATTTCTCATAACAACCCTGTGATGGAAAAACTACTCTCTCCACTTTCCAGATGATGAAACTGACGCAGAGGGGGAAAAAAATTGTCTTGCCTGTTTCCCTACAGCTAAAGAGCTAAGGAACCGGAAATACATACATACATAAATAAATAAATAAATAAATAAATAAATTTATTTTTAAAATTAAAAACAAAAAGAGCTACGGAACCAGGATTCAAATCTAGGCCACCAGCCTTTGATTTCAACCATGATGCTATTCTGCCTCTCTCCTGATGGATATTCAATAAATATTTGTTGAATGAATGATCATACCCATTTTACAGATGCATAAACTCAGCCTCTTACTAAAGTTCCACAGCTTGTAGGACCAGTTAGGTTTCAAACCAAGAACTGTCTGATCACAAACTACTACAACCATAGCCTGTAAAATTCTTTTTAAAAAAAATTATGGTAAAATATACATAACATAAAATTGCATTGTGTTGTAAGCATTTTTAAGTTATGGTTCTGTGGCATTAAGTATATTCACATTGTAGTGTGACCATCATCACCGTCCATCTCCAGAACTTTTGCATCTTCCCCAACTGAAACTCTGTACCCATTAAACACGAACTCCCCTTTCCTATAAAATTCTTCACAAGGGAAGAATTCGGCCAGGGTTAGATGCTGGACTGGGAAATCAGCTGTGTGGAATGATTAGAGAGGAACAGAAAAGAATTCCTATCCTTGAAATTTGCTTTCCTGTTAACAATTATAAATTTGAACATTCTACCACTAAGGAGTCATTCGTTCTTGCAGTTTTTAAAGATTTTGAGGCCTTTGAGAGCACAAAGAGGGGGTTAGGCCATCGAGCTACTGTCAACAGAAGTATGTGAAGGGATCAAGGGAAGGCTCAAAGGGAAGATTGGAAGACTGGCACCAAGAAACTATCTTCCCCGCTAGCTTCTCTGGGCCTGGGAGCTGCCTTCTTTCATTCACTCATCAAGTATGGAGGAGTGCCCGCCAGGTTCCAAGCACTGCTGAAGTCCCGGGGATACGCCGGTGAGCATTACCATGGGGGCCACTGAAGAGTAAGCAGTGTCACCCTCCATGCTCTGGAAGAAGAGGTGCTCGAACTCTGGGAACACACAGGAGGCGTTCAAGGCTTTCTAGGAGAAGCAACATCCAAGCAGAGACCTCAAGTCTGAGTAAGGCTTAGCTGGATGAAGGAGGCTGGGGAAAAGTGGAGAGAGGGCAGGGAGAGTATTCCAGGGAAAAGGGAACAGTCTGTGTAAGACCAGAATGCCAGATACCTACGTGAGGAAGCGCCCAGTGATGAAGGAGGTGGGGTGAGGTATGACGTGGGAAGAGCATAGAGAGAAAGAAGGCTCAGGTGGTGGGCAGGGCCTTGTAATTCCAATGAAGGAATATGGACTTTGTCCTGACAGCAACTTGGAGCTGCAGAAGGATTTTAAGCTGGAAGGTGGCATAATCCGGTTTGCATATCAGAAAATGTGGAAGATGGAAAGGAAGGAGGGACAGAACTGAGAACAGGGAGACCCAGGTAGGAGGTGATTGTGTAAATCAGGCCAGAGATGAGTGTTCTCTGAACCAGGAGAGTGACCATGGCAGAGATCCAGATGGTGGACGGGTTCAAGAGTAACTGTGAGGGCTTCCCTGGTGGCGCAGTGGTTGAGAGTCCGCCTGCCGATGCAGGGGACACGGGTTCATGCCCTGGTCCGGGAAGATCCCACATGCCGCGGAGCGGCTGGGCCCGTGAACCATGGCCGCTGAGCCTGCGCGTCCGGAGCCTGTGCCCCGCAACGGGAGAGGCCACAACAGTGAGAGGCCCGCGTACCGCAAAAAAAAAAAAAAGAGTAACTGTGGGAGCAGAATTATCAGGACTCAGCGATTACAGGGAGATGGGGGGCGGAGAGAGGTGTCACAAATGATGCCTGGGTTTCTAGGGTGGATAGCTGAATGGGTGGTGGTTACATGCAGCCATTCACTGAGATAAAGGGGCTGGTTTGCGGGGGAAGTTAATCAGTTCCATTTTGGACAAGTTCAACTGAGAGTCTTGTGAAACACTCAAGGGAAGATGTCAAGGAGTACCGGGGAAAGGAACCAAGAGGTCCTGCTGGTGTGATTCGCCCCTCCTGTGTACACCAGGGTCAGACAGGGTGAGGAAGGATGCTAAAAGAACAGGTCAGCTGCTAACTAACAGGTACCCACTAACACACACACACACACGCGCGCGCGCGCGCACGCACTCGTGCACACACTCCCTATATATATACATGTATATATAATGTACACACAGTCAGAATGGAACACCAGACAGTGTTGCTGTGAGACAATTCATCTAGGTCAATTTGAAGGTCTAGAGTGAATCTTCAGGGGATTAGGAGGCAGGACGCAGAAAATCCCAGGAATGAGCTGTACAGTTCCAATCTGCTGCTGTTTATACATTTCTTTTTTTTTTTATTGCGGTACGCGGGCCTATCACTGCTGTGGCCTCTCCCGTTGCGGAGCACAGGCTCCGGATGCGCAGGCTCAGCGGCCATGGCTCACGGGCCCAGCCGCTCCGCAGCATGTGGGATCTTCCCGGACCGGGGCGCGAACCCGTGTCCCCTGCATCGGCAGGTGGACTCTCAACCACTGCGCCACCAGGGAAGCCCTATACATTTCTTGATCACACATACTTTATTTCTGCATCAGCAACTCTGGCACAGATTCGAACCATTCAAAAACCCAGCAAGTGGTTTCTCTTTGGGGTGATGAAAATGTTCTGGAATCAGATAGTGGTGATGATCACACAACCTTGGGAACATACTAAAAACCACTGAAATGTGCACTTTCAGAGGTGTATTTTATGGTATATGAATGATATCTCAACAAAAAGAATTCTTCATATTAAAAAAAAAACAAACACACAAATCCTGGCCAGTATCATTCAGTCACAGCGACTGTGCTCTTTTCTTTTGTGTCTCTGGTTGGAGCAGTGCCCTGTGATTTACTCTTTCAGTGACTGAGGGCGGTGCCAGCCACCCTCCAGTAGCCTTTTCACCTCAAGTCCTGATGGTTCTCATTTCCCCTCCTCCGCCTCAAGGACAGAGCCTGGAGACCTGGCAGTAGGTGCATTTGCTATTGAGGAATTTAAAACATTGTAAGGAAAGTAGGGTGTTGAATGAAGTTAGTAAAGCCCTTAGAAATATATTTTTACATTCAAAGCTATGAAACAAGATTTCAAATGAAGAAGATATTATTGACATTTTACTCAACTTATCTCCGTAGCTATTTTTAGGTGCTGTACTTAATGCTTTACAGACCTACTTGAATCATCATAGCAACTCCTTGAAATAGGTAGTATGGGGACTTCCCTGGCGGTCCAGTGGTTAGGACTCCGCGCTTCCACTGCAGG
The DNA here is from genome assembly GCF_937001465.1 of Orcinus orca. Lineage (NCBI taxonomy): Eukaryota > Metazoa > Chordata > Mammalia > Artiodactyla > Delphinidae > Orcinus > Orcinus orca. Next base: position 102,371,534 of record NC_064562.1, on the reverse strand, counting down.
GGACACAGGTTCAATCCCTGGTTGGGGAACTAAGATCCTGCATGCTGCGCGGCATGGCCAAAAAAGTAAAATAAAATAAAATTATTTTTTTTGCGGTACGTGGGCCTCTCACTGCTGTGGCCTCTCCCGCTGCGGAGCACAGGCTCCGGACGCGCAGGCTCAGCGGCCATGGCTCACGGGCCCAGCCGCTCCGCGGCATGTGGGATTTTCCCGGACCGGGGCACGAACCCGTGTCCCCTGCATCGGCAGGCAGACTCTCAATCTGCGTCACCAGGGAAGCCCTAAAATAAAATTTTTTTAAATAAAGTTAAATTAAAAGAAAAAGGTAGTATATCATACCATGAGGAAACTGAGGCATAGACAAATGACTAGCTTCACCAAGCTCCACAGCTAACGGCAGAGCCCAGAGTTGAACCCAGGCAAAGGATTCCAGTGCCCATTGTACTGTTTCCTCTCATATGATAGGCGCCCAGAAATCACTTCATTCTGCTCATCTTCGGGTCTCAGCTTAGACCTTGTTTCATCTCAGAAGTCTCCTTAACCCCTTGATTAAGTGCCCCTCCTCTATGGCTCTCTAGTGCCTGTATTTCTCCACTTGCATTCTTGATCACCCTAGGCCGTAATTGCCTATTTCAGCTGTACCAATTGTAAGTGGTGTGAGGGCAGGAATCACATCCACCTTGTTCTCTGATCTATCCTCAGGGCATATGGATGGTTTTCCAAAGTGAAAATGAATGAGTGAATGAATTCCATTTACCATCTTTTACTCTTAAGAGACTTTTCAGGATCTCCCTACTCTGTAATTTCCAAAAACTTTGGAAATTCATTTTTATTTTTTATGGATAATGCACATAATATAAAGCTCCTCTCCCCCAATGGGTTCTCTTTCCAAATGTTCGAAGCTTTTTATATTTTGTAACTCAGACTTGTTGACTATTTTTTGCCTCTGGGGTCTGTCCTCCTGGTTTTAATTGTGATCCCAAACTTGTGATATAATTGGGATGTTGGAGGTGGAAAAAGAATGGTGTAACTTTTCCTTAGCTGGGTGACACAGCTGAGTAGGTATTTCTTAATTCCCTCTCTGGTACTCAAGGTTCAAGAGCTTGAGCTCTGTTATGAGAGCTTTGTGCCAAAAAACATGTCAGGGACCTCCCATTACAGGTGCCTCCATCCCCCTCCCCAAGAGGGCATCAGTGTGACTCCAAGGACCACACGGGCTTTGCCCTCGTTTTCCATGTATTACACCCACAGCTTCATTGCAAAAACCTCCACCCTTCCCTGCCTTTACCTCTGCCTCGCGTTTCCACCCCCAACAGGCATGACTCACAATTCATGGTCTCTGGGAACAAAACCGACGTTGAAGTAAACCTCAAAGCAACAGGTGTAGATGGTTCTGTGACACCCTGGAGTACAAAATATGCCACATTTCTTTAATGTTCTCAATCAAATTAAACCTTTATCATGCCCTGCATGCAAAAGGATCAAGACTTGCCAAATCCCAGAAATTTTCCATGATTTATCCTTGCCCCCTACACCACACAAGAAACTCGGGGCTTACTCAGAACAGAAATAGAGGGAAGGTCCCTGGTCCTCCATCCATCTTTTCAATGATACCCAGGAGCTGCTAGTACAACATGTCATGGTAATTTTTTCAGTCTTCATCTTACAGCACTTGACATGGTTTATTTCTGCCTCTTCCCAAACAACTTTCTCTTTCCCCTTCTCTGGCAGTGACTTTGTTGGTTCCTCCTCCTCTCCTCTAACTCTAAAATTGGGGTACCATCTTTAGACTCCTTCTGTCTCTTCACTCCTTGCCTAAGTGAGTTCCTCTAGCCCCGTGGTTCTAAATATCATCATTCTGCACTGATGATTTCCAAAGTGACATTCAACTCCAACTGGTCCCATCAACTCTAGACCCCTGTAGCTGACTGCCCACTTGACATCTCCACTTAGTTGCCAATGGCCAAATTTAACATGGCCAAAACCTGATCACCCCCTCCCCGCCAGTTCAGCTCCATCCTCATTCTTCCCTACCTCCGTAAAGACAACTTCATCGTACTGTTTGCTCAGGCTAAAAACCTTGCAGTCGTTCTTGACTCCCTCACGTCTAGATAGATAGATAGATAGATAGACGACAGATAGATAGACTGGTTCCATTCCATCAGCAAATGTGATTGTCATATAGTTTCTCACCTCCTCCACTTTTACCACCCTAGTCTAAGTCACCAGCATACTTTTGCCTGGATTATTGCCATAAAGTGTCTACCTGCTTCACACCCATCCTTATCCCCTAAATCTGTTCTTCACAGAGCAGCCAAAGTAATCTTTTAAAACAGCGGTCCCCAACCTTTTTGGCGCCAGGGACCGGTTTCTTGGAAGACAATTTTTCCACAGACTGGGGGCGGGGGGTGGATGGTTTCGGGATGATTCAAGCTCATTACGTTTATTGTGCACTTTACTTCTATTATTATTACATTGTAATATATAATGAAATAATTATACAACTCACCATAATGCAGAATCAGTGGGAGCCCTGAGCTTGTTTTCACTTGTCACTCACTGATAGGGTTTTGACATGAGTCTACAAGCAATTGATTTATTATGGTCTCTGCAGTCAAACCTCTCTGCTAGTGATAATCTGTATTTGCAGCCGCTCCCCAGTGCTAGCATCACTGCCTCAGCTCCACCTCAGATCATCAGGCATTAGATTCTCATAAGGAATGCACAATCTAGATCCCTCCCATGTGCAGTTCACAGTAGGATTCGCGCTCCTATAAGAATCTAATGCCACCACTGATCTGACAGGAGGCGGAGTTTGGGGGGTAATGCAAGCCATGGGGAGCAATGGGGAGCAGCAGATGAAGCTTTGCTCTCCCCCCCGCCACTCACCTCCTGCTCTGCTGCCCGGTTCCTAACAGGCCACATACCGGTACCAGTCCATGGCCCAGGGGTTGGGGACCCCTGCTTTAAAGTTAAAAGTCAGATTATATCACTTCTATCCTCAAAACTTTCCAATAGTTTCTCATCACTATCAGAGGAAAATCCAAAGACTTTACAATGATCTGCAAGTTCTTACATGATGTGGTTCTCTCTGCTGGGAATACCTTTTCCCAAATACTCACCCAGCTCATTCCCTCACCTCCTTTATATCTGTATTCAAATGCAACCTTCTAAATGGAGCCTTCCCTGACCAGCCTGTATATGCATCCCCTACCCCTGTCTCTCTTTGTCCCCTTACCAGCTTTATTCTTCTTCATAGCCCTTAACATGATTTGTCATAGATGTATTTAGCTCTGAATTGTCTTCCTCCATCCTCTAAAATGTAAGCTCATTGAGAGAAGGGACTTTTGTCTGTTTTCGTCACCCCTCTGTGCTCCACTCTTGCACAGGATCTGGCTCAGACTAAAGGCTCAGTGTGTTGAGTTGAGTAAATGATTGGCCACTGATGCGGCCACCTGTGGAACCCTTGTGAAGGGGATGGCTGCCAGCAGCTTCTCCCTCTCTGATCTTTGCCAAGGTTCCCACACTCATTGCCCTTCGTGCTCAGCCCTCAGAGCTTTCCAGACAGCCATCTTCAGGTAACCTTGTGCCTTAGGGGTTCAGCATTGGCACGGGGCATAGTTCTCTGCCCCCCCACACACACCTCCTCCCTGTCTTGCAGACTATAATGTCACCACCACCTTTCAAATACACACACAAACTGCTTACTTTCCTCCTGGAGAAAAGGAGAACCCTGAGAGGCAGTACATATCACATAATACTTAATAGACTTTGGAGACCAACTTCTTTTATCCAAATCCTGGTCACTTAACAGTTGTGTGGCTTGGGGCAAGTTTCTAACCTCTCTGTGATTTACGTTCCTTATCTGCAAAATCGAGATAATAATGAGTCTCTCCCTTGTAAGTTTGTTGTACGGATTAAATTAGTTAACTCATGCTAAGCGCTTGGAGTCATGATACGTGTTCACTACTATTTTTGTAAAATGTTGGTCCCTTTCATAAGAGAGGTGAGCTATGGAGGAAGAGATGGGTTTTTTCTTCCTTAGGGATTTTTTTGGCAGAAGAAGGGGGTAGAGGGAGGGAGGGGCAGAGAGCCCCTGTTATGCAGGTGGAGTAAAATTTCACATCAAAGGAATTCATGATTGGAGAGAGGTGGGCTGTACAAATCTTAGAGCTTCCGTCAGTTGCAGATGAGATAACGGTAGGATTGCTGTGGGGAATAAATTCATTCCTTCATCAAATATTCACTAATGCTTGCCATATGCCAGGACAGTAAACACGAAATAATACAAAGTTCACATGACCAAGCACAATTTCAAGCTAGAAGTCTATGCTTAATGAATGTTATCTATTACTCTTGATGTAAAGTCGTTTTAGCCTGGGAAGGGTGGGGGGGGACTAAAATCAATAGTATTCACTGAATTATTTCCTAAATACACGCCCATTCTAACATGTCAAGATTTCTGCACACAATCCTACTTCTTCCAGCGACCTGCCCTACCAGAAGTCGGCTCGGTCCAGGCCTGAGGACGCTGGAGAAGGTGGCCCAGGCAGGCAAAGGGCTGCCTGATCCCTTTGGCCGAGGTGACTTTGAGAGCGCGCAACCATCACTGGGGCTCCGCCGCACAACTCCCTGGGGACTCCTGCTTCCCGTCGCCGCCGGCGCACCGCCCTGGCGGCCGCTGTGGCCTCCTGGAGGGCGCACAAAGCCTCCGGGGCTCCATCGAGATATGCAGGGCGCGGGACCAGACAGGCAAGGAGCCCTGCGGGGAGCGCTCCCGGGCTGCGGCGAAAGGTTTCCGCCCCGGTTTGTTTGCGGACCGGCGAGGCCACACTAGGGGGGCTTGGAGAGGGGCTGCGGGAGACCTGCGCCCAGATCAGGCCCGCGGCTGTGTGTCCGAGGGTCCTGTGGCAAGACGCTTCACCCGACGGGGAAGACGCTTTGATGTATTTTTCCTCTAAGGCACAGCCCGGGGTTCTCTCTCCATCACAGGCATCGCTGACCGCGCGCCTGAGGAGTAGGTTGGAGTGAGGGAGGTGACATGCACCAGGGATGACCACTGAGGTTGACCTGTCGGTGATTGCGTCACGGCCCCTCTTCTCTTCCCCGCTGTAGCTGAATAGGTCAATTCAGGTCAACCAGAGGATTTCTTGCGCGATACAGTCAGGAGCCAGAGGTTCTTCTGGTCCTGAGGCTGCCTCTCCTGCTGCGGGACCTCAGCCATGTTGTCGAACCTCACTGGGCCTCCATCCATCTCTGAAAATGACAGAACTGGGCAGATGATCTCTAAGGATCCTTTCTAATCCTAAGAGTCAGTGATTTTTTTTTTTTTTTAATTTGGAAGAAATAGAAGACACAGTTCTTGCACTCAGGGAATACTGAATCTAGCTGAGCAAATTGTTCTCATGCCAGTGAAAGAAGTGATAATCTTTGAAGACAGGACATAAGGAAGGGTTCCCTGAGTGCTCTGTTCAGTAAGGCTGTGAGAGTTCTGGAAATGATTCACAGGCTGGCCGGGTCCTTGGGGCAAGTAGGTGCAGCTCCACCATCGCCATCGCCAGCCACCCAATGTATTTATGAGTGAGGGCAACTGGTGGAGACCCTCATAGATGTGGCTTTGCAAAGAGGTAGCACAGTGGGGCAACATGACCTGTGTGTCAGTCCAAGTTAGAAGCGCCATGGCTCCTCAGGGAGACAGCCCCAGAGGAAATCCCAGCACTGTTGCTAGCCGTGAGATGCCCAGCCTCAACCTTCTCATCTGGAAAATAGTGCTACTCTCATAAAATGGTTGTTACCACTCAATAAAATAAAGTGTGCAAAGTGCTTAGCACAATGCGTGGTAGACAGTAAGCGCTCAATAAACGTTCACAGTAGCCTTGTTTTATGATTGTTAGTCTATGGCCAGCACAACCTCCCTGAGTTGGGCTGAAAATAATCCCACCCCCCCGCACTCATTTCAGCCGAGACACGGGTCAGAAAACTGTGAGAATCTGGCAAGTGCAGAGTTGGCCACCTTTCCAAGGGACATGCCAAGGTCCCGGCCTTGGTGCCAGGGGCCACGTGGCTGAAAGGAGATGTCTCTGGTAGCAGAGTTACATGGGGGGTGGGGCTTAGGAGGACCAAGGGTGCCCATTGGCCACTAGGAGCACAGGGCGGGCTCAGCCAGCAGGTCCTCAAGAGGGGGCACGCAGCTGCTCTTGGCTCAGTCTTTCCCAGGCAGTGGCAGGCTTGCACTCATCTTTCACTAGGAGCAGGGACACGGTGGCAGCTCCAGCCTTGTGCCATTTTTCATTGCCAGCTTTTAGTGTAAAGGACACTGCCCCACGCTCTTCACAGCGCAGGAGAACCAGGGCAGACCACGCAGGGCAAAAGAGGCTGGCAGACTCAGGAGTGATATGCAGGATTCCTTTTTAACTTTTCTTATTGCTCCCCCTTTCACAGTCAGGCATCGCTCTACTTATTATACTTAAAGTGAAAATCCAGACCAAAGTTACAGAGAATGAGGATAAATAACCCAAACCAATCTGCTGAGTTGAGTAAAATCAATATATGTGTAATTTCTTTATAAATATGTGCATAAGTAAACATGTGGCATAAAGTCTTATGCCCCAAATAAATTGATAATACAATAGTCTAAAATAAAACACTAAAACCTTTACTACTTCCCTGCTTAAACATCCCGGCCACCACCACTCTCCCCTCCAACCCAAAATGGAAAGATTTAAGACATTCTAAAGTAGACAGCTCCATCGTGTCTGCAATACGATTATTTTCTTTCAAAGCAATGGTTTTCACTTACCAACACTGATTTATTTTTGTTTAGTTTGGGGTTTTTCCCTTCTCAGTGTGATGAGTCTAAGTGAAAAATTTAGCAGTGAGAGAGAATGCGGCCATCCTCCGGGAATTCAAAGCTGCCCTAGGTTATCCTCTCTCTCCAAAAGTTGAGATTTCTTCCTCTGTCCCTCCCAGAAGCTCACCGTGGTGGCTGCTTTCTGAGAGTTTATGTGTGACTTCCTTCACTACTGAGGCCAGGCTCTAGGTTAACTTCTGGAAGTATCTTTGGAAACTAATGCTCAGGCAAACTCCAAGAAAAAGAGGCACATGGTGAGGAACTGACATAATTTTTTAACACCACAACCAGCATATTTCTGGAGGCAGCTGCAGCCAAAAGGGGTTGCCAAGACCAATATTGATCTAGTCCTTCATCCAATCAACAAATGCCATTGTTTATAAGATATAATTTTTCTTGGTTAAAGTTCAAAGTTAAACTCCAAGGATTTTCAAATCTATAAAAATGAGAGGCTTTCATACCCTCAAAAAAAAAAAAAAAAAATTCCTGGCCAGTTTTCCTCCTTCATGGGTTTTCACAGTCACTAAAAGAAAGATAGCCAAGAAAACATTTTTGGGTCTTTTTTCCTCTGAACTCTGGTAGCTTTTTAAAGGACGATAGTGCTAAATATCTACATAAAATCCCTTAAACCTTTGTGCCTCTTCTGAAAATCATGGCATGTCAGCTGCACAGGTGACTAAGGTTTGCTATTCTCCTCCAGGGCTACCCACCTGCAGAATTCCATAAATCAATTCAGCTTTTTCCAGTTTAGATTCAAGCAGCCCTCTCCCTTCCCACCCATCTTTTTTAATGTGGAAATGACAGAGTCTTTTCTAAGCCCCTTGGAGAAGGCAAAGGGTTCTGTGGCTCACGTCTGATTCTGAAATGGAAAACCTTAGCGAGTAAATGGTAAGCAGATGGTGCTTTAGAAACCAGTTCTTCATGGTTATCCTAGATCCAGACGAGTGTCCATTTCTGGGAGCTAGTGTCAGCGACAAGCAGGTCAGCTTTAGGATGTGGAACTAGGGTGGGGTAATAGATAGATCTGTGAGATCTCAAGTTGGGCATCTTCTTCATCTGAAAAAAGAGTTTTAACAGAGGCTGTACCTTCCCCTCCATGCCTGCCTTCCCCCAAAGGATGCAGCAGAGAGGCTTGTACACACATAGAGCTGAAAATTAGCTGACTGATGGACCGAGTGATCCTTTGTGGATGTCTACAGGATACTGATTCCTTTCTAAGGAGACGCCTCTCAGTTCACTTTTCTGGTTTGGAGAAATGTGAGCTGAGAACAGTGAACATCCATTCCTGCCACAAACGTGTATTGAGTGCCTATCACGTACCAGACGCTTGTCCATACTGTTGGGGTCCAGCCAGGAATAAAACAGACAAGCAAGCCCTGCCCTCAGGGAGCTGATGCTCTAATGGGAGGGGACCATGTAGGTTATGAACAATGAACTAATCATTTAGGGCAGACACTTTGAGTACATTTACATGATACTTTGACAAAACACAGGAAGAGGAAACTATTGAAAGCCAGCAAGCCATGACTCTGTGCTCTGGGACACAGCGATGGGATTCTGGAAACCATGACAGCACACCAAACACACCAAGCCATCATGAGGCCGAGAACCCAGGGGCTAAGTTTGAGCACAGATATCTCCCACCAGCCCCAACAGTTCATATTTGTCCAGAACGTTCCAGTCTGCCAAGAGCTTTCACATATACTACTTACTATAGTCTTCACAATACCCCTGCAGGGTGGACAGAAATGATCACTCCCGTCCTATAGATGAGGAAACCCCAGTTTCAAGACCAAGAGTGACTTGCACAAGGCACGAAACCCACATAGCAGGGCTGGGCTTCAAGCTCAGAAGAATAATATCGATAATAATAAATATAATGCTTACTACATGCTCAGCACTGTTCTAAGTTCTTTATATGAGTTAACCCATTTGAATTCTTAAAACACCTCAATGAGATAAATGTGTGTATTTTCCCATCTTACAGATGAGATCATTGAGGCACAGAGAGGTTGAATCATTTGCCTAAGGTCACACAGCTAAAAAGTGACAGAGGGTGGATTCAAACTCTGGTCATTCAAACTTAAGCAGCCTCCTCAAATGGTAGCTGCAACTCTGGGCCCAAGGGCAGTATACTCTCTCAAGTGCAGAAAAGAAGGTCGGCCCATTGACCAACTGACCCAGGGAAACATGAACAGCCACACGCCAGAGATGTCACCATCTATTACAAAGCACAATAGTCTCTGTGTTAATAATATATTTCAAGAATGATTGTTATATTAAGTAAGAGGGAGAGAAACTCAAAGGATTTTTTTTAATTGTCTGAAGATCCCTTTGCTGCAAGCCAAACATCCCATTAGGATGAAGCTGGTTTATCTGTTACTGCTTTGAATTAACAGAGGACCATGATTTGCATGGTTTTTTTGCTTATTTTAACCACCCTGTGATCTTCCTCTTCTCTGAATTCTTGCAGCACCCAATTTTTACAAGACAATATTACATGTAATTATACTTTGTACTCTTACATAATTATTCCATGTATGCCCATCCTGTCTCCCCAAACAATTTATAAGATACTCAGAGACTGAGATCTATACTGGATGCTTTCATTGTCCCTTCAGGATTAACCTAGGTACTCAATGTTTGCTGACTGCTTGAATGACTATCTTTAAGACGAATTCTAAGTTGCCTCTTCAGAAGTGTTTGTGCTTGTTCCAAATGGTTGGCTAGAGGTATTTGCTTTTCTTTGTTTTCTTGCAGTTAAAATGGTAACTATTCAAGTATAGAGACAGTGTGCTGGTAAATGTTTAGGAGCCAGCTCTCCAAGAAAAAAAAGGCCTTGGTCTCTAACATTTCCCGTGATATAAATACTCTCACCGTGGCCTATTTCACGTTACCAGCATGATGTCAACTAGCTTGCAAAATTCCTGAATATTTAACAAGGGATTCTATTAAGCTGGTACAAGTGGCTCTCCCCGAAAATATGATCTTTGCTGGATATGGTGACATTGGTTTTCCATCTCAACAAAGGCTTTTCGTTCGAATATATGCTAATTTGAAATACCAGCCTTAGCAATGTAGCAATCACTCACCTAGTCATTCCAGAGTCAGGTTGTGGAAAACGTTCTGTATTGATGGACCTAAAAAATGAAAATCTTATCTTAAGCCAACCAAACAACCAAGCTCCATTCTGTCTCCTGCCTTCTTCCCTCTCTCTGTTCCTTCTTCCATCACTTCACCTCCCTAACTTCTCATGCCATTTTCATTTTGAGTGGTAGGTTTTGCTGTTGATTTAACGATGACGTTGGTGGGATAGGAAAACACTTTTGAGGCCAGTGATCTTGCCAACCTAAACCCATGTGATAACCGCTGTAGAACTTAAAACAACTGTTGGATTGGTTTTCCTTCTAGCCAATTTTCCAGAAACTCTTTCTTCTAATTCAGCTTTTTATTTGGGGTTCCTAATGTGTTCTTAATGAGATATGTACTGGCCACAGTCATTTCAGAGGCAAAGAGATAACCCTCAAGACAGTTGGGAGAGTTTTACAACGTTTTACAGTTGGGAATGTTGTCTTCTCTGAATTTATAAAGGTTCTAACTGCCAGTTTTCTCCCCTCCTCCACTAGCCCACCCCCTCCTCTTTATTAAACGTCTTGTTATGAGAATTTCTATTTGGCATGTGAGCGGAGGGAGGGAGAGTTAGGCGTATCCACGTGGAGAAAGTGGTTCCGCAACAGCTTGCCTGATAGGCCTGTCCCGGTGCAGAGAGCAGCGGAATGTGATTACGTTGTTTCACAATCATTCTCGTTGCATCAAAAACATTGTTAATATCTTTTTTTAAAACAGATGCTATATGACATTAACAGGTTTTTAAAAGAAAGTAAGAAAAATCCCTTTTATTTCAATTATCAGTAAGACTTCTGTTAAACTTATTGTGTCAACCCCATTTTTATTGGTGACACTGGTTCTCAAACCCTGAAGCAAGCTTGCATTCTCTTTCTTTTTTCTACATATGCCTGGTTCTTTTGTCAGTGTGCCAAAGGAAAGCCTAGTCATGGGTGCTTTCAACCCAAGAAACTGCATGAAAGCTTTATCCACACGGTTTTGGATTATATGCTTTTTTTTTCTCTCCAAGTTGACCATGAACTCCCTGTAAACAGTGGCAAAGTATTTCACTTTCAACCTAGAGCACCTGTGCATTGCAGAGCACAGGTGTGTGCAATCCCATAATTTTCAGAGCTAAAAGGGTCTTTGGTGAGATCCTCTAACCTAAGCATTGTGACTTCAGTCCACAGAAGCAGTCTTACTTAAGGTGTCCATGAACTCTCCGAAGTTATATAAAAAGTATTGTACGCAGAAGCTGTCTGCAGATATACAGATATATGCATGTGCCTGTTGGCATTTACTGGGGAGAAATGTTCATCAGATTCTCAAAAAGGTTAATGTCCTTAAACCTCCAAGGAATTAGGACGTATGACGGAGAGAGAAAGTGAGTCCCAGAAAGAGTAGATATTTATACAATGCATAATTATTTCACCTATACATTCATGAGGAAATTTTTTTGTGAGATATATTTCACATACCATAGATTCACCCCTTTAAAGTGTACAGTGCAGTGGTTTTTAGTATAAACAGAGTTGTGTGACTGTTCCCACTATATACTAAGGATTACTTATTGAGAACCTTTGTGCTAAGCACTGTTCTTAGTACAATGGATACAGCAGTGGGAACAAGATGAAGGACATCTCTGCCCTCAAGAAACTTCTATTGGAGCAGACAATAAATAAGTAATCAAACAAGTGAAAAATTCTGTTATGGGTTGAGTTGTGTCCCCCACCCACCCCCCCCAAAATAATTCATATGTTGAAGTCCTAACCCTCAGCATTTCAGAATGGGACTTTATTTGAAAATAGGGTTCCTGCAGATGTAATTAGTTAAAATGAGGTCATACTGGAATAGGGTGGGCCCCCTATCCCCTTTATAAAAAACGGGAAATTTGGAAACAGATACATCCACAGACAGAACACCATGTGAAGCTGAATGCAGAGATCAGGGTGATGGCAGCAGAAGCCAAGGAACACCAACGATTGCCAGCAGACTACCAGAAGCTGGGGGAGGGGCAAGGAACAGATTCTCTTCCACTGTCCTCGGAAGGAACCAACCCTGCCAACATCTTGATCTCATCTAGGCACCCGGTATGTGGTACTCTGTTACATCAGCCCTAGCAAACGAATTCCATCGTTTAGCTTGTAGCCTGCCTGTGGAGGCAATTATAAGGGAGCCATGGGATGGTTGCAGAAGGGGGCTACTTTTTACTTTGTACAGTGGGTCGTACTGGAAGCCCTCATTGAGAAGAAGCCTGGCGTGGGAAAATGAGGAGCTACTTTTATGAAAATCGTAAAAGAGCGTTCCCAACAGAGGATAGAGAAAATGCAAATGCCCTGAGGTAGGAAAGAGATTAGACTGTTGGAAGAACAGAAGGTTGACGGGTGAGGCTGTGGCATGGTGGTCCGAGGTGAGAGCTATACCAGATGAGAATGGAAAGGTAGGCGGGGGCTAGACCCACAGTGGCTCAGGAGGCCATGGTAGTAAGTTTGGAGTTTTTCTAAATGCAATGAAAAGCAATTGAAAGATTTCAATCAGGGGATTGTGGAGATCAGATTTATCAGTCACCTTTGGAAAGGTGACTCTGGCTACTGGGTAGAGACTACATGGTAAGAAGGCAAGCGAGCCTGCTGTGAATCCGTGGGGAGGCCGTTGTGGAAGTCCAGGAGTGAAAGGATGGTGCCTTGAACTAGAGGGGAGGTTTGGAGGAGGTGAGAGGCAGAGTACCAGGAGATGTGTTCTGAACACGGAGGTAACAGCTCTGGCTGGTGGAGGTGAGGGCAAGAGGGAAAATAAGGTGTCGCTCAAGTCGGGGGCGTGCACAGCAAGTGGAGGGTGGTACCATTTACCAAGACAAGAGGCCTGAAAAGGTACAGATTTCAGGGGAAAAATCAAGAGTCTACTCAACTCATGTAAAGTTTGAAGAGACTCATAGCTACTCAGATATACTTGCTAATTAATTGAAATACGTTTCAAATAAACAACTACCTATTAAAAGTGAATGAAACTCATTTTGCCAAGAGAACATTTCTGAGATTTTGCAGAACCTCCTGAGGTAACAGGAGGCCCATTGGAGTGCTGCGTAAATAAGACTGCAAACCACACGCTCCAGGGCCCCGCATCTAAGAGCAGAGTGACCCCTTGTACGGGAGGTGTATCCGGAAATTGCTACCTGTTAGCACCTCTCAGCACATCTCCCCACCCCGACTCTCCCCAGACCCTCTCATCTCCCTGCCAGTCTCCTGGACTTAGTTCATTCAAGAAATTGATTGGGGCCCTCAGTGCTGGGCAGTGTGTTGAGTGTGAGTGGTACAGCCGGGTATGTGTTTCCTCGGACTGTCACAACAAATTACCACCAACTGGGTGGCTTAAAACAACAGAAATTCATTCTCTGATACTGGAGGCCAGGAGTCTGAAACCAACCAGCAAGGCTGCATCCCCGCCTAAGGCCCCAGGGGAGAATCCTTCCTTGCTGCTCCCAGCTTCTGGGGGCTCCAAGTGCTTCTTGCCTTGTGGCTGCATCACTCAGTCCCTGCCTCCATCTACGCATGGCCTTCACTTCGTGGGTCTCCAATCTCCCTCTGCCTTTCTTTGATAAGATCACTTATGATTGGATTTAAGTCCTACTCACATGATCCAAGACAATCTCATCTCCAGACCCGTAATTACATCTGCAAGGACACTTTTTCCAAACAAGGTTACAGTCACAGGCACTAGATGGACATATCTTGGGAGGGGGGTGTGGTGGGGAGGGCATATCATTCAACCAACTATAAGCAATGAATGAGAGACTTGCTCCAGCCTCCCACAGGATATTAACTGAGACCTGAATGTGAACATGAGCTAGCTGAGTGAAGGAGAGAGAGAAAGCATCCAGGCAGGGGACCTGGCAGGTTTGAAGACCTTGAAGAGAGAGCGTGGAGCATCTTGAGGACATGAACCAAGTTAGAAATGGTGCGGGATGAGGTCAGAGAAGTTAGGCAGGGCCAGATCATTAAGGGCCTGCTAAGCTCTGGGAAAATGTTTGGACTTGGAGGCAAAGGGGAACGGCTGAGATTTTAAGCAAGGGAGGGTCACAGCCAGGTGTGCATTTGAGGAAAATAAGTCTTGTGGCTCGTGGAGAATGGATGTGGGCTAGGAGAGAGGCAGAAGAATTTTAGGGTAGAAAGGGTAGGTCAGAACCACTAGATTTTACTGGACCCTGTCTCTCCCCACCAGAGCTTTGATTAGTCACATTGAGGAAGGCAATATGTAAAGACCGTGCCTTACTGTGGCCTGGCAAAACTGTTTAAAAAGGGAATCAACCTTTATAAATTAATTTTAAAGGCTTGAGGAAGACATTCTTAGGAGGACAAATGAAAGCTTATAATGGTACTGAACTCACCATTTTCACCCTGAAAATATCCCTTCTTTTTCCATTCAGCTGTGCACTCTTGTGTCCTCGAAGAGCAATACTGGTGTCATTGGGAGTTTTATAGCCTCTGCCTAGAACATGTGGATGTGTGGTTTGCTACAAGTATTTTCATGCTGGTATTTTTATGGCCTGAGATATTTTAGCCAGCATCCCAGTGTCAAGAGGACCCAAGCACACCCCAGAAGCCCAATTATTGTCTCCAGGAATCTGAGTGCCCCGTAACTCGAAAGGCTGTGAGAAGCGGCAGCCCCGGGATTCAGGGCTGTGCACCCTCCCTCCACTCAGAACCGTGCAGTGGGCCTCCTGACTTGAAAGGAGAACATCCTTCCGCTCTTGGCAGAATCGCTGGCAATCAATGTAAAACCAGAAGTAGATGGAAAATTTGCCCAGTTGGAAAAAAACCAACAAAAATGCGAACCGGTATCTGGTATTTTCACCCAATTCCTTCCACTCTGACACAAAACTTCTAAATTCCCCCCTAAGACCCAGCCTACTCTGTAGCTGGGGCTGTTTTCAAGGTCGACTTGGGTTTGCACGGTCCTTGCCTCTGATTGGCCCTGTCTGTCTCTACAGTCCTCCATGGGGACAAAGCCCAAGTCTTTGGATTTTTGTGGCCCCTACAGGTCTCACAAGTGCTGGGCACATAGACGTGCTCAGGAGATCCTCACGGAGGGGTAGACCTGTGCTCTTGGAAAGGGGGAAGAATAAAACCGAAGAGAACAGGGCATTTCCACCTTATGAAAGCACAGTAAGATCATCTTGGTGGAAGCAGTGTTGATTTACCACCAGGTCTGCACAGGCAATGAGAAGACTCAGGTCCACTCAGGGTCTTTCTAGTTGTATGACCTTGAGCAAGCCCAGAGCCCTGTGTGGGACTCAGTTTCACCTTGGCTCCAGTGAGGAGTTGGGTTAGGAGACCCCAGGCAATGGTAATCCCGCCCCACGGCCTCCCCCCAGCTGTGGCCTGTGGCCACGGGCATCCACGGCCTCTCTGCTGCTGAGAGGGAAGGGAGTGCAGACAGCTTTTCAGTGATGTAACCGAGGCAACCAAGCAGATGGCTCTAATGACAGACGTGAAAGTCCATCCCAGAAATGTGGCTGCCTGAGAAAATTCCCCTTGCAGCACCCAGACGGACCTGAGGGCAGAAATGTTTGGTTCTGCTCCCACCCAGTCCTCTCTCCCCACAGAAGGATGCTCCTTTCGAAAAGCACTGAAGTATAAGCACTCCTACCAGCGCGAGCTCATGGGTTCAAACAGGGCCACCACTCTGGGACCCAACAGCTTACTGGTTCACAGATGGCCCTGTGACCACGCTGCTGCTGTCTGTGCCAGAAATGCAAACCCCTGAGAGCGGGCCCTCGCCTTTGGTTTCTGCCACGGGCCTTCCCCTTCTCCACCAGGGTCTCCAGCCCCATCTCTGCACACAGCAGGCACTCAATACCACTTGTTGATTAACCCTAAAAATAAGCCCTGTCAGGATGCTAAGAGCCTGAAAGAGTATGACTGGTGTGGGGCGATGTGGGGAGGGCAGGAAGCTGCATGGAGCTGCGTGGAGTCAGAGCTCTAACGAGAAACAGGCCTTAGCACCGAGGAGAACTGGATTAGCCTGCCTCTCCCCTCCAGCCTCTCTCCAGAGCCAGCCACCAGAGAGCTTCAAACCCGGCACTGAAGCCAAGGCCGGGCCGAGGCCCCTTTTGGGGCCAACCCTCAAGCCCTAGATGCCAAGGATTTTTTAAAAATGGAAATGATACCATTAATGAAGTAAAATTAAAAGAAAACCAAGTCAAGGACAAATAAGAATAGGATTATCTAATGAAGAAATTCAGGTTTGGGGGTCAGGCTGAGAGAGGGCTGGTTTTTAAGAAGACCCTCCAGGACTTCCCTGGAGGTCCAGTGGTTAAGACTTCGCCTTCCAGTGCAGGGGGTGTGGGTTCGATCCCTGGTCGGGGAGCTAAGATCCCACACGCCTCGTGGCCAAAAATCCAAAATGTAAAACAAATTCAGTAAAGACTTTAAATATGGTCCACATCAAAAAAAAAAGAAGACCCTCCAGATACCCTGATATGTCACCAGATGAGAGTCTGCCCATTCAGCCTGCAAGATTATTGAGGAAAGCAAGATTACCCGGAGCAGATGATGTATGTGTTTTCTTGACCGCAGGCAGGGTGATTGTGACCAGAATCAGAGCAGAGCACTTGGAAAATATGGATCAGGACAAAAACACTTTGTGAGTCAAGGAATCTATGTTGGTACTGCCTGTGGTTGCTGGGGAGAGAGATGGGCAAGCCCGTGGGTGCTGGGGTAGACACACCAAAGCTCATGTGCTGCTTCTGTAGCTGACTGGCGGCTCCTGGCCTTCGTTTTTAACTTTCCGAGACTTTGGCTATAAAAGGGCTGTGGTGAGCTTCCAAAATCCCCAGGAATAAAAAGTGAGCATGTACTTTCGCAGAGCAGGTGCTACTCCACACGTTTACACATCTGAATCCCTTTAACGCTCTGGAAAAACCCCATAAGGGAGGTAGGTGCTGTTATCATCCATATTCCACAGACAAGGATGCAGAAGGCTAAGTAACTTGATGAAGGGCACACTGGCTGGTATCTGGCAGAGCCAGGGTTTAAATCCAGGCACTCTGCTTCAGAGTTTGTGCCCTCAGCCACTACTTTACACTCTTCACGTGCTCCATAAATGATACATGCAGGCCTAAAAAATATGCAGATGAGTTGCAATAATATCTAATTGAATAACCAGAGGGTAGGCGTTTATATTCCACCTGCAAAGGTGTGCATTTTAAACTTGGAAAGATTCCACCTCATTGCCCCTCAAAAGGCTGTACCAATAGTCACTCTCAGTAACAGTGTTTGAGACCTAGGTTTCAAAGGCACTGAAATACATCTTCATATTGCTATAGGAACTTTTTAAAAAAATCAACCAGTGTTTAGTAAGCTCTTACAATATTTAGTGAGTGTCCAGCCACTGTTGCAGACACTTAGGATAGATCAGTGAGCAAAAGAGACAAAAATTTCTGCCCTGACAGAGCTTATATGCTGGTGGGTTTCCATTATTTTGTTGTGACACAGACCTTGAACTCTGGTCCCAGTATTTTCTACCTCTCACTGGGTCCCACACGTAAAGAATTCAGAACCAAAGGGTTCAGATTGAACAACTATTCCCTGAGCTCCAAAGGACCAGTCATCTGTTATGTCCTAGAGCCCCTGAGTGCCTCAGAGAGGAGGATTGCTGGTATAAACAGCCCCATCTTAGAGATGACAAACTAGAGGATCAAAAAGAGTTAAGGTGCTTATTCCAGATGCCCCACCTCCCACCCATGCTAAGTGCCAGAGCCAGGAGCTGAAGTCTCCTGGCCCCAGGTCCAGGGTTGATTTCACTGCACTACAGTAGTTACATCACTCTGAGGAAATTCATCTGGGGCCCAAACACATATTTTGGCCCTTAATCCTATAGCATCTACTGATTGTATCATTCATTTGGAACTTAGAATATTTTTGCATGGATCCTTACTTTTTAATTTGCATATATACACATTAACCCGTAACAAGGACCAATATTACTAATGTATTGCTTTTCTTTTTGTTCAAGGTTGATGTTAAATATATTTGTTTATTTTGTTTTTTATCAAAGTATAGTTGATTTACAATATTATATTAGTTACAGGTGTACAACATAGTGATTCAACATTTTTATAGATTATACTCCATTTAAAGTTATTGCAAAATAATGGATATAATTCCTTGTGCTGTACTTTATACCCTTGTTGCTTATTTATTTTAGACATAGTAGCTTGTATCTCTTAATCCCCTACCCCTACCTTGCCCCTGCCTGCTTCCCTCTCCCCACTGGTAACCATCAGTTTGTTCTATACATCTGTTTTGTTATATACTTTCATTTGTTTTGTGTTTTATAATCCACATATAAGTGATAACAGAGAGTATTTGTCTTTCTCTGTCTGACTTATTTCACTAAGCATAATACCGTCTAGGGCCATTCATGTTATTGCAAATGGCAGGACTTTATTCTTTTTAATGGCTGAGTAATATTCCATTGTATATATATATATATATATATATATATATACACACTACATCTTCTTTATACATTCACCTGTTGATGGATACTTAGGTTTATACATTCATCTGTTGATAGATACTTAGGTTGCTTCCATATCTTGGCTATTGTAAATAATGCTGCTATGAACATTGGGGTCCATGTATCTTTTTGAATTAGTCTTTTCATTTGCTTTGGATATATACTCATGAGTGGAACTGCTGGATCATATGGTAATTCTATGTTTTAGTTTTTTGAGGAACCTCCATACTGTTTTCCACAGTGGCTGCACCAATTTACATTCCCACCATTAATTTTCAAAATCTTTCCCCTTCCTTTTAGATAGATTCTAAGGAGCAAGGATTCTAGTTTTCTGGGTTAGTTTCTAGGCTATGATTTATCAAGGGGAATCTTGTTAATGGACCAACAGAGAAAATAAAGAGGCCAGAAATGTTTAGCTGATCTTCAGAATAAAGCCAAGAGGGAGTAGGAGAGGAAAGGGATAGCAAAGCCCTTGGATTAGATGTCTAGAGAGAATTTTGAGATTGGAAAAGTGAGAATAGAGGAGAGAGAAACAGTGCCAAGAAGAGTACCTGGCACCTAGTAGGTTCTCAATAAATGTTTCCTGATTGAATAGATGAACAAACAAGTGAATGAGTGAATGAATGAGGAGCTGCCATGTCTATGGAGGCAACTGAAAGTGGCAGAGACAAGGAGGTGAGTTTTCTAAAGGCTTTACTGTGCATGAAACGTACTATTCCAGCAACTAAGCCCTTGTGCCACAACTACTGAGCCTGCGCTCTAGAGCCCGTGAGCCACAACTATTGAGCCCGCGTGCCACAAGTACTGAAGCCTGTGCACCTAGAGCTCGTGCTCCGCAACAAGAGAAGCCACCTCAGTGAGAAGCCTGTGCACCACAACAAAGAGTGGCCCCCGCTCGCCGCAGCTAGAGAAAGCCTGCATGCAGCAACGAAGACCCAACGCAGCCAAAAATTAATTAATTAATTAGAAAAAAAAATCAGTTGGCAAACTCGGTACCTAGGATCCAATCAAGGTCTTTAACCACGCAATCACAAGGCAGTTTAGTAAAGTAATTCAATTACCATTTCTGAACAAAATCTAAATGGCATAATGAATACCAGTGGCACATGTAATCAAGGACTCTATATGAAATCAGAATGTGAGATAAAAACTCTATTTTCAAGTGGTAGAAGGAACTTCAACTGAGAAAATAAAGGAAGTACTAGTACTAAAATGAATACAACCAGCAATAAAAACAAAAATTCTTCTTATATGGAAAAAAAATACAATCCTTGGAAGTTTCCTCGAGCAACTGAGTAAGAATTATAATACTTTCATTAATTGTTGATGGTGAATATGCTTCTTTGAAGGGCACTCCATGAGATGGGGACCACAGCACTTGCTTGCTCTTATATGAGTTACACGTTGAGAGACAACCATGTGATATGTTCCATGAAAGGCTGAGCACACAAAGATGAATAAGACACATTCTCTGACACTGAGGGGGTCACAGACAAGTAAACAGATAGCAATGTACATCCCACTTTGCCATGGACTATAACAGAGATATGAGTAGATGTATGGATGCTTGGAGAATGGAATTACTAACTTTGCCTAGGAATCTGGGGGAAATCTTCACAAAGGAGGTTATGGCTGTGAGTGGTCTTGAAATATAAGTAGTAGGAGCTTTCCAGGTAATAAAGGAGAGGAAAGGCAAGATAAAGGAAAGGCAAGATAAAGGAAAGATAAGGAGCAGAGACAGAGTCCTAATATGGCAAGACAGAGGCAGAGAAGAGTGAAGACTCAGGGAGGCTGAAGTGAGGGCAAAAGAGGAGCCAGAACTAAAGGATGGTAAAGGGCCTTGGACCAGGTGGTAAAGGGTTTTGTGCTCCCAGCTTTGCCCCTCGGAAGCAAAGCCATCAGAAGAGACAGGAGCAGAATTTTTCTTAGGGATATAGCAAGAGTGGCATCAGAGGACAGATTGGGGCCAGGAGAGACTCAGCGCTGAGAAACTCTCTTTAATCCCCCACTTTAGCCCAGTACTGGGGGCAATTGCCCAAGTTGAAATCCATGCTCTACAACTTACTAATTCTCTGACCTTTGGACAGTTACTTGATTTCTCTGTGCTTTAGTTTCCTAAATGGGAATAATATTACTCACCTCACAGAGTTGTTATAAGAATTTAATGAGTCTAGGAGAATCTCTGCCGTTCTCAATAGATATTAGCCATTAATATTTTTTGTATTAATATTGGTTAATTATCTTGACTTGCTCTCCATTATTTTCTGACTCAGAGAGTATGTCTCGGACACCAAGTACCACCATCCTGTCCCTTCCCCCTGATGTTTCATCCACAGCAGTGAGGATAGAACATTCTTGACAACAGAATCCAAGTGACATATGTTTCTCCTGAAGCCCAGTGCTAGCATGTAGCAGTTGCTTAATACATGCTTGCTAAATTTATGCCAAGCAGGGCAGTCCAATTTCCCAGAGGCAGTCCAGGAGGGCTGGAGTTAGAAGTCTAGCTACATCTCCAATGGAACTCCAACAGTCAAATGAGTTCCTGCCCCACCTGATTTACCTCTGCTTACCCAGCCCCAAAGAGAGCCCTAGAAACTAGAGCCAAGACCAAGAATCCAATAAAGCAAGAAGTAAAAAAACAGGGACACATAGAGTTAAGTCTAAACAATTGATGACAATGGAGTAGTGAGGCTTCGTACGTTAAGGAAAGATTTATCCAATATAAGAGGTATAATATAAAAAAAATTTAATACCTGTCTGGAACCAAAATTTCAACAAAACCTGTGTTGGAGGTAGCTGATATGAAGAAAAACAGAAGTAAGATTTTGCATTGCTTTGTGGTAGGAAATCCCAGTAGATACTGATTCTTTATTTTGGCAGAAAAATATAGGTTTACATGTTTGTTAAAAAAAGAAAAATTAAAGGCAATGAAAAGACATGGAGAAAACGTAATTGCATACAGCTAAGTGAAAGAGGCCAGTATGAAAAGGCTATAACTTCCTGGTACATGACATGGAAAAGCCAAAACTATAGTGACGGTAAAAAGATCAGCGTTTGCCAGGGATTTAGAGGGGAGCACAGGGGATTTTTATAACGATGAAACTATTCTGTATGATGGTGGAATATGGATACTTGTCCTTATACCTTGGTCAAAACCCATAGAACATACAGCAGCAAGGGGGAAGCCAAATGCAAACTATGGACTTTAGTGAATAATAACGCATTGATGTAGGTTTATCGATTATAACAAATGTACAACACCAACGCAAAATGTTAATAACAGGAGAAACTGGGGATTGGGGAGAGGATATATGGGAACTCTGTAGTTTCCGATCAACTTTTCTGTAAACCTAAAACAGCTGTAAAAAATGAGCCTATTCATTTTTTTTTAAATCAAGGGCAAACAGTAGCAAAATAGAAGTAGGATATATGCAACTGCCACGCCACTAAAGGAGGGGAAAAAAATAAAAATTGCGGTCAATCCAATGAAAATAGGGGATGGGGGAACAATTAAAGGAGCTGACCACCAAAATTCTACAATTCTGAAATGGGGAAACTGAGGCTCTGATTAACTTCGTCTACCCGAGTGGGGTTAGACAGGACCCAATCTGACACTTCTAGGACCCCATGGGCATAGAATTCCTGAAATTGCCTTGAAAAGACTGCCAACATGCTCTGTCTGTGGTTAATTCCATTTTTCTGGAATGTCAGAGGCACAGAGTGGCCTGGTTAATTTCATATTCTGTTTAAGTGAAGGTTGCCGTGGATACCATACATAGCCATCCAATTTTCTCAGAATTAGAATGCGTGCAATAAAACTGGTTTAAGGAGAAAACTAGGCCAAACAAAATTTAAATTTATTCAATGATGAGTCCTTAGTGATAAGGAAGGCACTCCAGAATCCAGCAGGGCTTCACGGTGTCATTCCAAATGTCACTTCTGTTTTCAGAACTGCAGAGACATAGGGGCTGGGAGAGGTGGGTGAATCCTCACTGACCATGAGGAAGAGCCCTGGAGGTAGCTCTTTTACATAACTCCCAGATATTCCCCTGTGTCTCTGTCTCAGGAAAGCAGAGTAGAGAATGTTTATGCAGCAACATTAGAAGAATAAAATAATCTCTCATTTGAGTCAGCTGATGGCTGGAGCCTGCACGATTGGCAGCCATGTAATTAGATTTGAATCCTTTCCTGTAACCTTTGCCATTGTAAAGACCTGGGTAATTTCTCAACTGAGCTCAGGACCTCAGTCCTACAAGCAGGGTGGTTAGCTGACTCTGGAGTGAGCAGGACCTGCTGTTTAGACCTCAGTTCTGCCTCGTCCTGGCTATGGCAACTTGGCTAGTTACCCAACAACTACGTAAAATGCAGATGGATGTTAACGATGGCCACCTCGTAGGGTAGCTGTGAAAAGTCAATAAGAAAATCCAAATAATGAGCTTGGCACAGTAAGCAATAATAAATATTAGCAATGATCATCATTAATATTCATCTAGTGCATGGAAAGGGCCCACGATGAGACTCTATATTGAGATCTAAGTGAATTAATACCATCCCTCCCACCCCCCGAGTGGAGTGGAGTTTTGCACCATCTTGTATTCATTTATTCTTTTTCACTTGGAGTTGCTGCCGTTTCAGAACATCCGAGGCAGCAGGCCCAGGGTGCATGACCATATGTCCACCTCATTCCAAGAACGCTCTCCCAGAATCTGCCGCTTGTGATGTGGAAATCCAGAAACACACAGCAGCCTTCGCTTTAGTCACGGATCGTCTGGGTGCTGTTGATAGATGTCAGATGTCAGCACATTTGCTCCACGTCTTTCTGCCGGCCTATCCCTTTTCCTGCTGCTTTTACGTTCTCATTCCCAAAGCTTCTTAACATCTCTGCTTTCTCCGTTTCCTGAACTGCTACTTGTCTCCAGGCCTCCCCAGCAGGTCTCACCCCTGTGTCGATCCCACCGTGACGAGCAGGCCACTGGGACCACTCAGGGCTTCCCCAATTCTGCAGCCAGCATCACCCCTCTTCCTCCCCTTAGCCCTCGGCTTCTCATCTGGAAGGAGGGACCTGGACATTGTCTCTCAGGTACCCTTGTGAAAGCGAATCTGCCACAGAGGTTTAGCCACGGGTTTATTTGTTCGAGCTTATTTGCTTTTTGCTTTTCAGAGGCAATCTGGTTGTAATTTCAGCAGCAGACTCTTGGTTTGGCTACTTTATCCATCCCTCCTCATTTTGCCATTTTCCCCAGTTGCTGCTTTGCAGACCGTCTCTGTTTGGGTTATTCCTTCTAAAACATGCACTCATACACACAATTACACGCATGCGTACACTCGAGCTCACAGCCACATGTAGGCATACTGTCCAGGGGAAGAATTCTAGCGAGGCGCCTGTCGAGATTTCATTGCCACAGGATTTGTCGTTAATAGTGATGTTTTGTTCTGATAGCCATGATTTATATCGCTTTCATTTCCCCTTCCAATTCGTATTTTTTCCACGTTTCGCATTTTGCAAGGTTCTTTAATTCGAGCCTCTGTTTTCTGACTTGCACCTGCAAGTCTCTGCAATCCCCCTCTTTTGAAAAACAGGGGAAGAAAAACAACACCCAAGAACACATGTGACTAATCAACAAAATTCTAGGTAAAACTCAAATTTTTCAATGAAATTGGGCAAAATGGAAGGAACGGTCCCATCGGGAAGAATCTCGAGCTGGCTAGGAGTGGAGGTAGTGAGTAATAGGTCTTTCCCTCTTGCTGGGTCTCTATGAATAGTTCGACCAGCTGTATGTGGAACAGCCGCTTCCCTTTCATTCATATAGTACTTGGCCCTGCAGGGCTGGGTACAGAAACTCTCTGTTACCTTGATATTTTCAATACCGCATCTGAATGGTGCCTTGTTTTGGCCCTGACTTTTTTTTCCCACCTCCATTAAGTCAGCTCCACAGGCAGAATCAGCACTTAATAAAACAGCTATTGGCAGATGGTTCAAGTCACGGGAGGCTTTAGGGCTCTTCTTGGCTTTGTTTTTCTAAAAAGTACCCATGACTATAGCCAAGCAAATCAGCATATACCCATGGGCTTCCCTGGGAGAAATTAAAACAAGTTAGGCTGCGGGGTGGAGAATCAGGCAGGGAGCCTAAAAGAAATTTAATAAACTCTGTGCCTTTCTTCTCCTTTTTCGGGGGGTATGTTTTCCAGAATAGGGTGGAAAGTTCTATGGGTGTGGTGAAACAAATCACCTCTTCAGCTGAGTTGGGCTGCAGTTAAAAAACCAAAGGTTGTGTCTTCCCTGGTGGACCCATGGTTAAGACGCCGCGCTTCCAATGCAGGGGGCCTGGGTTTGATTCCTGGCTGGGGAACTAAGATCCCACATGCCGTGCGGTGCATTTAAAAATTTAAAAAACGAAACCAAAGATAGCTGAGGGAAATGAGAGGAACCCCTCAGGAGTGGATCAGTGTGCTTGGACCTCTAGGGCTGAACCCTGGCACCATTAAGGAATGAGTGACGAGTTCCAGAGCTGGCCTCCATTTCTGTGTCTTCTTCCTTCTGTTGGGCACTCAAGAGCACCCACTGGCCCAGACTGCTCTAAACTTGGCTCCTTGAAGAAATTGCACCCCATCCCCAGTGTCTCTTCCTAACTGGGAGTATTTGCCATCTTAACTTTCCCATCTCGCTCCCCTGCATCAAAAAGTTCCCCTCACTGGGAGCAGGATAAAGTAATCATGATGGGCACAAGCTTAGGTGTAGCTAGATCTGGGTTCAGATCCCACCTCTGCCACTTACTAGCTGTATGTCCTTGTTCAGAGGGGCCTCACCACTCTAAGCTTCCATTTCCTTCAACTATAAAATGTGGATTAATAATAGTGCCAATAATGTATGGACATTATTATAACATAATAATAGTAGTATAAGACCAGTAGGATAATAGTAGGAAAAGAACAGTAGGATAAAATGAGATAACACATGTAAGCGACTGAGCCAAGATTAGAACGCAGGGCAGTCTGAGTGAAGAGACCACGTGCTTGATGACTGTGCTATACCACTACTTGTAAAATGGATTTTAAAAAGTCAGCATGCGGCTTCCCTGGTGGCACAGTGGTTGAGAGTCCGCCTGCTTATGCAGGGGACACAGGTTCGTGCCTCGGTCTGGGAAGATCCCACGTGCCGCGGAGCGGCTGGGCCCGTGAGCCACGGCCGCTGAGCCTGTGAGTCCGGAGCCTGTGCTCCGCAACAGGAGAGGCCACAACAGTGAGAGGCCCGCGTACCGCAAAAAAAAAAAAAAAAAAAAAGTCAGTGTGGTTCACGTTCGTTGCAGCGCTATTCACAGTAGTCAAAAGGTGGAAACAACCAGGTTGACTGGCTTTTTGCCTCATTCTTACGTTACTAGGTACCATAATTTAGGCAAACTTACGTTTTTATTATAACTCATACAAATGTACCAATAATAATAACAATAATAATATTTAACACTTATGCAGTATATAGCAAGTAAGTGGCAGTCAGCATTTGAATCTGAAAGATTCATTCAGATAAGTCTTTGTTCTAACCTCTAGACCTACTCCCCACAAATAATTGGTCTGTTATAAAGGTTCTTTTGTTTCTCTAGATGCTCTTTGTTTCTGACGCAACTGATGTTTTATTTTCATGTCCTTGCAAATAAGTTCAGTTCATTTCTCTTCTATTTTTTTTCCCCAGTCATTAGCTTTCCACTTTTGTCCTAACATCAGAATGGCCCACAAAATATATTCATAATAAAATAAAAATGACAAGCATAGCTTTTGCATTCTGCCACCTTGTAATGAAGCCTGATAAAATATCTCCACTGATATATTTTGACACCTTGAGGAAAGCCTCCACTTGACTGTCATTTTTATCACCTCACTGAGATCGTGGCAAGAATAAATCCCTCCCCCAGGCTCTCCGACAACATCCAACAAAGAAACATGTAAGTGGGCTTTATACACATCAGCACAAGTGATGGATTCTGAACATAAAAATGTGTAGGTGGCAAGACTGGCCATTTCAGTGATGTGACCTGTTTACAAATTAATTGATTGAAGGAATGAGATCGATATTTTAACTCCATTTTATACCCCCCAAAAACCACAAAACCATAGGAATAAGGCTGGAGCCTCACTGAACTGACAGGTTGATTATTTTAAATAAAATGAAACAATTTAGTCAAGCAATTAGCTTGAACTGCTATTTTAATTTAACAGAGCCTTTTTTTTTTTTTTTTTTTTGCTGAGATGAGCAGTCAGTTCAGCCCAATTGTAAATCTATGACATGTGGTCCAAAACGAAAAGTTGTACGTGATCCACTGATTTTTAAAGTGTCTGCTTTTATCAGTTCCGATTTTCTTCTCACCTGAATGAGTTTGGGAGTCTCAGGAAAGCAATCACTTTGAATCTGCTTAGGTAAGAAATATTGTATCTTCTCCCTATGACAACAATAATAGCCACTTATTGAGCACTATGTGCTTTACATCCATCATTAGAGAGAGATTTCGGAGTGGCAGTTGAGTACGTGGTCTCTGCAGCCAGTTTCACCATTGCGTGGCTGCAAGCAAATGGCTTGGGTCTTTCTGCACTTGGTTTTCGCGTCCGTAAATCATGATATCTATGTCATAGGATTGTTATTAGGATTAAATACATTCATACACGTAAAGTGTTTGAAAGCACGCCTGGAAACTTGTATAAGTTGGCTATTGTTTTCATGTTCCTAAGCACCATCTAAGTTTTGTATTCTTATCCCTATATTACAGTTAAAGAAAGTGAAGTTCAGAATGGTAAGTAATTTGCCCAAGGTCTCACATACAGAGCGAGCAGCTGTCTTTCCCTCTCCAGATGTGCAAGTAGTATCATATGCACTGTAGAAAGAACTAAGGCAGTCCCTTTTTTTCTATATCTGACATCCTGAAATGATTAAGATTCAGGACAGTTGGTGCTTGATTGGATGTTTATTACCCCAGATGGTGAGTAAAGCATTACTGAATACATCTGAGGACTGACTGAAAGAATATGTGCTAGAAATTGAAATACTGGGAAAGTTCATTGCAGCACTATTTACAATGGCCAGGTCACGGAAGCAACCTAAATGCCCACCAACAGACGAACAGATAAAGAAGATGTGATAGATACATACAATGGAATATTACTCAGCCATAAAAAGGAACAAAATTGGGTCATTTGTAGAGACGTGGATGGATCTAGAGAGTACCATACAGAGTGAAGTAAATCAGAAAGAGAAAAACAAATATTGTATATTAATGCATATGTGGATAGAAATATGGTACAGATGAACTGGTTTGCAGGGCAGAAATAGAGACACAGATGTAGAGAACAAACATATGGACACCAAGGGGGGAAAGTAGCAGGGAGCTGGGGCAGTGTGATGAATTGGGAGATTGGGATTGACATGTATACACTAATATGTATAAAATGGATAACTAATAAGAACCTGCTGTATAAAAATAAATAAATAAAATTCAAAAAAAAGAAATACTGGGGAAAAAACCCTGAATGATTACATCCATATTATCCTAATATTCTTCCTTAGAGGCATTTACATGACCACAGGTGTCAAAGTAGCAAGCTCGTCTTGACACATTTGACTTTCTTATTACCTACCACCATCTGATCTGTCTCTTACAATGAGTTTGTCTTCCCCATTTGGGTTTTTAACCAATTTATCCTTTAGAGAATTATACCCCCTGACTCCCCAGTCCCTTCAGCTTCGTTAAGATGTTTCCTTGTCTCCATTTCCTACGTGTAATGTTAGCTCATTACTCAGCTGCTGACTCTGTCTTCTGACTTTGATTTTCTGTTAAATTTTCCCCAACACCATTATTGTTGGCGTCACTGGGATCTTCAACATTGTTATAATTCTTTGCATTTTCAATTTGTCTTTTCAAAACAAAATCAAGAGCGAATAAAATAAGCAAAGCTTATGTACCTTTGCGGAAAGCACTGAATCAAAAACGTCAGGGTCTCATTGATATGAAAACTGAGAATCTTGTTCAAAAAGAAATTGGAAAGAGTTTCTGCGAAGTGGCTCTTTTTGCAAAAATCAAAGAGGAACACGTAAGTTACCAGCCATGTATGGTTCTGTCCTTATGAATTCAAGTACCTTAATATTTAGGTGGCATAGAATATTATTAAGAATAACAGGATGTCTCTAGCTTAGGCAGGAAATCATTTTCAAAAAATGTCAGAGCTCATTTTACAAAAAGATTATAATTACAAAATAGTAATGGTGGATTCCAGTTTGGGGTTTGGAGGTGAATAAAGACAGCTTAGAGATTACAGAGGCTTCCTGTTTTGAATTTAGGAGAAGCCAAGACTTTCGCAAATCTTTTTAGATGTAATGTTTATGGAAGGCAAAGGATACCAACCCAGAATGTTGGACAGTGCAGTTAAATGTTGGTTTGGACATTGTAAGTAATTTAGACTATTGGACAGAGTACTGAACTACTGTAGTTTTCCCTTCATTTCTTGCCTAAAAAGGGCAATAGTGAGAAAATGACTTTAACCAAAATATTCAACAAGCATTTATTAAAAGCCTGCGGTACAAATAACATTCTGCAGAAGGCACTTACATTAGACCCAAGGAAGCAGATGAAACACACGCTCCTGAGGATTTGCTAGGGGACAGAAGAATAATAAAATTGCAAGCATGAAGGAACCCAAGAGTAATTCCCTAGTAACATATAAATTAGTGGTATGCTCTTCCCCTAGACAGCCACATGGCTTACTTCCTTACCTCCTTCAAGTCTTGCCCAAATATCACCTTTTCTGCAAGAACTTCCCTAACCAATCTCTATACAAATTGCACTATCCACCCCACAAGCCCTGTTTCTATTCCTTTTCCCTTTTATTTTTCTCAGTCACCTTTTAGCTTATTACATAATTTATCATCTATCCTACAATGTCCCGACCTCTAAGTGTAACCTTCATAACAGTATGAGGGGCTGCATTTTGTTCATTGCCAAATCCCTAGCAGGTAATAGAATACCTGGCACAGAGTAAGTGTTCCAAAAACTTGCCTAATAAAGTGTTTAATAGTGTACACCAGACTACATATTGGTGCTAAAATTTTTCAAAATAAGTGACCTTTGGCAGTGTTAATGAGGAGAGGTTTCTTGGAAGAAGTAATATGTGCCCCTCAACCCCAAACAAATGGATTTAATTAAACATAGTAATTACAACACAGGTTTTTGGGTTCTAGACCAAAATCTGTGATCTGAACCAAGGCACTTAATTTTGGTTTTTGTGGATCTCTGAAGATAAATATCTTCTACCTGGGGCCAAGGACTTGGAAACAAAACAAAACAAAAAAACGTTGAAGACAGAATCACTGCACATTCTTTTCCTAGCCTCTCCTGGCTGAAACTGAAGCAGCAGATATTCAAGGGCTGCTTTGCACAACAATCGTCTTTATTGATTTGACTTGCCTAGGGCAGGCCTTAAGTCAATTTGTGAAGAAAAGTTCCCTCCCGCTTACAGTGACTTCTCTGGCTTCTTCTGATGCCCTCTAGGTGTTCCAAAAGCCTTCTGGGGCACCCATCCAAGCTTGCCTGCTCCCGAAGTAAACCATACTCAAGAATTACGTCTTCCTGTCCTCTGCTCTCCAAGCGAAAAGTCTGCCCCCTCAGTCTCCTGCCAGTTAGGACTGGATCCTGATGAGCTAATTCCCTCTAGGGTGGGAATGACAGATTGTTGGCTGGGCTAACTTTTTTTCCTCACCACTGAAGTGAGGCCTGATGCTAAAGGAGGAATTGGAAGGGAAGGAAACTTAAAATATCCAGTGCCTAGACTCTGCCTGAGCTTTCAGTATATTAAATTATTTCATCCGCAACCAGGTAAATGATATTACTCTCTGAGGACCTAAAGTTCATGAGAGGTAAAGAATGGACAGAATCCAAAATTTTCTGTGTTATCACATCACTGCACTGAATAAACGAGCCTAGTAATAGAATTTTGGATTCTGTAGCAGACTTCTGGGGCAATATTTTGAGGTGTGAGGGGAAGAGTCCTTTGCTCCATCCCACCTCAGCTACATAAACTCTGGCTGTGACCTTGAGTAAGTCCTGTGACCTTGAGTAAGTAACTTAACCTCTCTTATCCTTTCCATTCCCTCAACTGAAAAATGGGGGACAGTAAAAGTACCTGTTATTAGTTATTTTCTGCTTATGACAAACCACTCCAAAATGTACTTGCCTAAAACAACAATAGTCATCCCTATGGGTCAGAAATTTGGGAGTGGCTCAGGGTCTCTCATGAGGTGGCAGTCAGATGTCAGCTGGGGGTTGCAATCATCTGAAACTCTGACTGAGGATGGAAAATTCATTTCCCAAAAGGCTTACTCACATTGCTGGCGAGTTGGTTCCTCTCCATATGGGCCTCTCCACAGTGTGGCTTGAGTGTCTTCACAAAATGGCAGCTGGATTCACCCAGAGCAAGCAATCCAAGAGACCAAGATGGAAGTTGCAGTGACGTTATACCTCTATGACTTGGAAGTCACATACCACAGCCTCTGCCATGTTCTATTGGTTACCCAAGGCAGCCCCTAATTCAGTGTGGGAGGGGACCATACAGGGCCATCTTGGAGGCTCCTACGCCAGTATCCACCCCATACGTTATGAGGAGGATTAATATCAGTTCAATGAACGAATAAAACAAGTGGCACCTGGGTGCCAGGCTTCTGAGGACCAGGGGTAGCTGGTTAGCCCTGGCAGGCTCAGCAGGCTGGGAAGCACCTGAAGTACCTTGTCATTACCACCTAAACAGCAACAGCAACAACTAATGAATCTCTAGCTACATCCTTATTTTGCAGGTGTTATCACTTCAGTAGTGTAGTGCAGTGTTTTCCAAACTTGTATTCAGGGAAGCATTACTGCAAAAGAACGTTAATAGGTAGATCTCAAAAAAAGCTTCATTTGAAAAGGCTGCCTATGAAATCCTTTTTTGGAGACTTAGAGTGTGCATTTTGTGCTATGTTCAAAACCCTATGGAGTTCTACGGTTAAACAATTTAAACATTAAAAGGAAAACAAAAACCAAAAACCTTGTTAGTTAGATTTGACCCAGCATTTTGCAAACTCATTAGAGCAAAAACGCATTTTCTTTTTTTCCCCACTGCAGGTGTAAGCTTCCTATTTGGAAGCATTGCCTACTTCCTAGAGGCATGATCATGGATGAGCCACTAAAATTTTTTGGCCTTCAGTTGCCCCATCAATATAATGTGGATAATACACACTTCATAGGGCTATTGAGAAAATTAAATAATAAAGGTACCTTGCCTGATATTTGGGTCCCAGTAAGGGCTTGACCCTTTGGGTTCCAAACCGAGCTCCACCATGAAGGCACTATTTGACCCTGACCAAGTTCTTTTACTTCTCTATCAGCTCTCCGGTGTATAAAACAAGGTGAATAATTGCGCCTAACTCATAGTTTTACAGGGGGAGAAAATAAAAGGGAGCATGTGACCTGCTGAACGCTTGCCTGGCACACTGTGAGAGCTCGCTAGCCGTCTAGGTATCATCATGACTGTGTGGCCGGAGGTCACAGAGCTGGCAAGGGACAAAAATCAGTTAATGAACCCTAGCCCACCTGCCTCAGATTGCATGTGCTTTGCCCTCTGTTGGGGCATACAATCAACAGAAATGAGACACAGTCATTTTCAGGGTGGCTCTGAGAGAGGATTGTGTGGGCAGTTAGAAACAAGTGGGTGGCGATGATTCCAGAGAGCTTCCAGAAGTGGTGGGGCTGCAGGAAGATATTTAAAGGAGGCAGGTGGCTGGGCAGATGGGGATGGCAGGGTTTACACACTCAGGACAGCCGGGACAACAGCTCAGAGGAGTGAGTGGCAGCGGCTGCCAGACGCCAGCTTTGTCGGAACAAAGCAGCAGGTGAGGGCCACAGAGAGTCCACACTCCAGGCACCCAAGGAGGGCCGAGGCCAAATAAAACCCTTGGCAGGGAGACGGCAGCCCCATTTGCCTTTTTCAATCAATCAGCCAACAATTGAGGGACCATCCCTGAATCAAAGCCCCGTCTCCCTCCCTGCCCCCATGCAGGCCCCCAAGCATTGGCCGCACAGATCATAGTTGAACTTCTGAGAGCTCCTCCACCCTCCCGAAGCCACTATCAGCTGTACAGAAATTTATTTTTATTATTGAGCTCCTATTTCTGCTTTTGCCATCACGGCAGATCAGTTTGGGTTTTGTCTCCCAGCCAAGGGCTTTTCATATTTTCCAGATACTCAAAAGTCTGTATGTGCTGCCTGGAGCAGGTTTAAGGAACAATCTGAGATTTCTTTCTGAATAAGCAGTTATTTGTACTTTGTTTTGCTTTTCTTGGTTACTGAAGAGAAACAGTGACATAAAGAAAGCACTGGTAACACTTCCCTTTGAGCAGCACAAATGTCAATGGTAGTGACTTTCAAATAAATAGTTACATTGTCAGGCGCACAAGAGTTTCATTGAGGAAATCTGTGCAGTGACTGCTAACAGGGTTAACACTTTAGGCACAATGTAATCAAGGAAAAAACTGTAAACTTTGCACAGAGTGACCTCAGAAGGTACTGAAAGGAAATGCCAACCCAATAACCCAGGGTACGTTTCTAGACCAGGCACAGTGCATTGGAGAGATAGAGAGAGAGAGAGAGAGAGAGAGAGAGAGAGAGAGAGAGAGAGAGAGAGAGAGAGAGAGGGAGGGAGGGAGGGAGGGAGGGAGGGAGAAGAGCCTGATAGAATGAAAGTTTGTTTAGGGGGAAATGGGGAATGTTCCTTCATTACTTCAGTTATTACGGTAAATCCAACTACACTCTGTTTCATTCGCCATTTTAATCCTTTTAATCATGGTTCTACTCAAAGCCAAGAGATTTTTTTAACGGGATGTAAAATGCATTTTACCACTTTGCAATATTTTTCTTGTAAAGGATATTATTATACAGAAAATAGAATCCTTTTATCAGAAATTTAAGTAACTAAATACTTAGGACTCCCAGCATCCCCTTCCCAGAGCCTTTGGCAGATGACAATGTGGGCAAAATTTGTCTGTCCTGCCTCCCTGTTTAGGGTTGCCAAATATAGCAAATAAAAATACAGGATGCCGAGTTAAATATGAATTTCAGATAAACTACGAACAATTTTTTAGTATAAGTATGTTCCGAACATTGCTCAGGACCTACTATAAAATTATTTGTTGTTTGTCTGACATTCAGATTTAACTGGGGATCCTGTATTTCATTTGACCACACCATTCCCTTTGACTGTAGATGTATGCGTTTACTTCTGGACTCTCAATTCTGTTCTCTTGATCTCTGTATCTATCTTCACACCCATTCTACACAGTCCAGGGATTACTATAGCTTTGTAATAAGTTTTGAAATGGGCAAGTCTGAGTCTTCCAAATTTGTTGTTCTTGTTAAAGATTGTTTTGGCTATCTGGGCCCTTTCTATTTCTTCATGAATTTTAGGACCGGCTTGTCAATTTCTACAGAAAAGTCAGTTGTCATATTCATAGAGATTGCCTCGAATCTGTGGATCAACTCGAGGGGTACTGCCATCTTAATCGTATTAAATGTTCCAATTCATGAACATAGGCTTTTTATTAATTTAGATCTTCATTTATTTCATGATTTGTAGTTTCCAGTGTACAAGTCTTATAGTTATTTGTTAAACTTATTCCTAAGTATTTTATTCTTTTCAATGCTATTATAAATAGAATTTTCTTAATTTCATTTTCAGATTTTCATTTCTAGTATATATAAATAAAATTGATTTTGGTATACTGATTGCTATAATAATTAAGAGTGTTTAAGTTTGAAAACCCACTGTTCTAGTGAGATATAATTTGCATTCTGATTGTGTGCTACCAGGACAGTAACTTTTCTGGGAATTTCATTAGCTTGGCTCTTTGGAAAAATGCTGCTGGCATTGGCTAAGGGACCATAAACATGCAACCTGTCAGACTGTGGGCTCAGGTACATGGAAGTAGAAGAGGCAAGAACCCTACAGGCAGATATTCTGTGCTTCAGTATTGTAACTGCCAGGTTCTCTCACTGGACTTCAAACTCTCTGAGAGCAGTAACAGGGTCTTCTGCACAATTTTCTCTCTAAAGCCCAGCCTGGTCCCTGCTTTAAGTGTTTTGCCTGACTCACTGACTAAGTGGAGGGGGAAAAAATGGAACTAGTCAGGGGACAGAGCTTAATGGGATCTTATCTTGCTGAGAGGCCTCACAGTCTATTGTCAGATGTGGCTCATTTATAATCACCCTGTTCATAAAAAGAAAGGTCTGTAGAGCTGTAAAAGTATTATCTATAGGACATACTGTAATATTTTTACTGCAGTCACTTTATAGTATCTTTTTAAAATATGTGGTATAGCAAACTGTCTTTTATTGTTCTTGTTCAAGATTCTCTTGACAATTTTTGAATTTTTATTTTTTAATATCCTTTTCATTACTGGGTCCTTAGTGGACCCAGTATTCAATCAATAACATTTTTATATTAACTTGGAAAGGATTTTATTTTCATGATTTTTTTTCTAATCCAAGATTTTGGTATGTCTCTCCATTTATTTAAGACATGCTTTATTTCCTTCAATTAAATTTTAATACTTTATATAGGTTCTAGACTTCCCTTGTTAAATTTATTTATGACACTATTTTTAAAGAATTTATTTTGTAATTTCTGTATATAATTCATTATTACTAATATACAGAAAAGTTATTTGTTTTAATAATATTTATCCTAGCAGCCACTATTGAAAGCAGTATGGAGGTTCCTTAAAAAACTAAACTAGAGCTACTGTATGACCCAGCAATCCCACTCCTGGGTATGTATATGGAAAAAAACAACAGCTCTAATTCGAAAAGATACATGTACTCTAATGTTCATAGCAGCACTATTTACAATAGCCAAGACATGGAAACCACCCAAGTGCCCATTAACAGATGATTGGCTTAAGAAGATGTGATATATATATATATCCAATGGAATATTACTTGGTCTTAGAATAAAAAGAAATATTGCCATTTGCAGCAACATGGATGTACCTAGAGAATATTATGCTTAGTGAAGTAAGTCAGACAGAGAAAGATAAAAACTACATGATAGCACTTAAACGTGGAATCTAAAAAATAATATAAATGAATCTATATACAAAACAGAAACAGACTCACAGACATAGAAAACAAACTTATAGTTACCAAAGTGGGGGGGACAAATTTGGAGTATGAGCTTAACAGATATAAGCTACTATACATAAAACAGATAAGCAGCAAGGATTTACTGTATAGCACAGTGAGTTATATTCAATATCTTGTAATAACCTATAATAGAATATAATCTGAAAAAAAATAACTAAATCACTATGTGGTACACCTGAAACTAACACAATATTGTAAATCAACTATATTGTAATTTTTAAAAATTTATCTTATATGCAGTCATTATACCAATTATCTTATTGGTTTTAATATTTTTAAATGGGTCGTTTGGGATTTCTAGGCATAAAAATATATTACATGCAAACAGAAATACCTTTGCCTTTTCTTTTTCAATATCTAAAATTCTCATTTGCTTTTCCTGTCTTATTACATAGTAGATCCTCCCAAATAATACTAAGTAATAGTGATGACATTTGTTAACCTATTACTGAAGCCAAGAGTATTTGCTTTTGAAACTTTCGCAGCCAATATGAGCTTTAATACCAAACAGGAAAGTAAACTATATCATTTTTGGGATATAGCAACAACTATATATATAATGTAGATATGAATATAATATAATAATATATTAAAATATATAAGGATATATAATAGTGAATAATTCCCTGAATGCAGAGTAAGCTTGAGTCTCCATGGGATACAAATAGAGACTTGGAGGAATTTTTCATCCCTTAAATTCTTAAAAGAATTGAGCGGAGAGAGGAGCCAGGAAGAATCTGATATATCCAAGATGGCAGGGTAAGAGTTCAAAGATTAGGAACAGCTGGGGAGAACAAGAGACCAGAGATCAGAAAGCAGGATTTTCTTGGGCAAAAGCCAAAAACACCAGCTGGGAGGTGACCACTAAGTCAAAACAGTTTAATACAGAAGCCAAAGAGGGAATATGAAGCTCTGATTGGAAAGAATCTTCAAGATTAATAGAAAGTCTTGACAAGCAGCTTCTAGAACAGAGTTTTTCAAGCTTTCTAAATGTAACTTGTCATCTTCCTATTGGTGTAGTAGAGTTCTTTGCCTAGCACAATGCCTTGAATACAGTTGGTCGTCAAAAAAATTTTGTTGTTGTTGCATTAGTAGACAAGGAGAGAGAAAAACAATTGCACTTCAAAAGCCAAAGAAAAAGCGTCAATACCTAATACCAAGAGAGATGACATTTTTTTGAGGATGACTTTTGAAAGGTCTTCATTTTTTTTTTTTTTTTTTTGCCGTACGCGGGCCTCTCACAGTTGTGGCCTCTCCCGTTGCGGAGCACAGGCTCCAGACGCGCAGGCTCAGCGGCCATGGCTTACGGGCCCAGCTGCTCCGCGGCATGTGGGATCTTCCCGGACCGGGGCACGAACCTGTGTCCCCTGCATCGGCAGGCGGACTCTCAACCGCTGCGCCACCAGGGAAGCCCAGGAATGAAGGTTTTTAAGTAGTTTGAATAGAGAAAAGTGGTGAAAGAACAGGATCATCACAATAGTGAGAAGCCAAATAAAAAGAATCTAATGAGGGAATTCCCTGGTGGTCCAGTGGTTAGGACTCGGCACTTTCACTGCCGGGGCCAGGGTTCCATCTCTGGTCGGGGAACTAAGATCTCTCTCACAATGAGGGGGAAAAGGCTGCAAGGATGTAGATCACAAAATTTCTACAGATTTAAACAGTATTGTTTTAATATAATTTTTAAATTTGCCTTGGGTTCTATCATGGCCTATGTAAAAACTACAAGTGCAAGGAGCTTATAACTAGTTTTCTGTTCGTACATTTTAAAGTCATATTCTTTGAAAACTAATTTAAATCAATAATAAATTTATATTCTCTATCAAAGAGTTGCATACATTGCTCAAGTCTGAAAAACACTAACCTAGCAGTTAACTTGATGCAGAATGTGTAGGCCAGGGCTGTCATGATGGGAAAATAGCACAAACAACCAAACAGGCCTTTGGCTGGAGAACATCAGCTTTTGAACCTGAATGTGGATTTAAGAATCAGTGTTTCTGTAATCCAAAGTCAGACTGAATGATTCATAAAATTGGGCATATCAGAAAGACTAGGCTGGTTTTGCTTCCTCTACCACATTTGAACTTGACTTGTCCCTTCTCTAAACTAGAGATTGATAATAATATGAAACTCGAATGTTTGCTATAAGGATTATATTTAACACATTTAAGGCATCTGAGCAATATTACTGGTGTTCAATCACAGCTACTGATATTACAGGGACATTTGACCTGTAGGTTTTGGGCATGTTCCATGAGCTTTATGTCATACTTAAGTTCTTTCCACACTTGGGAACATAT
Organism: Orcinus orca; assembly: GCF_937001465.1. Taxonomy (NCBI): domain Eukaryota; kingdom Metazoa; phylum Chordata; class Mammalia; order Artiodactyla; family Delphinidae; genus Orcinus; species Orcinus orca. The sequence continues at coordinate 102,333,558 of NC_064562.1, read as the reverse complement.
TCTAAACTGAGTAACCCAATATTATACATATAGCCAAAACAATATTTGCCAATGCTATTATAGGATACAAAACTACAAACAAAACAAAGTAAAAACTCTTAAAGTCTAATTAATTGAATTTTTATCAACTTCTCCTGGTTAAATTTTTTAAAGCAGGTATTTTAACCCTCAACACTGAAAATATTTCCGAAGTCTGCCAATCCACTTTTTTTTTTAAGTCTTTTATTGAATTTGTTACAATATTGCTTCTGTTTTATGTTTTGGTTTTCTGGCCACGAGGCATGTGGGATCTTAGCTCTGCGACCAGGGATCGAACCCGCACCCCCTGCGTTGGAAGGCGAAGTCTTAACCACTGGACAGCCAGGGAAGTCCCTGCCAATCCACTTTTATACAATAAAATTTTGTGGATTTGCCTCAGCATCGCTGGTCAGGCTAAAATCATTGACATGTGAATGTCTATGTGGGTATAAATGTATAAGGCATACATGAAATTGAGCTAAATCTACATTGACTTCAAATCATAAACTGGAAGTTTATTTCTCTATTTATGAAAATCTTGACACCTGTTTGCTTTCTTGTGATGGATTATTTTTATTCTATAATTGGAATATAATGGGGGGGAAGATTCTTGTCCCTCTGAGTTTAGATATAGTAATCATATTTGAAATAGTTACGTGGTCTAAAACAATATTGGTGCAAAATGATGGTCATCTTGTTGAAAGGTTTTGGAATTTTGCTTTACTTATAAATTCCATTTTGCCCCTTATTAGTAAAAAGAACATTGAGTAACAAGGTTGGGGGATATGCCTAATTGTGTCTCCTCTGAGCATCAGAATCTGTCCACTTCTCCCCACTTCTACTGCAACCATCTTGGTGCACATCATACTGCACCCAGACAAGAGCAATAGCATCCTGGCTGGTTTCCTTGCTTCCACTCCAGCCCCTTCCAATCCACTCTCCATACAATATATCAGATTGGCCTTTCTTAACTACAGATCAAATCCTGTCACTACCTGCCTAAGACTCTCCCGATCTGTCCCAGGCTTCCTTCTTTCACCTCTACTCATACCACTATTCTCCTTGCTCACTGTGCTGCAGATTCATGGGCTTTCTTTCTTCAAATCCTCCAAATGCATTCCCACTTTAGGGGCCTAACACTCCCTGACTTTGGCACTACCTCATTTGAACCTCAGCTGTCCCTTCTCTACACTAGAGACTCATAAGAATCCAGAACTTGCATGTTTGCTATAAAGATTATATTTAACATATTTAAAGTATTGGGGGGGGTGAGAGAGAGAGACAGGAAGAAGAAGGAGGAGGAGAAGGAAGAGGAAGGAGGAGGAAGTGGGGGGAGAGGGAGAAGAGAGAAGAAAGGGAAGTTCTCTGCCTAGGCCTTTGCCTAGAATGCTCTGTTCCACAATCTTTGCACAGTTCCTTCCTTCTCTAACTCCTCAGAGAAGTCTTCGCTCCCCATGCATGCCATCACCCTGTGTCCAACGTCCTCTTTTATTTTCTTTAAAGCACTCAACACTCTGATTTCATCTTTACCATTTATTGGGTAACTAGCTTATGCTATAGCATTTCTTCCCATAGAATGTAAGCTGCAGGAGTGCCTTGTCACTCAATGCCTAATATGACGTCTATACATAGAAGTCTTTCAATAACGTTGCTTGAATAAATGAATGAATGAATGAATGAATACCCAGCTTCAGAAATTACCAAGTTCTAGTCCTGGCTTCTGAATAACGGAGTAACCTCTGGCAAGTACTGAACCTCTTTGAACATCAGTTTCCCCTATGAATAATTAGTAAGCTGGACTAGATGATCATTAAGGGTACTTCTTGTTTTATATTTCCATGGTTCATATTCAAATATTATTTCCCCCTTCCCTTCCTTTCCTTCTCTTTCTCTTTCCTCTTTCCTCTCTCCCTCCTTCCACCCCTCCCTTCCTCTGTCAGCAGCACTCCTTGGATTCATGGATGGTTGTAAACCAGTTGGAGATATTTTATGCATAAGCACAGACATCTCAAGGATGTATGGTCTCTAGACAGTGAATTGTCATCACAATTGTTGTAGTGTTCATTTTCTCTTGCCTAGCCAAGCCCATCAAAACCACACCTCCACTGCCAAGCCACAGCCCCACCCTGCCTTTGGAAATAAAAATGGAATTGAAGGATCCCCAGCTTCTGAAAAAAACAAAAACAAAATGCTGCACAAATTTTAACTAGTATGGTGTTTCTGGAGAAATCAGGGTGCAACTGACAGGATTGATTACAACTTTATAAATTTTTTAATGTAATAAACTTCATGAAGATAATAGGAGACCGATATCAAATTTTAGATATTGCCAGAGACAATTCCTAAATTACTTTTTCTAGACCATACTTAATTACAGTGACTATCTTTGTACATGCTTAACTTTTAGCCACTTAATTACAATAAGCTAGAAATATACATTAAAAAACAATATAGTGATGATTAGATAGCAATGATATACACTAGAACTTAACACCATTCCTTCTTTCAGATCCTGTGAAAAATGATCTCAGGAAATGAAAAAGCGAATTTCTTCCATGTCTAGAACCAAAGTCAGTATCAGCTGCAAAGACAGATGTTCATATGCTTGTAAATGCATACCTACAAACCAAGTGTTTAAAATTTAAAACCACAAGAAGGCTTAGAATCACAGCATTTATGAACCAGAAGAACACTGCGACCTTCATTTAACACATGAGGAGATTGAAACTCAGAGAGTTCAAATGACTAGGCCAAGGTCATAGACCCCATTAGGGCTGGAGCTGGAACAAAACCTCTGATCTCCTGGTTCCACGCTTTTCTCATCACACCAAGCTGTAGTGACTTGCAGAGTTCAATCGTATGTGCCAACCCCTCACAGAACATGGTGGATTGGAATATAAAATTATCAGTCCATTAACTGCGAAACCAGTTGAGGAATTATAGTATTCATTGATATACTGTTGTTATAGTACTTGCTAATATTCGTTTGAGTTTATGTGTCAGGTTCATCTACTATGTGCTACTTGTATTATCCTTTTCTTTTTTTCTAAGTGGTTTTTTTTTTTTTTTTTTTTGGCTGCGTTGGGTCTTCGTTGCTGCACGCACGCTTTCTCTCTAGTTGCGGTGAGCGGGGGCTACTCTTCGTTGTGATGAGCAGGCTTCTCATTGCGGTGGATTCTCTTGCTGTGGAGCACAGGCTCTAGGTGCACAGGCTCAGTAGCTGCTATGCACGGGCTTAGCTGCTCTGTGGCATGTGGGATCTTCCCGGGCCAGGGCTCAAACCCGTGTCCTCTGCATTAGCAGGCGGATTCTTAACCAGTGCGCCACCAGGAAAGTCCCTGTATTATCTGATTTAATCCCCAACTAGCCCTATGGGTGGGGATTCGGGGGGGAATAGTCACTTTTCTAAGCCTTTTACATCTAATAAATCATTTAATCCTCTAAATTATCTTATAAAGTAGTAGTATTACTCCTATTTTATAGGTGAAGAAACTGAGTCTTAAAGTGGTTGAGTCATGCTCAAGTTCAAACATACCCTTAAGCCAATACATATGCAACCTCTCTATGCTATACCACCTACTCATTAGTTTCTACTTTCCCATCACCAAACATTAGAAGAAATAACAAGTATTGGGTTGGCCAAAAAGTTCATTTGGGTTTTTCCATAAGATGTTACAGAAAAACCTGAACGAACTTTTTGGCCAACCCAACAGCTTAACTTGAGCTGCTTCTCCCTGCATTCACCTAGCTTCTCAATATTAGCTGGTGGTAGAGACATTTAAAGATATAGGAGCTTAAAAATAGAGAAGACCATTTGCAACCTGAATAAGTTGGACAATCCAGGATTTTATTATAGTATCAGCAATGCTTAAACTTCAACAGGTATAGCTATGGCCCATGAAAGTATGTTTTCTGCACATGGTGACCTGGTATAAAAACATAATTTGTAAATTACTAAGTGAGCTCCTTGTAAGAAGGAGCAGAGACATGCTCTTGTTATGTCAGTTAGTGGGGAAATTTGTGGTAAGAACACATAGAAAGGTGAGAAAGCACAGGAAACAGTCTCAGTGGCTGCAGTCAGGCCTCAGGAAACATCATTCAGTTTTCTTCAGGTTGCAGTAGTAGCTCTAGTCATTCAACAGCAGTTCTAGTTGTCCACCATATTCATGACTTACTTCACTTCTCTGCTGGTCTCCTGTCTCTCAACCTACTCAGTACTGACTGACTTTTCTGTATTCACCTCTCCTACCTCTCTCTCCTGTCTCTCTCTGCTCTGATCTCTCTTCTTTCTTTCTTTATTTTAAATTATTACTTCTTTATTTATCACCCATTTTTTTTCCTGTAGGGCTCACAATCAAACTCCATGAGAAAGAGAGAATCTGAGCAGGTGCATGCCTAGATCTACTAGTGCATCTAGGAGATGGTACTCCTACTGGGTAGAGTGCTCACATCAAGCCATCTCAAAGTCTATAGATGGCTGCCTTCCCACTCACCAACCCTCCTCCCCAAAGAAACATCTTTGTGTCCATTAGCTGCAGCCAAAGTAGCAGGATCATATAGAACAAAGCATGACCCATACGTTTAGAAGGGAACTTTGAGCATGGCAAACAATTTGTATGGCTTGTCTGATACAAATACAAATCCTCTTTCATGTACTGATGGTGCTAATCAGTTTGAAAGCTTTTGCTGAAAAAAAATTATTAAACTTAAGGGTAGAAACCAAAAAATAAAGTGTCATTGCTAACAATTCTCTCATTGTAGACTTCAGCTATAGCTCCATTATTAGCTGTGGCATACTCAGAATTGGACACCATAAACTCTCTTAATGCTCTTGATCCTCAACTCTCTTACCTGCTGAATCTATAGTGAACAATTTTAGTTGACTCAGGATACAAAAAAGCAGCTGTTACCTGTTTTCTTCTTTTGTAACCCAGAGGCTCTGATAAATCTGACATTTTTGAATGGCCAAATAATGGAGGTTTCTGAAGTTGTTTTGTTGATGTTGATGACCTACAAGGGGATGGAAATAATAGTACCTTGCAGTTGCAGACCATTTTGTATTTTTGAAGTGCTCCTCATCGAAATGCTACTCTCTTACTCCTTTGTACTTCCCTGGGGCCTTGACTTTGCCAAATGATAAAATGAAAATCATTCACAGTCCCATTCAAGGATCCTCTCCTTTTCCATGAGCCCATCCTTGTTTCCTAAATCCACCCGATCCCTCATTTCTCTGACCTCACCAGTACTCGTTGGCTATGCTGTTCAGGCATGACATATGTCGCTATAATTACTTTTAGAAAACCATAAATTTTTACTTTTTTACAGTAAATTCCTTGAAGGCAGAGAAAATGAGCCACCTAAAACAGTATCTTGCATATGCAAGGTATGAAGAACAGCAGAAACTAACACAACATTGTAAATGACTATACTCCAATAAAAATTAATTTTAAAAAAGGTATCAAACAATAAATGAGGGGAATACATGGGAAAGGCATGATTATGCCCACTTTATAGATAAGGAAGAAAAAACACACCATTTGGGAACTGAGGAAAATATTGCACTGACTCATGGTGGCCCTAAACTAAGGTGCAGAAGCAAAGAAAGAGACAATTTAAAAGTAGAAGTAGAGGAGACTGGCAAAGACTAAAATGAGGAAGAAGAGAAAGAATGAGAAGAGACAGGAAAGGAAGAGATGCATCACTAGAGGGCTGAGATGAATGGACAAGAAGCAAAGAGGAGTTTTTTTTTTTTAAGTGAAGTGGGAGATAAAGGCAGAAAAGCATTTTTATAATCTCCTTAGGAAAATGCTTTATGTCAACCAGAAGAGCTAATTTGGGCTTTGGGAAGTAGGAAAAAAATGAGGAAGGCTCTATCCCTTGGTCAAAGGTAAGAGAACTGAGAAAAGTACATAGAGGATAAAGGGGAAGAAGAGAAGGAAGTGGTTGGTCCTTTTTTTGGTTATTAAAATTATTCCACACAAAATCAGTTTTTGACAACTTTGCAAAATCAAAGGGAAAAAAGAAAACTGCAATGAAAGGAACTTAAGTCTAGATTATACTTTACTTGTTACAACGGAATATTTTACTATACTTTTAAAGTGACTTCCACCTTCTGCTTTAATCTGACGATGATGTAGACCCAAACAGCACCCTGAGATATTGAATGATTTATCAGGACCACAAATGTGACCAAGTATGTGATGCTTTGAGTCAGAAATTCTGTGCAGTTTGGATAAGTGTAGGTAAAACTTCTAAAACATATGTTTAAATTCTTTGTCATCAAATAAGAACTTTTCAACCATTTTAAACCAGAACTTTCAAATGACTGTCTAATGTAGCATGTCTTATGACCATCCTAAGTTTGACACCAGAATCCTGCCCATTATGCAAAGTATCAGAGAAAACTTAGTTTAATTTTGTTTAAATTAGAAACTAAAGATAGATGTGTAATATCTTCTCTGTTGGCTTTTAGGATAGCTTTCTCATCAGTTTTCCTCTTTCCACTCTGACCGCTGCTCTTGAGTTTTCATTGAAGGCTTCTCTTCTATTATAGATTCCTCCCTTATGTTGGCATTCCTTGAGAGTCCATCTTTGACTCTCTGCTTTTCTAACATTACACCATCTCCTTGGAACATCTGCTCTATTTCCATTGTTTCAATTATTATTCAGAAACAGATGACACCCCAACATACTCTAACTGCTACCTAATCCCCCTCTACGAAGCTTCAGAACCATAATTCAAATAGTCTGGATACCTCTAGTGTGGTCCTCAGGCACTGCAAACTTCACATGTCCAAAAATGATCTTATTTTCCCCCTCAAACATGTTCTTCCTGTGTGCTCTTATGCCAGCACAGTCATCTGTCAAGTTTCCCAAAGCAAAATAATGGATGTTATCTTTAATTTCTCCTTCAGCTACGCATCCAGTTATCTGGTCCCCTGGAGTCTACCTGTTGACTATTTCTTGAACGGTCATCTCCATCGATCTCAGTTAACTCCTACTCATCCTCAGAACTCTACAATGAAATCTTCCTGACTTTCCTTTGCTGGATTGTCAGGTCTTCCAATTTTACTCTTTCATTTTACTCTGTGCCTCTCTCTTACAATAGATATTAGTTTATGGTAGACTAAGCTGATATACCAAATAGACCCAAATAAGTAATTGCTCAATCATCAGGAACTATTTTCCTACTCACGTAACACTCCTGGCCTAGTATTCAGGTTGTCAGTGTAACTTTCTTCCACACATTTAGTGGGCTAGCTCCTCTCTGTTTATTTCTCTACCACACTCCTTCACTTCTGCTTAGATGTCATTGTCTAGACTTCAGTCACATGACCATACCCCACTGCAAGAGAGGCTGGGAAATGTAGTTAGCTGTCTACCTGGGCAAAGAAGCAAACAACAGATCTGGGGGGAAAGCAGTCTCTGCCACAATATCACCTATCACAGTTGCCATTTTATATTTATTTGTACAATTACATCATTAATGTCCAATTCTTCCACCAGATTTTTAACCTATGTTAGGGTAGATGCATTTTTGTTCACAACCCAGTCTCAATAAGCCTCTAAAATTATGTGTTGAATTAATCAGTAAATTCTTGTTAATCTAGATCTAGCACAGGGGTCCCCAACCCCCGGCTGCTGACCGGTACCGGTCTGCAGCCTGTTAGGAACCGTGCTGCACAGCAGGAGGTGAGCTGTGGGCAAGGGAAGCTTCATCTGCCATTCCCCATCGCTCCCTATCGCTCCCCATCGCTCCCCATCCCTCCCCATCGCTCCCCGTCCCTCCCCATCGCCCCCCATCCCTCCCATCCTTCCCCATCCCTCCCCATTGCTCCCCATCGCTCCCATACCCCCCATCCCTCCCCATCTTTCCCATCCCTCCCCATCCCTCCCCATCGCCCCCCATCACTCCCATCCCTCCCCATCGCTCCCATAGCCCCCATCCCTCCCCATCGCTCCCCATCACTCGCATGACAGCCTGAACCATCCCCTCTGCCACCCTGTCCATGGAAAAATTGTCTTCCATGAATCTGGTCCCGGGTGCCAAAAAGGTTGGGACCGCTGCTCTAGCATATTAGCCTGGAGCACTACAGCAGCCTCTTAACTGACCTCCCTGTCTTCCTTCCTAGCCCCTCCATAGCAGAGCCCCTCCATAGGTATCTTCCTAAACTATACACTTGATCCTGCCATTTCCTCTACTTTAAAACTCTTCAATCGTCCTTCATTGCCCTCAGGACTCTTTATTTTGCCATGTAAATTCCCTTCCTGTTCATCTTCCCAGCCTTCCTTCTCACCATTGCTCTCTTTCTACATTCCTTCCCATCACAGATGCACACACCCTCACTCACACTCTCACACACATACTCACTCCCTTTCCAATCTAGCCACACTCAAACATTGACACTTCCCCCCAAAGCACCGTGCCCCTCCCCCGGCTAACTGCTCATTGCCCTCAAGTCTCAGTTTAGTCTGTCACTTTGTTGAGGATATCCCTTAGCTCTCAAGATGGTGTTGGTGCCCTTACCCTGTGCTCCCATGGCCCTCTACTACTGTAGGGGTTATTTTATGATTTGCCTTAAGTTATCAAGTGCTTCTCCCCCAGCAGACTGCCCTGCCACATCTTATTCCCTGTGGTGCTCCCAGCACTTAACGCATTGCTTAGCACATAGTCTACATCCTGGAAATAGAGGATGGATGGACGGATGGATAGATGGATGACATTTAGGAGGAGCCATTGAGCCACTGAGTTCAGCTTTAAACAAGATCAGGTAGGGACTTCCCTGGTGGTCCGGTGGTTAAGACTCTGCCCTTCCACTGCAGGGGGCGCAGGTTTGATCCCTGGCCGGGGAAACTAAGATCATGCATGGCCAAAAAAAACAAAAACAAAAAACCTTCAGTGGTGGAAACTCCACAATTCCTAGGGAAAATTGTATTAAAGGTAGAAACATTAATAATCAAAAATGTTTTGCAAATTTCTTTCCATAATCTGAAACTCTTAATCATCGTCTTATTGCAAAAGTTCCAGAGGTGTTTTTCTTCTTTCATACATTAACTTTTAAAACCCAAACTTGCACTTTCTGATGACGCAAATGGTTAATAAGTTGTCTTTTCTCTTGATTTCAAGATAGAGTAGGACATGGGGTTACACAGAAGCCTAACATTTACTTTATCTGTCTTTCCTGGGACTCATGGAGCATGATGGATCTCTAAATGGGTAAATATAAGAGGACCTGAGGGACTTGCCTGGTGGCACAGTGGTTAAGAATCCACCTGACAATGCAGGGGACATGGCTTCTATCCCTGGTCTGGAAGATACCACATGCTGCAGAGCAGCTAAGCCCGTGTGCCACAACTACTGAGCCTGTGCTCTAGAGCCTGAGAGCCACAACTACTGAGCCCATGTGCCACAATTACTGAAGCTGCGTGCCTAGAGCCCGTGCTCCACAAGAGAAGCCACCGCAATGAGAAGCCCGTGCACTGCAACGAAGAGTAGCCCCCACTCACAACTAGAGAAAGCCCGTGCGCAGCAACGAAGACCCAACGCAGCCAAAAATAAATAAATAAAATAAATTTATATTAAAAAAATTAGACAAGTTATCTGTAGCTAAGTAATTAAAAAAAAAAAAAAAAGGACCCGATTTTCCCCAAGTATATTTGCTTGTGTGTGCTCCAGAGTCTTGGAGACTGGAGGGGTGGGGCTTGGAGATAGGACAAAGCTTGTCCTGGGTCCAGCCTCCCAGTGTATACGCAACTCAGCAGCCAGAATAACGAACTCCCAATTTAGGAATTTGCCATGGACGCTGCCCAAAGATTCATTCCTGGGTTCCTCTGAGTGTATTGGACTAACTTAAAAAAAAAAAAGAAACAACTCGTATTCGTATGTAAATATCAGCAGTCTATCATCACCTGAGCAAGAACAATAGATTTCATTTATTTTAAATAAATAGATTTATTTATTTATTTATGGGTAAGTTGGGTCTTTGTTGCTGTGCTCGGGCTTTCTCTAGTTGCAGAGAGCGGGGGCTACTCTTCATTGCGGTGCGCGGGCTCTAGGCACGCCGGCTTCAGTAGTTGTGGCTCGCGGGCTCTAGAGTGCAGACTCAGTCGTTGTGGTGCACGGGCTTAGTTGCCCCACGGCATGTGGGATCTTCCCAGATGAGGGCTACGAACCCGTGTTCCCTGCATTGGCAGGTGGACTCCCAAACACTGCGCCACCAGGGAAGCCCAAGGACAATAGATTTCAAAATGCTGGTTATTGCTAGAGGCGAAGGAATGAATTTAATGAGGCATTCACAGGACAGAAAACTTTACAATTTCATTTTAAGAGCAACAGCTACTTGTAGGAGGTGGAAAAAAAGATCTTCCTACTTAATTTATCTGCCCAATTACATCTGACATTCCTGTGAAAATAAAAAATGCATGAAAAAAAATAAGAGTAAACTTCTAAACCAGTGCTTCTATTCCAAGAATTTTACTGATCTAAATTTCCTAAAACTTAGTTGAGTAAGTCTGAAAGCTGTTTTGATTTTTATAGAGAGGGAAGAAGGAAAAGTACAGCACATGCTCTGACTTAGTGTCAACTTCCCTCTGTTTTATTTTCAGCCCAGTCAGAAAACCATGCTCTTTGCTTGCCTCACTCCTTTGTTTTTCCAAAAAAGTATTCTCTTTTGTGTAAGGTTCTGGTCCAAAATAATCAGCATTGGAAGTTGCGCTGTTTTTGCTTCATGTCTGTGGCCTGAGTCATTCTCTCCAAAACCAGGATGCCCTCAGGGAAGATACAGAGGAAATGATGTAATTCTCTCTAGTCGCTTTCACGCTTTGGGCTTTTTCTTTGGGCCTGAGCCTTAATGAATCTGTTTTCTAATTAGCTAGCAAGAAGTACAGTGAAAAAAAAAAATGTGCCTCTTCTGTCTCTCCCTTCTCCTCACTAGAGGCACACACACTATTTGCTCCTTCAGGGAGCTCAGGTGATTTTTACAGAATTAGTGCATAAATCTTCTCAGTGTCATTGTCAAGCAGCTGAAAGCAAAGGTATTTTGTTCTGCCTACTTTACTAGCTGGAAACCAAAAAACAGAAAGTGTCATAGCCAAGGTCAAGCATTGCCCGAAGGAGAGGGAGGGACAGTGGAGCGGGTTGGTGGGAGGGGCAGGGGTAAATATAATCTCCCAATTCCTCTGCTCCATCCCCCAAGCAAAGCCCTTTCTATGCAAATGAAGAAAGCAACAACCTAAATTTAGAAAACCTGTTTAGAACAGACTTCATATATTAACTCGACAAACGTGTGCTCAATTCCTGGTCACTTCGGATACCATATCATTTTCTAATTATAACTTTGAATTAATTTTGCTCTTTTTCTCTGATACTTGGCTTCTTGGGTTATTCGCCTGGTAAAAATTAGCAATTGGCAAATGCATGTACTTTAATTTGATGGGGGGAGGAACTGGGAAGCTTGGACCCGTACCCCGACTTCAGCTACTGGAAAACCATAGCACTTGGGGCGGTTCAAAGCGTTTTCTCAACTACCCTTCCCTCTGAGCCCGAGGACTTGCTGTTATTTTAACACGTGGCTCTCTCCCTGTGGAAATGATCTGTTCAATCCGTCTGTCTCTTCAACCAGACTTCAGCTTGTTAATTCATTCTGATAACCCCAGCACCTTAAACTTTAGAGGAAACTCATGAAATAGCTTCTGGAACTAAACTAAGGAAAAGGAGAACTAGGTGAGGGGTGAGGAGAATTCAAGGGAGGGAAGTGAAGGGGGAGAGAAGGGAGGGGAACGCCTGAGGGAAAGAAGAGCAGAGAGTTCAAGCTGGAATCCCAAATTACTTTGAGGCAGCAAATATCTATTTTTAAGAAGGATCTAGTGGCGCAGTGGTTGAGAGTCCGCCTGGCAATGCAGGGAACGTGGGTTCGAGCCCCGCTCCGGGAAGATCCCACATGCCGCGGAGCGACTAGGCCCGTGAGCCACAACTACTGAGCCTGAACGTCTGGAGCCTGTGCTCCACAACAAGAGAGGCCGTGACAGTGAGAGGGCCGTGCACCGCGATGAAGAGTGGCCCCCGCTTGCCACAACTAGAGAAAGCCGTCGCACAGAAACGAAGACCCAACACAGCAAAAATAAATAAACCAGCTCCTTGTATGGTCCAGCCCTGCCTAAAAAAAAAAAAAAAAAAAAGGATCTAGACCCTCAGAAGGAAGCAACACACTTACTAAAGAGTTAAGGGAAAGATTGCGTGGAAACAAACTCTGGCTCATAAAGTCAACGGGTGTTCCTCAACCAGTGAAATTGCTGGTCTGATAGTTTAAAAGACCTATTCCTGGCTCCACCCTGGACTAGAACATAGAATTCTTGGGGGTCGGACCTCGGAGATTTTTTAACAAGTACCCAGGGTACTAGAGTTTGAAAAGCATTGATGTGGTCTTTCCGGAAAGCATTTCATTCCCCTCCAGCCCACCGAGGTCCAATTAGTGTGGAGTGTTTTTCATTGAAGACCTAGCCTTCTATGGGAAAGCCAGCTTTGTCAATGTGGAGAGACCAGGAGACTCCAAAATATAAACTATGATGTCCTTTGTCCTTTCATTCATTCTGCCCAGTCTTTCTCTCTCTCTCTCTCTCTCTCTCTCTCTCTCACACACACACACACACACACACACACAGACAGACATGCGTGCATGCAATGTGCACACACGCTTCCAATAGATTCCAGATCTCTTCAGGGCCAGTGCCTGGGGTCACTTACCTCATCCCTTTAAAGGCCTTCTGTCCAGGACAGCCCTAACTAAAAGTCTGAAAATTAGGTAGGGGAAAAAAGAGCTGTTTAGGGCAAAACCTCTTTGGACAAAGTTCCTTGTATAGCAGACCTTTGGCTTCTGCGTCTAGATAAAACCAAAAGATATTTGCAAGGAAAGAGAAAATGAAGAAAAGGCTAATTCTGTTTTCTGAAACTCACTACAGATTTGGTGACAGATGAACTTGCATTTTGCCTTCATTTTTTCCAAAGTGATTCATTCTTCTTCGTTCCTGAACACCTGCTTAAAAACATGGCTTTCTTCTCTCTGTCCTTAGGGAATGCCAACCAGGTCTGAAACCATGAGGTAGGTCTGATACCAGGGGAGGGGTGGTGGGGTGGAGGAAAGTCCGACTTGATCTACATAGTGTATTCATTGTTTAAAATCATACATTGTGCAGAAAGCATTGGTGACATTTGTGGTGTGAAAGAGGAAACTTGGAGCAAGCTCTCAGAGCCAGAGTTTCCATGCCCAAGGTGAATGTTGACATTACCGAGGCTGGAATCCCTGTTAATGCCTTAGGTTTTCCTTCCACGAGGACGGCATTAAGTTTGGGGTTTTCTTTCCTCCCAAGTTTTTCAGAGCAACCCACAATAAAAAAGGAAGGTTCGCCCAGCAGAATTTACTTGCAATGACCACTGACCTGTGTTTCCCAAGTTTACTCATTTGTCCAACTTCCCTTCTTCTCCGTCGCCTCTGTCTCTTTATTTTCAGCTCCTTGTCAGTTAATTCACATTTCCTGATTTGGCAAACAGTGCTCCCCCCACCTCCTTTTTCTTGGGTAAAACTTCCTGAGTTGACCTTAAAGAGAACTGTTAACCTCACCCGAGAGCTTTAGCAGGAAAATGGCATTTAGGTTTAATTACCTAAAGCCTCGCAGTAGTTACCACTTTATAAAATTCAAGTGACTTTTTTCCAAGCTCCCTGTTTTCCAAAGCTGGCTGGCTGGCGACCTCCAGGAGGGTGGGATGCCACACCCGTCCCCTGGCCTTGGCAGGCAGCAAGGGTGAAAGCTTTTCCAGAGCTCGCCGGCTGAAAGGCTGGCAGCAGAGAGGGCTGTAGACCTCCAGGGCCGTTCTGGAATCCAAGGCAAGGAGGGCACACATGACAAGACCAGGGAAGAACCACTCCATTGACTCTTTTTACTCAAAGATGCACCTCCTTCTTCAGAAAAGCCTGAAAGACCTGGGTCTGGGAGCTGGTCACGCAATTGCCTCTATCCCCTGGTCAGCTTCCAGGGAGAAGTGGGGAAGTGGGCTGTCGTTGTCATCCACGGTGACCACAGCCTTCCCCGGGGCCCTTTGCAGCCACTCTTGCATGTCTGAGTCTCAGAGCTCAGGACTCCAGATGTTCTTAAAAGTTTGAATAGTCAAGACTCAGTCATCTCCATCGGCACCTTCCTAGGGATATTTGCCTCTCCTGGTGGTATCTGTGTCATCTCTGGTTTGGGGGAAAAGAGTTTAATTTTGATCCACTCCCCTGCGGCTACGAGTCTTTGCTCAGATGTGGGCTTTCCAGACCACAGGTGTAGCCCCCTACCCCGAGGGAGCCTTTGCTGCCCTCGTCTCTGCTTTATTTTCCTACATCACACTTGTCACCTCCTAACATGCTTTGTCCATGCATTCCATTTTACTTCTTTTTTAAAAAAAATTATTATTTATTTATAAATTTATTTATTTTATTTATTTATTTTTGGCTGCGTTGGGTCTTCGTTGCTGGGTGCGGGCTTTCTCTAGTTGCGGTGAGCAGGGGCTACTCTCCGTTGCGGCGCGCGGGCTTCTCATTGCGGTGGCTTCTCTTGCTGCGGAGCCCGGGCCCTAGGCGCGCAAGCTTCAGTAGTTGTGGCTCGCGGGCTCTAGAGTGTAGGCTCAGTAATTGTGGCACACAGGCTTAGTTGCTCCGCGGCATGTGGGATCTTCCCAGACCAGGGCTCGAACCCGTATCCCCTGCATTGGCAGGTGATTCTTAACCACTGCGCCACCAGGGAAGCCCCATTTTACTTCTTTATTTTTTTCTTTTCTTCTGCCACCTGCTCCACCCCCCACCCCACCCCACCCGCTCCACTCTCAGCCTCTGGGATGGAAACTCTGGGGCGCAGGAACTTGGGCTACTTTGTTCACTGCTCCACCCCCAGAACCTAGAATAGCGCCCGGTACATAGTAGGTGCTTAATAAGTATTTGTTGAAGAGTGAATGAATTTGAGGAATTTCTGAAACCAGATAGAAGATACGGGAAGGTATACTTTTGGATCAGGGAGAATCTAAAATACCAAGGCAGGAGGGCCAGCATGAGAAGGCATGGAGGAAGATAGCATTTAAGTGAAGGAGTGTTGCCTGCTTCGTCCTTGATGTTTACAATAACTACTAGTGGTGAGGTGTCATTGTTGATAAGACACAAATGAAGAACTGGCGGCACAGAAAGTTTCCATGCTTACCCAAGGTGACAGCAAGAGAAAATGGCAGGGGTGTCTGACTCTATAGGGTGCCTTTTCCCATGTGCTGCCATTGGTTCCCTGACTCCAGTTCAGGACAAAGGCTGGTAATTTGGCATCCTAAGCAGATTCAGTTAAAATGCACTACGATAAGATTTCAAATCCCACCTCGGTAACTTTAGGCAAGGCTCTGAATCTCTGTGTGTCCCTGTTTCCCTATAAAAAAAAAAATAAAGGTGGGACCTGGCATTTTATAATTCTGTTTACACCTCCCCAAAGCCCGGTGGGATAGGAAAAAGAAATTAAAAGCCAGGAAGACTACGTGACTCACTGTGTGGTTAAGTAACATGTCAAGTCAGTGGTCTGAAGACAAACCACCGGGGCAGGAGGTGTCTTGACAAGTCACAATTGTCGCCTCTTCTCCAAACCACATAGTTTTAATGGCTCAAGAGAGATTAAGAATGACATGCTAACTCTGAAGCTGTAGTGAATTTAAAGTCCTACTTGCAAAGCTCTTTCCATAAGGTGACTAAAGCAAAGCTTTGGAAATTGTAGCACGCTAGATGAGCTCTTGGGGCTGAGGGATCTTGCTTGGGCGAGGAAGCCTGGCTGTGAGCTTGGATGCTACGTGTTCTGGTGAATCCACAGAAGTCAATTAACATGCAATCTATGGAAAAGCCAAAGTGACCTCGGGCTCCAGGCTTGTACTTGTTTTGCTGTTAACACATTGGAACGCTTGACTCTGTTGATTACTTTTCCATTTTCCTGGGTTTGCTGGTTAAATGCTGTGTGTGAAACCCTTTGAATCATTTAAATGGGAGAGAAAAACACAAACAAGTCTTTACTTCACCAAGATACCAGACCTAGAGTAGTGGCTTTAATGGTTTGATGTTTAACTGAGTACCTACTGTGTTAAAGAAAAAACTTTAAACAGGCAAACTTCAAGTGTTAGGTTTAGTGTCCCTATATCTTTGGAGAAGACTGTTTAGCAGAGAAATCTTTGTGTCCCTTGAGGCAAGGGCAGGGTCAAATGATATCTTCCTTCTTCAGCCTGTGAAGTCAGTTTTGAAATTATTTTGTTTTCTTTTGGCTAGATGGTATTCCATATCTTGGCTGGAACAGAATCATTGGGCCACATGATTTTCTCTAAGTAAAAAAGACAAACTTGTGAAAATTGGGCTCTGATCCCCCTCTGTAACACTAGCACTCATGAAAAATCCAATGTTTATGGAATTCCTTAGTTAATGATTTAGGAATCTCCACTCTACCCCCTGCACCACCAGATAGGAGCCTCTCTCCTCTCTTGGGTCTGGAACTAGGTTACAAGCCCAAGGGCCGTGGAGGATTGGATTCTCCAGTGCATGGCCCTTGTGGGTTACCTTTGTAAGTCTTGTAGATGAGTGCCAGTCTGGCCGAGCTTTAGGTGTCCAAGAAAGCAGGGGCAGAACTACAGAAAATCTGATCTGTGAGAGACATGATGTGATGGGCACATAGCCTTACAGGGGTGGAGGGCACCAGTTCATCTCTTTTGCAGGATTTAAAACTATGTAGGGTGGTAGTGATGGAGGAAAAGATGGCAAATGTTAGCAGAAGGGAGAGACTTGGCTTGTATGTGCGGGTTCACATTTTTCCCTCAGAGAAATGTTCTCTTGACCCTCTCTAGCCACAAAGGCCCAGAGGAAGCATTTTGCTGGCAGAATTAGGGTTTTTAAATGTATTACTTTTCCCCATAGGCTTCTGTCATGCTATTAAAAATTGGACTCAGGGTCCATGTCATCTTTACAAGTTATTTGTACGTGATATCTTCATGTTCTTTTTCCTAGTTGCTGCTTATTTCCTATATATGTGCTTATTTCCTATACATATTTCATATACATCTATATATCTTGTTTTCCAAGCTAGCTTCTTTGCTGAATATTTCTTGAGCACCTACTATGTACTAAGCAGTGTTTATAGCATTGTGATCGAGAATGCCAAGATTTTGACATTCTGATTAGGACTCTTCAATGATTTTGCCCCTTTATCCTCTCTTTGCTGCCTTTGCTTTCTAGTTACTTTATCCTATGTGCTTCATATTCATCTCCAATTTTTGTCTAAAGATAAGGCACTAAAATACAATTTTCAAAAAGATAAAACCGTGACCCCCATACAATACAAAATGAATACGTGCTAAAGACTTTAACACATTAATTCATTCATGAGGAAGCCAGAAAGATGTTAAAACCAGTTCAAAGGACAATCTGAAGAACAAATACATGTAGGTGATCTGGAATGCCAAGAGGAATTTACAGATAGATGCAAAATCTCCTGGCACACAGTAGGTACTCAATCAATGTTAACTCTTTGTGGTGAACGTCTGTCCTACCTGGTAGTTCTTAATAAACTTCACTAAATTAAACCTGATTGAATAGAAGGGCAGGTGGGGTAGAGGAGGATGGTGGTCTGAGCCTAGCCATGAACAGAGGGGCCACTTACAGAAGACAAGTCTTGCATAGCAGGCTGTTCTGCAAAAGATATTTGAAATGTTTATACCAATTCCTGGAGTTGCTTAGACTTGCTTTTAATTTAGGATGATTCTAAGACCAGCTGTGATGAATTTCAGTAAAACCTCCCAAGAAGATAGCAGGTTTTTGCATGCCACAATTGAACTTCTCATTTTCAAGTAGAGAGAGATGAAAGGCTTCTGAGGAATGGAGTTGTAATTGTCTTTCAAGGATAGAATGATAAAGAGATTGTTGCTCTTCGGGATGGAAGGGTAGAAGAGAAAAATCAGCACAGTTGGGTAGCCAGGAGAGCACCATTCTTGCCCTGGTTTAACCTTCGATTGTGGCAAACCAGACCAGTCTGTCCAGACCCATACATCCTCTGCGCCTCAAACTGAGTGGACCATACTTTTTAAACTGTTCTGTGAAGAAAATGCTTTAGTAGCTTTGCAAACATTTGATTCAAATTTGTTTTCACTGTTTAAAAATTGGTTATTAAAAGCAAATGGTATGATTAATGCCAGACAAGGCATTTTCCCGAGGCCCAGCTCACTGCTTCAGCCACCCTTTAGTCAGGAGAGTGCGGTCAGAGTCTCCCCGCAGTCCGGGTAGAGTCCCCCTGGACGGTTCTGCTCTGGGCCAGCTGTCATACACGGGTGGCACAGGGAGGGGAGGGGGATGAAAAACCCATGCGAGGAGTTCCTGGTCTTATGGTCTTAATATTTCCAATGCTCGGCAAACAGCTCTTTCCCATTAATGATGTGAATTAGATGACTGATAATTCACCCATCTTCCTAATGTGAATCTTCCTAAAAGAGGGCAACAGAATAAACTAATTTAAAAAGTGAACTGGAAAACCTTTACAAAAAACAAAAGCAAATGGTTTTAAATAATGAAAAAGTTCTGGAAATGGATAGTAGTAATGGTTGCACAACTTGTGAATATTCTTAAAGCCACTGAATTATACACTTAATGATTAAAGTGGTAAATTTTATGTGATATATATTTTACCACAATTAAATTTTAAAACAAATGTACACTCAGGTTAGTTATATACTAAATTTTCATAAAATATGGACTTCCCATATGCTCTCCAGTTTTTAGGTAGACTTTGAATAAAGCCTTTCCTTCCATCTTTATTTGAAGAATATCCTGAGGTCAAAGGTAACTGTTTATTAAAACTGTTGCCGTTTGTAACTACATCTATATCCAAATTAGAATTTTTTTGATATTTATTGAGTAGCTAAGACTAAACACAGAAACACATTGGATGATGAGGCTGTAACGATTTTCCATTAGGTCCTATTTCTAACTGTTTGTGTTAAACAAAAACAGCTTCTTGGAATGACATTATAGTGAGGAATTTTAATTTTAGCATATAAAAAAGCAATTTATGCTAAAAATGCCATTTTAATCTATTGTATTTTAAAATACTGTTGAGAGTTCCATTGCTTAAAAAAAAATTTTTGGAACCACTCTACTGCATCATCTTTAAAATTGTCTCTGACTTGTTTATTGTTACAATTGTAAAACATCTAGTATTTGAAAAAGACATACTCTATGAGTTGCTTTTAGCAGGCAATGAAAACATAAGTTAAGATGTATATTTACCTTCAGAACAGGCAAATCCCAAAGATGGAAATATCCAGTAAGTCTATTCCCATCTTCAACTGGCTACATGTAAATAATAGACACTAGACTTCTAATTTCTTAATGTCTGAACAGAAGAGTTACGCTAATTTAACAGTTCTTAGTCTTGGTCTTATAAAGTTATTTCTTAAAATCCTTTTGTTTTAATTTAATCCTCCTTTTCTGAGTTACAGAGCTCTTTCAAAGAAAGTGCTTCATCCTTTCCAAATTATTTAGATTGGGGAGGACCATCCCCACCCGCAATTTTCATGCAAACGTCACGTATATACGTGTTTATCTAGGGAGAAGGTCAAAGTTTTATCAAATTCCCAAGGGATTTATGAGACGTAAATAATTGCCTTCATCCTTAATCCTCCTTTTCTTTTTGCTAATGTAAATCTTGCCTATGAATCATGTAAAAAAGAATTCTGCTATGGACAGTAGGTCCATATCCTCATGGTCACCAAGATAAATAACTCCTTGAAAAACAACATGTCCATGTCCCATGCGTTTCTTTCTTTCTTTTGGGAAAAACTGCCAACACCACGTTAAAATCCCATGCTACTATGAGATTGCGCTTGAATTTTAATTTCCAGTTTCGAATTAAGTATGAAAACATGAACTGAAATCACCTGACAAAAATAAATAAATAAATAAACGGGTGCAAGAGAGTTGAATGATAGATTTCATATGCAAATAAGCATCTAAGAAATTTAAATGAGAACATATCAAATGAGCTTGATCTATTTCTTAATAGTTTGATATAATAAAAGGAAATATTTAGTTGAGACCACGGAAATGCCACCCCTTTCGGGTTTTTTTGGTTTTGTTTTGGGTTTTTTTTGCGGTACGCGGGCCTCTCACTGTTGTGGCCTCTCCCGTCGTGGAGCACAGGCTCCGGACGCCCAGGCTCAGCGGCCATGGCTCACGGGCCCAGCTGCTCCGCGGCATGTGGGATCTTCCCGGACCGGGGCACGAACCCGCGTCCCCTGCATCGGCAGGCGGACTCTCAACCACTGCACCACCAGGGAAGCCCCCACCCCTTTGTTTTTTAAATGTAGACTCTGAGTTTTAAAATAAAGATCTCTTATAGGATTTTCTAAAGCAAAAGGGGTCATAAGCTATTTTCTCTTCTTTCCTACTGAATGCATGTAAATAAGCTTTTAAATACAGTGGGTTTTTTTTTTTTGGTGCACCGCTACTGCCCAGCATGGTCCTGGGACACTGTATAAGACGCAGGAGGTACTTTTTTATTTTTTTGTAGAGGCAGTCTCTGTCCTCCAGGAGCTTACAGTCTAGCCAGGGAGACACAACTAATGCACACTTATACAATCATCACAGTTAGAGATTACCACAGTATTGACCACAATGGCATGAGACCTGGCGGATGGAAGATCAGTGAGGGGCTGGGGGCTCGGAGAAGAAGTTTTGGTAAAGATGGGATTCGTTTTCTTGTTCAATAGGTCCAAATTGAGTGACACATTTCTTTGGGTGAGAGTGGGGGGAAAGAGGGATTGAGGGAGCAAAGGCAGCAAGGCTGGAATGCACATGCCGTAGGCAAGGGGCAGTGAGGAGGCCCCACTCAAATACAGTGATTTTTGTGGTTTGCTAATATGTCCAGAAGATTCAAGTTAGAGGCAAATGATATTGAGCAGGTCACCTAACCCCAAGTCTTCATTTTCTCATAATATCCAAATTAATCCATATATCCAAATTACAGAATTAAATATGGTAATAATTATTAAAAGCACCTCTCAAACTGGGAAGTTCTTTTTTTTACAGCCACTATGTAAAACAGTATGGAGGTTCCTCAAAAAACCAAAAATACAGTTGTCATATGATCCAGCAATCCCACTCCTGGACATATATCTGCACAAAACTATAATTCAAAAAGATACATGCACCCCTATGTGCATAGCAGCACTATTCACAATAGCCAAGATGTGGAAACAACATAAATGTCCATGAACAGATGAATGGATAAAGAAGATGTGGTACACACACACACACACACACACACACACACACACACACACACACCATGGAATACTATGCAGCAATAAAAAAGAATGAAATAATGCCATTTGCAGCAGCATGGATGGACCTAGAGATTATCATACTAAATGAAGTAACTCAGAAAGAGAAAACAAATACCATATGATATCACTGATTTGTGGAATCTAAAATATAACACAAATGAAACTATCTACAATACAGAAACAGACAGAACAGACTTGTGGTTGGCAAGGGGGAGGGGAGTGGGGGAGGGATGGTTTAGGAGTTTGGCATTAGCAGATGCAAACTCATATATAGAATGGATAAACAACAAGTTCCTACTGTATAGCACAGAAAACTATATTCAATATCCTGTGATAAATCATAATGTAAAAGAATATAAAAAAGAACTTATGCATACGTATAACTTACTTATTTTGCTGTACAGCAGAAACTAATGCAACATTGTAAGTCAACTATACTTCAATTTTTTTAAAAAGTTAAAGAAGAGTTTATTCTAAGAAACCTTAAGATTTTTTTTCATCCTAGCATATTATTTTCAAAGACTGACTTTATTTTTCTTTTTTAAAAACATCTTTATCGGAGTATAATTGCTTTACAATGGTGTGTTAGTTTCTGCTTTATAACAAAGTGAATCAGCTATACATATACATATACATATACATATACATATACATATACATATACATATATCCCCATATCTCCTCCCTCTTTTTTTTTTTTTTTTTTTTTTGCGGTACGCAGGCCTCTCACCGTTGCGGCCTCTCACGTTGCGGAGCACAGGCTCCAGACGCGCAGGCTCAGCGGCCATGGCTCACGGGCCCAGCCACTCCGCGACATGTGGGATCTTCCCGGACCGGGGCACGAACCGGTCAGCAGCCAGACTCTCAACCACTGCGCCACCAGGGAAGCCTCTCTCCTCCCTCTTGCATCTCCCTCCCACCCTCCCTATCCAACCCCTCTAGGTGGTCACAAAGCACTGAGCTGATCTCCCTGTGCTCTTCAGCTTCTTCCCACTAGCTGTCTATTTTACATTTGGTAGTGTATAAGTCCATGCCACTCTCTCACTTCGTCCCAGCTTCCCCTTCCCCTACCCCCTGTCCTCAAGTCCATTCTCTATGTCTGTGTCTTTATTCCTGTCCTACCCCTAGGTTCTTCATAACGTTTTTTTTTTTTTTTTTTTAGATTCCATACATATGTGTTAGCATACGGTATTTGTTTTTCTCTTTCTGACTTACTTCACTCTGTATGACACACTCTAGGTCCATCTACCTCACTACAAATAACTCAATTTCATTTTTTTTATGGCTGAGTAACATTCCATTATATATATATGCCACATCTTCTTTATTCATCTGTCGATGGACACTTAGGTTGCTTCCATGTCCTGGTTATTGTAAATAGAGCTGCAATGAACATTGTGGTACATGACTCTTTGTGAATTATGGTTTTCTCAGGGTATATGCCCAGTAGTGGGATTACTGGGTCGTATGGTAGTTCTATTTTAAGTTTTTTAAGGAACCTCCATACTGTTCTCCATAGTGGCTGTATCAATTTACATTCACACCAACAGTGCAAGCTGGTTCCCTTTTCTCCACACCCTCTCTAGCATTTATTGTTTGTAGCTTTTTTTTTTTTTTTTGCAGTATGTGGGCTTCTCACTGTCGTGGCCTCTCCTGTTGCGGAGCACAGGCTCCGGACGCGCAGGCCCAGTGGCCATGGCTCACGGGCCCAGCCACTCTGCGGCATGTGAGATCCTCCCGGACCGGGGCACAAACCCCTGTCCCCTGCATCGGCAGGCGAACTCTCAACCACTGCACCACCAGGGAAGCCCTGTAGCTTTTTTATGATGGCCATTCTGACTGGTGTGAGATGATACCTCATTGTAGTTTTGATTTGCATTTCTCTAATGATTAGTGATGTTGAGCATCCTTTCATGTGTTTGTTGGCAATCTGTATATCTTCTTTGCAGAAATGTCTATTTAGGTCTTCTGCCCATTTTTGGTTTGGGTTGTTTGTTTTTTTGATATTGAGCTGCATGAGCTGCTTATAAATTTTGGAGATTAATCTTTTGTCTGTTTCTTCATTTGCAAATATTTTCTCCCATTCTGAGGGTTGTCTTTTCATCTTGTTTATAGTTTCCTTTGCTGTGCAAAAGGTTTTAAGTTTCACTAGGTCCCATTTGTTTATTTTTGTGTTTAGTTCCATTTCTCTAGGAGGTAGGTCAAAAAGGATCTTGCTGTGATTTATGTCATAGAGAGTTCTGCCTATGTTTTCCTCTAAGAGTTTGATAGTGTCTGGCCTTACATTTAGGTCTTTAATCCATTTTGAGTTTATTTTTGTGTATGGTGTTAGGGAGTGTTCTAATTTCATTCTTTTACATGTAGCTGTCCAGTTTTCCCAGCACCACTTATTGAAGAGGCTGTCTTTTCTCCATTGTATATTCTTGACTCTCTTATCAAAAATAAGGTGACCACATGTGTGTGGGTTTATCTCTGGGCTTTCTATCATGTCCCATTGATCTATATTTCTGTTTTTGTGCCAGTACCATACTGTCTTGATTACTGTAGCTTTGTAGTATAGTCTGAAGTCCGGGAGCCTGATTCCTCCAGCTCTTTTCTTTCTCAAGATTGTTTTGGCTCTTTGGAGTCTTTTGTGTTTCCATACAAATTGTGAAATTTTTTGTTCTAGTTCTGTGAAAAATGCCATTGGTAGTTTGATAGGGATTGCATTAAATCTGTAGATTGCTTTGGGTAGTATAGTCATTTTCACAATGTTGATCAAAGACTGACTTTAGACATCACTGTGGGAATGTGATTGTAGAATATGTACCATGGGCTCCTGGCTAAATATATTTTTCTGTCTCTCATGTGATCTTTCTGTCTTCCAATATCCCATAATTCACTGTTCTGATTGTGCTTAGAACATCGCATTCTACCAAATTGTGAGGACCTTAAGGGCTGGGATTTGGGCTCAATCTTCTTTGATTCTGTACAGTATTTTACAAACAGCAAGTGTTCATACAGACATTTATTTGGTTTGCAATTTCCTTATCTGGGGGGGCACCCTTTCTTTTGTAAAATTATGGTGTAAACTAAAATCTACTAGTTGGCATGTTTTGGGGTGAAAAAATGCAAAGGAAATGTAGCATGGCATATCAGGGGAAAAGTGAGTATCAATTTTGAACCATCCCATTGTTCTTAGATCTCTGCTCAAAAATGAAGGAGCTTTTTAGATCATTAAGAACAGAAAAGAGGGACTTCCCTGTTGGTGCAGTGGTTAAGAATCTGCCTGCCAATCCCGGGGACATGGGTTCGATCCCTGGTCTGGGAAGATCCCACATGCCACGCAGCAACTAAGTCCATGTGCCACGACTACTGAGCCTGCGCTGTAGAGCCCGTGTGCCACAACTACTGAAGCCTGTGCGCCTAGAGCCCATGCTCAGCAATAAGAGAGGCCACCGCAATGAGAAGTGCACACCGCAACGAACAGTAGCCCCATCTCTCCGTAACTAGGGAAAGCCCGCACGCAGCAGCAAAGACCCAATGCAGCCAAAAGTAAATAAAATAAAATAAACTTTAAAAATGCTGTGAATTCAGAACACAGGGATAAAAAAAATTTATATATACAAAAAAAAGAACAGAAAAGAAAAGGACTTCCCTAGTGGCACAGTGGTTAAGAATCTGCCTGCCAATGCAGGGAACACAGGTTTGATCCCTGGGAAGGGATCTGGTCTGGGAAGATCCCACATGCCGTGGAGCAACTAAGCCTGTGCCCCACAACTACTGAGCCTGCGCTCTAGAGCCTGCGAGCCACAACTACTGAGCCCACATGCTGCAACTACTGAAGCCTGCGCTCCTCGAAGCCTGTGCTCCGCAACAAGAGAAGCCACCTCAATGTGAAGCCTGCGCACCACAACGAAGGGTAGTCCCCGCTCGCTGCAACTAGAGAAAGCCTGCACGCAGCAATGAAGACCCAATGTAGCCATAAATAAATAAATAGATTTAAATTAAAAAAAGAAAAGATGACATAAAATAGAAGAAGAAAAGAGAAGGGTCTAGCCCCAGTTTTTCCATTCATTTAAATGTCCTTGAACATCTCATTTTACCTCTCTGCTTCAATTTTCCCTCTGCAAAATGAGAGAACTGCACCACATGGCTCTGAGGTGATTTCCAATACAATGATCTAAGGTGCTGGGGCACTAAGAATTTCCTTGAATAAAAACATCTCGGGGCTTCCCTGGTGGCGCAGTGGTTGAGAGTCCGCCTGCCGATGCAGGGGACACGGGTTCGTACCCCGGTCTGGGAGGATCCCACATGCCGCGGAGCGGCTGGGCCTGTGAGCCATGGCCGCTGGGCCTGCACATCCAGAGCCTGTGCTCCGCAATGGGAGAGGCCACAATAGTGAGAGGCCCGCGTACCGCAAAAAAACAAACAAGCAAAAAAAAACATCTGGGAAGAGCAAGGTCTCCTATTGGTCCTCATCAGTGTTCTCCAAGAGGATGGGTACATAACTGTGGACATTTTATTAGTTATCTGTTGTTGTATAACAAACTACCCACAAATTTAGGGACTTTAAGCAAGAATACATATTTATTCTCTTACTGACTTTCTGAGGGCCAGGAACCCAGGAGTGGCTTAGCTGTGTGGTCCTGACTTAGAATCCCTCAGGAGTTTGTAGTTAAGCCGTTTGGGGGTACAGTTTTCTGAAAACTTGACTGGGGCCAGAGGGTGTGTTTCCATGATGGAGCACTCAGTTGGCTCTTGGCAAATTTGCTCATCACACGGATCTCCCTGTCGGGGTGCTTGAGTGTTGGCTTCACTCGTAATGAGTGATCTAAGCATGAGAGCAAGGAGAAGCCATTATGCTTTTAATGACCTGGTCTCACAAGTCACACTGTCACGTCTGCCGCATTCTATCGGCTACAAACAAGTTACTAAATACAGCCCATGCTCTGTATTTAGGGGAGAGAAATGAGGCTCGACCTCTTAAAAGGAAGAGTAGCAACAAATTTGTGAATTTGTTTATGAATTCGTGAACTTCTTTTAAAACCCACACTAACATCATGTGCTGGTTAAAGTAGAGCGGGTCACGCAAGACAGTATGGAAATTTCAACCACGAACGTTTCTACAGTGACTCACTGTTTGTAAAGCATCTCCCCATGTTTTCTCATTTGTTTGCCACAATGACCTAGTGGATTGACAACATTAATATCCCCATTTAAAAATGAGGAAATGGAGGCTAGGTGACTTTTGTAAGGTCATTCGGCAAGTGAGTTACATAGCCGGGAATTAAAACCAGGTTTTCTGACACAAAACACAAAGATCTCTTCACTCCCTTTCAAATGGGAAAATTGGCAAAAAGGCCTTTGCACAGACAAGTCATTGGCAAGTTTGACTATTCCTTACTGCCTACTAATTTTGTTTACCCATCTTATTAATTTTGATATCTATTGTCAACTTACATACTTCTAAAATTACTTGAGGTGGTTTACAAATAAAATATTTAGGAGGAGTAAATACCTCTAGGCACCAGAGTTGGTCAGACTACAACACTTGGCAATAAATTTGGTTCATATATTTCTGAGAGCGAAGGTGAAAGGAGAAACATGATAGGCTACAGGGGTTTCACTTTCTGACAGGCGCAAGCACACAAGTTATCATTGCCTGAAACTAAATTCAAGAAGGAATTTATTACATGGATCTGGGTAGAGACAATGCCACTTGACACTGTGGTCAATGTCTCCAGCTGTGCTTGTGCGGAAGATATTCTCATTTCAACCCTGTATATATTCACAGAGAACATACCTCACCTTTAATTTGGTGAATATATTTGAGCAAGAGGCTAATGAAAATGTGGCCCAGGCTCATTGCCCTCTAATTACTTTATTAAACTAAGAAATGTAATGTGGAGAATATACATAAATAGATGGTTAATCTGTCTGCTGGACTGTCTTAAGTATCTGGAATTCTAAGTGAGAGTGCTTGAATGACTTGCCTAATCTTATTTCTTTGTCTTGACATCCTCTACCAGGCACCTATAGTACAAATGTTCTATATTGTCAATTAACTTAAGGGCTTCAGCTACCTGCTATAAGGGAGCAAGGAATGCTAACATAATGTTATAGAAAAATGTCAAATAAGTAAGTTGGACCACATGAACTCCAAAGTCACTTCTGGGGCCAAGTTGCTATGATTCTGTGACTTTAAGGGTGAGATACCATTACGCATTCCTGTCCCCATAGAGAGCCAGCCCACTTTGGCCTGGGTGTGAGAAGCAGTGCTGCCAAAAGCCTTGGCCAATTTTTTTCCCCCAAAAGGAATTTCAAGTATATCCAAGCTCCTGTGTTAGTGACTGATTGAAACCAAAGCTTTATACCGCATGACATAGGATCCTGGAATAGATAACTTCAGCCTGAAAAAAAAGTTAAGGCAGGTGCAAGCAGCTGTCCAGTCCTGCTATAAAAGAACTCAAGTTTAGCTTCAGTAATGTGCCTTCTTCCAAGTACTCTGGTTCTGTCAGGAACTCTCCAGTGAGCTGAAATATACACCCTAAATATTAACCCCAAAGTAAATGACTTAGTGTACTTTTATTTAGATATTATAATACTTATAAATGTTTCTATTATTAATGGGAATCCTCCTTCCAGAATAGAATTGTGAATGAAATACATAAAAATTAATAGCCTTTATTTCTGTTCTAAACCAGTTGGTCTTCCTTCAAGGAAGTAGATAGATAATAAAATAAATAATCCTTCATTAAAAAAATAAAAAGCATTCTCCCTGAACACTGTTTATGTGCCCTGAGCAAATAGATATTCACTTATAAGGTTTTGCTTTCTCTTTATTAACTATATTTCTATAATACTTGTTTGAGAAGTGTTGTAAAGAGAAAAAAATTAATGTACATGGGAAGAGTAGAGAGAAATGAGTGTTACTCTTTGTGCAATGATCCAGAGTCCAGAAAAGGAGGCGATCAGAGCAGAGAAGCTACCTGTCAGAATGACTAGTATATTTAGATGCTCGTCTGGTCCATTGGTTAACATGTGCATTAGCCTTAACAATGCATCAGATGCATTGCCTTTTCAATTCAATAGGTCGTTGTTCAGCATAATCTTTTTTTTCTTGTTAATCAAATAGAATTGTAAGTATTAATATTCATGGCATGTAGAAAACTTCAAAAGTTGGAAAACTACTGGAAGATATTATTACAAAGTTGTCATTTAGAGTAAAAGAATAGGCTTAACAACTGTACAAACTTCAGAGCAAGGGGGAAAATTAAGATGTTAAAATGTAGTGGGAGCTGGGACTTCCCTGGCGGTCCAGCAGTTAAGACTCTGCGCTTCCACTGCAGAAGGTGAGGGTTCAATCCCTGGTCAAGGAACTAAGATCCTGTATGCTGCACGGTGTGGCCAAAATATAAAAAAAAAAAAAAAAAAAAAATTGTGGTAGGGGAAATCTATTGGGGAATTGTATGAACTGAATAAATATTTACCAGGAAGAAAAGCTAGTGAAAGTCCTTCTAAGTAGAGAAAAAGAATGGCAGGGCAAGTCTGTATTCCTGCATTGAGGAAGGAAAGACATTTGAAAATAGCTGGAGCACAAGACTCAGGGAAGGGAGTGAGAGTGAGGGGAAAGGCTGGAGAGGGGGCAGAAGCCACACCCTATAGAGCCTCAGAGGCCAGTTAGGGGTCTGTTGCTCAGCCTAGACCCCTCGTCAGGCCCAAGTCAGCTCTCAGCAGCTTCCTTTCTTCCTTGACTGCAGGTCCCCAGGGCTCTGCTAGCTTTCCTCCCTTTGATGGCCATCACC
This sequence comes from Orcinus orca, assembly GCF_937001465.1. Taxonomy (NCBI): domain Eukaryota; kingdom Metazoa; phylum Chordata; class Mammalia; order Artiodactyla; family Delphinidae; genus Orcinus; species Orcinus orca. The sequence continues at coordinate 102,304,380 of NC_064562.1, read as the reverse complement.
ACCCACCCTTTCTCCTGACTCTGGAAGGTAGTGCCCTCAGTTCCCAGCTTGTTTCCTGTAAGACAGCACACAGCTTTGTTGTTCAAGAATTTTCAATGCTAATGATGATGACAAAATACTTGAGGAATAACAAAAATGGTAGACTTGTATATGGAAGGTTTTAAATTTGAAAGTAACATGATCCATGATTTACATTTTTAAGAGATCACTTCAGATATCCTGCACAGAATGGATTGTAGGGGATAGAGTAGAAGTAGAGAGAAGGTGGGAAGGTAGTGCAGGTACCTAGAGAGAGGTGATGGTACCCTGGGCTAGGATGTAATGGGGAGATGGTAAAAATTATTAGACGTGGAGCATAGTTTGAGGATAGAACCAACAGGACTTGCCAATGGATTGGATAGGGTTGATGATGAAAAGAGAGGAATCAAAGATGAATCATTGAGTACCTAGTTGAGTGTTGCCCTGTTTGGACTAAGTAGCTTTGGGCTTGGGGATGAAGTGCTGTAAATAATTGAAAATATTTAAAACATTTTTAAATATTAGGAAAATGACAAGATGGAATGCAGGACTAGAACATTGAGGAGATGGGAGTGAGAGGAAAATGCTGATAGCGGTAGGAGAGGTAAAAGAAGTGTAGTGATTCCAAAGGCCCACTTTACCCTACTACACCCAATTCTCAGAATCATTCCTGTGAAAAAGGCAAGTTTGCTGGAGGTCCCTTCCATCCTTGTTGGCCATGCTGCACCAAAGGATCAATCACAGGGCTGATTTGGGGCTCAAAGGAATGGCAATGGTGCTGAATCCTCACCACCTTGGTCCCTGCTCGCCCAGTAATTATTAATTCAAGGATCTCTGAAGGGAAAGGAGCCTCCTAAGGAATTCCCTGCCTCCACAATCGGAGCCCTTCTGCCAGGTTCACATTCAGATTGTGATGCTGTCGAGTTACCCCAGGGGTAAAATTAGAGGAACTGTGTAATTGTATAACCATAGTAAATCACTTCACTCCTGATGATCTTGTGGAGACAGCAGTAGGTGGTGGCTTGAAGGGAGATCTCAGTTCCCTGTCCAGGAACTGGACCTGGGTAGCCTGGATGAGAACCAGAAATCCTAGCCGCCAGACCAGCAAGGGCTAGAGACTCAAAACAAAGTTCCCCTGGCTCTTGCCCTGTTTGAAAGCAAGAATATTTCAAGGAGGCAAAAACAGGTACAAAGTTTATTATTAGAGACATAGCACAACATGTAGGAGAGCACACAGAGAAACAGTTTGTTTAGTTAAGACAGAAGCAAGGCAGAGAGAACACCCAGAGAGAAAGGGTGTGGGCATCCTCCCTAATGAGGGGGAGCGCGGTAAAGAAGCAGTTAAAGTTCCGGATCTTTGTTTACCTTTGGCCAATTAGCTCACTTTTTTCCACACCTGACCTGTCCTAGGTCCCTCCCCGACATGCGTGCGCATCTTTTAGCCAAGATGGATTCCAGCGCAGAGGCCAATGGGAAGGTTGACAACACCCATTATGGGGTGGCACCCTCTCCTTTTTGACCCCTAAAGAGCCCTTCTGAGCATGTGTAGTCGGGGAGGTCTCCTTGACCTGAAGAATGAGGAATATGTGGTCTCTTTATCTTTTATCTGGACAGGACTCAGCTACTCTCTGCCCCTGCCATTACTGTTACCTTAAAGTGTCCACCGGAGGCAAAGTCCAACTTTTTACCCTGTTCCTGTTGTTATTTCTATCTGGAAGTGTAAACAGGAGGCTGGCTGTAAATGTCTAACCTGGAGCCCATCTATTTCTTGCCTCAAGAAATATAAACATGGGCTTCCCTGGTGGCGCAGTGGCTGAGAGTCCGCCTGCCGATGCAGGGGATGCGGGTTCCTGCCCCGGTCCGGGAGGATCCCACATGCCGCGGAGCGGCTGTGCCCGTGAGCCATGGCCGCTGAGCCTGCGCGTCCGGAGCAGCCTGTGCTCCGCAACGGGAGAGGCCACAACGGTGAGAGGCCCCCGTACAGCAAAAAAAAAAAAAAAAAAAAGAAATATAAACAGGAGGCTGGTTGTAAATGTCTAGCCTGGAGTTCATCTATCTCCTGCCTCACTGTGATGCTTATTTGATATCAGTAATTGTGAAAACAGATTCCATTTAGAGCTGCTATGATAGCTCCTGAATTAATGAGCCCGAACGAGTCCGAGTCCATCAGGGTGCAGTGGAGTGAAAGTGTTCCCTCTGCCTCCACTGAAGAGCCTTCCTTTGAATCTGTCTTAAGTGGAATTTAGAGGAACTAATTTGACTCCCTGAAATGGCAGTTTCTGTCATCACCACTAGTAGTATGACTTCCTGATGTCACCGCTTCTGTAGAATAGAAAAGTTGCAAACATTTAGCACAGTGATCTCCCACTATTATTACAGGGACACAAGACTATTAGTCACATCCCTACTTACCCCACTTCTAACAATGCCTACGTAGCTGGGAGTAGAACTGGACCTAAAATTCTGCTGTTGAATGTAGGTGCTAAGTTTAAAGTGGTGGATGGTGTCCCTGTGTTAGGGCAATATCCATCAGGCTCAATATCAGTCTATCAGCTTAGGGAAGAAGGGCAATACTTACGGCATTTATTTACTCATTTATTCTTCACTCTATTTCATAAATGTTCTAAGGAAGCTGCTAAATGTGAACGGTTAATTTTTTTCTTTTTTTTAATAAGTTTATTTATTTATTTTTGGCTGCGTTGGGTCTTTGTTGCTGCACTCGGGCTTTCTCTAGTTACGGCGAGCGGGGGCTACTCTTCATTGTGGTATGTGGGCTTCTCATTGTGGTGGCTTCTCTTGTTGCAGAGCACGGGCTCTAGGCGCGTGGGCTTCAGTAGTTGTAGCACACAGGCTCAATAGTTGTGGCTTGCGGGCTTAGTTGCTCTGCGGCATGTGGGATCTTCCCGGACCAGGGCTCGAACTCGTGTCCCCTGCATTGGCAGGCAGATTCTTAACCACTGCACCACTGCACCACCAGAGAAGCCCTGAATGGTTAAAATCTTATTCTTTACCTTGATGAATGACAAAAGATTTTACTTTAGCCTGTGACTTAATGTTTCTATCCTATTTTCTCTTAAGTAGAATATTTTCCTTTGTACCTAATATAAGCTTTATACTTGCAGTTGGCTACCTACCTCACCCTCTGTGAAGATTAAGGTCAACAATGAAAGCGCCTAATACAGAGGCCATAATTCATTCTGCATTCTGTTAACAAGCAACATCCATCTAAAATAGCAACAGAGCTTTCAAGGTCCTGCTGTTATTCAGGCAGGGACTCAAAGTGATCACTTCATTGGATCACTTTCTTGGCATAGGTCGGAGCTCAAATGTAAGATGTGTTCTGTGGGCAACTGTCTGCTTATTTTCTTTTCTAGACAAGTGGTTAACCCATGTTGCATATCCTGTGTTTATAGAATTCCAGAAAGGTTATGTCATAGAAATCACTGGCATATGTGTGTGTGTGTGTGTGTGTGTGTGTGTGTGTATGTGTGCGTGTGTGTGTGTGAAAGAGAGAGAGAGGGAGAGAGAGAGATTGATTTATAGAGAGAATGTAAGCTTAAACATCTTGAGGAGAAATCCGTCAGTGTATAGTGACTGAGAATGTTTAAAAAGGATGCTGGCCTTAACTTACAAGTGTTCCTTATTGTGGGCACTGTTTTCTGTTTTCTAAGCAGAGGAGTACAAGGATATATTCAAGAGGCAACAGGCAAAAGAACCAGAGCACAAAACAACTAAAGTCAGACACACCGGTTTATGAAGTCTATCATTTGTAAAGTTAAAAAACTTCCTGAAGTCGTAATCAGATGCAAAAAGCCTTAATTTACATTAAAAAAACCAATTCATTTTGTCAAAAAATCTATGAGGGTTCTTTAATGAGCATCAGCTTCTAAAATAAACAAAGAATATGAGGGGAAGAAACAGAATTTATTAGAAGGAAAAAGTCCCAGAGGAGCTTTTATATTTTTAACATTGCCTTAAATTGAAAAAATAAAAAATGCTATTATACTGTTTATCCTGATGAATTTAACTACTTTTCTAGGGGAGGGGTGCTATTTTAAATTCAAGGTTTTGTTTCTGATTTTAAAATCACAATTAGCACAATCACTAAAGAAAATGTTTCTCCTGATGTACATAAAACAGCTTAATGTTTTAATTTACCTAAACCACCAACTGAATGGTATAGGCCACTTTGAAAACATTCCCTAATCCTTGGAAATACCGTGGTTTCTTATATTCTTTCAAACACTAATCCTTGGAAAAAACATACCTTCTCTCATTTTCTATTCAATGTTTGCTATTGTTGTAATCTAAGTAAGGCCTCTTTGAAAAAATACAAAAATTAAGTTTAACCCACAATTGAGTCTTACATCCTGTGGTCTTGGAATTTTTAAATTTCATTCAAAACACATATTATAAACAAAGTCTCCCAAATGACCATCTAGAGAGGAATGTGGCAAAAATCCAGAAACTATTGTAATATTTAGAACTAGGATAAGCACAAATAATCAGTGTATTTTTTCAAGAGGGGATTATGGGTTGCAGTTTTACAAACCCTACAGGGGATTTACACGAGATGGACAAAGTTGTGTGCCTCCAAAAGGAATCAAACATTTTAGAGTGAATGAAGAGGAAGAAGAGGCATTAAAAGGATCTTCTTAATAACTAATATTTGTTCAATATAACCATAATTTGAGGAAACAGTCTGGCTTATAAATTCCTATAAAACTCAAGTTCAAAGCAGTATGCTTGACGGGCCTGTTCTTATTAGTTAGGTGATTATTAATAGTGGAGACTGTTTCAGGGTCGGAGGGCATTGCAGGGAGAACACTGGACAACACCAAAAATGATGTCACCAATCAGGAAAATCCACATTTTAGAGGCAGGAAGACCAGTGAAGTTATTGAAATACAAAGTAAAAACAGAAAGCACTTTTAAGAAGTAAATCTGTCAAGTGTATTTAAGTAGAATTAAGTCTAACCATTTTAGAGGCATTTAAAATCTAGACTTCTAAGGGAAAAGGTAAGACAGAGAAAGCTGTATTATTATCTCAAAATCTGCAACCTGTCCTTTAGAAACATCACATTTCCCTCCAGCTCCAAAAAATGAAAGAAAAGAACTCCAACATAGGAATGAGGCTATGAAATAAATACTTTATACCTCAAAAGAGACACTATTTAGGGACAGGGCAGGGGAGGGAGAGTCCACTAAGAAGCTGGAAACCAGTCACATTTCAAAATGATTCTTATCTTCTTAGCAAAGTTTAATAGGACATCTTAAGTGTGTCTAATTTTGCACCTCAGTTAACTGTAAGGGTCTACTAATTTATCAACTCTTCTATAACTGTTTAGAAGAATCCTTACCTAGAGGATTCACCCTAAGTTTCATGCTATTTTCAGCATCATTATTAACACATAGTGTAGATCTGCAGATACTGACGGTATCTAATTTTTTTTGCTCATAGATAATTGAATGTGAGGAGATTTTACCACCTCCATAATATTTCAGTTTCAGTTTTAATAACACCATTCTGAGAAATTTTGGTGAACTAATATAGCATTTTAGGCTGTTTTGCTTTTAATCATCATGAAAAGGCATCATTTCACTGGATGGAACAAAGGAAAAAGGTTTTCTTCATATAAACCTTGCTAATTTTATAATACACAAACAGGACTTGTATTATCCTGGCAAACAACAAGCTGCTTCTCAGAAAAGATAGTTAAGACTGCTTTTAAAATAGTGTAGTAATCACTCTCCTTACAAATGGATAATTATTTCTGAATATTAGCTCTGATAATATGTGACTTAACAGAAAAAATGAAATGGGAAGTAACATATTGTGATTTTTCTTTTTTAACGATGCTGAAACACTTATGCCAAATCTCAACATACCCCAACTCCCTTCACAGTAATTTTTTTTAATGAAAACCTTTTAAATGAAGTAGCAAGGTTTTGGAGGGAATGGCAAATTATAGGTTACCTGGTATAAGTGAAAGGGTTCTTGACGTGGAGGCAGAAAGACGGCATCAAATCTGGTCTGTCCACTTCTGACCTGGGTGTCCTTGGTCAAATCACTTGAACTTTGGGAGCTTCACTTCCTGCACCTATAAAATAAACATAAAAACATCTAACTCCCAGCACTGGGTGGGAGGGTGGGATAGGGGTATGGGGAGGTGGATAATAAATGTGAATAGCTGGTAAGAGGCTTCGTCCATTTATAATCGGCGCTCAGAATTTGAATGCTAATCACTTTCCTTTTCCTATGTAAACTTTACCAAAGAAAGATAGAAATATCCAAGTCTATACTTTTAAAAGACCTCGGTATCTACATCCTGCTAGAGTCTAAAGAGTGAACTTAAAATTGTAAAGGTTGTTGTATTTTTTGAAAATCTTTTTAAAAGAATAACACAATTAAAGTACTTCTGAGCAGTTTAAGCACAATGAAAGGAATTTACCATTAAGAGGGCAGTTGATCTAAATAAAATGAGCTTCCTTCCCCTCTTAGCATTTTTCACTCCTGTTTAATATTTTGTCTAGCTTTCATCATTATTTAAAATGGTCTTACTTATTTGTTTACCCCTTTATTATCTGTCTCTATCTTTGAACACAAGTCCCCTGAGGGCAGTGATCCTGTCTTACTGGCTCAGACCTGTCTCCCCTGCGCTTACAAGAGTTCCTGGCTCAGAGTGGGTGTTCAGTAAATATTTCTTTTTCAATCAACAGATGACAGAGGGATAGATTCAATAAGGTGAAAGTAGGATAGGATAAATTGAGCCATCGTATTTGATGGAGTAGAGGCTATAATGAGGCAATTGAGTTAGTTACTTGATTGCAAATTTAGAAGGTTATACTGAGACACCCTCAGTTAATCTGGCCTGTATTTCCATTCAGGGGCCTTCAAGTTGAACTTCTTAAGAAAGTTGCAGATGAGTATCCCAAAACACCCAATCAGGGAGGGGACTCTGCTGATCTGACGCCTACGTTGTTATGACAGGCATTTTGCATGTATGTTGTACGTATATTATTCACTACAAACATATGAGGTGATTATTAATATTTACCTCCTTTTGTAAAGGATCCTAGAAGTTAAGGAACATACCCAGTTGGTATGAACTAAAATTCCTCCTCTGTGCATTGCATGGCCTCCATTAAGTTCCTTTAGTAACTGCTATGAGTCCAAATCAAAAATACGGACATCATTATATTGTTTAGATCCTTTTTTTTTCAGATTCTATTTTGTGCTGAGGCTTGATAAGGTGACTCCTGTAAAAGAAAGTTGATTATGGAATATCCCTGGAAGGATTCTCAAGAAACTGGTGATAGGATTTTCTTTGGAGAGGGCAACTGGGTCCCTGGGAGACCCCAGCCAAAGGGAGTCTTACATTTCTCTGCATTTAGTGTTGCCAGCTAAGATACAGGACGCCCACTTAAATTTGAATTTCAGATAAATAACAAATAATTTTTAGATAAGTATGTCCCAAATACTACATGGGACAAACTTATGCTAAAATTTTTTTGCTGTTGTTTATCTGATATTCAGCTGTAATTGGGTGTCCTGTACTTTTATTTGCTAGATCTGGCAACCCTATGTGCATTCCTTTCTGTGAATTTAAAATTTTGTTTCATGTGTACATAAGACCCGTTCTAAAAATAAATAATAAAATAATAAAATAATTTTATTTAATAAGGCAGTTTTTGCTGTTTGTCACATATTTAAAGGCAATTTTAGCTAAGACTGGAAGTGGACATCGTTATCGATTGAAATTAAATATGAGACTTAAGGATAATTTTTAAAAATAAGTATAAAAAGACTAAGTTTGCAAAGATGATTTTGATGGCATGCATTTTGCCAGAATAGTGCAGCTAAGGGGGAAAAAAGTCAGAAAACACACTTCCTGATGAAATTGTAAACATTGGAGACTTAAAGGAAACACCTTCTCAATCATGAATCCTGGGATAAGACTAAGTCAGGAGAGGAAGAAATAGTTATCTGAATTCCAATTACCTTCAGCTCCACAAAGGTGGAATCTTAAATTGATTGAGCTTTAGAGCGGGAAGGAAACTTTGGGGTTTCCTTTTCAATTTCTTCATCACTTCCTCCACATTTGAAAATAAGGATTTTCCATTTCCATCTCCTCTACATCCCACCCCCACCCTCCAAGTCCCCATCACCAGCTCTCAGGAATAGCCTAGAGGTGGTGTCCCAATTCTTAGGTCTTCAAGGTAATATTAGCATACCTATTATGTAATTACCCTACAAGTCCCTGGACTTTGGGTTCTTAATTCATCAAAGGTAAGGAGGGAGAAGGTGACCCAGTAGGTCCAGCATAGGGCAAAAGACAGGAAATGTTCATATTCTGCTATATCTGTAACAGTGAGCTAAGGAAATTTAGTTAATTTCTCTGGGCCATAGCTTCCTTAGCTATTAAAAGGGGGAGGAGTCCTATTCAGGGGTGTAAGAGCATCAAATGAGATCCTGGACATGAAGTCCCTTGGATTAAGTTGGTACTCAACAATTGCAGTTATTGGGGCTTCCCTGGTGGCGCAGTGGTTGAGAGTCTGCCTGCCGATGCAGGGGACACGGGTTCATGCCCTGGTCCAGGAAGATCCCACATGCCGCGGAGCGGCTGTGCCCGTGAGCCATGGCCGCTGAGCCTGCGCGTCCGGAGCCTGTGCTCCGCAACGGGAGAGGCCACAACAGGGAGAGGCCCGCGTACCGCAAAAAAACAAACAAACAAAAACAACCAAAAAAATTGCAGCTATTAATCTTATCTTAAAACAAGGTCAGTTCACTTCCGAAATGTTAAGAAATACCATCCTTGCCAGAAATATAATCTCAAACTTACTATGATGCTAGAGGGTAAATCAGTTGACATAGTGATGACGATTCTCTAATTTTCTATGAAGCTTATTATTTATTTGTCCACACATGAACATTTATATCAGCATATGGCTAAGGTAAAGGTTAAGATCATATTGACTTTTAAAGCAACTAAATGAATAAAGTTAAATTTTAAATTTTTTCTGCTTTTTTTGTTAACAGCTTTATTGGGATATACTTCACATACCATATAATTCACCCTTTAAAGTGTACATCCAATGGTTTTTAGTATATTCACGAAGTTGTGCAACAATCACCACAATCAAGTTTGGAACATTTTCATCATCCCAAAAGAAGTCCTATATGCTTTAGTGGTCACTCACAACATACCCCTCCCAATACTCCCTAGCCCTAGGCAACCATTAATTTACTTCCTATCTTTATAATTTTGTCTATTCTAGATATTTCATATACACAGAGGGCCTTTTGTGACTTGTTTCTTTCATATAGCATGTTTTCAAGGTTTATTCGTGTTATAGTATATATCAGTACTTCATTTCTTTTTGTGGCCTAATAATATTCCATTTTATAGATATACTACATTTAATTTATCCATTCATCAGTTAATGGGCATTTGGTTTGTTTCTACTTTTCAGCTGTTGCAAATAATGCTTCCATGACCATTCATGTACAAGTTTTTGTTTGGACATGTGTTTTCAGTTCTCTTTGGTATATACCTAGGAGAATTGCTGGGTCATATGGTAACTCTATTTTAACCTTTTGAGGAACTGTCAGACTGTCTTTCAAAATGGCTTCATCATGTTACATCCCACCAACAGTGTACAAGTGTTTTAATTTTTCTACATCCTTGACAACGTGTCGTTATCTGTCTTCTTGATTGTTGCCATCATAGTGGGTATGAAATGGTATCTCATTGTGGTTTTGATTTGCATTTTCCTGATGCTTAATGATGTTGAATATTTTTCCAAGTGTTTATTGGCCATTTGCATGTCTTATTTGGAGACATGTCTATTTAGCGCCTTTACTCATTTGTAAATTGGATTATTTCCCTTTTTTATTTAGTTTTTTAAAAATTGAAGTATAGTTGATTTACAATGTGCCATCTCTGCTGTGCAGCAAAGTGACTCAGTTTTATACATATATAAAATCTTTTTTTTAATATTCTTTTCCATTATGGTTTATTCTACTATTCAGTTTTAAGAATTCTTTATATATTTTAGATATTAGATCCTTATCAGATATATGATTTGCAAATATTTTCTCCCATTCTGTGGGGTGTCTTTTTCACTTTCTTCAGAGTGTGCTTTGAAGCACAAAAGTTTAATTTTAATGAAGCCCAATTTATTTATTTTTTCTTTTGTTGCTTGGGCTTTTGGTGTCATATCTAAGAAACCATTGCTAATCCAAGTTCATGAAGATCTATGCTTTCCTCTAAGCGTTTTATGGTTTTAGTTTTTACATTTAGGTCTATGATCCATTTTAAGGTAATTTTAATATATGTTGTGAAGTTTGGGGCCCAAGTTTATTATTTTCCATGTGGCTATCCAGTTGTCCCAGCACCATTTATGAAGACTACTTTTTCCCCATTGATTTGTTTTTGCACTCTTGATGGAAATCAATTGACCATAAATGTGACAGTTATGTCTGGACTCTCAATTCTACACCATTGAACTATATGTCTACCTCATGCATGCACCACACAGTCTTGATTACTGAAGACTTGTAGTGAGTTTTGAAAAGGGGAAGTGTAGCTGCTCCAGCTTTTTTTCTTTTTTTTTTTCCAAGATTGTTTTGGCTATTCTGGGTTCCTTAAAACTTCATATGAATTTTAGGAACAACTTGTCCATTTCTGCCAAGTGGACACTTGAAATTTTGATAGTGATTGTGTTGATTCTGTAGGTCAATTTGAGGAGCGTTGCCATCTTATTAGTATTTTTCAATCCATGAACATGAATGTCTTTCCATTTATTTATTTAGATCTTTAAAAATTTCTTTAAAAAAATTTATTTCAACAACGTTTCATAGTTTTCAGAGTGTAAGAACTGCATTCCTTTTGTTAAATTTATTCCGAAGTATTTTATTCTTTTTGATGCTAATGGAATTGTCTCAATTTTATTTTTGGATTGTCCCTTGCAAATATATAGAAATACAATTGAGTTTTGAATATTGACCTTGTATCCTGCAAACTTGCTGAACTTGTGTATTAGTTCTAATACATTTTTAGTGGAGTGCTCAGAATTTTGTATATATAAAGTCCTATCATCTGAAAATAGAGACACTTTTTCTTCTTCTTTTCTAATCCGAATGCCTTTATTTCATTTTCTTGCCAAATTATTTGGGTAGCACCTCCAGTGCAATGTTGAATAGAAATGGTCCAAATGGAAATCTTTGTCTACTTCCTGATGTTAGTGGGAAAGCATCAATCTTTTATTTTTTAAAATGACACTGATTCTTGATTTTTCACAGATGCTTTTATCAGGTTGAGGAAGTTCCCTTCCTAGTTTGTTCAGCGTTTGCTGGAATTTTGTTGAGAATTTTTGTGTTTATATTTATTGGTTTGTAGGTTTCTTTTCTTGTAATGTCTTTGGTGAATTATTTTTTAAAATAATAAACATGGGAAAAAATCCACAAGGGTATTAGGTCTTCTCCCTGCTTTGGCTACCCATCCTTAGCCACTGTTACTAGTTCATACGATTGATTTATGTATATAAAATATTACCTGCTATTTAAAAATAAATCTTTTGCATTCTTAAGCATTTATATTTTTGTAAGTAATTTTAAAAATTATAATCTGATACTTTGAGTATATGACACAAGATATATTCTCTATCAGGTTGTAATAATAAAATAACTTAATATAGCAAAAAAGTCCAAACAAATCTCACAAGCATAAATTCCACTTCCAGAACTATAACTTGTACAAATCATGCTCTCTGAGCCTCAGCTACAACAGGAATAAAATTATCTATCTGCAGCTTTGTCCTGAGGACTGACTGAGATGATATTTGTGAGAAGGCTTGGGATGGTGTAGACTCACTCATATTTATTGTCATTTCACAAATTGCATATCACAGTATCCCTTTAAATAGAAAGGGGTTTGGTTGCATGTTAGATTGGCATACAACTTTAAAAAAATCCTCTGTTTCATAAAACTGAGTACTTCTGTATGTAATCTGTTTTTCAGAAGTTATCTTTCTGTTCTTAAGTCCTTTTGTTTGGCTTAGATTCTGTGATTTGTTGCCTATTTTGGAAACTTGGAAAGTACCATGCAAATACAGATATAGCTTTGCTGGTTAAAAATAAAATACTTAGTATTTGCTGGTGAAGGAAACTATGATGCTATGTAGGTAAAACTGCATGATGAAAATCAGATTCACATTTCATAAGAACCTTTCGGGAGAGCTTTAGACTTGAAAAGTAGGAGACAGTTGTTTCTCCCAAACAATAGTTTATAACTCTCACTGAAGTCAGAAGTAATTCTGAGGGTAGAATTTAAGCCAAGTGTTTTGAAAGCTGGGAGAAAGAAAAAAAAAAAGAAAAAAGAAGCATGCATAAATTTCCAAATCTTCCCAAAGAACTTAAGTGGGAGGAGATTTGCAGTTAAGATCTTGAGAAATGTTTTTTCCACTAGTGGGATATTAGTAACACCTTAATACAATTTATTTTACCTTCCACAGAATGCTAATCATGATAGAATTTTGTTCAATAACCATTTAAGAGAAAAAAAGTTCATATAAAACAATACCAGTTATAATATGTAACACGGAGTCTTCAAAGGTTCCTTTAAATAGTTTCTCTAATGCATTTTACAAATTAAGTACATCATTATGAGACTGAGATGAAACTTTTATTTTTCCTATTACATTAAACTAAATCTGTACTCAATATTTATTGATAGCTTACTTAGAAATTATCTTATATATTTTTTCCTGCAGTAATTTCACAAGATTTCATTTTTAAACTCCCCTTGTTGACATGACAATTAAAATTTTTTTAATTAATTAAAATAAAAAATATTGACATACTGACATCATGGCTGTTTTAAAAGTGACAATGTACAATTTTGATTATGATGTTCAAGGGGATTCTCCATTGTCTTTGATAGCTGTCCTTGACAGAGTTTGGTTTTTCACAAGATAGGAATCGTTTGATATCTTTCACTGTTTGTCAGTGGTTGAATAGACTGGTTCCAAAGTTGATCTTCTTAGTTCTTAGTCTATTTTGGACAAGGATGCTAGCCACAAAGGTCATAACTGCAAGTTGATGCTTATCATTACACTATCTCTGACACAAAACAACACAGATGCAAAGGGTGAAACCTTTCTGGTAGGCTTTCTTTGAAAAACTGATAAAGGTCATTTAAGCCCCAGGTTAATAGTAACATGGGCCAGAGGAGAAAATTTAGGGATCTTTGTCTGTTCTATTGATTTGGTATAAAACCATACTCAAATTTTTACAAATAAATGTGCCAACCAAAAATAAATACAATAAACTTATTTAAAGATAATTCTTGCCATTTAATTATCTATGTCGTTATCTGATTTGATCTGTGTAACAAATCTCTAAGGCAGGGAGTCCTAGTCCATCTAATAGAAAAGAAAACAGCATTGGCATGGGTGGTACAATTTCCTAAAGCAGCAGCATTTACTGAGTACTTACTATGTACCCAGTTATTTCATGTAATATCTCAAATAATTTTCAAAATGACCGTAAGCCATAGGTTTTACATTCCCCATTTGCACATGAGGAAATATTAGCTTGCCCAAAGTTAGCCAGCTGGCTAGTGGTGGATGTAGGACTCAATGGGAGAGCTGGTCCAATGCTTTTTCCTTTATACCCCAGCTGTTTCGTTAATTATGAGTGTTCAACATTGACCCAACACAGAACCAAAAACCACAATATATGATACATGACAAAGGGGAACGTTTAGAAAATCAAAACTCAAATGTATTCTTTTATAAATAGATAACTGGAATTTTACAACTCATACGCTGTTTTCATTGATTGCATAGATAGTGTTAACTGGCTTTATCTTGTTTATGGCATAGAAAGAACAAGATGTATCAATCACACATGGAAACATTTTCTTTCAATTACATGAGCAACAACTTTTGATAGATTATTCACCTTGTACACATTCTCACCAAAGGTACATTTGATTCCATTCGCATTCTACATCATTAGAGTAAATGGCGCATTCTTTTTCTTGTTTCACCTTTTTAAAAAATTATATTGTATTGTTACGTTGCGTATGTTTTTAAATTTTTATTTTATTTATTTGGTTGTGCTGGGTCTTAGTTGCGGCAGGCGGGCTCCTTAGCTGCGGCTCCAGGGCTCCTTAGTTGCAGCTCACCAGCTGCTTTTTGCTGCATGTGGGCTCCTTAGTTGTGGCATGCGAACTCGTAGTTGTGGCATGTATGTGGGATCTAGTTCCCTGACCACTGATCAAACCCGGGCCCCCTGCATTGGGAGCTCAGAGTCTTAGCCACCACGCCACCAGGGAAGTCCCCTGTTTCACCTTCTTGAACTGCTGCACATGTTAAGCTTTGTTTTACTTGGACCTAAAAAAAAAAAAAGAAAGAAAAAAAAAAGAAAATAAATCAAATTCCCAGGGCCAAAGAATCCTGTTTAAAATCAAACGCAAAGCAAAGGGTGAATATTTACTTTTTGTTTCTCAAGTTCTCCTAAAGCCCACTCTGTGACTTACTTTCAATGTTCTTTCTTTCTTTTAATCCTAGAATTAGAGCTTGTTTTCCTTATAGAATCACATAGTCTTTATGGAATCCTTCTTGACACTTTTTCAATCTTCTATACATTTTATTAATTTTAATTAACACACAGTAGAAAATGATAGGGATACTTTTATTAAAAAAGGGAGGTATTAGGATGAATGAAAACCATGAGTTAAGAGACTTCTGTGGAGTAAAAGGCTCTTAATTTCTAACATGAGCTATCAGTAAGGTTTTCTTAGGCACACAACCACCTCACAATCTGCTCACATCAAGCCCTGCTCTTGTCGGCCATCTACAGCAGGTTTCCTAACCTTTTTGGCCACATGAATCTCTTAGAAATTAAATAATAATAATGATATTGCCATTTCTGAATGGGTATGATAAAGAAATGAATCAACATCAATCTGGATAAAATCATCACTATGTTTGGCTATTTTAACATTGATTGTTGAAGCATTAAAGACATTTTGACATGCTTTGCAAGAATTTTCATGGGATGAAGGCAACTTATGGATTTATTAAATAATGATAAAAATGAACACTACTATAGCAATTATGTTACAGGTATCATTCTATGTGCTTTAGACAGAATAAACACGTTGAATCCTCATGACAACCCTATGAATTAGCTGCCATTTTCTCCATTGTATACGTGAGGAAACAGGCACTGACAGGTTAAATAACTGGTCTAAGGTCTTACAGCTGGAACCATGCAATGTGATGCTGGAACCCATGTTCTCCATCATGGGGCTGCCTAGTATTCAATAAAATTTTCAATATTTTAGTGTGTCTCATTAATATGAGTTGGTGTAACTTAACTTTAGAATGAAAGCAATGTTGAAACATGCCGCTGTGTTTAAACCACCACAGCGAAACGTGATCCCATCACAAATGTGCTGATCTCACTGCCACTATCTGCTCCACATGTCTATTGGATATACACGTAGGGGCCTCCAAACTTATTCCTCTTAGTAGCTAAATATTTCCTTTATTGTTTTAACAAAGAAACTACATACCATTGGCCCCTTTAATGTGAAACTCCTGAAGAAAGAGTACACCAAACTCCTACAACAAAGATTCAAAGCTTGGTTCATGGACAATTTGCATCAGAATCCCTGATCAGCCTGCTAGAAAAGCCTATTCCTGGGATTCAACCCAGATTTACTCATTTTAAGTCTTAGGGATTGGGCCCACCAACTTTTGAGGACCACCCTTCTACCAGGTCCTTCTTGTGACCCTGCCTACGCTGCCTACCCCCGCTTCTACATGCACCACCTGGAGTTCCCCTGAATACAAGATGCTGTTTCACACCTCAGAGCCTGAACATGCTGTTTCCTTGCTTCTTATGCTTCCTCCTCTTATTGTCTTCTGAACTCCCACTCCACTAAGATTTAGTTCAAAAGTCATCTCTGCAAGGTTTCCCTGGGCCCATCAGGCAAGAGTTAGGTGCTTTTTCCACTGTACCCCAATGCCATTAAACTCATGCCTCTACCCTAGAATTATCCTGCAGCTGGTCTGTGTACTCTGCTGGCCGGGGGCGGGGGGGGGGGGGCGGTCCCCTGAGGTCTCTGCACTACCTATCCTTTGTAAACTACCAAAGATCATGCCTGACATAGAGTAATAGGGACTCTGAACTTGCTGCTTGAATGGACTGAGTTCAGAGTTACCAAATGATTGGGGTGAAGTCCTGACAGTTCTGCAGTTCTTAATTCTATTGAGACAGTACATCAAGTACATGACTTCTATTAGAAAATAATTTTTTAGCAGGTGGGAAAAAGGAAACACTTTGGTCATTGTTTTCTTCTTGCACATTTATTCCTTTTCTTTCTTTCCCCCCTTTTAATTAAAATGTTTTAAATTTTGAACAGGCAGTACATGTGCTTGGTACAAAATTCAAAGGATCCAAGATAAGCCACCTCTTCACCTACATCCTCCAACAACTGAGTCCCTTACAGTGAACCAGTCACTGTTACAGTTTCTCCTGTGTACTTCCAGAACCCTTTTAGATACATATAGGCAAATAAGTATACATTTATCTATCACTATTTTGCACCTTTTTTTTAAAAAAAAAATTTATTTATTTGGTTGCACTGGGTCTTAGTTGCAGCAGGCAGGGTCCTTAGTTGCAGCACGTGGGCTCCTTAGTCGTGGCTTGTGAACTCTTAGTTGTGGCATGCGAACTCTTAGTTGCAGCATGCATATGGGGTCTAGTTCCCTGACCAGGGATTGAACCCAGGCCCCCTGCATTGGGAGTGTGGAGTCTTATCCACTGCACCACCAGGGAAGTCCCTTGCGCCTTGTTTTTTTAAACTTTGCGATCCTTCCACATAAGCACATAAAAAGCAGCCTCTGCTTATTAACAGATGCATACTATTCAATTCTATGAATATATCAGGGTGGTTTTCTTTTTTAAATTAAATTAAATTAATTTATTTATTTTTGGCTGCATTGGGTCTTCATTGCTGTGCAAGGGCTTTTCTGTAGTTGTGGTGAGCGGGGGCAACTCTTCGTTGTGGTGCGCGGGCTTCTCACTGTGGTGGGTTCTCTTGTTGCAGAGCACAGGCTGTAGGCGCGTGGGCTTCAGCAGTTGTGACATGTGGGCTCAGTAGTTGTGGCTCACGGGCTCTAGAGCGCAGGCTCAGTAGTTGTGGTGCACAGGCTTAGTTGCTCCGCGGCATGTGGGATCTTCCTGGACCAGGGCTCAAACCCGTGTCCCCTGCATTGGCAGGAGGATTCTTAACCACTGTGCCACCAGGAAAGCCTGGTGGTTTTCTTTTAATAAGACATCTCTTCATCGACATTTAGGTTGTTATCGGTATTCTCTACTATCAATAATGCTACAATATATGTGCAGGTTGTTTCACACACTATGAGTTTATTTGCAGGATAGATGTCTAGAAACAGAATTGTAGGATTAACAGGTAGTGGTAAGTTTTATCACAATGGTTTTCATAAAGATTATACACGTTTTCACTCCATTAGCAACACATGAGAATATCTGTTTCTTTATATTCTGCCAATAGTGTTTTGTTTCCTGAGGTTCTAGGATGGAGAGTAAAGGAAACCCTTCAAGTTAAGTATAGGTTCATCTACTGGTCTAACTCAGGAGTAAGAATATTTTTTGCAAAAAGTCAACACAGGTGTTTGCTTTGTAGGCTCATTTCTCCTCTCCAGGCAAGCTGGCATTGGGATATTCATTACTGGTCTAACCTCGGAATTGTTCTGAACCCTAGAAGGCTTAGTGAGTCTTCAGAATCATTTCTACTCTGTTCTAGAAGTGGAAGACATCCCATTCATTCTACAAATACTTACTGAGCGTATATCCTGCACCAGGCATTGTTCTGGTGGCTGAGGCGTGAACAATGAACAAAATAGAAGTCCCTGCCCTCATTAAGATTGCATTATAATGGGGGGAGGCAGAGAGTAAACACAATACACAGATATGATATATGGTATGTTAGTTTACAATAAGTGCCATGGGAAAAATGAAGGAGGGAACAGGGGGTATGAGGAGTTACTTTCGTGAAGGGTGGTCAGGGAAGGCCTTGCTGAGAAGGTGACATTTAAGCAAAGACCTGAAAGCAGTGAAGGAAGGATCTTTAAGGCATCTGGGGGAAAGAGCAAAGGTAGGAGTTGAGGGGGTGCCTGGTATGTCCTAGGAACAGCAAGGAAGGCTGCGGCTTAGGACTCAGTGAGCAAGGGGAAGAGGTGAGATCAAGGAGTTCAGGAGGTCTGGGCGGCAGGCCTCATAGGAAAACCACTGGAGCGTTCTAGAGGGTTACTCTGAATGCTCTACTGAGAACAGACTGAGGGAAGGCAATAATGGATGAAGGCAGAATGAGTTAGGAGACTTCCTGAAAACCAGGTGAGAAATGAGATGGGTTAGGCTGGGCTGGTTGCCATGGAGGTGTGGATGTGTTTGGACTGTGGGTCAATTTTGATGGTGGACCCAGCAAGATTTTGTTGGATTGGATGTTGGATGTGAGACAGAAAGGAGGTGAGAATGATTCCAAGGTTCTTGGCTTAAATAAGTGGAAGAATGGAATTATTTACTGGGATGGGGAAAGAATGCAGGTAGAGCAGGTATTAGGGTGAAGGTGAGTTGTGATTTGACTTGTGGTTACCATGGCTCTCTGTGGCTGGGGCTCTCAGATGACCATGGTTCCAGATGCAATTAATGGCCTAGACAAGGCCATGACTGAAATGCCTTCTGGCATGAAGGCTCAAAGGAATGTGTGCCCATGGGCATCATTCTCCTCCTGGTGCTAGCCTATTCCAAATCAGCCTTGCAGTGACATACTGCATTAAATGTTCTTGCATCTTCTTTTTGTGAAATACTTAATCAAAGGGATATGCAAATGCACGCGCACACACACACAACTAACCTTGGAAACAACTAAAAAACTTGATTTCTTGTCCACTACATAACGAGCAGAACATGAACCCTTATTAAAGGACTCACTGTTCTCCGAAAATAAAAAACTCAATTCAACTCTACATTTGTGGGTCTACGATGTCATCAAGACACCAGTTCCTAGACAATGCCAGGCTAGGCTGGTTACAGAAACCACACCAAGGCAATCTGAAATGTGCCTGGTTGAAGAATGCAAACCGGAATTTACTGGACAGATAAATAAACCAAGAAGGAATGCACTTAAAACAGCTGTCACTAAAGCATCTGATGAAACAATACCTAAAATTTGGAATGAATATTTCAACGAACACATAAAAAGGTGAAGGAAAGCAAAACCAGTATTTTAAGTTAAATTAGGGGAAAGGAAAAAAAAACAAAAAAACCCCGCAGAAACTGATATATACGGATTACTTCAAAAGGCTAAAAAGAGATTAAGGGGGAGAAATTAAAAAAATGTGTCCGAGTGGGAGGCGGAATCTATGCAAGTCTACAACGCAAGAGCGCACAGAGCACAATTTTTTCCCTACCCAACTCTTGAGACCAGCGGGTACCTCAGAAAGAAAACAACCATTCGCTAGAAGAGAGTAGCTAAGGGAATCCAAACTTGTCTTAAAGCAAGTAAAGTGGTGGCCAGACTGGGTGACTCAGAGGCATGACTCAAACCCGACACTGGGGGCCGTCAGCTCCCGGAGGCCGGGGGCGCGGCGTCAAAAACATTTTAGGAAAGTACCAGGCGCGTGGAGGGCGACAGGAAACCTCCCCGGGGACCGGCCTGGGGCTCCTCCTGCCCTAGAGTCTGACCTCTTGCCATCCACACCAGGAGGAGTTTTTAATCTCCAGGCTTCCCCTTCTTCTTTCAGAAGCTGCCTCTCCACCACCCCCATTTTCCTTCCACAAAGCGTCACGCAGCGTGTGTGTGCGAGACGTCGGGCCCCTCCCAGCAGCCCTCCGCCCCCCGCCCCGCGCTCCCAGCCACGCGCACCCCTCCAGCCCGCCCCCGCGCCTCCTCCAAGAGCCGCTCCCTTCCCACCCCGCCCGCGCCCGCCGCCCGGGCACGCGCGGCACGAACAGCGCCGGGAGCTGCTGTAGACAAACACCTGTCCCTCCTGGGCTCCGCGAGATTTGGAGCAAAAGCATAGGCAACAGTGGGAGGGTTCTCGCGAGGTTTAAGAAATTTCCCACGGCCCGTGTTGTGTCTGAATCGAGTAGTGGAAGGCGGTGGGAAGGAGGTGTAGCGTGAGACTGGGCTGCCCGCATTGGGCACATGCGCAGTGCCGCTCGCTCGTGCCGCGCCAATCCTGCAGCGCCTTCAGCAGGTTTCGGGCTCTGGATTCCAGTTCTCCGGGTTTTGGGACTCCCTGCGGGAGGCAGTGCTGGATCTGGGAATCTCTAGGAATTGAAAGGGCAAGGGTGGGGGGAAGAAAGGGGTGCTGCAGGTAGGGAGGAAGAGGTAGGGCTCGGGTCCTGCACCTTTCTAGTAAGTGCCCAGACGGGCCAAGTTTGCTCGGGGGCTTCCAGGTTTAGATTGTCTGAGATGCACTTCGGGCAACGAGCAGCGTCCTCGACTGTGCCAGGCCCACGGGAGGACCTTGTCAGTCTGTCCCCGTATACATCTGGGTTCACACAAGTCTGGGGGCTGCGATGAGGTCCTAGGGAGATTTACACGACAGGCAGCTCTCTGCCCAAGCAAAACCTTTGGCTTGAGTGCAGGGTGGGGGAGTGGTGGCTTTCAATTACAACGCAGTTTTCACTTATGGAGAAAGCTTCGCGGTGCTCTGGCGTGTGTATGCGAAGTGGACACAGTAGGGGTGTCTTTGCCAGAGGCCTTGGCCTGACCTAATTTCACACCCAAGGAGAAGAAAGCTAAGGCTCTAATAGAGCTCAACTGCAAAAGTTGTTCATTTACAGAGTTCTGGAGGGTCGGACCACGATGTAATATTGTCTGTCTCTCTGTTAGCAAGGGGGTCGAATGAACTAAGATAGTTCTTGGTATGTCACTCGTCCGAACTCCAGGCATCTTTGTAGCTCCAGCACCTAACGCTGACATTACCGTAATGGAGGCGTCCAATGAACGTTTGAATGAATGAAAAGGGCTGGGAACTAGAGTGAGCGGGAAGCCACTTGGAAAACACCCATTTGAGGAGGTGTTTCATCTAGGCCTGTGAAACGCGGCAGATTTTCCCAGGACCCCTCCGCTCTTCCCCTCGGCTCCGCCTCCTGACCCCTCCATTCTCCGTCCCCGTTGTAATCCCCTCCGGTTTTCCTCAGTCTCCACGTACGTCCCTCAGGGCGCGTCCCAAAACCCGGATAACCGGAGCGCTCCCCATGTACCAGATGGAGGGCTCGCCCGCGGAGGAGCCGCCTGCGCATGCTCCATCTCTTGGGTAGGTTTCCAGGGAAGGCAGTGAGCTGTATCCCTTACTCCGCTGGCGGCGCGAGGCGTCTGGCTCTTCGCGGCTGCTGCGAGGGAAAAGGGAGCGCGGGGACTGGGTGGAATCGAGGAGTGAGGAAAAAGGGAAGGGGCGGGGGAGAGGGACCAGGGAAGGCGTCAGGGGGAATCTCGCGAGGGTTGGAGTTTTGGCGAGAGTTTGTGGAAGATGGCGCCTGTTGTGACAGGGTAAGTCTGGGGGAATCGGAGCGCTGGGAACCGGGAAAGTTGCGGGCGTCTCGCAGCCCGCGGCTGGTGGCGGGTTCGAGGGCCGCGGCACGCTTGGCGTCCGGGGGCCGCGGCGGCGGTGTAGCGTGCGCCGAGCGCGGCGGCGGCGTGTGGCCGTGCGCTGCCCGCTCTGCGCTGCTGTGGCTCGGGCTCCGGCGCGTGAGGGCGGGTGGCGACGGCGGCGAGGCCGGTGGGTGCGGGCGTGAGTGCGGCCCGGAGCGCGGGGCCCGCGGGCTCCGTGCCCGCAGCGCGCCTTCCGCGCTGCCGCTCGCTGGCCCTGCCTCCCGGCCCCGCGCAGCTTTGTTCCTTGGGGCCGTCGTCGCCTTCTCGCCGGGCGGGTGCCCCCGGCCCCGGGCGCTTTGTCTCTCCCCGCTGCCCCCCGCGACTCTCTACCCCCGGCCCTTTGTTTCGCCGCCTTGGGCGCTTTGTCCGACCCGTCGCGCCCCGCATCCCTTCTTCATCTCCTCCCCTCAGCTGTCCTTCCTCCCGTGCCCCTTTGTTGTGCCCCTCTCTATTCGGTAGCTCAGTGACCTGCCACAGCCCAGGTACCACATTTCTGTTTTTCTTCTAATTTTTCTCCCATTATTTCTCTCTTGCGTTTCCCTCTCACCTTTCTGCTTGGCCCTTGATCACCCCCGGAGGCTTTGTCTCCCCCGTTCAGTGGTTTATTCGTTTGGTACCCCCTTCACCTCCCATCATCGGTTGGTTTATCCACTATCCACGGTGTTTGTCGGCTGAACTGTCCCAGCCCCGGGGACTCCATCTGGTGCTCCTAAGTACAGACAGACCCTAGGGTTTGTTGTTGTTTTTGTGCGTCTGAAAGATGCGTGGGGATACTTGGTTTCCTCCTCAGCGCTCCTCCTCTCCGCACCCTTTTCTCTCGGGATTGCGTGCACACCTCCCCACCACCCCTTTCTCTCGGGATTACAGTGTCTCCAGTTTTCTTCGCGGTCTCTTTGGGCCCCTGGTTGTTTTGCTTGGCAACAGTAGCCCTGGAAAAAGGTCTCTTGGTTATTCGCCCCCCCCACCCCAGTACCCGCCCTCCCGCCCCTTGGTTTCTGATGGCCTAGGCCAAGGGCAGCTGTCGTAGCTTTGCATCTGGGTTACCTGAGGGTGTTGTAGAGACGAAAGATGTTTTTTTTCTGTTGGCGTGCGAGAATAGTTTAAATTGTTACGTTGGATATTCATTTGGTACGTGCATAGCAGTTGAGTATTTGGTGTTAAAAAACTTGTGAATGTTGGTTTGGGGTGGAGAATTTCAGCATTTTCAAGAGTTCAGTTATTTTACCAGTAACTGCTGCTTTGCAAGGAAAAAGGGAGGGCATCCTGCTTGGAAATTTGATATAAATATTTTACTTTTCCTTAATTTTTAGATAGTTTACAGTTATGTGCTTTTGCTCTGTAGATTTATGACAGCTCTTCTGCCCCATCTTCGAAGTTGAAACGAGGAAAAAGCACTTAAGAGTGCAGTTTGGGTTGATGACTACTGCTTCTGGAATCTTTGTGGAATGCATTAATCAAATGCAATTAAAAGACATTTAAGTAATAGTCTTTAAGTAAGGTAAAGGCACTTCTAGTGTTAAAGGAGCTTTAATTTGTTCAGAGTGCTTATTGTTATGGAAATGTTAAAAGCTTCGAGTTTGGTGTGGGAGTTGGGGGACGGTGGTATGCTGCGTTTAAATGGCCTGGATATTCTGGTGCTGGAATAAGAGGTATTAGATTTACCAGTATTACTAGGCTGAGTAGACTGTTCAGGAGGTACACCCCCGCCCCAACTAGCTGATCACTACTTTTAGAAGATACGTTATCCATAAAATCACTTGGAGTGTCATTTCATTTGTAAACCACATGAAGTGCTACTAGTAGAGGATATACAAATGTGAGGAATGTTGGTGGAGAAGAAAGCATTTTTTTATAAGGCTGTGATTAGAATTAGTATGAATTAGTTTGAATTTTACTTAATGGAAAATCATCTTTCATGATTGATATGTGAGGCTTCTGTGAAAATTTGCAGTCTGGGTTCCATGAGTGGATTCCACCTATAATCATTTGTCTTCCTTACTTGTTCCTAGGGCATAATCATTCTTTTTGAAGGTGAAATCTTGAGCACACACTGTTGTTTCTGACTGTAAGCAAATACCTTGTAATAATGGAAGGTATTTTGCTCTGATGTGTGCAGATAAGAATGATCACACAAACCTCATAAAAGCAACTTTTAAAAATCAAGTTGTGTTTTTTTGTTTATAAATCGTGTAAGACCTTTACTTCATGACCAAATAAAACTACCTTTATTAAATCATATTAAATAGCAGCATATTTAGAAACATACAGCATTAGTTGTAATTGGGAAACTTTCATTTTGAGTATTGACTATTAAAGCTTTAAATGTATTGTCCATGCGTATTGCAGATGGATCTGCAGAGGGTATACTTTCAGGAAAAAATATAAGAGGCTTACTTGGGGTATTTTGACTCCTGTTCTAATATATGCTTCTTAAATAGGTTTGTTTAAAACTTACCTATTCTATACCCACAGATTTCTATCAGTGTCTTAAGTGGCTAAGATAAAAAACGTTTTGGGGGTGGGAGGGAAGCTACTCTTGCCAGATGTAATTCATTAAATAATCTTTGGCTCTCTGGATGGATAAAGTATTAGGGAAAAAAATGGTGTGTTTGAAAGTTCTTACAAATCTTTAGTATTCGGTCATTTAAAAAAATATATTTAAAAAACCCAGGACTTGGCTTTAAAACATTATTCACATTTTGTTTCCTCCTAATACTAAATTTCATGTTATTTCAACTAGGGGCAGTATTTTCTCATGGATTGGCTAAAAGTTGTTATTTTTGGCATCTGGCTTTGTGATTATTTCCAAGTTACTCTACTTCCCCTGGGCCAATTTCCTAACTATGTAGTAAAATGGGAATTGTAGTAACTTGCCACATCTGCACAGGATTGCTGTGCCTTAGGATTTGCACAGAGCATCCTTGGATGAAAGGTGTGGTTAAAAAATCTAGGAATTGTTACTGAATTAAGCCAATGTGAAGTAGGTCATATTTTATAGGAAATCAAGTAGGAGGTTATGAACTAAGTTCTTGGCAAATCACAGTGGTGATAGTGGGATGAAAAATCTCCAAATATGTATTATAGTTAGGGTAATAAAATTGATACTGTTTTTAAGAGGGAGAGGGATAAGTAAAACACATTACAGGGTGGGGTGTGTGTGTGTGTGTGTGTGTGTGTGTGTGTGTTTGTGTTGTGTAAGAGAGTGAAGATCTGTCAAACTCAAATGTAATAACACATTTTAAAATTGTGGGATGCCTTTCCTCTGTTGATTTGTTTTCTGCATGTGGTACTCTTTTGTTTTAAATGGTAGCACAAAATGTTTTCACTAGACTCTAGGCCAAGTCTGTTAATAGTAGTGATTAATTTTCAATATACCTTATATTTTTTAATGCTTTGTCATTTACTCTCAATATTTTCTAACAACCAGTACCATAATTTCAGACTTGACCTTTGGCCTAGAAAAGTGTTTCGCGTTTGGGAGATACTCTGTAGATATTTATTGAAAAAACAAAACCAGTTGTTTCTCTATTCCTGGTAGATTATGTCATGTCCCAATAGTTCCCCAAGCCAGGTTTTCTCTCTCACACTAACTCTTTATGTTTAATCACTAAGAACTGATAATTTTCCGTCCTGAAAAACTCTTGAATCTGTCTCCTTCATCCTCACTGCCACAATTCATGCTCTCATTGTTTCTCACCTGGATTGCTACAGACATTGGCAGCTTCCTCTTTCTGCTTCTAGACTCACCCCTTTGTCCAACTTCCACATAGTCGTTCTAAAGAGCAAATCCGATCACTTCACTCCTTATTTTAAAAACCTTTCAATGGCTCCCCCTAGCAGCCTTCATTAAGAGAGGCAGTGGAGTGGAGAGTTTATGAGCTCACTTTTAGGATTGAATCTGAACTGGGTTCCAGTTCTGTCTCTGCCACTTAAAACCTCTATAAGATTGACAAACGATCTAACCTCTCCTTGCCTCCTCCATCAGTTGCAAGGTAATTACTCTTAGCTCAGTGGTTCTCTGTGAGGATTAAATGCAAGAGAGCATTTGAGGATGCCTGGCATATAGCAAGTGCTCAAAAAATGTTAGCTAGCACGGCATATAGGGTCCTGTATAACTATTTCATTTACCTTTTCTCCAGCTGAACTGTTTTGCCTTTCTCTTCCTTCATATTCAGTTCTCCAGCCATATTCAAGAACTTGGAGTTCGTTGTATGGGCTCCACAGTTTAATGTATCCCTGTGCTTGAAAAGTGCTGGTGTTAGGTAGGTTATTATTCAAGATTTTGGTCTGAGGATATTCTACCCTGATCCACCAGGCTGGGTTCAGTACCCCTCCTGTGTGTTCTTAAAGGACTGGGTATAATTCACTTGGAAGTGTCATACTGAATTGTAATTGTCTGTCATACCCAAAGGCTGTTGGTCACTTGATGACAGATAATGTTAAAAAAAAATTATATATTCTTAGAAGAGTGTCTAGAACATGATGGGGACTCAGTAAAAAGTTTTTTGAACAAAGGACTCAGAGAACTTTGAAACCATGATGCAACATGGTTCGTGTAAGCAGAATTTGATGTGTACAGGGAATATATTGATTCTATAGGGTATTTAATTGCTGAAGTACCCAAAGGAATTGATATTTTCAGTCAAAGACAGTCTTACAGCCCCTGACAACATTGTAGTAAAATTCTTAGGCAAAAGTTCCTTTGGATTTTTAGAAAGTAGTGTATTTGTACAAACTGACAAGCTTAAATATTTTGTTTTTTTGTATGGTTGACTATTCAGTGTTTTTCAAAAGGTTTCATTATTTTTAAGTGTTTTAAGTACTTCTTAGATGCATAGGGACATGCATTAAACCTTAAGACACTGTAGGCTGCTTTTTTGGGGGGATCCACACGATTGAACCAAATAAGTTTATAATCTTCAGGAAGGCTCAGGTTTTGTGGACAGATTACTTATAGATAATTTCTTTAAGCTTCAGTTTCTACCTCTATAAAATAAGTAATGATAATTTTGTTGTGTTTATCTGCTGGATACATTGTGACTATCAAGTAAGGTAAAATGTGTGTCAAAACAATGGATGTGTAAGTGATTTGTAAATAGTAAAGCACTGTATACAAATACTTTAATTTTAATAATCAGTTTCTTTTGGTAACCTTTCACAGGCAGGATTCAAGATGAACTTTCTTATATTGCAACCTGTGGTTTGTGGCACATGTCTTAGGAAGGCAGCAGTGTATTTAGTGCAGAGGACTGCAGCCCTTTGAATATATGCCTTGGCATTTTGAGCAGACATATTTGATACATTACTGCTTGACCACACATGTTGTCATTGAGTCGCCCCCAACTTTTTGGGGTCTGCTTCTTCCTGCTCTCTTCTCTGCTTGGACAGCTATAATGATGTAGGAATGTTGAATGCCCAGCTGCTACCATCTCTCAGGACACCTTGCCCATAGTTCTGGATGCCCGTTAGGCCTGGTACAACATCAAGATGTCACTTATGTCTCATCAGGCCTGATTCTGCTTCAGGGAGTGAAATGATATCCTAATGGTGTGAAAAGGGTAATGCATTTCCTGAACACAACTTACTACTGGGGAAAAAGCAAGCATTGGAGGCACTCTGGCTTGGTTTGTATAATTGGTAGTAATTACTTATCTGTATAAATATTTGTGTAGGTTTGTTGTGTTGAGACAATGAAGAGTGATAAGCATGACAGCTTTTCAGTCACATTGGTAAGTTCATGGCAGTTTTGGGAATATTTAAATTTACAAAAACGAAAAGAAAGAAACCACTGCATCTTGGGTATCCTAAGTTGCCTTGCAATGAAAATGCCTTGGAATGAAAAAGCCTTGCAATGAAAATGCTGTGCTGATTGGATGTAAGATGGAATACACTAGAAAATCAAGTTGACCCTTTTTAATTCCCCTCCCGTGCTTTCTTTTCTATATTCAGTATTTTAATTAATTAATGAATTGTGGCTGTGCCAGGTCTTAGTTGCGGCAGGCTGGATCTGTAGTTGCGGCGTGCGGACTCTTATTTGTGGCATGCATGCGGGATCTAGTTCCCTGACCAGGGATCGAACCCTGGCCCCCTGCATTGGGAGCGTGGAATCCTATCCACTGGACCACCAGGGAAGTCCCATCTATATTCCATATTTTTAATTTGGCCTTAGAACTAACATTTTATGTGCACTTGTTAATTAGATGATAGAGTTGTAAATGAATAAGAATAGTTTCTCATAAACAGTTTATGTAACTAGGAAAAATGTTCATCACTTTATGAAACCCTGTTATTTTTTACTAGTGTTGTAAAGATTGTGTTATATAACTGCAGTATCAGTTGCCTTATAAAATAGAGAATCAGTGTTATATATTTTTTCTTTAAACAACTTCTTTTGGAACAGTGGTATTCCGTTTTTGGAAAACTGCAGATCCACTAAGATCTTGCTTTTTTATCCAGAATACTTTTTTTTTTGGCCGTGCCACACGGCTTCAAGGATCTTAGTTCCTCTGCCAGGGATCAAACCCGGGCCCCAGCAGTGAAAGCGCCGAGTCCTAGCAACTGGACTGCCAGGGAATTCCTTTTTTTTTTTTTTTAATTGGAACTTATTTTTTAGAGCAGTTTTAGTTTCACAGCAAAATTGAGGGGACGGTACAGATATTTCCTGTGTACTCCTTGCCCCCCCACAAATAGCCTCCTGTATTACCAACATCCCCCAACAGAGTGGTACATTTGTTATAACTGATGAACTTACACTGACACATTATTATCTCCCCAAGTCCATAGTTTACGTTAGGGTTCACTCTTGGTGTGCATTCTGTGGGTTTGGACAAATGTATAACGTATCTACAAATGTATGTGCCGTTGTAGTATCAAACAGTAGCTTCATTGCCCTAGAAAATCCTCTGTGCTCTGCCTGTCCATTGCTCTCTCCTGCCTTATCCCATCCTGCAACCACTGAATTTTTTATTGTCACCATTGTTTCCAGCATACTTTTTCAAATCATTTAACTTTCGGTTTGAGTATGAGGAACTTTTTCATGGAAAAAATTATGTAGTTCTGTACAGAGCTCCTGATCCATACACCAAGTGGAAGAGGTAGAAATATTGAGATCCCCAGACATGAAGGAATGGTTAAGGGAAATGAAGAGTATAACCATGCTTTAGTGGTTCTTTATAATTGTTTTAATAATGTATTTATTAAAGTTATTGAGCACTTAATAGGTATAAGACCGCTGTATAAAACCTTTTAAAGATGGCTAAAAAATGGTCCAGTGAAGCTCATGATTTAGTGGAAAGTACACAGTTAATAAGGGAGATTATATGTGTTTAACAGATGTATAATGTTGATGGGAACATGGGTGCAAATGATTATCTTTTAATTCGAGAGGAGAGGTCATAGGGAGTGGTAGAAAATAAAGCTAGAAAAGTGGTTGGGGCCTCTTAGAGGACCTTGAGTGCTAAGCCAAGGATTTGAATATCAAACAGGCATGGGGGGGGGCACTGACCGAGTTTTGAAGAGGTGAGGCTGGGTGTAGATACAGTTGACACTTGAATAACACAGGTGTGTGTGGGGGGGGGTGGGTTGGGGCGAATAGCTTGTAGTAGGACCTTCAGGTACCTGAGGTTCCTCTGTACCCATGGTTCCCCATCCTCAGATTCAATGAGCCTGAGTCACGTGGTACTTAGTATTCATTACTGAAAAAAATCTTCATGTAAGTGGACCAGTGCTGCTCGAGGGTCAATTGTAGTGTAAAATAGATTGGAGTTGATGGAGAACATAAGAGAAATATATATGAGCAAAGTCTGATTTTGGAAAGCCTAGGAATGGAAGGAACAAAGCAACACTTTTGGGGGCGGGGTGGTAATAGGGAGCTTTGGAATCGATGCAGTAGATAAAATCTGTGGCTGTGAGCATGTCACTTAATCTAAGTCTTGCCCTTGTCTAAAAAGTGGGAGAAAATAATACTTCATGGTATCAATATGAGGATTAAATGAGATACAGGATATAAAATGCCTAACTCAGTTCTGGGAGTAGTAGGTGCTCAAAAAATAGGTTCTCCTCTTCCCCCTTTCTGGAATAGAATTTAAAGGATATTAGATGGGGGTGGGGAGAAGCATGGAAGAGAAGGTGGGACCGGGTGGGGGGACACTGAACGATTGAAACCTGGGTGATGAAGTATTTACAGGTGGGAAAGTCTGAGTGAGGTGAACAGGTGTAAGAGAACCTACCTAACAGTGTTTGTTTCTTTTAAATAAATACTGAATATTTTTGCATGCTTCTGATATAACATTTAACGTTTTTCTGCAGTTGTGTAAATATACTTGTATTATCTTTTTTTTTCCTTCTGTCTATATCCATTTATCTAATCTATCAGCGAGCTTTGTAAAGACTGGGCCAATATTTTACTTTTGTTGCATGATTGTGGAGCAACT
This sequence comes from Orcinus orca, assembly GCF_937001465.1. Classification (NCBI taxonomy): domain Eukaryota; kingdom Metazoa; phylum Chordata; class Mammalia; order Artiodactyla; family Delphinidae; genus Orcinus; species Orcinus orca. The sequence continues at coordinate 102,274,226 of NC_064562.1, read as the reverse complement.
GCTATTGGCCAGTTTGTACTTGCTGGATGAACATGGCTTGAATGGATTTAATAAAATACAATACTTGCCACTAGGTGGCACTTAGTCTAAGTGATAAAGCTGAAATTCAGCATAGATTGGCTTTGGTATGTAGAGCCCACTGATAAACTGACCCCCTGGATTATTGTTTAGCTTTCTGCCAGTTCTGGACTATACTTTTTGAAGTGGGATATGAAACATACAGCAAATAGAAACCTCAGAGTATTGAAAAACAGAAAAGTGTAATGGCATTAGAACATGTCCTGTAAAAAGGAGCTGAAGTGAAGCTTAGTTAAAATTCACATCACAGTGACTACCCATCTCTGAGTGTATTTAAAGTGAAGCCTGGTGCCTAGATTTTAGGCCTTGTTTTTTCTTAAGACTTTGTGGATTGCTTTAAAGGAGAAGATTGGGAATTTGTTTGTTCCTGGATTTAATGAAAGATGATGATGAAGTGTGGTCTGTAGGGATACTGGACACGGTTCTGTATTCTCTTATTTATATTCTGGTGTACTGTGCTCTCCCTGTTGTGGAGTAACAAACATACCATAGAAAGAAACTACATCCTGTGTGACAAATGTTACAGGTTGTTAAATCCGTTAGATTCAGGAAACTTCAGACCTGGAAAAGACCTTGTTAATCATATGTTCTAAAGTAACCACTCATTTAAACGTAGGCAGAGACAGAGTAAATAATTTACAATTAGTTAATGGCTGAGACACATTCAGTGCCTGAGCTGAGACTTGTTCTGTTTTTTTTTTTTTTTTTGCCGTACGCGGCCCTCTCACTGTTGTGGCCTCTCCCGTTGCGGAGCACAGCCTCCGGACGCGCAGGCTCAGCGGCCATGGCTCACGGGCCCAGCTGCTCCGCTTCATGTGGGATCTTCCCGGATCAGGGCACGAACCCGTGTCCCCTGCATCGGCAGGCGGACTCTCATCCACTGTGCCACCAGGGAAGCCCCTGGTTTGTTTTTTAAGGGGAGAGATTTATGCTGGGCTTTCACTCTTTTGTATTTATACCGCTAAGCTGCCTTTTAATGTTACATGCACTTTGTTGTTTAAAATACTTTCTTCCCCCTATTTTTGTGGGCTTAGATCAAGAATACAAATTTCTCAGCCCCAAACCCGGGAGTACTGCTGCCAGTGTTGCTTAATAAGAGGTCAGCTCTGAGCCTGCCTGTTCTTTCTTCCTTTGCTGTTTTCCTGTTCTTGTTGCTGCTTGCCTTCTTTATCTTGTACTGTACTTGTGACTGACCAGGGTGGCCACACACTTGTTCTCACTGCACACCTCCTCACCCAGTCTGCTTTAGTTGCCCCTGTGCAAGAACTGCCTGGGTTCACTTACCCCTGGTTCACTCCAGTCTCTGCTTCTTGCCTCCTTAGCTTCTTAGTTTTGCCACCTGCACTAAATTGCAGCTGGCTATTTCCAAGAAAATGGACAGGAGGGGAGATTGAGAAAAAAGAAGACTTATATAGGGAAGGAGGCCACAACTTGAAATCATATACTGAAAGATGGGCTTGTTTATGAACCTTATGATTTTCATAGAGTGATTTTTTAGTGTATTTATGTCAAAACAATATGATACTCTTGACTATGGAATTCATTAAATCTGTTGTGTCTGTCATCTGTGCTTATCCAAATGTCAAGGAAGTGAATTGAATCCATTTCAGCATTCCAAAGATAGTAGTGGTAGTTTTGGTTTGGTACTCTACTTACAGCTTACAGTAATGAGTGCCATTATTTGATTAAATGGATTGTACTGAATTAGTGGGGGTTGTTGCTTCACTGTTGTAATGTTAAAAAAACAAACCTGGAGAGCCATAGCTTTCAAAGATGATTTCATAATTATTGGTAACAAGTATTTTTCATTCTGGCCTTCCCCTATGCTATCGTGTCATAGGTACATTTTAATACAGAATTTAGTGGCATGTTATTCATTTAATCCTAGTTTCTTAGCTGTAAGTCCTGGAAGTTGTCAGTTGGTACATTAAATATCGTTTAAATTACATTACAATTTAAGTTCACATGGTAGCTTAGGTGTGCAGTTGATTTATTTTTTCATTGTATTTTACCTTGTTTCTAAAATTATTTCAGGGAAGTGACTATCGAGTGGAAGTTTTCCTTAAGGGCTAGTTAGTGTCATCTGTAAACACTCATCTTGATTATTTTTCTTGTTGGAAAAATGTTTGTTATAAGAAACTCAAAAGTTATTTAAATATGTCATGTAAAGTGAGCCACTGTAGTCTTCCACCAGGAAATTAACTACTGTTATCAATTTGGGAGCATATTCTTCAACTTTTTTTGTTTTAAATGGAAATGCTAACACTCTATTTTATTGATATATTAAAAGATGTCAGTAGTTTAGCAAACAGAATATTTAAGGGGATTAGGGAACTGACATTTTGTTGAATATCTACTGAGTCCTCAACTACATTGTGAAGGGAGATAGTATCTCCATTTTATAGATGTCCGAGGGTCAAGGATTTAGTGATTTAACCCAAGTTCACACAGCTTCCCCTCTGCCTTTGTCATTGCACTACCATGTACTCAGAGAGCTTATGTTTATCTCTCCACCTAAATGTTAATCATTTGAAAGCTTCCAAGCTCTCTACTAGGTGGCAAGACAGTCCCAGACATAGGTAAGCCTAACACAAGGCTTTAAGGAAAAGGAGATTATTATATTCTTCTCTATTACATTGCTTAAAAAATAAATATATATTCTTGACTAGTGTTTGAACTCAGAAGGTTCTTTGAAGTAGCATCGTTTATCTTTAAGTAAAATTTTGTATCATTTAAAAAATAATCTTGTCAGGTACTCCTGGGTTGATGTTAAATCAGTTAATCCTCTTTCTCCTATTTGTGTTTTTAGTTTTTATCTATGTCTTATTCCTTTTCTTCCTAAAGACCAATTTTCAGGTCATTTAATTATTTTGTATACACATTGTTTGGCTTTGGACAAGTTACCTAATTGTGTTGTAACTTAAGTTTCTCCATTTGTAAAGTGGGGAGCATATGTCAGAATTCTTGTGAGGATCAAATGTATGTATGCAAGGGGCTGCCAGACTAGGCTGTTCTGTAACAATTGCTTACTGTTGATTTCCTTTCTTATTTCCCATTCAAGCCAGGGCCAGATCTTTTCTTTACCACTTATCTTTTTTGTTAAATGTTAAAATCTGGTTTTTCATCCCAGGCCATCAATAAATAACCCTTCAACTGGATCCCAAAACGTTGTTTAATTTTTCTGCCTCCTTTGTTTTTATTGACCATGGTGTCTTTATTCATGACTAATAAGACACTATCTTTATCTCTTGGACATTCCATCTTTTCTACCTATTCCTCCTCTAGTCTTAAATATTGTGGTCTGCAATCTTTGTCTTTCTCTTTTTGTCTTATCTATTCTTTGACTTGATATGTGTATCATCACCTCAGATGTTTAGATACATATTTCTAAAACTACTACTGGTTGTTTTGTAGGCCCACCAAACTTGTTTTATCCAAAGCAACATGTTTTTTCCACCGAATAGACCTGTTATACCATCTTATAAAATAGGCTTGATATCTGTTATTAATGCCATTGTTTATCCAGCAGGTAAAAATGAACTTCCGTATTTTCCTCATTTCCTCCTGCTCTTGTATTTTCTTATTTTGTTGATGACCAAATCATTCCCTTTCTGCTTCCAGATTACTTGTCTCATATTCTGGGCTCTCCTCTCCTTGTTCACTGCCATTGCTTTATTCTCCAGGTCAGCTTCATCTCCTGGTTGGACCACTGTCATAGCCTTGTCAGTTCCTTCTTCAGTCTATGGCAGTTGGTGGTTTGCTAGTGTACAGTTGTTAGTATTTAGAGGTTTGGGGTTACTTGGCAACCTAATTTTGTTGTAAATGGTGTCCATAGATTTTGATTTTGTTGTCTAGGTGCTCTTTTATGTGGAGAGATTGAAAACCTGCCGCTGCCACCACCATCCTAAAATCCTGTCTTGAGTTTTTTAAAAAGTAATTTAGACAAATACATGTTACTTGTAAACTGAAATTAGTATAGAGTGAATAAGACAGTTCCTCTTCACACTTAAATCCCAACCCCCAGAGATAATGCACTGCTTACAGTGGGGTGAGTATACTTCCAAACTTTAGGGCAAACTCTCTACTTGTGCCCTAGATCCCTTCCCTTCTCAGCTACTCTAGGACATTGGTTAGCCCTCTAGCCTTTCCTCTGGTCTCAATTTTTACCTTTCTAGTGAAGCATTCTTTTCTTTTTTTTAATAAATTTATTGATTTTTTATTTTTAGCTGCGTTGGGTCTTCACTGCTGTGCACAGACTTTCTCTAGTTGCGGCGAGCGGGGGCTACTCTTCGTTGTGGTGCGCGGGCTTCTCATTGCGGTGGCTTCTCTTGTTGCAGAGCATGGGCTCTAGGTGCACGGGCTTCAGTAGTTGTGGCTCGCGGGCTCTAGAGCGCAGACTCAGTAGTTGTGGCGCACGGGCTTAGTTGCTCGGAGGCATGTGGGATCTTCCTGGACCAGCGCTCGAACCCGTGTCCCCTGCATTGGCAGGCGGATTCTTAACCACTGCTGCCACCAGGGAAGCCCTAGTGAAACATCCTTGACAATACAAACATGCTGTTATTTCTTCTCTGGATTCAGCCCTCGCCTCTAGTTCCTATTTCTCTATTCCTCTTTGCAACAAACTTCGTATGAAGAGTTCTTTCTATCTCCAGTTACTCTTACTCCATTTCCCCTAAACCTTTTCCAACCAGGCTTTTTGTCTGGACCACTTCAGCAAAACTGCTTTTCTCATGGTTACCAGTTCCCTTCACACAGTTGAATGTAGTAGTTTTTTTTTTTTTTCAAATGTTATTTGACTTGACTTGATCAGTGGCATTTGATGTCTTGTTCAAACATTTTTTTGCCTTCTAGAATACCACACTTCTAGTTTCCCACCTCACTGGCACCTTTTTCTTGGTCTCCTTTCTAGTGCTTTCTGATTTTACTACATTTATCCTACTTTTTATCCCACATTATGTGCTCCTTCCCTGTTTTATTTTTCTCACTGGCATGTGTCAGCTTCTAACAATATATGTTATTTGCCTTTTATTTATTTCTCTTCCCTGCTAGAATATAGTGCTTGGCATGTAGTGGCTACTCAGTATGTATTTGTTGAATGAATGAATGGAGTGTTCTAACAGCATCACTTTTTGAATGGTCTGTTGTTTTCTCCTTGATTTGAAGTCCTACTTTTAGGACTTTTAGTCCTACTTTTAGTCCTACTTTTACTACTATGTGTTATAGTTATAAAATTGTATAAGCCCCCTGGTATAAATACTGATTCATCTAATGTGTTCAATACCTGAATATGGTGTTCAGTAGTCTTGAGGTCTGTTGTTGCATTTAGCCCTTGCCATCCTCTAGTGAGGAAGATAGTGTTCCTCTGTTTTACAGAAACTTAAGCAAGCTTACCTGTTGGTTGGTGGGAGAGTTGAAATTCAAACTCATGTCTCTGGATTCCAGTTCCATTGCCATGAACGTCTTCTAGTGATTGTGCAGTCTAATATGTGATAATGCTTCCCCACATGTAGTTACTGCTTAGTCATCCATCAACACATGATTGGCTGTGCCCACTAACCAGAGGAGCCCCTTCCCTCAGTCCAGGCAGAGAATAGATCTGAGGCAGGAGGGTAAAGTTGAATAGGGAATTGGTTTATGCAGGATTTTTGTTTTTAATAGACTTTTTTTAATAGATATTTTTTTAGAACAGTTTTATGTGGGATTTTTGCCTCTGAATTTTAGAATATGATTTTGGAAGGAAGGTTGTGGAAAGAACACAGGCTGGTGGTCATGAAATAGATTCTCTTCACCGCTAACTAATTTGGTAATATCCCTGCTTTGCTTATTTTCTGTGTAAATGATATCTTTGATCTAGGCTTTAAGTTAGAAATGATACTATATGTGCCAGAGAGCTTAGAGAGTAATTCTCACACCATGTAAATGAAAGGTATCACTATTAAAAATGACTCAAGTCTCATGTTTTTGGTACTCTAGATACATTCATTCTTTTTATTATACTGAAGTACTTTTAATTTTGTTTTATGTAAATCTTTTATTTTAAGGTTTCTGCTGTCAAATTTTGTTGTTTTTCTAACTAAGACAGCGGCTGTGGATGTGGCTTAAAAACTGATGAACTTCTACAATGATGAGCCTTTATGGAGCAATGAAAGGCTGCTTACAAATTGTAGCCACAGTTGCAATGAATTCTGTGTTTGTTCCCTAAGGGTGAATGTGTTTTGAGGGGAGTGAGTTAGGATAGTACAAATTGAGAGAGTGTTTCTATTCTGGGAATCTTTGGAGCAGTCATTTCTGCTACTGCTCTTTATTTCTTATGACTTTGAAGGAATTTGGAATGTTTTGCTTGACTTTTTGATGATCTTTAAGTGTATTACTTGGATATGTGTAAAGGTAAATTGTCATTTTAGTTGTTTTATGGACATGGTTTCTGTCATCAAATATTTTTGCCCTCAGCAATTACTGTGTGTAATAGCACTTATGGATGATGCTTTACCTGTGTCTGCTGTTTAAATGTTGGATTGTTTGGAACTAAATATTTTCCATTTGGTATGATTAGCTCATACATATAGTTTTAGGCACAGTGCGTATACCTGTTTTCATTTCAAAAGTATATGGTTTTAATACGTTGTTGAGCAGATCCAAATAGTTAACTATAAATTATTAAAAGTAGTTTTACTCTGAGATACTGAAGCTCACACCTGGAGCTGAGTTACAAGAAATAAGGTGAGCCTTGGTATTTTCTATCAAAATATCTAGAAGATAAATTTCTCCAATGAAAAGAATTCTAGGAAATATTTATTTCAAAAAAAGAAAAAAAAGGGGAAGAGTGGTAGAGCGATAGTTGAAACAAATGAGGCTCCCTGACCAAAGAAAACAAAAACCAAAAAAACCCATAACTGTATATGTGAGATTATAGTATTTAGGAAGTTATTAGAGTATATATTTGCAAACCTATAAACTATTTATGTATTTATTTATTTTTATAAATTTGTTTATTTTTGGATGCATTGGGTCTTTCTTGCTGCTTGCAGGCTTTCTCTAGTTGCAGCGAGCAGGGGCTCCTCTTCATTATGGTGCACGGGCTTCTCATTGCAGTGGCTTCTCTTGTTGCAGAGCAGGGACGCCGGCTCTAGGCATGCGGGCTCAGTAGTTGTGGCACGCGGGCTCAGTAGTTGTAGCACGTGGGCTCTAGCGCGCAGGCTCAGTAGTTGTGGCATACGGGCTTAGTTGCTTCGTGGCATGTGGGATCCTTCTGGACCAGGGTTTGAACCCATGTCCTCTGCATTGGCAGGCGGGTTCTTAACCACTGTGCCACCATGGAAGCCCAAATTGCTTAGTATTGAAGATATTCAAAAAGTACAGGTTGAATATGCTGTTAAAATGAACTTTTTTGTTGTTAAATTGCCTCATTTTTCCTCGTAGTTAAGAGAGTTTAAACCTTGACAGTAACTTCTTTTATTGTGTGGGACAGGATTTTATGCACATTAAAAATAACAGTTTTTGTGAATTGTAGTTATTATCCACAATTACTTTTAGATATAAAAGCATTCCCAGCGCCTGAGGTGCACGTGGCTCCGGTGAGAGCAGAGCATGTCTTTTCGAGGCAGAGGTTGCGGCTGCAGAGGAGGATTTGGACGAGGGGCGGCCGCGGAGGTTTTAACAAAGGCCAGGACCAAGGACCTCCAGAGCAAGTAGTTTTATTAGGAGAGTTCATGCATCTCTGTGAAGATGACATAGTTTGTAAATGTTCCATAGATGAGAATAAGGTGCCTTATTTCAGTGCTCGAGTTTATTTAGAAAACAAAGAACAAATTGGAAAAGTGGATGAAATATTTGGACAGCTTAGAGATTTTGTTTTTCAGTTAAATTGTCAGAGAACATGAAGGCATCTTCCTTTAAAAAACTACAGAAGTTTTATATAGATCCATGTAAGCCGCTGCCGTTGCAGAGGTTTCTACCTCAGCCTCAGGTGAGAAGGGATCTCCAGGAGGCGGTGGCCGGGGAGGTCGGAGGAGGAAGAGGACATGAAGTGTAACAGTTGACAGAAACTTTGCCAGTTGACTTCTGCATTAACCTCATGATCTACTTCTGTGGATCAGAAACTTGTTTCTTGATCAAATCTTAAAGAACTGGTCATTTTATGACAGTGGAGCTAAAACGTCAATGTCAACAAAAAACAAGTGAGGCAGAACAGGCAATTTTCCTCCAAAAGAGTATGAACAAGTATTCTAATATTCTGTACAAAGCTTGAAACTTGTGGGTGTTTAATAAAGGGGCAGCTTTCATTTGAAGCGTATTCGAATTTTTAAAATAAAGTGTTTTATTCCTTTAAGTTAAAAAAAAAAAAGCATTCCCAGTGAGTTACTTCTGATTCATAATCAGATTTTAGCAGAGCAGATGTGGGCTACCAAAGGAAAAATTAGCCAAAAATATTAGGGGGTTAGAGAGCACTTTGTGTAACATTTAACTTTAGTTTCTTGGCTAGTTTATATGAATAATTAAAGTTTCGAGGCAGTTAAATTTTCTTTTCTTCTCTTGGGATCTTACAGTTGTCACTAGTAGCTATAATCACTAGGGAAATGGAAGTATTATTTCCATAAACAGATGGCTTTTCCAGCACTGGTCCCTAACAGTGCTACTGAGGTTCCTGTTTATGTTGGATGATTTCCTAATCACACCAACTTGGTATACTTTTGAAAGATGACACCTGACAATAGAATATGATGTAGTTATTAAAATGACTTAGTGAACTTGAGAATTTACAAAAGTTGAGAGTATATATAATTCCCACGTTCCTGGGGGAAGATAGTCTGTTCCTGTGAGAGGAATCACCTAGTAATGGATACTGATGCCTCAGCTATCCTCTCAGGGATTCCTTAGCTACCTCTTCCACTTTTTGACTTTCATTAGCTCTGACATCAGTGCTTTTTTCATTTCTGCTTGGTCAGATGACTAGCCCATCCAGTGGTTTGAGGCATTGGTAGGTTTTTGTTAGGATTAAGGATAGGTTTCTGTTGTGTACAAGGAAGATTTTCAGAGAATACAGTGATACAATTACTTAAAATGACAAAATCACGTATTTTTTCTGCTCTAATGTGAGCTTTTATTTGCTATTAATAGGATTATCTTCTCCCTTTTAATGTGTCTGTTTTCCTTTTCCTGTTGGACATTTTGTTTTGTTTTGTTTTGTTTTTGGCTCTGCCACGCTGCGTGGCTTGCGGGATCTTAGTTCCCTGACCAGCGATTGAACCTGTGCAGTGAAAGTGCAGGGTCCTAACCACTGGACCACCAGGGAATTCCCCTGTTGGACATTTTAAAACAAAGACATATTGGGGATTCACATGTATACTTACGCTCCTAAAATTTCAAAAACACGAGTCAACTATTAGGATTCTAAAAACTTTGCATTTGTAAGCTATATTTACTCTGTAGCAAGAATTATCTGTATTTTTGAGGTCATTTTTAAATATATGAAAGGAATCTAGTGACAAAATTTGTGAAGACAGGTTGCCTTTTGAAAAGACAGGGTAGTGCTTTATTTCTTTAGTATAACTGGTTGGGGTAAGTTGTAAGAGTGAATAGAGTCTTGGCATATATATCTCGATTTTGGAGCTATTAAAAATTTGTCAAGGGACTTACCTGGTGGTCCAGTGGGTAGGACTTCAAATTGGTAAGAACTGGTGGGAGCTAAAATGTGGTTTGACACAGGTTGAGGAAGTGGAGACAGGTCTTTCAAGAGCAGTGGTTCAGAACTTGGTGGGAATGGAACCTAGGTGTTGTGATGGAGGAATAGGCTTGACATGTTTAGATGCTTATTGGAAGGAACACAAAGAGGGAAGGGGATGAAATTTAAATGGGAACTCCTGTTGGTGCCTTTTCTGTAACATTGTGCAGCTTCTTATGTATTAATGGAAAGTCAACATTAAAGGGGGTTTTGTTGGGGACAGGGGCACACATTCAGTAATGTGACAATGAAGACATCATGAACTTGATTCTCTTAACTTTTCAGAGTCTTTCCACATTGACTATCTCATTTAAAAAAAAATTTTTTTTTTTGGTCACACTATGTGGCATGTAGAACTTCCCTGACCAGGAATTGAACCCGTACCCCCTGCAGTGGAAGCGTGGAGTCTTAACCACTGGACCACCAGGGAAGTCCTGACTATCTCATTTTAATGAGGGAAAATATTCTGTATTTTTCTCCTCAAGGGTTGATGTTTATTCGTTGATTCTTTCATATATTTTTGCTTGGTGTCCCTAGTGACTGAGGTGGTGGATTTAATAAATTCATATGAAGCCAAAGAAGATTGCCTGTCTTTGGGGTCTTGATCCATATACTACAAGAGCTATGTGGCCTGTGCAGCACTTTGTTTTGCTTTGTACTGTACTATAGTCTCTAGACTTTTGGTTGTTTACCTATATCAGTAGAAAGTTAATGTGTACCCCAGTATATGTGATTGTGTATTAAAAAATTATAATGAAGTGTTGTACTTTACTAATATACACATTGAAGTATCTATAGAAATTTCAAATGTTAAAAAATTTTGTGATAAAAATGAGGTAAACAAAATTTTGAAGATACTTTTAATAGAATGGTAGAACCCCTTTTTATCTTCACAAGTATTTTTTGAGAGTAGTGTATTTAAGTTTACTTTGTTATTTTTTAATTGTGGTATATATAATATGCATCATTTTTTAAAAATCTTGGTTAATACTTTGAGAGTCATTCAAAGGGCTAGTTTTAAGTTAGTTCTATACAAATCAGGTGATTTTCATAGTTGAAAAGCCATTGTTTAAAATGCCATGCTTACCTTAAGTGTTTTTAATTTTACAGAAGTAACTGCTAGATCACATACTACAGGAAGGTCATGTCTTCACAGGAAAAGTAATCAATTTGGGGACCTTTTTGTGTAAGAAAAATGAGTAACTCGTCAAGTTTCAAAACCTTTTAAGTGCTTTGCCACAAGATGAAGAGCAAACCTCTATGTGGTACAAAAGGTTTTCAAGGTTACTCCCTGTTTCATGAAGATATAGTGTAACTAACCATATCCATGACATCTGGTAGTACTTTGTGTCATTCTGTTGTCATTTTCTTTGCTTCCTAATTGAAAGATTAAATGAATGAGTTTCTTGTGTGATGGGATCTCAGTAAGCTTTTTATAGAAATCTTGTTTTATTTTGCTTAAAGCAGCCACTCTCATAGCAGATAATACTCTTACTGATTTTCCATAAAAAGCTTTAATTAAAATAGGTCAAAGAAGCTCCCTCCTGAAGACATTGTGTCTTTTTGTTCAGTTTTCTATCCCTTGTACCTGTAAGAGTTCCTGTCATGTAAAAGGCACTCAGTAAATATTTAACTGTAGAATGAATTTGCAGTTGAGAATATGTTTTCCTATAGATATTTTCTTAGAAAACTTTGCATTTCATTAAGAAGCCAGCAAAGACTAAATAAACAGAGGCATATCAGAAAAAACATAACTACCTACTGTATGACAAATTTCCCGCACTATGTAGTTTTTCTAATACCAATTCCCCCCCCATAATCTTCAACAGTGTTTTCTGTGCATATTTATATAGTAATTTACTGACAGAAAAATACATTTTGGTTTATGTTCATGTTGTTCCCCAAGTCATACTTCAGCCTTTTCTACCATGACAGGAAGAATAAGTCTTTCCCATGATATGTGGCTTCCTTTTTTTTTTTTGACCGCTGCACGCGGGATTTTAGTTCCCCAACCAGGGATCGAACCTGTGCCCTCTGAAGTGGAAGTGTGAAGTCTTAATCACTGGACTGCCAGGGAAGTCCCTGTGGCTTTTTATCTTACACTGTTTTATAAGAAGTCACAAAAGAAGCATGTAAACTCAATGACATTTTCCAAAGTACTGAATTGAAAATCATGACTTTAAACCTTGCCAGAGAGAAAAAACTCACAACCTATAGAGACCTGTTATGTTTTAAGTACTTAAAATTTTAAGTATTTTACTAATTGTGATTGCTTTGCACTGTCATTTGCTAATATTTTGGGGCAAAATTTATATATACAGTGAAGTTACTGTTGATAATAGATGTAAATCTATATTTTAAAAAGTTATCTTGGTTATTATTATCTTCTTTTTGACTGTCTTGTTATATCTGATTAATCATTATTTTTACTTGGTAAAGAGGGAATACTAGGAGGAAGAGGTACCCTCCTGCCATTTATTTATTTAGTGTGCTTAAATTATTAGTACTATCTCCAATACCTCTTTTGTTGCAGAAATTATCTTAAGTCCTTCACCTGTTTTTTTGAGGGCTCAGGTCATTAAACTAGGAAATTTGTGATGTGCTGAAACAGATCAGTCAGTGAGGGCACCATTATCAACCTTTCACATTGTGGAACACCTTTTATTCCCTCAGGTTGGGATCATCTGACATAGACTGAGCCCTAGTGATGTATTCAAAGGATTTTGAGTGCCAACTATGTCCCAGGCACTAGGATATACCAGTGGACAAAACAGACCAAAATATATATATAAAAATATGTATAATCTGCCAGTGTATAGAGGTTGCATTTTAGTGAGAGAGGCAAAAACCAAATAAGTTAAATATTTATTGAGATTAGGGCTTCAGAAGAGAAAGAGTGTTGGAAATAGGATAGGGAGTATCAGAAAGAGGTTGCAACAAGATAAAGTGGGTCTCTGAGGTGGTGACACTTGAGCAAAGGACCTTAAGGATAAGTTGAGAATGTGAGGCATGTTTTATGTGGGGACAGAACATTCCAGCAAGCAGGAACAGCAAATGTAAAGACCCTGAGGCAAAGCGTGCCTAAATTAGATATGGTATGTGAAGTAAAGACAAGAATCAAAGCTAACCTCATGTTCTGGTTTGAGCAATGGTAATTACAGGGTTGCTATCATTTGATATGGGAAACAGGTTTTGGGTGTGAGATTGGGAGATGAGGATGTATGTACAGGAATAATTTGCTGGCATGGCTTCTGGATTTTGCATGGTGATGGATCAAAAACTGTCCCTCAGGCAAGAAATGTGATTTTGAATAACTTTCACTCTCAATTGACGACACTTAGGGAAGATAAACTAATTTATTTGCTCAAGCCAAAGGTAATTAATAAAGGAAGGGAACTTTCCTGGAGTAAATGAGTGTTTACACACTAATTTTGGAATTCTTAAATGATTACTTGAAATTTTCTTGCTTTATTCTATTAAAATGCAGAACATCTCTCCCAACCCTGTTTTTTTAAAATTAATTGATTTAATTTATTTTTGGCTGCATTGGGTCTTCGTTGCTGCATGTGGGCTTTTCTCTAGTTGTGGCGAGCGGGGGCTACTCTTCATTGTGGTGTATGGGCTTATTGCTGTGGCTTCTTTCTCTTGTTGTGGAGCATGGGCTCCAGGCGCGTGGGCTTCAGTAGTTGTGGCACGTGGGCTCAGTAGTTGTGGCTCACGGGCTGTAGAGTGCAGGCTCAGTAGTTGTGGCGCATGGGCTTAGTTTCTCTGTGGCATGTGGGATCTTCCCAGACCAGGGCTCGAACCCCTGTCTGCTGCATTGGCAGGCAGGTTCTTAACCACTGCGCCACCAGGGAAGCCCCCAACCCTGTTGATTTAAACAATACATGTGGTAATATTGTATAGATTGGTATGTAATCTCTGACATATGAGGATCATAATTCTGAGACTGTTTAGATAGAAACAGGGAAATAGGGAGGTATAATACTAAGACTAATGGGAAGAAGAAACAAATTTTTTACCACTGTGATGTTGTGATTTATAAATCTGGTCATCAGATGACCAGAATATATTTCTCATACGTATTTGGTGTTGTCCACGGTTCCTGGCTCACAGCTCCTAAAACCCATGGAATTTCCTGAGTGATAAAGGTGTCTTTTGTTACGTTAATGTGGTAACATGTGGCCCTTTCCCCATACCTAGCCCTTTTCATCTCTTCCAGTTGGCTATTCCTGAGTTATATCCTTTTATAAGAAACCGGTAATGTAGTAAGTGTGAGCCACTCTAGCAAATTAATCGAACCCAAGGAGGGGGTCATGGGAACCTCTGGTCTATATAGCTGGCTGGTCAGAAACACACGTAATAAGTTGGGCTTGAGACTGGCTTCTGAAACCCAAGTTGGAGGTCATTGGAACCTCGGAGATCTATCTCCCGGTAGATAGTGTCAGAATTGAGTTGAATTGTAGGACACCTTTCTGCTGTCCAGGGAACTGCTTGTTGGTATGAGAAGTCCCCTTTCCATGTTGGAATTAGTAGCAGAACCTGAACCTACATTTAACCACATACTTCGGTCTTAAGGCATCACTTGAATGATTTTTTTTTCTGAGAATGCTTTATGTTATAAACAATTAATTCTGGGCAACTGTGTATCAAAATATCTGCATTATATGGCCTGTTTTCTATACAAACTATGTTTATCTTTCTATATGAGCTTTCTGTTTTGATGCTGTATTTATAAATTTGGAAATACATGCATGCTGGGTAGGCTCCATTGCCTTAGTTTATATAATAGATTATTCAGTAGAATCACTCCCCATAGGATCATCTTCTCTAGTTGATATGTTAAGAAATGAAGTACATTAAGGGCTGTTTTGGGGTGTGTGTGTGTGTGTGTGTGTGTGTGTGTATGTGTGTGTGTGTGCGCGCGCTTCATGTCTACTTTAGGATCACAATTAGTTGACGTTGATCTTTGTTTAAAGATCAACAACAGGGACTTCCCTGGTGGTGCAGTGGTTAAGACTCTGTGCTCCCAATGTAGGGGGCCTGGGTTCGATCCCTGTTCAGGGAACTAGATCCCACCTGCATGCCGCAACTAAGAGTTTGAGTGCTGCAACTAAGAGTTTGAATGACACAACTAAGGAACCCTCGAGCTGCAACTAAGGAGCCCACCTGCTGCAACTAAGACCCAGCACAACCAAATAAACAAGTAAATAAATATTAAAAAAAAGATCAACAGCAAATCATCAAAATATCATTAATCACTACTACTGCATTTTTGTCCTAATGGTAGCAGTTTTAACACACTTTTATTATGTTCTCTCTAGCATTGACATTTACGTCACACTTTTACTTTTTTTTTTTTTTTTTTTTTTTTGCGGTACGCGGGCCTCTCACTGCTGTGGCCTCTCCCGTTGCGGAGCACAGGCTCTGGATGCGCTGGCTCAGCGGCCATGGCTCACGGGCCTAGCCGCTCCACGGCATGTGGGATCTTCCTGGACCGGGGCGTGAACCCGTGTCCCCTGCATCAGCAGGCGGACTCTCAACCACTGCGCCACCAGGGAAGCCACGTCACACTTTTAAAAGCCAGAACCAAAGCCAAACAAAAAGCTAACCGTGGCATTTTGATAAATCCATGTACTAAAGATTCATAGGGATTGTTTTGTCTAATGCACGCAGGGGTTTCTGCCGTAACGCCATATACAGTTGGTCCTTTGTATCCGTAGATTCTGCATCTGAGAAGTCAACCAACTGTGGTTTGAAAATATTTGGGGAGAAAAAAAATCCAGAAAGTTCCAAAAAGCAAAATTTGAATTTGCAACTTGCTGGCAACTATTTACATAGCATTTATGGAACATTTACATTGTATTAAGTATTATAAGTAATCTAGAGATGAATTAAAGTATATGGGGGGGGGACTTCCCTGGTGGTCCAGTGGTAAAGAATCTGCCTTCCAATGCAGGGGATGCGGGTTCGATCCCTAGTCAGGGAACTAAGATCCCACATGCCGCGGGTCAACTAAACCCACGTGCCACAACTACTGAGCCCATGTGCCTCAACTAGAGAGCCTGCGTGCCACGAACTACAGAGCTCACGCGCGCCACAACTAAAGAGAGAAAACCTGCACACCACAACTAGAGAGAAGCCTGTGCGCCGCAATGAAAGATCCCAGATGCTACAACTAAGACCCAACGCAGCCGAAAAAGAAAAAAAAAAGAATAACAATAATAAAACTATATATATGGGAGGATGTGCATAGGTTATATGCAAATACTATGTGATTTTATATAAGGGACTTGGGCATCTGCAGATTTTGGTATCCAGGGGGGTCCTGGAACTAATCACCTGCAAATACTGAGGGGTGAATATGTAGCTTGACAAAACTTGAGATTTGCAAAATTGTGCAGTGAAAGTAATAAGACTCATGGGGAAAAAAGTTTTGGGACAGACTATTGAAATTCCATGAAACTGATCTTGGATACTAACTAAAAACAATAGCAATCCTAAAAAAACAAAGGACTAGCATTTGTACCTTGTGTTACCATCAGTCTTTGGAATCTTGAACCTTGGATTCAGCCTCTTCTAGTTGTAGGTCCTGGAAGGACATTGCTTCTAAGAGACTATTTTCATTAAAATAAAAAATCTAATCCTATGTGTAGCTTTCTTCATTAATCCATTTTTAAAAAAAATATTTATTTGTTTATTTGGTTGTTCTGGGTCTTAGTTGCGGCTCGCTGGCTTCTTTTTTTTTTTTTTTTGTGGTACGCGGGCCTCTCACTGTTGTGGCCACTCCCGTTGCGGAGCACAGGCTCCGGACGCACAGGCTCAGCGGCCATGGCTCACGGGCCCAGCCGCTCCGTGGCATGTGGGATCTTCCCGGACCGGGGCATGAACCCGTGTCCCCTGCCTCGGCGGGTGGACTCTCAACAACTGCGCCACCAGGGAAGCCCTCGCTGGCTTCTTAGTTGCGGTATGTGGGCTCCTTAGTTGTGGCATGCGAATTCTTAGTTGTGGCCTGCATCTTGGATCTAGTTCTCTGAGCAGGGATCGAATCCGGGTCCCCTGCATTGGGCTCATGGAGTCTTAACCACTGCACCACCAGGGAAGTCCCAATCCATTGTGTTAATACAGGGGGAATTTTTTGCAGCTTCTTCATCTGCACAGGCAGCTTTGTCAAATAGCTTAACCCAGTTAGCTGAAAGAGTAGCAATTCCTGAAGCCGCTAAACCAGCTACTACTCGTAAGAAAGAAAAGTACTTTTGTAGATTTTCAGGGCTTTTTCCTTAAAATATTCATCTGTTACTAAGCTTTCATCTTTATTTGTGGAAAAGCTTTCCCCTTTGCCTCAAAACATTAACATGCTAGGAAAAATAGTGTATGAAGCAACATAACTTCCTTTTACACTAGCATCATTCACCTATTTCTAGTTGCCTAAGAAGTAATTCACAGCAAAGAACATACATTATAGCAGAACAGACTTTACACTTGTTTTGATTTGATTTGTTAAATGCATAGGGTGAGTGGCAGGTGAGTTTAGCTGACGCTTCAACAACTTGGCAGTTAGGGACATCAGACCCCTGTGCAGTGGAAAATCCTCATGTAGCTTTACAGTCGGCCCTCTGTACCCACAGTTCCGCTTCCTTGGATTCACCCAACCATGGATTGCATGGTATTATAGTGTGTATTTATTGGAAAAAAAAAATCCGTGTGTAAGTGGACCTGCATAGTTTAAATCCATCGTGTGTAAGTGGACCTGCCTTGTTCAAATCCACGTTGTTCAAGGATCAACTGTATTAATTTTGGAATCGGGAAGACCAGGCTTTGAATTCTGGCTCTATCACATAAATGTCACTTTCTGCAAGTTACTTGACTTCTTTAAGCCTCAATTTGTGTATCTGTAAAATGGAATTAATTATACCTGTCCATAGAGTTTGGTAGTAAATAAAGGAGATAATTCCTGACAATTTTTTTTACACACTGAATTTACTATAGTAAGTGTTAGCTCTTAATTTGCAGTTGTCATTTATAATTCATAGTACTCTTCAGAGCATAGCATAACATATACCACTGTCAAGAAATATTTTCAGCAAGTTTAACATTTTTCAGATAATTTTTAGATGCTTATCAATTTTATTTAATATAAAATATGAGAAGGCAGGATTTTGTTTTTACTGTCAAATGTAGGTCACAAGGAAAACAGACACAAAATGTGGTAAATGAGATTTGTATTTTCATTTTTTTGGCAAAATTTTATATAGGAAACTGGTAAAATAATCAGAAAGTGAAGAGGCTGTAATTGTATTTAGGCTCGTGTGATGTAAGGGGATACAAACAGGTTTTTTCCTTTAGGTTTCAAAGGAGATGAACTTTTTTCTGTTTGAACGCTGTTAAAAGTTCTATACTGCTTTTGCCTATGACATGTAGTGGTTTTTAAGGTTTATATTCTCTCTTCCAACTCAAAGCTTTCATTTAACCAAATAAGTTGAACAGGAACTCCATTTAAAACTTCTCATTGATCCTTCTTATTTGATTTGATATTTCCTATTGACATTTTTATTCTTAGTACTATGCACTGAACTATTTTCAACAAATTCTATTGAGGAGTCATTTCTTGAAAACCTGTTACAGGCAAGATCTTTGAACACCTTAAGTTTTATAAAAGATGAGTTAAGACAGTTTGGTCTTTGGCTGTTTGTACCTTAGTGCAGAATCCAGCTATGCTCAGAACTTTTACTGTAATATAAAGATGAACATAATGACTCCTGTAATAGAGACATTTCACAAATACAGAAGAAGAAGGAGTGATTAATTTGGACTGGGGATTTCAGCAAAGCCTTCATGAAGGATTTCTTATTCCTCTTCTTATTTACCGGGCCCTCAGCGGTGAAAGCACCGAGTCCTAACCACTGGACCACCAGGGAATTCCCCTTAAACTTTTAAATTATGCTAGAGGAAGGTGAGTTCTGGAAATCGGGAGACGAGATTTTGTTCAGGAATACCTGGGTATATGGAATCTTAAAAAAAAAAAAAAAAGTGGTTCTGAAGAACCTAGGGGCAGGACAGGAATAAAGACGCAGATATAGAGAATGGACTTGAGGACACAGGGAGGGGGAAGGGTAAGCTGGAACAAAGTGAGAGAGTGGCATGGACATATATACTACCAAATGTAAAATCGATAGCTAGTGGGAAGCAGCCGCATAGCACAGGGAGATCAGCTCTGTGCTTTGTGACCACCTAGAGGGGTGGGATAGGGAGAGTGGGAGGGAGACTCAAGAGTGAGGAGATATAGGGATATATGTATATGTATAGCTGATTCACTTTGTTATACAGCAGAAACTAACACGCCATTGTAAAGCAATTATACTCCAATAAAGATGTTAAAAAAAAAAAAAAAGAATACCTGGGTACTCTCTGTCCTCTGTCCCTCCCAGTCAGGGTGTGGTTCTCATAGGAGACAGATGGATTAATTAAAAAACCATGAGTGCTCAGTTTGTAAACATTCCTTCAAATAGATGAAAACAAAGTCAGTGGAAGAGTAAGCCTGAGTAGTGGCAGAGTGAGAATGTGGCTGTTTTCTCCCTGGACCTGAGGCGTGTGTCACTGGCAGCTGTGAATGTCATTAGGGAGCCTGAGCCAAGATAAATCTGTGCCAAGATAGGCTGCTTGTGCTTCTGTTCTGTGTAGCCAGTGCCATTCAGTTAAGTTCTGTATCATTGGATAAATGGAGTAGGAGCCAGGTCAGGCCAAATAGATCAGGAGTGAGAGAGATTGTCTGTATAAGCTCTTCCTTTTATATATATGTATATATATACACACATATATATATACACATATATTTATATATACACACATATATATATGTGTGTGTGTGTATATATATATGTGTGTATATATATATATAACATATCTTCCTTGAAATGTTATACAATTAATACAGGAATATATTCTTGTATCATTATTATGATAGTTTAGAAGCCTCCAGTTCTACTTCTTTCCCCAGAGGTAACCAGTTTTAAAATTTTGAGATACATTCTTCCAGACAATTTTCCATATACTTTGGACTTTCTAGAGGGCAGATGGGCTCATATTATTGTATTTGTATGTTATATATTATGTTTACTTTAAAAAGTTAATCATTCTTGAGTTCTTAGCATGCATTTAGAATTATTTTTCTTGGGAATTCCCCGGTGATCCAGTGGTTAGAACTTGGTGCTTTCCCTGCCATTGGCCTGGGTTCCATCCCTGGTCGGGGAACTAAGATGCTGCAAGTTGCGTGGCGCGGTACCCCCCGCCCCGCCCCCCCCCCCCCCAAATTTTCTTTAAAAAAATCTGTGTAGGGCTTCCCTGGTGGTGCAGTGGTTGAGAGTCCACCTGCCGATGCAGGGGACGCGGGTTCGTGCCCGGTCCAGGAGGATCCCACATGCCGCTGAGGAACTGGACCCATGAGCCATGGCTGCTGAGCCTGCGCGTCCGGAGCCTGTGCTCCGCGACGGGAGAGCCCACAGCAGTGAGAGGCCTGCGTACCGCAAAAAACAAAAAAAACTGTGTAGTATTCCATATCCATAATATAGATGTAACAGAATTTATTAGCCAGTTTGCATTTGCCATACAACTACCTGTGTTTCTCTTTTAGGAACAACGCTGTGTCGTAGCCACATATCTGTGAGTATTTTTGTAAGACATACACTTAGAAGTGGAATTGCTGGTGGCAGGGATATGTACATTTGTAGTTTTGATAGATACTGCCAGCTCCAGAACCTTATATTAACTCACACCCATATGTATAGCAGTGTGTGAGTTGATGACTGAATTTCAATAGGAATTGGGAAGAAGGGACTTCTGTACAGATGGAGAAGTGTGAGAAAAAGCATGGAGGCAGGACAGCGTAGTAAATACGGTGAGACAAAAGGGAGTAAAGAATCTGATGTGTAGAGTATAGGAAGCAAGAGGGGCTTGTGGACAAGTCTAGAAAGGTAGGTTGGATCAAGTAGCAAAGTATTTTTACTGTGTAGCTCAGAACTTTAAACTTGAATGGACAATGGGAGCCTTTGGAAAGGTTTTAACACATGAGCTTTATTTCAAAAGCAGTAACTGTGAAGGCTAGGTTTTTGAGATGGGAAATTGGCTATGAGACTGTTATAGTAATCAAATGCTGTAATGAAGACCGTGACATTAGAAATTAAGAATCAGATTCAAGCAGTGGTACAGAGTTAAAACCAGTTTGTAAGCTTAGGATGACAACAGAGAAACTGAATGTTGTGGCTATCTGAGTGGGTAGGCAGCACCATTTACAAAAACAAAACTAGAATGAGAAATAGGTTTGGGGTAAAATAAGGGAAACTTTATTAAAATATAAGGAAGAAGATAATTCACTATCTGCTGTTGATGTATTCCCATGATGTGTGTTCAGTTTTTTTTATTGTAGCAAAATATATGTAATGTAAGATTTATTATTTTAACCATTTTTAACTGTACTGTTCAGTGGTATTAGGTGCATTCATGTTGTTGTACAACTATCACCACCATCCATCTCCAGAACTTTTTCCATCTTCCTAACCTGAAACTCTGAACTCATTAAGCAATAACTCTATTCCCCCTTACCCTGAGCCCTTGGTAACCACCATTCTCCTTTCTATCTCTATGAATTTGACTGTTCTAGTTACCTAGTCATACAGTATTGTCCTTTTGTGACTGGCTTATTTCACTTAGCATAATGTCTTCAAGGTTCATCCATGTTGTAGCATGTCAGAATTTCCTACCTTTTTAAGGTAGAATAGTATTCCATTGTATGCATGTACCACATTTAAAAAATCTGTCCATCTCCTGGTGGACATTTGGGTTGCATTTGTTTGAGTTTTTTGTTTGTTTGTTTTTGTTTCTTTGGTGGGGGGAATCTTGGGTTTTTTGTTATTGAAGATTGCATATAATAAAATTGAGTTTGATAAAACTGTGCAAACCACTACAGTCTTGTAGAGACCCACTGTTCGAAAATAGTGTTTGCTGCCACAAGGATGATTACAGAAGATCATATAAATACTTTGTACAACTCAAATATATTATGACTTTTGGAAAAATGACCTAAAATGCTTATCCTGCTAGTGGTAGACACCACAATGGAGGTATAGTACAAAGTTAACCGGACTTAGAAGACTTGCGGTTTTTAATATAATCATTGGATTATTGTGAGGATTAAGTAAAATGTACAAAATTATGTACACTTTGAAGTGCCCAAAACAGAGATGGTGTTGTACATGTTCTAGTCTGACTGAAGAACTGCTTGAAGACCTTCAACTATTAGGTGAAATAAAACAGCCCCTGCATCTGATGAAAAAAGTTAAGTGATAAGGTTATCCTAAAATAGAGATGAATTGTCAAGTGTTACCTGTTAATTTTGAAAGTGTCTCTAAAATCTTGATACTTTGTGGCAGTAATTTTCTAATTGAAGTTAAAATAAGAACAATGAGGTGAGAATAAGTATATCAGAGAGGTTCCTTTATCTTTTTATTCATTACTCCCTAGAAAACACATATTCACTTTCCAAGTTCTCTACAGTTCATTTCTATTTAGCAGAGTTGTAATTCTAAGCCCACAGCCTGAAATTGTGACTTCTGTTAATACATTTCAACACAGTTCCATCTCAGGAACATGTGTTATGTTTTGGAACTCTTTAATATATCATTTTCCTTCATGTTCCTTTCCTATCATTTGGCATTGGAAAATGAAAAGCCTGAAGAGAACACAAAATCTAGATGAAGCATGGTGATGGAAAATTAAAGCAACAGATCAAAAGAAGTCCTTAGAGACTTTTAAACTAGTTCTTTCTAGTATGGCTAAAGTTATAGGACAGTTCTTTAACTTTATTAATTTCTTTCAGCCTCATTGTAATAGGTAAGCTAATAGAAGGTAGTTGGTAATTTAAATGAGATGCTTAGCATGTGGAAAGCACTTCATATGTGTTGTCTGTTAAATTTATTGTTTCTAGTCTATGGGATTGAGACTGAGGAGCATTTTGGTGACTAGAGAGCATCAGATAATAGGTTCCTGTTCTTATCTGAGATTGCCTTTATTATTTTACCTGTACAGTGTTTGAATACGGACTGTCTCCCTTAAATTAGTCTCTGTAATTAGAGATTTTAAAAAATATTTTTACCACATTATCATTTATTTAACACTGACAGATATAGATGGCAGAGGATGCATAATTAAAATGCTAAGATTATTAGAATACTTGTTTAGTAAATAATACATTTACCTCATTTTTTAAAAATTCCAACTACAAGCAAGAACTAAATAGACTAACTTGACTTGTCATACCTCCCTACTCTTTGCAGAAAGTTCTGATAAACTGTAATAAATTCTGTTAGAATATCTGAGCATATCCAATTTATTATATCCAAACTGAGCTACTGAAACCCCCTCTTTTTTTCCTAATGTATTTTTTCTTCCAGTTTTATTGAGATGTAATTGACATACAGCATTGTATGTTTATGGTGTATAGCATAATGATAGCTTACATACATCACAATAAGTTTGGTGAACAACCACGATCTCATATAGATACAAAATTAAAAAATGAACCCTCCCCACCCCAGATCTTCTCCTTAAGTTTTCCCCATCTCATTAAGTAACTTTATCCTTTGGGTTGCTTAGGCTAGAAACCTTGGAGTCACCATTGCTCTCTTCCTCTTTTTTCTTCAACTCCACGATCCAGAGTGTCATCAGATGTTGTTAGTTTTGTCTTTAAAATATGCCCGGGCTTCCCTGGTGGCACAGTGGTTGAGAGTCCGCCTGCTGATGCAGGGGACACGGGTTCATACCCCAGTCCAGGAAGATCCCACATGCCGCGGAGTAGCTGGGCCCATGAGCCATGGCCTCTGAGCCTGCGCAGCCTGTGCTCCGCAACGGGAGAGGCCACAACAGTGAGAGGCCCGCGTACCGCAAAAAAAAAAAAAAAAAAAAAAATGCCCATAGTTTCATCACCTGTGACACTTCCCACTGCTTCCACCCTGTGTGAGGCTTTTTCATCTTTAACCTACATAGTCACCATAGCCTCTTAACTGGTCTCTACTGCTTTTTCCCTTTATACCTTTTCTCTTTCCCTGCTCAGCAGCCAATTCATGCTGATCTTCCTCTGCTTAGATCTTGATCTTCCTTGACTCAAAATTTGGAGTAAAAAGCTCAAGACCTTCGTGATCTGTGGTGTCCCTTGAACATGTACATGCACACCGCCACCCGTACTCACACAAACTCACATAACCTCTCGTCTCCTGATATGCCTCTCCTGTAGTCTCTGTTCCTCGCTGAAACACTCCTGCTTTAGGGCTCTTGGACCTACTTTTTGTTACCTTTGCATGAAATCTTCCTCCTTTCATCACCTCCTTCA
This sequence comes from Orcinus orca, assembly GCF_937001465.1. Lineage (NCBI taxonomy): Eukaryota > Metazoa > Chordata > Mammalia > Artiodactyla > Delphinidae > Orcinus > Orcinus orca. The sequence continues at coordinate 102,250,047 of NC_064562.1, read as the reverse complement.
GATCTTTGCTCGAATATTACCTCACTGAGGGCTTATTTAAAGTTGCACCTCACCTCCTGTCTTTCTTATCCTTTCCTTCTGTTTCTCTCCGTAGCATTTGCCACTATCTGACATTCTAGTTACACCGTAAACTGTGCTGCCAAGCGTTTTGGTCTTATCTGTACAGTGAGGTATCCTTAGTACTTAAAAAAGGCTGACACATTGTAGATGTTCAAATATTTGTTGAACTAATGAATTTGTCAAGAGAAAGAATGCTTGAAGGCATGACTTAAGAGCTACAGATTGGATCATCATCCACATAATTGAAATAAACATAAGTGTGAAAAATTTAAAACTTAAACATAAGTATTTATTGAACATTAAATTAAAAAATTTTTAGGAAAATGTTTTATTTTGGCTTTAGAATTGTGACATTAGCAGTAACTGATTATCAGATTGTGCCTTCAGAGTCAGTAAATGTTTATGCCTGCTCTGGTGGGCAGTGTTCTAGGTACTTTCACATTTAAGCAGTATTTAAGCATTAATATTGTAGTTTATTATTCTCTTATTATCTACAGAGAAGTTGTGACTGGTCAGAAGTTACATATCCAGTGCGTTTCTAACCTATGACGCCTGACTCCCAAGCCCAGAACTCGATCAGCACATTCTTTATACTCATGACCACACTATTTTTCAAGCCACCAAAATTTACGTTTTATTTTAAACAAAAAGAGACCTAAGCAGTGAAACCAAAGGAGAAAGAAAATGATATGGAGAAACTGAATTCACTCATAACCATTTTTATAAATATTTACATAAAAAAGAAAGTAGAGGTAAATTTGATTCAGACTCTTTAGCATTTCTTCCTTAGTTTCCTCTCAAATCCTAGAAAGGAAAGAAGCTTCTGTTGATTTGCTTGTTTTGAATAAATGTATAGTAGTTTTTATGAGCTGATTTACTGTATTACTACTTTTCCTTCCTTAACATCCTTTACTCAGCACTTTTGAACAGTGTAGTTCTTCCATCGCCCTTACCACGTTCTCCACCCTCCTAGCTTTGGTCAACTTGCTAACACTAATCTGTTTGAAAAAAGATAGTTGTGTGTGTATGTGTGTGTGTGTATGCATGTGTGTATTTATATTCAAATTATACCTGTCCATACTGTGCCATCTAGAATTCTAGCAAAAAATTCAGGCATATGCCAATTGACACCCTGGATGTTTGCCACTTTAAGAGCAGCAGCAGCATCAGGCACTTTGATAGTTTTTATAACTGTTACTGAAAATTTTAGGATATACATTTTGAGAAAAGAGCTTCCCCAGTTGGGAGTTCCTCAGAAATAAAATTAGCTGAATATTCCATCTTCCAGAATTGTTAGATGTCAAGCGTCTTTTAGTCAGTGAGTCTCATTGATCTTCAGTTAGCCTCTTAGGTGCTTAACTTTCCCTTGCCCCCAGTGTTTAGCTGGAAAAGGAGTTACAGCTTTACTGTTACGATGGAATCAGAATAGTTTATGATTCTCAGAAAGATTCTTGGAAAGTTACTCAAACCAGATTTGAAACCTTTATTAGCACTGGCAAAAACAAGTTTAGAATTGAAATACCTGGAATATGTGATTTTCATACTTTAGATAATAGCAATGGTTAATTTTCTGTCATTATTTAACAAGACTGTTTCCAAGTACTTCGTTGACAAAATTCATTTAAAATTAAAGTGTCTGTAGAACACATTCCCTAAATTATGGTATCTAATTAAAAATACGTTGCTTCATCAATTCAGTATTTAGTATTTTTCTTCTTAAAAATATCTTTATATAATAAGCTTGTGAGAATTTATGGAAAAACACTAACTTAGCTCAGCATGTAGAATGTCATCTATTGCAGGCACCAAAAGCATTAAAAAATTTTGTTTCTCATTCCTAGTCTCACCTATTTCATTTTTTCCCTTCTTTATTCTTTTTTGTTGTTGGTGTTTTTTTTTTTTTTTGCGGTACGCGGGCCTCTCACTGTTGTGGCCTCTCCCGTTGCGGAGCACAGGCTCCAGACACGCAGGCTTAGCGGTCATGGCTCACGGGCCCAGCAGCTCCGCGGCATGAACCCGTGTCCCCTGCATCGGCAGGCGAACTCTCAACCACTGTGCCATCAGGGAAGCCCCCCTCCTTTATTCTTATATTCTCCTTTTAAACAATACCACGTGACGTTAAATTCTATTTTACCCACTGCTCCTGCAGTTTGTGCATGTGGGAGGGTGGGGCGAAGGTCCAGAGATCTGAAACACCATGGTGTCCTCTGAGAGATGTACAAATTTCCAGTGTGGCCAGAACATATGTTTTGTTTGTATGGCTAGGAGGAGACCAGAAGCTGGATCAGGAAGGATCCAGCAGTTGTCCAATTAAACCAAACCCAGCAACCTTTTTTCTTTCATACCTCTTAATGTTGCGTTCTCCCTTTGTCAAAACTTCACGAGTAAGTCTACCTAGGTATATTTTAAAAGCGGGCAAATTTTTGTATCACCTTTTGATGATCTTTTAAAGTTTTCTATTGAGATTTCTGGTGGTTTAAGAGTAAATAAGGGCTTCCCTGGTGGCACAGTGGTTAGGAATCTGCCTGCCAGTGCAGGGGACACAGATTCGAGCCCTGGTCCGGGAAGATCCCACATGCCGCAGAGCAACTAAACCTGTGTGCCACAACTACTGAGCCCGCGTGTCTAGAGCCCGTGCTTGGCAACAAGAGAAGCCACCGCAATGAGAAGCCCGCACACCACAACGAAGAGTAGCCCCCGCTCACCACAACTAGAGAAAGGCCGTGCGCAGCAACAAAGACCCAATGCAGCCAAAAATAAATAAATTAAATAAATTTTAAAAAAAAGTAAATAATAAAATTTGGAAGACTATAAAACAAAACTAAAAATATATAACAGATTAAAGCCTTTTCTGGAGTTTTTAAAAATTTTTTTTATTATTTAAAAAATTTTTATTTTATACGGGAGTATAGTTGATTTACAATGTTGTGTTAGTTTCAGGTGTACAGCAAAGTGGGTCAGTTATACATATACATGTATCTATTCTTTTTCAGATTCTTTTCCCATTTAGTTTATTACAGAATATTGAGTGGAGTTCCCTGTGCTATATAGCAGGTCCTTGTTGGTTATCTACTGTATACATAGTAGTGTGTATATGTTAATCCCAAACTTCTGATTTACCCCTCCCCTCCACCTTTCCCCAGTCTGGAGTATTTTCTGACCTTAGATTCTTTTTTTTTTCCCATTTTATTTTTACTTATTTATTTATTTTACTTTTTATTTTATATTGGAATATAGCCAATTAATAATGTTGTGATAGTTTCAGGTGCACAGCAAAGTGACTCAGCCATACATATACATGTATCCATTCCCTCCCAGACTCCCCTCCCATCCAGGCTGCCACATAACATTGAGCAGAGTTCCTTGTGCTATACAGTAGGTCTTTATTGGTTATCTATTGTATATATAATAGTGTGTATATGTTAATCCTGAACTCCTAATTTATCCCTCCCCTGCACCTTTCCCCAACCTGGAGTATTTTCTGACCTTAGGTTCTTGATATAATAGTTAATTTTTCTTGCTCCTTGTTAAGAAAAGTTAAAGTGGCAGGATAAAAATAAAGGAGAAATTATTTGTGAGTCCATCATTTAGAAAGTGATTCACTAATTGTGAAATCCATTTATTGGGTTACAACCAGCATTTTAAGTAAATTCATGATATAAAATAGAATAGATTTTATCTACCAGAATGTGTGTGTGGCTGTTACGTTAAAACCTACTTTTGGTTGCGGTTAGCAAAGTTTGAAAAACCCTGTTTAATGTTTGCATATGCCTACTAACATTTCTGTGTAGGTTTTAAAAATAATGTCTATTCATTTACTTGGGTATTTGAGAATCTACTGTTTCTCCTCCATACCTCCCCAACCCCATTCATTGAGTCATCACTATGTGCCAGATACTGTTCTAAGGGATTTACATATATTAGATCCCTTGTCTCCTATTACATGAAATTTTTATCCCAATTTCTCAAAAGGAGAAACTAAGTTACCTAGTGATTAATTAACTTGCTCAGAGTTATATATTGGTAAGTTATGGATCTGGGATTCAAACCCAAGCCTATTCAGAGTCCATTCTTCTAACCACCAAGCTTTATTGCCGGCTGTGTGAAGTCACTGTGATAAATGCTGGCGATACATTTGAAATGGTTCTTGATCTTATGGAACTTAACATATTTATATTTATAAATATATTTATAATTTTCTATACTTTATATATATATACACACACACACACAACATGTAATGTGAGAAAACACCATTTATCTATCTATCTATCTTATCTATCTGGCTGTGCAAGGTTTTAGTCTCGGCACGTGGGATCTTCATTGCCACGTGTGAGATCTTTTAGTTGCGGCATGCAGGATCTAGTTCCCTGATCGGGGGTCGAACCCGGGCCCCTTGCATTGGGAGCGTGGAGTCTTAACCACTGGACCACCAGGGAAGTCCCAACACTATATATAGTTAACTAACCATGTTTATAATTAGAATATTACCATGTTATAAATTTCAACATTACTGACTTATTGCCATCATATGGATGTGCCATGATTTAATTATTCCTGTGTTGTTGGAAATTACCAGTCCTTGCTTGGTAATATTGCAGTGAGCCTCAGAATGCATTCATTATTGTCATTTCAGCTTTCTATGTGAGACTGTTTATAAAAGCATAGAAGTTTGAAGTTACTGGCATTTGTTTCTAATTACATTCCTGAAGCTTATGTTTTAGCAGCAGTGCTAATCTTATACCTTAATAATCATTGTGTATTATAAATTCAGTAGTCAGAAACAAAACAAACAAAATTCAGTAGTCGAAAAATGGTGTCCATGTTAAATCATCTTCTTTCAAAGTCTCTGTTGTTCTTGATATTGTTGCAGCATGTATAAGCCATTTCTAAATAATTTCTTCAAATCACTCGAATATTTGTGTGCCTAACATATTTTAGAGCACATGAGACAAGCACTCCATCACGAACGTTCTGTATTTAGGTGTCAGTTGAGTGTCCCAAATGGGGTTTATAACATTTTCACATGCTTAAGTCCTGAGTGCCAATTGTGTTCCAGGCTTTGGTGGTTAGATAATAGTTTTACAGAGATGAAAGACAAAAGCTACCCACTTTGGACACAACATAGTGAAGGAGGCTGTAACAACTGTCATGAAAATGTATTTCTGTCTCTTCCAAAAGAAGTGAAATGTTTTGTAGACAATTGCATAGAGTTTTTTTTTTTTGCATAGAGTTTTAATACACATTAATTTTGAAATTAAAGTTATGTAGTTGGGGGACTTCCCTGGTGGTACGGTGGTTAAGACTCCGCCTGCCAATGCAGGGGACACGGGTTCCAGACCTGGTCTGGGAAGATCCCACATGCTGCGGAGCAACTAAGCCCTTGCACCACAACTGATGACTCTGTGCTCTAAAGTCCGCGAGCCACAACTACTGAGCCCAGGCACCACAACTACTACTGAAGCCCGCATGCCTAGAGCCCATGCTCCACAATAAGAGAAGCCACCTCAGTGAGAAGTCTGCAGACCGCAACGAAGAGTAGCCCCTGCTCGCCGCAACTAGAGAAAGCCTGTGCACAGCAATGAAGACTCAACACAGCCAAACATAAGTAAATAAAAAATAAATATATTTATTAAAAAAAAGGTATGTAGTTGGGCATCAGAATTTCTCGTTTTTTTTTTCGGCCGCATTGGGTCTTTGTTGCTGCGTGTGGGCTTTCTCTAGTTGCAGCGAACAGGAGCTACCCTTCGTTTTGGCACTCGGGCTTCTCATTGCGGTGGCTTCTCTTGTGGCGGAGCACGGGCTCTAGGCACGGGGCTTTAGTAGTTGCAGCACGCGGGCTTCAGTAGTTGCAGTGTGTGGGCTTCAGTAGTTGTGGCTTGTGGACTCTGGCGCTCAGGCTCAGTAGTTGTGGTGCACGGGTTTAGTTGCTCCACAGCATGTGGGATCTTCCCAGACCAGGAATCAAACCCACGTCCCCTGCATTGTGAGGCGGATTCTTAACCACTGCGCCACCAGGGAAGTCCCTGATGAAGATTTGTTAAATGACTATTTAATTTCTTCCTGTAACAGTTTTGAACCCTTAAATATGGTAATTCTGCAAAATTCTGTTTCAGCAATTTAAAAAATGGTTTCTTTGAGTCATCTAACTTGTTACCAAAAACACTGGTATAGTAGTTCTGTTGATCGCTTCTGCAGGCAGTTTTGGAATGCAACGTGAGTGCTGGATTCTATTCAAATTTGAAGTTACTTAGGAGTTTCCTGTCCTTAATTTGGGGAATTTTTCCAGTGCTTTTTGTTACTCTTAGTTTAACATGGTTTGAAGCATTGTAGAGAGCTGACCATCTGCTTGCTCTCTCTCTTTTTTTTTTTTTAATTACTGATAATCTGACTGAATGGCCTCACCTCCCTCACCTAATAAATGGTTTGCTTTCCATGAGGCTAAGACTGGTAACAGCAGTCCATGGGAAACATGGTAGTGCACCCTCTTAAGGAAAATAACTTTTATGCTTATTTTTGTTTTGTCAACTAAAATTTATATTGATAACTACCATGATTTACAAGTCAGTTTTAAAAGATCTTCAAGTGCATAACTTCATGAAAAAACTGGATCTCATTTGTAAGAATCAAATGAACTTTCTGATTTGAGTTATTAAATATGATTCTAAGCCGCCTTAGTGGCTTTAGTGAATGTGCATATAGTCTCTTGTTAAACCACAGCTAAAAAATCTGTTTATATACACTGACTACATTTTGAGTCAGCAGCATTTATAAAATTAGATTATTGTTAGATCAGCCAGGTTGAAAAATAAAACTTAAGTTTGGATTTGATTTCTTCTGATTGCTTCTGGGAGATAGATTGGCCAAGCAACGTGAGTGTGAGTTTTAGGGTTGGACATATGAGACAATATCTGACCAACCTCTTTCAGTCTCAGATGCATTATGTTGAACAGATTAATGCTTAAATGTCTATGAGCCTCAATCTCCTCACCTGTAAAAGGAGGCAACTAGTCAGTCTTACGAGTGGTAAGTCAGGATGAAATAAAATACCATTAAGTCCCTAGCATGATTCTTGGCATATTGGCAACAAATGTTAGCCCCAATACCACCTCCTTCCTCCAGCAATATTTTACAACAATGTTGCATAGAACAAGTGTTGAAATTCCAGCTAGAGGGTCTAGATTGAAGGCCTAGTTCTTTTCTCATATTGCGTGTTTTCTTTGGTCAGTCACTTGACCACAGAGTGTCAGTTTTCTCCTCTGTAAAATGGCGTTATGAAAAATTAAATGAGATAATGAGTAAGTGTTACAGACCTAGGCTTTTATTCTTTCCTTTATTATCTAATGTATTTATATCCTGCCTTGTTTCCCAGTGATTAACATCATTCTTTATGTGCAAGGGAGGAACTGTACTTCAGGAACATTAACCTGATAGTCCAGAGTTTATTTGGAGGAACAGAGTGTAGGAAACATGGAGGAACAGAGTGTAGGAAACAATGTGTGTTTCCTCCCAGGAGGTTGTAACACATATAGAGCCTTTGAAAGGTTTTAAGCTGGAGGGGGAAGGGTCGGGGGGTTGCACTAAAGCGGTAAAATGATCAGTTTTAAAGATGGTTGTGGCTACAGTGATTTCATTGGACCAGGGCCCTTGTTTCTGTTCTTCATTAGTATTTTCCCAATTATGCCACTATTACCAGCTTTCTGAAGAGTGACCTACATTTTGTAGTCTGTATTCCCTACAACCTGCAATAAATCTAAATCTCAGGAATATGTAATTTTTCTGACAGTGGACCTGAAATGTTTTCATCAGTTGAATCTACCCTTTCAAACAGGAAATAATTTCTCTTTCTCTTTAGCACGTACTTTTTAGCTCTAGCTGGGAAACTTTGTTGTCTGCCATTCCTTGTCTATTAACCTTTGCACGAGCTGCCCCACAAACCCAGAGTATAACAAACCTCTCCCAGCTACTTTCTTTCCTTGGAAGCCCCTTTTATTGCTTGCTTTTATTAAAAGTTTCCTATCAGTCATCCTAAAGTAATGTTAACTGCTTTATGACATAAATGTATGTGTATTACTGATAATTTATCAGTTTTACTTCCTTTGTGTAGGTTGAGTATTCGTTCTTTCTTGTAACTATAGAGTGCCAAACTTGAAGCAGAAGTAGAATGAATTCTTAGATTTAAAATGTGATACATAGACTTCTTACTGTATCATTTAAGTAATGAAGTGTTTTTAATGTTTTTATGTAAGAAAGGTGGAGTGGGGTGAGGAGGAAGGAGGAATCAGGTAACCTGTCAAGGCAATCACAGAGAAGCACTAAAACCTGATAGTTAGCCATGGATCTGTTCATTTATCTGCATGCTCTTCATAGAAGTAAGCTTTAGAAACTGTAACTTTTTACAGTTTAATGACTTCCATGGAATTAAAATGATTCAGTAATATTAACACCAGAAGGGGCATTGTTTGAAGGAATCCCTGTTGTGTCTATTAATGAGTTCCCTTTTATGCAGGTGTGTGGGTGATTTCCAGCTCTCATTCAACACAGAATAGTTGGTCAGAGGTGAACCTGGCACCTCCCAAGTATTCAGACCTGTCTTTTAGGTTATTTTCATTCCTTGAGAAGAAAACTGAAGAATCAGTTGGGGTAAAGAGATTTGTGGGCTTTGGATAGATCTCTATAAAGCAAGGGCTGTCACTCTGACCACTAAGCATGTACTCCTCCTCATTCACATCAGGGTCATATTAAAAATGTTACGTGGTAGTAGCAGTAGCTGCTTTGTTTTTCTTAGCCGTGGCAGCAATTAACACAGTGCACTCACTAGTGGCTTAACATACCAACACTTAAGTTCTTATTTTTTGTTTTTGTTTTTAAGTCATTGAAATTATGAAACTGTCATTCCAATGGAAGCATTATAGTTCTTCGGAACCATTATGATCTCAAAAGGAAAGGAGAATGATACAGATAAACTGGCTGAGGTGTTTTGAGGTGCATCGAAGTGTTCCAGCCTGTGGCTTACCTTAACATGTTCTTGAAGTATCATGGCGTGGATTAAAAGGTATGCTTTAGAAATCTTCCAGTGGCCCCAAGGTCATGCGTAGAGTGAACACTCATGGTTCTATATTTAATTATTGCATATTTTAAGATATTTTAATATTTAGATTGCAGATGTGGTTATGGCAAAAGTATTTGTTGTTGTAAAAAAAACCATGTATCACAAGCTTGTTGAGTGATTCCCCACCCCCCTTTGAGATATGGTTATAGGAGACACTAGGGTAGATATTTTTGCTAGATTTTAATAGTAATGGGCTATAGTTTCTTTCACAAAATAGTTTAGTGATTATTCATATGTTAGTCTGTAATTATCTTTCTGGTTTACATCATAGACTAGTTTCTCTGTAGTGCTGTCATTTCATGGTAGCCTGAACAGGAAATAATTGGATACAGTTCTTCAGTTGGAGTATTAATTTGACCAAACGAAATAATTTTTACTTGGACCATTTATAGTTTGTGCTTGTTTTTGTCTTTTACAAAGAATTTTTACTGAGAGGAAAATGAGTAATTCTTTACTAATACTGTGATTGTTGTCTCTTCACCACCATATGTATACAGTTAATCTTTCATGTGTTTGTGGTATGTAGTCCCACTGTTACTTGTGGTTGCTAGTAGTGGTAATTCTAGGCTTCATATTACCCACTTAACCATCAAAAATCTTTAAAGTTTTTATGTTCATAACATTTTATTTGAGTGATGTAGTCAAAACCATTTCTTAATTATTGGAAACCTTGGAAACCTAATTTTGTACTGTTTGCTTGCTACTGGATGTTTTCTTGGGGTAGTGGAAGTGAATCAGCCCAGGGAGAATGCTGAGTTCATAAAGTTACATCGGGTTCAAAATTCTTTATCTTTTAGGTAATGAAGGAAAACATGTTGGGAAGATAGATGTTTAAATCATGGATATATAAGTGTAATAGAAATACTTTGGTGCAGCCTGTAATTTTTATCAGTCTACCTTATGTTAAGATCCTCTTGACATGTCAGCAGTTAAATTATTAATGGAATTTAGTTATTAAACCTAAGACAAAACTGCTTTATATTAAATTCTGGTCTATAATGACAGTGAATCAAGTTTCAAGGTGAAGTCAGCTGCCTGTTAACCAAGTTCCACCAGGTATTTTATGTCCAATACAACCGTGTCTACTCTCCAAAAAGATGGTTTCTTTGGTTGGAGACGGTATTTGATACATTGTTTACAAAATATATTTCTCCATAATATTTGCTACTTCAAATTAAAAAAAAAAATCTCTTTTTAGGGTAGTACTTGGGCATCTGTTTGTTTTGTTTTAATGCCACAGAGGATTCTTGATGCACAGCCAGATTTGGGAACTCCTTTCTCTTTGGAAGAGTTTATAGCTTGGTGGTTAAGAGCTTAGATTCTGCGGCCAGCTGATCTGTGTTTCAAATCTGGCACTACTTTTTTTGTTTTGACAGGTTGAAAGAATGATCTGGAAAAAAAATAAACTTGTGTATTAAAAATATAATACCGTAATTATATATTGCATTATATATGTGTGTGTATATGTATGTATACACACACATATATATAAACAAATTCCATACACATTTAGTGTAGGATTGAGCATGCAAGAAGCCAGTGTTAGATTAACAGTGATGATGATTATTTTTATTTATTTTTAAATTTATTTTATTTTATTTATTTTTGGCTGCGTTAGGTCTTTGTTGCTGCCTGCGGGCTTTCTCTAGTTGCGGCGAGTGACTCTTCGTTGTGGTGCACGAGCTTCTCATTGCAGTGGCTTCTCTTGTTGCAGAGCACGGGCTCTAGGCGCGTGGGCTTCAGTAGTTGTGGCTTGTGGGCTCTAGAGCACAGGCTCAGTAGTTGTGGCACACGGGCTTAGTTGCTCCGCAGCATGTGGGATCTTCCTGGACCAGGGCTCGAACCCATGTCCCTCGCATTGGCAGGTGGATTCCCAACCACTGCGCCACCAGGGAAGCCTGATGATGATTATTAAATGCCAGATCAGGAACCTCTTTTCTGCGGGGTGAGATGCTATTACATTATTTATTTTCTTGAATCTTATACTTTCTTCTATGATCTTCCTAGAGTTAAATAAACAATCACTCTGACTAATGTTTTCAATTCTTTGAGCTTTTTTCTCATCAGTGAAAGAAGGTGGCCACTGGAGACTGGTAATTTATCTCTGGTCCTCTTATCCTGCTAGGTCGATTTGTGTGTCCTTTAAAGCTGTGTTTGTCAAATTGCAGGTTTCAGCCCATTCACTAGTGGGTCAAGAACTCGATTTAGTTGGTTAAGAACTCGATTTAGTGGGGGTTATGATCAGCATTAAGACATGTATTGTAATAGAAAATAAAATCAGTGCAGTGAATGTAGAAAAGAGCATTTTTTAAAAAAACTTGTTTCATTTTTTTAAAAAAGCTGAAATAAACAAGATATATGCACATTTATGTGTATGTTGCTTGGATCGTTTTGGTTCCACTCAGTGTATGCCTCCCATAGTCACAGATGTCCCTGAGATGTGTATTAGGTTTATATTGTTTTTCCTTGCTGAGAAAAAGCGACCAGGATAGGTTCCAGTCTGTGGCTTCTAATGGTATGCCGTATTCTCTATATCATCTTCAAGGATCTTCCTACCATGCTTTGCGTTACAGGAGAATATCTAAGGAGCAGGGAGAAAAGGGGAACATAATAGCAGCAGCTGATGAGTGGCATTAACTAAGGATATTTTATCAAGTAGAGTAATCTAGTAAACTGCCCCTTGGCATGCATTCTGTTAATGTGTTAATCAACTCATAGATCAGTGGTTTTCAAACTGCCAGTGGTAGCCCATTCTGGAGTCAATTCAATAAGTTGCTATCCTCCCCTACTCCCCCCCACCCTGCAAATTATATGAAGCAGAAAAGAACAGGATAGGAAATGCCATGAATGGATCATATGATATAGTTCTGTAAAACTCTTGTTTTGAGGGTATGTATGTGTACTGTATTGCAGACCTAAGTTCTGTTAATGATCATCTGGGAAACTGTATGGCACTCAGTCTTATAAATCCATATTGCCAAACTGACCTCAGCCAGAGAAGACTTCAGATATCTAAAACAGGATTGTTAGCTCAGTAGTTTTCTCTCTGACAGTAGGAAACAGTTAGCTATGAAACCTTGTTTTTTGTTGTGTTATTTGGGGTGTGTGTATGTGTGTGTGTTTTCTTGCTTGCTTGCCCTCGTAAATATTTAAAGGCTCATAGGTAAGAAATTTATAATATTTCCTAGTTGTGAAGGAATTTACTTTCTTTGCATTGATGAAAATGACCCATGCAATTAAAAAGTACCAAAAAACTGATGATACATACTAAAATCCACCCACTTCATTTTCCCATTCCTTGTATCTTAGGACTTTTTCATATACCAGGTACTTTACTTCAGGAGGTAAATATAAAAGTTTAATGTTGCCAAAAAAATTAACCTTAAATTAGATACGTCACAAATATTTAAGGTAGTCAAATGTTAGAACTTCTGTTTTTGTGAGGATTTTGATAATATTTAAAATTTTATTTTTCTTGGATTAGTGCCTCTGCCTATTCCAGTATCCTCATAACAGCAGATATTTGCTTTACAGATATATTGAAGATGATCACAGAGTTTCTGGTGAATATTTTTTAAAAAGTAAAGCTTCAGAGTAGTACAGTATCAGCATATTCATGTTTTAAGATTGTGTTTGAAATACAGTTTCCTCCTTCCTAGAAAACAATACGAGAATGAAGATTTCTGGTAAATTGTTTCACAACAATGGAATTTGTACATTAGTTTTCTACACTCGGGAGTTGAACAATGGATAAAAATCTTTGCCAAAATAAGAGGCCAAAAGATAATAAGTACAATTCATGTTTCTCTGCAAGTTCTTGGAAATTGAGTCAAAAACACATATGTTCCTGCTCTGAATTGGGTATGATGTATTAAACCTAGAAATTATCTTTTGGAATTATAGAAGATAGGTAAAGAAATCCCACCTCCCTCCCGCCCCGTGGGTTAACTGCTTTCACGTTGGTGGCTTGTCTTTGCGTCAGTGCGTAAAGACATACTGTTGCTAGTGATGCGGGCAGGGAACAAGAACCTGTGGATTCAGAGAATGGGAGAGTTGAATCCCTTTTTTCTATTATTGTTTCCCCAAGTGTCCCCCCACCCCCACCCCAACCTGGTCTTCTCCCAGACTGTCCAACCTTTTCTCCTCTTATCAGTAGCATTGCTTAGCTTTTCATCATTATTTCAGTCATATTTACTTCCAACGTCATCACTTTCTGCCTCATGCTGCTTATCCTGTTGAGTGCAAGGTTTCATGTTGTCACTTCGTGGCATTTGTTTGTGCACAACCGTGTTCCTTTTACTTTGGTTATCATAACGCACAAGAGCAGCTTGTCATCTTTTTCTTTCAAAGATTTTTCCTCCTAAAGCGTAGTTTTTTTTTTATTTTAAAAAATATTTATTGATTTATTTGGCTGTGCCAGGTCTTAGTTGTGGCAGGCAGGATCTTAGTTGTTGCAAGTGGGATCTTTTGTTAGTTGCAGCATGCGGGATCTTTAGTTGCGGCACATGGGATCTAGTTCCCTGACCAGGGATTGAACCTGGGCCCCCTGCACTGGGAGCACGGAGTCTTAGCCACTGGACCACCAGGGAAGTCCCTGAAGTGTAGTTTAGGAAGAAACTAAACTACCTTCTAGTTTAGTTGGCCAAGAACTGAGAGAACTGACTGGAGGCAGCACCCCAACCGCAGGTCTAGGATTAGAAGAAAGAGCATGTTATAAATTACTGGGTCAGCTGTTAGATATGGCTCCAGTATACTTTTGGTTACTGAAAACAAGTCAAAAACACTCTCTAAGAATGAAGGTTAGATTCTTTGAGAGTATTTAAAAAGATGTTTTCGGGCTTCCTTGGTGGTGCAGTGGTTGAGAGTCCGCCTGCCGATGCAGGGGACACGGGTTCGTGCCCTGGTCCAGGAAGATCCCACATGCTGCGGAGAGGCTGGGTCCGTGAGCCATGGCCGCTGAGCCTGCGCGTCCGGAGCCTGTGCTCTGCAACGGGAGAGGCCACAACAGTGAGAGGCCCATGTACCACAGAAAAACAATAAAAAAATTGCCTGCGTGAAATTGCTGAAGACTTACACCTGGTGTATGTAAGTTTTCCTAGCAATTAGTTTTAGACTCAACAAAATTACATGAAAGAACATAAACTTCTAAGGACCTCTTTTCGGCTGTATTGTTTGTAGCCCCATTTAGATCTTGATACCACTTCCTAATAGAATCTGCCAACAACATGGATTATCACTTTTTTGAAGTGTCAGCATACCACATTAAACTACATTGCTGTTGTAGTGCGAGTAACAGTAATTACCTATAGCACGGTGTCTTTGCAGGGCATTCTTTATGGGAAAAGTAGACAGTTTCATTAGGGTGAGGAAATTAATCATCGTTTTAGCTCTTTGGACTTGGTAAAATAGTTAATTCCTTTTTCTCTTACAAAATTTGTGAAGTTAGTATGAACTCGTTTGGTGGACCATTTATAATTTTTTCCTCCACTGTAGAAAATAACTTATTAGACATTTCAGATCAGTTTGTTCATAATCATTTGTTAATTCAAAATAGTTGGTCTAAATAATATTATAGTTTAAGAGCTACGATTTCATGACTGTTTTGTTATCCTTTTAGCAACATGACTTGCTATTATTATGGTTCATTCGCTTAGTGAGCACACACTGGGTACAGAATTGCATTTGAAAACTTAATATTTTATGCAGTTAAGTCAATTTTAATTATGAACAATACATGCTTATAGTGTTGGGCATATTTCTCTAATGTACACTAATGCCATTAAAACAAATTTGTCCAGCATAAAAGTTACAGCCTAAAAAAATCCCCTGTGCATCTTCAGTTTATTATGGAAACAGGTTGGCATTTTCTTCGTTACTGGGATACTTATAATTCTTTAAAGGCTCTAGATTTGACTAATTCCTAGAGCTGTTAACACAGTCAGATTTTCCTGGTTTATTTAAATGTGGCATCGTTCCGTTTTCCCTAGTTGGATTACTACAGCGTTTCATCCTTGAGAATCAGCAGTTCTGGTTTGCTGAGAAATAGTTTACAAGTTAAGAAGTGATTTTTCTGAAACATTTTCATATGATAGGTGGTTTGTTTAATGGATAAAAGCAAATAGAAGTTAAAATTGGGGAAAAAACAATTATTTTGCGAAGGTAAAGTAAAGCGGTTTAAAGACTAGACTATGGCTTCCTTATATATCTATATGTAATCTTCAATCCTAGTATGATCAGTGTGTAATCAGAAACAGAGGAAAGTCCTACCTTGTGACTTTGAGCTTCAGTTTTCCCTTCTAAGTTTGAAATAATGCCTATCAGAATTGTTAATGAGAGTTAAATGAGAGCATGTATAAGTGGATATATTCTGTTTGTTTTTATATGCTTGTCTGTATTACTGCATGAGACCAGTTTAGGATGCTATGGATATAAAAGTTGTAATAAGAGCTTCATCTAACCTTATGGAATCAGGGAGTGGAGATATAGAAGATAATTTGGGAATGCAGCTGATAGCATTTGTCAGTGAATTGCTTGTGATGGAAGGCAAGAATGAGGGGAAGAGGTCAATAATACTAGTACTGTAGAGAAGAGAGACCAGTGTCTTTAGGAAACATGCATGTGTAGAAGTTGGTTAGAAAGGAATGTTAAGAATTAGCTGCTGCAATGGAGCAACTCATCTTTTTTTTTTTTCTTTTTTGCGGTACGCGGGCCTCTCACTGTTGTGTGGCCCCTCCCGTTGCGGAACACAGGCTCCGGACGTGCAGGCTCAGCGGCCATGGCTCACGGGCCCAGCCGCTCCGCGGCATGTGGGATCTTCCCGGACCGGGGCACGAACCCGTGTCCCCTGCATCGGCAGGCGGACTCTCAACCACTGCGCCACCAGGGAAGCCCGAGCAGCTCATCTTTAAAGAAAAACTGTGCCCTCATATTTTCTAGTTAGACAGCTGATGTTAGGGGCAGTTGACTAGCCAGTTAACTAGTAAATTTGTAACACAACAGCTTTACATAATTTGAACTCATAGCACAGCAAAATACCAAGTAAATATATAGCATGAATGGCCCAAACTGTGACAGTTAAGTCTACACCTGCTAAGAGTATAGACTTGTTTTCCTCATTGCTGCTATCAAATCCCAAGGCTTTTGCCTCCTGTTCTAGTGTTTTACTACTATAATTTACTCATGGTCTATACTTTTAATCACTTTATGGTGATTCTCAATTCAGAATCTTTCTTTTGCCTGTGCCGAGCCAAGGCTCCTCAGATGGTTGTTGAAGTATTAGGCTGCCTATCGTACCACCCAAGGCAAAGCAGTTTGCTGCCAGATTTTGTACCATCAACCTCCGTGCCCGTGTTGTGTATTCCCCTTGCAGAGCCCCATGGCCCCGCCTTGTGAGGCTTGCCTGAGCAGATGCTAGCTGCTGGGCCTGCCTTTTTGGTCCTAGCAGTGTATGAAAGCACAACAGGTTAATGGCTCAGATAAGGTTTGGCAGAAAAGCCATTCTTTAAGCTTTGAATTGTTGTTAAGACCACTTCTTCAGAGTGGTTTTTGGCTTTACCACAAAAATTAGGTTTGATCGTTATAACATGACGTGATAACAGAAAGTTAAGTTACGGTTCAAAAGAAATGTATTGTTTTGGGTATAAACACTCAAGCAGAAAGGCATTTCCTTATTCATGCAGTGGTGTTATAAAAAACGTTCTGGAAATCTTTTCTTCCCTATTCTGAATATATGAATTTTGACCACCTTATTATTTTTGTTTATTGAATAGTCTCCCTTCACTGTCCTATTTTGCATGTTTTAAAATGATAATTGCCATCTTTTATTTTTTTCCCTTAGGGACAGGCTTCTTTGAAAAGGTTTAACTCCTTGTAAACCTGAATCGTAGTCTTTCCTTTATGAATTAGACCTTATTTTGGTTACACATCCATAAATGTTCTGGTCTGTGTTATTTAAAAGGGAATAGGGGCTTCCCTGGTGGCGCAGTGGCTGAGAGTCCGCCTGCCGATGCAGGGGACACGGGTTCGTGCCCCAGTCCGGAAGGATCCCACATGCCGCGGAGCGGCTGGGCCCGTGAGCCATGGCCGCTGAGCCTGCGCATCCGGAGCCTGTGCTGTGCAACGGGAGGGGCCACAACGGTGAGAGGCCTGCGTACAGCAAAAAAAATAATAATAAAAGGCAGATGCACTGCAGAATTCAAATATTTTAGAATACCAAACTGTATCCTAGAGGTTTGGCTATCTAAGAAATTGGCCAAAAAATGGTTTGATAGAGGTTGGGCTGGTACTGTCTTTATAATTTTTAGAAAATTGAATTTTCTACGTATTCTTGGTCCTTTTCAACTCAGAAAAAAAACGTACTTTGTGAAATTATGATTGATAGGGTAGACACTATCACATGAACAATATAACATATTGTCTTTGTGCAGGGAATACGAAAGAGTAATCATCAAAAATTTGACCTACAGATATGGGTGAACATGTGTGTCTGTTTATGCAATAGCTAAGGTATGCTCCCACAGCAGATGTCTTTAGACTTCCTCAATTATATGCATTTATAGCTTTAGAAAATATTTTTTCACTTTCTAGTAATCAAAGAAAAAATTATCCTTTACAATTATAAAATTTAGTCAGTAGCGGAAGTATTGGGAGTGTAATGAAAGGTTTCCTTTCAGGTTTTTTGTTGACCCCTCACTGAAGCAAAACGGGTCTATACTATAGCATAGAAACTTTTAGGGTCAGTTAGTACATTTAATAATCTTTTCATAATTTTTATATTCATACCTCTGCATATGTTAGTATCCAGAATTGAAGTGTAATTAAATTCTATCTTACTGCAGACTACATGGAAAATCATGGACATTATACTCTAGTTACATTTTTTTTTGAATTTTATTTTATTTTTTTATACAGTAGGTTCTTATTAGTCATCCATTTTATATACATCAGTGTATACATGCCAATCCCAATCTCCCAGTTCATCACACCACCACCCCCAACCCCCTGCTTTCCCCCCTTGGTGTCCATACGTTTGTTCTCTACATCTGTGTCTCTGTTTCTGCCCTGCAAACTGGTTCATCTGTACCATTTTTCTAGGTTCCACATATATGCGTTAATATATGATATTTGTTTTCCTCTTCCTGACTTACTTCACTCTGTATGACAGTCTCTAGATGCATCCAGTCTCTACAAATGACCCAATTTTGTTCCTTTTTATGGCTGAGTTATATTCTATTGTATATATGTACCACATCTTGTTCATCCATTCATCTGTCGATGGGCATTTATGTTGCTTCCATGACCTGGCTATTGTAAATAGTGCTGCAATGAACATTGGGGTGCATGTGTCTTTTTGAATTATGGTTTTCTCTGGGTATATGCCTAGTAGTGGGATTGCTGGGTGATATGGTAATGCTGTTTTTAGTTTTTTAAGGAACCTCCATACTGCTCTCCATAGTGGCTGTATCAATTTACATTCTCACCAACACTGCAAGAGGGTTCCCTTTTCTCCACACCCTCTCCAGCATTTGTTGTTTGTAGATTTTCTGATGATGCCCTTTCTAACTGTTGTGAGGTGATACCTCATTGTACTTTTGATTTGCATTCTCTAATAATTAGTGATGTCAAGCAGCTTTTCATGTGCTTCTTGGCCATCTGTATGTCTTCTTTGGAGAATGTCTATTTAAGTCTTCTGCCCATTTTTTGATTGGGTTGTTTGTTTTTCTAATATTGAGCTGCATGAGCTGTTCGTATATTTTGGAGATTAATCCTTTGTCTGTTGATTCGTTTGCCAATATTTTCTCCCATTCTGAGGGTTGTCTTTTCGTCTTGTTTGTAGTTTCCTTTGCTTTGCAAAAGCTTTTAAGTTTCCTTAGGTCCCATTTGTTTATTTTTATTTCCATTACTCTAGGAGGTGGATCAAAAAAGATCTTGCTGTTATTTAAGTCAAAGAGTGTTCTTCTTATGTTTTTCTCTAAGACTTTTATAGTGTCTGGTCTTGCATTTAGGTCTCTAATCCATTTTGAGTTTGTTTTTGTGTATGGTGTTAGGGAGTGTTCTAATTTCATTCTTTTACATGTAGCTCTCCAGTTTTCCCAGCACCACTTATTGAAGGGACTGTCTTTTCTCCATTATATATCCTTGCCTCCTTTGTCATAGATTAGTTGACCATAGGTGCATAGGTTTATCTCTGGGCTTTCTATCCTGATCCATTGATCTATATTTCTGTTTTTGTGCCAGTACCATATTGTCTTGATTACAGTAGCTTTGGAGTATAGTCTGAAGTCAGGGAGTCTGATTCCTCCAGCTCCCTTTTTTTCCCTCAAGACTGCTTTGGCTATTCGGGGTCTTTTGTGTCTCCATACAAATTTTAAGAATTTTTTGTTCTAGTTCTGTAAAAAATGCCATTGGTGATTTGATAGGGATTGCATTGAATCTGTAGATTGCTTTGAGCAGTATAGTCATTTTCACAATATTGATTCTTCCAATCCAAGAACATGGTATATTTCTCCATCTGTTGGTATCATCTTTAATTTCTTTCAACAGTGTCTTATAGTTTTCTGCCTACAGGTCTTTTGCCTCCTTAGGTAGATTTATTCCTAGGTATTTTATTCTTTTTGTTGCAATGGTAAATGGGAGTGTTTCCTTCATTTCTCTTTCAGATTTTTCATCATTAGTGTATAGGAATGCAAGAGATTTCTGTGCATTAATTTTGTATCCTGCAGCTTTACCAAATTCATTGATTAGCTCTAGTAGTTTTCTGGTGGCATCTTTAGGATTCTCTGTATAGTATCATGTGATCTGCAATCAGTGACAGTTTTACTTCTCCTTTTCCAATTTGTATTCCTTTTATTTCTTTTTCTTCTCTGATTGCCGTGGCTAGGACTTCCAAAACTGTGTTGAATAATAGTGGCGAGGGTGGATGTCCTTGTCTTGTTCCTGATCTTAGAAGAAATGCTTTCAGTTTTTCACCATTGAGAATGATGTTTGCTGTGGATTTGTCGTATATGACCTTTATTATGTTGAGTTGGGAGTTTTCCTCCCTCTGCAGTTTTTTGGAAGAGTTTGAGAAGGATGGGTGTTAGCTCTTCTCTAAATGTTTGATGGAATTCACCTGTGAAGCCATCTGGTCCTGGACTTCTGTTTGTTGGGAAGATTTTTTTTTTTTTCCCCAGTACGCGGGCCTCTCACTGTTGTGGCCTCTCCCGTTGCGGAGCACAGGCTCCGGACGCGCAGGCTCAGCGGCCATGGCTCACGGGCCCAGCCGTTCCGCGGCATGTGGGATCCTTCCGGACTGGGGCACGAACCCGTGTCCCCTGCATCGGCAGGTGGACTCTCAACCACTGCGCCACCAGGGAAGCCCTGTTGGAAGATTTCTAATCACAGTTTCAATTTCATTACTTGTGATTGGTCTGTTCATATTTTCTCTTTCTTCCTCGTTCAGTCTTGGAAGGTTGTACCTTTCTAAGAATTTGTTGATTTCTTCTAGGTTGTCCATTTTATTGGCATATAATTGTTTGTAGTAATCTCTTAAAATCCTTTGTATTTCTGCAGTATCAGTTGTGATTTCTTCTTTCATTTCTAATTTTATTGATTTGAGTCCTCTCCCTCTTTTTCTTGATGAGTCTGGCTAGTGGTTTATCAATTTTGTTTATCTTCTCAAAGAACCAGCTTTTGGTTTTATTGATCTTTGCTATTGTTTTCTTTGTTTCTATTTCATTTATTTCTGCTCTGATCTTTATGATTTCTTTCCTTCTGCTAACTTTGGGTTTTGATTGTTCTTCTTTCTCTAGTTCCTTTAAGTGTAACGTTATATTGTTTATTTGAGATTTTTCTTGTTTCTTGAGGTAGGCTTGTATAGCTATAAGCTTCCCTCTTAGACCTGCTTTTGCTGCATCCCATAGGTTTTGGATCATCGTGTTTTCATTGTCATTTGTCTCTAGGTATTTTTTGATTTCCTCTTGGATTTCTTCAGTTATTTAGTAACGTATTGTTTAGCCTCCTTGTGTTTGTGTTTTTTACGGTTTTTTTCCCTGTAATTGATTTCTAATCTCATAGCGTTGTGGTCAGAAAAGACGCTTGATATGATTTCAGTTTTCTTAAATTTACTGAGGCTTGATTTGTGACCCAAGACGTGATCTGTCCTGGAGAATGCTCCGTGCGCACTTGAGAAGAAAGTGTAATCTGTGGTTTTTGGATAGAATGTTCTATAAATATCAATTAAATCTATCTGGTCTGTTGTTGCATTTAAAGCTTGTGTTTCCTTATTAATTTTCTGTTTGGATGATCTGTCCATTGGTATAAGTGAGGTGTTATGGTCCCCCACTATTGTGTTACTGTCCATTTCCTCTTTTAGAGCTGTTAGCAGTTGCCTTATGTGTTGAGGTGCTCCTATGTTGGGTGCATATATATTTATAATTGTTATATCTTCTTCTTGGATTGATCCCTCAATCATTGTGTAGTGTCCTTCCTTGTCTCTTGTAACATTCTTTATTTTAAAGTCTATTTTATCTGATATGAGTATTGCTACTCCAGCTTTCTTTTGATTTCTTTTTGCATGGAATATATTTTTCCATCCCCTCACTTTCAGTCTGTATGTGTCCCTAGGTCTGAAGTGGGTCTCTTGTAGACAGCATATATATGGGTCTTGTTTTTGTATCCATTCAGCAAGCCTTTGTCTTTTGGTTGGAGCATTTAATCCATTCATGTTTAAGGTAATTATCTATATGTATGTTCCTATTACCATTTTCTTAATTGTTTTGGGTTTGTTTTTGTAGGTCCTTTTCTTCTCTTGTGTTTCCCACTTAGAGAAGTTCCTTTAGCATTTGTTGTAGAGCTGGTTTGTTGGTGCTGAATTCTCTTAGCTTTTGCTTGTCTGTAAAGCTTTTGATTTCTCCATCGGCTCTGAATGAGATCCTTGCCGGGTAGAGTAATCTTGGTTGTAGGTTCTTCCTTTTCATCACTTTAAATATGTCATGCCACTCCCTTCTGGCTTGTAGAGTTTCTGCTGAGAAATCAGCTGTTAACCTTATGGGAGTTCCCTTGTATGTTATTTGTCGTTTTTCCCTTGCTGCTTTCAATAATTTTTCTTTGTCTTTAATTTTTGCCAATTTGATTACTGTGTGTCTCGGCATGTTTCTTCTTGGGTTTATCCTGTATGGGAGTCTGCACTTCCTGGACTTGGGTGGCTGTTTCCTTTCCCATGTTAGGGAAGTTTTCGACTATAATCTCTTCAAATATTTTCTCAGGTCCTTTCTCTCTCTCTTCCCTTCTTGTACCCCTATAATGTGAATGTTGTTGTGTTTAATGTCCCAGAGGTCTCTTAGGCTGTCTTTATTTCTTTTAATTCTTTTTTCTTTATTCTGTTCTGCAGCAGTTAATTCCACCATCTGTCTTCCAGGTCACTTATCCGTTCTTCTGCCTCAGTTATTCTGCTATTGATTCCTTCTAGTGTATTTTTCATTTCAGTTATTGTATTGTTCATCTCTGTTTGTTTGTTCTTTAATTCTTCTAGACCTTTGTTAAACATTTCTTGCATCTTCTCGATCTTTGCCTCCATTCTTTTTCTGAGGTCCTGGATCATCTTCACTATCATTATTCTGAATTCTTTTTCTGGAAGGTTTCCTATCTCCACTTCATTTAGTTGTTTTTCTGGGGTTTTATCTTCTTCCTTCATCTGGTACATAGCCCTCTGCCTTTTCATCTTGTCTATCTTTCTGTGAATGTGGTTTTTGTTCCACAGGCTGCAGGATTGTAGTTCTTGCTTCTGCTATCTGCTCTGTGGTGGATGAGGCTATCTCTCTAGTTACATTTTAAACCAAACTTATCATTGTGTCAATTTGGGCAAGGTGGTTTCTAAGCTGATCTTGTAATGCAGATAATAGCACCTACCTTAATAAGATTGACGTGTGTGTGTGTGTGTGTGTGTGTGTGTGTGTGTGTGTGTGTGTGTGTGTGTGTGTGTGTGTGTGTGTGTGTGTGTGTGAAGTGAGATATGCATGCACAGTGCATAGCCTGATCCTGCTGTTGTAGTGTATTCTGTCTGCATAGGGATCATGTTTCTTATTTGCTGTTGTACGTTCCAAGTGTCTACTACAGTGCCTAACATACAGTAGGCACTTTAATATGTTAAATGTTAATGAAAGAACAAAGGAATGAGACTGTAGGAAAACAATTAATTACGCCACTCTCTCTATCCTTCTTCTTCATCTTGGTTTTAGTTGAGGGAGGCATAGGAAGCCGTTTAAAAATTAACAAATAGGAAGATTCTAATCCTAGTACACATTCAGCCTTTTCTGTGACACTGCATAATTAGTGATTCTTTTTTTTTTAAGTGCCTACTCTGGAATAGGTTTGCCCCAACAGAGGACCATAGTTGATCCTGATTTTTTGCCTACTAATTAGGAGAGGAGATTGTAAATTCTGATCTGCAGTTTGGATGGAGAGAAGAAGACCAATTTTGTCAGGACTTATACCCTTATACTAACCTTTCTTGATATGAAATACATACATTCGGGAATGGTATAGCCGAGGACTAGAAATCACTGGCTTCTAAATTTTGATGTTAAAATACAATTTGAAGACAATAGGAATAAAGTCTAGGAAAGAACTTTTTTTCAAAACCATCCATTCATTCAAGAAACTTAGATATTTATATATCTAGAAATATATTTATCAATTAAAGTAATATACCTACAGAAAAGCAAAGCACACAAATCATAAATGTACAATAAAGTAAATTTTCACAAAGTGAATATACATGGGTGACCATCGCACAGATGAAGTTACAGAATATTACTAGCTCTTCAGGGACCCTTCTTATAGCTCCTCCTAGTGTCTGTACCTCCCTCTCAAAGGTAACCTGTATTCTTGTGAGTACAGTAGATTAGTTTTGCTTTTTTTTTTTGAATTTCATATAAATAGAATCATACAATTCTTGTACCTTTTTGAATCTGACTTGTTTTGCTAGTAATCAACATTATTGCATATGTAATGATAATTTGTTCACTTTCATTACTGAATAGCACTCTTGTATGATTATTCTATAATTTATTTGATCCTTTGACAGTGGTCATTTGAGTTTCTGATTGTGGTTATTATGTCTGATGATGCTGTGGACATTGTTGTAGATGTCTTTTGGTACCCATGTATACACATTTGGGGGGGTATAGCGTTCTTACTACTTTTGAACATGTGCAGTAATAATCTCAAGTCAACAAGCATGTATTTTAAACTGTTGTCAATGGTTTATCAGTATCACTATATTCTCAGGTGTACTTTCATTAAGGAAAAGTCTTGGGCCTTCATGTACCACCTCATTGCATGATGTTGCTTCTGAGGCTGTTCCATTCCACAGGCTGAATCAATTAATTTAGAGAGAGGTCCACTGGACCTAACTTTTACAGGGAAATATTTTTTTCTACTCATACTTTCCGTGTGATGGGAGCTAAGTAGTACAATGCCTGGTTTCTCTCTACCAAGTTTAATCCTTTGATTCCTCAACAGTTACTTGGAAATTTTTATTTCTAGGGTGTTAGGAATCAATATAGAGCCCAGCTTTAAAATTGCAAAGTCTTTTGACTTAGTAGCTTTCTTTTTTAACTGAAAATCACCTATTTTTCCATAGTTTGTTTATTCCATGGAGGCAAGAACTTACTTTGAGAGGTCTCCTGAAATGTAACTTATTCATCTTCCTCATATCCTTCCCCACTAAAAATCTCTTTGGCCCTTTCTGCTATAGTCAAGCTTCCCTACCAGAAACCATTGATGGTCACTTCTTGGGGATCTGATCTCTCAGTGCCAAACACCTGTCCTGAACAGTGGTTAGCATATAGGTAACTGGATCCCTTCCTAGATAAATGAACTACACACTAAATGTTGCATACCTTTTCAAGAATAGGACCCAAGGAGAACAGGTGAAGAAATCCTATTATGGATAGTTATTATCTATGGCTTTCTAAATTTCATTTTAGATAAGGGGATAAGGGGGGAAAAAGCCCCATTTACTTTTATTGGCTTTTTTTTCCTTCCTTTTTTTTTAAAAAGTCTCACTAGGATTGGAAAGAGCATTTCAAAAGATGAGAGAAAATTAATAACTTCTGATTAATATCAGATTTCTTTCTTCCTGCAAAGAATTTTCAAATGACTTCAGAGAACTGACACCCTTAACATCTTTGGCAGAAGTTTTGTGGACAAAAAAGATCTTCACTGCTTATAATTTGAGGTGGGGGTGAGAAGTAATGGGGGGGTGCAATGGCAAAAACTATGTGATTTCATCTCACGTACAAGCTGCTTTCCATGATCACTTGGCATTTTCCATGGGAGATGTTCAGCCCCAAACAGTCTTCGATGGATTGTTTGCATGCTTTCTGGGCTGCGCTACCTTGGGAGGTGTAGATTCTAGGACAGATTTCTCTCTTTCCTTTTGTATCTTTGCCTTGATGGTAGTAGGAACCATTTTTATATATGTACATACACTCCTCATGGTTTTCTTTTGTTTGTTGTGGCACCCACTTGTTTGTTTTTTTCTAAGTTACTGGACAGCTGCCGCCACCTAACCAGGCAGTAACCTAGGATACCCCTCAAAGCTGAGCTATTATCCCTCACTAAGCCATAGTTTAAGCAAAACTAAATGTACTACTTGAGCGGTAGAATATATATAAAACATAAAATTTACCATTTTAAACATTTTAAGTGTGCAGTTCAGTTGCATTAAGTACATTCATATTATTGCACAACCACCATCACCATCCATCTCCAAAACTTTTTTATCGTCCCAAACTGTACCCATTAGACAGTAACTTTCCATGCTCCCTTACCCTCACCCCTGGCATCAGTCCATGGCAACCACCATTCTACTGAATTTGAATACTCTAGGTCCCTCATATAAGTGGAATCATAGGATATTTGTCCTTTTGTGTGTGTCTTATTTTATTTAGCACAGTGTATTCGAGGTTCATCCATATTGTACGTAGCGTATGTCAGAATTTTTTTTAAGGTGGAATAATATTTAATTGTATGTGTATACCACATCTGTCCATCCATTGGTGGGCATTTGGGTTATTTCCACCTTTTGCCTATTGTGAATAATGCTGCTCTGAACATTGGTGTACAAGTATCTATTTGAAATTCTGCTTTTACTTCTTTTGGGTATATACCCAGAAGTGGAATTGGTAGATCATGTAGTAATTGTACATTTAATTTTGGAGATATTGCCATACTGTTTTCCACAGTGGCTGCACCATTTTATATTTCCACCAGCAACATACAAGGGTTCAGATTTTCCCACATCCTCACCAACACTTGTTATTTTTTGTTTTTTTTGATAATAGGCATCCTGATGGGTGTGAAGTGGTATCATTACGGTTTTGATTTGCATTTCCCTAATGATTAGTAACGTTGAGCTTCTTTTATGTGCTTATAGGCTATTTGTATATCTTCTTGGAGATACATATCTTCTTATCTCTTCAAGTCCTTTGCCTATTTGTAAATCAGATGTTTTGTTGTTGAGTTATAGTTCTTTATGTATTCTGGATATTAATCTCTTTGTGAGATGTATGATTATATATATTTTAAAGCAATATAAATATGTATTTGTCTTGAAGGGCCTATTTCAGTTTTACCATGTTTCTTAGGGTAAATATTCAGTAATCCACTCTTGAAGCAGTAGTGGTGTTTTGTCCATATTTGTTAGGGCAAATAGTCAGTAATCCACTCTTGAAGCAGTAGTGGTGTTTTGTCTAGTGCTTACTCAGGGCCTAGAACTCTTTTTGGTGCTGTACACTTACGAACTTTTAAAATTCTTGCAAGAATCCTACATGGACATATTTTCATCTGTGTTTTCAGTTGAGAAAAATGAGACACAGAGAGTTTAAGGAACTTCCACTAGTTTGCTTTAAAGGTGGAATGTGAGCTTAAGCAATCTAGCTCCTGAGTCCATGCCCTTACCGCAATATGTGGCTGCCTGTCCCATGACTTGCATTGGTGACAAACTGTGTGTGTGCTCTCATCAGATGACGCTTTTCACCTCTTAAACACTGTCTTAAAAGGTAGTGCATAAGATCAAGTGAGGTGTCTGAAGAAGTTCTTAGCAAAAATTAAACAGACGGTTAAGATTGGAGCCTCTTTAAAATTCTTTATGTTGCGTTATGTTTTCCTTTTTTGGAAGTATGTTTTCCATAAAGGTGTGTTCTTTATTTGGGTCTGGAATACTTTTTTCTAAAATGTTTCCCCTAGTGAAATTTGCTTACTGAGACCATTTTGGGGGTAAATTTTTTTTTTAACATCTTTATTGGAGTATAATAGCTTTACAATGGTGTGTTAGTTTCTGCTTTATAACAAAGTGAATCAGTTATACATATACATATGTCCCCATGGGGGTAAATTTTTAACTTACATGTTTTTCTCTGTTTCTATTTTAAGCCATCTGTATTCTAGACTTGGTGTATGAGTGGCTTTAACTGATGTCTAGATACTGAAATTTTATTTTGCTGTTTACCTAAGCCAAACTTAATTAGTAATGAATAAAACATCTGTCAAATTGTATAATACATTCTAGAGCAAAATGGAATTTTTGCTGCTGCCCACCATTATCACTAATACTGGGCGTAGCAGGGTGTATGTATTTGTGTGTTGTTTTATATATGCACTTGGGGAAAGGAGATGAAAATGTAGATCTCATTTCCTCATTCAAAATTAATGTTACTCGGAATTCCCTGGTGGTCCAGTGGTAAGGACTCCTTCCTTCCACTGCAGGGTGCACAGGTTCGATCCTTGGTCGGGGAACTAAGATCCCGCATGCCGCACGGCATGGCCGGGGTGGGTGGGGTGGGGAGAAGAAAAAGATCAATGCTACTAATTGGATAGCTTTTTCCCCCCTTTTCTTTCTCTCTTTTTTCTCTCCTTGTGTGTGTGTGTGGGGGGGGCGGGCACGACTGGGAGGTGCTATGTGTAACCAGCAGTCTATTCCTAATTGTACACATGGATTTAAAAAATTTTTTGTTAATAGAAATGATGCTTTTTTAAAATAAATTGGCTGCTTTAGGTCTTCATTGCTGCACACAGGCTTTCTCTAGTTGCAGTGAGTCGGGGCTACTCTTTGTTGCGGTGCAGGGGCTTCTCCTTGCGGTGGCTTCTCTTGTTGAGGAGCACGGGCTCTAGGAACGCGGACTTTAGTCGTTGCGGCATGCGGGCTCAGTAGTTGTGGCTCGCGGGCTCTAGAGTGCAGGCTCAGTAGTTGTGGTGCATGGGCTTATTTGCTCCGCAGCATGTGGGATCTTCCAAGACCAGGGCTCGAACCCCGTGTCCTCTGCATTGGCAGGCGGATTCTTAACCACTGCGCCACCAGGGCAGCCCCAAATGATGTTTTATTGAATATCTTCGTATACAAATTTTTGCATAGTCACAGTTTATGTGTACCTATATAATAAATTTCCAGAATAGAAATGGCTAGGAATTCAAGGAAACGCACATCTTGAATTATAATAGACACTGCCAAATGTCTTCCCAAAAGATTTTACAAATTTAAACTCCCATCAGTGCATGAGAATTCCTGTTTCTCTACTTGTACGTCAACAACGGGTATTATCAAACTTTAAATCTACAGCAACGATTCTTTTTTTTTAATATAAATTTACTTATTTATTTATTTTTGGCTGCATTGGGTCTTTGTTGCTGCATGTGGGCTTTTTCTAGTTACAGCGAGCAGGGGCTACTCTTCCTTGCAGTGCGCGGGCTTCTCATTGTGGTGGTTTCTCTTGTTGCGGAGCACAGGCTCTAGGCGCGTGGGCTTCAGTAGTTGTGGCTGGCACGTGGGCTCAGTAGTTGTGGTGCACGGCCTTAGTTGCTCCGCGGCATGTGGGATCTTCCCAGACCAGGGATTGAACCCGTATCCCCTGCATGGGCAGGTGGACTCTTAACCACTGCACCACCAGGGAAGTCCTAACAATTCTTAAATGATTGTCGTAAGAACATAAGAGCTATGCCAGGAAGCTGGCCATAGAGTGTCTTATGTGTCAACTTCATTGAATGTTTTTTGATAGGTTTGTCACCACCAGGTTCTGTGGCAATTAGGGTCAGGCCAGCAACTTGATCAGGAGATTAGTGCTTCTCTGATTGTGGCCTTTTTTGTTTTGATATAATTTCAGTTTACAGAAGAATTGCAAGAATATTACAAAGAAGTTCAGCCAGATACGTCAGTCATTAACATTTTACCACATTTGCATTATCCTTCTGTGTATCTACACATGCACGCACACACACACACACGCATACACATATATACTTATTTTCCCTGAACCCTTTGAAGGTAATTAGGCATCATGCCTTTTTCTCCCTAAACACTACAGTGTTTCTAAAAAATAAGGACATTCTCTTATTGAACCCCTGTACAGCTGTCAAAACCAGAAATTAAAATTGATATCCTATTTTCTAATCTACTGTTTTATGCAGATTTTGTTACTTGTCTAAATAATGTCCTTTTATAGCAGAGTAAATTCTGGATAGTCTGTTGTATTCAGTGATCATTAGTCCCTTCTAATCTGGGCCAGTTTCTCAGTTTTTTGCTTGTTTTTCACAACCTTGATGCTCTGAAAAGTATAGTCTACTTACTTTGTTGACTATTCCACAATTTAGGTATGTTATGTTTCCTCATGTTTAGATTCAAGTTCTGTGTTTTTTTTTTGTCAGTGGTATCACAGAAGTGATATTGTGCTCTTATGCATCACGTTAGGAGGCATTTGATGTCAATTTGTCCTATTCAGTCTCTTGACATGAAATTGGAGTACTTTGCTCAGTGTCTCATTGCTCCCTCTTGTTGAGCCATAGGTTTTAAGACATATACTTTTCATATAAGATCTTTATATGTGATGTTAATGGATGCCAGTGTTCTCATAACTCAGTTGTGCTAACTGGGTGGTGAGGCTTATGGCTGTTGCAGATTTAATTGGGGGAAATCCCTCCTCAGGTATGGCTTTTAGAAAAGACATCTTTACCCTAACCTGGTAATAATAATATTGGAGATACCTAAAAAGCCAGATGCTGAGAATAGCTGGAAATGATGGTCCCAGTCACTCATTCTTTGTATCTTTCCACTCTTCCTGATTCTTTACACAAACTGCTGACAGACTGTTAAGTTTGTTGTTGTTGTGGTTTTAATTGAAAAAGAAAAGGTAGGATAAAGGGACTTTAAAAATTAAGGAAGCAGTGCTTTTCAAATGTTCTCTACCCAGTATACTAGTAAGAAGGGGAGCATGTTCTCCACCTGATGGGGTCAGCTGCAAGTGTGGCATGTCTTTGAAGTCTACCCCATAGGATACTTGTTCTAATAGAAACATGCTTAATAAATGTGATGGTTTCAGAGACTACATCATGCCTTGATTGTCTTTGTTACAGTATCCAGTCTCCTGCCTTGATTGTCTTTGTTACAGTATCCAAGACCACTAGTTACACCCTGACAGGTTTTGAGCATTATTGCCATTAAATATGGTTCTTAAAGTAAGAGTAGTTTCAAAGCTAGAAGTTGAAATGCGACAAAGGGTGACATGTCTTGCTCAAAGTTATGTGACTTAATACGTAGGCTGTTTTCTGCCATAGGTATAGAATGAATAAGCTTTTAGAAGTAAAAATAAGTTACATATTTACTTTAAATATATTTTTTAGATTAGTCAAATATTAATCTTTTAAATCATATTCAATAAGTACAATATTTAAGTTGTTTCTTACATTTTTGTTTTATAAACTATATAGATAATATCTTTGAACATATGCCATTGTCCGTTTGTCTTAGTAGCATGTAAGTTCCATAAGGACATGGATTTTGTGTTTCTTTTGTTCACTGATGTATACCAAGTACCTATATTTTGTACATACTAGGTGAATGAATGAATCTAGAGACAAAGACGGTATGTTATGTGTAGTCCCTTCTAACTAGCATCTTCTATTTTTGTGAGTAAATTACTAAACAGCTTCCTAGTACCACTTGCTTTGTTTTTCGTATTATATTTTAGCATAGACTATAGTGATAGTGTATATCACCTATTTGTTTCTTTCTCCTGGTGGAATGAGCAGGTATGGATTCTTGAGTATATGAATCAGGTCTCCTAATTTTCCCATCAAATGTTGTTTAATTTCAGTATCTTGAATCATGTTTCAAGAATTCTAGTACTTTTTTGAACTGTATACTGTTTACAGCAGATTTGGTGCAGAGTTTGGCTTAATTATGAGTTTGAATTGTTCATGCTTTCTTTTCTACATTTTTCCTGCAAATACCACACCAGTGTGTCTTGAGTTAATTTATTGTAATATCGTTTCTGCATGAAGCAAAAAATTTGTGAAATACAAAAAAATAGAGGAAATTACTTTTAGTTCTACACCCAAGGGCAGAATAGTTTCCCACACTACTTGAGCTTGCTTTTCCATCTAGCTCTATGTTTTTAAACTCGGAAGTTCTAATATCGTTACTAGACAGTAGTCTAGAAGTGTAATTACTAAGTTGTCTATATTCAAAAAAGTTTTTCTTATCCTTCCACACCCGCCTTTTGCTTTTTGACTTGGTTTTTCTTGTGTGAAGCATCTGTTAGCTAGAAAAGGTGTTTTTCCCACATTACTTGAGCTTGCTTTTCCATCCAGCTCTATGTTTTTAAACTTGGAAGTTCTAATATTGTTACTAGACAGTATTCTAGCAGTGTAATTACTAAGTTGTTCTATATTCAAAAAAGTTGTTTCTTATCCTTCCACACCCGCCTTTTGATTTTTTTTTTTTTTTTTGCGGTACGCAGGCCTCTCACTGTCGTGGCCTCTCCTGTTGCGGAGCACAGGCTCCGGACGCGCAGGCTCAGTAGCCTTGGCTCACGGGCCCAGCCGCTCCGTGGCATGTGGGATCTTCCCGGACCGGGGCACGAACCCGTGTCCCCTGCATCGGCAGGTGGACTCTCAACCACTGCGCCACCAGGGAAGCCCCCGCCTTTTGATTTTTGACTTGGTTTTTCTCACGTGGATCATCTGTTAGCTAGAAAAGGTGTTAAGATGGTGAAGTTTTGATATTATCATGTTTGTCCTCAATACATTTGTAGTCATATACTTCCTTAACAGATTGGTTAATATAGAAGGAAATGTATCTGTTGTGGGGAAAACAATATTACATCTCCACCATGAGCAAAAAAGAAGTGAAAGAAGTGTGTAAAGTGTATGCAGGTTTTTTACTTATTTGAAAATTCAAATGGATTGGAGGATATGTGGGAATCTTAATACTATTTATAGGTAGGAAGTGCTATGTTTAGTGATTGATGGCAAAATTAAAAAAATCCTCACACTGCCAGGTATATGAAAATAGATTTAGCTATAATAATATTTTCCCTAGCTCTTTCTATTTTGAATAAAAGATCATTGTTATCTTAGAAAGGGAAAGCTAGTGAAATTAAAGTAAAATGAGTTTGCTAGCCTAAAATTATACTTACAACATAGATACTTTGGGCAGTGTAAGTTTTCTTGAGCCATAGTATTATATGAGCATTACTAATGATGGCACATAGATTTTTTTTTTTTCTCCCAATTTATGTTTGGCTGCATTGCGTCTTTGTTGCTGCGCATGACCTTTCTCTAGTTGTGGTGAGCGGGGACTACTCTTCGTTGTGGTGTGCGGGCTTCTCGTTGCGGTGGCTTCTCTTGTTGCGGAGCACAGGCTCTAGGCACGTGGACTTCAGTAGTTGTGGCACGTGGGCTCAGTAGTTGTGGCTCGCGGGCTCTAGAGCACAGGCTCAGTAGTTGTGGCACACGGGCTTAGTTGCTCCGTGGCATATGGGATCTTCCTGGACCAGGGCTGGAACCCATGTCCCCTGTGTTGGCAGGCGGATTCTTAACCACTGCACCACCAGGGAAATCCAGCACCTAGATTTTTGTGTTTTGTTCACCAATCCCAATATGAGGGAGAAGCATACATATAGAAGAAAAGGGTGTAATCACCTTTATATAAGCTAACCTTTGCTTGTTACTTAAAAAAAGTCCAGAATTACAACTTTTTTCTTTTAAATATATAACAGCGTTGATGATCACATTTAATCAAAACTATGCTTTATATAGTGTGCAAAAAATTTGAGAAACCTACTCATGCAAATGAGATATTGACAACCTATAATATCAAAAAGAGAAATTGGATAACAGTGATTCTTTGTTACAATGAGGAATTAAGTCAGTACTTCATAAAATCAAAGGTGTTCCTAGGGTACTTAAGGTTTTAGATTTTTTTGTTTTTGCATTGTTAAATATAGTGGGCACCTATTATGAAAGTGTTTTACGGAAGAGTGGCCTAAACTTGTTTGATCCAATTTATTTCTGGTTTTCAGTTGTCAACACGTCAATAGGTATCTTGTTTTAAAAATAGATTACAAGGGATTTCCCTGGTGGCTCAGTGGTTAAGAATCCACCTGCCAATGCAGGGCGCACGGGTTCGAGCCCTGGCCCCAGAAAATCCCATGTACCATGGAGCAACTAAGCCGGTGCACCACAACTACTGAGCCTGTGCTTTAGAGCCCACGAGTCACAACTACTGAAGCCCGTGCACCTAGAGCCCGAGCTCCGCAACAAGAGAAGCCACTGCAATGAGAGGCCTGCACACCACAATGAAGGGTAGCCCCCGCTCGCCGCAACTAGAGAAAGCCCGCACGCAGCAACGAAGACCCAAAGCAGCCAAAGATAAATAAATAAATAAAATTTCAAAAAATAGATTACAAGTAAAGATAATAAATTTGTACTGGCCTGTCTCACCATTCCCTACTGCAAAAGGGAGGGATAGAACTTAATCTTTAAATCATAATCAGTCTCTGAGTAATTGTTAGCTGACTTGTCATTTCTGCTGAAAACTGGTTATTTTGATTGCATAATGTAAATATACATTATGAATTTTCTTAAGTCACTCATGTTTAAAGATGGGCCTTCTTTCTGTAGTAGATAATTCCTGAAGTTTTGTATATTGTATCAATACATCAGATTAGTAGAGGAAAATGGATCTTGATAAGTATA
The DNA here is from genome assembly GCF_937001465.1 of Orcinus orca. NCBI lineage: Eukaryota > Metazoa > Chordata > Mammalia > Artiodactyla > Delphinidae > Orcinus > Orcinus orca. The sequence continues at coordinate 102,215,864 of NC_064562.1, read as the reverse complement.
GAGTGCATATAGTATCTTGGTATAATGACAGTTTTAAATACGTAGACCTATGAATTTTATTGAATAATTAGAATTTAGTTCAATTGTGAGCTTCAGAATTGTGCATTGTGAACCTACTAAACACTTTTATGAATTTTCTCGGAAACCTCATTTTCTTATCCTTCCCTCATTCTAATAGATACAGTAACCATTAGGTTTTCTTTCTTTAATTTTTTATTGGCGTATAGTTGATTTACAGTGTTGTGTTAGTTTCAGGTGTACAGCAGAGTGAATCGGTTATACATATACATATATCTGCTCTTTTTTGGTTCTGTTTTTAAAATTCTTTTCCCATGTAGGCCATTACAGAGTATTGAGTAGAGTTCCTTGTGCTATACAGCAGGTTCTTATTAGTTATCTATTTTATATATATATAGTAGTGTATATATGTCAATCCCAATCTCCCAGTTTATCCCTCCCCCCTTATCCCCTGGTAACCATAAGTTTGTTTTCTACATCTGTGACTCTATTTCTGTTTTGTAAATAAGTTCATTTGTACCCTTTTATTTTAGATTCCATATATAAGCAATATCATATGATATTTGCAGTAACCATTAGTTTTTTTTGTTTGTTTGTTTTTTGCGGTATGCGGGCCTCTCACTGTTGTGGCCTCTCCCGTTGCGGAGCACAGGCTCCGGAAGTGCAGGCTCAGTGGCCATGGCTCATGGGCCCAGCTGCTCCGCGGCACGTGGGATCTTCCTGGACCCGGGCACGAACCCGTGTCCCCTGCATCGGCAGGCGGACTCTCAACCACTGTGCCACCAGGGAAGCCCCAACCATTAGTTTTTAATGGGATAGATATGAATGTGATGGCATATGCATTGAAGAGAGGATTGAGACTGCACACAATTGGAGATGCTTTATTATATACTGAAGAACCAGTTGAATCTTATTAACATTTATAAGCTTTCTAGCCTTAGGATAGCACCTAGACAGAACACTGCATCATTTTGAAATGCTGTTTAGGCTTAGCAGGCAAATTGCTGAGTTCTCTTGCTCATGTTTTTTATTGGGGCAGGAGTGATATTGCACAAGCATGCTATATGATTGTTGACTTCATCTAATGGGTAGCTCCAAAAAAGAATGTAGACACATATTTTAATCAGCATTCAGTTGTTAATCTAATTTTGTAAGCATTTCACAGCACCAAGAAACAAAATTTGCATTTGTATTTTGAGTGCAGTGGATCTCTTACTAGCCATGTAATAAACTTATGTTAAATTCTGTGTTAGATCCCAAAGGATGCTTAATGGTTGGAGTTATTAGCTAGTTTGAAGGGTTAGTGGCATCGTGATTCTCACTGAAAAGTTTTATTTCATTTGTTAACTGTGTCTCTCTAAAATTTTCACCATTTTAAGCCCTTAGTTAGATTCTGGCCACACCTCACTTTGCTTCTTTTATAAAGTATAACTGCTCTTAAATACATATGTGAAGAAGTAATTTAAAGATTGTCTTAAACTTCCTGGTTTTTGTAAAAATATTCTAGTGAGGCAGTTTTATTTTAATCATATGCTGCAGTGGTACATTTAGTCAATCTCAAAGGTTCAAAAGAAAATCTTTCCTGTGGAAAAAGATTCAGGAGTAGAGCCTTTAACTTCATAATTGGAGTTCACATCATAGATTAGCCAATAGTTCAGTGTTTTAAAACTACGGTCTTCAGCAGCCTTGCTTATATTACTACTAAATCATTGTATTTAAAATTGAACATCCTGTAGGATAAAATCAATGAGAATTACTTGTTATTAATTCTTCTGACAGAAACTTGGATTATTTGCTCATTTTTAGTGCTATTTCAATTAAAGTCACTTTTCAATATTTTAGAGTTAACTAAAATACCAAAATATTCAAAGTCACAGATGCCCATTGTTTATAAATGGAGTTCATAAACAATGTCATATAGCATTAAATTACTCAACAAAAGGAAGTACATGGGATTCTAAGACTTCAGTCATCAAAGTTAATAATTATGTAAAATACGACAAATATAGTAGAGAAATCTTAAGTCAAATTAGGCTTCACAAACCTATAACTGTGATTATGAACAAGTCACTTAAACTATAACTGCAATCTTGCTTTAAAAAGAAAACAAAATTATATTGATCATTTTTCTTCAAGTGCTGTGTGCCTCCACCATGTCTTTCAGAAGATCTTATTTCAGAGGAAATAGGAGGTCATCACATAGGGATTTGTTTCTTCCTCTTATACTTATCTTTATTAATATCACACTTAATATCTTTAGTTATTTTGGCATAACCATTTATAACTAAAAAACAGTAATAATTACTAACATTTATTCGTCATTTACTGTATTCCAGGCATTGTTCTATGTATCTTCTATATGTTAATTAGCACATTTAATCCCTTCAGCAACTCCTTGAGGTCAGTACAACCACTGTGTCCTTTTTACAGATGAGGAAGGAAACTGAGGTGTAGAGAGTCAAATAATTTCAGGGCTGCACAGGAAGTAAATATTGGGTTGGCCAAAAGGTTCGTTCAGTTTTGTCCGTAAGATGGCTTTAGTAGCGCTTAGTTGTCTAAAACTTCATTCGAGACAGTTTTGTTAGATTGTGTGTGACAGCTGTCATATCAGCATGCATTTAAAAAAAGACTTATCAAAATTGGTGAGTTTTGGGGCTTCCCTGGTGGCGCAGTTGTTGAGAGTCCGCCTGCCGATGCAGGGGACACGGGGTCGTGCCCCGATCCGGGAAGATCCCACATGCCACGGAGCGGCTGGGCCCGTGAGCCATGGCCACTGAGCCTGCGCGTCCGGAGCCTGTGCTCCGCAACGGGAGAGGCCACGACAGTGAGAAGCTCACGTACCGCAAAAAAAAAAAAAAAAAAAAAAAATGAATTTTTGTTTAGCCATTTTAATATTGAAGATGGAAGAAAAACAACATTTTCAGCATATTATGCTTTATTATTTCAAGAAAGGCAAAAATGCAACTGAAATGCAAAAAAAGATTTGGGCAGTGTATGGAGAAGGTGCTGTGATTGATCGAACACGTCAAAAGTGGTTTGCATAGTTTTGTGCTGGAGATTTCTCGCTCGACGTTGCTCCACGGTTGGGTAGACCAGTTGAAGTTGATAGCAATCAAATCGAGACACTAACTGAGTACAATCAATGTTCTACCACGTGGGAGACAGCAGACATACTCAAAATATCTGAATCAAGCCCTGAAAATAGTTTGTACCAACTTGGTTATGTTAATCGCTTTCATGTTTGGGTTCCACATAGCGCGATAAAAACCTTCTTGACTGTATTTCCGCATGCGATTCTCTACTGAAATGTAATGAAAACGTTCCACTTTTAAAACAAATTATGACAAGCGATGAAAAGTGGATACTGTACAACAATGTGGAACGGAAGAGATCGTGGGGCAAGCGAAATGAACCACCACCAACCACACCAAAGGCCAGTCTTTATCCAAAGAAGGGGATGTCGTGTAATGGTGGAGTTGGAAGAGAGTCCTCTGTTATGAGCTCCTTCCGGAAAACCAAACGATTAATTCCAACAAGTACTGCTCCCAATTAGACCAACTGATAGCAACACTCGACAAAAAGCGTCCAGAATTAGTCAACAGAAAATGCATAATCTTCCACCAGGATAACACAAGGCTGCACGTTTCTCTGATGACCAGGCAAAAACTGTTACAGCTTGGCTGGGAAGTTCTGATTCATTCGTGTATTCACCAGACATTGCACCTTTGGTTTTCCATTTATTTTGGTCTTTACAAAATTCTCTTAACCGAAAAAATTTCAATTCCTTGGAAGACTGTAAAAGGACCTGGAACAGTTCTTTGCTCAAAAAGATAAAAAGTTTTGGGAAAATGGAATTATGAAGTTGCCTGAAAAATGGCAGAAGGTAGTAGAACAAAACAGTGAATATGTTCAATAAAGTTCTTGGTGAAAATGAAAAATGTGTCTTTTATTTTTACTTAAGAAACAAAGGTACTTTTTGGCCAACCCAATACCAAATCATAGATTTGAATTCAGCTAATCTCACTCTGAGTCTTTCTCTTAACCTGCATGGTGTATGTATTTCTAATTCCAACCTAAATTGTGCTTATCCTTGCTCATGCTTTTCTCTTTGCCCTCTCCCAAACAACTGAAATGCTTCTATGCTAGTACATGTAGCATATTTATTTTTGAAGGGCCATATGCTGTAAACTAATTAAGTAGTCAACATCTAGGTTTAAATCTTAACTCTGTCTGTCACTTAATTTACTCTGTGATATTGGGCAACTTGCTTTCTACATCTTTAAAATGGGCCAATATGTATCTTCCAGAATTATTTTATAATGATTAAAAAGGGGAAAAAATGTATAACATAGTGCCTGGCACATGGTAAACACTTGTGAGCTCTACACCACCTCTTGGGCTGTGAGGATTTTTTTGAGTGCTCCAGATTATGTGAGACTGGGGCAGGGGGGTCTTTGGTTAGATGTCTTTTAGCAAGGTGTCTCTGGAAGGTACCTGTCATCCTCATCTAATCAGCATGGTACATGCTTAGAGTGGATGTGTCAGGCCTAGTTAGAGTTTGTTGTTTTGTTTAGGAATGGTTTTAAAGAATGTATTTTGTTATAACTGGGTATAGGTGTTTACTAGAGGATTTCTTTTTACACTGGACTTTAGTAGGGTTGAAGTATAAGTCATAAAGGAGATTTCATGGTGCCTAAAAAGCTTACTGTGGAGCATGTCATACAGCCTATTTAATTTTTTTTTCTTATTTTTTCTCTAGAAAATTTGGTGAGCGGCCTCCACCTAAACGACTTACTAGGTAAGCATTATGTTAGTCTTTCACCCAAACATTTCATAAAAGTGTTAGATCCTGTCATTTTGGAAGCTATATTAGGTGTTCTTTGCAAGAAGTTATTCACATAATGGTATCTAGATCATGAGCGTATTTCCACCCTCCCTTCCCCACATCTCCCCTTTTTCTCCCTTCAAAAAACAGGGTAAGAGGATACAGTTCAAAGGGAAAAATGAAACCTTTCAAGAATTAATATTGAGTATTATATAGTTAATATAACAAGGGCTACAATGTAAAGATAGTTTCCTATATCTAGCTTCATTAGCCAGTCACAATTTGTTGATCACAACTGGAACTTGAAAGATACTTAAATGCTTTTAGAAGAGAATTTTAAAACAAAGATATTATCCATTTTTAATGAGACTATAAATATTATATTCTAATTATGTAATTTTTTACGGTATGCATTTTAATTACACATGTTAAATTTAAAAGTGTTAGTCTTGAAAATGATTTTAAAAATTTCTAACCATCAGTGATTGTAAAATAAAAATAAGACATTCAGTTCCACAGTTACAGTCCTAGAGTTAATGCTACCCTGTGTTGTTAGTATCTTTCAAGAAAATCGTATGTGTGTATAAACATATACCTGTCTTTTTTTCTTTTTAAAGTCTGGCATCATACTCTACCATTGTTCTGTTAACTGTAGATCTTCTACCTTGTTCTCCTTAGTGTATCCATAGATTTTCCTTGTCTTCCCACTGCTCCTTATTTAATTCACACCGATAGCCATTTGGGTTATTTCCACATTATTACTATTATTAAAAAAGCTGTTTCACTCAAAGAATGACAGGGGCATGCCAGAAGTACACACAAAGGGAGCCAGTTTGAAGAGGCTTCTTTTAGCCAAATCATGGACACTTTGGTCATAAAATAAATAATGATAGTAATAGATTAAAACCCATAAAATAGAAGGACAGTTTAGAAGTCTACACTGAGTTAAATAAATAATTCGATAAATGGGGGAGAGGAGATAGCTTTTCTTTACAGAAGAATTCCACCTAATAAGTGTAGAAGGAATCATGGACCTAGGAAAGCACATTTTGGCAACCGTTACAGTGATAATCGTTTCAGGCCAACATCATCAGTGAATTCTTAAACTACTGGTTTAAAGTCTGATGAGAAACAAAGTGTTTTTATAGTGTCTAAGCATATCTTCACAAAGTATGGTTAATTATAAAGTGAAAAGCAGTAACATGACAGTGAAGAAACCTGGCAGATGCCACCTTAATTAAGCGTTCTAAATTAACATCACTAATAATGGACAACTAAGTATCATATGCATCCTGAGGACATACTATCACTTTTGTAGTGGTTCTTGCCAAAAATGCATAAGCTAAATCTAAGCATAAGGAAGCATCAGACAGACACAGATGGAAGGACATTTCTATAAAATAAACAGCATCTACTCTTCAAAATTTTCAAAATCACGAAAAACTAAGACTGAGGAGTACCAGAGTAAAGGAGACCAAAAAGACATGACAACTAAGTTAAACATGACAAATTCAACTGAACCTGGAGCAGGAACAAATTTTTCTTGTGCTCTAAAGCTGGAGTTGGCAAATGTTTTCTGTAATAGGCCAGATAATAAAAGTGTTAGGCTTTTTGGGGCACACTGAGTTTGTTTTGACTTTTCAGCTCTGTTCTTGCATCCCCAAATCAGCCGTAGACAATATGTAAATGAATGGTGTGTCTGTGTTCCAGCTCAAATTAATTAAAAAAACAAACAAACTGAAGGCTATTCTGATTTGGCCTGAGGACAGCTGTTTCTCAATACTGCTCCATACTCCCACCCCCAATAAAGGACATTAGAGGGACAGTTGGAGACATCTGAATAAAATCTATTACCAGTGATAATTGCATTGTGATTGTATAAGAGACTGTCTTTTTAGGAAATAAACACAAGTATCTTGGGAAAAAGGGACTTTATGTCTATAATGTGCTGTTAAATGGTTTTAAAAACATAATATATAGGGCTTCCCTGGTGGCACAGTGGTTGAGAGTCTGCCTGCTGATGCAGGGGACACGGGTTCGTGCCCCGGTCCGGGAAGATCCCACATGCCGCGGAGCAGCTGGGCCCGTGAGCCATGGCCGCTGAGCCTGCGCGTCCGGAGCCTGTGCTCCGCAACGGGAGAGGCCACAACAGTGAGAGGCCCTCGTACCGCAAAAAAACCCCACAAAAACCCATAATATACAAATATGGTAAAATATTAACATTCGAGAGTCTGGGGGAAATGGGGACTAGGAATTGTTTATGCTTTCGTAACTTTTCTGTATGCCTGAAATTCAAAATAAAAAAAAAAAATTTAAGGTGTATTTCAGATCAAGTGGGCTGGGAAAATATAACTTATCTCACAGGTCCATGTTAATGTATTTTCAATTATTTTTATATATCTTGAAATTCTAACTGGAATTGCTTAATTCACATATATAGGCATTTTGAAATTTAAAATTTAATAGATAAATATTTTAATTTCATTACCAGCAGCAATAGGTTCAAGTGACTCCTAACGATAAAATATTTATTCATTCATTCATTCATTTAGGCTGTGTCGGGTCTTTTTTTTTTTTTTTTTTTTTTGTGGTACGCGGGCCTCTCACTGTCGTGGCCTCTCCCGTTGCGGAGCACAGACTCCGGACGCGCAGGCTCAGCGGCCATGGCTCACGGACCCAGCCGCTCCGTGGCATGTGGGATCTTCCCGGACCGGGGCACGACCCCGTGTCCCCTGCATCGGAAGGCGGACTCTCAACCACTGCGCCACCAGGGAAGCCCTGTGTCGGGTCTTAGTTGTGGCACGCAGGATCTTCGTTGAGGCATGCGGGATCTTTTGTTGTGGCACACGGGCTTCTCTCTAGTTGTGGCGTGCAGGTCTTCTCTTTTCTAGTTGTGGCACACAGGCTCCAGGGCGCATGGGCTCTGTAGTTGTGGTGCACGTGTTCTAGAGCATGTGGGCTCTGTAGTTTGTGGCACGCAGGCTCTCTGGTTGAGGCGCGTGAGCTCAGTAGTTGTGGCACGTGGGCTTAGTTGCCCCACGGCATGTGGATTGAACCCATGTCCCCTGCATTGGAAGGTGGATTCTTTTTTTTTTTTTTTTTGGCTTTACAATGGTGTGTTAATTTCTGCTTTATAACAGAGTGAATCAGTTATACATATACATATGTTCCCATTTCTCTTCCCTCTTGCGTCTCCCTCCCTCCCACCCTCCCTATCCCACCCCTCTAGGTGATCACAAAGCACCGAGCTGATCTCCCTGTGCTATGCTGATCTCCATGTGCTATGCGGCTGCTTCCCACTAGCTATCTGTTTTATGTTTGGTAGTGTATATATGTCCATGCCACTCTCTCACTTAGTCCCAGCTTACCCTTCCCCCTCCCCATATCCTCAAGTCCATTCTGTAGTAGGTCTGTGTCTTTATTCCCGTCTTGCCCCTAGGTTCTTCATGAACTTTGTTTTTTTTTTTCTTAGATTCCATATATATGTGTTAGCATACGGTATTTGTTTTTCTCTTTCTGACTTACTTCACTCTGTATGACAGACTCTATGGAAGGTGGATTCTTTACCATTGGATCACCAGGGAAGTCCCTGATAAAATATATTTTGATGAATAGTTACCTGCATATGTAAAATTTCCTTTCCTTTCCTTAAATATAAACAATAATATAGTTAGGTCCCATCTACTTTATCATGATTTTCCATTTACCCTTTAAGCAGTTTTCCCTGTTTGGAAAATTTTAGTAGCTTTTAGGACTTCTGCTTCTAGCCAAGATGGAGTAACAGGGACTAGAATTACTCTTCGGCCTAAAACAACTAAAAACCTGGACAAAATATATGAAACGGTGGTTTTCAAGATATTGAATGGCAGGCAAGAAAGGACAGTGATCCTTGAGAGACAGGAGACAAATGAGGTGAGCCCTACAATTGCCTCAGCTTAGTGCCTGGAGAAAGTTTCCAGTACATGATGTAGGGAAGGGGAATCCAGGTGGAGCCTAGTAAGCACCATGAGTTGTGGAGGTAGAGCTGGGACTATAAGGAGGCTAAGGTGGCCAGAACTCTTAGGGCAGAGAACTGGAGAGGAAAGAGCTATGCAGAGTTCCAGAGATCTACAGAGGGTCCTCTCTAGTCTTAAGCTGAGTATTGATTACCACCTGTGTGAGGAGACTACCGAAGGTTGGGAGGAAAAACAACCTAAACAATTAGAGGAAAGAATTCCTAGAGCTCCCTCAATACTATGAATTGTGCCTGTTCCCAATAGCCAAAGTGGAAAAAAATCTCATAATTCACAGCGCATCAACAAGAGTACTCAGAAGGGTTTTGTTTCAGTAGTGGTACAAAATTAGGCCTAGACTAAATGCTGCTCTGGTTTCACCTAACAAAACTTAAAAGCAAGGTTGAAAGGATAAAACTTTTTCTAAGTAACTGTGTCCTAAAACAAAGCTCAAGAATATTTAAAGGAATAAAAAATATGCAGCACTCAAAAAGGTGATGAAATTCATTGTGTCTTAACATCTAATCAAAATAACCAATTGTAAAAAGAAGTAGGGAAAATATAATTCATAATAAGAAAAATCAGTCAAAACCATCCCAGAAATGATACGGATGATAAAATTAGACAAAGACATTAAAACAGTTATTACATTTGTTTTCTTTATGTTTAAGAAGCTAAGATCACCTAGAGACTGTCATGTAGAGTGAAGTAAGTCAGAGAGAGAAAAACAAATACAGTATGCTAACACATATATATGGAATCGAAAAAAAAAAGTGGTTCTGAAGAACCTAGGGGCAGGACAGGAATAAAGACACAGACATAGAGAATGGACTTGAGGACATGGGGAGGGGGAAGGGTAAGCTGGGACGAAGTGAGAGAGTGACATTGACATATATACACTACCAAATGTAAAATAAATAGTGGGAAGCAGATGCATAGCACAGGGAGATCAGCTCGGTGCTTTGTGTCCACCTAGAGGGGTGGGGTAGGGAGGGTGCGAGGGAGACGCAAGAGGGAGGGGATATGGGGATATATGTATATGTATAGCTGATTCACTTTGTTATAAAGCAGAAACTAACACACCATTGTAAAACAATTATATTCCAATAAAGATGTTTAAAAAAAAAAGAAGCTAAGACCAGGAGTGTATAAAATTTTTGTTAAAGGGTAAAATGGTAGGTATTTTTGTGACCCAAACAGCCTCTGTTGTAACTACTTAACTCTGTTGTAGCACAAAAGCAGCCTCAGACAATGTGTAAACCAATGGACATTTCTGTATACTGGAGTATAACTTTATTTCTAAAATAGGCGGTGGATTGTGTTCGACATGCAGGCTGTAATTGTAGATCCCTGAGCTAGAGGAGAGGTTGAACAACTTAAATAGAGGACCTGGAAGATAAAAAAGGGAAGATCAAAAGCAAATTCTAGAGATGAAAACTAAAGTATTTAAATGAAAAAATACACTTGGTGGGATTAATCACAGATATACACTGTTGAAGAAGAGATTAGCAAACTTGAAGGCATACCAATAGAAACTATCCAAAATGAAGCACACAGAGAAAATATCTGGAAAAAAAAAGATCATTAATGGGCTGTGGTTTATTTTCAAATACACCAATATACATGTAATTGGAGTCATTTAAGGGGAAGGTATGACTAAAAGAATATATGAAGACATAATGGCTGAAAATTTTCTAAATTTGGTGAAAACTATAAAACCACAGTTCCAAGAAACTCAGTGAGTCCCAAGTGCAAAAACTATCATTTTTTTTAAACCACATCATCATCAAATTGCTTGAAGTCAGTGATAAAGAGAAAATGTTAAACGCAACAGAGAAAAAAAGATAAATTATATACAGAGGAAAAAAAGATATAGATAAGGATGACAGAGGTTTCTCATCTGAAACCTTGTTAGGGAGAAGACAGTGGAACAAGAGCTTGAAAGTACTCAAGGGGGAAAAATATGGCAACCTAGAATTCTATACCTAACAAAGGCAAAATAAAGACATTTTTAGACATAAGAAACTGAAAAGGAATTAATCATAAACAGGCCTGAGCTACAAAAAATGTTAAAGAAATCCTTCATACAGAAGGATAATCATATCAAATAGAAATCTGTTTCTGTATAAATTACTAGCATCAAGAATGAGAAAGGTAATATCACTATAGATTCTACAGATATTTAAAGGATAACAAGCAAATATTAGAAATAACTTTCTGCCGATAAATTCAACAACTTTTGAAGAGATACACAAATTCCTTGAAACAGGCAAGCTACCAAAGCTTACTCAGGAAGAAACAGATAGATAACCTGAATAACCCTATATCTAAAGAAATTGAACTTATAATTCTAAACCTTCCACATAGAAAGTTCCAGGCTTAGATGATTTTGCTATTGAATTCTACCAGACATTTAAGAAATACATCATGCCAGTTCTATACATACTCTTCCAGAAAACTGGAAAGCAGGACATTTCCCAGTTCATTCGGTTAGGACAGTGATGCCCTGTTACTAAAAGCAGACAAAGACATTAAAATAAAATAAAATTGTGGACTTACATTCCTTATGAGCACAGATATAAAATGTTTTAACAGTTTTTCAAAATGAATCCAACAGTATTTTTTTTTGATCTGTTTATTTCTTTTTTAAATTTTATTTTTATTTTTGGCTGCATTGGGTCTTCATTGCTGTGCACAGGATTTCCCTAATTTCGGCGAGCGGGGGCTACTCTTCGTTGTGGTGCATGGACTTCTCATTGCGGTGGCTTCTCTTGTTGTGGAGCAGGGTCTCTAGGCGTGTGGGCTTCAGTAGTTGTGGCTCACGGTCTCTAGAGCACAGGTTCAGTAGTTGTGGCGCATGGGCTTAATTGCTCCATGGCATGTGGGATCTTCCTGGACCAGGGCTCGAACCCGTGTCCCCTGCATTGGCAGGTGGATTCTTAACCACTGCACCACCAGGGAAGTTAAAAGGATGCACCACCAGGGATATTAAAAGGATGATACATCGTGATCTAATGAGATTTATCTCAGAAATGGAAATCAATCAATGTCATTTTAATACATTAACAAAAAAGGAAAATCATTTGGTCATCTCAGGGATTTAGAAAAAGCTTTTGACATTTCATTCTTCATCATAACTTTCATCAATCTAGGAATAGAAGGGAATTTCCTCATTATTATAAAGGTTACCTATAAACAAACTACATTTAACACCATACTTGTGAAAGACTGAATGTTTTCCCTCAAGATCAGGAACAATGCAGGGGTGTCCACTTTTAACCACTTCCATTTAACATTGTACTTGAGGTTCTAATTAGTACGGGTAAGGCCAGAAAAAGAAAGGCATCTAAATTGGAAAGAAGTAAAACTGACTTTATTTGTAGACATCAGTATTATCTCTATGGAATCTTCCAAAAAAAAAAAAGTTATTAGAACTAATAGGTGAGTTTAACAAGGTGGTAGGCTACACAGTCAACGTATAAAGCATACAAAAATGAATTGCGTTTTTTATACTAGTAATGAACAGTGGGAAATTGAAATTTAAAAAACAGTAGCATCAAAAAATATGTGATTCTTAGGGGAAAATATCTGACACATGATGTGCAAAAACTATGTACTGAAAACTACAAAACATTGCTGAAAAGTCCTAAATAAATGTTCTTTGAGCAGAAGACTCAATAGTGTCAGTTCTTCCCAAATTCATCTATGGATTCAACATAATCCCAATCAAAATCCCAATGGGCTTTTTTATAGCAGTTGACAAGCTGATTTTGAAATTTATGATGCAAATGCAAATGTCTTAGACTAGCCAGAACAACCTTGAAAAAGGGCAGTAAGAACTTAACACTACCTGATTTCAAAGCTTGTTAGATAGCTACAGTAATCAAGGATGGTATTGGTTTAAAGATAGCAAGTAGATCATTGCGACAGAATAGTGGCCAGAAATTGTTCTTGAGATAAGTTTTTCAGTCAAGGTACAAAGGCAGTTTAGTCAGCTAAAGGGTTTTTAACAAAGGATTCTGGAACAGTTGGATAACCATATGCACCCACCACTTACATAACATAAAATAACTATGATTCATACCTGGAACCATATACAAAAATTAGATCAAAATAGACCTAAATGTAAAATGTCAAATTATACAGCTTTTAGATGAAAACAGGCAAGACACACAAATTTTCTAGAGGCACCCTGTGGAGGGACTTCAGTCACATCAATGTAGAACTCAGTCTCCTTGGAAAGAAAAAGAAGACACTCTGGCTTCACAAATGGTGGGGAAATAGAAGGGAACTGGCGACTGTTTGCACTGTCTGTAGTTGTATACAAAACATGATCAAGGGTGTTACACTGGACTTATGTTATGAGGTCTGTATATGCTCAGTTCCCCATCAATGTTGATATTCAGGAGAATGGTTCTCTTGTTGAAATCCAAAATTTTGGGGGTGAAAAATACATCCTCAGGGTTTGGATGAGGCCAGGCGTTGCTTGTTCAGTATCAGGTCCAGAAAGATGAGTTGATTCTTGAAGGAAACGACATTGAACTTGTGTCAAATTTAGCTGCTTTGATTCAGCAAGCCCCAACAGTTAAAAACAAGGATATCAGAAAATTTTTGGATGGTATCTATGTTTCTGAAAAAAGAAACAGTTCAGCAGGCTGATGAATAATATTTGAGTGGTCTGGCTACAGAAACAGCAAGATGCCAGATGATTCTTCGGACTCATTTGTGGTATTTTAAAGATGCAATAAAAGCTCTTTTGATTTGGGGGAAAAAAGTCACAAATTTTTTTGTTTTCTGTTGCATGTAAAAGTTATGTTTACGCTATAATGTAATAGCATTATGTCTAATGCAATAGCATTATGTCTGGGGGAAAAAAGTACTTACCTTAATTAAAAAATAATGCTGTTGGGAAAATGGTGCTGAAAGACTTGCTTGATGCAGGGTTGCCACAGACCTCCAATTTGTTAAAAAAAAAAGAGACAATATCTGTGAAGTGCAATAAAATGGTACTTAAGAAGTTAAAACTCCCCTACCATATGGCCTAGCCATTTCATTCTTACATATTCAGTTACGAAGAATGGAAACGTATTAATACAAAGACCTGAATACAAATGTTTGTGGAAGTGTTAGTTATAATAGCCATATAGGTATAACTCAAATACCCACCAACACGTGAATGGACCAACAAATCGTGGTATATTCTCCAATGGCTTTCTATTTAGCAATGAAAAGGAATGAACTATTGATACATGCAACAACATAGAGGAATCTTAGGATAATTATGTCCAATTTTCTAAAGAAGTCAGGAGAAAGTACAATTTTATATAAAATTGTAGAAAATGCAAACTAATCTATAATAACAGTAGATCAGTGGTTTCTTGGGGTTGGGGAGAGACAGAAACTGGGAATGATGACTGTCTTTCTGGATTGTGCTGATGGTGTATACATATGCCAAAACCTAGCAAATTGTACACTTGAAAATAAATGCATTTTTCTGTATTTCAATTAAACCTCAGTAAAGCTGTAAAAAATGTTAGTAGCATTTTACCCTTTAAAAATACCTTAAAAGAAATTAGTGTGTCTTCTAGGGGAGAATTTAGGTAAGCTTTATTTCTGTTTAAATCTCTTAAAGAGGGCAAACTTAGATTTTTTACTCTTTATTATCAAAGCTAGTATAAAGCAATTTAGTAAAACAGTTTGAATAAAACAGAAAATTGGAATGTAAAATCAATTCCCAATTCTGTGATAAAAATTTAACCTTAATTTCAAAAGTCAGGACATTTTCCCTTCTGACAGTATGGCAAGTTTAGGTCCCATCGGCTCTTTTTCACCATATTTTCTCATTTCTCCTTTAAAGAGTTTTCCGTTTTAGGAAAATTTTAGGGTCTTGTATTTGATCAAAAATAATTTAGGGCTTCCCTGGTGGCGCAGTGGTTAAGAATCCGCCTGCCAGGGCAGGGGACACGGGTTCGAGCCCTGGTCCGAGAAGATCCCACATGTTGCGAAACGGCTAAGCCCGTGCGCCACAACTGCTGAGCCTGTGCCCCAGAGCCTGCGAGCCACAACTCCTGAAGCCTGGGCGCCTAGAGCCCGTGCTCTGCGACGGGAGAGGCCACCACGATGAGAGGCCCGCACACCACAGTGGAGAGTGGCCCCCACTGTCCACAACTAGACAAAGCCCGTGCACAGCAACAAAGACCCAACACAGCCATAAATGAATGAATGAATGAATAAATAAGGAATTTTATATCGCTTTTCGTTGGGGTGTATGGAGGTTGGACACTTCAATTCAGAGAGGGTTTCTTTCCCTTAAAAAAAAATCTCTTAAACCTACCCTATTCTATCCTAACCCCCATCTTCCAACTTAAACAACAGTGAAAAAGTGTGTTGTTATTTAGAGGATGATCTTTTAGATAGTGTTCTAAAAGCACAGTTTTTCTGACACAGTTAAACAAAATTTTTTAAAATAAATTTATTTATGTTTGGCTGTTTGGGGTCTTTGTTGCTGTGTGTGGGCTTTCTGTAGTTGCGGCGAGCGGGGGTTACTCTTTGTTGCGGTGCGTGGGCTTCTCATTGCGGTGGCTTCTCTTTGTTGTGCAGCATGGGCTCTAGGTGCATGGGCTTCAGGAGTTGTGGCTCGCAGGCTCAGTACCTGTGGCACACGGGCTTAATTGCCCTGCAGCATGTGGGATCTTCCTGGACCAGGGATCAAACCTGTGTCCCATGCATTGGCAGGCGGATTCTTCACCACTGCACCACCAGGGAAATTCCAGTTTTGCAACTTTTCTTTTAAAATCATTTTATTTTTTATTGCTTATGAAGGGGTCAGCAAATGTTTTCTGTAAAGAGCCAAGTAGTACATATTTTAGGCTTTGAGGTCTGCATACTATCTCTGTTGCATAGACTTCTGTTCTTTTTTACAACCCTTTAAAAATGTAAAAGGCATTCTTAGCTCCTAGAGAGTACAAAAATAGGCTGCTAGTGTGGTTTGCTGACCTGTAGCCTGTAGTAGTATTCAGTATACTGAATACTACTCAAAGTATACACTGCAGCTCTCTAAAATGTTTGCAGGTACAGAGGTGTGTGTATGGAATTACTTTGGGCACACTTGATACAACAAAACTAGGTTTCTTTACCAGAAGACAGTTCACATTGGAACCTTTATTATTTGGATTTTACAAGTGACAAAATTCCAATTTGAGTAATACAGGGACTGATCCTATCTGTAAGGATGGCTGTTTGGACTTTCCAAGTTTGTGGGCCACTTCATTCCTTGAGTAGTTGGGACTTTAGCTCCCAGCTCAAATGCTTTCCCCCCAGCCCCCAACGTGTGCACGCACATGTACATCTGGTTTAAATCACTTATGTGCCCCTTGGCCTAATCATGGCGGCGTACATGAATGTGGTGAGGAAGTAAGGGTTCTATTTTCAGAAGAATAGGGGTTAACACTGTTAAGGATGTTCTTTTTTGTGAATTTTGTTTGCGATATTAAAAAAAAAAAAAGACGTTTATAAAGGAAAAAAGAGCCAGAAGTTTGACGAAGATGGTGATAGTTTAAACATGTCAAACTAGAATGGCATTTGCCATGCTTTCATGTGAGTAAAAATACTGGTAAAATTTTCTGATTTTCTAAACGTTTAAGCTAATGTGTTTTAAGTGAGTAAACGCTTTCAAAAATAGTTGCTCCATGGTGTTCTTCAAATAATTGTTAATTGGCTTTCATTCAGAATGAATATTTTATAAGGAATTATTAAATGAAATAACAAAGAATACATAAGCTTCAAAACTTGTTAGATAGTAACTGTTACAACAAATTATGAGTTTTAGCTTTGTTGTTACTGTTTTTTAACAATTCAGTAGTACAAAGTAGTAATTCTACTGGTAACGTTTTTACAGCACCTATATTATGTTTTCAAATGACAAAATTTCCCTCATTCTTTCTTAAAAAGACTGAGTGATTTTCTCAACTTATTGTTGGAACATTTTTGGTTTTCTTTAATCCACTGGTTTTCAACCCAGGTGACCTCCCCCTTTACCCCTCTGACGTTTGGCAATATCTGGAGACATTTTTGGTTGTCACAACTGTAGGAAAGGTGCTATTGGTTTCTAATGGGTAGAAGTTAGAGATGTTGCTAAACGCCTTCCAATGCACAGCACAGCTCCTTCACGACAAAGAATTGTTTAGCCCAGGATGTCAACACTGCTGAAATTGAAACCCTATTCAATTAACCAAACCCTAGACTAAATGAAGAGCACATGGGCTATCATTCCATGGTCTTTACTTTTTAATTGTGTTTCTTTTGAGAATATTGCCTATATCTTTTTTAATGGCTCCTTAAGGTGCACAACAAAACTGTCAACCTTTAACTGCCAGATAACATAATTTTAATGTTTGATATTCTATTAACAAAGGAAAATTTTTTCTTGTTGAAAGAAGCTATTTGGCAAATTACTACTACAGGACAACTATTATTAATGGTTACTTAAGGTTCTAATTGCTTTTTTCAAGAATTTGTATTATAAATATGAAGGGAAAAGACAAGGAAAACTAGAGCTGTCATCTTGCATTCATCATAAGTACCTTGAGATCTGTAATCTTTTGCCGTAATCATTATTGTGAACAGTTCAGCTAGCAATGGGATGTAATAGGTTCCTGGGATGTAATAGGTTCTCAATAAATCTTTAATGGGAAGATGTATAAAAGTGCAGCTTACCTATTATGCTTGCAAAAACTTGTGCCTTGCAAGTCAGGTGAGACACCTGATGATTTACCTCCAGGTCATTTTCAAGTTTGCCCTTAAACTTCAGTGTAAGTCTTCCGACCTCCATCTTCCCCTCCCTCCTGCCATTGTTCTCAGAAAATAATAGGTAGAGTTTACTGACACTGGATATTTGTCAGTTTGTGGGGGTACTTAATTTAAAATATTTTTCACAATATGAGCTATTACTGTCTTTTTAAAAAAAAAAAAAACAGGTGAGAAAACTCAGGCTTAGTAATTGACAGGCGTCAAGAGTCAGACCTCTCCCTGTTTGTTTCATACCAAAGCTGTGCTCATAATACCAGTGCAAAAGTATCTGATAGTATTAATTTTGTCCTCCAAAGCCAGACTGCCTAAATTTGAATCCTGGGACTTCAGTATCATCTTGGGAAAGTTACTTAACCCCTCCTCCATTTCTAAAATGTACCTAATAATGTGTCTTAAAGGCTTTGCATACTCTTTGGGAAGACAAGGAAAAAAGACATGAAATATGACCAACATATCAAGTAATTGCTAAATGATAAAATAGAGACTGTAAATGCAAATAGAATTCAGCGTGGGGAAATATATTTAAAATGGTTTCTTAAAATTTTTTTTTTCAAGTATATAGCAACTTTTCACTTTTTATGCCAGTGACTGGGCTTCTGTGCCAGTTTTGTCAAGATATTGACCTTCTCCTGGCTTAGCTTTTGTTTTCTTATCTACCTTGAATGCTATGGTCAGTCACGTGACTTATTAACACCTCAAATCCCTTATTAATCGTTATCCTCTCCACGCTGCACCTCTTGTCCAGTACCCAGCAGGTTTGAGAATGTGCTGTCTCTATTCCCTTGGAATGTTAGTGGGACTTGACACTATCATTTATGGATTTCAACATTAGCCAGTCCTTCAATACCGATTTTCAATCATTGTACATAGTCAGCTTCTTTCTCCATTCCCTAGAGGGTATTTCCAGATAGTACCTATGGCTCTTTTCTTACTTGTTAGGCATCACAGTGGCCTCTCATTTTACAAATAACTTGTGAGGCTTTAGCTGGTGGCTGTTAGACTTCTTGCTAAAATTAAAGTGACCTTCACCTCTCCAGCATCTTACCTTTTGATTGTTCCCCTCTTTTGAGGTTGTCTCCTTCCGTAGCATCTAATAGACAGTTTCAGTTCTACCCCTACCGGTTCTTCATTTCCTTTTATACATTTTCTTCTTGACTCTCCTATCACTGTGTTTTCTTTCTGGGAGACTTCATTGACTACCATGGCTTTATTTATGAACTGTGTATACCAATGAACCCTACTTTTCCAGCCCAGATCCCTCTCTGGAACTACAGATGGTTGTTTCCAACAACCTATTAAATACTTCCAGCTTGGAGTTCTGGGGCACTTCAGAGTTGACATTTGTCCAGTAGAACCTATTAACACTTGCTTCTCCTGAAACAAAAGACTTAAAACCTGTCTTCTCCTGTACTGTCTTCTATTACCTCTTTCTTGGTGTGTCAGCCTTTTTTCAAGTTTGTCTTTTCTCTATGCTTTCTAAAACCCCTTCTCTACTTCACCACTAGAATTAACTATAAAGGAAAATTAACTGTATGTTTAAAAGAAACCTCAAGATCTTGCATTGCCTTTTGTGTAGATTGAAAATCCACTTTCCACAGCATGGTGTTTTTCTATAATGGAGTGGAGATAAAATTAAATGATGATCTTTTCCTAACTCTCAAAGAGATGGATTTTTTTATTTTAAGTTTTTTCTAGGTGTCTTAAAATTTTTATTACCTGCTACCACTTTTATCACCATCTTATCATAGGGTGATATTTGAATTAGCTTAAATTTTTATACTTAGTATTTAAGTTTACAAATGTCAGATTTTCAAGGGATTTGATAGGCTTTTCACAATTTGACTGTACCCAACTTCTCAATTTTATTCACTGCCATGGCTCACTTAAGAATTTTAGAGAATTTGTTTCAGTTTCCTGACTACCATTTATTAATTGCAAGACATTCACCATGGTATTAACAATACTTACCTTTTGGATTTTGAGGATTAAGTGAAATAATGCATTTATTCAGGGCCTGGCACATAGTAAACACTCCAGAAATCTTAGCTACTATTGTTTTTTGTGGCTGGTTTACTCCTCAGCCTGAATCTCTTGCTGTACCCAAATTTGCAGGGTCATTCCTGCTCGTCCATACTTCTCTCCCTGGCCCTGGAATGCCTTACTCTTTCTTCCTCCCACTTACTGTGACTATTCCTTTTCCTTCAGAAGTTAGCTCTTCTAAGAAAATTTTCCCAGGAGTGGTCCTTTATCACCCCTCCCCTCCTTTACATAGGCACTCCCTATTGGAGCTCTTTGGTCATACCTCTATTTGGAACATGAATCTCATTACAATTTGTTTTCCAAACATTTTTTGCTGTCTTTACTGGACTTTGAGCTTTGTTACAGTGGTAAGGAATAATGTGCAATCTGTTGGATTCCAGTGTTACCATTCCTGCCTTGAGCCAAAAGGTTTTCAGTCACTAAACATAAACGCTGTCATCTCATTTAATCCCCACAACCACTCTATGTTATGTCAGCATTATTGTTATTATCAGATACAGAAACTCAAGCTAGATGAGGTTAAGAGATTTGCCCCAGACCACTTAGTTTCAAAGTGCCAGAAGTCTAGAATTCCCCACGTTTAATAACTTACTACTATTCTGTAGCTATCCCCTATACATTTGTCTTTTACTTATAAATAAAAATAGCATTCACTTTATTAAAAGTTTCTTGATGATTGCCTTTGAAGCACTTTTGCTTTATTTTGTAATGTGTTAAACATCTCAAGAACTGGGATTCTACTGATTCAGAAATGTAAAGTTTGATCTGTGTAGACCTTGTGTTCTTCATACTCTATTATATTGCTTAGCAAAATAATTGGGTGAATAAGTATTTTTAAGACATTGAATTTTTTATACACTTGCATAGTAAATAGATAGTTGGAGTATTTTGTGCTTGAAATAATTAACATTGTATTTTTTCCAAAATTTAATTGTTTTTCACTAATTTGCATTAGCTTTTATTAACTTTATGTGTTTAGTAACATCCTTGAGAGTAATTATGTATCTGTATATAAATGGTAGCCCTTTCTTAGTCCTTTTGTAGGGTTGTTACTTTAAGAACATGTAATAATAAATTTGTATGACCTAAGGATTTCTTATGGCTTTGTATTCAGTAAAAAATATTCTAATAGCTGGAGGAGAGGGGCTAGTGGTGGTAGTGAATCAGATTATTAAATACAAAAGTATTGCATGCATTAATTTTATAAAGGGTTTAAAGCCTAATTAGCAGTGTACATAGTGATTCTGGTTATTCTCTAAGTTGTAATTGTGGTTTAATTGCGTTATATCATAAATTCCAAGAGCGAGGGACAGCTTCTTTCAAAGAACAAAGAATAGAGTTGAAGATGAGCAGTATATATTTCCCCATTGTATAATATTCTTTAAATTTAGTTCATGGGTTTGTTTTGCTTTGTTGTTTTCATTTTTGGAGTTGCTTGTTTGAAACATATTCTTAAGTATTCTCATTATAGAGCATAGTAATACTCTAAATCTTAACCCCTGTAATGGTGATATTTATATTTTATTTTAGGGAAGCTATGCGAAATTATTTAAAAGAGCGAGGGGATCAAACAGTACTTATTCTTCATGCAAAAGTTGCACAGAAGTCATATGGAAATGAAAAAAGGTAAGATTATTGTTTTTCTGGTAGATAGTTAATTAATGGCTAATAATGGCTATCATGAATTTGCATGTGATGTATTAATATACAAGTAAGAGGATGGTTTCTATTGGGTTAATTTGCAAGTACAAAATGAAAAATGGGGGATTTGTCTCTATTGAAGAGGGAGAAACAAAGTAAATTGTGGCTTATTTAGTAAAGATCCTCTGGTTAAATCCGTGATTTCACAAAATGAAATAATCCATAGTTTTTATTTGGGGCTGCATGGTGTTCTCTAAGTATTTCTGTGATACATTAGCTCATTCAAAAAGTAGCTTTCCTTTTGGTGGAAAATGTAGTTTTATAAAGAAATGTGACCCCAAAAGTACCATTTTAAAAAGAAAAAGGCTTAAGCAAACCCCCAAGTTGAATTATGCAGTGATTGTGAAGAAAAGTACTCCCAGCCCTCTCCACCCTGACCCTGTGCCTATTCAGGTTAAAAAACCCAGCAAAGCTGAGCTGGTACTCATACCACATAAATGTGGCACTACAGAAATGACCTATAAATCAGATTAGCCAAAATTAAATTATAATAGGGATTTTAATATTTAGTGTTTGTCTTAGTATTTTTAAAATTTCAGCATTTTTGGTATATAATTGTGGATTTTTGTTATTTGTTTTTTCACTTGGTTCCTGGAATTTTCTTGTTAATAGTTTCTCAAGCCTTTGTCTTTCAGACAGCATTTTTGTGTTAAACATTTTGTAGACAAAGGCTGCTTATGGGGGAAGATGAAAGATTTTTTTGGATTGGCTAGAAAGGCACCAAAACTGAATTGGGAGAAGGAATGAAAACTCAGGTTTGGGTGTTGGATTGAAAGGAATGAGTGGAATCTTAGAATTTGTGAGATAAAGGAGATCTTAGCATATGCATAAGAGAAGGGAAAGGTAGTATATTAATTTACAGGCTGGAAGAATTTTAAATAGTCTCTTTCTCAAAGTCCTCTAAATCTGAGCTGAAAAAAAGGTGAAACTGTTTAGTTGATAATGTTATCCTCAAAGAGGATGAACAGCTGAAAACAGCATTTAGGACTCATACTGCCAAGTGTTCTTTTTTAGTTATTCAAGTTTACTAAATTTCTGATTACTTTACTAATGGAACTTAAATCATCTGATTTAGAGTTAAATATGTGAAGAAGTTGGTACCTGCAGTTTGGGACAAAGAAACCAAATCGAGATAGTGACCCCTTTTTGCATGAAGTTGGTACGGGAAATTCAGGTGGTCTGTCTGCTCTTCGCCCCCCCCCCCCCCCCCCCCCCCGCCAATAATGATATCACGTGTATATAGGAGATTGTCTCCTTCCCCCCAACCAAGCAAAACAGCGTAAGTCAATACCCTCATTACTTGAGATGGGTCTAAATGGTCAGCGTTGTATTTCATAGTGAATCTGAAGAAGGAACAGCTTCCCTTTAACCAGTCACGAGCTAGACATTGTTCTGGAAATGCCTTACAAATGTCTTTAAATTTTAATCCTCAGAATAATCTTGTAAAGTAGGCATGCTTTAATCCCCATTCTGTGAGTGAGGAGACTAAAGATCAGAGACTTTAAATATGCCCAGATTCACTTTAGTTAGGAGTTGATAAAAACCAGGATTAGAACTCCTGGGTCTGTAATTCCAAATTTCATATTTTTTTCATTTCCCTAATTTTCATAGCCTTGCATTTTATGTTTGAGTGTTAATTATCTACAGCAAGGCTTGCAGATGGAAAAGGTATCTGAAGAACCTAAAGACGTCTAAAAAACACAAACTTTGTAAACTTCACTTTGTCTGGGATTCTCTTTTTACCATTAGCAGAGTGAGATTGGGCTGGATCTAATGAAGATAGGAAAACATATGTTCATTGTATAAGCTGCCAACCTGGGCAGTGTTGCTCAGTTTAATACAATTGGATTCATTTATTAACTCATTTATTCTTTATTTCTCACAACCTGTAAGGTTCCAGGTACTGTGCAAAAGCATCTTGGATGGGAATTTTAAAAGTCACTAAGTCATTTAAATACTTCGGTGGATAACTGAGGCCCAGTGCAGATAACAGAAGGGGAAGAGCTACTCAAAAGATTAGTCCAGATAAGGTTCCTGTTTGTTAGTCACTGTTAAAAATACAAAGCTATAGTGGTTTATCAAGTTAAAATAGGTGATTTAATGGTTAACTGTTATTATGGTTGCCCTTATTTTCAATTTCTTTCTATTATTTGGGGTATAGCCTGGTGGGTCTAAAACCCCAGTCAGAGGAAAGCTCAAAGAATCTAAGCTTCTGACTCCAAAGAATGAAAAA
Source organism: Orcinus orca (assembly GCF_937001465.1). Classification (NCBI taxonomy): domain Eukaryota; kingdom Metazoa; phylum Chordata; class Mammalia; order Artiodactyla; family Delphinidae; genus Orcinus; species Orcinus orca. The sequence continues at coordinate 102,192,247 of NC_064562.1, read as the reverse complement.
AAAAAAAAGATGAAAAAGCCAGAGTAACTACTTTCTATGTTTATTGTATTATTAAAATTTCCAGAAGAGACATACACTAGTTTCACAGTAAAGGTAAAAACCTATTAAAATTACCTGATTTTAAAAAGGCATTAGTCGTCAGGGGCTGCTAACACAGGTCAGCCTCCTGGATAACTGGCAGGGCTTCTTACTGGAAGAGTTCATTTCCCTTACTCCTTAGTGGAGTGCAGCGGAAAGAGGAAGATCTGCTTTCTTTCTTGCATTAGGCATGAGGTAACCTGGGGACATGACCACAGTCATCTTGGCTTACAAAATAACTCCAGTGAATGATGCTAGAAATATTGGGGTAGGAAGTTTTATCCTAAAATCTTAAATCATTCTCAGGATTCACTTTTGTGCCTAATGATGAGTATTTATTTGCATAACATATTTGGTATCCCACTTAGTATGTTAGTGGCTAGTTTTACTTTTTAATCGAAGAAGGTCTTTTCAAATTGAAAAATAAACTTAAAGAAAAAATTATTTTGTCTAGAGGCAAATTTCTATTAAAGATATGGAAATGCCAGTAGACATATTAACATTTCTTCAACTTTGTGTTAGGGGAAGTATGAATAATCATCAAAGGGTAATGATTCTGCCAAAATAAAAAAATGTAAATGATGTGTTTGGATTTTGTCTAATCTTATATATTGGGCTAAATAAAAAGGTTTCTTTGAATCTGTAAGGTATTTTCCAGACCTCATCTCAGGATATGAGGAAAAACTTGTTGAATCACTCTCTGAAAATAAAGGCTGACTGTTGAACTAGGAAATGAATGAAATCATAAATGTGTGCATATCGCCACCAAGTGGCAAATAAAAGCATTGTTTGTCATAGTTGCTTAGATTAGAAAATAAAGGCACATTGTTTCATAAAGTGTCCTTTTATAGCAGCTGTTAAACTCCAAAAGCTAGCCACTTGGTCAGACTTTTCACTGAATGTTTGGTACATATTGACCAGCTGTCCAAATTCAAAGAATCATCGATTCACATACACCTTATAAAGGTGTATGTTAATTTTTCTTTTGTTAATTAGGTGGCATTTTTTCCTTACCCTCCTCCCTTTAATTTTCTTTCATTTGTCTGTAAATTTTTTTGTATTGATGCTATCTTCTATTTGATTATTATATTACTACTGAAGTTTCTGGAAATGAAGATTTGATTCATTAGCTGATTTTTAGGGAGTGACAATATTGGGATGTTTAAAATATGATTTCATCATCACATGGTAGAAATAATCTTAATGTTTATATTGGGTTTGCAATTTTCTTGCATCACAGCTTTCTTGAATAGTTGTAGAGTTGATATAAAAATAAGGCTAGTTCAGAGGCAGTTGAAGAATCTTCATTTTTCTTACATTTATTACAAGATTGGAAAGCACTTTCAATATAGAACCTAGGTCAGTGTTTTGAGTGGTAAAGAATTTCTTGTCAACCTGTCTGATTTTTATGCCCTGTTGGTTTCATGCCATTTTATCACAGTACTCTTGAGAAAACCAGCACTACATTTGGTACACTATAGTAAAACAAAGCTTTTCGAATTTTATAGCTGATATACCAACTTACTAAGGAGGCTTAACATCTGTCAATAAAATACTAATAGTAGACAAGCTTCCAAAATTGATGCCTTCTCAACTTCCTGATAGTGTGCCAGCTAGATATTTGAATCTGTGCCATGGTAAGTATTGGGTGGTTCCCAGCATTAGAGGCCAGAAAGATCCGTGGTGCAGACTTGAACTGAGCCAACTCCTGAACTAGCCCAGCTAATCCAGGCATCCCTCCAAACTTGGAGTGACCTGGAACTGAGCCCACTGCCTCGGCTGTGACCTCTATGTCCATGGTGACAGAGAGTATACAGGAACAAAGGCTGCTCTGATTCCTTTCTGTTGGTTTAGATACATATGAGAAGACCCCAGAAGATTTTCATCCTAACTCAGCCTGACCCCTTCGACCTGCTAGGTCTACTTCCCCATTACTCCGGCTTCATCTCCTGTTGTTCTCGTCTCTGTTCCAGCCACGCTGGTCTGTTGTTTCTCCGCCGTCCATTATAGTCCTTTCTACTTTGGAGCCATTGCACTTGCTATTTATTCCTTCTTCTGAAATGCTCTTACCCTAGAAACCCATGGCTTTAGGTCATGACTTAAAGTCATCTTCTTAAATAGGCTTTCTCTGGCCACCCAGGTCTTCTACATTTTTAAGTACCCCTTCCCTGCTTTATTATTTTCCCTCAGTACTTACCATCAGCTAACAGAGTATATATGTTATTTTAGTCATCTAGCTTTTTAAAATTGTCTTTCTTATTAGACTCTGAGTTCCATTAGGACAAGAATTTTTGTTTGTTTTAACTACTAATATATTCCCAGTATCTAGTATAGACTAGGGGTGTAATAAATTTTTGTGAATTAATGAAAATTAAATAAACCCAGCTCACTTCCTATAAATTGTATGTAGATTGCCTCTAAAGTAGTCTTTGGTAGAGTTGAGCAAAAAGTAGGTGCCATGTATTTTGATTCAATTCAGTCAGTATTGTAGTAGGTGCTGAGGGGGAAGCAAACAAGTAGACACTACTCTACTACCTTTACTTAATTTATTTTTTAATTAATTTTTATTGGAGTATAGTTGCTTTACAGTGTTGTTAGTTTCTACTGTACAGGAAAATGAATCAGTTATATGTATACATATATCTACTCTTTCTTAGATTTCCTTCCCATTTAGGTAACCACAGGTCACTGAGTAGAGTTCCCTGTGCTACACAGTAGATTCTCATTAGTATACATAGTAGTATATATATGTTGACCCCAGCCTCCCAATTTACTACCTTTAGGGTGGCCTGAAAGCTAAATCCAGCATGATGGTATCTGTGTGTAGGTATGTACACACACATGCCTGTGTACAGTTCTTTAGTTTTTTATTTTTTTAAGTCTGTACATTGTTGGCCTAAAAAGTGTTAAAAGGCATAAATTATTTGCAAAATTTTAAAATTAGGAATTTCATGTAAAACTTGATTTCAGGCAACTATTGGGAAGTTGGAGGATGTGGCCAGCACTAGGCCTCCACGCCCATAGTTCAGCCCTGTGAGTGGGTGGGTGAGTGTATACTCACATGCATGCTGATCCCAATTGTTTCCTTGTCATCAGAGCCACACAGCATTGGCTGATGCTCTTTGCAGTTAAGCTCTTTTTTTTTTTTTTCTTTCAGTGGGCTTAAAAGATTAAGAAAGAAATTTCTATGCTTATAGCTGTACAAAAAGTTGGAATTACCATGAGGGCTGTGTGTTTCAAGAAAGAAGGGAGGGAACCTACTTCTTTGGGTAATTGAGGGATATTTCTACTTATTTATTGTACAGCTTTTTATATTGCTTACCTGGCTGCTATTTGAATTTACTTGGCTACTATTTGTGTAGGTATTTGAGTTTTCAGGCCCCTTGACGAGACATGACATAAATGTTTTTTAAACTTTATTTTATTTATTTATTTATTAAATTTTTAGCTGCATTGGTTCTTCGTTGCTGCGCACAGGCGGCTTTCCCTAGTTGCGGTGAGCGGTGGCTACTCTTCATTGCGGTGCGAGGGCTTCTCATTGCAGATGGCTTCTCTTTGTTGTGGAGCACGGGCTTCGCACAGGCTTAATTGCTCCGCGGCATGTGGGATCTTCCTGGACCAGGGATCAAACCCGTGTCCCCTGCATTGGCAGGTGGATTCTTAACCACTGCGCCACTAGGGAAGTCCCGACATAAATGTTTTAAAGTATGTGTAAGTCAGTGTGTGATTGAGCAAAGGAATTACACCCTACACAAGGACTGGATTGATGGTCTGAACTATGTAAAATGTGGGGCCTGCCTGAGCTGGGATTTGAAGTAGATATTTTGTAATTACTAAGAGAAGATTATAAGGAAATTATTCTAGGTGGGAAGAATTTGTGAGGATGGGTTTTTGGCAACTAGCGAAACAAATCTCTTGGTTGTCTGTGAGTTGAAAGGATACAGTATATTTTTCTTTCAGTCATCCACATACAGCAGGTGTTCAGGATGTAAGATATATAGTAATCCAATGATTCATTTTGCTTTCAATTCTTTTACTTAGTTATTAGTATTTCGAAATTTTCTACTTTGGGCATTGCTCTAATTCTGTTTTCCAGGTTAATTACCAAATGAAGTTAAGAGTAATATCCATACCAAGAATGTCATTAATTAATGATACATCATTTTGAGTAGACGTTAATCAGTAACTGCAGATTCTGTGATGGTATACCATGTTTTGTATATGTTAGAGTACTTTGGATTTGTTGAACTGCAGTAGTTCAAAACTCTGAGCTATGTGAAAAGAGACGTTCCCTGCTCTAAAAAATATCTAGGCTAAGTGAATGCATAACATCAATATAGATGAACCTTACCTGAACAAATGGAAGTGGAAGTCTTGATTTCTGTGCTGTGGATATGATTATTTGCATTACAAAAGACTTCACCAAAATGTTTCATTAGGAGCTAACTTTGTGCAGTTCAGCATGATTTTGTATTCATGTGTTTAAGAAAAGGAAATGCTTTCTTGAATGTAATTGCATTGTGTTTTTTCCCCCTCATTGTTTCAGGTTCTTTTGCCCTCCTCCTTGTGTATATCTTATGGGCAGTGGATGGAAGAAAAAAAAAGAACAAATGGAACGCGATGGTTGTTCTGAACAAGAGTCTCAACCGTGTGCATTTATTGGAATAGGAAATAGTGACCAAGAAATGCAGCAGCTGAACTTGGAAGGAAAGGTAAAGAGAACCATGGTACCAGAATGCAATTTTCTTACTTGTTTTTGTAGTGGTGATTTTTTTTTTTCCTTTTATGGCTATTGGTATCACTCTTTTGAATATATAAATCAGAACCAGAAATAAACTTCTCAAGTAGCTGTGGTTTAGTCGTGATTGATGGAGCTTGAGCTGTTGACATCTAAAGGTGGCACACAATAAGCTTCCTCAGCTTGCTAGCAGTTTTAGCAGGCTGTGAATCAGATTTCTGTTGGGTGCCAGTATAGGAGGCTAATTGCTCATCCATCTGACAGGGGCATGATAGTCAAACAACAATGAAAATACATAGTTCAATAATGTTTTATTCTACTCATTTAATCTTAGTCTTACACTAGAAACAAAGTATTATGGGTTATAAACATCATAAATGTTTTACTTAGCTTCAGTGTAGAACAGAAATATGCTGTGTAGACAGGAACAGCCATGATTACCTTTACTCAAACTTTTAGGTATTTTCTTTGATTACTTTACTAGGGAATAAAATTTATGAGTTAGTTTTACTAATTGTATTTTATCGATTTAGAAAGCAGTTATTTCAGTCTGTACCTTTAGTTTTCAAAAGTAGTTCTTCAGTGACTTAGCATTAGTTATTACTTTGTTTTCTCTTGATATTAAAATTTGAAAAATGGTTATTTCTGATTTCAGTGACTACATGAATGTCTTTTAAAGTACTGCATAAATAGGTGTTTTCTCATTCAGTAAGTCTTTGTTGAATGTCTTAGTGTTTGCTGTATTGTAGCCGACACTAAGAATGGGAGTTTGGAGGGCAAGGTTGAGGGTGGTGAGCTAGTGGATTTGTACTCTCATTCAATTTTAGTCATTTTACAGATAATGAGCACTGAGAATAAGGAGCCTTCAACCTCCTTCAAATTTGAGTATGTTTATGTCATTTGTATCTTTATATTTTTATCATTAAGGCTTGTCAACTATGTATTTTAAATTAGGTTTGGGATAAAACTTACTACAGTAAAGGTTGTTTCATCTTAAAATAGAGCAGTGTAAAATATTTCTGAATTATGACCCTTGAGCCAAGGTAAAAGATATATTTAAGTAGTGGGTTGAACAAATAGGCCTTAGTCATGTCTCATCTATTTTTCTGTTATATAGAAAGTCTTAGTGATATGTCTCTAAGCTGTACATCTAGACATTTGGAACTGTGAATGGTAATTAGATCAGATAGTAGTAAGAAGCCAGGGATTCTAGCTACCATTGTATATAATTGTGTCAATTGAACTTCATTGCTTGCTTTAACACTTCCAGCTTCCAGCAATTTTAAGGGAGGTAATAACAAACAAACAGCACCGCCACTTGCTTTTCTCAGCATAATGGCTTAGTACATCTTTCTTCAACTTCTGCCATTATATCCTTTCCCCAAGCCCTAGAAATTTGCAGAAGAGAATACCTGAGAGCTTGAGCATTAAATAGTGCTTAAAACACCTACTTACAGGGTAGTACAGTGTCTGTATGCCAAAATTATGTGTTAATATTTAGTTATAATGAAAAATGCTATTAGAGAAGTCTATAGAGAATAAGACTGGTTGAGAGTCAGCAGAAGTCATTCCAGGCAGAAAGAACAGCATAATCATATGCTTGGATCATCAAGGTACAGGAACAAGGTAAGTTTGGGTCCAGGCAGGCAAAGATGGACCAAGCAGTGGATAGATGCTGAGCTTCAGAAAGAGGCACTTTGGTCCTATCTCACTTAACCTCCATTCATTTAAGGTAATGTTATTTTCTTTCAACAGCCTGTTCATTGAATGGTACAATTAGTCATTATTGAAAAAGGAGGGATTTTATTTTGCATTTTTGGGTATTTGTCCTTATTTTAATCTTCATTACAACAAAGTTCTAGTATATGCAGCCCTTATGGTCATGACATTTAACTATATGTTGGTAATATTTTGGATCTGATGTTTTTAATTTGTTAACTATTCATTTCCTCAGTTTTTGTCTTACATAGTTGGAACTAGGTAAGCTATGCAACATGAATTACTTCCCTAATTAGCACACTTGTATTTTTATTTTAAAGAATTACATCCCCTACACCTATGTTGCTAGTATTGTTTTGTTTATATAATTCAAATTCTACAATTCAGATATTTCTATAAACTTTTGTAGCATTATATTTGGTATTTTTTATTTCAGGGCAGATTTTTTTTCTTTCCTGAAGATCTTGTCTTCAGAAAGATGTTTTTTAAGTTAAACTCTTCATTGTTTATAGACAGATTTATTATATGCCATTTTCTGTTTTAGAATTTTATTAGCTAATTTAGCCTTTTGGTATGATGAAGCAAATGTAACTTCAGTTTTTATTTACTTAGCGTCTTAAAGCTGTAATACTCTTTCTGAATCAGTGACTTGTCCTTTTTTTTTTTTTTTCTTGTGAAATTTGAGTAGTTTGTGGTCAGTAGCTTTGTAGCTTTTAAAAAATAATAAATTGTATCTGAGATAGCTTTATTAGAATTTTTTTGTGGATTCAAACTACTCACTTTTGTAATTAGGGGTATATTTCCTTTCCTTCCAAGGAGATATATGTATGTTTGCTTTTTCCAAACAAAATAAAGCCCTTTGAGTGTCTGTGTTATGACCCAATTTTCTCTGCTCTTTTTTCCTTTCCTGTTTGCCAGTCTACCTTACCATTTATGCTAGATTTCAGTATTTTCTCTTTTCTGATATAGATCATATCCCCTAATGTTAACACTCAAATTAAGTGATCTCATCATTTTTAAGTTTTGCCATTAGAATTTAATTGCTTTCATTTAGGTACACATTTTATTTTTGTTACATGGGAGTACTCTTCTTTAGTGTATCAATACCTATCTTCCTAGACTTTGTCTTACGTTGTAGAATAATTCCATAGTGCAGGCTTTATTTGACTTTCAGAGCTTTTTAAAGTACGGCAGGGCCATGGTTCAGCATCCCTGAACACTTAGAGATCCTGGAGTGAAAGGAGCTGAGTGAGTGCAAAGGCTGTTGTTTTAATTTTTCTTATTACTATTATGAGCTTTATCTTAACTTTGCCTTGTGCAGAACAAAGCCTCTCAAAGCTTTTCTCTCCCTTTTGAATTTATAAAAACTTAATTGAGTAAAATATTCAAGACGGCACCTAAATTTTCTTATATAACTTTGCTGTTGAGAAATGCAATAAAGTATGGCATGATTTTTGTTCTGGTACTAAAATTGGCTGTGAGTAATATTTTAAAGATTAAACACCTAGAGCCCATTAGTTATTTTCTAAATGAGTGGCATTTGCACTACTTTCTAAAAGGAACACACAGCAGAGGTAGTCAAGAAACTTGTTTAGCCTAATTTTAAAGTAGAGCAATGATTTTAAAATATATATATATATATATTTCAGAATTTTAAATACTTAAGCTGTACTTGAGCATTATTTACCCAATCTGGAAAAATAGATCAATAATTTAGCCTCTTCCCTCATTCACAGGGATCAAGGGAATAGGAAAGATTTTAGAATTGTCATATGTAATTGAAATAGTAGCATTTCAAAGTATCTTTGTTGTTTTGCAAGTGCTATAATTCTTTAATACTATCCTTTCAGTTACCAGAATTTAATTTCTGATAAACTGACATAGTACTTTGCTGCGTTTGTTTTCTCTAGTACCTTTAAATTCAGTTCTTTTGGTGATGCAATAGGAATTATCCCATTGGGCAAAGTGTTAGCTATTTCAAAAAATATTGTTTTCCTCAGACTCATGGGTGGTTACTCTAGTGTTCGGCTATATAAGAAAAAACGTATGCACTATTTTGAGAAGGATCAGTGCTAAAATCTTTTACATAATTTAATTGAGTTCTGATAGCCTTCTTTATATCTTATTTGCAGAAAGACAGTCATGGAATTTTTTAACTGTAAAATTTTATTTTAAAAAATTACTGCTATAACATTGGTAATTCTGTGAAATAGATGTAGAGCTGTATAAAACAAGAAAAGACTATTTTTTAAAAGCCTTTTTGAGAGGGGAAAACAACACAGTGTTAGTATTTCGTAGACTTGATAAGGAAGACTTTGTACTTTGTTTTCAGAGATCAGTACTTTTCACAGTTGGTTTTTATCAGCGCTTCTGTGGAGTTACTGCCTTTAAGTCTGATCAAACTTAGACGTGGCCATACTGAGTTGTAGGTACATAGCTGACAGGGTTTTGGTGCTATTAAAACTTGCCTTTTCTTTCACAGAACTATTGCACGGCCAAAACATTGTATATATCTGATTCAGACAAGAGAAAGCACTTCATGCTCTCTGTAAAGATGTTCTATGGCAATAGTGATGACATTGGTGTGTTCCTCAGCAAGCGGATAAAAGTCATCTCCAAACCTTCCAAAAAGAAGCAGTCATTGAAAAATGCTGACTGTATGTATACTTGTTTTCTTTTTTGTCCTCAACTCCCAACATGAACTAATAAGACAAATTCAGCTATTTTTTAAATTAAAAATTGCTTTTCAGTAGCCAGTTCCTTTTTTTCAAATATTTTTGTGGTCTTCACTTTATCTGAAAAAGTCATATTCAGTTATTACTGCTGCTTTATTGTCTTTTTCTTTAATTAAAAATGGGCAATACCTGGGGTAGGGAAGTGGTTTTTAAACAGAATTGGTTCATCACTGCCACCCAGAGTCATTTGGAGAAATGGGAGTTTCCTTTTGCTGTCACAGTGACTGGAGGGAGTAATGTTAGCATTAGGGTGTCTAAATGTCCTGCAGTGCCCAAGAAGGTTCCCATTCCATAAAGAATTGATTCACTTAGAATATCAAAAGCACCCCTTTGAGAAACACTGTTATATCAAATGGGCTTTGGAAGGCTGTCCTGAGAACCTGAACAAAAATTTTGATGTAGTTGCACTGGCAGAGACTGCTGCCTCATCAGCACATTTTTAGACTATAGCAGATAAATGCTGTTTGAATTTTACACTTCAACCTCTGTACCCAGTTTTCTTTATTTTAACTTTTTATTATGAAAACTTTCAAACTTACATAAAAGGGAGAAAGTAGTATAAGGTGACCACCTGGCCTCAACAGGTTTTACCAATTCTGTTTTATCATCTCTATCACCACCACCCCTTCCTTCCTCCTCCAACTGCTGGAATTTTTTAATGTACATCTCAGACATCCTATCCTTTCAACCATTTCTGCAGTAGTGACTCTCTAACTGATAATATTCTTTTAAACATCATTATACCCAACAACAGTTGATGGTAGTTCGTTAATGCCATCTAATGGCTAGTCCGTGTGCAGATTTATCACATTGTCTCAGAAATATCTTTTTACAGTTGTGTTGTTGTTTTTAACAGTTGGCTTGTTCAAACTTGGATCCAAACAAGGTTCATACATTTTAATCTGTAATGGTTTCTTCTCTTTCCACCAGCCTGTTTTTCCTTCTGTGTTATTTATTTGTTGAAACTGGGTCATTTTTCCTGTGGAATTTCCATATTCTGGATCTGGCTGATTCCTGTTCCTCTGTCTCTCATATTTTCTACAAACTGTTGGTTAAACTTTTATTTTAGAATTAGCTGCTCCTATGTATGTTCATTTCTATCAGATCAGAAGTCATGTAATATCTGGTTATCCCACTTCTTGTTATGTTAAGATTGGTTATAGTAATTTGAGCTGTTGTTAGTCTAATCCACTAGTTATAAAGTTCCTCAGCGACCTTTAACCTAATGATTTCAGTAGCCCTTCATGATGGCTGCTTAAATCTAGTATTTCATTAAGGGCTGCAAAATGATGATTTTTCTAATTCTTTTATTCTTAACTTTTGCATTTGTTAGCTGTTTGCTTTAAGTATAGTCTATGGAGAAAAGCCAGGATAGGTTCTTATTTACTAATTTGCAGAATAACAATAGTATTCTTTGAAGGTGACCAGTGAGGTTTTAGGATTTTGGTTTATTTGCTTGTTTTTATTTTGTTTTGTTTTATTATGAACTTAATGGGATTTTATGTAGTGGATGGTTTTTAGTCTGCTTGGTCATTATTATCATCATCATTTACTTTATATTATGGAAATTTTCTAACATACTAAAGTAGACAGTTGCATTAATGACATGAAACCTCTTGTGTTCATCCTCTAACTTGGAGCACTGATCTTAACTTCAAGCCAGTCTTGATTTATCTTCATCTGTAACCCTACCCCCCACACACACTTTCCTCTGCCCTCATTTTAGTTTGATGCAAATCCAAGACACTATATCATCTGTAAATATTTCTGTGTATCTCTGAAAGATAGGGTCTCTTGTTTTCTAATATAATTACAATACCATGATCACATAAAAATAAACATAAAACAACTATAAAAAGAAATAGTTTCTTAGTATCATTAAATACCTAGCTAGTGCTCAAATTTAAAATTATCTAAAATGTGGGGTTTTTTTTTTAGCCCTTTGGTTGAATCAAAATTCAAATAAGATCCACCAGATATTATTCTATATATTGTGTTGACATGTCCTTGAGTTTTTTTTAATCTGTGGATTTTCTCTACATCTCTCTGTTTCTCTCTCTCTTCTTGTAGTTTATTTATTCAAGAGACTGAGTCAGTCGACCATGAGAGATTTCCACATACTGGAATTTGCTAATTATATTTCCTTGGTGTAGTTTAATGTATTTTCTGTAAATTGTAGTGTCAGAGAGAAACAGAGCTGGACACTAAAGATGGTTAGAAACAGATTTTATTCACTACCGTTGCAGTAGGGAAAAGAGATTTCAGTAAAGAACTGAGCTCAACTCCAAATACAACAAGGAGAAGTGGGGATTTATAGCCAAGGAACAGAGTTGAGGGGATCAGTGGATGGAAAGTTACTAAGAGGAGAGAGACATGAAGGGAAGGGGGATTCTTGACAAACTAGCTTACCAGAATTTTTATGAAGACAGGCCTAGATGATCAGATATAAAGGTGGAGGGGAGGAACTTGAACAGATATCAAGGATGGGAGGATGGTTTAGCAGGATTCTTGGCAATAACCGGGCTAGGCAGGCCAATGCCAGGGCCCAAGGAAGAGTCCCGGTGGAAAAAGGGCTCAGAGGAGCCTGTCTAAAGTTTGGTCAAGTAGAGAGTCTTTGTCAGTAAATTTAGAAACTTGGTCAGATTTAAGGTGGTTGTTCTTTGGTTCTTTTTTGTTGTTTGTTACTAGAGGGCAAGCCTACTTCACAGCGATGTAGTGTTCTTGCATCAGGAGGTATAATGTCATGTATTTAGGCTGTTTCCAATTCAAATTACAGGATTACCTCTTTAATTTTATATTTCTATTGACTCTAAGTTACTTGATGGCAGAGAACATATTTCATTTTCAGAGTATTTTCTTGCTTACATAGATGTGGTTGCTTTTTCGAGAAATTTCATGCAGTGCTATACTGTAAGGTATTTAGAAGGAAGCAAAATCTCTAAAATCACAGTATCCAGAGGCAGTTGCCATCAACTTTGGTAAACATCCTTCCACACCCCTCTCTATGAATGTATTCCATAGAAATAGATGTGAGCACATGGAGACACATGCTGTCACATAAAAATGTATATGTTTACCCAATGGAACCACAGTATAAAGAGTGTGCTTTCCATTCAGTGATATATCAGGGAGATATTTTCTTACCAATGCATTTAAATACACATCATTCAAATAGGTGAATGATATTATAGTTTATTTAATCAGTTTCCTACTGTTGGACACTTATTATTTTAAAAGTAACTTCCTTTTTAAAAACAGCACCGCATTAAACATACTGTGTAACTCTCATTTAAAAAAGATTTTTATGGGGCTTCTCTGGTGGCACAGTGGTTGAGAGTCCGCCTGCCGATGCAGGGGACACGGGTTCGTGCCCCGGTCCGGAAAGATCCCACACGCCGCGGAGCGGCTAGGCCCGTGAGCCATGGCCGCTGAGCCTGCGCATCCGGAGCCTGTGCTCCGCAACGGGAGAGGCCGCAACAGTGAGAGGCCCGAGTACCGCAAAAAAAAAAAAAAAGATTTTTATGGACATATTGTATATCTTTAGCTTGACATTATTGATAAAGAGTTACCTTGATTTTTGGGGGTATCATCTGTATTTTCTTAGAGGGTTAAAAGAATTGTTAGCAGAATCCATTAATTATTAAATGATAGTAATGCATAGTCCTCATTCACCGGGTACTGGTCCCTTCTTGCTCTCCACTGTTGCCCCGCCCCCAAACCCCACTCACATAAATAGGAGCTGTGTTTTCTTTGCAGTATGCATTGCCTCAGGAACAAAGGTGGCTCTGTTTAATCGACTTCGATCCCAGACAGTTAGTACCAGATACTTGCATGTAGAAGGAGGTAATTTCCATGCCAGTTCTCAGCAGTGGGGAGCATTTTACATTCATCTCTGTGAGTATAAAAATACGCATTTGATTTTTTTCGTGTGAAATTGTTAAATTCATTTTACTAATAAGACATACAGATATATTAAGTTTTGTCATTTTTATAAGCAGATTAATAAGTTCTAAAAGATGATAATTTGATCTGTTTCCATTACACTGCAGTGGATGACGATGAATCAGAAGGAGAAGAATTCACAGTCCGCGATGGATACATCCATTATGGACAAACAGTCAAACTTGTGTGTTCAGTTACTGGCATGGCACTCCCAAGATTGGTATGGCCTTAATGACTTCATGACTGTTTCTAATAAATGTTGGTGGCCTTTTCCCTTTTTGGTTGTATATCTGGATATGTTCAATAGAGGGCACTATAAAGTTACATTAGGATTTATTTTCTTAACTAATGTAGATACATTATTCATTCTTTGTGGTACCTGCTTCATCCCAACACAGGACCAAGTTTTCAAAAGCATAGAATTTCAAATTTCTTTAAAAATACAAGCATAATTTTTATTATTTTATTCTCCCAAAGGAAGATGGATTTAAAAATTAAATAAATTTGGTGTTTCTTACTCTGGTAGAGAGGCATAGTGTTTGGGGCTTTTTAAAACTGTAAAAAACTGCTTTTCTTAGCAGAATGAAGCAAAAGCCCCTCATATACCCTTTGTCATCTTCCCCCTCCTTTTCTGAAGCAGAACACAATTTAGTTATATTAAAGATGGAGGGGGTTTATGAGTAAGTTTGATTCAAGGTCAGGTTGGGGGAGGGGGTTAAGTGAATGGAAGAACTTTTAGTATTACTTGCCTGAATATGCTTTGTATCTCTTTGATGAAGTATTTCATTGGCTGATATTTTCTGGGACTATTTCAGCAGGAGCTGGGTTGATCTATAACTATCTAAGTAAATGCATCATATTATTGAATTGTTTTATATTTTTCTGTGTCATGGTTGTACAAGGTGATTTTATTTCCCATTTCAACTTCATAAGCCAAAATATGTGAAACATAGTAATATAAATTTACAAAACCTTGAACCTGAGGCAAATTATAAAAAGGGGAAAGGTAGGGAAAGAAGGGTACATAAATTAGAAAGACACACCAAAAAACAAGCTGAATCAACATTTACTCAGGTTCTTCTCTTTTCATTCATTATGTGTCACTGTATTCCAAGGATAATGTTTATTTGCTTTGGTATTAAATGCTTGTACTATAGAATCACTATTCAGAGGCCTTTGCCTCTGATCAGCAACAGCTTATATATGGGCCACTTAGAAGACAGACTCAAATCTTAAAATAGTGTTTTCACTTAGTTTCATGTAAAGTACCGGTCTGCCTTGCTTGAAGGTCATCTTTTTTTTGTTGTTTTTTAATAAATTTATTTATTTTATTTATTTATTTTTGGCTCTGTTGGGTCTTCGCTGCTGCACGTGGGCTTTCTCTAGTTGTGGTGAGCGGGAGCTACTCTTTGTTGCAGTGAGCGGGCTTCTCATTGCAGTGGCTTCTCTCGTTGTGGAGCATGGGCTCTAGGCACACGGGCTTCAGTAGTTGCAGCACACGGGCTCAGTAGTTGTGGCTCACGGGCTGTAGAGCACAGGCTCAGTAGTTGTGGCGCATGGGTTTAGTTGCTTTGCGGCATGTGGGATCTTTCTGGACCATGTCCCCTGCATTGGCAGGCGGATTCTCAACCACTGCGCCACCAGGGAAGCCCCTTGAACATCATCTTTAATTGAATATTTTCAACATGTAAAAGTATGGGGCTCTGATTATAAAAATGCTGCAATAAAAAACCTGATCCAGAGAATGCCTTAGGAAAAGTTGCAGTACCATCGTTAACAATGTACCAGTAAATACCTCTTTCTAGAGGTTGTGTGACTGAGGAATTAGATTCCTCAGAGACATAGCTAGGCTTTGTATGGTCTGCACTACTTCAGGCCCTCCTATACCTCCACTTACGTGCAGTTTTCAACAAAGGCACGTTTTTCAGAGGAGGCTTTCATGTGCTTTCAAGAAGGATGACACTGTCTTAATATCTGAACATTGCATGCTATGCTTCCTAGAATATTAGCCTTATTGGAGATCTTTGCTTGGAAAACACTCTCCCTCCAAGACCAAGTTTCAATGGGATGAATGTTCTAATGAGAAATCCTGGTTTTTAGGATACTTTAAAAACAGGCATAGTCTATGTAGGTCTAGCCAACTAACAAGAAACACTGGTTAGTATTTATCCCACTTCCTCAAGGCTGTCAGATGCCCCAGAGGTTTGGGACATCTAAAATCTGTTAGGTAAACTAATCAGCGACATGAATTCAGCCTGGGCATTTACCAGGTATAGTCTAGGAATATGAATAAGATATGTTTTCTGTCCTTAAGAGCTGTATCCTGTTTACCTCAGAAATATGGAAAATACTGTACCAGTAACCTACAAAGCCAGCGTAGAAGAGAGAGAGCTGGTTGGAGTAACATCTGGTGTTTTATGAATGTAGAATTCATCACACATAGCTTGTTAGAACATTCATACTATCTGGTTTCTCAGATTTCTTTCCTGTTCTTAATAATTAGAAATGATCACAGCAAGTTTGATACCAAATAATAGGGGACATATTTGGTTTCTTTATTGGTGAGACTAGGTCATTCAGCAGTGTCTATGTCCAGAGAACTATTATGGGAAATAAAATTGAACCAAACATGGCCCATGTTCTCAATATGCTTATTATTACTAGGTAGTGGAGAAACAGTGGATTACAGAAATGACAGTGTCATAGGCAAATGTTGACTCTTACGTGGTGAAGTCATAGTTGAGTGTGGTAGACTTACAGTAAGCTTTAAACTTACATCATTCAAAATTCACTTATTTCCCTAAAATCCAAACATCATTAAATTTAAATAAACCTTTAAGACTAGCATTGAATGGAAACATTTTGCTTGAGTTTAATTAGTCTCACAGAATATCTTAGAAACTGTAATTGCTAAAAGTGTAGTGTCTCCCTTTAAACTCAAAAATTAGTGGTGATGTGAGTAGAATGACAAATATTCTGACTAATAAACTGCAGAGCTAAAAATATGTAAATATGAAGAATGTTGACTTTAAAAGATTGGGATTTTTAATAGCTGTGGCTTAAGTAAAGAAAAATCATCTTGGAATATGTCCGGTGTGAATCAAGTAATAAAAACCCAATAATATTGCATAATATTAATAGCACTGTTCTGAGCACTTTTACGTATATTGATTCATTTAGTCCTCACAATATCTTGTGAGTAGCTACTGTTAAGGGTGTTCATTGTGGAGCAAAGTATTACAGTCCTACATGCATACGTGCATTCTACAAATAGCCCTGAACCCATGGGCCAGGAACTGTCTAGATGCTGGAGATACATTGGTGAACAAGGTAGACTTTCTTTCCTTTTGGAGCTTACATTTTTTTTTAAATTAATTAATTTTATTTTATTATTTATGTTTGGCCACATTGGGTCTTTGTTGCTACGTGTGGGCTTTCTCTAGTTGCGGCGAGCAGGCTTCTCATTGCAGTGGCTTCTCTTGTGGCAGAGCACAGGCTCTAGGCACGTGAGGCACGTGGGCTTCAGTAGTTGTGGCATGCGGGCTCAGTAGTTGTGGCTTGTGGGCTCTAGAGCACAGGCTCAGTAGTTGCACGGGCTTAGTTGCTCCGCGGCATGCGGGATCTTCCCGGACCAGGGTTTGAACCTGTGTCCCCTGCATTGGCAGGCAGATTCTTAACCACTGCACCACCCGGGAAGCCCGGAGCTTACATTTTGGAAGGGATGTCAACGAAAACCAGCTAAAGAAATACCCATATAATGTGTTAAAAGGTTAATGTAAGTGATAAGACATTAAAACAGGATAAAGGGGTAGGGAAAAGGGAGTGCTTAGAGTGGTCAGAGAAGTCTTTTTGAAGTGGGGCTATTTGAACAGAGACCAGAATGAAGTTGGAAAAGCAGAAACTGGGTGAGGAGCATTTCAGGCTGACAGAATGAGGGCAAAAAGAACTTAAGACAGGAATGTGTGAGGACTAGCAAGGAAGCCATTGTAGCTAGAGCCAAGTCGGGGTGCGGGGGGGAAGTGCCAGGACATGATTCTGCAAGGTTAGCCATGGGCAACATCTTGTCAAGTCCCTCTCTCTATCTACACTACGGACTTTCTGTTATCTGTGTAAGATAGGAGGCCACTGGAGGGTTTTGTGTGTGTGTGTGTGTTTTTTGGGGGGCTGCATTGGGTCTTCATTGCTGTGCGCGGGCTTTTCTCTAGTTGTAGCGAGTGGGGGCTACTCTTCATTGTGGTGCACGGGCTTCTCGTTGCGGTGGCTTCTCTTGTTGTGGAGCACGGGCTCTAGGTGCGTGGGCTTCAGTAGTTGCGGCACGCAGGCTCAGTAGTTGAGGTACACAGGCCCTAGAGCGTGTGGGCTTCAGTAGTTGCAGTGCACGGGCTCAGTAGTTGTGGCTTGTGGGCTGTAGAGCCCAGGCTCAGTAGTTGTGGCACACAGGCTTAGTTGCTTGTGGCATGTGGCATCTTCCTGGGCCAGGGATCAAACCCGTGTCCTCTGCGTTGGCAGGCGGCTTCTTAACCACTGCGCCACCAGGGACATCCCCACTGGAGAGTTTTAAACAGGGAATGATGGCTGGTTTATGTTTGGAAGAATAATTCTGGCTGCTTTGTGGTTAAGAGAGCATAGGGACATAGCTGTGGAAACAAAGAGAAAGGTGGTTGGGCTTTTGTCAAAATTCGGGCAAGAAGTTGATGATGGTACCTTAGACTAGGATGGTACTGGAAAGGTGATGAGAGGTGACCGATTTGTTTGAAGGTAGACCTAACAATTTGTTGACAGCTTGGGTATAAGAGAAAGCAAGGAGTCAAGGATGACTCCACGGTTTTAGGATTGAGTGAACGTGGTGTCATTTATTGAGCTATGAGTTGAGGGAGGATCACATTTAGGGAGAAATAAAAAATTCTGTTTTTGATTAAGATTGAGATGCCTATTAATAGACATTTTCAGTGTAACTGTTGAATAGGTAGTTAAATATACACGTCGAGTGCCTGAGAAAGGCTATGGCCGGAAATACAAATTTAGGAGTTGCCAACTTCTAAATAGTATAGAAAGTATAGAGTATGGATAGAGAAGAGATTTGGGGACTCGGCTGTGGAGACTAAAGGCCGGTTAGAGCAGGTGTATCCCCGAAGGAAGAATGTGTGGGTCGGATGCCTCTGAGAAAGCTAATAAGATGAGGACAGAGAAGTGCTTATGGGATTCAACAGTCTTGAAGTCCTTAGTGGCCTCACCAAGAGCAATTTTGAGACAAAAGGCTGGAGAGATTTCAGGAGTTGGGGTGGTGAGGAAGAGGAGTTTTGATGTAAAGGAGAGCAGAGAAACAGGGTGGTGAGAGGGAAGGACAGGGATGTGTAGTCAAGGAAGGGGTTTCTTCTGATTTTAGATGAGAAATAGTTCTAACATGTTTGTATGCTGTTGGGAGTGATTTTCATAGTCCTCAAACACTTAGTGATTACCTTCCATGTGATAAGTAACGTCTAAGGTTTGATAGGATTATCTTTCAGATATCCATATGTGTTTTGTGGAATATTTGGATTATAAGGTCATGGTGTGTAATGGAAAGAGTTCAGGCTGGACAAGCAGCCTGCCTTGGAATCATATTCTGGTCCCTGAGCTACTAACCAAGTGATTTTGAGGAACTTAACCTGACCTCTGAGCCTGTTTCCTAATCTGCAAAATGATAACCTCTTTTAGGTTAAAATTAAAACAACGTATAAGTATGATACTGGACTTAGGTACTGACTAGCACACCCATAGTGGCCTTTAGAGATAATTTCCCCTTTGATGTTGGAATATTTGTCGTTGTATATTATTGGAAAGGTCAGGATTAACATCAGCTGGAAGTTTGCTAGAATGCAGAATATCAGGCCCTGTGTGTGATCTGTGGGATCAGAACAGATGTGTGTTTAACAGGAACCCCAGATGATTTGTATGGACATTAAAGTTTGAAAACCACTGATCTAGAAAACAGGTGCCAGTCTGCCCTGTTTTTTTAGGAGTTCAAGGAAAAAGGTAACATCTCTACATTCTTAACATGCTTGCAATCTAAAAGTATTCTTATACCTAGCTTTATTGTTTGTAAATTCTTTTGTGTATGTAGGTATGTGACAAATACCTGTGATGTATTATTATATAGCAGACTCTTTCTGTGTACTCTTGACAGTATACGAAATGAAAACTCCGTATGTGATGATCTTTTCTTTTTTAATTGTTGAAATACAGATAATTAGGAAAGTTGATAAGCAGACCGCATTGCTGGATGCAGATGATCCTGTGTCACAGCTCCATAAATGTGCATTTTACCTTAAGGATACAGAAAGAATGTACTTGTGCCTTTCTCAAGAAAGAATAATTCAGTTTCAGGTATGTTTTTAAATTACTGGTAAAATCTAAAATGTGCAAACTATTAGGTTAGCAGCATTTAGAAACATGAAACTCTCGCTTAATGTTAATTGTATCCGAATACATGAAGCTGTGTGTTCAGATATTTATCTCAAGTTCAAGGGTCCTTAGCCCACATGTTCCTCGGATATAGCAGTCATCTTACATCAAGGAAGAACTCAAAACTATGAAAATGTTCTAAGAGAAGCAGTTAACGTCTAGTTCTGAGGAACAAAGAGCCCCTCAGATTATCCAAAACTAGATGTTGGGTATTCAGTAAATCACCTGAAATTATGTGCAGACAACATTGTATATGATACATGCCTATTTTGGAGGAGGGTTCATAATTCTCATCAGATTTATATTGGGGTCTTCTAAGGTAGTAATGATGACACATTTCAAAAGCTAATTTTTAACTATATTTACTCAGAAGGCTTTCATGAGGACATTTATGACATGAACAGATGACTTAATAGAATAGTTATACTTTCACATGAAACTCATTTCTGAACATCTGGAGACTTTCCAGAGAGATGCACATACAGCCAGTCTCCTCAACCCAGCACTGATGGTCTGGCCTAGGTGTTTCGAGATAGGGGTATGGGATTGTCAGTCAATATCTCGGTTCCTTCCAGCTGAAAGTACATAAGTTTCTAGCTGTTCTCTGAGCAGGAGGGGGCTCCCATTCTCTCTCTCTCAGGGATCCCTAAAGAGTTTTAAACAGCTATTTACATCACAGATACTGATCTTTTATTAAAGAAATTATACAGGTACTGGTATACTCTTACTTAAATGGTATTCTGAAGGTATTATTAGTTTTTAGTATGTCACTGAAATATTTTGTATTAAAATAAAACCTGCCATATGTGAGGTTTCCATGCTAACATTCTGTTTGTTTAGGGATTGGCGAAGCATCGTGCTTGGGAAGTTTATAAATTTGTACTAAATTCTCTTCATGTTAATGCCAGTCTATGAGTGTTACTTTGTTAAAGTGTCTTATACTGCCGTGTATATAAAACTCAATTTCTAACCAATTTTTTCATAAGGCCACTCCATGCCCAAAAGAACCAAATAAAGAGATGATAAATGATGGCGCTTCCTGGACAATCATTAGTACGGATAAGGCAGAGTATACATTTTACGAGGGGATGGGCCCTGTCCTTGCCCCAGTCACACCGGTGCCTGTTGTAGAAAGTCTTCAGGTGAGACCACTTACAAGTTGACTTTTAGCTCGTTGCAGCTGATCTCAGCTATGACATGGCATAATTTTATTTCACAATAAATTTGATTTTTCTCCAAATCTTGTGATTTGGAGGTTTTTTTTGGAGGTTTTGTTACACATCATTTGTTGATTTTTTAAAAAAAGAAAATGAGAGGAACATAATTTTATGCAAGAAAATTTAAATGTAAATCAGTTTGTATATTAGCTTGCGATATTTTTAGTTCACTTTGTCTTTATAATCATGTCATTTAAAAGAAGCATTTTATTTATCCATTTTTTTGCACATGATAGTCGAATGAGAAACTGTACTTTAATGAAAAATGAAAAGTTTTCTCAACATTGTTCTGATTTTCTGTGAATTGCAGTTGAATGGCGGTGGGGACGTAGCAATGCTTGAACTTACAGGACAGAATTTCACTCCAAATTTACGAGTGTGGTTTGGGGATGTAGAAGCTGAAACTATGTACAGGTACTTAATATAATTTTTTACATCATCTAGAGTTTTGGATGGGGGTGTGGGTACATGAGACTCTTTCCTGATATTGGTTGTCCTGTATTTAAGCAACCTTGTTTTAAGTTTCAGTTCTAAAATTTTCTGTGCTTTTAAGTGATTTCTATTTCCTCCTCAGATGTGGAGAGAGTATGCTCTGTGTTGTCCCAGACATTTCTGCATTCCGAGAAGGTTGGAGATGGGTCCGGCAGCCAGTCCAGGTTCCAGTAACTTTGGTCCGTAATGATGGAATCATTTATTCCACCAGCCTTACCTTTACCTACACCCCAGAACCGGGGCCACGGCCACATTGCAGCGCGGCAGGAGCAATCCTTCGAGCCAACTCTAGCCAAGTGCCCCCTAATGAGTCAAACACAAACAGCGAGGGGAGTTACACAAATGTCAGCACAAATTCAACCAATGTCACGTCATCTACAGCAACAGTTGTGTCCTAACTACCGTCTTTTTGCTAGGACTTACACTGACTTGAGTGCGGCAAAATGTTGACAAAAAAAGAAAGAAAAAAATGAACAATCTTTTGTGGTTTCTTGGGAAAACTTTTCATACCCGGTGATACTATTCAAAAACCCCATTACCTGCAAGTGCTGATTTGAAGTGCAGAAGCCACAGTAAAACAAACAAAAAAACATCAAAATGTGCAAACTTTTGGAAATTGATTTTTTTCAGCTGTTATTTTTGTTTGGTTGGTTTTTGTTTGGTTTTGTTTAAATGGGCAAGAAATAGAGATGTGGCTGGAGTAAAAGGTAATCAAACTAGAAGACGAAAATCTAACATAGTTTTTATGGACCAAGGAACTTGTATAAGCTTTAGTAAAAGGTACATTTTCACCATACCTTTTTTATATCGCAGTATATATAGTACACCTTTGTTACCAAATAGGTTGTTCTCCCCACCCCCTTTGAGCTTTTGCTCTTAAGTACATTCAGGTTCCAAGCCTGACCATGCTTGTTTAATCTAATTACCATACTCCTCCAGGTCTTTTTGGTCTAAGGCTGGAACTGTTCTTTTTATTTTATTATTTTCTTTAAAAGCTGAAGTCTTATGACTTTTCATGAGTGGAAGGTGTTTTGATTTCAGCAAGTCAAATCTTGTAAAGGCCTGCATATTTCTTTTAAGATTATTTGAAGTCTGTGCAAAAGCTTTAAAAAAAAATGCCTCTGCCTTGCCTGCAATACATGCAATGTACGTTGACTTAGTCTCTATTCTCAGACACCGTTGATAGTTATTTCTGTGTTCCTTTTTTTAAAAAAATGTATTTATAGTTGTAATCCAAGAGGTTCTAACATTTACCTGGAATTAAATGTGGCCATTTAGCCATTAATGAGTTAATGGCGTGGAACATGTTGGTTTTTACAGTGTTCCCTTCCCTTTTCCTGTGCAGAAATGTATCTATGCGGTCCAGGATTTGTTCAGGTTTTCCCTCCTCCTAATCTTGTACATAACTTGTATTATGTGTAAGTTAAACATTTTATTTTGAAGCTAGAATATTCCCAGTGATTTCATTCAGCAGGGTGTTTTTCTGCCTTGTTGGCATATGACAAAAAAATATCATCAGAAGTATTTGCTACCAGTTGGTAGATGGTGCCCTTATTGTATAATGAGGAAAATCTCAGCAAAAGCATGTTTTTACTTACTTTCTTTTGTGGGGGGTAGCCTAGGCCAAAATATCATTGTAACCTTGAAACAAGATGCTTTTACTAGATGACCAACTAAAATAGCTGGAAGACAGTACTTTAGGAACAGATAGCTGTAAGATTATAAAAATGCAAATGTACTTTATCTTTCCATTTCTCTCCCTGCCTTTTTTTGTTTTCTCTTCCCCAGTACTGGGCATCTTCACAAATGTCTCCTACTCGGAAAGCATTTCTTCTCCCTTCAGTTAAGATTTGGCTGCATTCAGGGTTGTGTGCTGGCTGTGTGTGCTGGGCTCACCGGTTTCACGTTGGTTTTGTTCCTGCACTTTGGGCACGCCTATGTTCGGTGTCTTAGAAATTGCAGCAGCCTCATTGGGCTACGTTTTCTACAGGAACTATGTGTGTGATGTTACAGGACATGGTCTAGTAATACAGTCATCTTTCTTTGAGTAAAAACTACCTCTAGATTGTGGTAAGCTTTTACTGTCCCATAAAACAGGAGCCACAAGTACCTTAAGAATGCAAAACTAACTTCCTGCAGTTTCCATACAGAAATTGTCTTTCTGGTGTCCTGGGCTATTTTGAAAAGTTTCCGTCAGTAGACTTTTTAAAACATCATTGTTAGTAGCTTCCCCCCACTCCCCTCCACCCCCAGCTTTGATATCTTCATTACTCATTCTTCTGCTCAGACTCTGCCATTGTAAATACAATTCCTAACATCTTTACATCACTTTTTCCTCAGTTTTCAAGGGGGAAGTCATTTGTAAAACATGTTAGTGGTTAAATAAAAGTTATTGTGGTCTTCTCTTTACTGCAAGCCTTTTTAATTACTCACAGGCTGCATTATACTATATATAGCCTTTCTCTCTTTAAGTCTGCTCCCGTCACTAGCTTCTCTTGTAAGCTAATCCTGCCTCACACTTTAAATCTGTTTCAGTGACCAAGGGCAGAATTCATTGTGGCCTTATCTTTCTTTGTTTTAACTGTTTACTGGCTTTTTCTTGCAAACTTGCTTGTTTATGAGTAGTATTTATTCTTCTCTCTGTTGAGTCTGGAAGTAGTCTTTACACAGTGCTTTTTGTTCAGAGCGCCGAAATGTTTTCAGTGCTGCCTTACTTTGAATGGGCCACAAGTTTCCTCCACTTCCCAGGTTTGGTATTTAGTTACCAAATTATATTAAATTAACTGATAACAGATGAGATGCTTTTGAAGAACAAACTATTCCTACCCAGCATTGCAACTCAAAATAATTTTTTCAAGTTTATGGCTTTATTAAAATTAACTTTTGCTTTTTTACTGTTTAGCTATATCTAATTTTGGCTCTTTGTTTATTTTAATAAGATAATTGAAATATTAGACTGTAAACCCTTTTCCTCTTTATTTTTGAAAAGTCCAAGAATATGCTTATACAGGCATTCTCCCCCCCACTATTTTATGACATTCTACATACCACAAACTAAAGACTGAAATGATTTGTCTGTTGTGGCTTATTGTTTACTAGTAGTTCTTTTATCAGCTGATTAAAATTTTTTTGTGAATTATTTTCAGTGTTTAATTTTCAGGAGCCTTGTCCTCTGGTTATGGTAGAACACGGCCCCTCCTCCAATGGTGGCATTGTTAGAGATGCTGGTCATTTTCCCTTATAAAGACTCTCAGAATGGTAACCACTTCAGTTAAAGTATAGTACATCCAAGCTTTTTTTTTTTTAATTCTGTATTAGAAGTGTAGGCTATGCTCTTATGATTCTATGCAGTTTCTGAAAATATGCATAGAAGCTGAGTCTGTTATCCAATATGTTTTTATTCTGTTGAATTTGATCACGTAGATTGGGATGGCAAGCTAAAGTCTTTAAATATAAAATGCCCTTTTTATTTTAAATGATTTCAGAGTTGAACACTAGTATAAAATTTACCCTGCTGCTGACTTTTCTTAAACTGTGGCAACTAAAGGCATCCTCATATATATATTAATTAGTGAAATATTTGTCACTCGTACTGCACAGACTTATTTGCAGTTGTAACTGGTTAGTTTTTTGTTTTTGGGGGGTTTTTTGTTTTTGTTTTTTTTTAATGAAACGAGTACCATCTGTGCCCTCAATTTCCAACACAGGTTTTAAGAACTAAACTAACTAGTCATGTTTAATCAGATAATCCATGCAGGGGGTGGGGGGGTGTTCCTTTTTGAAACAAAATGTTATTCAATTATTAACCAAGTTACTTATTTTTGATTTCAAAAGCAGCTGTGTTTCTGATGAGTACTGAACAAATGTGTGTAATTTTCTGTGCCAGACTTTCGACTTTGTTTTCAAGCACTGTAATGTGGGATGATGGTTAGAAACAATAATATATTAGGGTTTCTATTTAACCCTTTCAGGACTGAACTGTATTTCCTTTTATTAATTTTTCCATGTGTTGTGATAAATGTTTGCCAGCATTCAGTACTGTGTTGGTCCAGATGTAGGTTTATATGCTCATTTTTAGCTTATTTCTTGTACCTTGCAGCATGCTCTATGCATTCAGTCCTTAAGGGGTTTATTTTACAAACTGTGCACCTGTAAGGTTTATTAGCAATAAGATAGAAAATTGAGCAAGTTTATACCATAATTTTGTAGAAAAAAGAATCTGCTCAGTTCCATATTTCATCCATGAGAAACCTGCAATATGGGCAGTTTCAAGAAATAAATAAAAAGGAAATGTAAACCATTGTAAAAGTCTTCTGTTGGATGTGCCTGATGCATGTATTATCGTCTTTGATTTCAGAATACGTCATAGAGATAAAATTAAATTCCATATTACAGTTGGTACATTTACAGTCTTACCTTGCTATCTAATCTACATCACATCAAAGTGATGGCTGTGCTGATTTTTTTTTTTTAATGTTTTAAACTACACAGTGCTTTAAAAAGAGAAAGTTTTTTTTGCGGGGGGTGGTTCTTTCTTCTTCACGGGGAAATGGGCTTCGCCACTCAAGGGTTGTCTCCCAATTCAGGAACTTTTCGAGCTAATCTCAACAAGATTGGAGAGCATTATTTAACAGTAGCTTGCTTTTCCAGTGTAAGGTTGTCATTTGGTTTGGTGTATGAAAGAACATAGAATGTTTTTTCCTTTTTGGTGGGAGCTCCTCGTTGGAGAGAAAGCGTACTTTGTTTAATAGGGAAACAAAGTAAAGGGGGGAAGTTGTTACGTATTTTTTCAGTCATAACAAGTTCATTTATCTGATCTCCCCCAGAAGAAAAAAATATAAGCAAAGTTATCAGGATTTTTGCTAAATACATCTAAAAATAGTGATCGTTAAATAATTTAGAAACAATATAGTTGGAATTTGAGTTGTGAGGCTTTAATGGCTAGGATTGGTAATAGCTTCTTTTTTTTAAAAAAAACAATTTATTTATTTATTTTACAGTAGGTCTTTGTTAGTTATCTATTTTAAATATAGCTGTGTGTGCATGTCAGTTCCAAACTCCCAGTCTACGTATAGATTGGGTAATAGCTTCTTGGTTTAGA
The DNA here is from genome assembly GCF_937001465.1 of Orcinus orca. Classification (NCBI taxonomy): domain Eukaryota; kingdom Metazoa; phylum Chordata; class Mammalia; order Artiodactyla; family Delphinidae; genus Orcinus; species Orcinus orca. The sequence continues at coordinate 102,165,781 of NC_064562.1, read as the reverse complement.
ATTTAGATGGGAATAATATGTTTTCTACCCCTTGTTATAAATAGTATATGATCACTTTCTAAGCAACCTAATGAAAGGTCCAATTAAGTATATATATGTGTATATTTTTTGTCCTTGAACCCACAGATGGTTGCCAGTTAAAAACATGCAGAGGGCAAGCTGCATCAGGTGCTAGTGGTGAGGGATCACAGAAGCAGGTCCTCTCCTTAAACAAACAAAAATCTAGAAAGATACAGTACCAAAAACCCCTGAAAATCCCTGGTTTAGCGCTAGACAGCAATGAGGACGACAAATTAAGTTGATGTATGTAAAGTACGAATGAGGTGCTTCGTCCTGACCTACAGGTTAGACCCTAAAGCTTACGGCTGGGGGATAGAACTGGTGCCACAGCTCCCATAGGACCTGCAAGACTGGACAGTTATCCACAGTTCTTTGTGTTAAGGATAAGGTTTTTTGTGTGCCTGGCACGCAGGTGTTCAATAAATAGTGTAAGGTGTCCTGCACACATATGTAAGAACTCATGACTCATCTTGGTTTAAAGAAAAGGCAGGTAAGTATTATCTAATACAGAAAAGGAACAAGGTTTTAACTCTATAACAAAAAACATTCATGATGAACACAGCTAGGTGGTTTTATAATGGAATTTATAGAATGTTTTGCTTTGCGGAAGTAGCACTTTATTTTTTAAATTTTTATTCTTATTGTTTTTTTACATTGGGCCACTTGTTTTACTGGATCTTTGCTGGTGGACCACTTTCTTACACCCGGGGGACTTAGGCCTTTGAGGGACAAGACTGGGCTACAAATGCAGCCTCGTGTCAGTGCCCTTCAGGTGTTTTTACCCATATGCCCGAGCCAAAACCCCCCTCAAGTCTCGACTGCCCAGGGGAGAGCAAAATCCTTTTACTGACACAGTGAAATCTAAAGGTATCTAGAACCAAGCATGCGGTAAGGGCAAGCCTGAGAAGGCCGAAGAGGGATGGTCCTCCCCTTCCTGTGGGATGAAAACAGGCCAGGCGGGTCCAGCACGATGGATGGGGTTGGGGGCTCGGCCAGGTGGTTCTGGTCAGGGGCTGGCGCCACACCAGCCGCAGCATCCTGCACCCTCCAGCCCGGCTTTGGGGGTCCCAGTCCCAAGGCTCCAGATCATGTGGAACAGCCACTGCCTCAACTCAACCAGCCCCACGTGAGGACGTGCGTCTCCAGCTGGATGAGGGTCTGGTTGTGCGCCTTGACGCGGGCCAGGTGCGAGTCCAGGTGGCCAAAGAGGGGCTCCTCCTGGTCCTCTTCTATGTAAAATTCTAAAGGAAAGGTAAAGTTTTCAGGCACCATCCACCACGGCTTGATCTCCGTGTCCTACCGCTCCCAGCCAATTCTGAATAGGGCCAAGTCCAGGAACTTATCCCAACAGGACCTAGAGCAATCTTGGAAGTAGCACTTGAAAATGTGGAATTCTATGACAAGTTTTTTAAAAGGGAAGTATGAGGTTTAGGTGTGTATGATTGATTGTAGTCCCTGCTTTTCACCTCCTTGTATTCTACTACCCTGCGCATTGAGTACAGTCAACATGCAGGTCCGTCATTTCTGGCACTTCTGCCTGGTCGATCATTTCCACTGGTGCTGAAATCCCAGACTCTCAATCCAGAACGCCGCCCCCGCCCCATCTTCTTCATATAAAGGAGGAAAGAGTGTGACGAGGTCATTCCCAGCAGCCTCTTGGGCCGTTTTTGGCAGCTGTTCTTTTATCGTGAAACGAAGTTTTCTCCCCACAAGGCTGTTCTTTGTCCTTGCTCACAACACAACACAAAATCGGTGATCGTGGTTTTCCCCTGCTTAAACGTTCACAACTGAGTTTTTTTTTTTTTTTTTTTTTTTTTTTTTTTGCGGTACGCGGGCCTCTCACTGTTGCTGCCTCTCCCGTTGCGGAGCACAGGCTCCAGACGCGCAGGCTCTGGACGCACAGGCCCAGCGGCCATGGCTCACGGGCCCAGCTGCTCCGCGGCCTGTGGGATCGTCCCAGACCGGGGCATGAACTCGTGTCCTCTGCATCCGCAGGCGGACTCTCAACCACTGCGCCACCAGGGAAGGCTCCGTCATTCTCTGTTTCTTGACTTAATTTAAACATTATCTGTCAACTTTCCTGCGGTGGCAGCTGAGGATTTTGCTTGCCTCCACCCTGATTCCCATTCCTCTCTTACTTTCTTTCCTCCAAATATAATACAGTTTTTATTTAAATCATTGGTCAGTGCTTACATTACTATGGTTGTTTAATTATTCACTCTTGAGAGTATACAGTAATATAGATAGGATACTATAATTATGTTTCCTCTTTAGTATAACTTTTTGTTTTTCCTGAAGTTAATACAAGTATCATTTTTCTCCCCCACTACCCCTACTCAGTTTTCTATACACCTACTCTCTCTTTATTTCCAAATGTTCCATAAGATTCATTAAGTCTAAATTTTCACTATGTGCCAGGCACTGTTCTTGGCACTGAAGATCAGCAGTGAGCAAACCAGTTAAATCCCTGCCTTCGTGGAGCTTATATTTGTTTAAATAAACATCATTGTTATTTTCCAAATACACAAACATGTCAGATAATCATTAAAACCATTATTTTTCCTTAGAAAGTCATCCTTCCAGAGACCTCTAACTGCTGTTTGTCCTATGGGCCTTTTCCTTTTTAAACTGTCTTTCCTTACAGTTGATTTGTGTGGTTCTATTTGTTTGTTTGTTTTCCACCTCTCTGGAAGATTTTAGGATTTTTTTTTTTTTTTTTTTGTACGCAGGCCTCTCACTGTTGTGGCCTCTCCCGCTGCGGAGCACAGGCTCCGGACGCGCAGGCTCAGCGGCCACGTCTCACGGGCCCAGCCGCTCCGCGGCATGTGGGATCTTCCTGGACCGGGGCACGAAACCCGTGTCCCCTGCATTGGCAGGCAGACTCTCAACCACTGCGGCACCAGGGAAGCCCTAGGATTTTTTTCAATCCTTGGTTTCTAAAATTGTACACTGACATACGTATGTTGCTGTACACTTTTTTTTTTCAAACACATGCTAGACATTCACTGGGTGCTTTCAAAATAGATATTTATGATGCTGCGGAGCAACTAAGCCCATGCACCACAACTGAGCCTGCGCTCTAGAGCCCGCGAGCCACAACTACTGAGCCCGCGTGCCACAACTACTGAAGTCTGTGTGCCTAGATCCCATGATCCACAACAACAGAAGCCACCGCAATGAGAAGCCCAGCACTGCAAGGAAGAGTAGCCCCCGCTCGCCGCAACTAGAGAAAGCCTGCGTGCAGCAACAAAGACCCAACCCAGACAAAAATAAATAAATAAATAATAGATATTTATGAACTTTGCTGGAGTTTTCTTGTGTTATGTCTTTGAAAGATTGTTCTCCTCCATTATCTCTGTTCTCTCTTTCTGGAATTCCTACCAGTCAGATGACCCTCCCAAACCGCCACCCTGATTGCTTCTTTAATTTTCTTATCTTTATCCTGTTTTCCATTTCTTTGTCTTTTTTCAGAGAGATTTCCTCTAGTTTTCCTTTCAGCCGTTCTTTGGATTTTTTCATTTTGGCTCTCATTTTTTGTTTAAGTTTTCAAAAACTCTTTCTTGTTCTTTTTTTCATAACATTCTGTTCTTGGTGTATTTTATGGATACAATATTTTCAAATGAAGTATTTATTGTAAGATCCATTTTAAGAGAGGTTTTTTTTTTTTTTAATATTTATTTATTTGGCTGCACCGGGTCTTAGTTGCAGCACACGGGATCTTCTTTGTGGCACGCGGGATCTTTCTAGTTGCAGCATGCGAACTCTTTGTTGCAGCATGTGGGCTCTAGTTCCCTGATCAGGGATCGAACCTGGGCCCCTGCATTGGGAGCATGGAGTCTTAGCCACTGGACCAGCAGGGAAGTCCCTAAGAGAGTTTCTGACTCAAGAGATCTGGGTTGGAGCCCAAGAAATTGCATTTCTAACAAGCTTCTAGATGATGCTGACCCAGGGATCTCACATGGGTCAAGAAGTGTTGACCCATATAGGCTTTTCCTTTACAATTTTTCCTCAACTGTGATTTGCTACAAAACAAAAACAGAAACTACTCCCCATCCCCCATCCCCACACCAAATAGCCTGGAATGCAGCTAAGAAGTTCAAAGGGCAAGATACAAACATTCCTTTCTTCCAAAAGCCAGTTTTGAAGAACTTGAACCTGTACTTGAATGACCATGAACATGGCCTCAGATTTTCACTAACACATTGTCTGACCACAGGAAGTTCACGTAAACTCTCTGGCCTCTATCTCCTCATCTGTAAAGTGAGGGGACTGTAAAAGATGGTCTTAAAGGTGCTTCTAGCTGGAAGATTCTATGATCTGACTCTACCATCAAAAGCTTGAATGCTATTACTAGAAAATAGAAGTTGGTGCTACTTGCTGAACATATATGTGCCAGGAATATGCTAAATAGTTTACCTGCTTGATGCCATTCTTAAAGCTCTCAAGAACACTGGGGAGCAGGACTTACTATTCCCATTTCATAGACAAGGACACTGAGGCTCAGAGAGGCTGAGTAACTTGTTCAAAGGCACATTGTGAATTATGTCAGATTGGAGAAGACAGCATGGACAGGGAAAGACCATGAGCATTAGAGACAGAGACGTGGGCTTAAGTTCAGGTTTCCTCTTTCACTACTAGCTAGCTTTGAGGTCTTAGACACCTCACTCTATTTCTCTAAAACTCAGTTTCCTCATCTGTAAAATGAAGGGAAGGAAGGATATCTGCTTCCCTGAGGTTGTTGATAAACATAAAAATGCAATTAAATATGTAAAGTGGTTGGCATAAAGTAGGCATTCATGTAATGCTGAGTTTGATTTGGGTCACATGGAAACCAAGCTACACATTTAGGTGGGAGCCAGTGGCTTGGAAGAGAAGAGGCAGACCTGCCTTATGTTTGAAGCCACCTGGATTTTCACCTCACTGAGATTTCACCTGTGGGAAACCTGAGGGCGGTTTCACCTGTGTCTGAGCAGTCATCTGAATTCTCTAGTAAGAAGGGTGAATGCTCCCTGTTTTCAGCCTCCCAGGAACCATGTTTGTCACTGTGAATAGGGCTGCACAAAATTCAGGAGGCCCTCGGAGTAGCAGAGAAAAGAAAAGTTGAACTGGGAGGAAATTAGGCAGATTTCTCCATCTCTGCCGTAGAAGCGGACTCTCTGTTAGGATTTTGAATTCCGGCAAAAAAAAAAAACAACCCAGGCATTTCAACCCATAGAAGGCTAGAAAGAGTGTTTTTTGTTTGTTTTAATGGAGGGAATGAATCCTGGGGGGAACTATACTCTGCGCCGCAGTGACAGGCTCAGTTAGTGTTGCAGTACAGCCGAAGGTCAAGGACACAGAATTCAACCAGGAGGTGGAGACTGAATCCGGGCTTCGCAGCCCCCCAGCAAGAACCTTCTCCCCCTGCAGGCTAGGAGGCAGACTTTCCTGGGGAGCAGGTGAGGTCACCAGCAAGCCTTTTTTCTAAACAACTCCATTGGCGCTTTCGTCTCAGGGAGTTTGAAGGTGTCCTAGTCAGTGTGAGATAAGCAGGTGGGTGAGGGTCACACAGGTGTGCAGGATCTCACAGGGGCGGAGTGCCTTAGAATAGAAGGGCCCAGCATCCGGGTGTTCCCACACTGGGCAAGGACAAGCAGAAACAAACAATGAAAAAATAAATAAATGAAAAGTGTTCAAAAGCAAATGTAGATGTTAAACAGAAGACTCCTTTGAACCCCCAGGAGGACATGTGTAACCAAACACAAGCCAGGCTCAGCTGGGGAGCCCGAGGGGATTAGCAAGATCGACTGTTCATTTATTTTTGGAGATAACGCAGTTACAGGTTGATGATAAAATTGCACGCCGGGGGGGCCCCATCAGCCCGTCTGGGTCAGTGCGCCCTGGTCCCCGGGGGGTGTGGGGTGGCAGAGGGACTCACAGCCGCAGCACCCGGTATCTGGCTTCCCGAGCCTGCCCTGGACTCACGTGCCAGGGACACTGACAGGAAGAGAAACTGCCACGTCTGAAGCTGGAGCCTGGCGCTCGAGGAAGCTGTCCGGGGAAATGAGATTCAGTCCCTGACCCCGCTGGAGCTCTTCCTCTCCAAGAGCCCATTTATATAAATGTTCTTGACTCTCCAAGTGCAGGGGCCTGGGACCAGGGGGCGGGGGACACGCAGGCCTCAGGGCACAGCCGCTTAGATGTGGACCGAAAGGGACAGGCCACTGCCTTGTTTTGAAGTGCCTCTTGTGTCACCAAGTAGGGGAATGACACCCTCATCCCACACGCAGGAGAAAGGAGAGCGTGGGTCAGTGCAAAGACCGGCGGGTGTTCAGAGCAGGGGTATTTATACTGTCCTCAAACTGGAAACAACCCAGATGCTCATCGGCTAGCGAGAGAAGAGACAAACTGTGATCTATCCATACGTAATAGGGTGCATGGCAGCCCCCAGAGGTTGTATCTGTGTGCTGATCCTTGAACCGGTGAAGGTGACCTTTTCCGGAAAAGGGGTCTTTGCAGATGTAATTAAGGATCTTGAGATGAGATCACCCTGGATTATCAAGTGGGCCCCAAATCCGAGGACAAGAGGGAAAGAGGAGAAGGCCATGTGAGGACGGAAGCAGAAACTGCAGTGATGCAGCTACCAGCCATGGGACCCCTGGCGCCTCCAGAACCTGGAGAAGATAAGGAAATGAACCTCCCAGAGAGCCTCTGGAGGGCGCGCAAGCCTGGCCTCCAGAATTGCGGGAGAATAAATTTCTATAAATAAATTTACAAAAAATAAACAAGTTCATGGTAATACATCATACAGTGAACTGCTACTTAGCAGCAAAAAGCAACAAACCATTGATACGTGCAAAATTAGATTGATCTCACGTGCACGTGCTGAGTGAAAGAAGGCAGGCATAGAAGGCTCCATGCTCTGTGATTCCATCAGAAGACCCCAAAAAGGCAAGACCCTGGGGACGGACACCACACCAGTGGTTGCCAGGGAATGGGGGGAAGGGAGAGGATTGAATACAAAAGGGACTCCAGGGAACTGTTGGGGGTGAGGAAAATATTCCCTATTTTGACTGTGGTCACAGTTATACAACTATAGATATTCGTCAAACCCATAGAATTATGCACATAAAAAGACTGAATTTTACTGGATGTAAACGGTACCCCAGTAAATCTAATTTTTTTCAGGTGAAGAAATGCCAAAAGAAGGTTCTCAAAATTGTGGCATATTGAATAAATCAACACTATTGACACACCCAGAATAAAAACAATGACAGCCTCTGCCCTAGGCGGAGGTCACGTTCAAAGTTCTAAATTTGTGGACTGTGTGAAGGTGTTGACCTAATTTATCATCCAGAGTAACATTTTTGATTATATTTGGAAACAGTTTGTAGTTTTGATTTTCTCCCTTGGCTAGGATTTTGGGGTATGCCTGATGATTGCCAAGAAACTGTGACCATTTGCAAATTCAATGTATTAATTATACACGTAGCTAGATAATCTGAAAAGCAAAATGATTAAAATATTTTCAATTTAAAAAAACCCTACAAAACCATGTTTGACGTGGGCTGTGGGTATTTTATATGAATGTGGGGCCTGGCCTCCAAGGACAAGTGTCTAGGGCCCATGGAGTCTTACGATTGTCCTGGTTGGGAGGGGTGAGTAGGAAACACATTTCTGAATCTGCTTTGGTCCCAGAGCTGTCTTGTTGACTTGTGTCCTAAACATTTCTTGACTCTGTCCATGCTACCTCTTTCCACGGCCATCAGTCTTGTCCAAACCTCCACCATCTCTTCTGTGGATTCCTCCAGTAGCCTCTTAATGGTTCTCCCCTTATCCATTCTGGTTTCCCCCACAATAGCCAGTGGGACTTTCTAACATAGAAACTGAATCACAGCTCTTTCTCGTAAACCCATACCCAGGACTAGATTTTCAGTGTCCTCTAGTGAAAGACAAAATTCCCAACAAATCCTACAAAGTCCTGCAGGGTCAGGCCCCTCCTCCCTCTCCGGCCGCATCTCTCCTTCCTCCCCTGATCTCTGCAACACCCGCACTGCCTCTGTCAGTCCTTCTTCACCACCTCGGCCCTGACTCTTCCTTGTTGCCTGACTGCCTTTCGCCTCAACCCACTTCACCTTGAACTCCGCCTTGCTCGGCTGAGCTCAGCTCAAATATCACTTCTTCTGGGAGCTGTTTGCTGTCACTCCCTCCTCCGCTGCCAGCCCTACCTCTGCCAGCTGCCTCGTCACATGCTCTCTTAGCTCCTGGTCCTTTCGTGATGTGTGTGATTATTTGGTCAATGCTGGATCCCCCAAGAGTCTCAGCTTCACAGGAGAATGAACAGGTGTCTTTTGGGAGGAGGGTATCAGGGAGGAATCTTGGTCTTCCTCATTTTAATGCCCCAGCAACTGAAAGAGCGATTAGAACTTGGTTAGTGTTCAAATAAGTATCGGTAAAAGGATGGATAAGGGAGTGAGTGGGTGAGTGAATGCTGTATGTATTACTCCCATCCCTTGGTGGTCCACTTCAGACCCTAGCACAGGGCCTATTCAGAGAAGAAGCACCAACCTGCAGAGCTGAGAATTCTAAGCTGGACCCCGCAGACACCCTGGCCAGGGGAGGGGCTGGCTCCAGACCGCGGGCTTTCTCTGTCCCCACCATCCCCAGGATCCAGGCTCTTTACCTGGGCTCTGTCGGGAAGATGCCTGCTTAGATCTACGAGTCTGCAGCACGTGGAACCCCTCAGCCCCTGTCCACTGGCAAATAGCTTAGATATGGTCTCTGAAGGAAGCTTTCCCAGAAGAGCAGAGATGAGAATTGGTATCAAGACCACCCAGAAAAGTCATTTCTGGAAGTGCTGCCCAGGGTAAAAATGTAAGGTGGATGAAAGAATAGGAATCCTCCCTAAGGTGGGGTGGAGAGGATATTTCTTCCAATCACGATTGCTTCTTCATTTTCTCCTAAAAATAAAAATTGTTAGCACCCACTATGGACCTCCAGCTTAGGAGGATATAGAAGCAGTATATTTTCCCAGAAATCAAGTCACTTGCATCTGAGGATGTCAAATGCACATGGGTGAGACCAGGGCACTATTTATTCATTTGACAAATAGAGTTTATTATGGGTCAGGGCTCTGCTTGGCACTGGGTATCAGCTGAAATGCTGCCCACTAATTTGTCCCCGTTCTGGGCTTTCTCAGTAGTTTTTTACATAGGCTGTGGTTGAGTGCATGGACTTTGTAGCTGGATACCTGGGTCTGATTCCTGGTTCTGCCATTTTATAGTTGTGTGAACTTGGGCAAGTTAATTAATTTCTCTAAGCTGCTTCTTCTGTGACGTAAGGACTATTGATACCACCTACCCATCCCATTGTTACCAGAATTGCATTAACACTTGTAAAGTGCTTAGAATGGAACCCAGTAGAAGTTAGCCCTCTATAAATGTTGGTCATTATAATTGCTATTATTTCCATCTCCCTGTCTCTGATGGTACAGATCATTTGTATTTCCACCCAATATAAGGGGCTCATAGGGGATCCTCCTCTCCCTCTCTGCTCATCCTTGAGGTCAGTGTGGGGCTGTCATTCAGGAATCTGGGGTGAAGCACATGACCCAGATTGAGGCCAATCAAGACACTGCATTTCGCTGCCCATGACGATTGGCTCAGGGCTGGTAATATGATGTAAGCTGGCCCAATCAGAGTGATTCCCAGGACCCTGTCTTTCTCTTGGGAGGTTGGGTGGGGACTGAAGCTGCTGCAACCAACTTACCTGAGAATGAAACAAACATGGTGAAAGGCTGAGCTCAGACCTGGCAAACTCAGAGTTCTGGGTTCACCATAGGAGCCCCGTGTCCACTGGGTGGAAAGCCCAATCTAGTTCCCATTTTTTTCATTATCAGGTTAAGAAATTTTCTTTCTTTTGGAAACCAGAAGTTTTCTGCCCCTTGCAGCAGAAGGTCCCAATAGACATATCACACGTCCATATTACACCTATTTATTGAGTGCCTTCTACCTGCCAGGACCTGTGCTAGGTGCTGGGGGCCTGGGGGTTGGTGTGTGACATAGACGACACTGCTCTTCTCAGGAACCTTGGGTTCTAGGATGAGACAGTGAGACTCAGGCACCACCCTCCCCCTAAGGGCTACGATCTCTCAGAGCATTTGGGAAGGAAAGCCTTTGTCTTACATTCTCAGCCAGCTTAGCTGCAGACCACAGGGCTCTCTCTGTTCTCCCTCTGGACCCTCAGCCTTGACCTTCTCACCTGCCCAGGGGAGGCAGGGGTGTGGGTACTCCGCTCTCCCATGACAATGTCCCGTGCAGCTGCACAAACCCTCGGACTTCACAGAGGGACCGGGTCGTTAGGGCGTGTGGGTCTGAGCAGAGAGAAATTTAAAATGACACGCTTAGTGTAACTGTCCCCGTAGTCGTACAAGAGAAGACACACACACACACAAACACACTTCACTGGGGACCCCATAGGCACACCCTGTTCCTTTTCCTTTCCTGTCAACTGATACACCCTCTTCTAAAAGATTCTCTTCTATAAGTCTCCCCAGGAGGAAAGGAAAGCACCCTTTATTCCCGAAGACTGGTTTGGTCCTGGGTTCTATCTTCCACCCCTACTCACCACCCACACCCCTCAGCTCTTCCAGGTAATACCCGGCACTTGTTTCTTCTCATATCAATTCAAATTCTTTAAGAGCTTGGGTTCTACAGCCAGATACCTGGGTTCCTTGCCTAGCTCTGCCATTTGCCGGCTGGATGACCTTGGGCAAGGTACTTAACCTCTCTGAGCCTCAGTTTCATCTGTAAAATGGGGATAATAATAGCACTTATTTCTTAGGGTCTTTGGAAAGATTATTTGAAGTTATGTATGTGACGTGCATTTGGTTTTTTTTTTTTTAGTTCCTTGAATATACCAAGAGATTCCCACCTCTGGGCTTTTGAACCTACTGTTCCTTCTGCCTAGATCACTCTTCCCAGAGCTCCCCATGGCTGTCTCACTCACTTCATTTAGGTGTCTGCTTTTTGAGAAAAAGATGGCCATCCTAATAAGTCTCTCTCCTCCAGCTCCCCAGCTCATTCAGTCTTCATCTCATTCCCTGTTTTATTTTCTGTGTAGCGTTTACTGCTCCTGAGTTTCTGCACTTGTCTATTGCCTTTTTCTCCTGCTAGAAGGCAAGAGCCAAGAGAAGGGAAGCACTGTTTGCCTTGTTCAATGCTGTGTCCCCAGAGCCTAGAACAGTGTCTGTAAAGGCTCCATAAATATTTATTGGATGAGTTTGAGTCCATCTTCTCAGCTCCATAAATATTTATTGGATGAGAACCGCACTCTGTGGCGGTTTCCTGGCAAATCACTGGGCAAGGGAGACGTTGGTGAGCCCTGCCAGTGAGAAGCTGTGCAAGAGGCAGGTCTTAGCTCACACACACGCACACACACACACACACACTTTTTTTTTTTTTTTCACACACACTTTCTTGGTGGGGAGTTGGGAAGATGGACTTCCTAGCATCTTCTACTGAGTGGGCAGCTCTACCCGCCGAAGTTTTCTGAATGTGTACATTCTGGGCCTGAGTAACTTCAGGAGACATTCTTTGACTTTCAGACTCAATATACTTTTTCCCAAACTCACAAACTATGAAGGAGGAGCCATAAAATCCAGAAAAACAATATATCCATCCTTTGAGGATATAACAATATATTGATTGGAAATTTCATTGCGCTCTAATTTATAATCTAAGATTTTAAAACACGTAATCCAAAACAGTTTATTCTCCTGAAATGGGATATTACTTCCAGATCCTTATAATAGATCATGTTTCCGTAACTTTCTGCAAATGTTTTAAGTTACACGTGGGCTTAGTTAAAATTTAAATGTACGCAGGTAAATATATGTCAAGGGTTGGCCAGTAGATGGCAGCAAGTTTGAACTTGGCTTGGGAAAGATTTTCTCTAGTTTGCTGGAACAGGATATGAAAGTCAGCCTGAGCACAGTAAAGATTTAAAAGCTAACAGCTCTGGATACAAACGACAGCCCAATGTGCCCTCCAGTCCTCATCTTGATGAGCAACTTTGTAAAGTCCATTTACATCTCTATGCTTTTTGGCATTTATTAAGAAGTATACATCGAAACCCCCCTTTGTGCCAGGCGGAGCCATCATGGCAGACAGGATCACCGCCATTCTGAAGTTATGTTTTAGCACCATCATTTGGGTTATCATCCCAGCAGAGGTGGTCTCTAAACAATGTTTAAAGCAGTGTGCTGAGGGGCAAAACAAGGAGTTACAAGGGGGAGTGGAAGGCATTCTTATTTCAACTCCCTGAAAACCCCAAATGAGTCCAGTCACCAAGACTGAACAACAGGTTCCACACCTCCCTAAAGTGAGTTCTGCAGCAGCTAAGAAGAAAATTTAGTTTCTGGAAGGTCTGATCATATCCTAAAAATGAAGAAAACAATTTTTGTGACACCCTAAGATCAGAGTTGATTAATGAGCAATTAGCATAGATAGGCCTGGAGAACGTTTGACAGGCGAGTAAGAACTGGTCCTCTTTCACCTCCGTCTTTAGGGTTTGTTGATGTGGTTGATGATTCACAAACAAGGCCGCCTCCCACAGTTACACAGAATCCTGTTCCATTCTATTTCCTAAGGTACCGCAGGTGGGCCAAGAGGATTGCAAAGGAGAGAAGGCACCTCTCACAGGGGACTGTGACACTGGTCAGCGAGCCAGGCTCCGGCTCTTCTTTTGCGCGATGCTACTGGACCCTCCCGGGCCCAACCGATTGGTCCGGTGTGGACATCCAGTGGGGTGGCTGTCAATCTACTGGGGGCCCAGCTAGGAGTGGCAGGTATCTGAGTCATGGCAGCCGGGAAACGGGTTAGCAGCAATGTTTGGAAGCCCAGGCAGCAAGCGCCAGGGTAGTGGGCTGGGGTCCATGTGTTTGGAGCAGTATGAAGGATCTAGACCCTTGGACTTGAGCAGGCTTCATCTATCTCGACTTCCTCTTTGATGATAGGAATCACCTGGGATGGAGAGGGATGCTTATGAAGTACACAGATAAGCAGTTCTCTCCTCTAGAAAGTCTAATTCAGTAGGTCTGGGGTACGGCCTGAGCTTATTTATTTCTAGCAAGTTCCCATGGAATTCTGATGGGCTAGTCCTTGGACCACACGTCAAGGAACAAGGGCTTAGAGTCCCTTTCAACTCTAGATTCTACAGTGGGTTCATGGCACTAGAACAACTCTGATTTTGAACGTAGTGGGGAAAGAAATTTGGACACCAGCATTCCTGTAGGACCTATCCGATGGCGACCTTGCTCTTGACTCCTTACAAAAGCTATTTCATTTAACCCTCTCAATACCCAACCTGGTGATTGTCTCATTATCCTCATCGTACAGAAAAGGAAAATGAGAATCAGAGAAGTTAAGTAACTTGCCCAAGGTTGAACAGTTAACAGGTGAAGGATTTAGAATTCAAACCAATGTCAGATTGGTCCAGTGCTCATTAATTAATTAGTCAACATGTTCATTGATCCAAAAAAGAATTATTAAATATATCTATGGATGAAGTACTGTATGAGGTATTAGGACATAAGGTTAGAAAAACAGATGATGCACGAGGCCTCATGAAGCTTTAGCAGGAAAAGTGGCTTTTGAATGAGAAATAACACCACAGAGTGGAAACAGATCCCAAAGCTTTTCACTGCGTCCAGAGCTGCCACTCTGGTTCCAGAGGACTGCGCTGGTCTCCTTGCCCGCCCGAGGAGGACACTTTTCCCCAGATCTTGACATAGCTGGTCCCTTCCTATCACCCAGACTTCAGCTCCACCGTCTCCTGCTCCGTGAGGCAGTATGTCGCATAGCAGGTGAGAGTGTGGACTGCGACACAGCACCTGGGCCTGCATCCAGCTCCTCCACGTATTGGCTGTGTGATATAGAGCGAGTTACCTCACCTCTCTGTGCATCAGTTTCTTCATCTGTTAAAGGGCAGGAATAGTACCTACCCCATACAGTGGCTGTGAACATTAAATGAGTTAATATACACAAAGAACTTAAAATAGCACCTGTCGAAGGGTAAGCAGCATGGAAACTTCCACTTCTGGTATTCCCTGAGCACCCTACCTTTTATTGGCACATATCCGATCACCCTGTTCTTTCTTCCTACTCCTTGTGACCAAAGCACTCTGTGTTTACTCGTGTGTGGTCTGTGTCTCCACCTCCAGAGTCTAAACAGGGGACCTGGGCATTGTCTACACTCCACACGCCTCCAGGCCCTGGGGCCAGGCCTGGCACCCAGCAGGTTCTCCATAACTCTTTTTTTTTTTTTTAAGGTATATATTTATTTACTTTATTTATTTATTTTTGGCTGCGTTGGGTCTTCGTTGCTGCGCGCGGGCTTTCTCTAGTTGTGGCGAGCGGGGGCTACTCTTCGTTGCGGTGCGCGGGCTTCTCATTGCGGTGGCTTCTCTTGTCGTGGAGCACGGGCTCAAGGTTCCCGGACTTCAGGAGTTGTGGCACATGGGCTCAGTCGTTGTGGCTCGCGGGCTCTAGAGCACAGACACAGTAGCTGTGGTGCATGGACTTAGTTGCTCTGCAGCATGTGCAATCTTTCTGGACCAGGGCTCAAACCCGTGTTCCCTGCATTGGCAGGTGGATTCTTAACCACTGTGCCACCAGGGAAGCCCTATAACTCTTTATTAAAGGAGTGGACGAGTGAACATGAAGTCTGGGCTCCATGGAAAACAGAGCTGTGTTCTCTAGCCCAGCCCAAGCAATCAGGAACAGCTGCCTTCCACGGAAATTAACTTAGACTCAACTACGTACTATATCCCAACATGAAAGCCGTAGCCTCTGCCATTAAGAACAGATGATGGAAAGAAATAGATGGGCTTTGTTGGCCTCCGCTGACTTCTCTGGTGAGTTGTTTGAGCCTTCCTGGAAAATCGTTAGAGGTTTTAAGCCCAGAAGCCAGAACATGAAGAACGTCTCTTTGTTGAAGATTAGAGGCAGCAGTCTGTCTTAGCTAATGCTGGTCTGTGTCGTACCCTTGACATTATATTTAAACATGGATTTTTATATTTAATAAATTAAAGTTCCCTGAGAGAGTCTCCAGAGCCTTCTGCTAACATTAGTCATCTTCCTGAACACATGCTGCCATGTGCACTGGGGAGCTGGCCAAACTTGAAGGGAGGGGTGGGCAGCTAGAATCGCCAGCCCATGTTGCCGCTTCTTGTGAGCAAATGATAGAATGAAGCAGATGTGTGGCTTCTGTTGAGCCCTTCTTTCAGTATTTTGAGCCTTCTTGAAAAATCAGCTGTTTGATGGGGTGTGCCTCACCCTGGCTATTAGGAGTGTGAAATCAGGAGACATAAAAAAGTGTGCCCAGTCTGTAAATGCCTTTTTCACCTGCTTGGTGATTTCTGAAATCCTAATAGAAAAGCCTTTCTTTTGGCAAAGAGACAATGACTTGGGAAGCATATATATATTTGGGAGGGGAAAGTCTGTAATTAAAATTTAGTTTAAGTGTTAAGAAGTTGACCTCAGGCCTTTTAGGTTGAAATATGTATATATGTATAACAAATTCACTTTGCTGTACACCTGAAACTGACACAACATTGTAAATCAACTATACTCAAATAAAAATTTTAAAAAAAGAAATACTCTGATTGGGAAAAGACCTAGGAGAAAGGATAGGAGGCACATAGAGTGAGGTGGTAGGAAACAGGGAAAGGGCAATGCATCAGTCAGGTATTGCTACAGTAATGCTGCATAACAAATCATCCAAAACCTCAGTGATATATAATAAGGGTTTATTTCTTGCTCAAGTGTCCATTGGTCAACTTGGGTTCAGCTGATCTGTGCTAGGCTGGGCTCGGCTCCAAGCTGTGGGTAGAGTCCAGATCTGCTCCATGTGTCTCTCATCCTTCTTGGACCAGCTGCAAACTGAGGAATAAATGGAAACCCTCAACGCTTCTTCAGTCATAGGCTCAAAACTTGCTCACTGTCACTACCCTGTCTGCAAATTCTTTTGGCCAAAGCAAGTCACATGGCCAATCCCAATATCCGTAGGGCAGGGATATGCCTCCTGCAGAGGAGGTGGCAGTGTCAAGAGAAAGAATATTGGCTGAATATTGGCTGTGTGTCTCACAGGCCTGGGTATCAAAGGCCACTTTTACCAACCTCACAGTGAGCCTCCCATTGCACTAAGCCTTCTCATGTTTATTGGGTCCTGGCAGGATTAGGACAGTGAATTGCAAATGGGCCTCAGGGTCTTTAAGTCATGTTACCCTCTCATGCACCCTAATTTTATTCTGCAAAGGGACTCCCCTCTCCTCAGCGCTCCTCCCCTTGCTACCCCTCACTCCAAACTCTAGGACCGCATGCTCCACTGACTCTACTTTTTGGGCCCAAATTGATCAGATTCCATCTCTCTCTCCGGACCTTTTTATTCTTGTTTCAGATCCTCGGGGGACAACACTACCACCCTCCCCAATAAAAACCAGCCATTGTCCAGTATACCTGAATTTCTCAAAATGCCCCTTTTGTAAAAACAAGAGGTAAGGGGGCCAGGAGCTACAGTTTCAGACTCACCTTAAACAGATTAGCTTTCCCACAGGAAATTCACTTATAACATTATTTTCATAGTGAATAAGTGTATGTTGTTAGTGCTGTGCTAAAAGTAAGAAATTGACAGATCAAGACTGACAACGGCTGACCTAAACCAATGTTTCTGGTTGCCCTGCAGTGCGCATGCACGGAGCCTCTCCCCTTTGGCTTTGATCTCATAGCAGCTGGCAGCTCGGTACCCACTTAGGTAAAGGGGAGGAAGGGGACCAGCCAGGGTGGCAAGCAGCAGAGTTTTTCTTCCTCTGGAGGTGCTGGTTCCTGACCACAACGGGCAGGAGCAGTGTGCCTCCTGCCGTCCCAGACCCTAGGGAATCAGCAAGACCCAGTTCACACCCAGTGGGAGAGACGGGTGGCCCGGAAACCTGCCCAGCCCAATGCCCAGCAGGGGCCAGGGGCTCACTCCCCCCACCCTTTGCTCCCCTCCCCACCTCCTCCTCTTGCAGTGAAACACTGAAGATTCAAGTTACATATTTAATGAAGTGGCCCCATATTTAAATTGAGTTAATTTGAAATGTATTTTTTCCAGTACTTGACATTTTTATAATCTGAACCCATGTACAATGGCAGCCCGCTGTCTGGATCCACTCTGGTACCACTTGGGGGTTGGATGAGAAAGGAGGGGGAGGTCACGGGTGTTCATCAGTAAAGACATCAGGATTGTGAAGTAGCCTCAGAATGAACAATTAGCAACAAGACTTTCCAGTTTCATGGGCAATGAAGCCCTGGCGAGTCCGTTTTTCAAGTGTGAGAGGAAGGGCTGGGGAAGATGATATAGCTGTCATGGGATCCATCTCCAACTGGGCTTCTGTTTGTTGGTACCTATCTTGGGCAAACCCTGTGTGAGGATCCCGGAGAAGATCAAAGGACACTGCCCTCCCTGTGCTTCGGATCTGGGGGTGGATACAGGAGCAGCATGCAAGCAGGCAAGGCTTACAAACGCACATGTAACTGATATTTACTGAGCATCTAGTATGTGCCCCTTTCCTCTTTATGGACTTGCCAGAAGCCAAAGTAACAGTTCCAACCAAGACCCATGGGTTAATAATTTTAGCTAACGCTTTTGAGCACCTTTGATATGGTAAGTGCTTTTTAAAAGGATGACCTCCTTCCTTCCCTGTAATTTCCTTAGAGGCAGACACTGGGCTCTTCCCCCCATTTCACAGACAATAGCACTGAGGCACAGAGAGGTTGTTGACCTGCCCTAGGAAGAATCCACAGCTAACACAGGGAAGAATCCAGAATGAACGCAGGTGGTCTGACCCTGGAGTCTTGCTTGTGGTTGCTGCACCACGCCCCCTTTCTCCTACTTCCCACCAGCATGCCTCTGCATTAGCTCGGATGGGGCCTCAGCTCGTGGAGTGTTGCACCAGCCACCCCCGCCATTGCTTTGCAGTTCTTTCGGTCTAGCAGGGGGCCTCCTGGGTGCAGCCTGAAAGGGAGAATTGGAGAGCGGAGCTGGGAGAGTGAGGTGACATTGTGCACGTCCGTGTCACCACTCTCTCTGGCAGTGCCACAACCCTTCTGTATTCCATCACGGAAAAGAAGACCACCCTTGCTTCCTGGCTCGGACCACTTGATTTCTTGGTCAGTCTCAACCTGTGACTCAGTTGCCCCCCCAGTGGCTCATGGCAGGGGGGCTGTGGTGAAATCTGTTGCCCCATAAATCCTTGTCTTGGGGAACAGGGACTCAAACCTTCTAAAGAATAGAAAGTTGCAGAACAAAGATTCTGAAAGTGCATCTCAGAACCACCTGTGTAAATACCACCTGGGGAGCTTGTTAATAATGCATATTCCTGAGCCCCACACCAGATTCTAAGGATGCGACCCAGGATCTGAGGTTTTTGGGGTTTTTTTTTGAATTTTATTTTATTTATTTTTTTATACAGCAGGTTCTTATTAGTCATCCATTTTATACACTTCACTGTATACATGTCAATCCCAATCGCCCAATTCATCACACCCCCCCTCCCCCCACGCCGCTTTCCCCCTTGGTGTCCATATGTTTGTTCTCTACATCTGTGTCTCAATTTCTGCCCTGCAAACCCATTCATCTGTACCATTTTTCTAGGTTCCACATATAGCATTAATATACGATATTTGTTTTTCTCTTTCTGACTTAACTTCACTCTGTATGACAGTCTCTAGATCCATCCATGTCCTTACAAATGACCCAATTTTGTTCCTTTTTATCGCTGAGTAATATTCCATTGTATATATGTACCAAATCTTCTTTACCCATTTGTATGTCGATGGGCATTTAGGTTGCTTCCATGACCTGGCTATTGTAAATAGTGCTGCAATGAACATTGGGGTGCGTGTGTCATTTTGAATCATGGTTTTCTCTGGGTATATGTCTAGTAGTGGGATTGTTGGGTCATATGGTAGTTCTATTTTCAGTTTTTTAAGGAACCTCCATACTGTTCTCCATGGTGGCTGTATCAATTTACATTCCCACCAACAGTGCAAGAGGGTTCCCTTTTCTCCACACCCTCTCCAGCATTTATTGTTTGTAGATTATCTGATGATGCCCATTCTAACTGGTGTGAGGTGATATCTCATTGTAGTTTTGATTTCCATTTTTCTAATAATTAGCGATGTTGAGCAGATTTTCATGTGCTTCTTGGCCATCTGTATGTCTTCTTTGGAGAAATGTCTATTTAAGTCTTCTGCTCATTTTTGGATTGGGTTGTTCGTTTTTTTATTTTTGAGCTGCATGAGCTGTTTATATATTTTGGAGATTAATCCTTTGTCTGTTGATTTGTTTGCCAATATTTTCTCCCATTCTGAGGGCTGCCTTTTCATCTTGTTTGCAGTTTCCTTTGCTTTGGAAAAGCTTTTAAGTTTCATTAGGTCCAATTTGTTTATTCTTGTTTTTATTTCCATTACTCTAGGAGGTGGGCCAAAAAAGATCTTTCTGTGATTTATGTCATAGAGTGTTTTGCCTATGTTTTCCTCTAAGAGTTTTATAGTGTCCAGTCTTATATTTAGGTCTCGAATCCATTTTGAGTTTATTTTTGTGTATGGTGTTAGGGAGTGTTCTAATTTCATTCTTTCACATGTAGCTGTCCAGTTTTCCCAGAACCACTTATTGAAGAGACTGTCTTTTCTCCATTGTATATCCTTGCCTCCTTTGTCATAGATTAGTTGACCATAGGTGTGTGGGTTTATCTCTGGGCTTTCTGGCCTGTTCCATTGATCTATATGTCTTTTTTTGTGCCAGTACCATATTGTCTTGATTACTGTAGCTTTGTAGTATAGTCTGATGTCAGGGAGTCTGATTCCTCCAGCTCCATTTTTTTCCCTCAAGACTGCTTTGGCTATTAAGGGTCTTTTTTATCTCCATACAAATTTTAAGATGTTTTTGTTCTAGCTCTGTAAAAAAAAAAAAAAAAAAAATGGCACTGGTAATTTGATAGGGATTGCATTGAATCTGTAGATAGCTTTGGGTAGTATAGTCATTTTCACAATGTTGATTCTTCCAATCCAAGAACATGCTATATCTCTCCATCTGTTTATATCATCTTTAATTTCTTTCATCAGTGTCTTATAGTTTTCTGAGTACAGGTCTTTTACCTCCTTAGGTAGGTTTATTCCTAAGTATTTTATTACTTTATGTAATTAAAAAAAAGTACTTTTTGGGATTCCTGTAATGCTGCTCTGGGCTGGGGAAGGGGAACTGTTTATCTAGTTATAAGAATCTACCTTTTCAAAGGGCAGGGTGGAGTGGCCTCTGGGAGCTTAGAATGGGGAATGCCAAGCCTTTGTGTCCATGTGGGTGTGACCCAAGACCGCAGGCATAGATACCTCTGTTGTTGGAAGCTGAACTCCCCCTACCCTCATGCTTCCCACAGCTCACCCAACAGTGAATTAGTCCCTGGCTGGTAGCACTTTTTGAACCTCAAGGAATTTGCCAGATGATTCCAGACCCAAGGATCTGCTCAGTTCTCTACGGGGACTCAGTTTTCTATTGGGGATAACACTTGGTAAGCCCTAGTCCTCACTCACTTGTCCCTCTTTTGAAAGGGCCAGTGGAAGTGAGGGTCACAAAGTGTGACTTCCTGCTCTGCCCGAATGAGTGCTGTGGTTCTGGCAGCTTTCTCAAACTCTTAGTCTCGTTTATAAAATGAGGTTAATAATATCCACCTCAAGGAACCATGAGGATAAGGAAGAGACATGCACATCTGAAACTGCATTCTGCCACGAGCTGAGGAAGCAGAGGGATTAAGCATTTAATGGACACACACTGAGGGAGGTGGGTGAATACTTCATGGGTAGAATTACTCATGCCCATTTCACTGAGAGCTGTGGAATTAGGTGACTTGAAGTCTCTAAGTCACTGTTACAGGTTGAATTGTGTCCCCTCCCAAATTCATGTGCTGAAGTCCTAACCCTCTCCCCAGTACCTCAGAATGTGACCTTATCTGGAAACAGGGTCACTACAGGTGTTATTAGTTAATGACGTCATTAGGGTGGAGCCCTAATCCAGTATGGCTGGTGTCATTATTAAAAGGGAAATTTTGACACAGAGGCATGACCACAGAAGAACACCAGGTGAAGATGAAGGCAGAGATGGGGTGATGTATCTACAAGCCAAAGAATGACAGACATTCCCAGCCAACCAGCAGAAGCTAGGAGAGAGGCATGGACAGGGCTCAGAAAGAACCGTCCTTGCTGACACCTTGCTTTTGGACTTCTAGCCTCTAGAACTGTAAGAAAATACATTTCTGTTGTTTAAGCCTCCATGTTTGAGGTCTTTTGTTACAGCAGCCTTAGCAAAGGAGCACAGCCACTAAGATTCTGAAGGGTCAGAGCCTGGTCACCAAGGGTCTACACGTGGAGCTGTTGCTAAGACGGTGCAGGGCTCAGGCTACCCCAGGGCTGCGACCTTGAGAGAAAGCATACTGTGCTCTCTCCACCCAAACCAAGGGAGACCTGGTTGAAAGCAATATTTAAGGCAGCCTTAGGGTGTCAGAAATGCCCCCACAGGGTAGACTGGGGAGTATATTCAGGAGGTCAGACCTGAGTGTGTCTCATTTTAGTTTCAGATCTACATTCTATCTCCTTCCCTCAGCCTTTCATGTCCATGCCTAAGTCTCAACCCCTAGTACTCAACACCTTGATTTTTTTTTTTTTTTTTTTTTGCGGTACGCGGGCCTCTCACTGTTGTGGCCTCTCCCGTTGTGGAGCACAGGCTCCGGACGCACAGGCTCAGCGGCCATGGCTCACGGGCCCAGCCGCTCCGCGGCACGCGGGATCCTCCCGGACCGGGGCACGAACCCGTGTCCCCTGCATCGGCAGGCGGACTCTCAACCACTGCGCCACCAGGGAAGCCCCACACCTTGATTTTTGAGCACCATCCTTGTATATATCTAGGAGCCATGGATCCTGGCCAAACTCTGTTTTTTCCTAATAGCAGCCTTGACAAGGTGACAGAAGCCACAGGGGAGAAACACTGGCGGATAGAATAATGGCCCTGCAAAGATATCCATGTCTTAATCTCCAGAGCCTGTGGGTATGTATGTTACCATGATCCAGGTGGACCAACGTAATCACAAGGGTCCTTATATGTTGAAGACAGACAGATCAAAGTCAAAGAAGGAGAAGGGATGATGGAAGCATAGAGGGGGCAAGGAGAGAAAGGAAAGGGAGAGGGGGATGGGGAGGACAGAGGGGGAGAGAGAGAGAGAGAGAGAGAGAGAGAGAGAATTGAAGGTGCTATGCTGCTGCCTTCAAGATGAGGAGGCCATGTGGCCTCCAGAAGCTGGAAAAGGTAAGAAATGGGTTCTCCCCTAAAATTTCCAGAAGAAATGTTGTCCTCCTGACACCTTGGTTTTAGCCCAGTGAGACCCGTTTCAGATTTCTGACCTCCAGGGCCATAAGATAATACGGTTGTGTTATTTTAAGCCACGAGGTTTGTGATAGATTGTTACAGCAGCAACAGAAAATGAATACAACTGGGATGCTTTGACTTGACTCCAAATAAGGGGCTGCAGGCTGGGATGGTGACAGTCTCCAGCCCCACCTGCCCTGGCCAGAGACACATCACCCAGAAGCACTCCTTTCCTTCTTCCCAAATTGGTTCAGAACCTATGATGTGCCAGTCTCTGCCGTGTCCTCCGTCTGTGCTGCACATGATCATATTTAATTTCTTCCCTCTCAGTTTCCTCACATTCTTTCTCTGCCCCAGCACGTGAGAGCTCCTGGATGCAGTTGCCAGATATAGCTGATAAATACAACATTGCCCAGGACATGCTTATACTAAAACATTATTCATTGCTTATCTGAAATCAAAATTAAATGGTGTCTTGTATTTTATCTGGCAGCCCTCCACCTGGAAGGCGCCCAGGGAAACACCTGCTGAGTTAGGCCCTGGGATCCACTGGCTCCACCTGGGGAGTTTTTCAGCTGGGTTGAACCCGCTCAGCCACTACTCCTGTTCTCACTTGCCCAGCTCATTTATTTGCCCCGCACCCCAGCCCCCAGCCAGCTGTTTCCTTATAGCAGCTGCTGCTTCTGTGCTTGAGGGATGTAACTGAAATTAGGGCCCAAGAGGGAAAGACAGAGCAGTTGATGGAGAAGAGACCTAGGGGCAAGTGTGAGGACTTAGCTCAAACTCTCAGAGGTTCTGGTGGTGCCACACAAGGGGCATTTCTGAGGCTCTGTCTTCTCTGACCAGTTTGGACTCGTTTTGGGCCTCAGGAATGAGAGTGGCCTTCTGAGCCCTGCACCTTTGGTAGGGGGAGGTGTATTAGTCAGCTAGGGCTGCATAACAAAATACTACAGACTGGCAGGCTTAAACAACAGACATTTATTTTCTCACAGTTCTGGAGGCTGGAAGTCCAAGATGAGCAGAGTTGGTTTCCTCTGAGGCCCCTCCTTGGCTGGCAGATGGGCTCTTGCTGCCTCTTCACATGGTTGTCTCTCTGTCCACGTGCAGCCCAGGTGTCTCTCTGTGTGTCCAATTTCTTCTTATAAGGACACCAGTCAGATTGGGTTATGGCCCACCCTCACAGCCTCATTTTAATTACCTCTTAAAGGTCCTGTCTCCAAATACAGTCACATTCTGTGGTACTGGGGGTTAGGACCTCAACATATGAATTTTAGGGGGACACAATTTAGCTCACCACAGGAAGCATGTTGGACCGGGATCTCCTCTCAGCTAAATGCCGTGGTGTGTTGAGTGGTCTGCTCACTCAACAAAGCCAAGGGCACAGCAAGTCTGCAAATCAAGACCCTAAACTTGGGAGGCCAAGCTTAACTGTAGTCACTCACTAGTCCTGACGGAAGACAGGCTGATACTGCAGGTCCAAGGATCACAGATTCTTAGTCTTGAAATGGAGTCAAATTAGTGGTTTTCAAACCCCAAGGGGTTCTGCTAAGATTTCAAGGAAGTGTCTCAAAGCCCTCAATCTTTCATCTCTTTCCCATTTGGGCTTCCATACAGAATTGCTTGGGGAGGTAGGGAGGAAAGAGGTTCGTCTGTGTTAAAATTTTAAATCCACTAATCTAGACCCAATACTTTATTTTATAGGTGAGGGATTCATTCATCAAACATGTTTTGAAAACCTTCATGTATGATCCTCTGTGCTAGATTTGGGGTTGTTTGTTAATGAAGCACAAGGCAACAAAAATTGACCAATAGGGCTTCCCTGGTGGCGCAGTGGTTGAGAGTCCGCCTGCCGATGCAGGGGACACGGGTTCGTGCCCCGGTCCGGGAGGATCCCACGTGCCGCGGAACGGCTGGGCCCGTGAGCCATGGCCGCTGAGCCTGCGCGTCCGGAGCCTGTGCTCCGCCACGGGAGAAGCCATAACAGTGAGAGGCCCGCGTACCGCAAAAAAAAAAAAAAAGATGAGCCCGATTTTGAGCCTGAGAATCTGAGCAAGTGGAGGTACCATTAGCAAGCAGACAGAATCAGGAGAGGTGGTTTGAGATATGACAGATCATTCCATTTCAGATGATGAATTTGGGGTGGGGACATCTTAGTGACGGTCTGTAGATAATAATAATCTGTAGATTTAACTGGGGAAGGGGGATTTGATAGAAAGATAGCAGGTGAAGCGACAGACCAGGAAGCTTCACATGGCAGGCTGACAGATAAATTGGCCTGTATTTGTCTCCTCTCTGATTCTTCTGAGAAAATAGACCTACTTTAATAATGTTGATAATTCGCCCAAGAGGTGAAAGCTCATTGACTGATAGCATCTCTCGGCTTCCCCGTGATACGGCAAAGTGTATTATCTTCCCTCTAAAAATTAACATAGAGATAGAAGCATCCAAGACACACGTGCAAAATGCCAGCTTTCAAATCCTCCACATTCAGGGAGCTCAGAGCAAGGCCATTGGTGAGTGAGTTGGGGGGGGGGGGACAGAGACGGGATTTCTCATCCTTAAGCTTGTGTAGCACCAGGACGAGGAACTGTGAAGCATTATAGGAAACGAAATCACCAGCTGTTGATCACTTAGGTTACTGAATGGCACCTAATCCCGACAGCAGCTTGGTGGCATTAGAATGGGCCCGATCTGTCTCTGCTGTTTACTAGCTGTCGGACCTCGTACACATGGTCACTCCCCTGAGGCTCAACTTATTCACCTGTGAATTGTGGAAAATGATGCCTCACACGTTGTTTGGAGATTTGAATAAGAAACCTGATGCTGCTTTGCAAGCAGCCTTCTCGGGGCCTTCCAGGGTAAAACTTGAAACCGGCCTCCTTGGTAGAGGGCAGGGAGAGACTGAAGACAGAGGCAGCCCTCCAGACTGGTCGTGGCAGGTATAAGAAGCAAGGGGACTTTCTTGGGTGGCAGCAAGATGAGTAGATCTCCACGCGTGCCCACCAGACTCTTAGAAGTTTACTCAGAGGCCTTCTCCGCACTGTCCAGGAGCCTCAGCACCACATTTCTATCTCAAGGCTGTATCCTTGGAGCAGCTTCTGGGAACAGGGAAGGCAAGTGGAAAGCATATTCCAGGGACGGGTGGGGGTGGGTGGGAAGGGGAGCCTCCAGCTCAAGGGTCAACTGGCGGTAGCATCTTTTTGACGGCCTCCTTTAACCCCATATGTACCAGACATTCATTCATCCTTCCATGAGTGTGTATTGTTACCCGCTGTCACCAGTGACTTCACAATGCATAAAGCAGGCTTTAACGAATGCTGGTACTTCTTTCGTCTAGGAAAAACTTGGTTTGGGAGTGGATTTTTCTGGCTACGTTTCAGTGGGAATGTGGCTCGTGTTCCAGGGACCAGCCTCACACAAGTTGCTCTGGGCAGCTGTGACCCAGAAGGGGCTGAGAGCTTGCACATTCCTCTTTGAGACCCTTTCTTTCTCACCCTGGCCGCCTTCTCTCAGAGGTGCCCTCGAGATCAAGCCTTCCTCAGAGGTGGTTATGTGCTTAGTGTCAGGGAGCTTTTCTGATTGCGAAGACAACGGGAAGCCAACGAAACTAAGGGAGGGTATGGAATAATAAAAGCACATAGCACATTCCGACCCACTGAATCCCACAGTACCAAAAATGGAGCAACAACCCGTCATTTTGCAGGAAGGAATTGATACTCAAAGAGGGTGTGTGACCTGCCTGGAGCTACACAGCAAGTTAGGGACAGGGCTAAGTTTGGGACACAGACTTCCGGACTTGGGGTCCAATGTATATCCTCTTTACCGTCAGAGGACGTGTTTATGGTCAGCGAACTGGAAAACAGTTTTTGCTGTACTTCATGTTCAGCGTGGAGGATTGGAAACAGAATGAGGCTGCCCAGTCAGCTTTACCTCTTGTCAAGCCCTACCTACTGCACACTCTGGGCAAGATGCCTCTGGTTAGGATGATGCTGTCCCCAAAGCAGCCCGGAAAGGCCCGGCATTGAGGACGGACTCCATTCAAATGTGTTCATCCATTCACTTATTCATTCACCCCCAGACACTTACTGAGCACCTGTAATGTGTTATGTACAAGGGTGGCTGCTGGACAATTCATACTTGTCTGATCTCTCTTCTTGAGCAAGAAGGAGCACCTGAAATTCTTCCCAGGCTGGGCTGCTCAGAGCCAGGGTGTAGTGTGGAATTGTGGGGCTGGTCCTCAGTTGTGGCAACAGGTTTAGGAAATGTGGAATCTATGGTCCACTTGAGGGTGACCAGAAAGCCGGAGGGGCCATAGAGATCTGAATCAAGGAAGCGCCTTGGCTGGAGCTGAGAGATGGCCACAGGGCTCAGAGGTAGGTTTGGGTGGGGGGAGGATGGCACAGGAAGATGCCTGCAGGAGAGCAAATAGATGGGAGGTAACAGCTAAGGGCGCCAAGTGGGCTTTGATAATACTTATCAGCCCTAACAAGTGAGTAGAGTACTTAAACATGGATTAGGAACACAGTGATGGTTATTTTTACTGTTCTCCTTAAAGAGAATGAGGGTGGAAAGGAGCAAAACCAAGGGATACTATAGACCAGTGCTTCCCAACCCCCTTCCCCCTTTTTTATTTTGCTAAAAAACACATTAACTTTAAATTTACCATCTTAACCATTTTTAAGCACACAGTTCAGTAGTTTTAAGTACATTTACATAGCTGGGCAAGAGACCCTAGAACTCTTTCATTTTGCAACACTGAAACTCTACACTGGCTAAACACTAAAGCCCCAGCCCTTGGTAATCACTTTTCTATGTTCTGTTTCTATGATTTTTTGACTACTTTAGATATCTCGTGTGAATAGAATCTTACAGTATTTGTCCTTTTTCCCAGCCCTTTAAAAAAATCTGTGTCCTGGCACTGTTCACAGGCGTGACAGCATCCCATTGGTAACATCTCCAATTATACACACACACACACACACACACACACACACACACACACACACACACACGGGGGAGAGCAAAAGGGAGGGAGAGGTGGCAACAAATGCTCACACAGCCAAGTCTTGGGTAGGGATACGCGCAGAGTTGGAAAAAGCCCTCTAGAAATTCTGATACTCCCCAAGAGTATGCCCCCCTTGTTGAAACTCACTGTTGTGGACAGGAAAAGAGTTCTCCAAAGCATCGGAGGCAGAGCAGGAGTCAGTCACAACATTTATTGAGCACTCATGGTGTACAGAGTACTGGGCAAAGCACTGGAAGGAAATACAGTGGAGATTCAACAGCTGCTGTCGCTCGCCTCATGATTACATTTTAAGTGAATGGAGAAGATACACACATGAACATGTATAAACTAATATCTAGACACGTGCATTTCTTATTCACCACTGCAAGCTATCTTGAGAGTTTACCGAAGTAACTAAGGCATGAGAAGCCATGGGACACATGGGCTAAGTAAAAATCAAAGATACATTTCAGTGCTCAGGTTCAAACTTACCACTCTGGTGATGAGCGGAAGCTACCAGAAGACACTAGAAAATACCAGAAACTTGGTGAATCTATTTTCTTAACTCTATTGGTCATTTTATTTCAAATTTAAGAATTCAGTTTCCCATGAAATAAAGGCAATTGACTCAACAAAGTACTAGAATAGCTTTATGTTAAAAACATTTTTTTTCTTAAAGTAAAATCAGCCTATTGATAGTACCATTTCCAAAGGTCAGGCACCGATTCTGAAAGTTAATAGCATTTTTCTTCTTTTTTAAAAAAGCTTCCATTATGTGAAAGACTTTCCAATAAATTTAGTGAACAGATGCATTTCATTGCTCTATATTATATTTGGGAAAACTTGTTTATATTCTTACATGCTTTTAAAGTAGGGTTGCCAGATAAAATATAAGATGTATTTTAGTGCATGGGACATACTCATACCAAAAAAAATTATTAATTGTTTATCTGAAATTAAAATTTAACCGGACATCCTGTATTTTATTTGCTAAATCTGGCAACCCTATTTTTAGGTTAACATACCTTTGGAATTTCCAAAGGTTTCCAATAAGGTGTGGGGAGCAAAGAGGCTAATTTAGCTTCAGTTATATGCTAACACTGTCAGAGAGGAAGGTTTATTCTTCTGGCAGGAAAATGGTAGGTTTTGTAGGATTTACTCAAATATTGGAGACATCTTCATTTCTTACACCTTTTATCATTACTATTTTAGCAGCGCACGTTTTAGTCAGTTGAATTTTTACCTTGAAATTTTTGACAGAGATGACTGGTTAGAATTATTAAAATAAGATTGTAGTCTGAGGAATAGAAAAACTAACATCTGGCTTGAAAAGTCCCCTATAACATATGTTCACATCCTCAATAATTTCTTCTCTGTTAACACTTTATACCCCCAACCCACAAAAAAACAACAAATGTCAACACTCACATCTTGTTAAATTATACAACGTCCCTTCCCCTATTCATGATCACTTCCTGCCACTCTCTGCCCCTCCCCTTTCCATATTGATTTTTTTTTTTTTTTATAATTGAAAACACTAGCCCTTGTGCACCACAAAGAGTGTCTGTCAGGCATGGATCAATGGGTGGTCATGGACCCAAGAAAACAGGAAAAAGAAAAGCTCACCTCTCAGATGCTTGGAGGCATGAAAACTATGAAAGAAAGTGGTGGGGAGGGAGGGAGGAGGGCTGGTAGACTGGACTGACACATTCTGTTCTAGAAATGCACTTCCTTGTATCTAAATGTACAGTTCATGTCTTATTTTAAGTTGAGATTCTACATTGGAGGAGAGAGATTTCAACACCAATTTTGCAAAGAAAAGAAGTTCATGAAACTCCAACCGTTGCAGAGGAATGTAGAATGATAACACTTTCTGAATTCCAACCTCCATCCGCTATTCTTTTTTTAAACACCCTGAAGAGTATATATATATGTAAAGAATGTACTTCTCTGTTCATATTCCACATACACATAAAATTACTATGAACATTAACAAACACATAGATTGTACTTAAAGGCATATACAGCCTTTGACTTTCAAAAGCTACTTGTTGAGTCCAAGTATGCCAGTTTTTATTCTGGGCCTGACTCCACCTGTTTCCAGCTTGGCCAGGTGCACATAGGTTACAGCTTTCCTTTGTACCTTGAGGTCTTTCCAGAAAAGAGGACGAGTATGAGAAGTTAAGTTGAGGCAAAGAAGCCATGGGGTTTCATATCACCATATAAAGGTGGAGTTAAGCAATATATATCATTAAAGTAGAAAAATGTTTCTATGCCCCCTCTGGCATTTAACATTCCTTATGATAAGACAGCATTCCATCCAGCTACTTGCCACATACTCTTTTCTTTTCAGAAATATAAGTTCCAAATTCCATCGTTTAGACAACTTTCCAGATGCTGTTCTGATGACGACATAAACTTATGTCTCTGAATGCCCCTGACCGACCTCAAGGAGCACAAGTCAGGCTGTTCTTTTACTACAGAAAACGGCCGGAAGAGGGTTTGCTTTGGGTTCCCATTCGTGGTCATGATGAGGTGGGTGGCTACAGAATGTACGTGAAAGAGTGATGGACTCCCCAGGGGCAAAGTAGCCCCCCAAATTTTGCATCAGCAGAAGCAGTAGTGCACAGAAGGGTGTCCCTATGGGGAGTGACAGCCGACTCCAAAGCCCCACTTCTAAAGCTCAGTAGGGTCCGCGTCCCAGTTTGAACACGTGCTTGGCAATTACATGTGCAGGAGGAGTCCTGTTGGACTCCTGTTACCGGCCTGCTGAGGTTTTTCGAATGGTGACTGGTATGGAAACTGCCTGCCTGGAGCTGCCTGGAAACCCAGTCCCGGCCCCGCCCTAGTAGTGTTCCCCTGGCACCCAGACGAAGGATGCCAAGCAGACAAAGAATAGTTCGCACTGGAGATGGCGCCTTCCTGCGCCTTCACTTCCCGCTTCCTCTTCCTCCTGCTTTCTTCTTTTTCTCCTTCTCTGCTGCCTCCCTCGGTCCCCGCTCCATCCTTTGGTGCTGGCGGCCAGGGCACAGCTCACGGGGGCGGGGCAGAGGCGCTGGCGTGGCTGTACGAGCGCCTGGACAGAGAGGCCCGGGTGGTCCTGCTCTCCACCTCCTCCCCCGCCTCCCCTCTCGCTCCTGGGGGTCCAGGGTTGGGGCAGCAGGGGAACGTGGCCATGAAGCCGAGGCGGAACCGCTGGTTCATGAAGCAGTAGATGATGGGGTTGACGCAGGAGGAGGTGTAGGAGAGCAAGAGGATGAAGGAGATGGGGGTCCCGGAGAGGCGGCGCTCTGCAGAGGCGGTGTCAAAGGCCCGCCAGGCGTTGGCGCTGAAGATGGGCATCCAGCAGAGGAAGAAGAGAACCACGATGACCATGAGCATGCGGATCACCCGCTTCTTGGCCATCAGGTTGGCCGCGGGGCTGCTGCTCCTGATGCGGCTGGGCCTACCGCCGCCGCTGCTGGACAGCTGCTGCAGCTCCAGCTTCCCTGGGTGCTTGGACCTCTGCAGGTAACACCCATCGCTGGCCTCGTATCTGCCGCTGCTGCCGGGGCTCGGCTTCCTTTCTGGATGGGCAAGGGACAACACTTATTTTTCGGGATGGGTCATGCCAGACGGAAGGCGTGGAACCCCTGCCCCCTGCATCAAGGGGCTAAACCACACTTGAACTGTACTATTGGGCAGGCGACCTCGGGCCTGCCTTGACATGGGTAGGTATTGTTTGCCCTAGTCCTTTCCTTCAAACGAAAAGCTACTTAAAACTACTAAAATACTGTGTAGTATCTGATGTACATAATTTATAATAGTAAAATAATATTTTACATATGTAGATTATAGGGCTAAAGAACTGTTCAAGAAGGAATAGGCACACTCTTCTTCCAGCTCCTCAGGGGGAAATTTCCTGCTTGCTTGGGAAAGCTCCAGACTGCTTTTACTGTGAGGACTCTGCATAACGAGCAAAAACCAAAGAAGACCTTGAAGTTGTATAAGTGGTAAAGAGCTGAGTAAAGGGGTGGAGTGAGAACGGTGTGTGTGTGTGGGGGGGGGCGGCGAGTGATACCAACAAAGGTGTCGGGTAAGTTTCTCTGGCGAGTGGACTATAATGAAAGGGGGGACGGGAGGCTCTGTGGCAGCTGCAACAGGAGTGAAGGGGAGGAGAGAGGATGGCGCCTGGAATTACAATTTGCTTTGGTCGTGGAAGGCGGTCCATTTGTACGCAACAGCACAGAGAGCCTGGGACCCGTGGGCCCTCGGCTTGTAATTGGGCGATGTGTGTATTATGTCATCTTATTCCACCCAGCACCCTTTTGAGAGGAATAATTTCTTCATTTTACAGATGAGGAAGTGAGACACTGGGTCTCACGACTGTGCCTTAGGACACAGAGTCTCCTAAGAAGACTTTTGAAAACCTCTAATATACCCTATACACACTCTGGGTATATCCATTTAAGTTACAGAAAATAAGCGTTTGTAATCTTTTGGCATCAACATACAGCTAAGAGATAGTTACCTCGAGCAGACTTCTTCTGGCTAGCATCAAATTTTATACCCTGGTAAAGTTCCAGAGAGATTAATCCATATGCCACCATCATCACAATTCCAGGAATAAGAAAGAGGATGAGTAACAGGAAGGTGTGCCTAATAAAATAAAAAGCAATCCAATAACCAGCATCTCTAGCATTTCAAACTCAGATGGGATGGAATAAGCAGGGTTCACCTCCATTTTAATGAGTCTGAGGAAACACATTAATTACTAGTATTTAATATCTTTGGAAATTCCGCATCTGGAGAGTCAGTCATTAGAAGTTGTTTACTTCTTTTCTTTCAGATAAAGTCTCTTATGAAGGACTAGTTAAATGGAAAAGTTTGGTGTAAGTCTGTGCCTGAAACAAGTCTCCATTTAAAACAAATGAGAGCTTAAAAAAGAAAAAACAAACAAGCCAATGAGAGTAGGTGAATACCTCAATAAAACGGTTTCTGAAATAATGATAATAAGAGTTTACATTCATTGATGACTTATTCAATTTCAATATAGTATATATATATATTACTATATCTAATTCCCATAATAACTTTTGAGGTAGGTACTATTAACATAATACCCATTTTACAAATGAGGAAACAGACTTAGAGACAATAAACAATTTGTCCAAAATTACACAGCTCGTGGCAAAGGTGAGATCTGAAGCTGAGCAATACAATTCTAGAACTCATGCTCTTAAACATCACAATATACCATTTGTTGACTTTATAGCAACAGAATCGTCTAATGCATAGGTAGCAATGATGGAAAACCTCCTTGGTTTTGCAACATAAGCATTCTGGCTGTTCTGACCCGCTGGCACAGTGGCAAGCTCGTTCTAGTGCCTGGTGGGCCAGAGCTATGCTTTCTCTAAATATCTTTGATTCCTGAAGAATTGCAGCCTCCTTCTTTATGAGTCTGGCCCCTAAATCACTTTTGCAGTCTGGCATGTGTAAGATTACGCGATTAGGCCATAAAATTGTCAGAGGCTCACGGTGGCTGAGCCATTTCTCATTTCAATTGGACATGTTTTGATAAGAGTTCTTTTCGAATCTTGGAAAAGTCCCTCATTTGCAACATAACTCTTTTTGTGTGTACGCGTTACTTGGTTGAAATGAAAAAAAGGAAGGCAAAGAAAGCAGAAATTATCTCAGTTTTGAGCTATGTTTTTTTTAAATCCTTGTCTGAAGTTTCCAACATCTGTGTTATTTAGGGTTGGTTTCTATTGCCAGTTTTTTTCTATGTACAGCTCATATTTTCCCATTTATTCCCATGTCTAATACTTTTTTAAAAATATTTATTTATTTATTTTTGGCTGTGTTGGGTCTTCTTTTCTGTGCGAGGGCTTTCTCTAGTTGCTGCAAGAGGGGGCCACTCTTCATCGGGGTGCGTGGGCCTCTCACTACGGGGGCCTCTCTTGTTGCAGAGCACAGGCTCCAGACGCGCAGGCTCAGTAGTCATGGCTCACGGGCCCAGTTGCTCCGCAGCATGTGGGATCTTCCCAGACCAGGGCTCGAACCCGTGTCCCCTGCATTGGCAGGCAGACTCTCAACCACTGCACCACCAGGGAAGCCCTTGAGCCATTTTTAAATGTCTAGCTCCCTGCTTCTAAAACATGCTGGGAACTGGTAAACATAATGTCCTGCATTTGTGTAGCCTTTTTAAAGATATTTAGTGACATTTTCATAAACATGCTCTCATTTGAATCTCACATCCATCTAATGAGGTAGATAAAAAAAATCTTTATTCTTAAATCTTTGTGTAGATAAAGAACTTGAATGTCAGGGAGGTTATATGAACTTGTCCAATATCACCCACTAGTAAGCAAAGAAACAGGTACTAGAACTTTGCCTTTTTATTTCCAGTACAGTGTCCCGTGCAAATACCACAGCTGCAGCTCTAAGAAAAACCACGTGGGATTTGGAACTCATCCTCGGCTCTACCTCCAGTTCTTGGAAAATCAGAGCTCTTCCAGAAGCACACTGCATAGTGGTTAAGACCAGATGCTCTCTTATCTCTTCTAGGTTTGGGAACTTGAGTGACTTGCTTAACCTCTCCATGTCTCAGTTTCCTCTGTAAAATGGGGACAATAATAGTACCCACCCTATAGGGTTTTGAGAGGATTAGTTGAATTTATATATATATATATATATAGCATTTAAAACACAGCACTCTAAGTGTTTGCTGTCACTGTTACTCTAGAAAGAGGTTAGAGTGAAACTTCTCGATAAGTCTCCAGGAGACTGATCCCCCCAGACACTGGACAATACATTCCAGTTTTTATTAAACCTGCAAAATTATATCGAGTTGTATTAAACAAATAAACCCATGCAGCCTTACCAGGACTGCTGCATGACATCATTTGGCAGTAGAAAGCGGCACATGTTCGCGGTCTGATTGTTATTTTTGGTAAAAGGCACCAAGTTGCTATAAATCGGGTACGGAGTCATGATGGTAAAGGAGAGGCACCAGGTAGCGGCAATCACCTTCAAAGCGTGGGATTTTGTCTGCCAGACGCGGGATTGTAAGGGTTTGCAAATTGCACCATATCTCTCCAGCGATATGGCTACCAGATTAAAGGTGGAGACACTCACAGAGGTGCCTGGAAAAGGAACAAAGAAGCTGGTTATGCAGGCTCTGAAATCCAAAGTTTATTTGCACAATGAGCTTGAGCATACCTGATCTGCGCAGGTTTGATAGATAGCAGAGGAAAACGCTCAGAGGGTAAGAATATTGTGTATGTATATCTAAAAAAAAATGACTTATTCCCAGCTTTGTTCCCAAAACGATTTGAGGCAGGTAAAGAAATGTGTTTGCAAATACATCTTATTGCCAATTTTTAGATAAGTTTATTGAACTTTGATTACAACCAACTCCTTCCTAGGCTGAAGGCGCTCATTAATTAATAACCAAGTGGATGAAATATGTTCCTATCCCACAGAAGAGGTTCTGAGTGACCTGAAGAATAGCTTTAGTTTTGAGCGTGATCTGCATAGTTAAGTTGACCTTTTAACCCAATATTCTCAAGGACTGTGACCCTGAAAATTCAGCGGGGTCTGAGCTGGGAGCATTAAAACTCCTCCTGAAAATTTCTAGTACAGACTTTTTTTTAAAGATTTTTTTGATGTGGGTCATTTTTAAAGTCTTTATTGAATTTGTTACACTATTGCTTCTGTTTCATGTTTTGGATTTTTGGCCACAAGGTATGTGGGATCTTAGCTCCCTGACCAGGTATCAAACCCACACCCCCTGCATTGGAAGGGGAAGTCTTAACCACTGGACCACCAGGGAAGTCCCCAAACTGTTTTTAAGAGTGAAACATTCTAAGTTTCCAAATGGAGTGTTGAAAAATTACCTAGTGAAAAAGGAAGAAGGGGAAACTCTCCATATTATAACTAACGTTTTTCTCTGGGTGGAAGGACTAGGGCCTTTTTTCTCATTCTCTTTGCTTTTTGTATTTTGTAAAAGGAACATGCATCATCAGTGAGAAAGACGTCAAAACACCTCATTCAAAAGGATATACTTACGTATAGTCAAAAAAGCTTAATTTTCCTTATTTTTTGTATTTTGTGTGTGTACATACTTATTATAATCTCATATCCCCTTAAAATTCCCTTTAATTCTTCATCCATAAATTCAACTGATTCTTCTCTTATCTCTTACCATGATGGAGGAGTTCTTAGCCTGGGGCCTTTTGTGAAACTATGTATAAAAATATTCTTTTTCTAGGGAGAATATCCAGAGTATTCCTGAGAGACTTGAAGGAATCTACAACCCTGAAACCATTCTATAAGAACTTACGTCTGAGACAGGATTGGCTGTGTTTTATAGGACTTTAAGGAGTTGATGACATCTGAATTAGAGGGTACAGCCCCAAAGTCCTGAGTCAAGTCTGTACAATGGGCCCACTGTACTTATAAACCCACCAGCAGGCAAGCACTCTTTTTTTTGGCTCTGTATTAGGAGCTTAATGAGTGTTAACTATTAGAAACAGTATCGAGGAGAACATAAAATTAAGGGAAGAATTGAAATCACTGGAATCAGAAATCCAACAAAACCATTATGGTATTGCAAACACTTGCAGAATTATCTTGCTTTTCATTTTCTAGAACAGTCTGTCCTAGAAATTTTCAGGAAGAGTTTTAAGGCTCCTAGCTCAGACCCCAGCTATTTGAAAACAGTTTTGGTTGAGGTGAAACTTACATCACATAAACTTAATCATTTTAAAGTGAACGGTTCTGTGGCATTTAGCACATTCACAGTGTTGTGCCGCTACACAAGCACTCTTTTTAAATCTCCTTCCACAAACCCTGGTTAAGATTATCAAATATTATCATAAGATATATACAGACAGGTCTTGAAAGCCTAAAGCACTGAGATGTTGGTTATTATTATTGCGTCATTGTTTAACAATGATCCTTTTTTGTGAGTCGAGGACTGGACCCAGATTGACGCTTTCTTGGCTATTTGTCCATGTCACGCAGATCAGTTATTCATCGTCATTTCGTCACTGCTGGATCCTGCTTCCTCAATTGGGAGAAATAAAGGCTTTTAAAGCTTTCCGGTCATTGAAGGCTGCCCTAGCCCAACTCAGCTCTGCGTATTTGGCCCAGCTTAGGTCAGAACAAACAACAACTCCTTCCTCATTCCCCGCCTCTCCTCCTCCTCTCCCAGCTAATTCTCAGAATGGGCAAGGGACAAAGCATTTTGGCAGACAGAGGGGACAGAGAGACATGTTTTGTTTCCGCCTTAGAAGAGCCACAACAGTTGGCAAAGCGAGGTCATGTACTCACCACTGTTGTGGCTACCGATCTGGGTTCAAGTCAGCTCTGTAGCTTACCGCCTGTGTGTCCTTGGGCACATTATTAACCTCTCTGTGCCTCTGTTCCCTCCTCCGTGAAACAGGGAAGGATAACTGTATATTCTTTATAGGGTGGTTGGGAGATAAAATATGATCATGGAAGTAAAAACTCAAAGCAATTAGGAGAATATCTGGTGCTCAAAAAATGCATTCAAAAATATTAGCTCTTGTGACTTTTATTATCACCACCATCATTTTGATTGGCAAAGGCAGAGAGCTGCATATCTCAGCCATCCAGTGTCAGCTTAGTGACCCACAGGCTCTAGGAGCAAATTCAATTCCTCGTCTAGTGGCAGAGGTCTCTGTCTCTCTCTCTGTGCCTGAGATGGTCCCAGACCCTGGGAAAACAGTCTGGGAAGTGAATCCTGAGAAGGGAATCTAGACCTCTGATGAAACTCGTTTTCAAATAGTCCCTGTTCCCAAGGAAAGCCAGAGCAATGGCAGAAAGAGCCCTCTTCCAGCACCCTGGCCACCCCAAAAGCCATGCCTTGGGTTGGGTAGAGCTCAGAATACAATCAACGACCTCCAGGAAGGAACAGAACGGCTTGCATCTGTCTTACTTTCTAACAGAAGCAAGCAAAACCAAGCTCTTCTGTGGCTTCTTACCAACTTATTCCACTTTGAGAAACTGACCCTTAAAACTGGGGACTGACTTCTGGGAAGTTATGAGGACTGACCCCTCATAAAGCCAGCTCCTCTGTTCTTACACCTAGCCCCACACAGACAGATGTTTCGTTTTGGCTGTTAAGGGTTGGGGAAGGTCTGGGGCTGAGCAGGGTCTGGGGCGAGCTCCAGAAATAGGCACCAGCAGCAACTCACCCATGAAGTAGGTGGTGGTCTTGCAGACAGCGCTCCCAAAGATGAAATCCTTGAGCAGGTTGGGGATGAGGTTGAACGGCATGCAGAAGAGGCAGAGCATGAGGTCACTGACAGCCAGGGAGAGCAGGAAGATGTTGGTGACCGTTCTCATCCTCTTGTTCCGAATCAGCACTGTAATGACCAGCGTGTTTCCCAGCACACTGAGCAGGAATATCAAGGAGTACAAGAGAATCTGCACGGCTGGCTGCCACTCTGAGAGGAGGAACGCGGACGAGGGATGGAGGTTATGAGAGCAGAATGTTAAAACCTAGCACGCGCACCAAGCACTTATTTCCTGCCAATTTTTTTTTTCAGGGGCGGACATCATTGAACCCAGCTCTCCCTGTACTTAACAATATTTTGCAGAAACAAAGTGAGGAGAGCACAGAGTGATTCAGTTGCTTCTAAAAGGTTGGTCTGTTA
Source organism: Orcinus orca (assembly GCF_937001465.1). Lineage (NCBI taxonomy): Eukaryota > Metazoa > Chordata > Mammalia > Artiodactyla > Delphinidae > Orcinus > Orcinus orca. The sequence continues at coordinate 102,127,618 of NC_064562.1, read as the reverse complement.
AAGGATCACTCACTCAGGGAACCACTTTTTCTTAAGAACAAAGCCCCTCTAGTGAATAGTGATTGCTTTCTTTCCTAGCTGCTAAGCATTATTTCGCTATAATCACTTCTTCACACTGATTTCCCCCAAGAAAAGGCGACAGCTAGATTGTGACAGCACCTTTTCTGTGATGCTTGTAAGTTCAAGCTTTTACACTTGTCCTCTCTTCTGGCTCCACTTCAGGTCCTCCTCCCACTGCTTTTGTGCCCCCGAGTCCTGTACATTAATCCCAACTGTCCCCTGGGGAACAAGAAGAACATTGGACTCAATTCTGCTCTTTGATCTCTTATCCAAACTTCTGAACAGATGACTTTACCCAGCCTTGTCTCACGAGGACTTTGTTATATTTTTGCAGTCAGCCTTGCCTTTGCTGATTTCTTCCCCCAACTTAATAGTTTTCTGAATTAAAGTATCAGCCTCTGACACCTACCTTTGGAGGCATGGGGCTGATCCAAGCAGAAAAGCGTCTCGTTTTCGATCCCCAGTTTGCAGGGAGGCGTCGTGTTGCTTCCATTCAAGAGAAGGCTGTCCACATCCATCCTTGCTTTGCTGCTTTTCACCAAGCGCTGGCGAGCTGATGAACGGCTCACTCTCGGCTCATTCCTCTAATGACCGACTGGAGAGTTTCCCAAATGGAACCTGCCGTGGAGGGGCAAGGGGGTTGGGGGAGTGATTGCCAGGTGTGGGCTTCTGAAGCCATTCTTAAAGGCGACTGGAGTTCCACACACTCAGGCCAGCTGGGCAAGCATGTGCACTCCTGTCTTGGAAAGAGCAGCTGGTGCAAGGCAAGCCTGCTCCACCTTCCAGGCCCATCCCATTCCTGGGCCAGCCATGGGGCCCTGAGCACAGACAGCCTGATTGTAACTTAACCCTTCCTGGAGTGTCGCTGCTTTTCCACACACATGCCCACAGGTGTGGACACACACACACACATGGACACATTACCTCTCTTCTCTGTATAGGAACCTGTCACCGTCCCAGACATAGGCAGAATAAAGCCCAAACTGGCCGTGTGAGACAGAAACAATTAACACAGTAACAGATACCATAATGCAGAGCATCAGGACTAAAGGACACGGAGGGACTGTGTTTCTACCTCCTTATATAAAAGCAGTTAGTGCCTTTTTAGCTTTGGACCCATGCCCAGCAGTGTGTGTGGATATAACTACCGGTTGTTAAGTTCTTACCAACCGCAGGGTTATTTCTCTGCCCTTGGAAACTGAAAGAAGGGGGGTACTTTGACTATAGGTACCTGGATTCTTATTACAGAAACACTTGAGTAAGATTTTCCATTCATTCATTTATTCACTCATCCATTCATTCAGCACATGTTCATTGAGAGTCAGCCGTTTGCCAGGTACTTTTCTAAACACATAAGCAGATAATGAATAAGATTATTTCAGATGTGTAAAGCACCACAGAGGAGGTGAAGCAGGAAGGCGTAATGGAGAGGGATGGATGGGGGGTGCTAATTTAGGCAGGGTGGTCAGGAAGGGCCTCCCGCAGGAGGGGTCTCTGATCAGAAAGCTAGATGGCAAGGAGGAGGAAAGCTTGTGCCGATCTGCAGGAAGCTGCTTCTAGGCAGCGGGAGCAGTCTGCTTGGCAGAGGTCACAGCAGGAGCAAAGGCCCTGAGGTGGGAATGAACTTGACCTGTTTGAGTTCAGTTCGAAGTAGGAATGAGGTGGGAGGTTAGGATAGAGAGGGGGACCTGGCCGGGAGCTCTGGGTTTTCTGTGAGGCTTTGTGGTGCCGGAAAACTCCTCCAGCCCTATTGTACACGTGCTCTCCTCAGTTGAGACCTTTGGGACAGCAGGTGACAGCAGAGGGCCCTGTGTTTCTCACATGTTGCTTGGCCCAGCTGAGACCTGGTCTAGACGCCTCTGGGACCCCTTGTGTTTTGACAGCTCTCTCAGTTGACAGAGCTACGTGTTATATATTTGCTGAATCCCTGCTGGACACAGATGAGCTAAGGGACATTTTCACCATCCAGGCTCAGTGGAGCTGGGAAGAGAGTGGTACCTCTGTTCTCTGAAACCATGAACAGCTCACGTTGAGGCACTTAGTCATAAGAACTAGAAATTCGAGGAATGTTGGAGAAGCTAACAGTAATTATTAAGAAGACGAGCTTTGGCATCAGACAGACCCAGGATCACATCCTGGCTTCACTGGTTACCTGCCGGGAAATACTGGGCAGGTTTCTTAACCTAAGGCTCATTTCCTTCTTCTGTCAGATGGGGACCAAAATGACCTCATAGATATTTGTTATGAAGATTGATTGCCTCAGGACAGTGCCTGACACAGAAAAATTGTTCCATAAATCACAGAGAATAGTAACTATTATTATTATTTTCCTTTTACACACAAGGAAATTGACTCAGAGTGGCCATGTGATTTGCTGGCGAGAACCAGCTGTGGATACCCCCTCACTGGCCGGCAGCCCCATCCTCACTCCTCTCCCTGCAGCATAGAGCTTTCTTCACTGTCTTAGTGTCCCATAGCCCATTTGGAGCCAGGACCCGTGTCTCTGCCTGTCATTCCTGCCTCGGTTCCTGTTGGCTGAATCTTCTCATTCTGCAGACTGATACGGACCCCGCCCACTAGGAGGGGACCCTGTGCAATACTGTCCTGATTTGGAAAGGGATAAACATTCAGATTCTGAGCACTGGCTATAGCTAAGTTTCACTGCACTGCTGTTCCCAGCAGCTGACTGCTTCAGCTGCTTTAAGTGGGCTGATATCACCGTCCATAGAGGATGCTTCCTAAGGACGCGTTCCTCAGGCCCTTCGGCTGCGCTCCAGCCACTGTAGGGAACCTGCTGCTCAGGGTCCAAGAGCAGCGGGGCAGAGGGCTGGTGTCCACCTGCTCTGAACTGAAATGGAGCCCAGTTTGGAGCGTTTCTCCTCCCTTCCTTCCTCCCTCCCTCCCTCCCTTCTTTCCTTCCTCCCTCCCTCCCTCCCTTCCTTCCTCCCTCCCTCCCTCCCTTCTTTCCTTCCTCCCTCCCTCCCTCCCTTCTTTCCTTCCTCCCTCCCTCCCTCCCTTCTTTCCTTCCTCCCTCCCTCCCTTCTTTCCTTCCTTCCTCCCTCTCTTCCTTCCTTCCTTCCTTTTTTCCTTTTATCCTTTCTTCCTCCTTTCCTGCCTTTCTATTCTGTTCTGTTCATCCATTGGCAGGAAGAAAGGGTGGAGTGCAGGACAGTGGGTCCTAGAAGGTTTGTAAACTCACAAGGAGTAACTGTGGCACATCTGAGTGCTGTGCTTTACGAACTTTAGTGCAAATCTGATCACTCGGCTTAGTGGTTAAAAATTGGGGATTCCCAGGCTCCCTTCCCAAGGATCCTGATCCTTCAGCCCCGAGCCTGGGAATCTGCACTTTTATCCAGCATTCCTGGTGATTTGGAGGCCAGTGATCACAGGATTACCTCTCAGGAAGCTCCCTGGAAGCTGGTAAGTGTGTGAGAACAGGTGTCAGATGGTGGGAACCTAAGCCTGAACTTCACCACAGTTGTGAACATGAACAAATTACCTGACTTTTCTGAGTCTCAGCTTGTTCATCTGTAAAACAGGCATAATACAGCACTACCTCTAAACAAAGCAACTCATGGAAAGCACCTCGAAAAATGCCTAGAACACAGGGCTGGACTCTAATTGTTATTATCAGTGGATAAGAGTAATCCTGGGAATGCTCTGTTTATCCCCGTTATTATGGTCAGGATAAGGGTTTGTGTCTCCAGGACCTCAGCACAGTGCCTGGCATACAGTATGTGCTTGGGGAATGGGAATAAATAAGGAGTAAAAAATCAGGAGAGCCAATATTGCATTGCTTATTCTACCCTTCTATATCTCTATTACATCGGTTCTTTTCCTGGCCAGCTCTGGAGTTTTCAGTCTGACTTTCTGAGCCAGTGTTACCACAGAGTTAAATTTAAAAAGAGAGAATTCCAACAAGAGACATTAGGGCTATCAAGGGGAGAGCTGATGCATTTTTCAGGGCGTTAGCCGTTCCTTCGTTCCTCAGCACGCATTTATCAAATACCTTCTAAGCGCCAGGCAAGGTGCCAGGTGCTGGGGATAAGCCATGAACCAAGTGGATGGAATCCTGCCCTTGGGAAATTCTCCGTGCACTGTGAGAGGCAGGCGATAAACAGATGGGGCAAAATAAAAGTAGCCTTTTTGGGCTTCCCTGGTGGTGCAGTGGTTGAGAGTCCACCTGACGATGCAGGGGACACGGGTTCGTGCCCCGGTCCGGGAAGATCCCACATTGCCGCGGAGCTGCTGGGCCCGTGAGCCATGGCCGCTGAGCCTGCACGTCCGAAGCCTGTGCTCCGCAATGGGAGAGGCCGCAACAGTGAGAAGCCCGCGTACCGCAAAAAATACAAAACAAAACAAAACAAAACAAAAAAAAGTAGCCATCTCGCCTTGGAGCCCTACCTTCTGACTGAGCACAGGCCCAGGAGAATTGATAAAAATTTACTGAACTGAGTTGAAATGGTTTAAGTGCCTCCCCTCTCTCCGAGCCACAGAGTTTGGGTGTCTCCTGCAGTCCCCAAAGTCCCGTGGGTACTGAGGACATCTGGCAAACGCTCCCCACTAGGAAGACAGAACATGAGCAATCCTGATGGACCCCTGGATAAAGAAATTGGTAGCTGTTCCCCAAACCATTCTCCATCTTAAGAAACAATTGTTCTAAAACACATAAAATATTTATTTGGATTGTTTTCCTCATTATAACATGAATCATATGCTCATGATTCATGTTATGCACATCTTTTAAATAAAGAAAAATAGATAAGTAAAAATATTATACAAATACATTTCAGAGCCCCACATGATTTATCCTCAGAGAATCACAGTCCAGAAGCCAGAGATAGTTAACAGGTAATGGTATGTTGCAGGATTCTCAATTCTTAGGGCAGCCTGACATTTCTTCAAATGATCTTGCCTCCCCTCTGCAATTTTTCCCCTCTCTGCTGCTCAAAATGTCACTCTCTAAATTCCTTATTCCTCAATCTCTTTCTAAACTCACCCAGACTGCTGCCTACTAGGGTTTTTCTCTTTTCCTCCCTGTAACCATCTCAAATTTCTGGAAGAGCCTGACTGGGACTCCCCTCCCTCCTCACCCTGCACTGGCCACGTATGGGTTCCTCAGGAGGGTAGATGCCCTGAGCCCCGCTGCCCTCAGAGGCTTGTGTGCAACCCCCTCTGAAGTCCTTCTCCCACTGGCTGCCCTTCTTGAGAAATCATATTGGATCCTTTCTGACAAGTGAAAAACCCCTCCTTGCTACAGAGGAGGGCAGACATCATGTCTGTGTCTGATAAGGCTGTCACTTAACAAGTCATGGCTGAGTTTGGGCAGGTAGCTTTGCCTCGGTCTCCATTTCCTCACCTGTAAAATGGGTTAACAGAGGTAACACCTACCTCAGAGAGCTGCTGGGATATTGCATGTTACAGTGTGTGTAAAGCACACAGCAGAGTGGTTGGCATGTCATAAGGGCTCAGTAAATAACAATAATGATAGCAATAGTAATAGTAATAATAATAATAATATACCATGTTTCATGTTGATAGGAACATTAAAATCATCCTTAATACCACTGCCTCAAGATAGACGTTTGTTTGTTTGTTTGTTTTTAAACATCTTTATTGGAGTATAATTGCTTTACAATGGTGTGTTAGTTTCTGCTTTATAATAAAGTGAATCAGTTATACGTATACATATGTCCCCATATCTATTCCCTCTTGCATATCCCTCCCGCCCACCCTCCCTATCCCACCCCTCTAGGTGGTCACAAAGCACTGAGCTGATCTCCCTGTGCTATGCGGCTGCTTCCCACTAGCTATCTGAGAGAGTGGCATGGACATATATACACTACCAAAGATAGACGTTTGTTAAAGACTTGGTAGCTCTCCTTCCAGCCTTTACCTCTAATCACAGTTCATAAAAAGCAAATTTGAACTCCTACTTTATATACAGTATTCATCCTACTTACCACTTTTTGAAAATGTACTTTTAAGATAGAATTTTCTCTCAAAATGAGAAATATGGTTTTTGTAGGGTTCTGGAAAATGTATTTATTTTTTTTTAATTTAGACAAGAAAGTAAAAAAAAAATTACAACTGCATCACCCAGAGAGTTTGAAAAGTGCTTTACACATATACTGTTTTGTATATTCATTATTTTCACTTAGTATTTTTTCATCATCCTGTTTCAGTACTTCTCTATGGTATTATTTTTAGGGATGTCTATAATTTCATTCAGAACACGTACTCCAAATGACTAAAGTATTTCCATACAGTTGGGTACTTAGTTATTATTTGTAGCCTTCTGCTTTTATAAGTGACACTGTAGTGAACACTTGTGCATATATATATTTTGAGGCATTTGATGTACTTTGGCAACCTCGGGGCTGCCATCAGTACCACTCCAAGGGCAGCGCTCACGTTGAATGCACTGTCACTGCCACTTGTTAGAGCTGCCAATGAACGAAGCCTGGCACTGGTGGCCTGAGGCCTGGGCAAATAGCTTTCTAAAGGATCAGACTCGTTTATAAGGCTGCTGCTTATTAGTACTGGTTTATTATCCTTTTATCAGCATTTGATATTATGAGTTCACATTTTCAGTTTGCTAATTTAATCATTGAAAAAAAGCACCTCGTGGTTGCTTTAATTTGCACTTTTTCTTTTAATTGAAGTATAGCTGATTTACAATACTACATTAATTTCAGATGTATTACATAGTGAGGCAATACTTTTATAGATTATAATCCCTTTACACTTATTTTAAAATATTGGTTATATGCCCCGTGTTGTACATTACATCCTTGTATCATATTTATTTTCTACCTAGCAGTTTGTACCTCTTAATCCCCTACCCCTATCTTGCTCCTCCCCCTATCCTTTTCCCCTCTGGTAACCACTAGTTTGTTCTCTGTATCTGTGAGTCTGTTTCTGTTTTGTTATATTCATTTGCTTGTTTTATTTTTTCAGATTCCACATGTAAGTGAAAACCTACAGTGTTTGTCTTTGTCTGACTTATCTCACTTAGCATAATGCCCTCCAGGTCCATCCATGTTGTTGTAAATGGCAAAATTTCAACCTTTTTTTATGGCTGAGTACTATAATTTGCATGTCTTTTATTACCAAAGATGCTGCATATTTTCCATGGGTTTGTTTACTAGTTGTATTTCTTCTGTCACTTATGTAAACCCAGGATAAGCCAGAGCATTTTTTATGAATTATTTGTGTGCTCTGTCCATTTCTTTGTTCAATCACCAAATATTTATTGAACACCTAGTACTTGGCAGGAACTGATGTAGGTACTGTTCACAGCAGTGAATAAAACAAAGTCCCTCTCCTTACTGAGCTCCCATCCTCGTGAGGGACGCACAAAAAACATAGAAATAAATAGAGCACATAATATCGGATAGTGATAAGTGCTATGCAGGGAAACAAAGCCAGATTAGGGGATGGAGAGTGATGGGTGACCAGAGAAGGCCTTCCTGAGGAGGTGACATTTGAGCAGAGATCAAAATGAATTGAGGGAATGAGTCTCATGACTATCTGGGAAAAGAACATTCCAGACGGGGTATTATTTGTCATCCTAAAATGTTTTTCTCATCTCTTGATAGGAATCCTACCTAAAGAGATGACAGCGATATTTAATTTACAATTTACTGTCATAAACTGCTGTGTGTAGCACAAACTGCTTCCCTTCCCCCCCTTCTTATATAGTCATTGAAGCCCCAATTTTTAATTGGGTGCGTGGCTGCCTAGAATTAATGTTATATATTTCCATTCTCCTTTGCAGCTAGATGTGGCTGTATGCCAAGGTCTGGCCAATGAGAAGTAGGCAGAAATGAATATACAGCTCCTGAGAAGTATCTTTACAGAGAAGGAGCATACCATTTTCTTTCCTTTTCATCCTTCCTCTGACTAGAATGAAGATGTGAGCACTGGAGCTGGAGCAGCCACCTTGTACCCCGAGGTGGGTGCCAAGAATTGAATATAGCAGAAACCTGGATACTAATAGAAACCTAGATTCCTGGTGGTCTTAAAATTTATATACTAGCCAGACCTGGACAGCTTACCTCCCATCTTCATTTATGTGAGAAAGAAAAATAAATTTATTTTATTAAGCCAGTGTTATTTTGGGTTTTCTGCCACTTGCAACCTAATCCTAACTGAAACAGTGTGAACTAGAGTCTGCATATTTAATTTCTGATCTAGTCTCACACGATTCCTCAGTTGCACTCAGGATGCATCATGATAGCAGTCACCTCACCGACTGGGCTTGCCAGCATGTCTGACTCCTTCCCACCTAATCAGGGTTTACCATTCTTCAGGGCCCAACTTCATCCCATCTCCAAGCAGCCTTCTCCAGCCCTCATGGCTCTGCCTTTTCTTTTTTTGTGTGTGCGGTACGCGGGCCTCTCACTGTTGTGGCCTCTCCCGTTGCGGAGCACAGGCTCCGGACGCGCAGGCTCAGTGGCCATGGCTCACGGGCCCAGCAGCTCCGCGGCATGTGGGATCTTCCCGGACCGGGGCACGAACCCGTGTCCCCTGCATCGGCAGGCGGACTCTCAACCACTGCGCCACCAGGGAAGCCCTTTGCCTTTTCTTTTAACTGCCACAGCCTTTCCCACTGATCCCACCCATTGGGACTTAATCAAATTGCCTTATTCTTTCTCAGGTTGAAGATAAATTTCGTCCCATTATTTCATCTCTCCATCTCCACTGCTCTACCCCAGTCCACGTGACCCATAACTGATGTTCCTACTTTCCCTATGACTTCTCCTATCCCTTCTCCATGCAGTAACCTGAGCCGTGGTTTCAAAACATAGACCAGGGGCTTCCCTGGTGGTGCAGTGGCTTCATCTTACATCCGCATGGCTTCATCTTACACTATTCCCCACCCACTCCCCAACTCTGTGTGCGCCGACACACTTTCTCCTCCCTCCAGTGCCACACTCCTGGTCCACTCTCTTTCCCACAGTGTTTGCCCACATTGTTCTCCTGTCCGGCCTTTTCTGCCTGCCTGTTATCTCACCCTCACTTACCCCTACCCACTGATGCCACCTTCACAGGGAATTCTCCCCTGGACCCAGACTAGTTTTCCTGTTGGATGTTCATACAGCCTGCAGGACTCTTCTTTCACTTACTATGTACTTACATAGCACTTACTGTAGTTTTGAATGTTACATTTGTGTGATTGTGTGGTCATCATCTGTCTCCCCATTAGCCTGAAGCTCTGCGAAGACAAGGGCTGTGTCTGTTTCGCACATCACTATAGTAACTCCTCAGTCGAAGTGTCCAGGACCATTCCTCGTAAAACCTCTAGGAAGTAATAATTATCTATTACTATAATTTCGTTTGGCAGATGAGGAAGATAAGCCACAAAGAGACTGGAAATGCAACATCAGTGTTCAGCCCCAAGTAGGACTGGGGCCAACATCTACGCTTGTTTCATGACACGACTACAGTATAAATACCACCTAACGATTCTCAGAGTCTTATGGCAAAAGAGACCAACAACTGACCGACTCCCACCCCGTCTGGTCCTCAGCACTGTTGTGGATGGGCTGTGAGTCTTTAAGACCCAAGGATATGACTCTCAGAATGGAATTTCACAGTGATGACAGACACTGGGCGAGACACATCGGGGCAGAGGATCTGGTAACCTGAGAGTCAGCAGGAAGACAGAATTAGCTTAGAACTTTCCCACTCTTTCTTAGGGTCTCCAAGGACCACTCAGAGCAGGACATCAAGGGATGAACATGCCAGGACCCCTCCATGTGTCTTTACTGTGCCATCTCCATTATCTGGCCTCAGTTGGGTTCCACCCTTGACCTTCATGACTCTGAATATCCAGATCCTAATTCGTAAAGTACTGACTATAATAGGAAGCTCACAGGCTCATATGAAGATTCCGTGGGATAGGGTACGTGTGTGAAAGTTCTGTCTGAACTCTAGAGAAGTGTGTGAGTGATACAAGCACCATTTACTGAGCATGAACCCTCCTTTGGGTGCTTTATTCTGCCATTTCTATTCCTCACCCAACCTTGTGAGGTGGCTTTAATTATCCCATTTTACCAATGAGGGACTCAGAGTTCCAGGAAATAGACCTGCTGCCCCACCACGGAGCATCCTCCAGTTATGTGTGGGAGTCCTCAGAGCAAGGCTCAAGGGCACCTGCACACCATTCTCTTAGCTACCATTCCTTCCTCATGTCTATCATTTTATCTCCCACCCTGGATCTCACCATGGGCATGTACTACCCTTGCAGCCACAAGCTATGGAAAAGACACTGTCTCCATATATTCCCATAGTGGCCAGTCCTTGGGCAGAGGTGGTGACCGAGCACCCAAATGGGCCAGAACCTCAGAAAGCCTCCTGTGAAAAGTGTTCCATCCGCCCCAGTCCCCAAATCCCGTCCAAAGGCCACCCTGACCCTCCATCTCCCCATCTCCCGCTCTCCTGCTCTGCTCCTCAACCAAAAGCCTTTCTCCCCCCTGAGTTAAAAGACCACAGCCCCCAGGGACTTCCCTGGTGGTCCAGTGGGTAAGACTCCACGCTCACAATGCAGGGGGCCGAGGTTCGATCCCTGGTCAGGGAACTAGATTGCGCATGCACGCCACGACTAGGAGTCTGCGTACTGCAGCTAAGAAGCGCTCATGCTGCAACGAAAATCCCGTGTGCCGCAACTAAGACCCAGCACGGCCAAAATAAATAAATAAATATTAAAAACAATAAAGTCAATCCCAAGGTTTTTTTTTTTTACAAATGGACCACAGCCCCCAGAGATATCAGTGGCTGTGAAGAGCTGGATGTGCCTCCTGGGTGGTGGAAAGTCTGTGTCCCAACTCTGCCAGCCAAATGTCCTATTCCATTATTATTATCATCATTCAGTAAGATGTCCCAGTTACTCCAGGACAAGGCTGCTGCACACCATTAGGTCACTAACAACTCCAGGTTCACATGGCTCAGAGGTGCGGGGAGCCATCAACACTGCTCTTACAGGGACCTCTCAGAGAGGTGTGCCTGCTGGCATCTGATCCACCCACATGTCCACTTGCTATCTGGGGACTGTAACAGCTACTGAATCCATTAACTGGACTAAAAATGAAAGCAGTTGGAAGCACAAGTGGCTTGAAATGTTTAAGCACTGCAATGCTGATCTGGCTTCATTCCTGCCAAAAGTAGGGTCAGAACAGAACTCTTGATCTCAGCCCCCTTCATGGCCCAATACATTAAAGGAGAAATGTCAGATTTAAGGATTAAAAAATATGATTTCTCTGCCTGTCAATAATAAAAGCTTGGATTTGAAATTCGGTTGTCTTAGAAAGGTACTAACAGAGTACTTACGGCACCTAAGCACCCAGGCTCAGAGCTTATAATTCACCTTCCTTCCAGCTCCACGAAGTGGAGGGGGCATGGGGTCTGGGCTCCTTGAGGTCAGGGCCCCCTCGGCCACTTTTTGCTGCAATTATATCTCCAGCTGTTCCTGCAATATCTAGTGCATTGTAAGCATTCACTAAATGCTTGCTGGGTAAATGCATGAACAGATGGGAGGATTGATGTCATTGAATGTCATTTTATCATTCTTATAGACAGAAGAAAATTTTAGATTCTGACACTGTGAAATTTTCCAGACTGGATGGCATCGTCTTCCTTATTTTACTTGTGATATAACTGTTTAGAGAACTCAAGTCTCTTGAATGAAGGACTTTTTCAAAGCCATTAATAATATAGCAGCAACAATGAAAGTAATAATAATACCTAACATTGATTGACTTCTGTTTTCATGAGCTTTATAAACATTGACTCTTATAATCCTCATATAACCCCTGAGGGAGGAACTACTATGACCCCCATTTTCTGGAGAGGCTGAGTAACTTTCCATAAGACCACAACAGAAAAGAAACATGTTCCACTAGGGCTGTTCATGACTTTCTTTGGGTCATAAATCCTCCTTAGGAATCCGACATTATGAGTTTCCACCTAAGGAAAAATGTGCACTCCTCAAAACATACACTACCGTGCACAGTTTCAGCAAGTGCATGAACCTGCCAAAATCTATTCATAAACCATAGGTTAATAGCCAGTGTGACAATAACCTTAGGTTTTGGAATAAGACACACCTGGTTTCTTTCTCTTTTTTAAAAGTAATAATTGTTAATTAAGAACTAATACTGGGGACTTTCCTCGTGGCGCAGTGGTTAAGAATCCACCTGCCAATGCAAGGGACACGGGTTCGAGCCCTGGTCCAGGAACATCCCACATGCTGCAGAGCAACTAATCCCATGCGCCACAACTACTGAGGCCACATGCCACAACTACTGAAGCCTGCACACCTAGAGCCCGTGCTCTGCAACAAGAGAAGCCACCGCAATGAGAAGCCCACGCACCGCAGTGAAGAGTAGCCCCCGCTCGCCGCAACTAGAGAAAACCCGCACACAGCAAAGAAGACCCAACACAGCCAAAAAAAAAAAAAACCTAATACTGAAGTACATGTTCTTTAGTGAAAATCCAAACATTAGAGGTAATATCTAAATTCCTTTTGACCAGTTAATTCCAGGACCCTTCTTAGAAGGAACCATTCTTATCAGTTCACTTTATATCCATTTTCTATACATTAAATACCTATCTATGTACCCATGGAAATTACTTGGTATGGTTGCATGTTACTGGGGAGTTTACAAAAATGATATTGTATTGCATCTTTTTTTCCTGCAACTTGCTTTTTTTTACTTAAGGATCATCAGAGTTTTTCAGCCTATATAGATCTGCTGTATCCTTTAAGCGACTGCATAGTACTCCACAGTGTGGACACATTACACTATCACCATTTTCTTATTAAGTGACTTTAGATTGTTTCTACATTTTTGCTCTTGCAGACAAAGCCACGGGGAACACTTTTATACGTACTTCTCAAGCATGTGAGCAGGTATTTGTCTTGAAGAACACCAAAAGTCTGGGATTGCTCGGTCATAGAATATGTGGTTTTTTTTTTGCGGTACGCGGGCCTCTCACTGTTGTGGCCTCTCCCGTTGCGGAGCTCAGGCTCGGGACGCGCAGGCTCAGCGGCCACGGCATGGGGGATCTTCCCGGACCGGGGCACGAACCTGTGTCCCCTGCTTCAGCAGGCGGACTCTCAACCACTGCGCCACCAGGGAAGTCCTGCATTTTTAAAATATAAACAAAACCACCAAATTTCCCTGGAAAATGATGCTGTCAATTTGTACCCCCTCCAACAATGTACACAATCCATTATTTACCCACATTCAACCATTACTTTTACCAATCAGTCCAGTTTTCCCTAATCCGATAGGGGAAAAAAGGTATTTTGTTTTATTTGGCATTTTTGATTACTAGTGATGTTGAGCAGCTTTTTGTATTCTACTGATCGTTTGTATTTTTTCTTTTGTGAATTACCTGCTCATTTTTCTATGCATTTTCGTCTTGCCATTGATTTATGAGCTCTCTCTCATATTCTGATACTAAACATTTCTTAACTAATGTTACAAATATTTTCTCTCCATCTATTTCTTGTGCTTGTAATTTACACACCTGGATTAAAATCCCAGCACTAACACTGATTTCTGGATGACTTGAATAAATACTTACTCCTATGAGCCTGAGGGTCCTCAACTGTGAAATAGAAGTAGCATTTACCTTTAGGGTTGTTGTTAGGATTAAATGAGATAATGACTATAAAATGCTTGACTCAGTACCTGGCACAGAATAAGTGCTAAAGGTAATTAATGTTATTATTATTATTCATTGTTAAGCTTTAAAAGATTCCTCCATGTTTGAGCTAAAATAATGCCTACCTTCAACTTTTACCCAGTGGTTTCAGACCTACAGGAAAACAAAAATGAAAGTTTGAAAGATCTTTTAGGATGAATGGTAGAAAAAACATCACATCTGACTTTAGTTTATAACTTCTATTATAGCTCTGTTTTATTTTCACTTCCAGCCAATGTTGAAGAAATCAAATTGTTAGCACAGCAAGGGAAAGCCTGAACAGAAGTAAAAATTGAAAAAAATGTTTCAAGCAGATTTATAAAAACATTTTTCATAACAGCTTGGAAAGGTGTACAGACATCCTGTCTTCTCCCTGCTATAACATTACCTACAACATCATTGTTCTTAAAACCACCCATTTGTTCCTGAAGATCAAACAGCTCCTTCTGAATCTAATCATCATAAGACTTTTTGTATAAGTTTGCTCTACAGGTCACAGACAGCCTCATGAACTTGATTCCCCCGTAAGCTTCTAGAATAGGTAAGACAGGAAGAACTCTGCCCCTCCAAACTTCCAAATAAGGAAACAGAGGCTCTGAGGCAAAGCCATCTCTGACTTTCCCAGTCTGACTTGGAGTCCCCTCCTAGGCACCTCCATCCCATCATGTACCTACCTCTATCAAACCACTTTCAAGTCAGGTATATGTGTCTTGGTTTCCTTCACTAAATGAGTTCCTTGTGAGCAGAAACTCTACCTTCTGTCTGTGCATCCTTAATCCCTGCCTAGCATGAATGCATAGATAACAGATGGATTAATTGATGGATGGATGAATGTATGTCATACCTGCTAAAAAGTGGTACCCAGGTCTCCATAAGCCATACAGAGCATTTCTTTTTTAGATGTATTAACAAAATTTTTTAATGTCTTAAATGATCATACAGTACAGTAGACTTTGGGGGGAGTGCGTATATAGAGCTCTATGAATTTTAGGACATGTATAGATTCACATACTCGCAGCCACAATCAATCGACAGAACTGTTCGATTGCCACTAAAAACTCCGTTGTATCACCCTTTATAGCCACACCCTCCCCAACCCCTGGCAACCACTCGTCTATTCTCTATCACTAGCATTTTGTCTTTCCAGAATGTTGTACAGACCATAGAGAGCATGCCCTGTAAGGCACTGAATATTCTAGAGCTTAACTTTGGTGTTGCAGCTGCTCCCTCAGATATTTACCTTGGCCGCTTCCTGCTCCTGTCTTATTGGCAATTTGCTTCTCTTGCAGGAACTGACTTTTCGGCCCATCTCAGGCTGCTCTCACTTCCGGCTGCATTGAGTCTCTCATATTTTGAGCTTTCCAGATCCACTGAGGGGCTTTATTTATGATTAACATCTTCCACACTGTGTCTGTGCCCTGGATGTCTTTCTTCTTCGCTTTATTAAAACTGGATATGTTAACACTAGGTGTTTTCATCTTTATTAATATACTGAAAAACAGCTTGTTTGTTATAATTTCATCTTCCCAGGACTCAGGGGTGAGTCCTTGGGTGCTGCGTCAGAGGGCAGACAATGGAAGTGACCATGGGATCTCATGTTGTGTTCAAATCCTCCCTCCACGCTAACCCTGCTGAGCTTGGATCACATCTGCATACTTGACTCTACCCTGGGACAAGAGTTTTCCCAGGAGGATTTTCTATTCCTTATGTTAATAGGGTCTTGGTATGATCCTCTCCACTACTCTTCCAGATGCAACTGAATCCTGGAGTAAAAGCCCATGGGAGTCCCTGCAAATATACTGGCATACAAGAGTGTTACACAGTTTTGTTGAAATGAAATAGCACGGGCTTTGCTGTCAGCTGGAGCTAGAATTGAAAGTGATTTTATCGTGTGCTCAGTGTGTGACCTTGGCCAAAGTACTCAGCCTTTCTGAGCCTTGGGTCCCTTATCTTCATGTGACAGAGAAAGAAGGAAAGATGTTAGATTATGACTATTTGCGCTCCCCACCCCCATACACACACACTCCACAATACAACGCACCTGAAATGAGCAAGGATTCTTTGCCTGCTATTGGACTCTGGATTGGTTCCACCAGGGTGAGAGGTGGAGAGGAGAATTAAAGAAACCAGAAAGGCCAGATTGCATTGTTTAAGAAAGATTTGAAGGGGCAGTGGTGAGCCAGGAGGGAGCAAGCGGGAGCCTTTTTCATGGCCAACTACAAGGACGTGGGAGCTTAGGAGCTGGGGCTTAGATGCGTCATTTTGCATCTTCCGAGAAGCAGATGCCAAGATGAATTAGAAATACAGAGATTTATTAGGGAAAATACCCGTAAAATAAAAGAGAGAGGAAGCAGGACACGCAGGAGGGAAGTTTGACACCTGTGAAGAAAGAGTGGGAAGGAAGGAGGATTGAATAAGAGCTTCAGTCTGCAGTACAGCTCTGAGGGAGTCTTGGCCAGGCTGATGGGAGCCCCAGACCAAAGACTTCCCAGTAGAGGAGCTCCCTGTTGGGCAGGAATGGCCAAGCTCAGGTATCCCTACCACTCACGTTGGCTGGGAGCAGCCCAGGGAGGGCAGTGGTGGGTCCAAAGCCCTACTGACGCTACGGTGGGTCCAAAGGAGCTGCAGCACGAGGCTGTCAGCTACAACAGGTTCTCTCTTGAAGGGAGATCAGAGAGGCATGCTCCAATGTCCTCCATAGACCGTGGTGTAGAGATGGCCCTACCCCATATACCCTCACGGCTGCAGGGTTGATGGTCACTGCTGCTGTGTTGCCGTTCTATTGCTGCTCTTGACAATTACCAAAAACACAGTGGCTTGAAACAACACACGTTTATTATCTTATAGGCCTGTAGGTTTGAAGTCCAAGCAGAGTCTCACTGGGCTAAAGGCAAGTGTTGGCAGGGCTGTGTTTCCTTCTGGAGGATCTAGGGGAGAATGCGTTTCCTGGTCTTTCCCAGGTCCAAAGGCTCACAGCCTGCTTCCTCCGTCTTCAAAGCCAGCAGCAGCAGATGGACGCTTCTTACATCCCATCACTCTGACCTTTTTTCTGTACTCACATCTTCCGCCCTGTCTCCTCTTCTGCCTCCCTCTTCAACTTTTATGGACCCGTGTGATTACATTGGGGCCACCCAGATAATTCTAGAAAATCTCCCCATCTCAAGGTCCTTAACTTAGTCATACCTGCAAAGTCCTGCTGGCTGTCAGAGCAGTGTATTCATAGGTTCCGGGGGTTGGGACGTGGACATCATTATTCTGCCTCTCATGGTGGCTGTGAGTTTTCAGTCTGGATTCTGTGTCCCATCAGAAACACAGTCTGTGGAGCCAGCCATTGACAGAGAGGGAAGCAGTTGGGTTGTGTGGCAAATAGATGAACTCCAAAGTTGGATTTTTATCAAGAATTATGTGGGACGTTAATGATGGATATTTCTTACAAGCCATGTACTAAAAATAGTTTTGTTCAGGCAAAAATGGGAAGGGGATGATCAATTTGAGGGCAGAGGTAACGCTAACAAAATTTCATCTACAAAAGAAAAATACAAGTGTAACAAGTTTGTGGGATGCTTTCATCTGAAGTTGGTTCTTTTTGTCCAGCAGCCTTTTCCCACAAGGAGAATACCTAAATATCCTCCACATAATCAAAATTTCAAAAGAAACATATTCACAATAAAGCACATACCTGTTTAAGAAGAAGAATCTTGAAATGTAGTGAATCTGAAACAGATTAAATTCTTTTGCTTAAAAAGAGTAAGTTCATACTGTGGGGAATGCATTGAGAGTAAGGGTTATGGGATGGCCTTCATCAATGTTCAAAATCTTATCAACGCCACAGAATTCATAATGGAATAAAAATCTGTGAATAAAATGAATGTAGGGAGATTTTTAGCCATGGCTGTCATCTTACTCAACATCAAGGACTATATGCTGGAGAAAAATGCTGTGGCTATAATAAATGCAAGAAGACTTTTAGCCAATGCTTAATGTTTACTCTCTATTGGAGAATTCATATTGTGGATAAAGCCTATGAATGTAATGGGTATAGAAAACCTTATAGCAAGTTCTCAGACCTTACTAGGCACCAAAGAATTAATAATGAAGTTGAAACCTATGAGTTTCATTACTCTAAGGCTGGAGTAATGACTGTGAGAAGACAAGACCTTCAGCCATGCCTCCAGCCTTGCCTAAAGTGAGAGAAGTCATGTTGGAGGAAAGCCCTACAAGTGTAATGATTGTAGGATGTCCCTTAGACAGAGCTCAAACATTGAGCAACATTTCAGAATTCTCATGTGAGTAATGAATGCAGAGAAGACTTTAATAGATACTGGCAATTCATGGATTGAACAAACCCTATAAATACAGAGAACGTGGGGACACCTTTAGTCTGTGTCACTCCTTACTCTTATCAGAGGATTCATATTGGGGAATGAAGGTGGAGCTTCTCTTAGTTATAAATTTCATTGATTTAACATCAGAAAAAAGGCACAGCAATGAGAAACCTCTGAATTCGGCAATGTCTTTGGTTATAGCTCAATCTTATTGACAAGCAGAGCATTCTGATCTGGGAGAAATCCAAATCACAGAGCAAGTGAGTAATTTGAATACACAGGTAAAGCCTGAGAAATGTGAAGAGATCCATTTGTCTGTGTAAATACTTGGTTTTCATTATCATTTCACAGTAAATATTGGTAAATCAAGCCAAAGAGCAAGGATATTGAGGACTTTTGTCTTAGAGTCAAAATCAATAGAGGTAGCGGCTGCAGACAGAAGGCAATTTCTCTGTTATAAGGAAAGCCTAGCACATTTGTTCTTAAAAGTCTTGTCTTTTGGGACTTCACTGGTGGCACAGTGGTTAAGAATTGGCCTTCCAGTGCAGGGGACATGGGTTCGAGCCCTGGTCCAGGAAGATCCCACATGCTGCCAAGCAACTAAGCCCGTGCGCCACAACTACTGAGCCTGCGCTCTAGAGCCCGCGAGCCACAACTACTGAGCCCTCGTGCCACAATTACTGAAACCCATGCGCCTAGAGCCCCTGCTAAGCAACAAGAGAAGCCACCACAGTGAGAAGCCCGCACACCACAACAAAGAGTAGCCCCTGCTCACCGCAACTAGAGAAAGCCCACACGCGGCAACAAAGACCCAACACAGCCAAAAATAAATAAATAAATATATTAAAAATTAATTAATTAACAAAAATAGATAAAAGCCTTGTCTTTTAATAATGTGTATTGTAGGAATCATGAATGAACTCATTTTTTAATGGATAAAGTTTTTTGGGTTTTTTTAACATCTTTATTGGAGTATAATTGCTTTACAATGGTGTGTTAGTTTCTGCTGTATAACAAAGTGAATCAGCTATACATATACATATATCCCCATATCCCCTCCTTCTTGAGCCTCCCTCCCACTCTCCCTATCCCACCCCTCTATGTGGACACAAAGCACCGAGCTGATCTCCCTGTGTTGTGTGGCTGCTTCCCACTAGCTATCGATTTTACATTTGGTAGTGTGTATATGTCCATGCCACTCTCTCACTTCGTCTAATGGATAAAGTTTTGAATCTATTCCAAATGGCTCTGAGGAGACAATGAAGAACGAATCATCCGGAATGAAACTTTCCAAGTGAAAGGTCTTGATACACAGGAGGAGCCACAATTTTGTGATGATGAGTGTAAAAAGGAAGATGTAGGAGCAGAATGGGAGAGCCTAGTGATTTTAGAGGAAACAGTAGACTCACAGTGGTGGCGAGCATTGACTTATGGGGAGAAAAAACAAGGACAAGCTTCAGGATGGAGATCTGTGGAATCTGAGGGAACTATTTTCTTCGCTATCAGAAACCATGTAGAGAAGCAAGTGTGACCAAGGCAAATGGGAACAAAGGGCCAAGGTCCTCGGGGGAGACTGCGGCAGGACTCCCATTTAATCCACAGTGAACGTGAACGTTGGGGATTATGTTATTGTTTCACTTGAAAGTAATTTAATATATTGTATAAATGAAAAGGTTTTTTTGGAAAAAAAAAAGAAGAAAAATATTGGACTACAGTGGGGAAAAGATTTGTAAATGGAAGGAAGAGAGGCCTAGGGAACACCAGGAGGCTGAGAAAGCATGGCCCTGTGGAGAGGGAGAAGAGGGGAGGAGACATGCAGATCCTTGAGAAGCAGATTTTAATTACGCAGAGCGGGTCTGTGGTGATTGCGCAATGTAATCCCTTCTTTTTTTTTTTTTTAACATCTTTATTGGGGTATAATTGCTTTACAATGGTGTGTTAGTTTCTGCTTTATAACAAAGTGAATCAGTTATACACATACATATGTTCCCATATCTCTTCCCTCTTGCGTCTCCCTCCCTCCCACCCTCCCTATCCCACCTCTCCAGGCGGTCACAAAGCACCGAGCTGATATCCCTGTGCTATGCGGCTGCTTCCCACTAGCTATCTACCTTGCATTTGATAGTGTATATACGTCCATGCCTCTCTCTTGCTTTGTCACAAGGGTAATCCCTTCTTTACTTCCCCATCCTGCTCCCACCCTAATACAACCTTCAGTAAAGTTCACATTGCTTTCAGTGCCAGCGGATCAGATTCGTGCTTCCTTTAAGGTGGCCTTGCTTTATTTGGGTTATGTGTAAAAGCATGATTAGCATCTACCTTTGGGTCATAAGGGATATGTAAAGCGAAGCACGTGGAATTGCTTGACACAGAGCATACTGAGCATCTAAGATGTACCTGTCACTATTCTATGTGCTAGGAATGGAGCGATAGGACGGTCTTGCCCTTGTGGATCTCCATAAGAGGTCATTTTTCTTAACTTCCTTCTCAGGAAACATTCAGTTTAGAAGATAATGCACCCAAAAGGACATTTAGGATCTCTTTGATTTCACACCTGCATAGACAGGCAAGCCCCTTGAGTGGTATGATATTGACCAGTTATGATAATAATCTTGGCTAATATTTGTGGCTTGAACTTGGGGAGTTTTTATGTGTGAATGTGTTGAATCCTCACATCGTGCTTGTAAAGCAAGTATCTGTGTCACCCCCATTCTGAAGATAAGGACGATGGAGCACAGAGGTCTCGAAGCACTTAGCAGGGATTTGGCAGAGGTGAGATTTAAACCAGATGTTAGCCTTCAAAGCTGCCACTCTATGGAGACACCATTCTACCACTGGAGTGAAAAGGCCTATTCCCTCCGGAGAAGTAAGCGTTATCTAATGACCCTACCCACGCAGCCCTTAATGAGTTAACTGTTGGACAAATGTTTGCTTTTCATAAAACAAACTTTAATGCCTTTATCTTTCCAAATGTGTGTAGTGCCGACAAGGCCATTCAGGGAGCCAGGGAACAGAAGCAGGCCGAGTAAGCCTTTATTTACATTTTGAGAAGACAGTTCAGCATTTTTCTTGTCTACAGAAGAACCCTAATATCTGTCTGCAGAGCTCGTTCTGGGTTCCCGCCACTGTTTGCTCCCCAACCCCGCTGCCAAGATAAAGTCCTCCCCTTAATCCTCAGGATGCTGAGACTGCCCTTGCTCCCACTTCTAGATAGATATTTTCTGTGCCAATGCCAGGAATAATTCTTCAGCAGATTGCTGTATTAGTCCTTCATTTGTGGCCCAGGTTAATTTTTTTTCCCCACTGCCGTATTCATTTCTCCTGTGAATGACACACCTTCTTCTGGATTCATTTCTGTCTACTTTTTCCCTCTTTCGTTTAGTTTTTTCTTCCTGTTTTTCAAGGTTAATAGTGATATTAATATCTTCTATTTGCACAGTGCTCTCTGAATTACAAATGTTTTCATTTACTTACTTTAATCCTCTCGAGAGTTTTATGAGATGGGCATTTTACACCCATTATAGAGATGAGAAAACTGAGACTCAGGTATTTTTGGCGATTTGTCCAATGTGATTGTAGTGGACATTTGTTGTTCGCCTAGCATCTGTTTCCCCTTTTTCTAACACCGTTCCAATTTTTATTGCCGTTGACTTCCCCGGTCTTAGGGCGTGAGGTCCTTGTGAAGCTGAGTCAGCTAATGGTTCCACAAATGGCTATTAGAGTAATATACCACCTGAGCATCATTGAAAATTGGTCAGTGACCTCCATAGAGGTGGCAAAAGGTCATCTTGGGACTGATCTGGAGAAGGGCCTTCTTTTTTACTGAACATGAATCTTTGAGGACCCACAGGAGACAAGAGATGACTGAAAATGGAGTTGATGCAGAAGGACTCAGAGCTGAAGACAGTCAGCGTCTTTATAAGCTGGATCCTGCTAGAAGCTCCGGTTGAGAGAGCCAACACCCACCCCTTCTGACTTAAGCCAGGTGAGTTAGGTTTCTGTGGCCGAGTCCTGATCACACCCCACATGATCAAAGCAGCAAACTGATGTGACCCAGCTCACCTGACTCCACACCTAGTGTGTTTGCCCCTGTTCAGAGTCACCTTCAAAGGACCAGTGACCCACCCACCTGAGTGTGACTGGAGAGCATAAGGGGCCACTTCATTACAGTGTCACCCCCTTCCTGCACACTCCCAGAACTTCATCTTTATCCCGGCAGCTGCATTTCTACTTAAGGATCTTCTCTAAGATCTTTAGAGATCTTAGTGATTAAAAACAGAGTTAAAAATGTCCAGCCTGTAAACCCAAGGTCACTCTTTTTTCATTTTGAGTGGAAGGGTGATCTTCCTCATTTTCTGGAGTTTCCTTTATCCTTCTGAAGAACTACAAAATAATAGTTAATAGCTTTGCAGTAATATCTTCCCATTCCCTGAATTCCTTAGAATAAATGTCATCAAGCTTGGCTAATTGGAGTGTGTTCAGCTTCCAAATAATCACTGTCATTCTTTCATTTGCAGAGACAGAGATTAAAGAGAAAACACTTAAGGGCTGCCAACTTCAGTAATGCTATTTTTTGTCTATCTCTTTTACATTTTGTTTTGTTTTTCTCTGATTTTTATTGCAAAATTAATACATGCTTCCTGCAAAAATTTAAAATAAAGCACATAATATTAAAAACATACTCCCACTCTCCATTAGCCCACCCTTCCCAGTTCAACTCTCGAGAAATAATCACAGAACAGGGAATCAAAAAACATAACAAATTATATTTGAATCTTTCCTAATATTTTTTAAAATGCATTTCAAACGTATTCTTTGGGGAAAAAAGCACATATATGTATAGAAAATACTCCTTTTCTCCACTCTCAAATTTCACTCCCTTAGGGTAGCAATTGGGTATTTTATACTGTTCTGTGATAGTTTTCATTTTTACTTAAGAATATATGATGGACAGTTTCCAGATCAACATACATAGTTCTACCTTATTCTTCCCAAAGGCCGCATGATCGTTCACAGTCTATTTATACTATAATTTATTTAACCATTCTCCAGTTGATGAGCACTTCAATTGTGTCTATTTTCTATGATTATGAACAATAAAGCAATAAATATCCTCATACATGTATCTTTATACACACTGGCACAAGTATTTCTGAAGGCTCAATTTCTGAAAGTGGAATTTCTGGGTCATAGATGAAATATATATATATATATATATCTCCTTTTTTAGATGTTGTCAAGTAATGCTCCAAAAAGGCTTTAGCAGTTTATATTGCCATCAAAGTATATAAAAGTGCCTGTTTCTCAACATGCTTGCCAACACCAGAGGTAATCAATTGTTTACATTTTGCCAGACAACAGGTAGAAAAAGGAATCTTGTGGCTATTTTAAATCCTCTTCTTTTACTATTAGGAGGAGTTTGCTCCTTTTTGATATGTACTTACCATTAATATTTCTTCAGTGAATTTCCTTAATATATCATTTGGCCATATTTCTATTGAGTTGTTTGACTTTTTCTTATTGATTTTGTAGGACTCTTTATATTATTTACTTGTTTGTCCTTTTGTCTCACATCCCCTGAAAGCTTTCAGCTTATTGGATTATTTATATTGTGATCCATGGTGACTCATTTTACTCTAATTTTCCAGATAGACGATTTCCCCCCATTTTTATGTACTCAAATTTATCTGTTTTTCCTAATATAGTAGTCTTCTCAGTTTCATTTCATTATTAGGAAAATCTACTGCAATTAATAATTGATTTTTCTCCAATATATTTGTTAACCTTTCTTAGTTTATTTTTATTTTATTTGGTGTGAAGTAGGAACTTCATTTAAATTTAATAAATTGGTTGTCAATTATTCCAACACACTCTGTTGAATAAATCACATTGTTTCTTCTGATCTGAAATACCACCTTTATCATATTTCCTAAACCTGTCTTTATTCTAATTCTGGACTCCCTGTTCTGTTCTAGCAATATATGCGTGTATTCTGAACAAGTGTTGCAGTATATCTATGCTCTACGTGATCCATTACATGTACTACAGAGTTAAAAGCACAGGCTCTGGAATCAGACTGCTTGGCTTCAAATCCCGGCTACACCACTTATTAGCTGTGTGACTTCGGGCCGGGTACTAAATCTTTCTTGACTTTGCTTTCCTTATCTGGAAAATGTGACCAATAATAGTATAAGTCTCACGATGTTGTTGTGATGCTTAAATGAGATAAGATATGCCGAGCATTTAGTTGAATGCCTAGCCCGTTAAAAGTAGTACATTCCTAGGGAACTTCAAGTCTGAGACCCACCAAGTGCTGTGTGCTCCTTTTACAGATATGTATTTTAATCTCCACTTTAAAAATAATAATAAGTAAGATTTAGAAATTTTAAGAAACTTGCCTGATGTGTGATGTGGTGGAACCCTGATTCTAAACTATGTCTCATTGTAAGACATGTGCCCTTTCCACTGTATTATCCTCCTTTTAAACAACAGGCACTTTGCAATAGTGGTAATTTGTGACTCACCTCCTTCCTTTTTTTTTTTTTTTTTGAATTTAATTGAATTTATTTTTTTTATGCAGCAGGTTCTTATTAGTAATCTATTTTATACATATTAGTATATATATATGTCAATCCCAATCTCCCAATTCATCCCACCACCACCACCCCCAACCGGCTTTCCCCCCTTGGTGTCTGTATGTTTGTTCTCTACATCTGTGTCTCTATTTCTGCCTTGCAAACTGGTTCATCTGTACCATTTTTCATATTCATTTATATCATAGTCTTATTGCTAGTCCCGTCTGAAATCGGCTTTCCCAAAAAACACTGTTTTTTACCCTCTCTTGATGCCCTGGGTTCCATGCTGAGGAAGGATGCCAGTGTTAAAGTTACTTCACCTGGGCTTCCCTGGTGGCGCAGTGGTTGAAAGTCTGCCTGCTGATGCAGGGGACACGGGTTCGTGCCCTGGTCCGGGAAGATCCCGCATGCCACAGAGCGGCTGGGCCCGTGAGCCATGGCCGCTGAGCCTGCGCGTCCGGAGCCTGTGCTCCGCAACGGGAGAGGCTACAACAGTGAGTGGCCCGCGTACTGCAAAAAAAAAAAAAAAAAAGTTTAGTTTCCTGAGGAACTTCCCATGCACTAAGAATTGGGGACAACAAACAAGGCCTAAAACATAGTAATACATTTTCTCTTCTGGTGGTTTTCATAGCTATGTTACCCAAAAGAATATTCAACATAGGCTGTTGGCCAAAGCTTAAAATTATTTTAATTCCACTGACTTTTAAAAATGATATTCCTAGTAATAGGTTTGGTCATGGTGCTCTTGGTTTGCCCTCTGCTCTGAGTTCCCAGGACATCCTACACCCTGCCACCCTCTACTCTCTTTGACAGTTTGTTGAGCATCCCCCTCACGTGGTTCCAGTGATTCTAGGATTGTTCTTTCCTAGATCAGGGATCCTTTATGTTGAAAACTCACTGCAGCAGAGACCAGCTAGAGTTCACCAATCCCATTTCCTCTTCTTAGACACATGGGACAATTATATTCCCTGCCTTCCCTTATGGGTAGAGCTGGGCCTTAGGATGAGTTATGGCCAATGAAATGTGGTCAGAAGTGATACACACTACTTCTAGGTCTGACAAGAGTAGACTGTGTGTGATGGTTAATCTTATGTGTCAACTTTATCAGGCCACAGTTCCCAGATATGTGATCAAACATTATTCTGGATGTTTCTGTAAGGGTATTTTCGGATGAGATTAACATTTAATTGATGGACCTGGTCCTGTTGACTGGTTCCTCCTGACCAGTACCTGTTTCCTGATTCAGGAGGAAAGCATTGTTTACCACTTCTCCTGCACGCTTATTCCTGAGCTCCTCCACTTTCCATAAAAAATTTAGTGTCCAGCAGGCCAAGGAAACCATAGGCTTCATCTCTACTGGTGTGCACATCCAAATGTATCATCAAGGCTTGTGACCGCAAGCAACAGAA
This sequence comes from Orcinus orca, assembly GCF_937001465.1. Taxonomy (NCBI): domain Eukaryota; kingdom Metazoa; phylum Chordata; class Mammalia; order Artiodactyla; family Delphinidae; genus Orcinus; species Orcinus orca. The sequence goes on along the minus strand of NC_064562.1, from coordinate 102,101,533 downwards.
ACTAAGTTTGGTTAACTAGGGCAGAAAAGAGAATCATTAGAATGATATTCTATTTCCAACAGAAATGATGGAAGATTTAGAGAGCAAGTTGAAAAAAAGTTGCAGGAACCCAGGTTAGCAGAAACATAGCCATGACCACATCTCAGGAACTTTCTGGCAAGGCTACCATTAGCACTGTGGCCACTGGATTAAAAACTGCCATTTTTGCTTTGAATACTGTTTCTGCATCTTTGTGTCATCGTCTGGATGGGATAAGTGAGTTTCAAAGTCTGGGCCAGGAATCCATGCTAAAGTAGCCAGGGATCAGGGAGAAGGATCCCTTTGAATAGAAATGGTGTGGTGAACAGATTCTGGGTAGCCAAAATTAATGAATGCCCACTCCATCAAGACAGTCCCAGGTGAGACTGGGGTACAGAGGAAAGCCACGACCATAAGAAACTCTCAGCATTGGTGACCCCAGAAGCCAGGCATTGGCAGGGTTTTAATTCTGGGGTAGAGGGGATCCATCAAGTGTGGAGGAGTAGTAATCAAAATTCTGAGTTTCAAGAAGTAAAAACAAACTCTTTTCCCTTAAGCAAAAAAGGGAATTTATTGCCCAATGACATGAAAACGTACAAGAATATTTTGGCTTTAAATATATCTTGGTCCAGAGATTCAAATGACGTCACTAGAATCCAGTCTTGCCGTCTCTGAGCAAACTCTCCTGTATGTTTACTCTGTTCTCAGGCTCTACTTTGTGGCAAGATGGCTACCAGCAGCCCCAGGCCCACATTCTCCCAGGTTTATAATCAGCAGAAAACAGTGTGTGCCCCTCTCCAGAAAGTTACAGTAGAAGCCTAATTATGTCTTGTTGGTTTCTACCGGTGACATGCCCATCCATTAAATCATCAGTATGGTCAGGGAAAGATGATATCTGATTGGATAATCCCAAGTCACATGCCCACCCTAGAGCTGGAATAGAATTAAGTCTATTTGGCACAAGGACAGAAAATGGGGGAGGAACTGACCCTTCAGAGAAAAACCAGAAGACGGCAAATGCATGTTAATAGCAAAAGCAAGATGTCCACTTTGAAGTAGGACCCCAGACAGTGGTGGAACATACAGGCTAGAAGGTCTAACCTGGCAGATAAATAGGGGGTTCATCCAAGTGGGGAACCCTAATGAAAACCAAGGAGGTGATGCAGAAGGGACTTGGGAATTGAGCCAACACAGAGAAGGCTTATGGACTAGAAGCTGGCCTGGTGGGCCAGAGCTTCCTCAGGCAAAACATACACTTGTCCTGTAAAACACATTTTAGACTCCAGCTGCTGGTCAGTGTGAGCTGATTGTCTGGTAAGAATCAACCCAGGGACTGTAAGAGAATGAGCGACCGGGCTCCTGTGGAGCCAGAGAGGCTGGGGCCCAACCCAGCTTACTCAGGAAGCAGGAGGGCAGTGTAGGTAGCTGGATCAGTAGCACTAGCCCAACCTCCCTTGGTCCTTTGCTTATATTCATACTTCTCCAAGTATCCCTGCCCTTCCACCTAATCTTGCTGACATCCTCATTTCTCCCTCTTACCCTATTTCTCTGTGATGAGCTGGGTTTCTTGATCCCCTCACTTAGCCATCTGGCTCTGACCCATAGCTTGTTTTGGCTGCCAGGCAACCAGATGAGAACTCAGGAATCAGGCACTGACGTCAGCCAGACTCTAGTCTTTGATGTCTCCTTGCTCCTTGTAATGGATTGAATAGTGCCATCTCCCCAGTCATGTCTACCTGGAACCCCAGAATGTGACCTTATTTGGAAATGGAGTCTTGACAGATTCAAGTAAGTTAAGGCTCTCAGAGTGAGATCATCTTGGATTTAGGGTGGGTCTTACATCCAGTGACAGACATCCTTATAAGAAATGCAGAGGATGCAGAGACACACATCAAAGAAGGTGATGTGAAGATGGAGGCGGAGACTGGAGTGATGAGTGTGCAAGCTGAGGAAGGCCAAGGATTGCAGGCCGCCATGGGAAGCTAGGAGACAGGCCTGGAACAGATTCTCCCATTGAACTTCTGGAAGGAACCAACCCTGCCAACATCTTGATTTCAGATTTCTGACCTCCAGAACTGTGAGAGGACAAATGTTTTCTGTTTCAAGCCACCCAGTTTGTGGTAATTTGTTATGGCAGCCCTAGGAAATTAACACACCCCTTCAGGCCCTGCTGTAGCTGGTTTTCTGTATACATTGCCTGCTGCTCAACGTTAAACAGCCAGTTAGTGGTTGAATAGAGTTTGAAGCTGGTCCTTATGATACCTGAATTAAAACTCTTGCCTCTACCTCTTGAGGCTTTAGGAAACACCTGATTAACGTGGAGGATGAGGCAGCAGGGAGCAAAAGCCTTTGATATCATCAACCCTGACCACTATCAACTTCATCACAGACTTTCTGGTTCAGTATACTTGTTGCCTAATTTCCAACCTTCCTCCAAGGCGAAGAAGAGAGACTGCAAAACCTGTTCAACACAAGGAAAGGGAAAAATTCTGTTCATCACCCTGGTTTTTATTTGCTAGTTCCAAATAGCTAAATAACAGAATTCTCTAACTGCATTCAGGATGTGTTTGCTTGGCCCAGGTATAGACAGGCTCAGATGTCTCCATAGTTGGCTTTGTTGGAGGAAAAATAATTAGAACGATGACTCAATGCAAAAATCACATTACTTTAAATGATATGAATAGCAGTCAAGGCAAGAATACAATTATCTGCAGGTGGAATCAGAAAGCAGAGGTTCACTGTCACAGTCCAGAAGGAGGTTTGTTGTCGTCTGAGTTCCTTCCTCTTCCAGACAATTTCATTGACTGTTGATCAATCAAACACAGTCGAGAACACAGAAACTGACCCCAGTGTATCTAAGAAAATAAGATGGTATCTTGGTCTGTGTGGGCTGCTGTAACAGAATACCATGGACAAAGTGGCTTATGAGCGACAGAAATTTATTTCTCACAGTTTTGGAGGCTGGGAAGTCCAGGATCAACAGGTCAGCAGATTCAGTGTCTGGTGAGACTCCACTTCCTGGTTCATAGACAGTTGTTTTCTCCATGTCCTCACATGGATGAAGGGGCCAGGGAGTTCTCCTGGATCTCTTTTTAAGGGCACTAATCCTAATCATTAGGGCTCCACCCTCATGACCTAAGTACTTCCCAAAGAGCCCACCTCCAAATATCACATTGGGGACTGGGATTTCAACATATAAATTTTGGGGGGACATAAACATTCAGTCTATAGCAGATGGCATTTCAAGTTAGTTGAGGGAAAACAGATTATTCTTATCATTCAACAATTCATATAGGATCAATTGATTATTTGAAAAAAGTTAAGTTCTATTCTTACTGCACAGCATACTTGAATTAGTCAGTGTACTTGGATGCAGACAATAGAATCCTCTCTAGTTAGTTTAAGTAGAAAAGGAAATGATTAAATTATTGAAGGATATTAAGTGGCCCTGAGACTCTCTTAAGAAGGCCAGGAATCAGGCCTGAGGACTATGCGGCCAGGGAATAACCCAAATTACAATACAGCCCAGCTCGAATGGAAATCCTACTGCTCCCCTCCTAAGTATGGACCTCCAGACTTCACCACTGTAGCTGCGCAAAAGCTGGTGACCCCAGAACCTCTGCCATCGCTGCCTCTGAGATCTGGAGGCCTGTGCCGCCACTCTGCTCAGAGTGGATCTTTGGAGACCTCTACTCCGATCATCACTGGTTTCTAAGTTGAAATTTCACCTGGATTGGTAAAGCATTGCTTGTGCCCTATTTGCAAAGGCAGCTGAACATCAAGCTTCTGGCTTCTACCATGAGGGAAGTACAAACAGATAAGGTGAGAACAGCCCCTAAACACACACACACACTGGAAGGAGTGTATCCAAGTTGCTGGTTAGCTAAAAACACGATAAATATTCACTATAATACTTCAGAATAAATTCTAGGAATTACAGAGTTAACTGTAAAGAAGGGAGCCCTAAAAAGACTGGGAGAAGATACAGGCAAATATTGAACCAATCTTGAGACAAGGAAAGACTTCCTGAGCATAAAAGCAATAGAAGAAATCACAAAGGAACAGATCAATAGATTCAGCTACTTAAAAATCGAATCCTTCTTACATCAAGCAAACCATGAACTATTTGACTGATCACCCCATGTGGCACTTGCCTCCTTTAAAATACACACGTGTAAGGCCAAAGTCAACTGAATAAAATATATTTGGAAAGTCATCAGACATCACACAATTTGAGTCCAAATGAAACTATTTCAGTCCTCTCAGATTGCCTAAAACCCAGCTCTGTTCTACTCCAGAGGATTATTTATATTTCTAAAGAAGAAGCTCTTGTTTTTCCCAGTCTCTTAAGAATTGCTCTTACATATTAGGAAAGTTTGTTTATTTTTATTGTCCAAATTACTTTCTGCCTTTTAGAGGAATTTAAGTTAATCCATGTCTAGACTTATGAGATTCTTTTAATTAGAAAGAGAAATGACTTGGTCACAATGTCGATTTTTCCTGCAGTTCCCTCAGCTCTGTTTATAAGGTTATTGCTGAATGTATTATTGCTAAAGTGGAGACCGATGTGGGGTGGTTAAAAGGAATCCTGTTTATTGCTTTTCTTTACAGCTACTGCAGAATGCTGGGACTCGGCTTTTGTGGCTAGCTGGGCTCTGACAAGTGCTTTTTACTGACAATATAAAATATATGTTTTTTGATTCCTTGTCAGATTTCAAATGTATCATTCAGATGATAATAAACTTAATCTGCAAGGAAAATGAGGAAAGAAGAGCAGATCAGGGTCTTGACACAGAGATGTGCTGTGTATGTGAGGCTGGTGGTCTGAGCCTAGAACAGTGCAGATGTGGGGGGACATATCCCACATGCTGACCCACTCACTCCGCGGTAGGTGAGGGGATAAACAGTATCCCACAGATGCGGAGGAGATAAAGAAGGGCTATCTGACCAATGTGATCTTAATTGTTTTGGAGTTTGTGATCTAAGATTAAACAAAAAAGGGTACTTGTAAGCAGATATGAAAACCAGGGTCTATTCCCAGCCAGTAGTTTCCATCCTGTGCATTTCTACCCCTGTAAGCTTACCAATACCCATTTCATCACAAAACACAGAAAAAGTCAGAAAACTTTATTCTGGCATCTATATGCCAAGCACTTTGAATAGGTAACAGGAAAATAATTTTGCTGTTGACAACACTTTTTTCAAGATGACAGGTGTGGTGGATTAAAGATGGTGCAAATTCTAATCTGAGGTGGCTCTAGCTTTGACCAATAGAAGGTAATAGAAATTTTTACCTTAGAACATCCAAGGCTGAGCTTTAAGAGAGCTGCAGCTTCTGCTTTCAAGTGTTGGGAATGTTCCTTCTTGGAATCCAATTGCCATACTATGAGAAGCCCAAGCAAGTGGAGAGGCCACATGAAGGGGAGCTGTGTGGCTCCAGTTCAGCTCCCAGCAGAGACACAGCACCAACTGCCAACCACGTGAGTAAACCATCTTGGACATTTCATCCTCCTGATGCCGGTAAGGCCAGCTTACACCATGTGGAGCAGAGGAACCACATGGCTGAGCCCAACCAACCCAAAGAACTGTGACCGAGATAATAAATATTTGTTGTTATGTTAAACCAGTGAGTTTTGGAGTGGTTTATGCAGCAATAGGTAATCAAAATAGTGAGTCCTGATAAAATGACTGGAGGACCCTTTGTTTCCTGAGCAGTGTGTCAAGTTTACATGTGTTAGTGTAAAATTCAGACCTGGCTTAGAGCCAAAGTCATATGGTAATAAAAGTTTGATAGAATTGCTTAGGGTGAAAGATACTGGAGGGAGAGGAGTAGAGGCAAAAAAAGGGAAAAAAAAGAGAGAAGGAGAATGAGAAAGGAAAAGAAAGATAGATGGATAGAGAGAGATAGAGAGAGAAGCTCTGCCCCATCCCTTCTGGTGGCAGGTTAGCAGAGAAGGGAGTTGGAGAAAGAAACACTAGGTCATTCGCTATTCTTCATTGCCCCTACACAATCTTCATTAAAGTCTACATTACTTACAAATGTTTCTGCGCAAGTGCAACAGTCAGACACAGTGGCTGCCCACGGTTACTCCAGAGCCACAGGACAAGAAGGCAGAGTGCAGGGCACAGGCAATAGGCAGCATCTCATCTTGTCAGCTGCCCTGTGAGATAGGTATCATTCAACTCATCGGCAGATGAGCAAGTCGATGCTTTGAGGTGTGATGTTTCCAAAGTAGTGCAGCGTAAAAGTGACAGCAGCGGGATGATTCACCTCTAATACCATTCTCTCTAATACCATTGCTTGAATTCTTTCCACCTCACCTTGTTTGCTGTGCCTCCTCTCATCTTTTACGGTTCAGATAAGCAATCTTCAAGACTTAAACAAGGGTTTCATATGCCTTTTATCCCTTGGTTTCTCAAGGCTTTTATTCTCTATAAATTCAATGCCCTAGTAGTATTTAAATGTTGTTTGAGAGGCTATTAGCCTAATGGCCATATGCATAGATCCTGGAGCCAGACTACCTTGGTTCACAGCTCACGTCTATCACTTACTGACTTTCTGAAATTTGGCAACTTCCGTAACCTTTCTTGTGCCTCTGTTTCCTCATCAGTAAAATGGGGATGATATTTTTTAACCTCTCCAGGTTGTTGAACATTTTCAATGAGTTAATGCCTAAAGTTCTTATGGCAGTACCTAGCACACAGTAAATGCTACGCAACTATTAGCTATTGTTATTACACTACCCACATTGTATCAGCACCTTCTGGAAGATGGGAAACTAAACTCTTCCAGCCATTCTGATGTTTATTGCTGGTATTCTTGGTTTGTATTGGAGATGAGAGGAGGCAGGATGCCCTCTCCTTGTTGTGAGCTGCACTGCCTGCTGAAGTGGTCAGCTTGTCCCCAGCAAGTGGACAGTGAATTCTGTCACAGCAACTGAGGACCAATGAAGAAGTCCATTTAAAACTTCCTTTTTCTTTGTGGGAAGAAAAGAAATAAGCTCCTCTATGATTTAAGGAGACATCAGAAGAGCAAACAAACCTATTAAGGAGAAGCTCTAAACAAATTTCTGCATGGCACTAATTTTCGTCCATTAAAGGAAAAGAGGCAGTGACTTTGGTTGGCATACCTCGTCTGTCTCCATGTGAAGGGAACAGCATTACAAGGTCATGTCAAAGATCTCAGATGTGATTTGGGGATTTGTCTCCAGGATTCCCCCATGAGAGAAAATGTAAAAACAGTTCAGGAAGACTATTTATCAAAATAGGTGAGAAATTTGAGACTTTCTAAGATCAGGTAAAAGATGTCCCCTCACACCACTCGTTTTCAACATCATACCGGAAGTTCCAGCTAATACAATAAAGCAAGAAAAGAGAATAAAAGATATACAGATTGGGAAGGAGGAAATAAAACTATCTTTGTTCCCAGATGACATGATCTGGAAAGTGTGAGAAAACACTCCTGGAACTAATAAGTGAATATAGCAAGGTTGCAAGATACAAGGTTGTTATACAAAAGTCAATTACTTTTCCACATACCGACAATGAACAAGTGGAATTTGAAATTAAAAACACAGTATCATTTACATTAGCATCCAAAAAATTCAACCTAGGTGTAAATCTAACAAAACATGTATAAAATCTATATGAAGACAACTACAAAACTCTAAGTAAAATCAAAAAAGAATGAAATGAATGGAGAGATATCCATGTTTATGGATAGGAAGACCAAATATTGTCAAGATGTGAGTTCTTCCCAACTTGATCTACGGAGTCAGTGCAATCCCAATGAACATTCCAACAAGTTATTTTGTGGATATCAACAAACTAATTCTAAAGTTTATATAGAGAGGCAAAAGACACAGAATAGCCAACACAATATTGAAGGAGAAGAACAAAGTTGGGGGACTGACACTATCTGACTTCAAGACTTATTATAAAGCTGTAGTAATCAAGACAGTATAGTATTGGCAAAAGAATAAACAAAGAGATCAATGGAACAAAATAGACCCCAGAAATAGATTCACATAAATATAGTCAACTGATCTTTGACAAAGAATCAAAGGCTATACAATGGGGAAAATATAGTTTCTTCACCAAATGATGCTAGAACAACTGGACATCCACATGCAAAAAATCGAATCTAGACACAGCTTACACTCTTCAAAAAATTAACTCGAAATGGATCACAGATCTATATGTAAAACATAAAACTATAAAAGTGCTACAGGATAACATAGGAGAAAATCTAGATTAATTTAAGTAAGATGATGCCTGTAAAAAAATTTTTCTTTTGACGTGGACTATTATTTTTAAAGTCTTTATTGAATTTGTTACAATATTGCTTCTGTTTTGTTTTGGTTTTTTGGCTGTGAGGCATGTGGGATCTTATCTCCCTGACCAAGGATCGAACCCACACCCCCTGTATTGGAACCACCAGGGAAGTCCGATGCCTTTTTAGATACAACACAAAAGACACAATCCATGAAAGAAATAATTGATAAGCTGGACTTTATTAAGATTAAAACTTGTGCTCTGCAAAAGACAATGTCAAGAGAATGAAAAGAGAAGCCACAGACTGTGAGAAAATATTTCTAAAAGACACATCTAATAAAGGACTGTTACCAAAATATACGGATAACTCTTAAAACTTAACAATAAGAAAACAAACAACCCAATTAAAAAATGGCCCAACAACCTTAAAAGAAACCTCACCAGAGAAGATATACAAGTGGTAAATAAGCAAATGAAAAGATGCTCCACATCATATGTCGTCAGGGAAATGCAAATTAAAACAACAATGAGATACTAACACACACCTTTTAGACTGCCCGAAATCTGGAACACTGACAATACCAAATGCTGGTGAGAATGTGGAGCAACAGGAACTCTCATACATTGCTGGTGGAAGTACAAAATGGTACAGTCACTTCGGAAGACAGTTTGGTGGTTTCTTACAAAGCTAAACATCCTCTTACAATGTGATCCAGCAATCACTCTTGGTTTTTAGTCAAAGCAGTTGCAAACTTATGCCCACACAAAAAACTACCTGCAGATGTTTATAGCAGTTTATTCATGCTTACTGAAACCTGAAAGCAACCAAGATGTCCTTCAGTAGGTGAATGGATAAACTGTGGTCCATCCAGACAATGGAATAGTATTCAGCACTAAAGAGAAATGAGCTAGTAAGCCATGAAAAGACATGGAGGAATCTTAAATGTATATTACTAACTGAAAGAAGTCAATCTGAAAATGTTACATGCTGTATGATTCCAACTGTATGACATCCTGGAAAAGGCATAACTATGGTGACAGTAGAAAGATCAGTGGTTGCCAAGAGTCAGCTGGGGGTGGGGGACGAATAGGCTGAAACAGGATTTTTAGGGCAATGAAAATATACCTTAAGTTGTTGTCACAACTCTTACCCAGCGGCAGGCTTTCATTTCTGTTATAAGACCTGGGGACCAGAATGCTCCATTGCCAATTGTTCTGCCTTAATGATAATAATAGTTGTAATTATTATCATTAATAATAACAAAATGACCATACTGGTATATTATTATTATTGCTACTACTACAATTGGTTCTAATCATTTGCAATAATTATGTTCTAAAGAGTTACTGAGAACTTTAAATTAGTTGATACTGAACAATTACTCCTAGGGGAAATACAGGGTTAGGCACCTATAAACCTATGCTCACAACATTTTCATCAATCAATCAATACATACCTTATTTCATGTATGTTTCTGTTTAAAGATACCTCAGTTAGCATATATTGTTGATTAGTTAACATTGAACTCGTGGCCAATAGCACCATAACTCATGCCTGAATGACTCTTTATTTATTTATTTATTTATTTTTGGCTGTGTTGGGTCTTCATTGCTGCTTGCGGGCCTTCTCTAGTTTTGGTGAGCAGGGGGCCACTCGTTGTGGTGCACGGGCTTCTCATTGCGGTGGCTTCTCTTGCTGCGGAGCACGGGCTCTAGGCACGCAGGCTTCAGTAGTTGTGGCTCGCGGGTTCTAGAGCGCAGGCTCAGTAGGCGTGGCGCACGGGTTTAGTTGCTCCGCGGCATGTGGGATCTTCCCGGACCAGGGCTCGAACCCGTGTCCCCTGCATTGGCAGGCAGATTCCTAACCACTGCGCCACCCCAGAAGTCCATGCCTGAATGACTCTTATCTCACACATGTATTTTCTCTACAGGGCGTAGCACAGCCTTCTTGCACTTAGGGACACTAGACATCACTTCACCGTTACACATGGGGATTATTCTAAACAGACATCACCAGAAAAAGCAGAAATGCAAAAATCTTGGCACTAAATAGACTGCAAAAGGCGATAGGTTACAGTATGAGAGCTGAAACAAGGAGGCAGAGCATTGCCTGGTTCAACCTCAGCTGGAAGCGTAATCACTGAGTTCCTCCCTAATTTAAAGAGACAAATACATAGCAGAAGAGCAAATAAACAATCAGCTAAAAAAGAACTCCTTTATATTATTTCTCAATTAGCCCAGAACTTACTGGGCCCTGGCATGTACCCCAACACACAGTAGGAACTTAAAATCCCTGGAATCTGAAACAGTTGAAATTTTCATCTCTGATTCCTGAAATTGTCTGAGCTACCCCTTTGTCAAACAGAGTTTCTCAGAGAAAGATGCTTTTTACAGCAAACTGTTATAGAAGCCACCTAGCACGTCACAGTAACCCTTCAGGCCTGGCTTGCAATTTCATTGTATTAACTACAATATGCAGGGGCTGGCTTTAACACATCAGGACCACCCATTTCACTGTCCTTGTCACACAGACTTAACAGGGCTCCCTGCTTCTATCAGGACTAAATGATATTCAAACACCGACCAGGAACCGGGTTGGCCATTGCAAGCTGGATATATTTTCTTTGTTTTGTTTCAGAGCATATTGTCAGTCTCCCCAGGGCACTTTATATTCAGAAAAGATCTTCCCTGGGAGCAGTAGGTAGCTCTTACAATTTGGCAATGTGGATACAGTACTGGGTTTGAGGTGGCTGAAATGAAGTAAAATCTAAACGTCATTTTCATTCCAAACTCTTAGTTTACCTTAAATCAGCAGCAGGCTGCCTAAAAAATCAGAGCATTTAACCCAGAGGAACATGAAAGGGAAAGTCCAGGTTAGATTTTCTAGCAAATTCATTCTCTTGTTAGGGCCCCTTTTGAAAGCTTTTTGTTAATTACAAACATAAGCCTAAAATCATATTTATTTATTTATTAACACTTTAGAAGCAGTTTAGACATCTCTGTTATAGAATAGAATGATGGCAGAAGATCTTTCTTGTTGAACATTTAGTCTGTCTGAGCACAGTCTTAGGCACTTTCACAGATAATATTCCACTTAACCTCCACAATGACCCTGTAAATTGCATATTATTACTCCATTTTACTGGCAAAGACACCAAGGTTTAAACCTGTAATGTAATTTGCCCACAACAGCTCAGTTAGTAATGGGAGAAATGGAAGGAGAATCAAAGTTTCTAAAACCAGGAGTAGAATAAGAATTTTTTTTGGACCCAGAGTCAAAAGCATCACAAACTTGACTACATTAAACAAACAAACAACAACAAAAACCTTTTACAAAAACACTATAAGCAAAGCAATATGTCAAGAGCCCCTACATTTCAAAGTGAGGTGCTGGACCAAATATGCAGGACTTGCAAAAGGTATTTAGAAAAAATTATTTTGTGACCCCAAATTGAGTGACCTGGAGAGTCAGCGTTGGGGAGAGAGTTGCACGTGCTGTGCATTCTGTCTTCCTTTGATGAGGGCGGGGAGGAGAGCGCTGTCTCCACCGTAAGCCACATTCTGCAGGTTGCAAGAGAGCGTGGCATGTGTCCCTTGGAGTTGAAGGCACACAGGGATTTGTATTTGACCCAATTCTGAAAAATTTACAGGCAAGTGCTGGGTGATGCCGCTTGAGGCAACTGAATAGAAAGGTCCACACTGGGAGTAAACTACATTTCCCTGTTGGGGAGCACAGATGCTTCCTGGGGGACCAGCTGGGGGACTAATTGGAAGGTTCCAGCTTGGAGTCATCTTGGACTCCACCTGAGAGAACCTTCCAGAGGTGTAATGTGACTCCAACAGAGGGAGTGGACAGCCAGATGCCCACAGGCTTAGGAGGAATTATAAGTAACCAGTGAAAGGGAGGAATTCTCTACTTTAAGGAAGCTGTGATCACATGGGGCATCTCTGGAAATCCATGAAAGCATCCCATGAAAGAAAGAATCTGCTCTGGGAATCTCCATACAGTAGAGACAGTGCTATGCATTCCAACTCCCGGGTACCCAGACCACATTTCCCAGCTACACTAGCGGTTTGGTGGGATCATGTGACTGAGTTACAGCCAATGGAGTGTGAGCAGGAGTGGTACCACAGACACCTTCCCAACTAAAATACATCCACAGGATCTGTGCTTTTTCTCGTTTCCACCAATAGCAGAGCAGGATTATGCCCTAGAAAATGGAGAGGCCACAGACTGAAAGAAGTGGGGCTTTGAGTGCTACCAAATATTGGCCCTCTTCTGGCTGGTAACGTCCCTCTACCTCACTCTTATAAGGACACTAGCCATTGGATTTAGGGCCCTTCTGGATAATTTAGGATGATCTCTTCATCTCAAGATTTTCAACCTAACTATATCTGCAAAGACGCTTTTCCCAAATAAGTTAACATTCACAGGTTCCAGGGATTAGGATGGAGACATATCTCTTTGGGAGCTACCATTCACCTCACTACAAGTTGATTAAAACTTTAAAAAATCTTTACTAACCTTATAGATGAAAAAATATGTTCTAGGTATTTTTGCTGAAAACATCTTTGCCACAAGCATTTTTGTCACCTAAAAATGCCTATTTTTCTTACATCTGTGGGCTCACAGCTATGCTCTTCCTCTCCAACATATTTAGGTCTCTTTGGTGCCTCTTCCTTTCTATTCAAGCATACATACCTGCATCCTCTCTTGAAATCAAACACCTAAGAGCATCCTCATTTAACCCTGTAACCACCTCTGGCTGAGATTCTATTTTTCTCCTTTTTATTGCTAAATTTCTGGACTAAGTAGGCATCAAATGGTCCCTCTGTTGCTTGAATAATTGCACCTTCATTGTCATATTTTGTCATAAAAGATAAAATAATGAAACTTAAAAGAGGGACATTAAAAAGGACATAATGAAGCAAGAAAAATGAATAATAAAATTAAAAAGGCTTCCTTGCAAAACACAAAATATCTGAATACATTTAAAATGTGTGCAGACTCATGGCAATACTGTGCAAATAACTGATTGTATTTTGTGGTTCATACCTAAGCCCTTGTCTTCCAAGTCTTTTGTTCATAGTATTTTATACTTTTTTTTCCTGCTTATTGATTTGTGTCCTTGTTTGGCAGCACACTTTTTCTTTTTTGCTAAAATTTCTTCCTTCATTAAGAGAGGTATTGGTTTCCACTCCTGAGTCAGAATCAGCATTTTAACAAGATCCCCACATGTCAGAAGAGTATGAAAGTTTGAAGAAGCACCTGTCATATTCCACTCTCCCTACTAAAAATAAAATATGTGTTTTCTCATTAAAAAAAGAGAGGTATCAGTTTCCACATGAGAGGATGCATGTGTGTAACTGAGCTTTGTGTTGCATTGTGAAAGCCTACACTTGCTTGTTCTTGGCATATTGTCACATGTCCATTGATAGATGTTCCAAAGTTGTATGGGAAAAGGGGTTCAACTCCATGCCTTTGAGGCCCTTGGTCTCTTTCTCCTTCAGTGTAGTGTGTTTCAAAATAAGAAACCCACCACTGGGGCAAATCATCATCATCTGTCAGCTCAATAAAGCCATCAGTAATGTTACTAACTGGAGGAAATGCTAGCATATTTCAACCAGTTGAAACCAAACTGTCAGCCCATTATTTATCTTTCATGGAAAAATCGCCTTAGGCAAATTAGCTAAGTGGCAAAAATGCCTGTGGTAAAAGTGTCTATAGCAAAGAAACTTAAGTGAAAATACCGGACAGACAAAAAAAAAAAAAAAAAAGATTACCTCTATATACTCCTCTCTCTTTTGTTTTTTTTTTTGTTTTCGGACGTGCAGGCTCAGCAGCCATGGCTCACGGGTCCAGGCGCTCCGCGGCATGTGGGATCTTCCCGGACCGGGGCACGATCCCTAGTCAGGCAGGCAGACTCTCAACCACTGCGCCACCAGGGAAGCCCCTCCTCCATTCTTAAAATGCCCTTGTGCCTTGATGTGTGCAACATCCCTCTCTCGAGTCCTTTTCTGGCTGTTCCTTTTCAGTCACATTTGCTGGTCTCCCCTCATTTCCTCCTTTATCTCCCCAGGAGATACTCTTTAGAGCTCCTGTCTCCTCTATCTTCATGCTTTTCCTCCATCTGACCTCAACCAGTCCCATGGTTTGAAATACCACCTTTCTGTGCCCACGCTCCTACATTTATATGTCTTGCTCCAATTTTTCTCTGTACCCTAGTCTATGCTAAGACTCGACATTTCCTCCTGGATGTGGTACCCTGACAAGCATATTGGAGCCTAAGGCAAAAGGAAACAGGTGAGCCCCTATATATGTTTATCAAAATATACGCTAGTGTTTTGAACCAAGTGAAAAAAATGTTAAAAGTTCTACATTTTAAAAAATGAGTATCTGTGGGACTTCCCCGGTGGTCGACTCCATGCTTCCACTGCAGGGGGCACAGGTTCAATCCCTGGTCAGGGAGCTAAGATCCTGCTGCTGCAAGACGTGGCAAAAAAACCACAAAGCTTTGTGTTGCGTCATCTGTTCAAATGCCATTGTCAACCCTTGCAAAGTGGGGTAAGGTGTTCCCTGAGGAACCACAGGCTGGTGGAAATGATCGGTCTTGTTGCATAATAGTGCAGGGTCTTAAAGCAAACAAATAACATTGTTTAACTTTTCGATATTTTGTTCAACATCAAGTTTTGCATTAATTTTAATTTTAAAATACTGTATTACAATATTATTTATACTGATTGTTGAGTTTTTTGGTGCCCCTTAAATTTTCTGCCCAAGGCAAATGCCACCTTTGTTTCCCCCGATGCTGGCCTGGCTTGATATGTGAAACCAAACTCTGCATTCGCCACCCCGTCCCCTTCCACCCCACCCCAATCTCAAACTTGTTCCTTGTTCATCTCTGTAAATGTTGGCTCATTCTCCTGCAACTCCTTGAGTCATCCTTGAGGCCTATCCTCCATATCTAATCCATCAGTAAATCTTGTCAGTACTACCTCCAAAATTACCCACAGTCTGAGCACATCCCTGGACTTCCAACACTACCCACTTAGTCTAAGGCACCACGGTCTCTCAACTGTATCACTGCAAAAGCCTCCCAAATGGTCTTTCTGCCATTACCTTCTAGCGACTTCCAGGCTAACACGGAACAAGATCCAAAGCCATTTTATGTCTTAGTAGACCCTTACATGATCCAGGCACCCACACCCCCAGTCTACCAACTCTCTGACTTCTTCTCCTCCTCCTTCCTTCTCCTATCCCCTGCCCCCAGGCTCCAGCCACACTGGCCTTCTTACTATTTCTCAAATATGGCAAGCTCCTCCTGCCTCAGAGCCTTTGCACTTGCTGTCTCTCTGCCTAAGAAGCATCCCTACAGCACTCCAATAAGACCTCTGCTCAAATATCACTTCAAAAGAGTCTTCTTGACTATTATTTCTAAAATAATACAATCCCCCCTCCTTCTACTCCCCATCATTCTCTACCCTATCACCTGCTTTTATTTTCTTCATAATGACCAATAACCGCCCAATATCATATATATATTCATATGTTTATTTATTTCTTTTGTTGTCCGTCACCTCCCACTAGATTTAAATCCATGACGGTGGGGAATTTCTATTATTCAGTCATGTATCTCCTGTGCCTAGAACAGGATCTGACCTGGAGCAATTTCTTGGAGCAAATATGCTCAAACCTGGCTCTCACCCTAAAAGCAGTTAAATATATTATTCTTTGTCTTATTTCCAGCTACCTACATGGTCTATTGAAATTTATGTATTCTGGATGTCTCTCTTTCTGTAAGCAAGATCAGATCTTTCTGGTGTTTCTCTCTCTCTCTCTCTCTCCTGCTTAGCACTCCTTTAGGAAGTTAATAAAAATCTGATGATGATAATGATTTTCTCATTACATCAAGAAGATGAAGCACTGGTAGACCGAGAGCTGGCTGAAAGTCACCCTGGAGAATCACGTTGATTGGTACCTCGTGAGTTAGAGGTCAAAATGACTTAGTTCTTATTATGTGAATGAAAACATTTCAAAGCTTGTTTATATTGCCTATTGATTACTCCACTGAGTCTTGTTGTTAACACATTGGGGAAAATAAATGTAATTCAAAGTCACCTTTACCAAAAAGAAAATGATCCATCAAAACTAAAAATAAACTCCAAAGGGAACAAGTGAGATAATTTTGGGGAAAACAAATGGCAGTGAGTCAGGTTGTGAAAGACTTGATTGTACAAAGGACAGATGGAGGCTTGACATCTTAGTGCAACTCACACTGGACCTAACCCTCTAGCAAGAGAGCAGCCGGCATTCGTTGGGTACTTTTTAAAAGAGACGGGCACAGTGGAATCCTATAAGATAGGTAATATTATCATCCCCATTTAACTGACAAGAAAACCGAGGTTCACAGAGGTTGGTAGGTTCTCCCGGGTCACAGGGCTATAAAGGGCACACACAGCCTGGGACTGAATATATGCCCAAGGGAATCACAAGCAAACTGAGGAAGCTCTTCTTATCTTGAGTTGGAGCTTTGGGTCCAAATTTATTCTATTTGAGACAGAATTTGACACAACCTGAGAAGGAGCAAAAAAAAAAAAAATGGCTTAAAGGAATGGAAATGTGTGAAGAAAGCATAAAAAGCAATCTATTCACGGTAAAGGAAGGGAAGAGTTGCAAGGATGATTCCTAAACATTCCTGCTCTAAAATGATTTCTTACCTTGCAACTGAGAAAAAGGCATGCTGACTGGTACTTTGTTTGAACTTAAGAATGGTCGGGCGATAGAATAGGAAAGGGTAATTGAAAGATTGTAAACACTGCACTGCATATTTTTTTGTTGTTGTTGTTTGTTTGTTTGTTTTTGTGGTACGTGGGCCTCTCACTGTTGTGGCCTCTCCCGTTGTGGAGCACAGGCTCCGGACGCGCAGGCCCAGCGGCCATGGCTCACGGGCCCAGCCGCTCCGCTGCATGTGGGATCCTCCCGGACCGGGGCACGAACCAGTGTCCCCTGAATCGGCAGGCGGACTCTCAACCACTGCGACACCAGGGAAGCTCTGCACTGCATTTTAAAGTAAATTGTCCACCTACACATTTGGGGTAGTCAGAGGACAGAGGCAAACGCCATTTAAATACTAGTTCTCCATGAATTTTAAATGACAAGATGAGACTGGAATTATAATGTAGTGGTAGAATTACTGTACCCTGTATATAATTTTCTCATCGCTCTCGCCATACTTTGTTGTAGCTATTTGTTGAGTGTTTCTTCTGTTGATTGTGAGCATCATAATAACAGCACCCACTTCTTTTTTTTTTTTTTTTTTTTGGCGGTACGTGGGCCTCTCACTGTTGTGACCTCTCCCGTTGCAGAGCACAGGCTCCGGACACGCAGGCTCAGCGGCCATGGCTCACGGGCCCAGCCGCTCCTCGGCATGTGGGATCCTCCCGGACCGGGGCACGAACCCGTGTCCCCTGCATCGGCAGGCGGACTCTCAACCACTGCGCCACCAGGGAAGCCCAGCACCCACTTCTTTTTTATCTCATAGTTCCTGTGCTATATGGTTTGTTGATTTCAGTTATAATAAATAATTGGCACCCATTTTCATATTAATTAAAGAAAAATTAGACACTCTCGCCCCCCAAAACATCTGTGAATTGTGGTTGAGCCAACATGTATTAGTCAGGACTCTGTCAGTTGTTAGGGGCCGAATTGGCTGAAGGTGTCATGGATCCTACAATAGGTGGTTCACGAAATTAAAACGAGCCTTGTAGGAATCATGGCAGCTCCAGGGACATCTGGGATTGGAACTAGACCCCGAAGCCCCAGGACTCTACATCATCTGCCCATCATATTTCCAGTCTCTCTTTACTCTCACCTATTGAAGATGAGCTTTCTCCATGTGGAAGGGAAGAGGGCCACCAGCAGCTCCAGTTCCACAATTTTACCTCCTGTCCCTTCAACTCCAAATGGAAAAATCCCAGGGAAAGGCCATGTTTGGCCCAGCCTGGTCACTTTCTTACCTTGGAACCATTCTCTGTGGCCAGGGGAATGAGAGACCGTGGTCTTCCACAGAGGAATGGCTGATGGACTGGGGAAGGAGGTAAGGGAGGGGTATCACTCAACTGGAGAAGGAAGGTTCATTCCTCTACTTGGAGGAGGTGTCCTACATGAACAAAAACAATAGATAATCACCTCAGAAATGTCTTATTATTTGGAATAATAATAAGTAAGTAATAATAATTATAATTATTACATATTATATATAAATATATATAATATATTATATTATATATAAAAATATATAATATATATTATATTATATTATTATATAATAAGTAATTATTATAATAAGTAATAATAATAAGTAATTATTTGGAATAATAATAAGTTTCCAAAGGTTTCCAAAGGTTGACACTGAAGGTTGGGAACTGAGTTTCCAAAGGTTGACACTGAAGGTTGGGAACAGCAAAAGTTTGAGACCCAATGTCAAGGAGCTGGGGGGCCCAAAGAACATGCTGATTTCACCGACTCATCTTTCAGACATCAGCTCAAATGTCAGTTTCCTCAATCTCGAAAATGAGGCCTATTCCTTTGTTATGTACTCTTGTAGAGTTGTGTCCCTTTCCTCAAGGTAACTTGCATCGATACATTTCCTCTTTGGCTCTTCTGAATAAGTTGGTGTCCTCTAGAGAGTAAAAGCCCCATGATAGGAGGCAGGGCCACATTGGTTTAAGCGCCATTGTATCCCCAGCCCTGAGCACACAGTACTTAGAATAAAGGATGGATATAATTGCTGAAGATGTCAACATGAATAACCTATTTGAGGAAGTGTGAAGAGATAGCAAAGCTGAGAGCCAGGAACTGAGCTTGGAGAGGGCCTAAATTAATTTGAGTAAGAGGAAGAAGAAACGGCTGGTGAGCCAGACAGAGATGAGCTGGAGAAGGGAGATTTGGCTTACCAAGCCAAGATAGGATAGCCTTTCATTGAAAATGGAGAGGTGGCAATGTTTACTGCAGTGAATCAGAAAAGGATAAAAACAATTTTAAGTCACAGCCCCCAGGTTTGTTCTGGAAGAGAGAGGTGAGACTCAGCTCACCACCACAGTCCGTCTTGACCCAAATCAGAACTGTTCCCCCATGGATTAAGGAAAGCTCTCCTACTTAGAAAAAGCCTAAGCACTTGGCCACGAGCCCAGCCTATGAATTTGATCTGGGGTCTTTGCAGAAAAATGAATAATTTCAAAGCTTCTGCTGGTTATTTGTTTTGTTAAAGGTCATCAGTTGGGATTCACGTCTAGTGAAAGAAAGGAGAGATTAAATCTCTATGCAAAAAAGAACTCAAACTCATACTGGAATTGAGAAGCTGAAATAGTGGGCAGGGAAGCTGGGACTTCTTTACTCTGGCTGCACATTGAACCACATGGGGAGCTTTTAAAACATAACCATATCCTGACCCTGATTCAGAATCATGTGAATCAGAATCTCTGCAGGCACAGTCCAATCACTGGAATTTTTAAAAAGTCCCAGGTGACTCTAGTGTGTAATCAGGATCGGGCTAAACTTCACTAAACTGTTTTCTATGTTTGTATGAGCTTTTGGAAGTTTACCTTCCTCTGCCCGGGACTAGAGATGGGGAGCTAGAACTTGGGAGAGAGAGAAGATAAGAGGGGGCCTTTTATCTGATTGAGGAGGGGACCCTCAGCATCACTGTGACTGGCCTTGGACTAAGGAAGTAGACAGCCTATATTGGATGTCCCCCCAGTCCCCTCTCCCCCCCTGCCCCCCATGAAAGGGCCAGTCGGTAAACTTTAGGATTTGTGATTTGTAACTTATGACTGATACATAGTTAATTCTTTTGTCTTCTGTGATAATTCCTCACAGTAAACTTGTGTTAGCAGGGCCATGGGGAATGAGAGAAGGGGCTGTGTCCACACCTGGGCAAGAGTGGCAAGATGGCAAGGAGTACCCACCAGAACAGACTGGTACAACCATCTTGAGGGTGGTGACAAGCATCTTCCATCACTAATCTTCAGCTAGATCTGGCAAGACACTGGATTTCTCATAATAATGCAGAACGAGAGCAAAAGATTTTATCTGAATATAGTTTTAAAAACTAGTCCAGAAGAGCAATAAATTTGATTGGGGACAAGGAGATCAAGGACCAAGGAAGGATTTTTAGATTTGGCATTAAGATCTGTGGGAGCACCCAAACCATCAGTTTCAGAGGAATGGAGTCATATTTGTAGGCTCTTACCAATAGGGTCTGTGTGTGCACGCACTTGCTGGGGGTGGTGGTGAGGACAAAAGAAAAGCAATGAAGGTGCAATTATTCAAGCAACAGAGGCACCATTTAATGCCCACTTGGTCCAGGAATTTGGCAATAAAAAGGAGGAAAAATAGAATATTACCCAGAGGAGGTTAAAGCATCAAATAAGGATGCTCTTATGTGTTTGATTTCAAGACAGGGTGGGGGTGTGCATGCTTGGAAAGAAAGGAAGAGGCACCAAGGGGAACTAAAGATGTTGGAGAGGGAGGGCATAGGTGTGAGAAAAATAGGCTTTTTTTAGGTGCGTGGTCTTGAAACTTCTGATTGTGCCATTCCTATCAATATAATATGTTTGAGGGTTTACTTTGTTTTTTATTTTTATTTTTATTTTTATTTTTTTTGCGGTACGCGGGCCTCTCACTGTCGCGGCCTCTCCCGTTGCGGAGCACAGGCCCCGGACGTGCAGGCTCAGTGGCCCTGGCCCACGGGCCCAGCCGCTCCGCGGTATGTGGGATCTTCCCAGACCGGGGCACGAACCCATGTCCCCTGCATCGGCAGGCGGAGTCTCAACCACTGCGCCACCAGGGAAGCCCTGAGGGTTTACTTTGAATGCAACTATGTTTATTTACTTATGAACTGCTTATGTGACGTTATTATTTTATATTATATATTAATAAAATTGGCAAATGGGTATTTTTAAATGATGATATAAAATAAAATATTTTAAAACAGTTTTAATTATGATACTACATAAATCTTTTGTTTTCAAAATATTATTTATATCCATGACTACATATTATTAATAGTAAAAATATTTTTAATCACAGCAAAGTAATCAAATATGCTTCACTATTTTTGAAAATCTTGATTTAACTTTTTGTATTATGTAATTCCAAGGTCTGGTTCTAATTTCAGCTTATTTTGATACTTGATTTTATGTCTGTGAGAGCCAAAAAAGATACCTCACAAAAATACATAGATCTGACTGGAAGTAGTGTATCATTTGCTTTGCTTGTCAATTCGTGATACTCATTTTTTATTGCCACCCATCAATTACGCAAGGATTGTTCTTGAAATTCAGCTAGGAAATTTTCATCTTCCCTGATGTCAATCATTTGTTCTTGTAAACTAATTGTAAGGCATTCTGTCTCTATTTTTAACAAATGGGTTTAAAATCCACTGAAATTATTTGTTTAGGGAAAAACTTCTGTTTTATTGAGTGATAACACACATGGTAAAATACACTGATCTTAACCTCAATAGAGGATTTTTAAGCAGTAGAAAATTCAGTTTCCAAGTTTTTCAAGGGTGCAAATATGGCTGCTTTTACAAATAACAAAGAAATCGTTTGGAGCAGCAACATGAAATAATTGTGGGAAACTCCCAGTACCAGTTTCCAAACTGATCTCTCCATAGCATCAATACATTTTAGAAAACAATGACATTTTTTTTCTCATCATTAAAAATCTCACTCACCTTAGGGCTTCCCTGGTGGCGCAGTGGTTGAGAGTCCGCCTGCCGATTCAGGGGACACGGGTTCATGCCCCGGTCCGGGAAGATCCCACGTGCCGCGGAGTGGCTGGGCCCGCGAGCCATGGCCACTGAGCCTGCGCATCCGGAGCCTGTGCTCCGCGACAGGAGAGGCCACAACAGTGAGAGGCCTGCGTACCGCCAAAAAATAAATAAATAAATAAATAAAAATAAAAAAATCTCCCTCACCTTAAAGGGACAGATTAAACAGACTTACTTGTTTCAAAAATATTTGCTAGGTAGCATTCTAGTGACATTTACTTGTCATCACAGAAAAGGTCAGTAGATTTGTAATATTTATGGTTTTTTTGTAAAAGAAAAATAAGTATCATCTTTAAGTTTGACAGTGATTTTGCTTTGAGGTAACTGCTTTGTATGTGGGGTACCAAATTAGTCTACTGTTGCTGCAATGATGCTGCGTTACAAACAACCACAGGACCTCAGTGGTCTAAGGCATAAGCAGTGTTTCTTGCTCACATGTCTGGGGAGACCCTGGTCCTGGTTGTGTGTGACTGAACTTGGCTCTGGGCTGCTTCATGTGTCTTATTCGGAACGCAGGCTGCCAGGAAACAGCAATTTAGGGCCTAGTCTTCTCATGGTTGTAGAAGTGAGCAGGACTTGCATCTTAAGCCTCTGCTCATGTGACAGCCTCTAACACCCTATTGGCCAAAGCGAGTCACACACTAAACCCAAAATCAAGAGTGGAAAGAATACTCCGTCCATTATGAGTCTAAGTCAAGTGTATTGAAGTTAATTTTCCAGACTGAAGAATTGAGACCAATCATTCAGTTCACCACAGGCTCCTAAGATTTTTGTGGTCATTTCTCATCTCTCTAAAACATATTATACAAACACTACCACAGGGAGTGCTGTATTTGTAATCTTTCCACAGAATGTGTTTACGTATTCCTCAATGCTCTGGCCCCATCAGTAGTTTGCACTAACACAGCTTTAACTAAAACATCTCTTTCTCTCTCTCTCTGTTTTTGAATGGAAGGCATTCCTTTTTTTTTTTTTTCAAAACAAACAACTTTTTATTGAAGTGTAGATGATTTACAATGTCGCGTTAGTTTCAGGTGTACAGCAAAGTGATTTAGTACACATAATATATATTCTTTTTCAGATTATTTTCCATTATAGGTTATTACAAGATATTGAATATAGTTCTCTGTGCCATACAGTAGGTCCATGTTGTTTATCTATTTTATATATAGTAGTGTGTATGTGTTAATCCCAAACTCCTAATTTATCCCTCCCCCAAGGCATTTCCCATTGAATTCACTCGAATTCTTCTGCTGGATGCCTTTCCTCAGAGGTTCTCACACACACACAAAAGTAGTCAGTCCTTCCTCTGTTCTTTACTGAAACAGAACCCCCAAAACATTGTCAAGTGAAGCGTGCTGGCGTGACTGTGTTTTCCTTTGACAGAGTAGCAAACTTCCCATACTGTTTAACTTGAACTAATACTAATTTATTCAATTTTACAGCAGTTTTTGGTTATATATTCCAACAATATTTTCTGACAGATGAATAGGTATTGTTTGTAATCCTATTGCTTTCAACATATCATTTCAGCCATTTCACCACCACGGGAAGAACAAGTGTTTCCACCTATGGTGTGTAGCTTGCTTGGTTTCAATCTAAACATTTCAAATGAGCATTCTAAATATTTACCACTCAATTTAACAAAATGTCATGAAGTACTACATTGATATCACATGATTTTAACGATTGCTGAAAAGTAGTAGATTTTAACGATTGCTGAAAAGTAGTAGATTTTAACGATTGCTGAAAAGTAGTGGGTTTTAACGATTGCTGAAAAGTAGTAGATTTTAACGATTGCTGAAAAGTAGTAGATTTTAACGATTGCTGAAAAGTAGTGGGTTTCACGTTTTGCCTGCTTGATTTTTTATGTGATTATCAAAGGAGAATATCCACTATATCTGGTAAGGATACTAAAACACTGCTCCCTTTTCCAGTTACATATCTGTGTGACACTGGATTTTTTTCATCAACCAAAACCAATGTAGCACCAAAGATTGAATACCATAGCAGATTGAAGAATCCAGCTGTCTTCTGTTAAGTCAGACATCAAAGAACTGTGTAGAAATCTAAAACAATGCCTCTTTTCTCACTAATTTTTGTTTCTGAAAATACATTTCTTTTAAATAAAAATATGTAGGTTAATATATAACAGATTGTTATTTTTAAATGAATTAATAGACAATTTTTTATTGTGGTAAAGTGTACATAACAAAATTTGCCATCTTAACCATGTTTAAATGTACCATTCAGTGATATTAATAAACATTCATATTTTTGTGCAGCTATCACCACCATCCATCTCCAGAACTCTTTTCATCTTGCAGAACTGAAACTCTACCCATTAAACAAAAACTGCCTTCCCCTCTCTCACCAGTTCCTGGCATCCACCATTCTACTCTGTCTCTATGATTTTGACTGCTCTAAAGTACCTCATGTAAGTGGAGTCACATAGCATCTGCCTTTTTTGCGCCAAGCTTATTTTACTTAGTATAATGTCTTTAAGGTTCATCCTTATTGTTGCATATGTCAGAATTTCCTTCCTTTTTGAGACTGAATAATATTCCATTTTATGCATATACCACATTTTGTTTATTCTTTCATCTGTCAATGGGCACTTGGTTTGCTTCAATTCTTTACCTATTGTTAACAATTCTTCTCTGAATGTGGATGTACAAGTATCTCCTCAAGACCTTGCTTTCAATCCTTTAGGGTATACCCAGAAGTAGAATTGCTGGATCATATAATAGATCTCATTCTTGGGCTGGCGTCTTCCAGTAAAGTGAGATGTTTCCAGTATAATTCCCAAGATTTAAAAGCTTCTTTTTCCTTCTTTTTCAAGGTTATGTTATCTTTGTGACCTAAACAAAATAATCTGTACAGTACAATTTAGAAGTTTCTTGAATTTTTGTGTTTGGCTACAATTTGTACCTTTGAAAATGGGCTATGACTTTTCTTTGCTGTTTATGGCAGAACTATCTATTTTGCTACTTTCAGCTCTGGCCAAGTCAAGAATGCCATTTAAAATTAGTCATTTTTTCCTTCCTGGGCTTAATAGACACCTATTTATGTAAAGACGGAGAATGGATCTTTGCATTTCCAGGAAATAGGGACAGTTATGAGACTGTGCAAATAGTGGTCCCAGACAACACAGTGGTCCCAGTGGCTAACAGAATTTTATGCCATTCAGGAAATAGGAAAGCAACATGAGCAAGTTAGAGAGCAAATTATGGATAGATTTCTTTTCCTAACAAAGTGTCCAAAGAATTAGACAAGGGACATTAAGCCCCATAAGGAGAATGAAGAACAATTTGACATAATAGACCCTGAATTATCAGGAAATGAGGAAAGTTTATCTTTAGCCATCCAGCCTCCTCCTTTTATTAATGACTCTCTCTAATATCTTTACAGCACTTTGCAATTTACATAGAGCTTTTCTTGTTGGTGGCAGCCTCCTCCTCATGTCTTCCCCTGGTCCCCCTGGGCGTTCTCCAAATCTGATCTCAGAAATGCAATTGCACGACTCATCCCCAGAAAGCAGCTTCAAATCCTTTACGCAACAAGACAGGGTCATACTGGAAAAAAAAATTCATTCAAACAAAGGTAAAAATGACTGATAATGTTTAATATGTGACCTTTCCAGAGGCATAATATTTTACCCGAAGATAAGGTCTTAAGTTAAACAGATGATTCTGTAATTCTATAGGTCGGGCAGCAGGAGAGATTTTCTGGGGGAAGGGAGGGCATAGGATTTGAAGTGTCTTTTTTGATATCTCTAAAATGAAACTATTTAGGAAGCCATTTTGCTCTCTGGAAAAGTATTTCTCTGTCTAGTTCTGTAAAACTGATGGCGTACATTTCTTAGATTAGTTGAATTTAATTGGTTAGAATCCAGATTTTCAAACCATCCAAAAATATAGACTCAGAATTTTAGAGATTGGGACTACAAACAGCAAATGCTGGAGAGGATGTGGAGAAAAGGGAACCCTCCTGCACTGTTGGTGGGAATGTAAATTGATAGAGCCACTATGGAGAACAGTATGGCGGTTCCTTAAAAAACTAAAACTAGAACTACCATATGACCCAGCAATCCCACTCCTGGGCATATACCCAGAGAAAACCATAATTCAAAAAGAGACATGCACACCAATGTTCATTGCAGCGCTGTTTATGATAGCCAGGTCATGGAAGCAACCTACATACCCATCAACAGACGAATGGATAAAGAAGATGTGGTACATATGTAAAATGGAATATTACACAGCCATAAAAAGGAATGAAATTGGGTCATTTGTTGAGACGTAGATGGATCTAGAGACTGTCATTACAGAGTGAAGTAAGTCAGAAAGAGAAAAACAAATATCGTATATTAACGCACATATGTGGAACCTAGAAAAGTGGTACAGATGAACCAGTTTGCAGGGCAGAAATTGAGACACAGATGTAGAGAACAGACGTATGGACACCAAGGGGGGAAAGTGGCAGGGGGAGGGGTGGTGACAGTGTGATGGATTGGGATTGACATGTATACACTAATATGTATAAAATGGGTAACTAATAAGAAACTCCTGTATAAAAAAATAAATAAAATTAAATTAAAAAAAATAGGAAATATCCCAACATGCTTTCAAAAACAAGAATTTTAGAGATTGGGAGAATCTTACAGCTATTTTGAACCAACCCCTTATTTTATAAATAAGAACATTGAGAGGCAGAAAGTCTAAATCTGATTAGAGCCACAAGATCCAAATGCTTTATTAATCAAAGAAGCCAATAATGTAAAGACTAAACCTCAGATTGGTGAAGAAAATCCCAGAGGCCAGGTTTTGTATGTTTGGCTGTGGTTGTGGTTCCATAAATCCAACTGAAGTGCATCCGAGCTGTAGGTGACACGGTTCTAGTGCTTACCAAGGTGTTGCTTTGATCGAGCACAATCATTACCTTTTTTCCCTAGATTAATCATTATTACTTACATTAATCTTTTCCTCTCTCTCTATATTTATGAAATTTAACATATAGCAGGATACTAGAGAAGTCTAGTATTGGTGACCTGCTGGATTCCTTGCTGGCTTTACACCGTCATAGATTTTTGATGGAAGACCTTTAAAGATCATCATGTTTAGACACATGTGGCTAAACAGATGAGACACTGAGACCCAAAGAGCTGCATCCAGAATTGAAAGTTTGGATGCCCTGTATCTGCGTCCATGTCTCTGTCCGTCGTACCACGTGGCACCATTTTACAACAAGCCCAGAGGCCTCTGGTGGCCCCAGAGAGACACTTATCCTATATACTTCAAAACTGGGGAAGGTTGCCCGGCATGATCCCTTTGGAGTAAATCCAGTTCTGGAAGAGGAGAGGAGACTAAGGTATTCTTTTGCCAGGCTTTATGAGATCCCTGGAAACGTTCTCAGATGATGTGTTAGTTGCTAAGAGTTTGATTTTTTTCCATTTAGCTCCTTTTTGTTTTGCTTGGCCTAACAAGGAAGGAAAACACTTAACTGGGTGATAAAACCAATAACATCTAAATTGGCTGCTTGTTTTATGTTTTCCTCGTTCAGTATTTCCATTTGTGTTAAAATTCAGAAGCTCATCTTAAAGAGCAAAGGTTACATTCAAGATTAATGTCAAAGAATTCCTAAAATAACTGACTGAACTACCAAGATCCTGGTCCTTGGAGGAGCTGTTCTTTCCAAGAAAAGTCTGATGACTCGTGTTGGTTGTAGGAGTTTGTAATTTGCCATGAAAATTGAGCATTTATGATTTAAAGTTTTCCTTGGCTACATCTACCCTGAATTATTTGGAGGAAAATTGGAAAAAGAAAAAACCAACCAAACGGTCAATTGTCTGGGTATTTTGGCTCCATAATGACAAACATATAGCTGTTCTGCAAGTATCACATGACTGCCTGAATTTTTTATCATCCAGATTTACAGTCATGCACACATTTGAATTCAAACCTGCATTACCATCGAGGAACAATTTGTTTCTACCTGGCATATAATTGGAAATTTAAGGCACAGATTTTGATAATTACTAGCTTAATGAATGAACATAGCTTAGTTGAATATGAAACAGCATGACTCATAGAATCAAAAATTAGTTGAAAGAAAAATATTATGTCAGAGAAAGGATTGAAGCAATCCAGCTGTAACTTATAATCAGAGCCAGCGTATTGTCTGCATAATGAGGTGTATTTTAAACCTAAATGTTCATTAAGACAATCATTTGAAAAGTTTCAATATAAAGGCAGGGTCTCTGGAACCTAAGCCCTGAGTTCTACTGATTACTAACAGGGAGGAACATCCACACATAACTTGCAGGTCAAGGGTTCACACTCATCTGTCCAAGAGTTCAGCCAAGGAATCCCTGGTGCCCAGAAAACAGGGGAGGAAAAACACACAAAAACAGGAGATTGTACGAAATGAGAAAGGGCTGTTCTGACCCACATCTATTCATCGGTCTTCAGAGGCTTTACGGCTCATATCTACCAAACTTCTAACCACTAGCAGCTTGGGCTTGGTTTCTTTTACTTTTCCATTTGTTCATCCAAGCTAATACCTTTAATTTTGTATCATATTAATTATTTGGATGACGAATACAATTTGACGGTGATGACTAAGTAACCTGGGTCGACCTTGTCAAATATCATTGCTTAGAGATCACTGATTAGAGATGCCTTCCCTAATCACCCAATCTACCTATCAGACACCTCTACCCATCACAGTGTTTTATTTTCTTCAAAGCAACCACGTTCATCTAAAATTGTCTTTTAAAAAAAATTGATGGGGCTTCCCTGGTGGCGCAGTTGTTGAGAGTCCGCCTGCCGATGCAGGGGACACGGGTTCGTGCCCCGGTCCGGGATAATCCCACATGCCGCGGAGTGGCTGGGCCCGTGAGCCATGGCCGCTGAGCCTGCGCGTCCGGAGCCTGTGCTCTGCAACGGGAGAGGCCACAACAGTGAGAGGCCCGGGTACCACAAAAAAAAAAAAAAAAATTGGTCATGCATTTAACAGTACATTTTCTAGAGTAGCACTGTAAGATCAGGGTCCTGGATGGTCCAGTTCATTGCTGGGTATCTTGTGCCCAGGACCTAACCTGGTACATGAAAGACACTCAATAAATATCTGTTTAATAAATATCTGCCTAAGGCACATGGCCTTAATTAGATCTCTTTCTTTCCTTTGGAAGGGAAAAAACCCTCTAAGACAAACTGAGAAATTGGAAAGAAGTTAGGAATAACTAAAAACAAGACGGAATAAGACAAGCAGAGCAGATGATTGAAAAATAAAAATTCAATGACTATTATTATTCAATGATTAGGAAATAATTTATTTAAGTGATTTTACAGGTAAAAATTCAAAAGATAGTGAAAAGGTTAAAAAGTAGAAGCAAATTTGGCCAAAAAAATAAATAAAGACAAGATATTGGGTGGAAGGTTTGAACTGCAGGCTTGGCATATTCCCTGCAGGGATCCTCGGGAATTAGAATCCTGGATGGGCCAGAAGCGCGGAGGATCTGGATCTTCCTGGCACTGTAAATAAGAGCCCAGTCATTGGAAGCAACCCAGATTCAAATCCTGGAAAGTGTAGATAATTCTGAGATGAACCTTAAGTGAGATAAACCTGTATAGGTCTTAGCACTATACCTGCTTCTTAGCGAGTATTCAAAACTGCCAGTTCTTATGATGTTTTTTTAAATCAGGAAACAGGCTGTGATGAGCAGAGCTGTTGGGCCTCCCTGCCTGCATCCCATCAGCCACCAGGTTGCTCCCAAAGTTGAAGGAGTGGAGATTTGTCCAGAACATCAATGACATCTTGCAGGCGACATTTTGTGCTATCCCCTTTCCTCACTATTGGGTACTTGAGTTTCCCAAGAACTGTACATCTGGAATGGAAAAAAATTCATAAGAAAGGTTCCACTTACAAGTTCTTATTCAGACACATGTAACTGATCATGAAAGGCTTCCCCACCTCCTGTGCTATATTTTCTCCATAATCTCTCCCTGTTTCTGTTATGGCACTTAGCACCTGCAGCCGTGTTTATAACCGTTTCTCCTACAGCAAATCCCTCCAGGACAGAAGCATGTGTTACTCATTGTTATGGACTGAATTATGTCTCCCTGCCCTCAAATTCATATGTTGAAGCCCTAACTCCCCGTGTGACTGTATTTGAAGATAGAACCTCCAAAGAGGTCATTAAGGTTAAATGAGGTCATAAAAATGAGGCCCTAATCCAATAGGACTGACTTCCTTACAAGAAGAAGAGATGCCAAGGATGGTCAAGTGCGCAGATGAAAGGCCATGTGAGGACACAGTGAGAAGCAGCCACATGGAGCCAAGGAGA
Organism: Orcinus orca; assembly: GCF_937001465.1. Taxonomy (NCBI): domain Eukaryota; kingdom Metazoa; phylum Chordata; class Mammalia; order Artiodactyla; family Delphinidae; genus Orcinus; species Orcinus orca. The sequence continues at coordinate 102,071,059 of NC_064562.1, read as the reverse complement.
GAAGGCTCAGGAGAAACCAAAACTGCCAGTCCCTTGATCTTGAACTTTCTGCCTCCAGAACTGCGAGAAATAGATATTTGTTGGTTAAGCCATCCAGTCTGTGGTATTTAATTCTGGTAGCTTCGGCCGACTAATATCTCCATCTATGGTGGAAGTGGTAGATTGGCACTCAGCATCCCTTGCAGCCTCCTTCCAGTGTGTCTTCCTGTACTGTAGAGGAAGAGAGCTCGAAGTGTTCTCTTTCAGTCTTGAATGTAAATGAGTTTCCTCAATCAGAGGCCCTTACGGGAGATTTGGAAGGTGGAAGCGAGGCAGGGGCCGTCTTCTGGTAGCTGAGGATGTTGCTGGGGCAAGCACAGTCAGGAAGATGCTGAGTTGTTCTGCCACAGCATTCTAGTATCCAGAACTTAGCTTCGAGAGCATTGAGAGATAGCTGTTGGCAGTGGTTGAGATAGCCTCTTGACTGCTAGATGACCGCTAAGGCGGTGTATCCTCAAACTCAGCTGTTCCTGAGGGTGATCTGATTCCCCCTCCCCTGACTGTGGCAGAGGCTGCAGCTGCCTTGGTGGGTCCCCTTGACAATGTTGTTCTGAGAATCATTTCTGGAGCCCTGGTTAGAACTTGCTTCTCAAGGCTTTCCTATTTCCCAAGTATTTAATGGTCTGGATAAAATCTCCTCCTGCTTAAGAAAGCTAGAGGGGTTTCTGTTCTTTGCAGCTGAATCCAGACGGACGCATTCTCCTCTGTGTCATTAGCCTTGAGCACAATGCCTGGCATGTGTAAATGGTGAACACATGTTTATTGTTGTAGTCTAAACTAACGGTTATTAATCTTTGATGTGTATCATCAACACCTGGAAGGCTAATAAAGAACACAAAGTCCCAGGCTCATTGAGGTAGAATAGGGCCCTCATTTTTATATTTTTATCAAGTTCCTTAGGAGATTCTAATACTCACCAAAGTTTGAGAAGCTCTGGTTGAAACATTCTCTGAGGCCTCCCAGGGACCAGGGCATGCTTCTAAGCACTTAATACTCAGTGACTCATTGAAGTCTCATAATAACATTAACAGTTGGAAGTAGTATTATCCCCATTTTACAGATGTGAAAACTGAGGCATAAAGAGCTTAGAAAAGTCCCCCAAATCACACAGCAAGTGGTAGATCCTAGCATCTAACCCCAAGCATCAAGGAGCTTAGACCATGAGCCCAGGCTCATGACCACTATAGTCTTCTGCTTGGATGATCTCTCTTTGCAGAGCCTAAAGATGAATCTCATTTAAATTTACATCATATTCCTCCAAGTAATTTTTAAAAAACTTAACAATATCTCAGTCTCTCTGACCAGGTCCTTCAGTTACTAAAGAAAAATATTGAGCTAACAAAAATCTTTCCAGCAAAACAACAGTCTCTTGGATAAATGCCAACATATTTCAAAGTCTAATAAAACCTATTTAAATCAAGGAATAGCTTGAAGGAATAATTGCCCTCAGACACAAAACTAATAATTCCCTGAATTTTATTATATTTGAAGTGAAGAATAACAAAACTGACCCTTAGGTCCAACCATTTATTAGAAAAAGCATTTATACATTTTCAAGAATATATGAATATAGTATTATTTAGCTACAGAGTCTCACACTCCATTTTCCTTACTAATCATGTTCCTTACATTCTCAAGATTACATCCCTAAGATTTAATAAAACCTGATTATTTCTCTAACGCCTAGAAATTAATAATGTCAAAAAAGATATTAGACGATATCTAGAGGAACTTCTTATAGAGATGTGCACAATGAATAAAAGGAAATATTCTCCCCTCACACACTTTGTAATCTCTTGGTCAAGAGAAGTTCTCACATTTAAATTTTATCATTATTAAAAGTGAGGGTGTTTCCCTGGTGGCGCAGTGGTTGGGGGTCCGCCTGCCGATGCAGGGGACATGGGTTCGTGCCCCGGTCCGGGAGGATCCTGCATGCCGCGGAGTGGCTGGGCCCGTGGGCTGTGGCCGCTGGGCCTGCGCGTCCGGAGCCTGTGCTCCGCGACGGGAGAGGCCACAGCGGTGAGAGGCCCGCATACCGCAAAAAAAAAAAAAAAAAAAAGGGAGGATTTCTGAAAACTTTTGAAATGTTCATTCCTATCACTAGTGGGGCTTGTAAGACAAAAGTGGGACCTGAATATTTTTGAGGCAAAAATTACCCTCATTTTTCCCAGAGAGGAAATATGAGGCCAAACAAGCTGGGTTCAAATCCCAGCTCTGTTATTATGAACTTTATTGTGACTTTTGACAAGTTACCTAAGATTCAAGTTTTAGTTTCTATAAAACGTAGGGAGGGACTTCCCTGGTGGCGCAGTGGTTAAGAATCCGCCTGCCAATGCAGGGGACAGGGGTTCGATCCCTGGTCCAGGAAGATCCCACATGCCCCGGAGCAACTAAACCTGTGCGCCACAACTACTGAGCCTGCACTCTAGAGCCCATGAGCCACAACTACTGAGCCCACGCGCTACAACTACTGAAGCCCATGCGCTTAGAGCCCATGCTCCACAGCAAGAGAAGCCACGGCAGTGAGAAGCCCGTGCAACACAACGAAGAGTAGCCCCTGCTCGCCGCAACTAGAGAAAGCCTGCGTGCAGCAACAAAGACCCAACGCAGCCATAAATAAATAAATAAATGTATATATATTAAAAAAAAACTTAGGGAAAATAACCCAGACCTTATGAGGTGTTACAAGGGTTAAGTGAGATAATATTAGTTTATTTCCCTCCATGTTGAATCTCTGCAGCTCTGAAGCAAAAGAAGGAAGGAAGGAAGGGAAGGAGGGAGGGAGGAAGGGAGGGAGGGTGGAAGGAATGGAAGAAAAGGAAAGAAAAAAGATGATGACAGCAAACATCACTCACCAAAATAAAAATTCTGGAATCATGGGAATGCATGGGGTAAATTGTCAGAAAACTCGGGTGTAAATTTGGAGCTCTGCCTCCATCTTCTTATGTGACTTGAAGCAGTTCTTTAATTTTACTGTTGGAAAGAGCAAATTTTCACTCTTGTCAAAAGGAAATGAAATTTTTGACCTCCCAGCTTTGTTCTAATTCTGACAATCTGCGCTGCAGGAATATAAAAAGTAATCCTTAAAATTTACTTTAAACTTTCCACCTTTACTCATATCCTGAAAACCTTAAAATGTGCTTTTCAACCATCTACATTTCCTGTCCCTTTTCTTTATTTGTACTGTCAAGAGAAGTTGTTCCAACAAATGAGTCAGTTGAGACAGAAACATTTATTTTTCTGATGTAATGTGTCAGTGATGCTCTTTTAAAGTGTTTCCTGTATGTTTTGACATTAAGTAACATCACACACACACACACATGCACACACACACGGTCTGAGTAAAATACTAATGGTAAATCAGGGCCACTGTTCCCTTCTCCTTAGGGACTCCAGTTTGATTTTGCCACCTTCCCTTTCTCTTAACAAAAGTGCTGTTTGACACACATTTCATGTTTAGTTCTATGAATTAAACTTTGTTTTGCTTTGGGACTCTCATACATTACTTGGGACCCAGCAAAATGGACCATTGGGCCCAGATGCCCAGTCTTGGAAAGGGCTGTGGACCCAGCTCAAGAGGTCAGTCCCCAAAAATGCAGTCCAGTTCAGCATGGACACACCAAGAACAAAAGAACAATGCAGCAGGGTAAGGTGCCAAAGAGTCCCACAAAACAGAAAATCAGAATGGAAATTCTATAGAGAGAGTCAGGATGTTAGGGAGACAATGAGGGGTCAAAGTAGAATGGGACTCCATGGAGGGAGGTATGTACACGGGCTGTTAAAGACCTATGTTAAGAACATGAATGCCTCTTGTGTTGGTTAATTTTATGTGTCACCCTGGCTAGGCATGTCCTAACACTAACTTGGTCAAACACTAATCTAGAAGTTGCTGTGAAGGTCTTTGGTAGATATGGTTAGCCTCTACAATCTGTTGACTTTAAGTAAAGCAGGTTGGCCTCCATAATGTGAGTGGGTCTCATTCAATCCGTTGTAGACCTTAAGAGCAAAAACTGAGGTTTCCTGGAGAAGAAGCAATTCTGCCTCAAGACTATAACCTAGAAATTTTGCTTGAGTTTCCAGACCGTTGCCCTGTGGATTTTGGACTCAAGATTACCACATCAACTCTTACTTGAATTTCCAACCTGCTGACCTGCTCTACAGATTTCAGGCTTTCCAAGCCCCACAGTCATATGAGTCAATTTCTTAAAATCAATCTGTCTGTATCTGTGAGTATAGATTTCTATCTCTATGTCTATGGGTTCTCTTCCTCTAGAAAATCCTGACTGATAAGATCTCTGTTGTCATTGTTCTTCTCTAATGCAAGGATATACAGTTTGGAAGACTCTCCTGGCCTGAAAGTTTGGGTTTAAATCTGCAAGACCCCTGCCAAGCAGCCCCGCCTGGAGAAAATTGGAAATGGTCATTTTTTTTCTTTGACCAGCCCCTAAGAAATGTCTGCTACCTTCCAGGAACCTTATTTGGTGCCAGACTTATTTTGGTTCTCCCCAAAGCAGACTCTGAAATAAGAATTTGAGTGTAAATAGTGTGGGGAAGTAGGGAAGTGAGACAGGATAGGAAGACAAAACAGGGTATGTTAGTAAGTAGGGTACAGTTGCAGGCTAAAGTTCAATGCCACAGAGACTTCTAGGACACTGTGTGCTCTGAGGGCATACAGCTGTGTATCAAGGATACAAATTTTGCATTAATTTTCTAGATGTTGCACTATTTAAAATATTTTTACATTAAAATAAACAGACGCATATTTTGGAATACCTACACAGTCCTGTGAATTTTTGAGATAAAGCATGAAAACTCAAAGGTATTTTGAGGTATTTGAGAACCACTCTTTTAGTTCAGTCTTTGTCCTTTCCCCTCTTTATCAAACATGTAACTCAGTTTCCCATTTGAAGGCTTCTCCTTGCTGTGACACCCACTTCGTTCCAGGGTTCATGGCCTTGCTCTTTCCACTGCATAGAGCTTATCTCAGGCTTAAGTCCTGGTAACAGACCTGTCAGCCCCTTCCCCAGGACCCCTTCTTGTTAACAGCCTCTGCAGTGGGCCTGCTGGTTATTCACTAGACAGCCGTGCTCTGCCCCTCACTGGCTCTGCTCCCAGATGACTGGGTCTCTGACATATGGTTTTTGATATTCTTCCTAGGTCTATAACTTGATCCTAATTCCTCATCTGCATCCATAGGGACAACTTGTTTCCTTCCACAGTGAATAGAAACAGGCCCTACTACGATCTTCAATTGGATCTCTAGAACTTAATATTGTAGCTGTCTTATTCTGATATATATGCTTGTCTTGTACATGTCACTATGCCTTCAAGAAAACTGCAAAAACAACAACAACAAAAAGATGGCACGGAGATGCTGCAGGGAAGGCCACATAAAATGGAAAAGAAGCAGAGTTGTAATCATAGAAATGAAGAGAAAACGAGCTAGGTAGATCCTGCTCTACTCGGTTCCCTGAAACTTAGAGGAAGAGCCTGGAGAAACTAGGACATCACTTGGCAGCAGTAAATCTCTTTCTCCCCAAGCAGTGCAGCTTGTATTGGAGAATAGGTTATTTCTAATGTTCACTTCTGCTTGTACCACCAGAGAGAATAACCTAGAATTTCAATAGAGTGGTTTCTAGATACTTCATCGAAAGTCATTTATGCACAGAAATATAGATCAATGGAACGGGATAGAAAGCCCAGAGATAAACCCACGCACATATACCTTATCTTTGGTAAAGGAGGCAAGAATATACAGTGGAGAAAAGACAGCCTCTTCAATAAGTGGTGCTGGGAAAACTGGACAGCTAAATGTAAAAGAATGAAATTAGAACACTTCCTAACATCATACAGAAAAATAAACTCAAAATGGATTAAAGACCTAAATGGAAGGCCAGACACTATAAAACTCTTAGAGGAAAACATAGCCAGAACACTGTATGACATAAATCACAGCAAGATCCTTTTTGACCCACCTCCTAGAGAAATGGAACTAAAAACAAAAATAAACAAATGGGACCTAATGAAACTTAAAAGCTTTTGCACAGTAAAGGAAACCATAAACAGGAGGAAAAGACAACCCTCAGAATGGGAGAAAATATTTGCAAATGGAGCAAATGACGAAGGATTAATCTCCAGAATTTACAAACAGCTCATGCAGCTCAGTATCAAAAAAACAAACAACCCAATCCAAAAATGGGCAGATACCCCATTACCCCAATACCCCAATAAAGATGTTAATGTGCGTGGGTTTATCTCTGGGCTTTCTATCCCGTTCCATTGATCTATATTTCTGTGCATAAATGACTTTCGATGAAGTATCTAGAAACCACTCTAAATAGACATTTATCCAAAGAAGATATACAGAGTGCCAACAAACACATGAAAGAACTCTCAACATCATTAATCATTAGAGAAATGCAAATCAAAACTACAATGAGATATCATCTCACACTGGTCAGAATGGCCATCACCAAAAAATGTACAAACAATAAATGCTGGAGAGGATGTGGAGAAAAGGGAACACTCTTGCACTGTTGGTGGGAATGTAAATTGATACAGCCACTATGGAGAACAGTATGGAGGTTCCTTAAAAAACTAAAACTAGAACTACCATATGACCCAGCAATCCCACTACTGGGCATATACCCTGAGAAAACCACAATTCAAAAAGAGTCATGTACCACAATATTCATTGCAGCTCTATTTACAATAGCCAGGACATGGAAGCAACCTAAGTGCCCATCAACAGATGAATGGTTAAAGAAGGTGTGGCACCTATATACAATGGAATATTACTCAGCCATAAAAAGAAATGAAATTGAGCTATTTGTAGTGAGGTGGACAGACCTAGAGTCTGTCATACAGAGTGAAGTAAGTCAGAAAGAGAAAAACAAATACCGTATGCTAACACATATATATGGAATCTAAAAAAAATGGTCATGAAGAACCTAGGGGCAAGATGGGAATAATGTCGCAGGTCTACTAGAGAATGGACTTGAGGACACGGTGAGGGGGAAGGGTAAGCTGGGACAAAGTGAGAGAGTGGCATGGACATATATACACTACCAAACGTAAAGTAGATAGCTAGTGGGAAGCAGCCGCATAGCACAGGGAGATCAGCTCGGTGCTTTGTGACCACCTAGAGGGGTGGGATAGGGAGGGTGGGAGGGAGGGAGACGCAAGAGGGAAGAGGTGTGGGAACATATGTATATGTATAACTGATCCACTTTGTTATAAAGCAGAAACTAACACACCATTGTAAAGCAATTATACTCCAATAAAGATGTTAAAAAAGAAAGTCATTTATGCAGAAGCTGCTTTCTTCACATGTCACCAATTTTTTTTTTTTTTTTTTTTTTTTTTTGCGGTACGCAGGCCTCTCACTGTTGTGGCCTCTCCCGTTGCGGAGCACAGGTTCCGGGCGCGCAAGCTCAGCGGCCATGGCTCACGGGCCCAGCCGCTCTGCGCCATGTGGGATCCTCCCGGACCGGGGCACGAACCCGTGTCCCCTGCATCGGCAGGCGGACTCTCAACCACTGCGCCACCAGGGAAGCCCACATGTCACCAATTTTTGTCGTCTTTTTTTTCTCACAATAACATTTACAGATATTTTGCTCTTGCCACATAATCTTTTACTCATAGACCTTATTTTACAAGTGGGTCTTCTTACTTGTTTTTAGCTTTTAAAATAGCATCATGATACTGAGAAATTGCTACATTGAGAAGTACTATAATTTAGATTCTGGGTCTTAAACTGCACACAATCAACTCTGTGTGAATGGTAAGTGATCTGAATATTGCCTAGCTCTAACGGTTTTAATTTATTTGTAGTCTGATTGGCCCCAATATCAGTCAGGGAAGTTCATTTATAAGTGTTCATATCATAGTAAAATTTTACACTGAAGTCATTTTGGACAATATAGCAGCATCAACAAGCAATCCTTCTCCCTCACCTTTCTCCCAGGATTGAGAATAAAGTACTGAATTATTTCTTGCCAGACTCTCTTGTAGCTAGAGGTGGTTTTGTGAGAGAGCTTAAGGCAATAAGCAGCATGGAGTATTCTTGGGGGCTTCTTGGAAAAAAATAGTTTTTCCTCAAGAATGAGAGACATACACAGTCATTGAGAACTCTTATTTCCTCCCTCCCTGCCTTTGTAGGCAGCAGTGGGAGAACCTGTTACTTGGAACTGCAGTAGCCATCCTGAGACTGAAGCAATAAGCTAGATGGTGAAAGCCAGCATGCTGAAGATGGCAACATGGAAAAGAAAAGAAGAGCTCAGATTCTTGATGATGTTGTTGAGGCACTGAACCAAACTTGGGACACTCTTCCAGATTTGTTGTTAATAATAAGTATCCTATAATTTAAACCACGGTTACTTGGATTTTCTCCTGAGAGTTTTATAATTTACAAGGAGTCAGCACAGTTCCTGAGATTGCTCACAGAACCAGTAGCCCAATCTTCCTGTTTCACGCACAGTTGCTTGGGACCAGAGGAAGAAAAAAAAAATGGGGAGTGGAGGATAGCGTGGTCTGATACTCAGCCTGGACTCAGAAATGAGGTATGGCTGCCTTGTAAAGAGAGGTGGCAAACAGAATCAAAGGGGCTTTTTTCATGAGGGCTTTGGTGACCCTTGGGATTTAAGCACCTGTGGTGTTTTGCAGCTTTAAGATCACCAAGAAGCAGCACCCTGGACAGTGGCTTGGGGGCATCAGACATCACCCAAGTGAGCAGAGGAGGTAACAAGCAGAATTTTTCTTAAGCACACCTGTGTTGTTTCCTAACAGCTCTCAGGAGTGACGGGAAGAGACTTTGAAGAGGAGCCTGAGGTCTTGTGCTAGCACGTGGGGCTGCATATCCATGACAGGTAGTTGATATCTCTATGAGCTCGTTTGTTCCCAAACACAGCGAGATCTGTGACATTCGTGATACACACAACACACATAATAATTGTTATTTCAGTAAATTCCTGACGACATACAATTCAAGCCATTCTGCAGACACAACATGCTAAAAGCAGTGTCTCCTTCTAAATTAACAGCTGAAAATCATTTTCATTGTAGATTGTAGAGTTTATGCAAGCCACACTCATGTGAATAAAGTAAGGACAGGTTCTGTTATACCCTGAAGCATGCCTTGTTTTTGCGTTAGGCTGGCAGGGTGTTTTTGATGTGGTCCACACCCTTGCCTCTGTGAAGTTACTGGTCAGTGATTTTAAATGCATCCCCTCACCCACAGTGAAATCTGACACTATATTGTATGTAAAATAAATCAAAGCAGCGCAGGTCTGAGAAAGTCAAGATTGGGTACAGGGCCTTATACATGTTGGCCCAGAGCACCTCTGCTCCGAATTTGAGGCAATTTCAAGGAGGCTTCTCTCTGCATCTAGTTTGTTGTTGTCTCTGTTTATACAGTTTTAACCATTCAGATTATTTGGACCCCTTTTGGTATCATTTGTTAGTCTGCGTCATAGTTCACTCTAACATGTCAGAAATAGAGTATTTTCCCAATCCTCAAACACACTAGGTAGAGTAAGAATTTCCAAGGTAAAGTTCTCCCTTGAGGGATAAATATGGGAATCTGCACCTTCAATGACTTTAAAGTAATAAAATGTCCAGATACACAGGTGGGAGGGGCCTGTCTACAATTCCAGCTCTTTATATGCTGCCCTTACCATCCCTTTGGGACTGCGAATTCCTTGAGAGAAGGGACCATTTCTTACTTGTATTCCTTGCCATTCCTAGCACAGAGCAGGTGTTCTGAAAAGTCTGGCTAAATCGAATTGAAAAAAAAAAGAGAACCGAGGGCATTCTAGAATTGAATTATACTCCAACACACCCGCTTCTATGTATGTGAGAAACACTTTTTTAATGTTAGGATTAAATTTTGTTTTTGCTTGGGCATGCCTTCAGAATCAAATCCTAACTTCTTAATTGCTGCTTTAAGACTGAAAATTGTTTTCTCTTTAAAAGAAAAGTTTTTAAAGCCTCTATCTGTGCAAAGAATTGTGCTGGCTACTTTCACATGTTTTGCTACATTCCTTTAGGTACTTTCTATTCCCTTGTCAATCGAACTGAGCATTGTTTTTGCCAAATTATCTCAATTTAATATTTACTGATTTTTAATACTAGGTACACTATCCCCTCAGGTGGGTATTTTATCCTCTTGTTACAGATGAGAAAGCTGAAACTCTGAGGACGGAAGGGACTCATGCAGTTCCAAGGGTACAGAGTAGGAGGGAAGCTAGACCGTCTTCTGACTCTACGCACCATGCCTTTTCTTCGGCTCCATGGTTTCATTTCTTTCCCTTTAGTTATCTCTGTAGTTATTAATCACTTCACCCTTTTCAATCTCAAAAGAACTTTCTCCACAGTTTTCTTTTTTTGTTCATAGTGATGTTTGTGCCGGAGATTCCTGAATGGGTGGGGTGTTGGGATGGAGGGACTGTAAAGAGTTGAAGAGATGTACTCATCTATGAGAAATTCTGAGGTGTGGGAGAATGTTTTGTAGAGTCTGTCATTAATTGCCTTAAGTACTTTTTTTTCCTTGCCTGCCTCATTCCAAAGATGTTTTAATAAACGAACCTGACCAAACAGGTTATTTGGAATTTGTATTTACCATCACAATATTCCGAACAGTTGTGTTGTGAAGACCAGGGTACTGTGCATAGATGCCAGAGGTCCGGTCCCTTTGAATTGTTATTGCTCACCTGGTTTAGTCCTTTGCTATTCAGAATATAGTCCTTGGGCCACCAGGGTCACCATCTCCTGGGAGCTTGCCAGAAATGCAGATTAGCAGGTCCCACCAGAGGCCTATTGAATCAAAAGCTCTCTCTTGATGCCTAAGCACATTAAAATTTAATGCAGTTAGACTAGTTTTTGCAGCAATCTTGGTCTGTTTTCTTGGAATCTACATCTTCTCTGCTTAAAATATATGCACACACACATTTGAAATTAATTCCTTATTATTTTGGTGAGGTTATTCTAATACATGTATTGTTCCATAGGCCTTATATTAGCTGGCTTTTGGAATGTCATTCAACTAATTAAATCAGCTACTTCTAGTTCTCTTAAAAAATTTTGCTCTGTTACTTTGATGTCAAGAACCATGTTTTATTTACCTTTGTGTCCACAGTTTCTTGTATGTAAGTGCTCAATAGGTTGAAAGCTGAATGAATTTTGAATTGATTTTTGATTGAACGAATGAGTGCATGGAAGAAGAGAAATCTGGATGGTACATTCCTTAAGGCTGGGACAATGTCTTAGCTATCCTGGAATTGCCAATGCTTCACAGAAAACCTATCAATAAATGCTTCTTGGTTAAGTTGTAGCTGTTAGATAAGGAGATGCTGTCTATTTATTCCTGGCATAAGACCCCAGAGAACAGAAAGAGAAGGGGGGAAAAATGGAGTGCTAAGTATAGTACTAGGCCCCCTCACAATTGTTACCTCAGCTAATCATCAGAGCATCTTGTCAACTGGGTATTATTTTACTAAGGCGGAAACTGAGTTCTGAAATTTAAGCACCTCGCCCAAGTTCACACGGCTAGCATCACAGCCTCATAATTTTTGGAAGTCATTTGCCATGTCGTTGTGTGCACTGCCCTGTTTCTGTAGAGATTGGAAGGTTATTATTTTCCTTTACAATATTTTCCTATTATTTTTCTTTATAATAAAACACAAAATACACAACTTTCTGATTTCCCCTGGTGCATCAGAGGCGCTGTGGCTCTAGAGGAAAGAGCTCCTCCTCTTGCCTTTCAACAACAGACCAAGCAGGAACAATGGAGTGAAAAGCTACTCCCCTCCCCCCACCCCGCAGGTCGTTTTCTGCCAGCGGAACGCAGGGGCTGGAACCTTCAGGCGTGGGGGGGACCAGAGAGGAACGGACACACGGCCCGGCAGTTGCCTGGTAACGCCCGCTGGAGGAGTCCCTGCGTAATAAGGTCCCCGAGAAGTGTCACTGGCCCTGATTGGGACCCCGTACGTAGCCGGTTCTCTCCCCGCTAGCGGCCTGTCCCCGCTGCTTGGCGGGCTAGGACAGGGGAAATGTTGCAGGAGGAGTCGGATCTCGCTCTCATTATTGCCCAGATAGTCCAAAAGCTCAAGGGCTCCAATTTGTACGCTCAGTTGGAACGGCAGGCCTGGGTAAGTGAGGCTGAGTGGGAAGGGATGGAGACCAGCGGGGCCGTGGCGGTGCTTCGGCCTCCTTCTGCACCCCGCTGACCTAAGCCGAAGCCCGCCTCGGGTCTCTCCAGCTCCGCTCCTGGGCAGGGAAAAGCCTCCCTTCCAGGTGTAAGCTCCACTTGCTCAGTTTCGGGCGTGAGAGTAATAGATTTTTTTTTTTTTTTAAAGAAAGGTGGGGCACGTCACGCCTTTCTTCAGGCCAGAGAACCGCTGAGGCTATTCATTCATATTGTAGTCCTTTACAGGGTCTAATTTTTTAAGCTGCTGGCGTCAGTGGAGGTAGGTTGGACAACTTTTTCCATCCTGTAGGTGGGTTTGAGCCCCCAGGTACGTTTTGGTTTTCGCGTCTATATATCACCTTCTTGCACTCTACCCTCCCTGCAATGATTGCCCGTCTAACCGTCCACTGGGCGTTTATCGAGTATTTTCTAATATGCTAAGTTCTTTGGATGCAGAGATTGATCAGGAGATCTTTCCCTTTTTTTGTGAATGTGATAAATGGAATCATACAGTATGTAAAATTTTGTGCCTGGTTTCTGTCATTTTGCATAATGCTTTTGAAATTCATTCGTGTTGTTGGTATTTCAGTAGTGCTGTTCCTTTTTATTGTTGAGTAATATTTCATTGTTTGGATGTACTACGATTTGTTTATCCATTCATTGGTTGCTGGGCAGTTTTGGTTATAGAGCTTTGGGTTGTTTCTGTTTATAGAGATTATGAGTAAAGCTAATACATGTTTTCTGGTATAGGTTTTTTTTTGTTTTGTTTTGTTTTTGCGGTACGCGGGCCTCTCACAGCTGTGGCCTCTCCCGTTGTGGAGCACAGGCTCCGGACGCGCAGGCTCAGCAGCCATGGCTCACGGGCCCAGCCGCTCCGCGGCATGTGGGATCTTCCCGGACCGGGGCACGAACCCGTGTCCCCTGCATCGGCAGGCGGAGTCTCAACCGCTGCGCCACCAGGGAAGCCCTTTGTTTTGGTTTTTAGTTTTCTTTTCTCTTGGATAAATACCTAGGAGTGGAATTGCTGAGTTGTATGGTAAGTGTATGTCTATAAGAATCTGCCAAACTTTTCCTAAGTGGCTGTATTATTTTGCATTTCCACCAGCAGTTATGAGGATTGTTCTGCATCCTTGCTAGTGCTTGATGTCAGTTTTTAATTAATTAATTTTTATTTATAATTACACTCCTCTAGTAGGAGCATAATGATATCCCATTGTGGCTTTAACTGCATTCGCCAAATGACTAAAGATATTGAGCATCTTATCAAATGTTTATATCTCCTTTGGTGAAGTAGTCTGTTCAAATCTTTTGCCTATTAAAAAAAACTGTGTTTGTTCTCATATTGTTGAATTGTAAGGATTCTTTATATATGGCATAAGTCCCTTATCAGATATGCAGCTTGCAAATACTTTCTCCCAGTCTGTGGTTTATCTTTTCATTTTCTTAACTGGGTCTTTCAAAGAGCAGAAATTTAGAATTTTGAAGACATACATTTTTATCAATTTTTTTCATGATTTGTGCTTTTTGTGCCCTGCCTAAGAATCTTTTCTTCCCCCAAGGTCTCAAAAAGTTTCTCCACAGTATGGAGGTTCCTTAAAACACTAAAAATAGAACTACCATACAACCCAGCAATCCCACTACTGGGCATATACCCTGAGAAAACCATAATTCCAAAAGAGTCATGTACCAAAATGTTCATTGCAGCTCTATTTACAATAGCCAGGACATGGAAGCAACCTAAGTGCCCATCAGCAGATGAATGGATAAAGAAGATGTGGCACATATATACAATGGAATATTACTCAGCCATAAAAAGAAACGAAATTGAGTTATTTGTAGTGAGGTGGATGGACCTAGAGTCTGTCATACAGAGCAAAGTAAGTCAGAAAGAGAAAAACAAATACTGTATGCTAACATATATATATGGAATCTAAGAAAAAAAAAAGGTCATGAAGAACCTAGGGGTAAAACGGGAATAAAGACACAGACCTACTAGAGAATGGACTTGAAGATATGGGGAAGGGGAAGGGTAAGCTGTGACAAAGTGAGAGAGTGGCATGGACATTTATACACTACCAAACGTAAAGTAGATAGCTAGTGGGAAGCAGCCGCATAGCACAGGGAGATCAGCTCAGTGCTTTGTGACCACCTAGAGGGATGGGATAGGGAGGGTGGGAGGGAGGGAGACGCAAGACGGAAGAGATATGGGAACATATGTATATGTATAACTGATTCACTTTGTTATAAAGCAGAAACTAACACACCATTGTAAAGCAATTATACTCCAATAAAGATGTTAAAAAAAATAAATGGTATCATGTCAGGAGGGAAAACCAGAAAACGATAAATTCCATATGTTTAAAAAAAAGAAAAGAAAAAAAAGCTTCTCCTATGTTTTGTTCTAGAAGTTTTATTAGTTTTAGCTTGCACATTTAGATCTAGAATCCATTTTAAGTCAATTTTTATATATGATGTAATGTAAAGCTTTTTGTTGTTGTTTTTTGCATGTGTATGTCCAATACCATATCTATTTCTAGTACTTATTTGTTGACAAATCTATCCTTTCTCCACTAATTTTCTTGGCACCTTTGCTGAAAATTGATTTAGTATACACACACACACACACGCGCGCGCGCACGCGTGCATGCACGAATATTTCTGACTCTATTCTGTTCCATCGATCTATTTGTCTATTATTATGCTAATACCACACTATTTTGATTTTTATAACTTTATAGTAAGTCTTGAAATCAGGTAATTAGTCGTCCAACTTTGTTTCCTTTTTCAATATTGTTTTGACTACTCTAGGTACTTTGCTTTGCCATATGAATTTTAGAATCATCTTGTAAATTACTACAAAAAACTTACTGGGATTTGTATTGGGGTATGTTGAATGTAGAGATCAATTTGGGGAGACTTGACATCTTAACAGTATTGAATTTTCTGGCCAATGAACATGCTTTGTGTCTCCATTTATTCTTATCTGCATCTTCTCTCATCACTGTTTTATAGTTAAGTGCACAAATATTGCACATATTTTATTAAGAGTTTCCCCAAGTATTTCATGTTTTTTTGATACTATTAACATGCTGACTTTTTTTCTCATTTCAGTTTCCAATTACTTGTTGTTAGTATACAGAAATAAAATTGATATTTGTATATTTACCATGTATCCTGGGGACTTACTAAACTTACTTGTTAGTTATAGTACCGTTTTTGTAGATTGCTTAGTATTTTCCAAGTATATGTGTCATTTGCGAATAAAGATGTTTTACTTCTTCCTTTCCAATCAGTGTGCCTGTTAGTTCCTTTTCTTGCCTTGTTACACTGGCTAGTGACACCAGTGCAATGTTGTATGGATGCTTTTTGTTAGGTTGAAGAAGCTCTCTTCTCTTCCTGGTTTTCTGAGTGTTTTATTACTAATTGATGTTGAATTTTGTTAAATACTTTTCTTGTATCTGGAGAGATGCTCATGTGATTTTTTAATATATGTTGATATGGTGAATAATACTATTTGGTTTTGATTGTTGAACCAATTTTGCATTCCTAAGATAAATTCTACTTGGCTATAATGCATTGTCCTTATATATTTCTTGATTCAATTTGCTAATACTTTGTTGAAGATGAGTATTTTTATAAAGGATATTGGTTTATAGTTTTACTTTAACATCTTTGTCTAGATTTGATATCAGGTAATGCTGATCTCTTAAATTGAGTTGAGAAGTGTTCCCTTCTCTCCTGTTTTCTGGAAGAATTTGTATAGAATTGATATTATTTCCTCCTTAAATGTTTGGTAGAATTCCCAATAACGTTATTGGGGGCTGGAGTTTTCTTTGCGGGAACATTTTTTTTTTTTTTTTTGCGGTACGCGGGCCTCTCACTGCTGTGGCCTCTCCCGTTGCGGAGCACAGGCTCGGGACGCGCAGCCTCAGCGGCCATGTCTCACGGGCCCAGCCGCTCCATGGCATGTGGGATCTTCCCAGACCGGGGCACGAACCCGTGTCCCCTGCATTGGCAGGCAGACTCTCAACCACTGCGCCACCAGGGAAGCCCACGGGAACATTTTTTAATAAAGAATTTAATTTTTAAAACATGTGTGAGGCCATTCAGATTATCTTGTTGAGTGTTCCACATGCCCTTGGAAAGCATGAGCATTCTGCTGTTACTGTACTCTACATGTCAATTAGGTCAAGTATATTGACAATTTTGTTCAAGTGTTCTATATCTTTACTGAGTATGGAGGCTTCAGTCAGTACAGTCAGGAGCCAAGCTAGGCTTGAGTTTTGTTATTACTGTCTTGAGCTTCAGTGTACCACAAGCTTCAAATTCAGTGGGCTGCTGTAACTTTGTGCTTAGAAATAGTGCTGGGGTACTGGAGGGTTTTTCTCAGTGTCTGTATCCTCAGTTTTCATTTGTCTCGTTTGCCTGTGCCACAGAGGGAGGTCTCTCTCCATGCTCTGATCCCTTCCTCAGCAGTAGTCTGTTGTTTGTTACTCAGTCCTAAGCTCATGGTAGATACAGGCGTTTTCTGTCCTCCTGGTCCTGTCTCAGTCCAGGTGCCTTGGGAGTGGGTCTTTGACAATGTTCCTTTCTCTTCTGCTTTTGGCAGCCAAACTTTGCCTTGTGGCAAATAATGGGTGAAAGAGAGATTCCTGCCTCTTCCTAGTTGTGGCTTACCTCTGCTATGTACTGGTACAGGATTTGGGGCCTGTGAGAGTTTTCTTACGTTTCCATGAGGAAGACAGTTTTTGTATCTATCTCACCCCCAGAAGCAACAAATTATTGCCTCCCTCAGAGGTTTAAGGCCTCTTCCTCAAATGAGAGGAGAGTTTGGGCAAGGTGGCATGGTTGCATGCTTGTTTTGTAGTGGTAGCCTATCCTTTCTTGCACACCTGTGCCACAGAAGGGGGCTCTCTGCAGTTCCTGCTCTCCGTCCTGATGGAGACCTATGGAAGAGAGCATGCAAGTGAGTGTGAATTCCCCTTGGGTTTTGAGCTCCCAGTGTTTCTCAACTGACATGCTAGCCCACACCTCATCAATAACAGTTAACAATTTTAGCTGAATTCTTCGGTAGCCTCCCTTTCCTCCTGTGCTTTGCCAAATATGAAAGTTTGGAGTCCCATCTGTCTTTAGAGGGGCTTGTTACTCTTTGGAATTTAGTTCACTTGATTGTCTTAAAACTTCAGTTTTATGGTGAGTTGAAAAGTTATGATTTTGTAGATTATACCACTTTTTCTCATTGTTAGGGTGGGAGAGATGTTCCTTATTCCGGCTGTCCACATCCTATGCATTAGCAGAAGTCCAATAGTAAGTGCTGAAGGATTGAATCTATGTCAGTGAGAAAGATTGGTCTGTAATTTTCCTTTCTTGTAATGTCTTTGACAAGTTTTATATCAAGGTTATACTGGCCTGATAAAATGGTAGGGAAGTGTTCCCCCCTTTTTTCTTTTCTATTTGATACAAAAATGTTATGAGACTGTGTTATTTCTTTCTTAAATGTTTGGAAGAATTCTCCATTGAAACCTGTGTCTCAGATTTTCTTTTGAGGTTTTTTATTTTGTTGTGTTTTGTTTTTAATTAGTAGACTTTATTTTTTAGAATGGTTTTAGGCTTACAGAAAAATTAAGTAAAAGGTACAGAGTTCCCATACATCCCCTTTCCTTATATACTGTTTCCCTTATTATTGGCATCTTGCATTAGTGTGGTACATTTGTTACTATTGGTGGACCAATCGATATTGATACATTATTATTAAAGTCCACAGTTTTCATCAGCGTTCACTGTTTGTGTTGTACAGGTCTATGGATTTTGACAAATGTATAATACCATGTATCTACTATTCCAGTATCTTACAGAATAGTTTTACAGTCCTAAAAAAAATCCCCTGTGCTCCACCTACGCATCCCTCCCTCCTTCCAAGCCCCTGGCAACCACTTGGTTTTTACTGTCTCTATAGTTTTGCCTTTGAGAATGTCCTATAGTTGTAATCATAACAGTATGTAGCTTCTTCAAATTGACTTCTTTCACTTGGCAATGTCCGTTATGTTACTGTATGTCTTTTTGTTTCTTGGTAGCTTTTTTTTTTCTGAATAATATTATATTGTGGGGATGTATCAATTTGTTTATACATTCACTATCTGTTGAAGGACATCTTGGTTGCTTCCAAGATTGGCAGTTTTGAATAAAACTGGTATAAACATTCCTGGGTAGATTTTTGTGTTGACATAAGTTTTCAGCTAACTTTGGTAAATACCAAGAAGCATGATTTCTGGCTTGTATGGTAAAAATTTGGTAGAAACTGACAACTTGTCTTCCATTGTAGCTATACCATTTTTGCATTCTCACCAGCACTGATTGAGAGTTCCTGTTGCTGTGCATTCTCACCAGCATTTGGTGTTATCAGTGTTTTAGATTTTGGCCATTCTGATAGGTGTGTTGTGATATCTCACTGTTGTTTTAATTTGCAATTCCCTAGTGACATGTGATATTGAATATCTTTTCATATGTTTATTTGCCGTCTGTATGTCTTCTTTGGTGAGGTGTCCCTTCAGGTCTTTTGCCCATTTTTAATTGGGTGTTCTTATTGTTGAGTTTTAGGAGTCTGTTTTATGTTTTGGGTACAAGTCCTTTATCAGATATGTGCTTTGCAAATATCTTCTCCCAATTTGTGGCCAGTCTTTTCATTCTCTTAGCAGTATCTTTCTCAGAGAAGTTTTTAATTTTAATGAAGTCCAACTTATCAATTTTTTTCTTTTATGGATCATGCTTTTGGTGTTATGTCTAAGAATTAATCACCAAACTTAGATTTTATCCTATGTTATCTTTTAGAAGTCTTATGGATCTGGATTTTACATTTATGATCCTTTTTTTTTTTTTTTTGCATGTGGATGACCAGTTGTTCCAGTACAATTTGTTGAAAAGACTGTCTTTGCTCCATTGAATTGCCTTTGCTCTTTTTTCAAAAATCAGTTGACTATATTTGTGTTGGTATTTCTGAGTCTCTATTCTATTCCATTGATCTACTTGTCTATTTTTTAATATTACCACATTGTCTTGATTTTGGTAGCTTTATAATAAGTTGACGTTGTCAGTCCTCCAGTTTTGTTCTGCTTCAGCATTGTGTTGGAAAGATTTTAAAGAACAGATTCAATTTTTAATAGATACAGGAGTATTCAGATTTTCTATTCCTTCTATTGTCAGCTTTGATAAATTGTGTTTTTCAAAGAATTTGTTCATTTAAATGATATAAATAATTGGCTTAAAGTTGTCTATAATAAGCTATTATTTCTTTAAAATGTCTGAAAAGTCTGTCACAGTTTCTGATTATGAAAATTTGTGTGCATGTGTGTCTTTGAACAGTTTTGCTAGGTGTTTATCTATTTAATTGATCTCATCAAAGAACCAGTTTTAGCTTTGCAGTTTTCTCTTAATTTTGGATCACATCTTTATTATTAATTTTCTCCTATTTTCTTTGGGATTGATTTGCTGTTCTTTTTTTAGTTTCTTGCGATGGAAACTTAGATCATGGATTTCAAGACTTTTTTCTGTTCTAAAATATGCATTTAAGGCTATGATTTTTCCCCTAAGCACTACTTTAATTGCATTCCACAGTTTTAATATTTTTACTATCCTTTTGTATAAAACATTTCCTAATTTTTTTTGTCATTTAAAAAATTTGACCCAAGGGCTATCCTGAAGTATATTGCTTAATTTCCAAGCCATTAATATTTTCTTTTTGTACTTTTTTTGAAGTACAGTTGCTGTACAATATTATATGTTATAGGTGTAAAATATAGTGATTCACAATTTTTAAAAGTTGTACTCCACTTATAGTTGTTATAAAATATTGGCTATATTCACCATGTGGTACAATATATCCTTGTAGTTATTTTATACCTAATAGTTTATACCTCTTAATCCCCTACTCCTATATTGCTCCTCCCTTCCCTCTCCCCACTGGTAATGACTAGTTTGTTTTCTGTATCTGTGAGTATGCTTCTTTTTTGTTTATTCACTAGTTTAAAAATTTTTTAGATTTCACATATAAGTGATATCATATAGCATTTGTCTTTCTGTATGACCTATTTTACTTAGCATAATGACTTCCAAGTCCATCGATGTTGCTGCAAATGGCAAAATTTTGTTCTTTTTTATGGCTGAGTAGTATTCCATTGCATGCATATATATATATATATATATATGTGTGTATATATGTGTATATATATGTGTGTGTGTATATATTTTATATATATATATATATATATATATATATATATGAAATCTCCCATCTTCTTTATCCATTCATCTAATGATGAACACTTAGGTGGCTTCCATATCTTGGCAATTGCAAATAATGCTGCTATGAACATTGAGGTGCATGTATCTTTTTGAATTAGTGTTTTTGGTTTTTTTGGATATGCACCCAGGAGTGGAATTGCTGGATCATATGGTAGTTCTATTTTTAGTTTTTTGAGAAACTGCCATACTGTTTTCCATAGTGGCTGTACCAATTTACATTCCCACTAACAGTGTAGGAGGGTTCCCTTTTCTCCACATCCTCGCCAACATTTGTAACTTGTGTTCTTCATGATAACTGACAGGTATGAGCTTTCGATGTGCATTTCCCTGATGATTAACAATGTTGAGCATCTTTTCATGTGCCTTTTGGCCATCTGCATTTCTTCTTTCAAAAAATGTCTATTCAGTTCTTCTGCCCATTTTTTAATCAGGTAGTGTTTTTTTATATTGAGTTGTATGAGGTTTATATGTGTTGCATATTAATCCCTTATCAGACATATCATTTGCAAATATTTTCTCCCATTCAGTAGGTTGTCTTTTTGCTTTTTCAATGGTTTTCTTTGCTGTGCCAAAGCTTTTAAGTTTAATTAGGCCACATTTGTTTATTTGCTTTTATTTCCTATGATTTAGGAGATGGATCCAAAAAATTATTGCTGTGATTTATGTCAAAGAGTGTTCTGCTTATATTTTTCTCTAGGAGTTTTATAGTATCTGGTCTTACATTTAGGTCTTTAATTCATTTTGAGTTTATTTTTGTATATGGTGTTGCAGAATATTCAAATTTGTTTTTTTACATGTAGCTGTCCAGGTTTCCCAGTACCACTTATTGAAGAGACTGTTTTTTCTCTGTTGTATATTCTTGCCTCCTTTGTTGCAGATTAATTGACCTTAAGTGTGTGGGTTTATTTCTGGGCTGTCTATCATGTTGCATTGATATATGTGTCTGTTTTTTTTTTTTTTTTTTTTTTTTGCGGTACACGGACCTCTCACTGTTGTGGCCTCTCGCATTGCGGAGCACAGGCTCCGGACGCGCAGGCTCAGCGGCCATGGCTCACAGGCCCAGCCGTTCCGCGGCATGTGGGATCTTCCCGGACCGGGGCACAAACCCGTGTCCCCTGCATTGGCAGGTGGACTGTCAACCACTGCGCCACCAGGGAAGCCCTATGTGTCTGTTTTTGTGCCAATACTATACTGTTTTGATTACTGTAGCTTTGTAGTATGAAGTCAAGGAGCATGATTCCTCAGCTCTGTTCTTTTTCTCAAGAATTTCTTGGCTGTTTGGGGTCTTTTGTATTTCCATACAAATTTTAAAATTATTTGTTCTAGTTCTGTGAAAAATGCCATTGGTATTTTGATAGGGATTGCACTGAACCTGTAGATTGCCTTGGGTAGTATGGTTATTTTGACAATATTGATTCTTCCATTTCAAGAACACAGTGTATCTTTCCATCTGTTTTTGTTGTCTTCAGTTTCTTTCATCAATGTCTAGCAGTTTTCTGAGTATAGGTCTTTTACTTCCTTAGGTAGCTTTATTCCGAGGTATTTTATTTGTTTTGATGTGATGGTAAATGGGATTGTTTCCTTAATTTCTCTTTCTGATTGTTGTTAGTGTATAGAAATGCAATAGATTTCTGTATATTAATTTTGTATCCTTCAACTTTATTCTATTCATTGATGAGCTCTTGTTTTCTGGTGGCATCTTTAAGATTTTCTATGTATAGTATCATGTCAATATTATTGATTTCCAGCTTAATGTCAGTGTTGTCAGAGAACATTTTCTGACTGATTAAATATTTTAAAATTTGTTGAGGCTTGCTTTACAATCTAGTATGTAGTCAATTTTGCTGCGTGTTCCACATGCACTTGTAAATAATGTGTATCTGTCACTGTTGGGTCAGGCTGGCTATATATGTCACTGAAGTCCAGGTGTCAGTTATGCTGTTCAGCTTTTCTATAATCTTATTGAATTTTTTTCTGTTTGTTACCAGCTATTCAAAGATATATGTTTAAGTCTCCCATCATGCTTGTATATTTGTCTATTTCTTTTAATTCTCTAAATTTATTTTAATTTTAAGGCTCTTTCATTGGTTGTATATAGCTTTATATTGTGATAGCTTCCTGGTGGATTAACCCCTTAATCTTTATGAAATGTCCTTCTTTATCTCTAATAAGGTTCTCGCCTTAAAGTCTGTTTTGTCCAATGTTAGTATAGCTCTTTTTGGTTAGTGGTTGCATGGTATGACTTTTTCCATACTTTTGTTTTCACCCTTTCTGCATCAGCGTCCTTGTATAGTTGTTTTTTAAATCCAGGCTGACAAATCTTTTTATTTTATTATTAAGTATATTTACATTTAATGAATTTACTGATATATTTGGTTTTATATTTCTGGTCTTAATATTTGGTTTTTTAATTTGATACATTTGCTTCACATTCTGCTTTCTCTCTTTTCTTGTATTCTTTTGGATTATTCAGATTTTATTCAGATATTTTTGTTGTTCTATTTTCGTCTCCATTAATGTGATAGTTACACATTATTTTACTGTTATTTATGTAGCTACCCTAGAGGTTACAGCATTTATTCTTGATTAATTGTAGTCTTGAATAAACTAATTTTTTTTTTTTTTACTATTTCCCTGTAATGTAATGCTAGAACTTAGAACACTTTACTTATTTACACCTCTTTCCTTTGTGTTATTTTTGTTATGCATTTTATTTTAAATTCCACAGGACATTGGTATTATTCTTTTGTAGTGTAAGTATTTAGACAATATTTGCTGGGGTTTATTTTTGGGTTTTTTTGGTTTTGCATTTTAGTATTTTTAATGGTATTGCCAACATCAATGCATTCATTATGTGATTTTTCAGAAAGGAGTTGAAATCCTCTGACCTCGATTCTGATTGTTTCTGATTTGTAGCTGAACTGCCTGAATGGGAAAGTTAAGACATCTTAAGAAAGAAAAAAAGTAATATTTACTCATTTTTAACCAATTTTTATCCTTTTTGTTTCTCATTATTCCCTCCTACTTTTCTGTATTTACCCTGGGATTATTTTTCTTCTGCTATAACAACTCTTTTTAATATTTGTTTCAGTGCAAGTTTCTGGGTGACAAGCTGCTCAGTTTTACTTGTCTGATGATGTCTTTATTTTTGAAGGATTTTTTTTTCTGTGCATAAATTTCAAAGTTGTCAGTAATTTTTTTGTCAGCCTGTTGAGACATTTCATTGCTTTCTGGCCTCTTTGTTTTCTGTTGTAAAGTCAGTCATCAGGCTTTTTGTTATCCACTGAATGTATGTCCCTCACCTTCACTCTGGCTGTTTTAACATTTTCTATCTTTGATTTTCAGCAGTCTTGTTAAGATGTGCCTTGGTGTGTTATTATTGTTTGCATTATTATTATTATTATCATTTAATTTATTCTGGTTTGAGTTTGTGGGGCTTCTTAAATCTGGGGTTGATATCTTTCTCCAGTTTTGAAAAATTCTTGGTCATTATCTGTTTGAATATTTGTTCTGCCACATTTTTCTCTCCTCTCTTTCTGAGACTCCAATTTGTACGCCTATTAGATTTTTCACTGAGTCTTACTTATCTCTAGTACTCTTTTTCTTTACATTATTTTTTTTCCCTCTGTGCTTCAGTTTGGAAATTTTCTTTTGGCCTTCTTTCAATTCACCAATCCTGTTTTATGCTATTTTATATCTCTTGGTAAATCCATCTAATGAATTCTTATTTACATTTAGTGTGTTTTTCAATTCTAAAATTTCCAAATGGTTCTCTTCTATTGATTCCAGTTCTCAGGTAAAATTACCTGCTTTTCATCTACTTTGTCCAGTTTTTCTCTTTTAAAAAAATATAACTCAATTGTTTTAAAGTCTTTGTCAGTTAACACCAAAATCTGGATCATATGTGGATCTCTGTCTATGGTGTTATTTTCTCTTATCTTTTATTCATCTGATTTTGTCTGCTGGCATGCCTAGTAACTTTTATTTGTTGCCAGACATTGTGTCCAAAAAACTGTAATGCCTCCTTTCTTGAGGGTTCACTCTCCCCTCCACTGGGCAGATAGTCCTGTGACTGATTCCCTTAATCCAGTTAGGGAGTGTGCTGGTTTGAGGCTGAGTTTTACTTTCAGGCTCAATTTTCCTCTGGTTCTTTCCTGGCTCTCACAAGTTTTCAGCTAAGAATTTGATATACTCTAAGGGTCTTTGCCCTTTGGGTCCCAGACTCTAACCTTTTTCTTGTCAGACTGCTAAAAAACTTTTTCACAGGTTTCATGCTTAGGTTTGTAACCTTCTACCCCACAGAGTTCTAGTATTCAAAATGTTTCTTGAGAAAACTGGCCATGTGCTTAAGATCTCCAAGTCTCTGCAACACCTCTGCTTATTTCTCTGTCCAACCTTGGTAGCCCTCCACCAGGCTTTGTACTGGGTTTGTCCTGATTCTCAGCCTTCTGTTCATGCTCAGAATAATGATCCCAGGGAAAATGTTGCTACAGAAGCCAGTTCGTCTCTCAAGATTTTTTCTCTTTCTGTTTCTCTAGTTCTTGTTCTCTCAACAACTCTTTTCTGTCTTCAGATATTTGGATTTTTGTTTGTTTGTTTGGTTCTACTAGTTGTTCTACATAGGGATGCTGATCGACTACCAGCTCCTACATACAACTTGGAAACATAAAGCCTATTTTGTGAGGACTGAACAAGATAATATGCCAGGCACATAGTAAGTACTCAGTAAATAGAAGTCTGAGTTAAAAGTCCAAATGGAATATCACTCCTTTTTCTAAAACCCCTCAATGCTTTTCATTGCCCTTGGAAAAATGTACAGAGTCCTTGATTAGGCCTGCAAAGCTTGGTGGCACTGTTCTTCACGATCTACTCTTCAGCCATAGCTGTCTAAGATTTATAGATCTTCCATAACCTTACAGTTTAGTTTAGGTACTTCTTTTTTTGTGATCCATAGTACCTGGAACTTTATTTTTTGTAGTATTTAAACATCTGCCTTCCCCGCTAAAGTCTGTTTCATGAAGGCAAGAAAAGACTGTGGCTCTTGTCCTGCTCTTTTTTACACCTAGCATAATGACTGGCCTGAGAAGGGTGCTCAACATGTCTTTATTAAATGGAAAAAATCCCAATTCTTCTTTTTTAATGTTCATTCTAACAGTATATATTGAGTACCTACTATGTGCCAGTTACTTTACTAAATGATAAAATAATACAAAAAGCATCTTTACCTTAAGGAATTCAAAGTCTGCTGTGGCACTCTGCTTTTCTTTAAAAATGTTTTTCCTTTAAATATTTCTTTTTATTCTAATTTGGGATCTAATAAGTCAATAGCTGTTTCTCAATTTTGTAAGAAAGCCTGAAGTTTCAGAAAATAAGCAGTAATGACAAAACTTTTTTTGAAGATTTTTGTATTTCACAATTGCAAATAAGAGATTCATGACCTATATAAATTATAACTTCATTTGGAGATTACTGCCCTGAAGACATATTCTTGTTCCTTTCTGTTTTGAACTCCACTTCTTTTAATTCAATGTGATTCTTTATTTTGATTATTCAACAAATATTTATTGAGTGTTTACTACGTGTCAGGCACAATTCTAGGCCCAGGGGATAAAACAATGAATAAGATAAAGTTCTGCCCGAATGGCAAGATGATAGTATTACAAATAAATACAGGTCCATAATCCCTTATCCAAAACCTGGGGGAAGATATGTTTTGGAATTCACATTTTTCAAATTTTAGAAAGGTAATTCATGCATATTTGTATGTTATTTAATATCCTTACCATTGTCTTACAGCACCTTGTAATTATACACATTAATATTAAT
This sequence comes from Orcinus orca, assembly GCF_937001465.1. Lineage (NCBI taxonomy): Eukaryota > Metazoa > Chordata > Mammalia > Artiodactyla > Delphinidae > Orcinus > Orcinus orca. The sequence goes on along the minus strand of NC_064562.1, from coordinate 102,044,712 downwards.
GTAGCAAAATGTATGAATTTTTACACTAAGTGTGATAAATAAGGACTATAAATAGTCTCATGTCTATTCAGGTCAGATCAGATTTTGCTACCAAATGAGTTCAAGTCAGGACAGATTTTTGCCACTAATTCAGTTATGAAAAAACTTTGGTTTTCAAAGCTTTTCAGGTTTTGGAATTTCCTGTAAAGGATTATGTATCTATGTAACATCAGGCAGTTAATTGCCTTGAGGTAATAAAAAGTAGAGCAAGGAGGAAAGATAAAGGAGGGTAAGGAGATGGTTACATGGGAAACTCAAAAACATGTATTTGGCTGATTCTTAAGATAAAATAAGAGATCTATAACATTATAGATTCATACTTTAAAAGAATATAATTATAAATCCTTTAAAAGTAATGTAGTCTTGGGCTTGAAAAAATAAGTGATAACGATTTTGCCTTAGTTTATATCCAATAGCTCAGACATTTAATAGAAATCAGTTAACTCTTAAAAGGCAACTTTACAGTCAGCCTTGATAATATACATTTAAACAACTGGCTGTTTATTTGTTACACGCCTTTAAAAATGTAATCAGGAGGGCATTTTCCTGCCACGAGCATTTTCTGTACTGCCTTCATTTTATCTGAGTATATTCAGAAAGTGCTACAGCAGTGTTGGCCCAACTTAATTAGAAAAATAAAAATCACACCGAATACTTCAAAGACAAATGTAAATGATTTTCAGATTTTTCCCTTGCCACTAGTGCTTCTCTTTTAGTAGTAAACATTGACTTTATTTTAATGTATCCTTTTATATATTGAAGTTTAATTATTTAAGATCTTGGTATAATAACATGGAATTTTGTGTTTCTAGAAAAAGCTTACGGTTTTTGATTTCTGAGTTTTCCTAAATTATGAAGTCAACCTACATCTTAAAATTGAATTTGTTCACTCATCCTCTAGACATTAGAGTGATAACCTAATTCCAAATTTGATCTCTAGCACCAGATCAACATTGTTATTTTGTATCATGCATTATTTGTGTTTAAAATGGATGTTGTGTAAAACCTCAAATGTTATTTCCATTCCATTAAGTGCTTAATAAGTCTTGTTGCTCAGATTGTTATTATAAATAATAGAATTGTGAAAGGAAGGAATCTGAAAGAAGATAAGCTTTGGAGAGAGAAGGAATAATATAACTGATAGGATGTTGTCATGAGTCTAGAACCCCATAGCATCTTAATGCTGGTGTCCCTTACTAAAAAACTTATGAAATTGTATCTCAAATATCGTTTGTTATACATCGTTATTAGAAATATGTACCATATATAGAGAGTTTAGAGATCGTACAAATGAGAGAAGAAACTGACATTTATTTTTTATTTTAGGGAAATGAAAATTAAATAGATTTAATTAAATAGATTTTAATTAGATACATTTTCTGTAAGGCATGGATGGATAGAACATATATAAAGTCCTGTGCCATGATTAGAGCTTATTATCTTCTGTCTTTTTTTTCTCTCTAGGGTGGGATTGGTATATACTAGGGGAAGTTCCATATTGAACTACTGCATTTATTATATAAATTAACAATTCAGTGACTCTGATTGTGTTTGATGTGAGCCAGGGAGTGGTATCATCCTTACCAATATCTACCTTGGCTACTGTCATGTCCTTTCATCTTGGAAAGTAAGACAGTGAAGAAATGAATCATGGTATACTGGATTTCAAAATAAGGAACCTCTTGTCTCCATAGAATTTAGGTACTTGAGGGATTAGATAACTATTAAAATGTGGATCTGTTTTGTGTAAGTTAGTACATCTCTTCATGTTTTGTTTCAGTACTGAGTTGCTTAGAGGTCATGTAGGGTTCTTGAATTAGGTAAGGCCAAGTTGAAATGAGAAGGAAAAGTACAATATATTATGAAAGGAGGCTAAGAAGTAAAGATGTAGAGTAAGGGGCATAAGACAGTCAGTGCTGGCAAAGAAGGGGGTCAGCTTGGGGACATCAGCAAAAGAAAGCCAGTGAAGGATCCATCCTCAGGTGAGAGAAACCAGAGCAGAGTTTGAATTATACAATACAGATTCAGTATTAAGGCATGGTCAGCTTGCACAGAGCCAAAATTTCCGATTTGAAACTAAAACTCATTCTTGGCCACAATGCACGTCCACTGGAACTACGGGCCTTATAGAAACAAATCTGGTTTACAGTTTTAGAAAGAACCAAAAGTATTAGGAAGAAAAGGGGGTACCCAATTCAACATGTTTTAATTGAGCCTCTTTTCTGTGGTGGCGATGGGCTCTTGAGAAAAATTCTACGAAGTACAAAACAATTACGTTAATGACAAGAATGTTTGCGTTTGATGTGGGAAAGGGCACTATTTCCTTTTTTTTTTTTTCTTCTCCCTTAGCTTTTTGTTTACCTCACTAAATACGTTTTGAGTTCCACAAGAGTGAGGGAGGACTATGTGTTGGTTTTCTTTTTATACTGAGGAACTGGCATGTAGGACGTGTTCAGTTAATTATTGAAATAAGAATGCAAATGAATAGGCATATACTAGGGTATAACTATACTAAAAGGAGACCCCTGGGATTGGAGAAGGCTTGGATGGCACTCATGGTGGGAAGATGGGAGTGAACTCCCAATGTAGGAACAGTGAGAAGGCTAAGCAGAAGGTTTCTGTTGTAGGGTACTTCTAGAGAGATGAGATTATATAAACTGGGTGGGACAAGATTTTTAGAGGCTTGTAAATGCCAGGATGGGTTTGTCTTTATTTTATAGGCAGTGAAGTGGTCATTGAGGTATTTTGAGGAGGGTGAAGACATAAAGGTGGATTTTTGGGACACTAGTCAGGCACTGGTGAGCAGGATAGATAGGAATCCAGAGAGTGTTCCCCCTTCATCCTCCACTTTATTTCTTCCTACGTTCTGTTGGAACTTTGACTATTCTACAAACTAATTGTGCACAAGAACATTCCCATGCCTCTGCTCAGTCTGTCCTCTCAACCTCTATGCCTTTGCTCCCCTTTTCCAGTTTCTTCAATTAGAGTTAATTGTTCCTTTCTCTGTGGATGATACCTCTGTTGTAACATATTTTCTTATAGCTATCTTCCTTTCTGGACTAAAAATTCCAAATACAATGTCTTATTCATCGTGTTCCCCATGGTTTTGTTCTATGCACTTTTATTTGTAACCTTTTTTTCCTCCTGTTTGGTTTTGTTGTTGTTGTTTTTTGCTGTGCCACGCAGCTTGCGGGATCTTAGTTCCCCAACAAGGAGTTGAACCTGGGCCACAGCAGTGAAAGCGCCAAGTCCTACCCCCTGGACCACCAGGGAATTCCCGTTCCATGGGGTTTTGCAGGTGTAGGCCTAATGAATCTTTAGTGTAATGCATTCATTGAAAACATGTTTATGAAATACTTACTATGTGATAAGTATTGTTTTGGTATAGAGATGAAAGACAAGTCCTCTAGAAACCTATAGTCCAGTGCAGTGGTTCTCAAAGTATGGTCTGTGGACCTGTGGTGGTCCCTAAGACCCTTTCAGGTCAAAACTATATTGTAAAATACAAAGGCCTTTTTAAAAAAAATTCACTGTGCTGACATTTGCACTGATGGTACAAAAGCAATGGTGATGGGTTTAAATCGGGGAACTAGTACCAAACTGTACTAGTAGTCATTGTATACTTCACTGATATACATTCACAGTTAAAAAAAAAAAGTTTAATTTCAGTGTACTTGATCAAACAGTAAACAATTATTTTATTAAATCTCATTTCTTGAATATACATTTTTTAAATATCCTGTTTGAGGAAATGGAAATTATGCATAAGGCACTACTGCTGTATATTGAAATAAGATGATTATCTAGAGGAAAACCACTCTAGTGATTAACTAATTAACTGAGGTACAAGCTGAACTGCTTTTTTTTTTTTTTTTTAATGAAACATCTTTACTTGTAAGAGTAAACTATTGACAAACTGTTATTCAGACTCGGATATTTGGAAGATATTTTCTTTAAAAATGAGCAAAGTGAGCCTGTCACTTCAAGGAAAACTGTTATGTGTTGCCAGTGATAAAATCCAAGCTTTAAATAAAAATCAGATTCTGGAAAACTTGTATTATCACTGTGACTTTGATGGCTACTTAATACTTAAAGACTTTTCTGATGATATTGATGGTGATATTAACAAATGTTACTTTTTGATATTATTTAATGAAATGTGTCCACTGCATCACTTAGTTAATATATTTGAAATGATCAGTACATAATGTTACAAAATCATGTGTAGGTAGAAGATTGATTCAAAGTGCAAGGCAGATTGCTACATGTTTTTCTAATAAAGTCTGAAAAGTTTATTGATGTTCAGATTCCACATTGCAACTAATCTTTAGGAAACTACTACTTGTCAAATTTAGTGTACTATCAAAGGAGAATATCCACAGTATCTGAAAAGGATATTAAAATATCCTTCCCTTTTCCAGTTGCATATCTGTGTGACACTGACTTTCATATACATCAATCAAGACAACATAGTGCCATAGATGAAGTATCATAGCAGATTGAAAACTCCAGTTGTCTTTTACTATCCAAACATCAAAGACATTTGCAAAAATGTAAAACAGTGCCTCTTTCTCACTAATTTTTGTTTCTGAAAATACAGTTCTTTTAAATAAAAATATTTAGGTTAATATACAATGGATTTACATTGTTATTTTAAGATGAATTGACAAATTTTTTTTTTTTTTTTTTTTGGCTGTGCAGGCCCTTTGTTGCAGTGCGTGGGCTTAGTTGGGGTATGTGGGATCTTAGTTCCCTGACCAGGGATTGAACCCAGACCCCCTACCTTGGTAGTGCAGAGTCTTAACTACTGGACCACCAGGGAAGTCCCAACAAATATTTTTATTGTGGTAAAACATAAAATTTAGATTTTAACCATTTTTAACTGTACAGTTTAGTGGCATTAAGTACATTCACATTACTATGCAACCATTATCACCATCCATCTCCAGAACTTTTTCATCATCCCAAGCTGAAACTCTGTACCTGTTAAACACTAACTTCGCATTCCTTCCTCTTCATAGTCCCTGGCTATTACCATTTTACTTTCTGTCTCTATGAATTTGACTATTCTAGATAGCTCATATAAGTGGAATCATACAGTATTTGTCTTTTTCTGACTGGCTTATTTTGCTTAGCATAATGTCCTCAAGGTTTATCCATGTTGTAGATGTGTCAGAATTATATTCCTTTTTTAAGGTTGAAGAGTATTCCATTATATTTACTACATTTTCTTTATTCATTTATCTGTGGACACTTGGGTTGTTTAACTATTATGAATAATGCTGCTTTGAGCATGAGTGTACAAATATCTGTTCAAGTCCCTGCTTTCAGTTCTTTTGAGTATATATGTAGATTTGGAATTGTTGGACCATATGGAAATTCAATTTTTAATTTTTTGAGGAACTTCCATACTAATAAACAAATAGGTTTCATTTTTCTGTATTAGTTTCTAATACTGTAAATATCAGTAGATCTAATCTACATAAACAAAAGTAATCTTGGATCCTCAGTAATTTTTATTTTTAGCAACTTTATTGGCGTATAATTGCTTTACATTGTTGTGTTAGTTGCTGCTGTATAACAAAGTGAATCAGCTATACGTATATATATATCCCCATATCACCTCCCTCTGGCACCTCCCTCTCACCCTCCCTATCCCACCCCCTCTAGGTGGTCACAAAGCACCAAGCTGATCTCCCGGTGCTATGAGCTGCTTTCCACTAGCTATCTGTTTTACATTTGTCAGTGTATATATGTCAATGCCACTCTCTCACTTCGTCTCAGCTTACCCTTCCCCCTCCCTGTCTCCTCAAGTCCATTCTCTACATCTGCAACTTTATTCCTGTCCTGCCCCTAGGTTCTTCAGAACCACTTTTTTTTTTTAAGTTCATATATATATGTGTTAGCATACGGTATTTGTTTTTCTCTTTCTGACTTACTTCACTCTGTATGACAGACTCTAGGTCCATCCACCTCACTACAAATAACTCAATTTCGTTTCTTTTTATGGCTGAGTAATATTCCATTGTATATATGTGCCACATCTTCTTTATCCATTCATCTGTCAACAGACACTTAGGTTGCTTCCATGTCCTGGCTATTGTAAATAGTGCTGCAATGAACATTGTGGTACATGACTCTTTTTGAATTATGGTTTTCTTAGGGTATATGCCCAGTAGTGGGATTGCTGGGTCATATGGTAGTTCTATTTTTAGATTTTTAAGGAACCTCCATACTGTTCACTTTACATTCCCACCAACAGTGCAAGAGGGTTCCCTTTTCTCCACACCCATTCCGGCATGTATTGTTTGTAGATTTTTTGATGATGGCCATTCTGACCTGTGTGAGGTGATACCTCATTGTAGTTTTGATTTGCATTTCTCTAATGATTAGTGATGTTGAGCATCCTTTCATGTGTTTGTTGCAAATCTGTATATCTTCTTTGGAGAAATGTCTGTTTAGGTCTTCTGCCCATTTTTGGATTGGATTGTTTTTTTTTTGATATTGAGCTGCGTGAGCTGCTTGTATATTTTGGAGATTAATCCTTTGTCATTTGCTTCATTTGCAAATATTTTCTCCCATTCTGAGGGTTGTGTTTTCCTCTTGTTTATGGTTTCTTTTGCTGTGCCAAAGCTTTTAAGTTTCATTAGGTCCCATTTGTTTGTTTTTATTTCCGTTTCTCTAGGAGGTGGGTCAAAAAGGATCTTGCTGTGATTTGTCATACAGTGTTCTGGCTATATTTTCCTCTAAGAGTTTTATAGTGTCTGGCCTTCCATTTAGGTCTTTAATCCATTTTGAGTTTATTTTTGTATATGGTGTTAGCGAGTGTTCTAATTTCATTCTTTTATGTGTAGCTGTCCAGTTTTCCCAGCACCACTTATTGAAGAGGCTGTCTTTTCTCCATTGTATGTTCTTGCCTCCTTTATCAAAGATAAGGTGACCATATGTGCATGGGTTTATCTCTGGGATTTCTATCTTGTTCCATTGATCTTTATTTCCATTTTTGTGCAAGTACCATGCTGTCTTGATTACTATAGCTTTGTAGTATAGTCCAATGTCAGGGAGCCTGATTCCTCCAGCTCTGTTTTTCTTTCTCAAGATTCCTTAGGCTATTAGGGGTCTTTGTGTTTCCATACAAATTGTGAAATTTTTTGCTCTAGTTCTGTGAAAAATGCCACTGGTAGTTTGACAGGGATTGCATTGAATCTGTGGATTGCTTTAGATAGTATAGTCATTTTCACAATGTTAATTCTTCCAATCCAAGAACATGGTATATCTCTCCATCTGTTTGTATCATCTTTAATTTCTTTCATCAGTATGTTATAGTTTTCTTCATCCAGGTCTTTTGTCTCTTTAGATAGGTTTATTCCTAGGTATTTTATTCTTTTTGTTGCAGTGGTAACTGGGAGTGTTTCCTTGATTTCTCTTTCGGATTTTTCATTATTAGTGTACAGGAATGCAAGAGATTTCTATGCGTTAATTTTGTATCCTACTACTTTACCAAATTCATTGATTAGCTCTGCTAGTTTTCTGGTAGCATGTTTAGGATTCTCTATGTATAGTATCATGTCATCTGCAAACAGTGACAGTGTTACTTCTTCTCTTCTGATTTGGATTCCTTTTATTTCTTTTTCTTCTCTGATTGCTGTGGCTAAAACTTCCAAAACTATGTTGAATAAATGCAGTGAGAGTGGGCAACCTTGTCTTGTTCCTGATCTTAGTGGAAATGGTTTCAGTTTTTCACCATTGAGAATGAGGTTGGCTGTGGGATTGTCATATATGGCCTTTATTATGTTGAGGTAAGTTCCTTCTATGCCTACTTTCTGGAGAGTTTTTATCATAAATGGGTGCTGAATTTTTTCGAAAGCTTTTTCTGCATCTATTGAGATGATCATATGGGTTTTATCCTTCAGTTTGTTAACATGGTGTATCACATTGACTGATTTGAGTAAATTGAAGAATCCTTGCATTAGTGGGGAAAACCGCAGTTCATCATGGTGTGTGATCCTTTTAATGTGCTGCTGGATTCTTTTGCTAGTATTTTGTTGAGGATTTTTACATCTATGTCCATTAGTGATATTGGCCTGTAGTTTTCTTTTCTTGTAACATCTTTGTCTGATTTTGGTATCAGAGTGATGGTGGTCTCATAGAATAAGTTTGGGAATGTTCCTCCCTCTGCTATATTCTGGAAGAGTGTGAGAGGGGTAGGCGTTAGCTCTTCTCTAAATGTTTGATAGAATTCACCAGTGAAGCCATCTGGTCCTGGGCTTTTGTTTGTTGGAATATTTTTAATCACAGTTTCAATTTCAGTGCTTGTGATTGGTCTGTTTATATTTTCTATTTCTTGCTGGTTCAGTCTCAGATGGTTGTGCTTTTCTAAGAATTTGTCCATTTCTTCCAGGTTGTCCATTTTATTGACATATATTTACTTGTAGTAATCTCTCATGATCCTTTTTATTTCTGCAGTGTCAGTTGTTACTTCTCATTTATCATGTCTAATTTTGTTGATTTGAGTCTTCTCCCTTTTTTTCTTAATGAGTCTGGCTAATGGTTTATCAATTTTGTTTATCTTCTCAAAGAACCAGCTTTTAGATTTTTGATCTTTGCTATTGTTTTCTTCATTTCATTTTCATTGATTCTTGATCAATCTTTATGATTTCTTTCCTTCTGCTAACTCTGGGGGTTTTTTGTTCTTCTTTCTCTTATTGCTTTAGGTGTAAGATTAGGTTGTTTATTTGAGATGTTTCTTGTTTCTTGAGATAGGATTGTATTGCTATAAACTTCCCTCTTAGAACAGTTTTTGCTGCATCCCATGGGTTTTGGGTCGTCGTGTTTTCATTGTCATTTGTTTCTAGGTATGTTTTGATTTCCTCTTTTATTTCTCCAGTGATCTCTTGATTATTTAGTAGCTTATTGTTCAGCCTCCATGTGTTTGTATTTTTTACAGTGTTTTCCCTGTAATTGATATCTAGTCTCATAGTGTTGTGGTTGGAAAAGATACTTGATATGATTTCAGTTTTCTTAAATTTACCAAGTCTTGATTTGTGACCGAAGATATGATCTATCCTGGGGAATCTTCCATGAGCACTTGAGAAGAATGTGTATTCTGTTGTTTTTGGATGGAATGTCCTATAAATATCAATTAAGTGCATCCTGTTTAATGTGTCATGTAAAGCTTGTGTTTCCTTATTTATTTTCATTTTGGATGATCTGGTCATCTGAGAAAGTGAGGTGTTAAACTCCCCTACTATTATTGTGTTACTGTCAATTCCCTCTTTTATGGCTGTTTGCATTTGCCTTATGTGTTGAAGTGTTCCTATGTTGATTGCATAAATATTTACAATTGTTATGTCTTCTTCTTGGATTGATCCCTTGATCATTATGTAGTGTCCTTCTTGGTCTCTTGTCATAGTCTTTATTTTAAAGTCTATTTTGTCTGATATGAGAATTGCTACTCCAGCTTTCTTTTGATTTCCTTTTGTGTGAAATATCTTTTTCCATCCCCTCACTTTCAGTCTGTATGTGTCCATAGGTCTGAAGTGGGTCTCTTGTAGACAGCACATATATGGGTCTTGCTTTTGTATCCATTCAGCCAGTCTGTGTCTTTTGGTTGGAGCATTTAATCCATTTACATTTAAAGTAATTATTAATATGTATGTTCCTGTTACCGTTTTCTTAATTGTTTTGGGTTTGTTATTGTAGGTGTTTTCCTTCTCTTGTATTTCCTGCCTAGAGAAGTTCCTTTAGCATTTATTGTAAAGCTGGTTTGGTGGTGCTGAATTATTTTAGCTTTTGCTTGTCTGTAAAGGTTTTAATTCTCTGTCAAATCTGAATGAGATCCTTGCTGGGTAGAGTAATCTTGGTTGTAGTTTTTTCCCTTTCATCACTTTAAATATGTCCTGCCACTCCCATTTGGCTTGCTGAGTTTCTGCCGAAAGATAAACTGTTAACCTTATGGGGATTCCCTTGTATGCTATTTGTTGCTTTTCCCTTGCTGCTTTTAGTATTTTTTCTTTGTATTTAAGTTTGATAGTTTGATTAATATGTGCCTTGGCATGTTTCTCCTTGGGTTTATCATGTATGGGACTCTCTGTGCTTCCTGGACTTGACTATTTCCTTTCCCATATTAGGGAAGTTTTCAGCTATAATCTCTTCAAATATTTTCTCAGTCTTTTTCTTTTCTTCTTCTGGGAGCCCTATAATTCGAATATTGGTGCATTTAATGTTGTCCCAGAGGTCCCTGAGACTGTCTTCAATTCTTTTCTTTCTTTTTTCTTTATTGTGCTCTGTGGTAGTTATTTCCACTATTTTATCTTCCAGGTCACTTATCTGTTCTTCTGCGTCAGTTATTCTGCTATTGATTTCTTCTAGAGAATTTTTAATTTCATTTATTGTGTTGTTCATCATTGTTTGTTTGCTCTTTAGTTCTTCTAGGTCCTTGTTAAATGTTTCTTGTATTTTCTCCATTCTATTTCCCAGATTTTGGATCATCTTCACTATCATTACTGTGAATTCTTTTTCAGGTAGACTGCCTATTTCCTCTTCATTTGTTTGATCTGGTGGGTTTTTACCTTGCTCCTTCATCTGCTGTGTATTTCTCTGTCTTCTCATTTTGTTTAACTTACTGTGTTTGGCGGGGGGTCTCCTTTTTGAAGACTGCAGGTTCATAGTTCCTGTTGTTTTTTGTGTCTGCCCCCATTGGGTAAGTTTGCTTCAGTGGGTTGTGTAGGCTTCCTGGTGGAGGGGACTGGTGCTTGTGTTCTGGTGGATGAGGCTGGATCTTGTCTTTCTCGTGGGGAGGAATGCATCTGGTGATGTGTTTTGAAGTATCTGTGAACTTAGTATGATTTTAGGCAGCCTCTCTGCTTGTGGGCTGGTTGTGTTCCTGTCTTGCTAGTTGTTTAGCATGGGGGGTCCAGCACTGGAGCTTGGTGGCCGTTGAGTGGAGCTGGGTCTTAGCGTTGAGACAGAGATCTCTGGAAGAGCTCTTGTCGATTGATATTATGTGGGGCCGGGAGGTCTCTGGTGGTCCAGTGTCCTGAACTTGTCTCTCCCACCTCAGAGGCTCAGGCCTGACACCTGGCCTGAGCACCAAGCCACACGGCCAGGTACGTGGGGAGTTTCTTGCCTTTTGGGAAGTCTGAGGTCTTCTGCCAGCGTTAGGTGTTCTCTAGGAGTTCTTTCCTATGTAGATGTATTTTTGATATATTTGTGGGGAGGAAGGTAATCTCCACATCTTACTCCTCTGCCATCTTGAAGGTCCTCCCAGATCCTCAGTAATTTTTTAAGAGTGAGGGTCCTGAGACTTAAAAGTTTGAGAATCAGTGGTTTAGTGGAATGAGTGAAGTAGAGTGGTAGGTTAGGAAGTTACTACAATAGAGGAAAAGTTGGACTGGACTTTGCTCAGACAAGGATGGCCAGGGGTAAGGAGAAACTGTCATATGAAGAGATCTTGGAGAACCTAGAAACGTATGTGACCTTGAGAAGCTTTCAGGGAAGACACAGTAGTTAAATGCGAATATTTGAAGATCTCTCACAGAAAAGTGATTCAGCATATTTTCTGTGACCTTGCGGTGGGTGGGGGGGCACACATGGTGGTGGCAGATGCTAAGGGGAATCAATTTTAGTTCATAATAAAGGATTTTCTAACAGAAAAGTTCAAAGATGGAATTGACTAAAGGTGGGGAAAGCTAGCTTAGAGTTTCTAAGTGAGAGTTTCTAAGCTAGAAAATCCCCTGGAGAAGAGAGTCAGTCATTAAATGGTTAGTCGACCTAGAAGAACTCTATAGTCCCTTCTAACCCTGAAATTCTGTGATTCTTCAGGCACAGAAAGATGAAGCCCAGGATTGGCACAGTGGCATCATGAGAAGTGGAGAGGATGGGACATCTTTAGAGAGAATCAGAGGGTTTTTGGAACCCTTTTTGTAAACCTTCCTCTGCCTTGGTTTGTGCTTCATGAGTATTTAGCCTCAGTTTATCTCCTGGCTTTTTTGACTCCACCACGACTTCAGCCACTTTGCTTCTCCAGTTTCCTTTACTCACCAAGTTTAGAAATTTAAGATTGCCAGTGAGCAATGCTTTGGATTAAGCCTGTTCTGGTGGAAGTAGAACGAAACTGGATATGCGCCACCAGGGAAGCCCCCCAAGTGGTTTTAGAACTATGCTCTGTTATATCCAAGGATTCTGAAAACATTCTATTCACTTAAAAATACTTAATCATTATATTAAGAAACAACACTCTTTCAAATGCATTGTTATATCAAATACTCCATAATCCACTATTGTGATTTCACATTAACTTGTTTCTGCATAGATCTTAGAGGAAGAAAAACCAAAACCCTGTTTATTTCATCTCTTCATATGTTTGTTTGGACACTTAGAAATGTGTCATTGGTGAGGAAGGATGTAAATCTGCACTGGTCTTTCCAAATATTTGGGCTTGCACATGTCCACTCATGGTACGTTGTACAAGTGAGGTAGTACTGCAGGGGGTATACAGTGACAGGCATGGGCCAGGCCGAGTGAAGGTGCATCTGCTCAACACGAGCCCACATCCAGGTGCACTGCTGAGATATGGGACAACATCTGATGTGAGAACACGTCACATGGTAGTAATACTATGCGATGCATAGTTTCAGCAGTTCTAGGTATCAGAAGCCCTTTTCTGATTTTTGTATTTGTGATAAATACTTTTAGTGATTTGTCTTCAAAATAAAAAATTCCAGCTGCATACTTCTCTTTTGATTTCCTGCAGCAGTTTGTTTGGGAGTGTGCTGAGATTGCCAGGAGGGCTGTTAACAATGTAAACACCTATCTCTGTGAATCAGGATCTTTTTTTTTTATTGAGCAAATAAAACAAAATACAAAAATAAATTAGGTATTGAGACCATAGCAGAATAAAGCTGTGCCTTTTTAATGTTAATCATACCTTAGTCAATGAGAAAAGACTCATTGTTTTCATTGTCTAGTAATATCACTTTCAACGTGTTTTATATAATTGGGTTCCGATAGGGTTCAGATTTCATTTGAAAGAAAGGATTATGCTGCTAAAACATGTTTGAGAATTGCTGTGCCTTATCACGTTGTCCTCCTGTCACTGTCCTGCTTCTGAGTCTCAAATTTCTCAAGATTCTTACAATTAGCTTAGATGATTAATGAATTTTGATTTGCCTTTGATATCAAAAAGTATATCTAGGAGGACTTCCCTGGTGGCGCAGTGGTTAAGAATCCGCCTGCCAATGCAGGGGACACGGGTTTGAGCCCTGGTCTGGGAAGATCCCACATGCCGCGGAGCAACTAAGCCCGTGCGCCACAACTACTGAGCCCGCCTGCTGCAGCTACTGAAGCCCGTGCGCCTTCAGCCTGTGCTCTGCAACAAGAGAAGCCACTGCTATAAGAAGCCCGCGCACCGCAACGAAGAGTAGCCCCTGCTTGCCACAACTAGAGAAAGCCCGCACGCAGCAACAAAGACCCAACGCAGCCAATAAATAAATAAATAAATTTATATTAAAAAAATATATATCTAGGATATCTAGCAACTTGAAGTATTGAAAATGCTTAGGAGGAATAATCATTTTTTTCTCTTGAAATTCTTTAAATTTTGCTACTTCTGGGTCATTTCCAAATACAGACTTAGTAAAAAGAAAACCTATTTCCTTTTGCCTTGATACTCTTGAATAATAAGAAGGGTTTTGCAGCTTTTAAAATCCTAGGAATTACAGACTGGAAACCAGTCTCTTCAGTTAAACATAAGTTTTATAAAGTTCCTTGTTTATTTGAGGGGAAATTAGTTGAAAAGGATAGAACATGGTTTGGTCAATTTAATTTTGTCAAGCAACAGTTAATGACAAGTAACACTTGGGATGCAGAAATGAAGACATGGTCTTGCCTTTGAATTTAAGAGTTAAAAAGAGAAATAGGTGAGCTGAAAATTACAGTGTAATTGGGTAAGTGCTCTCACAGAGGAATAGCATGTACTATCTTTGCAGGTAGCAGGTGAGGTAGTTGGGAAAGGAGGTGATATTTGAAGGATGTCTGGAAGTGGAAGCTAGTAGGTATTTGCCAAGGTGTTGAGGGAGCTCTTATATCTGAGGAAACAATATGAACAAAAGCCTGGAACCCTAAAGTATTTGACATTTGGGGTATCAGTGATTATAGCTCTCTGTGGCTAGAGTGTAGGGCGTCAGGGAGGAGGTGTGAAAAAAGAGGATGTTATTGGCTTGGTGGAGCAGCAGCTGATGAATTTGGAGAGATAAGTTGGTCTACATTGTGAAGGTCCCAGTGTGTGCTGTTGAAAAGTTTAGATTTCTTATATATGCTGTGGAGATCCACAGCCGAGAAAGACTACGTTTTAGGAAGAAAATGCTGGAATATGGATTGGAAAAGGGAGAAATTGGTTCATTTATTCAATAAACATTTATTGAGCATCTACTATGGGGCAGTAACTATTCTAGGCACTTAGGATACAAAGGAGAACAACAAAAAAAGATATCTGCCCAGGTCGAGCTTACCACTTCTAGTGTAGGGAGATACTATACCAATAAACATAGTAAATAAATCATACAGTATACTAAGAGGCATAAATGCTAAGAAAGAAGAGAAAGTAGAGTAAGGTGGTGTGAAAATGCCAGGTGGGGGGTAGTTGCAATTTAAATAAGGTGGCTGCACTACTATATATAAAATAGATAACTAATAAGGACGTACTGTATAGCACAAGGAACTCTACTCAATACTCTGTAATGGCCTATGTCGGAAAATAATCTAAAAAAGAGTGGAGATATGTATATGTATAACTGATTCACTTTGTTGTACACCTGAAACTAACACAACATTGTAAATCAACTATACTCCAATTAAAAACAAGAAGAAAGTACATATACCAGATGGGAAGCTGGCCATGTTTCTTCCTCCTTGACCTATAAACAGAAAAATCAGGTTGCCTTAATAAAGTGGGACTTTATTTTATTTTTTTTGTGGTACGCAGGCCTCTCCCCAGGGATTTTATTTTATTTTATTTTATTTTTTTGCGGTACGCGGGCCTCTCACCGTTGTGGCCTCTCCCGTTGCGGAGCACGGGCTCCGGACGCACAGGCTCAGCGGCCATGGCTTACGGGCCCAGCCACTCCGCGGCTTGCGGGATATTCCCAGACCGGGGCACGAACCCGTGTCCCCTGCATCGGCAGGTGGACTCTCAACCACTGCGCCACCAGGGAAGCCCTAAAGTGGGACTTTAGAATGGAGAGAAGGAATAGATTGGGAGGATGTATTTTTCTTTTTCCTTTTTTTGCCCTGTTTGTTGTAAAGTAAAACACAAACAGAAGCTACACAAAACAAATCTATAATGTAATGAATTATTATAAGATGAACGACCTTAAACAACCACCCTGGTAAAAAAGTGAAATGTTGCCAGCCACACCAGAAACCTCTCCATTTGTCACAACCCAATCACAAGTCCCTCCCTCCCAGAGGACCTGATTTTTATGGTAATCACTTTCCTGCATTTCTTGATAGTTTCATTAACCAAATGTATATCCCTGGATGCTCTGAGTTTTGCCAACTAAAAAAAGATTATTTGATATACCTTTTAAGTTTTTTAAAATCTACAGGTTTTTTCTCCTTCCTTTTTTTTTCTCCCTTACAATTGATCAGCTGAAGAACTGGGCCGTTTGACCTTTAGGATTTCTCACAACCTGGATTTTTCTGATTACACACTCATGGTGCAGCTTGTATGACGTAGAAGTTGACAGTTGGACCCAGAGTCTTTGATCAGGCTCAGGTGCCATCTCAGTGACCATGACTATTGGCACTGGAGTCTTCTTTCATTGAGAAGCACGTAATTGCTGGTTATCTTTTTGCAAAGTTAATAGCTGTTTCTGCTCAATGCCTAGAATTGATTAGGGATTGCAAAACGGTGATATTCTAATTATATCATATCTGTTTTACTTATTAGCTGGAATATTTTTATAAAGAGACATTTCCCATTATCTATTATTTGGTTACCAAGTGGTACCGTTCCTGTAGGAAAGGCAGGCTAGATAAATGCCTTTTCATTTATTTATCAGTTTTCAAGGTAATAAGTTGGTTCCCTGTCATCCTCAATTTTTATTACTCTATCAAGTTTTTCTCCTCAGAAAGGGAGAAAGGGAGCCCTGGCTGGCCAGTTTCAAGAATTCATAGGTGCTAGGCTGCGCCAGTGTCTTCAGATCTCATCTGCTATATTGGATTAGACAAAACCCCTCCCATTGTCAGCTCCTGTTCTAAAATTAGCTCATCATATGTTCCAGTGAACACTTGCTGGCTATTTCAGGGTTCTCCTCTTTTCATATCTATCAGATACTCCTCTGCTTTTTCCTGTGTAGATGCTAATACCATACAGGTTATGTGGCTGTTGGTTTGTCCACAACTGCTTATATTTTAGGTTTATGAGGAATATCTTATCACCAAGTTTGGTTGTAAATGTTTTCCATGGAATTTTGGTTTTGCTCTCTAGTTGCTTCGTCTGTTTTTATGTGGAGATCAGGAAGATTAAAAAAAAAAATCGCACTGCCACCAATGCCATCTTCCCAGAAAGGGGTTGAATCGTAGAAGAATTAGAGTAGAATTGAGAATAATGAAAGTTTCTGAGTTGGAAGATTTGGTGAATGGTAATTTCATGGATGAGGATTAAAAATAGAAGAGGAGAAAGGTAGTAAGTGGAAGATAAGATCAGTTTTTGATTTCTTAGATTTAAAATGCTTATGAGATACCCTAATAGAAAAACCTTCTTAAAAAATATGCTTCTAGAATTTGATAGAGAGAGCTAGGTGATGAAAGATGAACACTTCAAAGGTAACTGAAGCCATTATAAGTTGGAGAAATTAGTATTTTTGGTAAAAATTACAGTGTGAAAAACCAGTAGAATAGAAATCATGCAATTGAAGATGAAAGAGACACTAATAAGCATTTGTGAGTGAGTAGTTTTATGTATTTTCCATAAATATGTACAACAAATGCAGGTTTACAGAGCAGTGATCCAAAGATGACACTGTTCAAAGCTCCAGTTATATGGATGCAACAGAGTTTTTGGTTATTAGGTGAATCCAGGTGCTATATATGCTAAGTATAATATTAAGAGAATGAATTTATAAAATCTGAGTATTTTTCCTATTAGAAAAATAGATGTTAAATGTTCATAAAAATAAAATGCTTAGGTGAAGATGTTAACTATTCATAAGCTGCAAGATTTAATATTTTAAGTAGTCTATAGTATATTATCACAGGTCCTCTATTTCAAGAATGGGTGAAAAAGTCTTCTCTCTTATGAGCTATTCCAGATACTCCGATGCTCTGACCTCAAAATGGAGTTTTTAAATAGTGTGCACATTTGGACATTCCTTTTTAAAACTTTCATTAGCATTAAATATCATCCCAAATGACTTACTTTTGACCTCTGTCTTTTCCTTTCTTCTTTTTCTTCTTCTTTCTAAAATTAGGCCAGTCTTCAGAGACCTGAGATTAAACTTGAATCACTAAAAGAAGATATTAAGGAATTCTTTAAAATATCAGGTTTGTAAGTTGCTTTTTTTTCCTTCTCGGATTCTTTAAGGCAAAATAAGGAAATACTTTATTCTGAGGGAACACTGTATCCACAGCCAATTACTCAGCCAAAATTGTGTAACAGTCACGGGATAGGTTTCTATTTGGGGAGAATTAGAACTTTCAGATATTTCTGCAGAAATGCTGCAAAAATTCAGGAACACTGTGGGAATGACTGCTTTACATTAATCAGTTTTAAATACTGTTTACCTTCCTGGTCAAAATACATCCTGAATGTATTAAGAATCTCCATAGCTAAGTAACTTGACTTTTACCTTTCATTTGTGGCTTTTTTCCTTCTCTGCTTCTTTTCTCTCCCATGTTTCTTTTCTCTCCTCTTTTCTACCCTTTCAAAGAAAACAGAAGAAAATCCCAACTTTTTTAGAGCAAGCAGTTTAGCAGCCCTTGCACTGGGAACTGAGATATTAAGTGGTTTACTTGCCCGTATAAGTTCAAGTAGTTAGCAGCCAAGCGAACTGATCTGACTGATGGTGCCTCATAATAATCTACTTCTCTTGTTTAGGAGTTTAATGACTAGTTAATTGTCACGAATTACTTGTAATCTTTGTCAAGTGCCTGGCTGTTTCTTGCCCTTCCCTTGGCACATTTCTCATAGCTCTGGTAGTGCGATGGCCCAAGATTTTGGCATTCATTGAGTACCTTAACAGTGGAAGAAGGAAATATTCTTCTCATCTTAAGAAAATGGTGCCATAGTTTTATAAGAATAAATCATGTTGATGACTTTGCTACTTAGTGTTAGCCAAGGGATATTGGTAAATATATAAGAAATAATTCCTTAGTATAACACTTTACACAGCAACTGGAAGTTGATAAAGTTCTTTCACCAATGAATGTAATGTTAAAGTTTTTGTGAGATAAATTTAATTATGATGTATGTTTATTTTTAAAACTAAAATGTTTGTATGTTTTACTCCTTTTTTTTAATAGGTTGGGAGAAGAAACTTCAGAATGCTGTGTACAGTGAACTGAGTGTGTGAGTTTTTCCTATTTTGAGATACTCTTATGTTTAGCTGTATTTGCTTTGTAAGTAACGAATATAGTATTGCTATGTGTACTCAGTGTTATTATTTCTCATTAGTATTTAAATGGCATTTCAAGTAAGTTAATACTATTAAAAATTACAGTCTTGCCTGAGAATTAATAGGTGGGGTTTTTTATTGCCAACATTTTTATACTAATTCATTTATCCAGTGTAATTAGGAAATATGATATTTCTCATAAGTTAATATTTTGGATAATTTAAGCTTACCAATGTTCTTTTTATTGTTGCCATTTTGGATCTTATCCTTCTGTCTTTGTAAACTGATCATTTTAAACACAATTATCTCTTTTTTTAAAAAATTGGTGTCATTATTAAGAACATTAATGTTTTTATTTATCTGGATTTGTTCTCAGAGTCTGCTGAAGTGTACAGAACTATTTGTCATTACAAAAAATATAGATCCCAAATGTTAGCTTTTGTAGTTTATTTAATGTTCCATTATTCATCAGTTATTTATTTCTAGCACTATGCCAGGCACTGGGAATATAGCATAGAACAATGAACACAATTTCTGCCTTCATGGAGTTTATAATCTAACAGAGTTCTTAAGTCTTTTTTTCTTTTCTTTTCCTGCTATCAATGTGTCTCTAGCATTCTCTAGTTTCTCACACTCCCTCCAATTTGCTCCTTCTAATCTGCTGTTAACTGGGAAATGAGATAACCCAGTTTACCAGAATTGTCTGTAAAACAAAGAGACTCAGATGAATGCTTGTGGATTTGTGCTTAGACACGTTTTTGTTTTTTAAATTTATTTATTATTTTATTTTTGGCTGAGTTGGGTCTTCGTTGCTGCGCGCGGGCTTTCTCTAGTTGTGGTGATTGGGGGGCTACTCTTGGTTGTGGTGAACAGACTTCTCATTGCAGTGGCTTCTCTTGTCGCAGAGCACGGGCTCTAGGTGCGCGGGCTTCAGAAGTTGCAGCACATGGGCTCAGTAGTTGTGGTTCACGGGCTCTAGGGCGCAGGCTCAGTAGCTGTGGTGCACGGGCTTAGTTGCTCCACGGCATGTGGGATCTTCCTGGACCAGGGCTTGAACCCGTGTCCCCTGCATTGGCAGGCATATTCTCAACCACTGCGCCACCAGGGAAGCCTGACACACATTTTTAAAATTAGTATTTGCTTCTTCGGTTATTGCTATCTTCTGAGTTGGTTTTTGACCTCTTAAATAACATCACATATAAAATGCTATCTATTAACTAAAGTTGATTGTGATCATGCCTTTGGTTCTAGTCACCAAAGGAAAAGACATTTATCATGACAAGTAAGGTTTCAAAATTCCCCAAATGTAGTAGAAATACCACGGGTTGATTAGACTAATATGGACATGCTGATTTGTCTCTCTGCCTGTTAAAGCTTGTAACTTCAGTGTCTTTGTCTCTGATATGGGCAGAATAAAAGCATCTGCTGTGTATAATTCCAAATATTAGATTTTCATCTGCGGAGATATTACTGATGATTGCTATTTTTGTGGCATAATGCATTCCTGAAAATTGTTCTATGAGACAGAGTGCCTTTTTACTTGCTGGCAGGGACAGCATTTCATTCATTGTCATATCTTTGATATCCTACATAATAGACGTTAAATAAATATTTTATTTTGAATAACTTGTTGAGATATTTGAAGGAGCCCAATAATACTACCTCTTTCCTCACTTGGGTTCTGAACAAATTGAGAAAATAAAATAAAATATAAAGGCAAATGGGGGATCAAAATTATACTTTTATTTGTGGTAAAGACTGGGTAGGAGGACATAGCTTAGTGCAAGAGCAAAATAAGCTGTTTAACTGAACTCTAGGCTTAAATAGACTTAACCTTCTAGTTAAATAGCGTTGGTGAGTGTGTTCAGCTTAGTCTTCCAAAATTTAAAAGTTGGAGAAGGCATTAAACCTCTTCTGTGGTGTAGTGAGTAAAGCCCTGGAGAGAGGCCAAGAATGTTACGGTGAGGGAGCTCTTTTCATGTGGAAGGGCACATCTGGAGTGGGAAGAAGTGTTTCCTAACATAAGTCAGAAGAATAAAGTGGACTTAGCACATTCTGTTGCATTTTTCATTGGCAAAAACCACGATGGATAAGTAAAGAAAGCAAAAGTGAAGTAGAAATATTTATTGTTAAGTAATTGGAACTGAAAAAAAATCCATACTCTCATTACTAATAGAAGTGTGGACATGTGAGCTTTACAGATCATACATGGAATTTGCTCATGTCATTTTACTTATTTTGGTAAACATTCCAAATATTTTAGTCAGTTTTTTTTTTTTTTTTTTTTTTTTTTGTGGTACGCGGGCCTCTCAACGCTGCGGCGTCTGCTGTTGCGGAGCACACGCTCTGGACGCGCAGGCTCAGCGGCCATGGCTCACGGGCTCAGCTGCTCCGCGGCATGTGGGATCTTCCCGGACCGGGGCACGAACCCGTATCCCCTGCATCGGCAGGCGGACTCTCAACCACTGTGCCACCAGGGAAGCCCTAGTCAGATTTTTATTTCACAAATATAGCAGAAAATTTTCTGTGTTCTGTTATTACATGAAACTTGTAACTCTAGCCCAGGTTAGTTCTTCCCACTTCAAAACTGCCTACTTTGTTTAACTATTATTGTGTTAATAACTACTTAATATTATGTTGATGATAATTTACATTGATTGAATGCTTATTTTATGTCCAGCACTGTGGTAAGCACTTTTAGGTATTACCTTGTATTAGGTAGTCTTTATAACCACCCTATGAAGTAGAATTTATAATTATCATCATTTTACAGAAGAGAAAAATGAGTCTTAGACCACTTAAGTAACTTGCTGAAGATCATATAGCTTGTAAATGGCAGTGCTAGGGTTTCACCTCTAGCTGTCTGATTCTAAAGCCATACATTTTACTACATTTCACATATACAGTAAATCCCCTACATATGAACCTTCAGGCTGAGAACTTTCAAAGATGTGAACGTGCCTTCGCATGTCCAATCACATAAGTTAGTTCACGTGTCTGGCATACATTGTCACATGCGTGCATCCTCTACAAGTGGTTGTGCTTTTGTGTACTTTACTGTACAGTACTGTATAGAGTACAGTAGTACAGTATCTTTATTTCAAGCTAGATCTGCAAAAGGACAACTTCATTGAACTCCTTGCTCTGCAACAAGAGGAGCTTTCTAATGAAGACCTGATGGAATTGGAGGCCCAGGGAAAGGGCGAAGAGAGACAAGAGGAAGAAGAGATAACTGAAAAGCTAAAGAGATTCATGACATAGGAAATGGCAAGAGGATTTTCTTTATTTGAGGAGGCACTGTTAGTTTGTGAGGCACAGGACCTGAACGTAGAATGGTACACGAAGGTTGCAGCAGCCGTTCAGAATGCAATCCAGTGCAACCGTGTCATCTTCGATGAGAAAAAAAGAGCTACTACCCAGACATCACTGGATCGGTTTTTCAAGAGAGTAGATAGAACTGAATCCAGCAAGGAACCAGAACCTGTGCCGTCAGTGTCAGGCGTGAGTGAAATTGCAGCTTGCCCTCCATCTCCTATTGCTGATGATCCTTCAGCTCTACCATCTCCCACCTCCTCTCCCTCCTCCAGTCAGTAACTCTTCTTGCCTGTTCACTCGATGCCAGACCCTGTATGCCAGCTGTTGTACTGTACTACTGTACTTTTCAAGGTGCTGTACTGTTAAGATTTAAAATGTTTTCTTTACTTTTTGTGTTTGTTTTTTATGTATTATTTGTATGAAAAGTATTATAAACCTATTACAGTTTGGAACTATATAGCTGATTGTATTAGTTGGGTAGCTAGGCTAACTTTGTTGTTCTTACGAACAAATTGGACTTACGAACGCACTCTCGGAATGGAACTCGTTCGTATGTAGGGGACTTACTGTATTTACATCTTGTTTCTTACCTAGATTAAAAGTGTTCTGAAACAAGAATTATGTCTTACATTTCTTTGAGTATCTCCTATAGCATCAAATAAATGACGTTGAGTCAGCAAGTAGTTACTGAGCCACCCACCAATGCTGGCGCAAAATAAATATTTGTTGAATTGAGGACAATTAGTATAACTGTTAATCCTAAACTACTGTAAAGATTTAGAAAATGTACCGATTTCTTTGTGTCCTATTCTTTACTGTATTTTGTGTAGAGCAGTTTATAAAGAATTAGAAGACCTATTGTTTTCCCTTAAGGAATATAAATTAAAGAAATATATAAACCTTTTTAAACCTTCTATATGTGTATATATTATAAAAAAACATGTACTGTAGTCTACTGCTATAGTAGATATATGCAAGTGTCTACCATACCTTGGAGAGGTATAAATGCTGAACTACAGTGGGCCCAAAATGGAAAGATTTTAGATAATGAGTACCTTACACTAGACCACAAGATTGGGTAAGTCTTTATAGACATTCACGGTGTTCTCTGGAAGAGTCCTCAGGTGGTAGACCTGGACACCTCCAAAGTGTCCTAATCATAGCTCTTCTTTGCCCTCTTAGTTGTTTGTTTGTTTGTTTTTTATCTTTATTGGAGTATAATTGCTTCACAATACTGTGTTAGTTTCTGTTGTACACCAAAGTGAATCAGCCATATGCATACACATGTCCCCATATCCTCTCCCTCTTGAGCCTCCCTCCCACCCTCCCTATCCCACCCCTCTAGGTCATCGCAAAGCACCGAGCTGATCTCCCTGTGCTACGCTGCTGCTTCCCACTAGCTAACTATTTTACATTAGGTAGTGTATATATGTCGATGCTACTCTCATTTCACCACAGCTTCCCCCTCCCACCCCGTGTCCTCAAGTCCATTTTCTATGTCTACTTCTTTATTCCTGCCCTGCAACTGGGTTCATCAGTACCATTTTTTTTTTTTTTAGATTCCATACATATGTGTTAGCACACGGTATTTGTTTTTCTCTTTCTGACTTACTTCACTCTGTATGACGGTCTCTAGGTCCATCCACCTCACTACAAATAACTCAATTTCGTTTCTTTTTATGGCTGAGTAATATTCCATTGTATACATGTGCGACATCCTCTCCATCCATTCATCTGTCGATGGACACAAAGGCTGCTTCCATGTCCTGGATATTGCAAATAGAGCTGCAGTGAACACTGTGGTACATGACTCTTTCCGAACTATGGTTTTCTCAGGGTATATGCCCAATAGTGGGATGGCTGGGTCATATGGTAGTTCTGTTTTAGGTTTTTTAAGGAACCTCCATACTGTTTTCCATAGTGGTTGTAACAATTTACATTCCCACCAACAGTGCAAGAAGGTTCCCTTTTCACCACAACCCTTCTAGCATTTATTGTTTCTAGATTTTTTGATGATGGCCATTCTGACCATTATGAGGTGATACCTCATTGTGCTTTTGATTTGCATTTCTCTAATAATTAATGATGTTGAGCATCTTTTCATATGCCTCTTGGCCATCTGTATGTCTTCCTTGGTGAGTCTAGTTAGGTCTTCCGCCCATTTTTTAATTGGAATCTTTGTTTTTTTGACATTGAGCTCCATGAGCTGTTTGTATATTTTGTAGATTAATCCTTGGTCTGTTGTTTAGTTTGCAACTATTTTCTCCCATTCTGAGGGTTGTCTTTTTGTCTTACTTATGGTTTCCTTTGTCGTGCAAAAGATTTTAAGTTCAATTAAGTCCCATTTGTTTATTTCTGTTTTATTTCTGTTACTCTAGGAGGTGGGTCAAAAAAGATCTTGTTGTGGTTTATGTCAAAGTGTGTTTTTCCTATGTTTTCCTCTAAGAGTTTTATAGTGTCTGGTCTTAAATTTAGGTCTTTAATCCATTATGAGTTTATTTTTGTGTATGGTGTTAGGTAGTGTTCTAATATCATTCTTTACGTGTAGCTGTCCAGTTTTCCCAGCACCACTTATTGAAGTGGCTGTCTTTTCTCCATTGTATGTTCTTGCCTCTTTCTCGTAGATTAGGTGACCATATGTGTGTGGGTTTATCTCTGGGCATTCTATCCTGTACCATTGATCTATATTTCTGTTTTTGTTTCAGTACCATACTGTCTTGACTACTGTAGCTTTGTGGTATTGTTTAAAGTCAGGGAGCCTGATTCCTCCAACTCTGTTTTTCTTTCTCAAGATTGCTTTGGCTCTTTGGGGTCTTTTGTGTTTCCATATGAATTGTAAAATTTTTTGTTCTAATTCTGTGAAGAATGCCATTGGTAGTTTGATAGGGATTGCATTGAATCTGTAGATTGCTTTGGGTAGTATAGTCATTTTCAGAATATTGATTCTTCCAATCCAAGAGCATAGTATATTTCTCCATCTGTTTATGTCATCTTTGATTTCTTTCATCAGTATTTTATAGTTTTCTGAGTACAGGTATTTTGCCTCCTTAGGTAGGTTTATTCCTAGGTATTTTATTCTTTGTGCTGCGATGGTAAATGGGATTGTTTCCTTAATTTCTTGTTCTGATTTTTCATCATTGGTGTATAGTAATGCAAGTGATTTCTGTGCATTAATTTTGTATCCTGCAACCTTACCAAATTCATTGGTTGGTTCTAGTAGTTTTCTGGTGGCATCCTTAGGATTTTCTCTGTATTGTATCATGTCACCTGCAAAGAGTGACAGTTTTACTTCTTTTCCAATTTGTATTCCTTTTATTTCTTTTTTTTCTCTGGTTGCCATGGCCAGGAAATCCAAAACTATGTTGAATAAGAGTGACGAGAGTGGACATCCTTGTCTTGTTCCTGATCTTAGTAGAAATGGCTTCAGTTTTTCACCATTGAGAACGATGTTGGCTGTGGGTTTGTCATATATGGCCTTTACTGTGTTGAGGTAGGTTCCCTCTGTGTTCATTTTCTGGAGAGTTTTTATCAAATGGGTGTTGAATTTTGTCAAAAGCTTTTTCTTCATCTATTGAGATGATCATATGGTTTTTATTCCTAAATTTGTTAATGTGGTGTATCACATTGATTGATTTGTGTATACTGAAGAATCCTTGCATCCCTGGGATAAATCCCACTTGATCATGGTGTATGAACTGTTTAAAGTGTTGTTGGATTCTGTTTGCTAGTATTTTGTTGCAGATTTTTGCGTCCACGTTCATCAGTGATATTGGCCTATAATTTTCTTGTTTTGTGATATATTTCCCTGGTTTTGATATCAGGGTGATGGTGGCCTCGTAAAATGAGCTTGGGAGTGTTCCTTCCTCTGTAATTTTTTGGAAGAATTTGAGAAGGATCAGTGTTAGCTCTTCTCTAAATGTTTGATAGAATTCGCCTGTGAAGCCTTCTGGTCCTGGACTTTTGTTTGTTGGAAGATTTTTAATTACAGTTTCAATTTCATTACTTGTGATAGGTATGTATATATTTTCTAATTCTTCCTGGTTCAGTTATGGAAAATTGTACCTTTCCAAGAATTTGTCCATTTCCTTGTGGTTGTGCATGTTTTTGGCATATAGTCGTTTGTAGTAGCCTCTTACAATCCTTTGTGTTTCTGCCGTGTCAGTTGTGATTTCTCCTTTTTCCTTTCTAATTTTATTGATTTGCGTCCTCTCCCTTTTATTCTTGATGAGTCTGGCTAAGGGTTTATCAATTTTTATCTTCTCAAAGAACAAGCTTTTAGTGTTATTGATCTTTCCTATTGTTTTCTTCGTTTCTATTTCATTTATTTCTTCTCTGATCTTTATGATTTCTTTCCTTCTACTGACTTTGGGTTTTCTTTGTTCTTCTTTCTCTAGTTGTTGTAAGTGTAGGGTTAGATTGTTTACTTGAGATTTTTCTTATTTCTTGAGGTGAGATTGAATTGCTATAAGCTTCCCTCATAGAACTGCTTTTGCTGTGTCCCATAGGTTTTGGGTCATCGTATTTTTATTGTCATTTGTTTGTATATATTTTAAATTTTCTTCTTTGATTTCTTCAGTGATCTCTTGGTTATTTAGTAGTGCACTGTTTAGCCTCCATGTGTTTGTGCTTTTTACAGTTTTTTTTTTTCCTGTAATTGATTTCCAATCCCATAGCATTGTGGTCAGAAAAGATGCTGGATACGATTTCAATTTCCTTACATTTTCCAAGGCTTGATTTGTGACCCAAGATGTGATCTATCCTGGAGAATGTTCCATGTGCACTTGAGAAGAAAATGTATTCTGCCACTTTTGGGTGGAATGGTCTATAAATATCAATTAAATCTATGTGGTCTATTGTGTCATTTAAAGCTTGTGTTTCCTTATTTATTTTCTGTTTGGGTGATCTGTCCATTGGTGTAAGTGGGATGTTAAAGTCCCCTGCTATTATTGTGTTACTGTCGATTTCTCCTTTCATGGTTGTTAACATTTGCCTTATGTATTGAGGTGCTCCTCAATGTTCATTGGGTGCATAAACATTTATAATTGTTATATCTTCTTCTTGGATTGATCCTTGGATCATTATGTAGTGTCCCTCCTTATCTCTTGTAACAATCTTTACTTTAAAGTCTACTTTATCTGATATGAGTATTGCTACTCCAGCTTTCTTTTGATTTCCATTTTCATGGAATATCTTTTTCCATCCCTTCACTTTCACTATGTATGTGTCCCTAGATCTGAAGTGGGTCTCTTGTAGGCAGCATATATATGGGTCTTGTTTTCGTATCCATTCAGTCAGTCTGTGTCTTTTGGTTGTAGCATTTAATCCATTTACATTCAAGGTTATTATCGATATGTATGTGCCTATTACCATTTTCTTAATTGTTTTGGGTTTGTTTGTTATTTTGGGGGGGATTTGTTTTTGTGGGTCTTTACTTCTCTTGTGTTTCCCGCCTAGAGAAGTTTCTTTAGCATTTGTTGTAAAGTTGGTTTGATGGTGCTGAATTCTCTTAGCTTTTGCTTGTCTGAAAAGCTTTTGACTTCCCCATCCAATCTGAATGAGATCTTTGCTGGCTAGAGTAATCTTGGTTGTAGGTTTTTCTCTTTCATCACTTTAAGTGTATCCTGCCACTCCCTTCTGTCTTGCAGAGTTTCCGCTGAAAAATCAGCTGATAACCTTATGGGGATTCCTTTGTATGTTATATTTTGTTTTGCCCTTGCTGCTTTTAATATTTTTTCTTGGAATTTAATTTTTGTTAGTTTCATTAATATGTGTGTCTTGGTGTGTTTTTCCTAGGGTTTATCCTGAATGGGACTCTCTGTGCTTCCTGGACTTGGGTGACTATTTTGTTTCCCACGTTAGGGAAGTTTTTGACTATAATCTCTTCAAATATTTTCTCAGTCCCTTTCTTTTTGTCTTCTTCTTCTGGGACCCCTACATTCAAATGTTGGTCCGTTTAGTGTTGTCCCAGAGGTCTCTGAGATTATCTTCAATTCTTTTCATTCTTTTTTCTTTATTCTGCTCCTCAGCAGTTATTTTTACCATTTTGTCTTCCAGCTCACTTACTCGTTCTTCTGCCTCAGTTATTTTGTTATTGATTCATTCTAGTGTATTTTTCATTTTAGTTATTGTGTTGTTCATCTCTATTTGTTCTTTACTTCTTCTAGATCTTTGTGAAACATTTTTTGTATTTTGTCAATCCGTGCCTCCATTCTATTTCTGAGATTGTGATTCATTTTTTTAAAATTTTATTAAAAATTTTTTTTAACATCTTTATTGGAATTTAATTGCTTTACAGTGGTGTGTTAGTTTCTGCTTTATAGCAAAGTGAATCGGCTATACATATACATATATCCCCATATCTCCTCTCTCTCCTCCCTCCCACCCTCCCTATCCCACTTCTCTAGGTGGTCACAGAGCACTGAGCTGATCTCCCTGAGCTATGCAGCTGCTTCCCACTAGCTATCTATTTTACATTTGGTAGTATATATAAGTCCATGCAACTCCCTCACTTCATCCCAGCTTACCCTTCCCCCTCTGTGTCTCCTCAAGTCTGTTCTCTATGTCCCACTCTGTGTCTCCTCAAGTCTATTTTCTATGTCTGCATCTTTATTCCTGTCCTACCCCTAGGTTCTTCAGAACCATTTGTTTTGTTTTGTTTTGTTTTTATATTACATATATATGTGTAAGCATATGGTATTTTTTTTTCTCTTTCCAACCCACTCAACTCTGTATGACGGTCTCTAGGTTCATCCACCTCACTACAAATAACTCAATTTCGTTTCTTTTTATGGCTGAGTAATGGTCCATTATATACATATGCCACATCCTCTCCATCCATTCATCTGTCAGTGGACACCCAGGCCGCTTCCATGTCCTGGATATTGCAAATAGAGCTTCAGTGAACATGGTGGTACATGACTATTTCCGAACCATAGTTTTCTCAGGGTATATGCCCAGTAGTGGGATTGCTGGGTCTTATGGTAGTTCTACTTTTAGATTGTTAAGGAACCTCCATACTGTTCTCCATAGTGGCTGTATCAATTTACATTCCCACCAACAGTGCAAGAGGGTTCCCTTTTCTCCACACCCTTTCCAGCAATTATTCTTTCTAGATTTTTTGATGATGGCCATTCTGACTGGTGTGAGGTGATACCTCATTGTAGTTTTGATTTGCATTTCTTTAATGATTAGTGATGTTGAGCATTCTTTCATGTGTTTGTTGGCAATCTGTATATCTTCTTTGGAGAAATGTCTATTTAGGTCTCTTGCCCATATTTGGATTGGGTTGTTTGCTTTTTTGATATTGAGCTGAATGTAAATTTGGAGATTAACTCTTTGTCAGTTGCTTCATTTGCAAATATTTTCTCCCATTCTGAGGGCTGTCTTTTCATCTTGTTTATGGTTTCCTTTGCTGTGCAAAAGCTTTTAAGTTTCATTAGGTCTCATTTGTTTTTTTTGTTTTTTTTTGCGGTACACGGGCCTCTCACTGTTGTGGCCTCTCCTGTTGTGGAGCACAGGTTCCGGATGCACAGGCTCAGCGGCCATGGCTCACAGGCCCAGCCGCTCCGCGTCATGTGGGATCTTCCCGGACTGGGGCACGAACCCGTGTCCCCTGCATCAGCAGGCAGACTCTCAACCACTGCGCCACCAGGGAAGCCCAGGTCTCATTTGTTTTTGTTTTTAGTTCCATTTCTCTAGGAGGTGGGTCAAAAAGGATCTTGCTATGATTTATGTCATAGAGTGTTCTGCCTATTTTTTTCTCTAAGAGTTTGATAGTGTCTGGTCTTACATTTAGGTCTTTAATCCATTTTAAGTTTATTTTTGTGTATGGTGTTAAGGAGTGTTCTAATTTCATTCTTTTACAAGTAGCTGTCCAGTTTTCCTAGCACCACTTACTGAAGAGGCTGTCTTTTCTCCATTGTATATTCTTGCCTCCTTTATCAAAAATAAGGTGACCATATGTGCGTTGGTTTATCTCTGGGCTTTCTATCCTGTTTCATTGATCTATATTTCTGTTTTAGTGCCAGTACCATACTGTCTTGATTACTCTAGCTTTGTAGTATAGTCTGATGTCCGGGAGCCTGTTTCCTCCAGCTCCGTTTTTCTTTCTCAAGATTGCCTTTGCTGTTCAGGGTCTTTTGTGTTTCCATACAAATTATGAAAGTTTTTGTTCTAGTTCTGTGAAAAATGCCATTGGTGGTTTGATAGGGATTGCATTGAATCTGTAGATTGCTTTGCGTAGTGTAGTCATTTTCACAATGTTGATTCTTCCAATCCAGGAACATGGTATATCTCTCCTTCTGTTTGTATCATCTTTAATTCCTTTCTTCAGTGTCTTATAGTTTTCTACATACAGATCTTTTGTCTCCTTAGATAGGTTTATTCCCAGGTTTTATTCTTTTTGTTGCAGTGGTAAATGGGAGTGCTTCCTTAATTTCTCTTTCAGATATTTCATCTTTAGTGTATAGGAATGCCAGAGATTTCTGTGCATTAATTTTGTATCCTGCTACTTTACCAAATTCATTGATTAACTCTAGTAGTTTTCTGGTAGTATCTTTAGTATTCCCTATGTATAGCACCATGTCATTTGCAAACAGTGACGGCTTTACTTCTTCTTTTCCAATTTGGTTTCCTTTTATTTGTTTTTCTTCTCTGATGGCTGTGGCTAAAACTTCCAAAACTATGTTGAACAATAGTGTTGAGAGTGGACAACCTTGTGTGTGATTCATCTTTACTGTTTTTTCTCTGAATTGTTTTTCAGGTAGATTGCCTATTTCTTCTTCATTTATTTGGTCATCTCTTTTTTTTTTTTTTTTTTGAGTGGCATTGTGTTTCTGTCTTACTGGTTGTTTGGCCTGAGGCTTCCAACACTGGAGTTTGTACACTTTTGGGTAGAGCTGGGTTTGGTGCTGAGATGAGGACCTCAGTGAGACCTCACTGTGATGAATATTCCCTGGGGTCTGAGGTTTTCTGTTAGTCCAGTGGTTTGGACTAGGAGCACCCACCACAGGAGCTTGGGCCCGACCCCTGGCTCATGAACCAAGATCCCGCAAGCCACGTGGTGTGGCAAAAAAAAAAAAAGAGAGAACAATAACCAAGTTTAAAAAAAATTAGACTAGGAAACTAACAGATGTATTAGAAAGTATATAAAAATATAGATGAATCAACAACCAGAAGGTACAACAGTACCACAATAGTAAAAAAGAGGAGGAGGGAAGAGATAAAAAAAGGGGCAGGTGGGGAAGGCCTTGGCTCTGGAGGGCGGGACCTAAGCAAGGGCAAGTTTTGGGCAGTGGGCAGGGCCTATGCTTAGGACCCACAGGGCTGGAAAAGGCCCTGTGGGCTGTGGGAGGTGGGACATAGGCTCAACGGAACAGAAGGGGCCCAGGTATGCTCCCCACCCCTGGTCTCAAAGGGTGGGGGAACTCACCTGGGAACCCAGCAGGATTTCTAGGCTCGAGTGGGTGGGGCAAACGCCCTCCTCTCCTCTCCTGTTCCTCTGGTTTCAGAGGGGCCCTCCTGCCTGCCTCTCCTTTTATCCCCTCAGCCTCCTTCCTATGCCCCCAGGACCAATGTGGCCATGGGGAGTGGGGGCCCTTGGAGGGCAGGGGACCGGCTTGGGAGCTCAGCAGTCTCCCTGTGCCCAAGTCAGTGGGGCAAATGCCCTCAGCTCTTCTTCCACTCCTCCCTGAGGGCCCCTCCCACGTGCCTTTCCTGATCTCCCCAGCCTCAGGGGTGCTGATCCTGTCTGGCCTCCACTTTTCCTCCCCCCTCAGTACCCCCATGTCCTACCAGTTCACTTGGGGGTTCCTCCCATCTCCTTGGGCGTTAGGGTCCTCCACCAGCAGCCGGCAGGGAACCTAATTATGGGGAGACGTTAACTTGGCGTCTTCCCACACTGCCATCTTGACTCTACCCTGCCCTCTTAGTTTTAAATATTACTATGTGCTTGTTATGTGTTATGTACAGAGCTAGGTGCTGGGATAGTGAACAAGTTAGGCAGATAGTCTTTGCTTTTTATGGAGCTTACATCCCAGTGGGGCACAGAGAATTTAAAGAGGCAATTATAGTACAATATAGTAAGCGCTATAATAGGATAAGTACAAGGAGTACATAGGGCAGGCACTTAACTCACATTGGGGATGTCATGATGACTTATCACAGGAAATAATACTCAGACTGAGATCCAAAAGCTGAGCTGGATTTAGTCAGGGGAAGGGGTAGAGAAGAAAAATGCTTTAGGCACGAGGGAACAACAGGTTCAAAGGTGTTTATAGGTGGAAAAGAATGCAGTATATTGGAGGAACAAAAGTTGTACGGCAACAAGAGTTGGGTGGTAGAGAGGAAAGGGGCATAGGAAAGAATTATGCTAGATCTGTAGGCAAGGATGTGCTTCTTACTCAAGGATTTGTAGACTGGATCCTAAAAGCGTTTGGGTGCCATTTTAGGATTTTTAAGCAAAGTAGTGACATAACCACATTTGCATTTTATTTATTCAACAATGTACTGGATATCTAGTATGTGCCAGGCCTTATGCTAGGCACTGGAAATACAATCACTGGTGAATAAGGAAGACACTGCTCCTGACTAACCACCAGGCAAATTGGCAAATAGGTTGAAAATAGTGTGGAAGCAGGGGAGACTGCTTATGAATCTGTCAGATGAATGCAGGCGAGAAATGTTGTTTGCCTAAAACTGTCAGTGGGGTAGAGAAGATGAGTGGCATTTATGGGGATTTAGGGAGACAGGAAGAGGGAGGAGTCAAGAGTGATACGGAGGTTTCTGCATTGTTCCTATCTACTGACCCTCATCTCTTTGTATTACTAAATGTAAAATACGTGAGGACAGAGATTTTATTTTATTTTGTTTTATTCTTTTGTATTCTTTTCTATTTCATTTTATTTATTGTTTTGGCTGCGCGATGTGGCATATGAGATCTTCCCCAATGAGGGATCAAACCCGTGCACCCTCACTGTACCTCCAGGGAAGTCCCAAGGACAGAGATTTTAACATGTTTTGTTCCCTGCTGTATCTCTATTACCTTGAACTTAGTAGGTTCTCATTAAATATTTACAATTGAATAAATATCTAACTTTATTTTGGTTTAATATGAATGATTTGGGGTTGTCACTTCTTACCTTTTTTTATGGATAAATTTCTTTGAGCATTAAATAACCCTTAAGTTCATCAGTAAGTGCTCTCAAGTTTCAATCCTAAATTTCTAAGTTTTATTAAGTTTAGAAATAATTACCATTAAAATGGAAGAATTTTTAAGAGTTATATTTAATTATACATCACGTCTCTTTACAAATGATGTAGTGAGTGGTATAAAATATATAGCTTTTAAACTATCTTGCATATAAGAAGAAATACTGAGATATCTAGAGATTATCAATTTGTTTTTCACTTGTGAGTGGGAAAAGGTGATTTGTTTAGGTACATGGAATGCAGATTTTAGTAGAAAAAAACAATTAGCCAGAAATAATCAGTTAGTGAAATTGTCTGGTGTCCCCCTTTGGATGTCCCCCTTTGGATGAGGAATTTCTTGAGAATTCAGTGTATGGTTCTTGATTGTTAGAACGTGGTTGCTTTGCTGTAGGTACAAGTTATATGATTAATTTCAATGGGAGCTATATGTTGTGAAAGAGATTGAAAACTCTAAGTAAATGTTAAATTGTTGTGTTCTCCTATTGCCTTCTCTATGATTTTATATCACTCTGTGCCTCAGTCATTACATTTCAACCATCCTGGCTTTTTCTGATTTTTAAACATTCCATATTTTCCCACCTCAGAGTCTTGTGCTTGCTGTCCTTTTACTTAGAATGTTCTTCCCCCAGATCTTTGAATGGTTGGCTCCTTTTCACTCATGTCTTGGTTCAAATATTAGCTTTTCTAGACACCTTCCCTGCCCTTCCAAATCACTTTTGACTCTATCCTGCTCTCATTGTCTCATGGCACTTATTACTATTTTATATTATTCTATTGATTTATTTATTTGTTTTTATAAATATTGACTCTTTCTTCACTAGAATATTAGGTACATAAGAACAGGAGATAACTGTCTTAATCCTACCATATACTTAGTACTTAGAATGGCTCAAATATTTGTTGAATAAATAAATCTGTTTTCTTAATAAAAAACAATACATTTTGAATATAAAATGTAATGTTACATAGAAAACATAATTTTCAAGACATTAAAATTTTATTAAATTTGTGAATTAATGTAGTATGTAATATATTAATACTAAAACATGGCTATTACAAAAGATAGTATTTTTACTATCATTTCAATCCTATGGAAAAGGAAATTGGGAGAAATGAGAAAAGTTGATATATTAGTAAGTTAATGGACTTTTTTAGACTTCAGAATTAAAAAAAATTTCTCTAAGTGTTATAGTACTTACATACTAAAATTAACAGTTGTGAAAATTTTCATGTGAGCACTTACAGAGCTAAATAATTTTTAAATTTATGTAAATTTATGAATTCACTTTAACTTTTAACAAGTCATTAAATCGTTAATTTATAACTACTGTGCTAGTAGGATAAGAATTAACGTTTTATTAGGTTGTTGTACCTTGTGTAAGCACATAGAACTAACAAATATCTATTTCATTTCTATCATGGACTACAGAGGTAAGTAATTTCTAACCAGGCGAACTGATTAATTATTAAGAGTAATGTATATACTTTTCAATTCTTAGCATAAGGGAAAATTGTATCAAATACATAACTCAGACTTCTTTGCCTCCTATATATGCTTTTGTGGTGCTTTTGTAGTTTTTCTTGCTTGCTTTTGGTTTGTAAACCTTTTGAGGGCAGGGGCCTGTTTACCTGTATATAACCAGTACATGGCAGTAGGCTCTCAGGTCTGTGGTTGTTGAGTGAATAAATAAAAACATGCATTCTTTGTTTATTTTTTTAAAAAAGGAGTAATGTATAATACTCAGCTTCCTCTTTTTGTCCCCAGGTTTCCTTTACCCAGTCATCCTGCTGCACCTCCTGAACATCTTAAAGAACCTTTGGTATACATGAGGAAAGCACAGGTTGGCTACTGTTCATTTTATTTTTCCATACCAAGTTATATAATGCAGAGTGAAAGATCCTTATTAATATTAGGACTGTATTTATTATATGAAAGACTGGGTAAAGACCATTAAAGTGAGGTGAATACTGTTTGCATACTTTTTATTTTCAGTAACCAAGGATTGCACTTACTTAACTATAGTAATCTTGAAAATGTTGAGTAGAAGAAAAAAAAATCATGTACTATACTGGCCTAAAATTTAAAATATCATAAAAGTAAATATTATGAAACAATTTGTTCCTAATATTGTGTGATATTAAAGGAATGAAATGGGAATGAACTGACTCACTCTTCCCTTAAAATTTTAGCTTTTGACACCAGTGTTACTGATACTATATTTGAAACATTTGTTTTCATAGCAGGTTATACATACTAATTGTATTCTGTTACAGAACCTAAATGAACCTTGTATCTAAAATGCACTGAAAACAACTAAAAGTCACTTTAAAAGTGTAAAATAAAATAACTTTAACAGAAAAACTGTAAAAAGCTGTTAAAGTAGAAACGTAACAAGTTCTGTCACATGCCCCTAATTCTTTTAGCTGGCCTTTGCCTTGGCCCTGTGTGGTCTACCTGCCTGTGAGGTGGCACTATTCATGAGCCTTCCTCACAGTGCTGGGGACTCTCTAACTAACACTGCTGAGGCATTTAATGGACCTCATAAGTCAACCTTCTTTCTCTATCATAGTCTCAGAACTTATTATGAAAATTTTCAGAAACACCCTAAAGAACTCCAGTGAACCCGTCACCCAGCTTCAACAGTTATCATAGTTCTGCTGCTCCTGAGAAGTGTTCTGCTTGCTTTGAGTTACCATGCTCCACAGTGGTAGATGTTAGGCAGGTTTTTCTTTTTCTGCTTTTATATTCATTTTAAAAACCCTCAAAATTAGAGGGTGAAAGGAAGCAATATAAACAAAAAACATGGAGATATTTGAGGAAATATGTAATCTGTTTCTATCTCTAGGTGGTACTTTAGGGCTAGCAATCAGACAGTATTTATTATTGATGTGTCATAAATCATAATCATCACGTGATACACGTATGAAATAATTGGTCTTTTGTTGTAAAGATATAAACTCAAGAAAATAAAACTAAATGCTTAGGTCTAAGTATTTTTTGGCAAAATTTGAAAATTTCTGAAAGTTTTAGAGAAAGTATCAGTTTTAGCATAAGTATAAAAAACAAAGCACAAAAGTTGGTTTCCTATTAAGACTGAAGAGATACAGAGATAAATAACAGGTCTGTTCTTAAAGCCTACTGCTAGTTGCTGAGACTATATATGAATGGTAAATATATGTATTGTGTATATACACACAAGGAGTATGGTACTCCTCTCTTTCCTCTCCAGGCTTACCTGCTAGATCCAGAGTTGGCACGCTACAGCGCATGGGCCAGATCTGCCCTGCCACCTGTTTTTGTATGGGTAGCAAGCTAGGAATTTTATTATTTTTTTTAACATTTTCAACTGGTTGAAAAATCAAAAGAAGAATAATATTTTGTGACCCATGAAACTTATAGGAATTAATAAAATATGTTTTATTGGAAAATAGTCATGCTCCTTTACATATTGGCTATGTCTGCTTTTGCACTACTATGTCAGAGTTAAATAGTTGGTTTAGAGATGTTATGACCTGGAAAGCTTAAATTTTTTACTGTCTGCCTTTTTATAGAAAGTTTGCAGATTCCTGCACTAAATTAGTCCCTTTAAGTGCAGGGACTGTGCTTTTAATCCTGAGCATCTAAGCGTAGTGCCTAGCCCACAGAACACTCTCGGTAAATGTTTGATGAAATTCAGTTGACTCTTGAACAACGTGGGTTTGAGCTGCATGAATCCACTTATATGTGGATTTTTTTCAATGCTAAATATTGCAGTACTACACTAACCTAGGCTGGTTGAATTTGCAGATTCAGAACCACAGGAATGGAGGGCCAAATGTTAAGTTATACTCGAATTTTCCACTGTGTGGAGTGTTGGCATCCCTAACATCCAAGATGTTCAAGGGTCAACTGTAATTGATTCTTTTTTGTTTCTCTGTTTGTTTGAAATTCAAGAATTGTTTATTATTTATCAAAATAAGGGAAGTCACATTTTTACAGTCTTTTTATGTGGGTCTCTAAATCTGCAAGGCTGAAGATTTTTTTTGTTGCAGTAATTTTTTTTTAATATCTTTATTGGAGTATAGTTGCTTTACAATGGTGTATTAGTTTCTGCTTTATAACAAAGTGAATCAGCTATACATATACATATATCCCCATATCTCTTCCCTCTTGCATCTCCCTCCCAGCCTCCCTATCCCACCACTCTGGGTGGTCACAAAGCACTGAGCTGATCTCCCTGTGCTATGTGGCTGCTTCCCACTAGCTATCTATTTTACATTTGGTAGTGTATATGTGTCAGTGCTACTCTTTCTCTTTGTCCCAGCTTACCCTTCCCTCTCCCCATGTCCTCAGGTCCACTCTCTATGTCTACCTCTTTATTCCTGGCCTGCCCCTAGGTCATCAGAACCTTTTTTTTTCTTTTTTTTACATTCCATATATATGTGTTAGCATACGGTATTTGTTTTTCTCTTTCTGACTTAACTTCACTCTGTATGACAGACTCTAGGTCCATCCACCTCACTACAAATAACTCAATTTCATTTCTTTTTATGGCTGAGCAATATTCCATTGTATACATGTGCCACATCCTCTCAATCCATTCATCTGTCGATGGACACAAAGGCTGCTTCCATGTCCTGGCTATTGCAAATAGAGCTGCAGTGAACATTGTGGTACATGACTCTTTCCGAACTATGGTTTTCTCAGGGTATATGCCCAGTAGTGGGATTGCTGGGTTGTATGGTAGTTCTACTTTTAGATTGTTAAGGAACCTCCATACTGTTCTCCATGGTGGCTGTATCAATTTACATTCCCACCAACAGTGCAAGAGGGTTCCCTTTTCTCCACACCCTCTCCAGCATTTATTTATTGTTTGTAGATTTTTTGATGATGGCCATTCTGACCATTATGAGGTGATACCTCATTGTGCTTTTGATTTGCATTTCTCTAATGATTAGTGATGTTGAGCAGTCTTTCATGTGTTTGTTGGCAATCTGTATATCTTCTTTGGAGAAATGTCCATTTAGGTCCTCTCCTCATTTTTGGACTGGGTTGTTTGTTTTTTTGATATTAAGCTGCATGAGCTGCTTGTATATTGTGGAAATTAATCCTTTGTCAGTTGCTTCGTTTGCAAATATTTTCTTCCACTCTGAGGGTTGTGTTTTCATCTTGTTTATGGTTTCCTTTGCTGTGCAACAGCTTTTAAGTTTCATTAGGTCCCATTTGTTTATTTTTGTTTTTATTTCCATTTCTCTAGGAGGTGGGTCAAAAAGGATCTTGCTGTGATTTATGTCATAGAGTGTTATGCCTATGTTTTCCTCTAAGAGTTATATAGTGTCTGGCCTTACATTTAGGTCTTTAATCCATTTTGCATTTATTTTTGTATACGGTGTTAGGGAGTGTTCTAATTTCATTCTTTTATATGCACCTGTCCAGTTTTCCCAGCACCACTTATTGAAGAGGCTGTCTTTTCTCCATTGTATAGTCTCGCCTCCTGTATCAAAGATAGGGTGACCATATGTGCGTGGGTTTATCTCTGGGCTTTCTATCCTGTTCCATTGATCTATATTTCTGTTTTTGTGCCAGTACCATGCTCTCTTGATTACTATAGCTTTGTAGTATAGTCCAATGTCAGGGAGCCTGATTACTCCAGCTCTGTTTTTCACTCTCAAGATTGCTTTGGCTATTCGGGGTCTTTGTGTTTCCATACAAATTGTGAATTTTTTTGTTCTAGTTCTGTGAAAAATGCCATTGGTGGTTTGATAGGGATTTCATTGAATCTGTAGATTGCTTTGGGTAGTATAGTCATTTTCACAATGTTGATTCTTCCAATCCAAGAACATGGTATATCTCTCCATCTGTTTGTATCATTTTTAATTTCTTGCATCAGTGTCTTATAGTTTTCTGCATACAGGTCTTTTGCCTCCTTAGGTAGGTTTATTCCTAGGTATTTTATTCTTTTTGTTGCAGTGGTAAATGGGAGTGTTTCCTTAATTTCTCTTACAGATTCTTCATCATTAGTGTATAGGAATGCAAGAGATTTCTGTGCATTAATTTTGTATCCTGCTACTTTACCATGTTCATTGAGTAGCTCTGATAGTTTTCTGGTAGCATCTTTAGGATTCTCTATATAGTATCATGTCATCTGCAAACAGTGACAGCTTTACTTCTTCTTTTCTGATTTGGATTCCTTTTATTTGTTTTTCTTCTCTGATGGCTGTGGCTGAAACTTCCAAAACTATGTTGAATAAAGATGGTGAGAGTGGGCAACTTTGTCTTGTTCCTGATCTTAGAGGAAATTGTTTCAGTTTTTCACCATTGAGAATGATGTTGGCTGTGGGTTTGTCATTTATGGCCTTTATTATTTTGAGATAGGTTCCCTCTATTCCTACTTTCTGGAGAGTTTTTATCATAAATGGGTGTTGAATTTGTTGCATCTATTGAGATTATCATGTTTTTTATCCTTCAGTTTGTTAATATGATGTATCACATTGATTGATTTGCATATATTGAAGAATCCTTGCATTCCTGGGATAAACCCCACTTCATCATGGTGTATGATCCTTTTAATGTGCTGTTGGATTTTGTTTCCTAGTTTTTTGTTGAGGTTTTTTGCATCTATGTTCATCAGTGATATTGGCCTGTAGTTTTCTTTTATTGTGACATCTTTAACTGGTTTTGGTATCAGGGTGATTGTGGCCTCGTAGAATGAGTTTGGGAGTGTTCTTCCCTCTGCTGTATTTTGGAAGACTTTGAGAAGGATAGGTGTTAGCTCTTCTCTAAATGTATAATAGAATTTGCCTGTGAAGCCATCTGGTCCTTGGCTTTTGTTCTTGGAAGATTTTTAATCACAGTTTCAATTTCAGTACTTGTGATTGGTCTGTTTATATTTTCTAATTCTTCCTGGTACAGTCTTGGAAAATTGTACCTTTCCAAGAATTTGTCCATTTCCTTGTAGTTGTCTATTTTATTGGCATATGGTTGCTTGTAGTAATCTCTCATGATCCTTTGTATTTCTGCAGTGTCAGTTGTTACTTCTCCTTTTTCATTTCTAATTCTATTGATTTGAGTCTTCTCCCTTTTTTTCTTGATGAGTCTGGCTAATGGTTTATCAATTTTGTTTATCTTCTCAAAGAACCAGCTTTTAGTTTTATTAATCTGTGCTATTTCCTTTGTTTCTTTTTCATTTATTTCTGATCTGATCTTTATGATTTCTTTCCTTCTGCTAACTTTGGTGTTTTCTTGTTTTTCTTCCTCTAATTGCTTTAGGTGTACGTTTAGGTTGTTGATTTGAGATGTTTCTTCTTTCTTGAGGTAGGATTGTATTGCTATAAACCTCCCTCTTAGAACTGCTTTTGCTGCATCCCACTGGTTTTGGGTCGTCGTGTTTTCACTGTCATTTGTTTCTAGGTATTTTTTGATTTCCTCTTTGATTTCTTCAGTGATCTCTTGGTTATTTAGTAGCATATTGTTTAGCTACATGTGTTTGTATTTTTTACTGTCTTTTTTCCTGTAAGTGATATCTAGTCTCATAGACTTGTGGTCGGAAAAGATACTTGATATGATTTCAATTTTCTTAAATTTACCAAGGCTTGATTTGTGACCCAAGATATGATATATCCTGGGGAATGTTCCATGAGCACTTGAGAAGAATGTGTATTCTGTTGTTTTTGGGTGGAGTGTCCTATAAATATCAGTTTAGTCCATCTTGTTTAATGTGTCATGTAAAGCTTGTGTTTCCTTATTTATTTTCATTTTGGATGATCTGTCCATTGGTAAAAGTGAGGTGTGAAAGTCCCCTACTATGATTTAGTTACTGTCGATTCCCCCTTTTATGGCTGTTAGCATTTGCCTTATGTACTGAGGTGCTCCTGTGTTGGGTGCATAAATATTTACAATTGTTATGTCTTCTTCTTGGATTGATCCCTTGATCATTATGTAGTGTCCTTCTTGGTCTCTTGTCATAGTCTTTATTGTAAGTCTATTTTGTCTGATATGAGAATTGCTACTCCAGCTTTCTTTTGATTTCCTTTTGTGTGGAATATCTTTTTCCATCCCCTCACTTTCAGTCTGTATGTGTCCCTAGGTCTGAAGTGAGTCTCTTGTAGACAGCATATATATGGGTCATGTTTTTGTATCCATTCAGCCAGCCTATGTCTTTTGGTTGGAGCATTTAATCCATTTACATTTAAGGTATTATCAATATATATGTTCCTATTAACAATTTTCTCAATTGTTTTGGGTTTGTTTTTGTAGGTCATTTCCTTCTCTTGTGTTCCCTGCCCAGAGAAGTTCCTTTAGGATTTGTTGTAATTCTGGTTTGGTAGTGCTGAATTCTCTTTTGCTTGCCTGTAAAGGTTTTAATTTCTCTGTTGAATCTGAATGAGATCCTTGCTGGGTAGAGTAATCTTGGTTGTAGATTTTTCCCTTTCATCACTTTAAATATGTCCTGCCACTCCCTTCTGGCTTGCAGAGTTTCTGCTGAAAAGTTAGCTGTTAACCTTATGGGGATTCCCTTGTATGTTATTTGTTGTTTTTCCCTTGCTGCTTTTAATATTTTTTCTTTGTATTTAATTTTTGATAATTTGATTAATATGTGTCTTGGCATGTTTCTCCTTGGATTTATCCTGTATGGGAGTCTATGTGCTTCCTGGACTTTACTGACTAATTCCTTGGTATGGTAGGGAAGTTTTCAACTATAATCTCTTCAAATATTTTCTTAGACCCTTTCTTTTACTCTTCTTCTTCTGGGACCCCTATAATTTGAATGTTGGTGCATTTAATATTGTCCCAGAAGTCTCTGAGACTGTCCTCAATTCTTTTCATTTTTTTTCCTTTATTCTGCTCTGCGGTAGTTAGTTCCACTATTTTATCTTCCAGGTCACTTATCTGTTCTTCTGCCTCAGTTATTCAGCTATTGATTCCTCCTAGAGAATTTTTAATTTCATTTATTGTGGTGTTCGTCATTGTTTGTTTGCTCTTTAGGTCTTCTTGTTCCGTGTTAAACGTTTCTTGTATTTTCTCCGTTCGATTTCCAAGATTTTGGATCATCTTTACTATCATTATTCTGAATTCTTTTTCAGGTAGACTGCCTATTTCCTCTTCATTTGTTTGGTCTGGTGGGTTTTTTCCCTGCTCCTTCATCTGCTGCGTATTTCTCTGTCTTCTCATTTTGTTTAACATACTGTGTTTGGGGTCTCCTTTTCGCAGGCTGCAGGTTCGTAATTCCCATTGTTTTTGGTGTCTGCCCCCAGTGGGTGAGGTTGGTTCAGTGGGTTGTGTAGGCTTCCTGGTGGAGGGGACTAGTGCCTGTGTTCTGGTGAGTGGGGGTTTATCTTGTCTTTCTGGTGGGCCAGACCACATCCAGTGGTGTGTTTTGGGGTGTCTGTGAACTTAGTATGTTTTTAGGCAGCCTCTCTGTTAATGGGTGGGATTGTGTTCCTGTCTTGCTAGTTGTTTGGCATGGGGCATCCAGCACTGGAACTTGCTGGCCGTTGAGTGGAGCTGGGTCTTAGCATTGAGACTGAGATCTCTGGGAGAGCTCTCGCTGATTGATATTACATGGGACCAGGAGGTCTCTGGTGGTCCAGTGTCCTGAACTTGTCTCTCCCACCTCAGAGGCTTAGGCCTGATATGGCCTGGAGCACCAAGACCCTGTCAGCCACACGGCTCAGAAGAAAAGGGAGAAAAAAGAGAAAGAAAAATAAATTAAAAAAAATAAATAAGTAAAATTATTAAAATAAATAATGATTTTAAAAAAGAGAGTAACCAAACCAATAAACAAATCTACCAATGATAACAAGCGCTCAAAACTAAACTAAGATAAACATAAAAATCAGAAACAGGTCAGTTGCAGACAGCAAACCCCAAGTCTGCAGTTGCTCCCAAAGTCCTCCGCCTCCATTTTGGGATGTTGTCTGTTCAGGCATTCCACAGATTCAGGGTACCTCAAGTTGATTGTGGGGATTTAATCTGTTGCTACTGAAGCTGCATGGAGAAATTTCCCTTTCTCTTCTTTGTTCGCACAACTCCTGGGGTTCAGCTTTGATTTTGGCCCCATGTCTGTGTGTGGGTCGCCCTCAGGCATCTGTTCCTGCCCAGACAGGACGGGGTTAAAACAGCAGCTGATTAGCGGGCTCTTGCTCATTCAGGCCTTTTGGGAAGTCTGAGGTCTTCTGCCAATGTTCAGTAAGTGTTCTGTAGGTGTTGTTCCACATGTAGATGTATTTTTGATGTATTTGTGGGGAGGAAGGTAATCTCCACCTCTTACTCCTCTGCCATCTTGAAGGTCCCTCACTACTAACTTTTATAACTACCAACTTTCAATCTGTCTTTCTCCTTATGTACCTTCAATTCTATTAACTTTAACCTCAAACAGATGAACCCTTATAATGTGTCTCACTGCCTTCTAACAGACCTTCAGTGATTGCCAATTGCCTAACAAATGACGTTTCTACTCCACAGCCCACGATTTAAGAGTTTTACTATCTGTCCCCAGCTGCTCCTTCCACTTTATCAGTCTCTGCTGTCTTGTAACTGCCGTTTGTGCCATTCCAAGTGAATCATTTTGCCTTTCCTCTTGCATCTTTAACACTTACTTTGTTTTCCTGTCACGGAAAGCCCTCTGCCTGCTTTACATTATGTAAATCCCATCTATTTTGTGTCAACTCAGATGGCGTCTCTTCTCTGACGTTGTTATTACCCTGTTGAAAGGATCTCTCCCTCTTTTGCACTCTTGTAGCACACTGTCATTTCATGGCCTTCATTCACAAATTGCATTCTATTATAGTAATTTCTGTACGCATCTTTCTGTCTTTTCCTATAAGCCTCTGGAAAGCAGTAACAATTTTAAAAGGACTTTTGTGTAACTGTTACCTCTAGTATACTGACCTTTATGTAGCAGGAGCTTAGTAAGTTTATAATGAATCAATAAGTAAAGGCATTTACCATCCTTTCTAGCAATTATTACAATATTTACTTAAAAGATATTTACTGAATGCCTACGAGTAGAAGACACTCTGCTATGTGCTGTGAAGATTCAGAAATAAATTAGATACAGATTCTGCCTTCAGGTAACTTCATGATTTAATAATTGAAATAAGACTTGGACATATGTACCTATAACATAAGGTAGAAAGTGCTATGTGCTATAGGGAAGATGGCAAGGAAGTTTTCTGGGCTGATGAGGGGAAGAGGCTCCTTATACTAACATCAGCATTTTCCAGAGTGTTTTATACTGAATCCTAGCCCTGAGAGATACTCCATAAAAGGGGGTTCCAGGGACAAATAAGTTTGGGGATGGAAGTACACATTGTTTTCCTCTTGGTGAATCACAATTTATTATTTTTAGTGGACTTGATTTTTTACAAGAGTTTTAGATTTACAGAAAAATTGAGAAGACAGTACAGAGAGTTCCCATGGAACCCGTACCCAGTTTCCCTATTAACATCTCACATTACTATGGTACATTTGTTACACTTAGTGAACTAATATTAATACAGTATTAATAACTAAAGTTCATACTTTATTCAGATTTCCTTAGTTTTAACCTCATATCCTTTTTCTGTTTTAGGATTCCATCCAGGATACCACATTACATTTGGTTGTCATGTCTCCTTAGGCTCCTCTTGGCTCTG
Organism: Orcinus orca; assembly: GCF_937001465.1. Classification (NCBI taxonomy): domain Eukaryota; kingdom Metazoa; phylum Chordata; class Mammalia; order Artiodactyla; family Delphinidae; genus Orcinus; species Orcinus orca. The sequence continues at coordinate 101,999,920 of NC_064562.1, read as the reverse complement.
CCAGTTTCTCAGACTTTCCTTGTTTTTGATGACCTTGACAGTTTTGAGAAGGACTGGTCAGACAAATTCCTCTCTTGGAATTTGTCTGTTTTTCTCATTATTAGACTAGGGTTGTGGGTTTTTTGGAGGAAGATCACAGATATAAAATGCCATTTATAGTCATTAGATTATATCATGGTGTATACTATCAGTGTGATATATCACTGTTGATGTTGACCTTGATTGCCTGATTGAGGTATTATTTGTGAGGTTTTTCCACTGTAAAGCTACTCTTCCCCCCACCCCCTTGGTATGTATACTGTACCGTCTGGAAGGAAGTCACGGTCCACACTTGAGAAGAAGTTATGTTCCACCTCCCTGAGGCGGGGAGTATCTACAGAAATTATTTGGAATTCTTCTTCATGGAAGAGTTGTCTCCTCTCCCCCACTTATTTATTTATTCAATCATTTATTTTTATCAGTAGGGACTCATGGATATTTAGTTTATACTTTTTTTAAATCTAATACTCCTTAATTTTGTTTCTTACAATTTCTTTTGGCTTGTTAACAGCTCAGAGAGGTTCTGCAGTAAAGAAACTTTAATTTTTATTCAATCTAGTGTTGTTCAAACTTATGTAATCTATTTCCATGTAAAATACTTTGGGAACTATTTTGCTACACCTTTCACAGAAAGCAATATTTGAAGAAACTTATATGCAGTGTGATAAATGTAAGTGCATAAGTTTTCTTGTGAAATAATAGTAGTAAGCACATAGAGCTCTAATTACGTGCCAGGTACCATTCTAGTGCTTTACAAGTATTCACTCATTTAATATTTATGCTGACTCTATGAAATGAGTCACTCTTACGATCTTAGATGGGGCCAACTTTACCAAACTACTCAGTGGAAGACCTGGAATTTGAATCTGGACAGCCGCTCCAGAATCTACACTACCTGACGATATTTAGCCTATTTCTGTATCCAGTCCAGAAATGCCCAGACAAACTCAAGATGTGCTGTGTGGTTGAATTTATCCTATTCACTGTCAATCGAGTAACCTTAGCAAAAATGAGAATTTTGCTAGTTTTATATTACTTCAATTCACATCCCCTTCCTAATTGGCCTTTCTGCCTTCTGTATTGTCACTCCATTTCTGAAAACCTCTAAGACTTTTAGGATAGAGCTCCAATTCCTTACTTTTGCTTAAAAAGCTATAAGTGATCTTGCCCCTTTTTACTGTTCAGGTCTCATCTTTTGCCTCCTCACACTGTCCCTCCCCCTACTGCCACTCCCATGCCCACTTCCACACACGTATGTTCTCTCTCTCTAGTCATCCTTGATCTCCTCAGTTGTTCCCCAGCAGGAGAACCTGTGCTCATGCTTTTGCTTCTACCCAAAACTGCCTACCCTCAAATCCCACATATTTTTGGCTAACTTCTGCATATTCTTCAGGTCCTGTGTTAGATGATAGTTTCTTTGGGAAGGACTTCTGACCCCTACTTCTCAGATACTCAGATATTTATCCTGTTTCTCCAATCTTCCACATGGGAGGCACCCTATACTTCCCACCACAATACTTGGGTTGTCTGTATCATCACTAGATTCTGTAGAGCAGGGCCAGTGTCCCTCTTTTCACAATTGTATCTGCAGCATCTGGCATGGGGCCTAGCCCATGGTAGACGCTCAATAGATATTTTTTTAAAATGATGAATGAATTGAATAATCAAAAACTGCAAAGTATTCCCTTTTAGAAAATATTCATACCCTTATCCCTAGTAATTTCATTTCTCAGACCCTAAAGGAAAGAATCAGAGAAACACAGAAATTCATGTTCATGATAATAGTAAAAAATTTTAAGACATCTAAACGAACAGCAATAGGGCCTGCTTAAATATAATATGGAAACTCCAAAAGACAATGTTATACAGGCATCAGAAATGACATTTTTGAAGAAATATAATGACATGGGAAATTGCATATGATATAATCTTAAATGGAAAAGCAAACTATAAAAACAAAATAATTCTGCTTTCATTAAATGTATATATATGCGTGTGTATATTCATACACACATATACATCTCAATTGTACACATTCATGCATAGAAAAAAATGAAGAGAATAAAATGGTAACAGTGGTTATTTTGGCGGATTGAAATCTATGAGTGCTTATTTATTATTTTATTCTTTACATATTGTTTTTCCAACTATCTTGAATAAATGTGTTACTTTTATAATCGGAGAATTACTAAAACCTTTTTCCATTAGATAGCTGGATGATTATTATTTTGTTTTACTTTATTCTTTTCAAGGTGAAGAAAGTAATTTTAAACTTTGTAATTTCATAGTTGTTTGCGTGTTATATATTTATTATGTATTTTTTAATGACTTCTTATTTATTTTCATTACTATGAAAAAGTAACAAGGTGATAGTTAATACCCATTTAAAGATTTCAATACAGTTGCAGTTCTTTTGTGAATCTTTTGCCTCTCATGGCTTAGAAACTACTGTATTTATAAAACTCTTGAAATACTTTGAGTTAATACCATAGATTCCAATTATTAGGGAAACTGATTAGAATGCAACAATAATTTCATTTAGAGAGGATATGGGTTTAGGTAAAAGGTAATGTCTTCCTATTTAAACATTTTAAATGTAAAATGCCATTCATTTTCCTTTTAAACAACATTTTAAAAGATCTTTATTTTATAAGTCTTTGGGGTAGAAACTATTACTTTCTTCTTATTTTGTATTAATGCACTGTCGTTTTTCAATAACTTATTTGCTACTTCTACTTTTTTTTGGTGCTAGGTACACACTGAAATTTTTACTTAAATAATAACATAGAAATAACTATGATTTTTTTTGAGCATTTAGTTTTGAGACTTAGAGCTTATTTATTCACCTCCAGAAATAGGACCTGAGAAAAATTAAGTATCTGTAAAACTGGAGCTAAAGCGGACCTTCACATTTATCCAGTCCAACCTCTAGAGTTTGTCTCCTTTTGGTGGAGAGCTTCTGGAAACAGGGAATTCACAATTTCACTGACTTAACCCATTTTGATTAAGTCTTCTTACTTGCTGGAAAGTTTCTTGCTTGTGTTAAATGGTTACATGCTCCTTATAACATTTACTCACTGGTCTGAGCTTTGTGCTTTATAGATAGAAAGCATTCAGTACATGTTAGTCAGTGAGACAAAGGAATGAATGAATACCACTTACTCAAGATTAGAGTTCTTGAGGATGACCTAAAGGATGACCCAGCTTAAAAGCAGCCGCTTGCTTCATCTTGGATTTGTCCTCATTGTCAGGAAATCCTATTACTATTTCTGATGTCTGAGCAAATGATTTCTCTGACCATCCAAGACTTCTATGAAATGACTTCTGACCATCTGACTGAAGTTCTTGCAAGGCGTACCTTGGAAAAATCCTGCCAACCTTGCCATAGATATGGAACAGGGAGTAGGGAAGTGGCCAACCACTGGGGTCGCTTTTCTTTCATTATTTTTAGGATTTTCAAGGAAGTGGTATGTGTTCTGTTGTCAACTAGAAGTTTTGATATACCTGGCTTCCTATTGCTTGCTTATTGTTTTATGTTTTCTTTGGTTTATGACATATAGACTGGTGTAGCCCTTATGAACTTTTTGCAGCTTATATTATTTGTTTCTGTCTTATCCTCCCCACCCTCACTACAGGGATGCTTTCATCTTTTAGTGACATGTGTTTAATAGGTGCACAATAAACATTTGTTGAATCTATGTCTTTTCATTATTTGAAAACTCAGCTGTTACACCTCATTTCCCCCTTTTCTAGCCATAAAAATTTGATTTTTTCTGAATTGAACATCCTTTTCCTCTTTCCTTCTCTCAGTTTTAAGTTGTTCTTCTCTTCTGGATCATTTCCAAGTTTCCTTTTTTTTTTTTTTGGCTGCATCAGATCTTAGTTGCGGCATGCGGGATCTTTCGTTGTTGTGCATGGGCTCTTTGTTGTGGTGCATGGGTTTCTCTCTAGTTGTGGTGCACAGGCTCCAGAGCATGTGGGCTCTGTAGTTGTGGCACGTGGGCTCCAGAGTGCATGGGCTCTATAGTTTGTGGCACGCAGGCTCTCTCGCTGAGGCGGGCGAGCTCAGTAGATGTGGTGCGCGGGCTTAGTTGCCACCTGACATGTGGGATCTTAGTTCCCCAACCAGGGATCAAACCCGCATCTCCTGCATTGTAAGGCAGATTCTTTACCACTGGACAACCGGGGAAGTCCCCATTTCCAAGTTTCTGCTTTAGTTGCAGAGCACAGAAAAAATAATTGAGTAAAACTTTGTGCAGCATTGCTTCAGTTCTTAATATTCTTTTCCATTCTACTCTCAGGTGTTCTTTTAAAAAGTTTCCTTATTTGTAAAATGAGGGTAATGATACATATCTCACAGGATTAATAAAATAACACATGTAAACACATGAAAATCACATAGCTCTGTTTCCTAAATTATTTTCATTCAGAATGCTTTCTTCTAATATCTAATTTCTTTTCTTTGTAACTTTTTTCTTAACTAGTTTCTCTGTATATTACATGTAACATTAAATTTAAATTTGGTAAGTTGAAATACTTGGTAAAGTGGGATATCCATTTAGGAGAACTATGATTAATCACTTGAAATTGTACTTTATTGAAAACACCTGGAGAGATGTTTTGTTAGAATAATTTTTTAAAGGATAAGGTAAACATGTTTCAGAATATCTTATCAAGGTATAATTACAGAAAGTATCATTCTATTTTAAATGGTCTTCATGTTTGAGTTTTTAGTAGGTTTTATGTTGTATTAAAATGGTGTATTGCAGTCTTGAAAATATGCACTGTGTATAAGCCACACATTGCTGTCTCTTGTAACTTTAATTTTGTTTTTATATCTTAGAGTTATTTTCTTTTTATCAACTCAAGAGCCCTCTTATTAGTGGTTGAAAATGAGAATTTTTGGAATCATAATTCAATAGCTAGAAATTTAGTTCTTTATATAATAGGATAAGTAATACAAATTCAGGGACTGACTTTTTAATCTTATGCAAATTTTAGTTTTATAGTAATGGCTGAATTAAAATTACAGTTTTTTTAATTAAACTTTCTCATACCTGCTCCCCCAACAATCTGGAGTTGGGGGAGTAAGTGACAGAAGGCTTATTAGAGGAAATTATTTTTAAGCTGAGATCTGAACCTTGAATAAGATTTATCTAGATAAATTGGGGATAAGGATGTTGAGGGTGGAAGTGGGTTATATTGCAATAATTAAAGTTTGGTCATGAATAATGTACCCAAATGTATTTTAAGTCTTGGATCTAAGAGAACTTTTTACAGTTAAAAAAAAAGAAAAGAAAAGAGAAAGAATTGAAAATAAGCCAGTAAATGGAATTCGTTTTGGGGGTATTTCATGCAATTAAAAATTTTTTATTAATTTTATTTATTTATTTGGCTGCCTTGGGTCTTTGTTGCTGTGCATGAGCTTTCTCTAGTTGTGGTGAGCGGGGGCTACTCTTCGTTGTGGTGTGCGGGCTTCTCATTGCAGTGGCTTCTCTTGTTGCGGAGCATGGGCTCCTGGAGCATGGGCTTCAGTAGTTGTGGCTCATGGGCTCTAGAGCTCAGGCTCAGTAGTTGTGGTGCACGGGCTTAGTTGCTCTGCGGCATGTGGGATCTTCCTGGACAGGGATCGAACCTGTGTCCCCTGTACAGGCTGCTCCAGGTCTGCCGGCGGTGGGGGGGATGGCCACTCAGGCCCTGGCAGGGCACCTGCGTTTCAGACTTCTCTGCAGCCAGGGGCCACAGCTGGGGCGGGGCCGGGTTACCTGCCCAGGGTGGGAAGGAGGTGGGGTCACACGGTATGGGCAGTATTTCATGCAATATATTAAGAGTATTCTTTTATTCTTGAAAACCTATTTCTACATATTTAGTAAATTAAGCCTCATGCATTTCACACAGTTCTGTATTCCTCCTATAGATGATTTTTTTCCTGTTCATTCATTGCTTAGGCAGTTGTATCAGATTATTTTTAAATGCTTGCAACATAACTTAGGGTAAAATCTGTTCAATTATTGAGAATTTATTATGTGCTAGACAAAGTGTGATATGTGCTATGATAGGTGAAGGAAGAGGTGCTGTGAGAACCCATAAGCAAAGGTACCGAATATTATCTGGGATGAGGGGCCAGGTAAGAGAAGGCTTAATAGAGGTAAAGACCTGGAAGGTGAATAAAATTTATTCAGATAATGTAGGAATGAGTATGTTGGGATGGGAGGAGAGCATGGAGGGTTTATTCCAGATAGAGAGTAATGTATTTAAATATGTGTATTAAAGAAGCTCTGAATAATGATAGCTGTAGTAAAAGCTATCAATTATTGAATGATTATCATTATTGTGTCACTGTTCAAAGTACTTTAATCTTTATAACAATCACATAATGGAGCTATTATTATTCTGCTTTTATTGTCTGGTTGTAACTGTCCTTTATGGGTAATGTAATATATAATTCTCTCCTTTTCTTCTCATTTGGGTTAAATTTTGGAGCTTTGGCATTATTTTATTTTGGTTTTAGTGAGTCAGAAGTGGTCTGTAGGCATATTTTAATAAAAAGACCAAAAATTATGGCATTTTAGCTTGGCATTAAAAAGAATAGTTTACTAAAATATGGTATATATGGGTAATCCATTTATGACTGACCATTAAAATTAACTTATTATTTCAAGTTTACAAGAAATGTAATAAATACTGTGAAAAAGTAGTAAGACCAATCCAGATTGTGATACATAAAAGACGAGTGGTCTGGACTCCTCAAAAAAGTCGATATGAAAAAGAAAAGGATGAAAGCACTCTAGATTAAGCTGCAAGGAATGAGACAGAACAACCAAATGTAATGTAATGCATTCAATTTTAATGGATCCAGGATTTTAAAAAATATAAAGACATTTTTGGGGATAATTGGAAATTTTTGAATATGGACTAAATATTAGATAATATGAAATATTATTGTTAGTGTTTTTAGGTGTGACAGTGGTAATGTGGTTATGTAGGAGAAAGTTCTTATTCTTAGAAAATTCATGGTGAAGTATTTAGGGTAAAATATCATGTTTGGAAAAATTATAACAATTTCTGTAAAATTTTATTTTACTAGGTCATTAATGGGATTCCTGAGTATCAAACATTTATAAAATGCTTAAATCTAACTTACCTTTTTATTATCTGCTGTTTTCCCTTGTAATGTTTATCACCATCTGATTGTTGATTTATTTTTTTTGTCTATCTTCATTCCCATCCTCCACTAGAACGTCAGTTCCATGAGGACGGAGACTTTCTGTTACTCACAGCTTACTTCACAGCGCTAAGGATAGTATCCTGCGCATAGTAGGCAGTAATCAATATTTGTTGAGTAAACTAATGAATAAAGATAACCAATCTCAACCAACTTCACCATTTCTATATAGCTCATAACATCTTTAATGTTTTAAAATCAGTTTTGGTACTGTTAACCAGAAATAATAATAGATTGTTCCTTATGTTTCAGGGAAGTTGGGAAAAAAGAATTTTGAAGAGTTTAAATAGTATGTGCACTGAATTGAGTATCCCATTGGCACGAAAGGTACTTTTTTTTTTTTTTTGATTGGAGTATAGTTGCTTTACAACGAAGTGAATCAGCTATTATGTATACATATATCCCCTCCCTCTTGGACCTCCCTCCCATCCATCTAAGTCACCACAGAGCACGGAAAGTACTTTTAACATTTAAGTATTTTTTTGTGAATCAAGTACTAGGAAGTATCATGAAATAACTGTCAGGCAGATTTATCTTTTTTTATTACTAGTATATCAGTTTGTTTTGAAACAAAAATCTGTGAAAGGCCAATTATGTGGATGTAGTTTATATAGGTTTCTATTATGTATGCTGTAGTGCTTTTTGTAATAAACCTATATCTTGAGAATAAATATAGACTCTGCAGTATAGGTGATTTGGAGATTTGTCTTATAAATACACTTTAAAGATTTTAATTACCTTTAGTCTCCTTACTTGAATGATTTGTCATCTCTGCAGAACTATTTAGATCTAATACTCAACATTTATCTGTCACTCTGGGCTTCGAGAGGGGAGAGGTGAAAAAGGAGAGAAAAGCCACTTGAGAAATATTCTGGATTCTTTATAGCGGCTCATGAGTAGGAGAGAACGTTTCTCTTCACTTCATTCTCCCAACCTGCTATTTATTTCCTGCTGTTGGACAGGATATAGTGAATGTACTTTGGATAATATCCAAGCACAAGTCACTGAAGGCACCAGAAGGATGGTGTAAAAAAAAAGATAAGTTTATATGAAAAACTGTCTAAATATGTAGTATTGTAGAATATACTGTCTTTCATATAGGAAGATGGTGCTACTGATTCACAGTCACACTCTCTTGGCCAGTCCCCCTTGCAATGCATTTCTCAGATTGCTGGATGGGGTAAGAGATGCAGTATCTGGCTGAGGAGCAGTTTTTCTCTGTGAAATTTTACTAGCCAGCACAGATCATTTACCTTCTATTCTTGGACTCATTAGCACCACATTGTAACTGAGCCACTGAGACTACTGTATAATGTAATAGTTAAATAATGTAATTTAAGTGTAATTCCCTAAGAAGCTAACCATATGTAATGAAATTATTTTTTCTTGTGTTATGGTAGCTTACTTCAGCTTTTAGATAAGGTATTGATTCTTATTTTTCAGCTTCATTGCTTAACTTCACAAAACAAAATCAATTTCAAAATTACCTTTTTTAGAGGCCAGTTGGAGAACAGAAAGAACTTCTCAATAAATGGAATGAAATGGGAACTGATGAGCCAGGTATATGTAAAACTCTTTTCAAAATGTGGTAGTGGGAAAAAAAATTGCCTTCTTAATTGTGAATCCAAAATAACAATATTAACAATTTTTTTGGAAAGACAGCAACTTTCCCTCTCCACTAATTTACTATCATCTGATTTTTTTTGCTTAAACTTCTACTTTGCAGTTTAAAATTCCTAACTTTGGTCAGTGTTCTCCATTATTTTGAGGATATTTAAATCAGTTATCTTCTTTTAAAGCAGCATTTGAAAACATTTTTATAAAAGGGTAAATTAAATCATTCAGTGGATTTCATAGACAAATCTTTTTCAAACTTTAATTACATTGAGATGTTAAAGATGGATTAAATGTGGAAAAGTTTGGTTTTTTTTTTTACTAGCCCTGCCAAAGCAAGGCCTCAAAAAGTTTATTAAACACTCAGATTTGTTTCTCTCCACGAAAATCTTTAGTAAAAGGCAAGAGATTTATTTGATCTGAAGAGAAACCAGAGTATATGTGGAACAGTTTTAATACTTCTAAAATGTTTTTAAGAATTTATTTTGGTTCATTTTAATGTTTAAAATTGAGTCAATCAATTTTATAAACATATAATGAGTGAGAACTCTAGCATTTACTGTGATAAACAGATACATATATAAAATTGTTTAGGTAGACATGTACATAATCCTCACTACTCCTTCTTAAAAGAAAGTTGAGGCGGGTGGGTACTGGGCAAGAAATTGTGCCATAATAAAGGGAGCAGTGTGTTATAGAAGTTCAAAAGGGAGAACAGTTCAATACAACTACAGGAATTCACTAAGAATGCATTGTTTGTATTCTAAGTACTTTGAGAATTCTCATATAGAATTCTCTGTTCTCATATAGAACTTTCATATTATACTGACATTGTTTTTCAATTCAACTACAAATAACCTATTACAAATTTATCAAAGGGGGGACTCTTTATTTCTTCTAGAGTATGTCATCTAGGCTGTCAAGGGAAGGGACTACCTTTTTATTTTTATTGGCTCAATACTTAACGCAATGTATGACAAATAACTGATATTCTGCAAATGTTTGAATTAATCTAGCTGCATAGCAACATATGAAAGAATCATTACAATTTATTATTAATAAGAATTTTTATGTTATAATTGAAATTTTGTTTTAATCTATCTTATTAATTCTAGATTTAAGCCTTTTCAGGCCTGTTTATGCACCTAAGGATTTTCTCGAGGTAGGTTCTATTGGCTAAATATATATATATATTAATGAGGTAAAAATGCAAAAGAAATGATGGTATAAAAACATCTCCAGGCAGAGGAATCACCATGTAAAAAGCCCCAGAGCCACTGAAATGGTGGAATAACATGATTATATTATATTTGGAAATTGCTCTTGGAAAATACATTGGAGCGTGGAAAAATTAGAGGGAAGTAAATCAGGAAGATTTGATTAAAAAATAGTGACTGTAAATCATGTAGCCTGCTTCCTGGCACATATAGGTGCTCAGTGAATTGTTTCCTTTTTTATTTCCTTCCTGTTCTAGTAGTTCAGGCAAGGCATGATAAAGGTCTGAACTAAGAGAACAGCATTCAAAATGGAAAGAATTCAACAGACTTGAGAGATTTTAAGGAAGATTTGGGAACTGATTAGATCTAAAGCACATGAGGGAAAAAAAAACAAAGATAACCTTTAAGTGTCTAGATTGGGTAACTGGGCAGAGGTAACTTGCCCTTGAGATAAAGAATACAGGAGGAGAAACAGGTCCATTAGTGAAGATGATGAGCTTATTTAAGTTTGAGAGGCATATTGAGCATTCAAGTGGAACTCTTCAGTAGGCAGTTACAACTCACTAATTATTTTAATTCACCTCTCTTTGATTACACTTTTTTTCTTGTACCTTACATGTAATCCATCAGCAAATCCTTTCAGCTTTACCTTTGAAGTATATCCAGAATCCATCCACTTCTTACTAGGATCATTCCTATTTCACTGGTCCAAGCAGCCATCTCTTGTCTGGACTATTTCAGTAGCCTCTTAATTGCTCTTTCTGCTTCTAAGCTGCCCACCTAGAATCTGTCCTTTTGTTCTTAGCAGAGTTTCTAGAGGAAGACTTGTAAGTACAATTCTGAAGAAGCCACTCTTCTGTTATCTAGGTGCTTCCTATCTCCTCCTACTTAAAAACCAAAGTCATGACAGTGGCCTAAAATATCCTGCTTGGCCTGTTACCCCACCACCTCTCTGAGTTCATCTCCTATTACTTTTTCTCCTGATTTGTTCTACTCCAGCTATTTTAGCCTCCTTGCTTTACCTTGGCTTCCGCCCATTTGTGAGGGCCTTTTGCTCCTTCTTTTCTCTGCCTGCAGTGCTTTTCCCCCAGATACTTGTGTGTACATTCCCCTCACTCCTTATTTCTTTGCTTAAATGTCACATTCTCAACATAAAGAATATGGTCAATAATATTGGGTATTATATGGGTATAATATGGGTACAGATGGTTACTAGAGTTATTGTGGTGATCATTTCACAATGTATGCAAATGTCAAATCACTTTGTAGTACACCTAAAACTAACATAATATTGTACATCAACTATATTTCAATTATTTTTTATTTCAATTAAAAAATATTCATGGAAAAAATTCAAACACATACACACACACAAAAATGTTGCCTTCTCAGCAAACTTTTCCCTGGCTCCCCTGGTTGGAACTCCTTATAGCCCTTTCCTACTTTGTTTTTCTCCATAGTATTTAGCATCATATAACATACTATTTTTCTATTTGGCTTATTGCCTGCCTTATCCTATTAGACGGAAGTTTTGTTCACTGCTGCAACAATTACAGAGTCAAGTCAGATAATTGAAAAGGCTCAACAAGACTTCACCCACAAGGATACACCCACATAAGGCTTTCTTTCAGCAAGAGAAAGAAAATACAAAGAGATGAGAATTTCCAGACACATCTCCCAGGCCCCTTTCTCAGTTGCACAGGATGCACTTTGTCTTTGGGTTATGAATCTCCAAGGTACATGCAAGATACTTCGGTCTTGGGAGTCAAGGCACAAGTTTTCTGAGGGGTCTTTTATACCCCACTGGTAATTCAGATGTAAACCAGCAATCTGTACATTTTCAATAAACAATGTAAATAAACTGATATGGAGTTCCTCCAGGGGACATTAAATAGCACATTATAAATGACTAGTTAGTGCATTTTACCCCATCTTGGCCAAGGGTTGCTACTAGATGTCCAGGTAACCCTGAAGATAAGATAGAGCTACCATAAACCAGCTGCAGCTGCAAGCTGATCCTATCTTTAACTGTTCTCTCTCCAACAGGTTGAACAGTGCTTAGCACATCATGGCTCAGTAAACGTGTTGAGTGAATGAGTAAACGAATGATTGAATCTTTCACATTTTATTTATTTTTTTCTTTTCTGAACCTGTTGTCTCTGATACCAGTTTGCCAGCATAGAACATTGTTAGAAATTATTTCAGGCCTTTTAGAATTGTAAGCAGTATCTTTTTAACTTTAAAGAAAAATTACTTTGGTTTGAAACTGCCTTTATGGTGCTAGCATTATTTCTCTTAGCTTATTAAAGATTTCTCCCAAACTCTTTCCTTTTCTAGCACTTAAATTTCATGTAATCTTTTTATGGTTGTCTTTAACTGTTTTCTCCTTAATAATCATAGTGTTCTGTGGCCTTCAGGACTGTTGCTGAATTGATCCTTTTATTAGTCATGCTGAGATTCTTCTTTAACTCAAGCAAATTTTCTATAATCATTTCCTTAGTTATAGTTTCTGCTTTTCTAATATTTTCTCTTTTCTATTGCCCACATATTCATAGTTTCTTTTTCTTTTCAATTCTGTGTTTTTGAGTTTCCCATGCAAGTATGATGCCTTATTTGTGTAATTAGACTAAAATTGTGTTATTCTATATTAGTCTGTATTTAACACTGTTGATTCTTTGCTAAATCTTCTTTTTTCTTTTTTTTTAAACAAATACCTTTGATATTTTTAGTTTCAATTTAGTGTTTGCAATTTTAGGAAACTCTTTTGACCTTATAGCATATTCCATTTTATCAGCCATTAGTTATCAGTTTATGAATGCCTTCTTCAGATATGATAGTGTTTCTGTCATTATAATCTCCTTCCTTGGATTCTTGGTGGTTTCTTTCCCTCAACAGTTTCAATTTTTAAATATTTTTGAAATTATTATTATTCTCTCCCCAAAATGTGTGTTGTAAGAAAAATAAGAAAATATATGTAAGAAGAAAATTTAAAACAGAAATTACTCATAATGTCATCATAGAGCAATAAATACTACTATACTGTAACTTTTTAATTTAATAAACATATTGTGATATTAATTGAGGCATATTACACTGTATTTTGTACAAATTAAACATAATTTATTTAGGTAATTTCCTCTAATGGAATATTTAAGTTGTCTCATGTTTTTCTGTTTTATAAGAGAACAGTACTTCCTTGATGTTTTTTTCTGCACTGTCTCTGCAAACAGCTTTAATTATTTCCATAATCATACTGATAGAAGTGAGATTCCTAGAGTAAAGGCTGTGCAAATATCTAAGTTTTTTTTTAATCTAGTTAATTTTGAAAAATATATAAATCCGTCTTTCTTGTTAGCTTGGCCTCTGAAAAATTTTTTTTCCCTTTGGGTTCGGTTTATCGGCAAAACCTTATGATGTTACTCACTGTCTTTCTATAAACCTTGTCAGTATCTGTTTTTTAAAAGAGTTAGAGTTGGTTCTAAAATTTTTCCTGGCAAATATTACAATCAAGCAATTTAAATTTTTCTGTCATTTTCCCTGGTAAAATATAATCAAACAATTCTTTTTACCATCAGAAAGTTTTTCTTTCTAACTAAATTTTTAATTTTTTAGTTTTATATGGTAGATCATCTGTTGGAATATTAAATTAAAAACATATTTATAGTATTTTAACATTTTAATACAATTTTAGTTTTCAGAATGTAATTAAAGTATATGCATAACCCAGATAGTTTTTAATCTTGTGATATATACTAAGGTTATTACTACCAATTTTGTAAGTGTAAATAGTCAATAAAGAAACTAACCAATTATGTTGGATTTGTTTTTAAAGGTTTTAATTAATCTTCGCAACCCAAATTATGAAAATGGTGATTCTCATAGTTTCAGGACTCATTTGGGTTTAATCCAAGTTCCTCTCAAAGTAAAAGACATCCCTGAATTGGTAAGTATAGGCATTTAAAAATAAATTAACATATTTTAGAGGGCAACTATTAGAAATATATTTTAGTGCAGCATATGTCTAAAGCAGTAGGACAATCTGCTCATTAAATAAATGAATAAAATGAAAAGTTTCTTTTTTATTGTAAGTATGTTGTATAGAGAGTGAGTTGCTTTGCTAGTAGGATTAAAGATGAGCTTTCCTTGACCTATAAATGCTTTTGCTTATTTCTTATTTTAATAAACAGCATAGATTTATAAGACAACTTGTTGGAATTTGAGTGCCTGATGTATGGCTGTAAAACTGATTGAAACAAATTATGAATTTTATAAAAATTTTTTTTAAAGAATGTACATTTCATTTAATTCACCCAACCTTTATTAAGCTCATGACATGGTGAGACACTGAGGGAGATAAAAGAACATAAGATGAGTTAAAGGCTGTCTTTGCTCTGGAGACTGTCACAATTTGATAAGGTCGTTAGTTTAAAAATAGAGTAATTATAGAAAGGTGGGAAGATTTCCTGATAAAGGAGTTAAGAAATTACCATCACTCTTTCTTTTGTTAATTACCCCAAAACGATAAGGAGCGCAGAAATGTAAATACTGTCTTTGGTGAAAGTAGGAAACAACTTGTAACTCTAAGCTTTAAAGTATTAAGATAGAGAGCTGATGGGAGAATGAAGAATGACGCAAACATGAAGATGGTCAAGCCTTAATGCCTCTAAAAGGTGGGAGGTATGGATGACAAGTGTGACAGTAGTCAATTTATTATCTTTCAGCTCCAAATCTACCTTTTTTAAAAATTGAAGTATAGTTGATTTACAATATTGTATTAGTTTCAGGGGTACAGCAAAGTGACTCAGTTATACACACACACATATTCTTTTTCAGATTTTTTTTCCATTATAGGTTATTACAAGATATTGAATATAGTTCCCTGTGCTATAGGGTAAATCCTTGTTGTTTATTTTATATATAGTAGTGTATATCTGTTAATCCCATACTCCTAATTTATCCCCCTTTGGTAACCATAAGTTTGTTTTCTATGTCTGTGAGTCTGTTTCTGTTTTGTAAATAAATTCATTTGTATTATTTTTTTAGATCCCACATATAAGTGATATCATATAATATTTGTCTTTGGCTTACTTCACTTAGTATGATAATCTCTAGATCCATCTATATTGCTGCAAATGGTAATATTTCATTCTTTTTTATGGTAAGCAATATTCCATTTTATATATATATATATATATATATATATATATACCACATCTTCTTTATATATTCATCTGTTGATGGTCACTTAGGTTGCTTCCATATCTTGACTATTATAAATAGTGCTGCTATGAACATTGGAATGCAAATATATTTTCAAATTAGAGTTTTTGTCTTTTCCTGATATATGCCCAGGAGTGGGATTGCTAGATCATATGGTAACTCTATTCTTAGTTTTTTAAGGAACCTCCATACTGTTTTCCACAACAGGTGTACCAATTTACATTCCTACCAACAGTGTAGGAGGGTTCCCTTTTCTCCACACCCTCTCCAACATTTATTATTTATAGACTTTTTGATGATGACCATTCTGACCAGTGTGAAGTGATACTTCATTGTAGTTTTGCAAATCTGCCTTTTTTGCTCTGTTTTATTATACTGGAGCTGGACCTTCTAAACATTTCTTTTTTGCAAACTAGCTTGATGTTAGGCTTTGTCAATAGAGGATTCTGGAGGGACATTGCAAGACAATAGCAGGAGAAAGGGGCTTTCCATGTACAGAAGCCAGCAGATCAGCAAACAGAAGACCCAGTAGCACTCACCTTGGCAGCCCTTAGTCAACCAGCTCCAGCCTGTACTCTCTGGCAAGGTTTTTCTTCACCTCTGGTCTGCACATTCCTGTGGCAGGCATACCCTCTCCTTAAAAGTCTGAATCTCAGTCTTGAGGGCACTGGGGGACCCTTTCCTGAGTTCTTAGTTCCTTCTTGGTTCACCCTCCTGCTTAGAAGTCATAGTTCCTTTCTGCATTTGCTAATTCTGTTTTTCCCTGTTCACATTTCTGGTATGGTTTCTATTTCTTGACGGGACTCTGACTGATACAAAAAGCCAGATGATTTTTCTCCCTTGAACTTTGGAAAGGATCAAGAATTGGAGATACCACATGTTATAGAGTCTCTGAGGAGACATAGGGCTGAAAGTGGAGATTGTGTAAAAGTCTGTATCAGGAAGGGTTAAGACCCCCGGACTCTTCCATCCTTCATATTCCGGTGACTCCTCCTCCCTCACAGAAGACCAGAGGTGTGTTAATCACTACAGAAACAGAATCAGAAAGGCTATAAACTCAGTGACCTCAGACATAGAGCTGAACAGGAATGAGGCACGGTATTGAAAACAGAGGAATTAAGTGAAAGTTGACCGAATAGTGAACTAATACCCTTGTCCCCTACCACTACCACTATGCCTGCCCAGTCTCTCCTTCTTCACCCTCCACCAACTTTAGAATGCCAGAGAAAAGGTTAACAGAGATTTGGAGAACCCTTACCGGGGGCGGGGGAAAAAAAGAAAAGAAAAATAGCTGGCTGGCTATAATTGCTTCACAGTGAAGTCCACCACACTCTGCCCAGTTCTTGCAGACAGAGCTTCCAGTCAGTCGTTAATTGCCTCAACCCTAAATGTAACTGACCAGCCTAGGATCTCCAGATACTTGAAATCTTCCAATTTTAAAGGCATAGGTCAAAACTAAACCAAATAAACAAACAAAAAAAGAAGAAGAAGAAATAGCCAATTTAGGGAATGAGTGCTTATTACGACCACCAATAGTTATTTCAGGCTTGAATTTACATCTACACTCACAAGATACAATAGGCCAAAACCTGGTGCGAGGTTCATTTAGATTTGCAAAATGATACAGGACAGAAAACATGGCATGTCAGTATATCACGTAGATCTTCATTGGAAGTCCTTGCAGCCAACCAGATGCTACTTCCTAGCCCCACAAGGAATGCATGCAATTTGAAGTGCCAAGGCTACATAGGCACAGCATAGGAAAGTCTCATATGCGATAGGAACTATTTCTTATAATGCACATGACCATAGCTTCCAAGTCCTCTCAAGAGGCACACCAGGTAGCTAAGGCCTGTGTTTTCCATTAGATTTTTATAGTCCACTTACAGTCTTCCATTTCAGATATAATTTACCAGTCAAGGGTCATATTTTTTCAGTAAATTATATTGCTTAGTAATATAGCTGGCTTTCCTCTCCACAGTTTTTTTGTGTGATCCAGTACATTTTCAGGTCAACAGTGCTGAGAGAAGGTAAACCCAAGGTTATCTTCACATGGACAAAAAGGTTAGCCTGTTGTTAACCATTTCTCCCCAATAGAAGATGTAAAGCAAACATTAATATTCTCAGAGAGAAGATATTACTCATTAAACAAGAATAGAATTTCATTAAAACAACAAAACAAAACATTAGAAAATGAAAAAAGAGCTTATAGGACTCAAAAATACGGTATGCCAAAAAAAAAAAAAAAAATCAGTAGAAAGCCCAGGAAATGTCTGTCAGAAAACAGAGCAAAAGCAAAAAAGCCAAAGAGATGAAAAATAAAAAGGAAAAGGTATTTTTTTAAAATTAGAGGATCGATCCAGAAGGGCTAACACCTGACCAATAGGAGTTCTAGAAAGAGAAAACAGAGGTAAAGGAATTATTAAAAATTTTAAGAACGGAAAGACAGGAATCTTCATTGTGAAAAGGCCCACCCAGTACCCAATGCTGTGAGTGAAAGAAGACCCAAGGCACCTGAATAGGAGAAGACTAAAAACTTTTTATGGAAGAAAAACAGAGTATATATAAAGTTTCAAGCATCTGACCGCTCAGCAGGAAGACTGGAAGCCAGAAGATTTTTAAGTAAAGCCTTTAAAAATCTGAATGAATTCAAGCCTAGAATTCTGTATGTAACCAACAGTCAATCAAATGAGAATTTGAAGTAGACATTTTCAGATGTATGTGATCTCAAATATTTACTCTTATTAAGGGAGCTATTGGCAGAAATGCTCCAAAACAAGATCAAAAACAAAAAGAGCAAAACAGAGGATCCAGGAAATGGGATTCCAACCTAAGAGAAGAACAATTTCCAAAATGACAGTGAAGAGAGGTTCCAGGACAAAGTTTGTGCAACAGGACCAGAGCAGAGCGATTCCAGTTTGGAACAGGAGGTTGGAGGGTTCCAGGATGAGTGCCTGCAAGAAAAACACCAAAAGTAAAGATGATCTGACAGGTTTAACCACATGCAAAATTGTATTGTGGAGGGTCTTTTCAGAGTTGTTAAAGGGTAGAGGAAGAGGTAAGTGATTACAGAAAATTGCATAAGTGAAAAAATGGTTTAATTATGGACTGTATGAAAAAGATACATATTTTAGGAAAGGAAACATATTTATAGCATACTCCTTGCCTCAGCAGTGAATAATTTTTAAATAGTAATAATAATGTAAACTCTTAATATGGATTTAATCAAGAATTGATATATACTTATAATGGAATGATAGAGGGAGGAAAAGAGAATGTACATGAGCTAAAAATCCTCATTTATCATTAAAAAATCAGTAGATATTTGAAACTGATAAATTAAAAATAACAATATATACTTGTTACTTGAAATATGGGTGTAAATACCAGAAAAAGAAGCTGAAATT
This sequence comes from Orcinus orca, assembly GCF_937001465.1. NCBI lineage: Eukaryota > Metazoa > Chordata > Mammalia > Artiodactyla > Delphinidae > Orcinus > Orcinus orca. Next base: position 101,981,198 of record NC_064562.1, on the reverse strand, counting down.
GGACTTCCCTGGTGGCGCAGTGGTTGAGAGTCCTCCTGCTGATGCAGGGGACACAGGTTCGTGCCCTGGTCCGGGAAGATCCCACATGCCGCAGAGCGACTGGGCCCGTGAGCCATGGCCACTGAGCCTGCGCGTCCGGAGCCTGTGTTCTGCAATGGGAGAGGCCACAACAGTGAGAGGCCCGCGTACAGCAAAAAAAAAAAAAAAAAAACGCTGAAAGTAGTTGTTCCTGAATAGTGGGCTAAGTATGATTGCGTGTGTGTGTGCGTGTGTGTGTGTGTGTGTTGTGTATGTGTGTGTTGGGGAGGAGTGCATAAATAGGGAACTGCTGTTTTGTTGTTGTTGTTAAGTCTTTTAGCTGATTTGACTTCTGTTTATTGCCCGTAAAGATAGTATAGTGTGGTGGTTAGGTGATTAGATTCTGAAGCCAACTAACCTGGGTTTAAATTCTTGCTCTGCCACTCACTGGCTGTGTGACCTTGGGCAAGTTTTTCTTAACCTTGAGCTTTAGTTTTCTTATTTAATATATGGACAATAGTATCTTTTTTAAAAATAAATGTATGTATTTTTTTTTTTTTTTTTGGCTGCATTGGATCCTTGTTGCTGAGCGCGGACTTTCTCTAGTTGTGGCGAGCAGGGGCTACTCTTCGTTGCGGTGCGTGGGCTTCTCATTGAGGTGGCTTCTCTTGTTGCAGAGCATGGGCTCTAGGCGCACAGGCTTCAGTAGTTGTGTCTCGCGGGCTCTAGAGCACAGGCTCAGTAGTTGTGGCGCATGGCCTTAGTTGCTCTGTGGCATGTGGGATCTTCCAGACCAGGGCTCGAACCCATGTCCTCTGCATTGGCAGGGGGGTTCTTAACCACTGCGCCACCAGGGAAGCCCTGGACAATAGTATCTCATAGAAGTGTTGTGCACATCAGTAAGTTAAGATATAAGTTATGGGTTGAATTGTGTCCCCCCCAAAAGATATGTTGAATCTTGACATCCAGTACCTGTGAATGTGACCTCATTTGCAAATAGGGCCTTTGCAGATGCAATGAAATTAAGATGAGGTCTTACTGGAGTAGGGTAGGCCCAAAATCCAATATGACTGGTGTCCTTATAAGAAGAGGAGAAGAGACACAGAAGAGAGACACACAAGGAGAATGACAGGCAGAGACTGGAGTGTTGCATCTATAAGCCAAGGAACACCAGAGATTGCCAGCAATACCAGAAGCTAAGAGAAAGGCATGGAACAGATTCTCCCCTAGAGCCTTCAGGGAGAGCATGTTAATATCTTGATTTTGGACTTCTAGCCTCCAGAACCATGAGAATGAGTTTCTATTGTTTAAAGCTAACCAGTTAGTGGTACTTTTTGTACCACTGGCAGCCCTAGGAAACTTATATATAAATATAAAGCATATAGATGGTCCTTGGAAAGTAGTAAGCAGTATATAACTATTAAACATTACTACTACACCTTTCATTAAAAAATAATTTTTAAGAAGTTATTTTTAAAAGATGTTAGAAGCCCTATTAGTAGCAGTTTATACAAAGTGATATGGCTGTACAGAAGAGGAAGTGACAGATTCTTTTCCTAGAGGTGGTGGGAGGTCTTCTCAGAGGTACTGCCATTTGAAATAGTTTGAAGGAGTTTGCTAGATAAAGAAGCAGGGAAAGGATAATGTATGAAAATGTTTAGCATGTGCGTAAGTGGGGCTAATTATGCCTTTGTCTGTCTGAAGGGACCTGGAGCTGGTGTGGATTCATTCTTAGCTATTGGAGAACAAAAAGCCTGTGGCAAATTTTTAAAAAATTGTAACTATACCTAATGTCTGCAGGCATGAGGGATAGTTGTCCCCATGTTTCCTGAATGATGTAAACTGGTGATAGTGATTCTGACCTGATGATGCATGGTTTATCTGTAACCCTGGTCTGTCTGTGTGAATACTGAACTTAGTGAGACTCAGTGAGTCTCATATGATGCCTCAATAGATGGCCCTCAAACCTAGTTCACAGTGTTAGGGTTAGACTTACCCATATCAAAAGGGTCCCATGCAGCCTGGAGGTAGCTTTGGAGGGCAGGGGATCAGCACAGGGAGCCTGCTGAACTCCCAGGCCTGTTTCCTGCCCTCCAAGACCCCCCCCCCCCCGCCTCGGCCACATTGGTCTTTGGGGGCATAAGAGGGAGGCTGGGGAGATCATGAGAGGCAGGCAGGAGGGGCCCTCCCAGACCCGAAGAGCAGGAGAGGAGAGGAGAGGAGGGTGTTTGCCCCACCCACTCAAGCCAGGAAGCCTGCTGGGCTCCCAGGTGAGGTCACCTGCCCTCTGAGACCAGGGAAAGGGCACACCTGGGCCCCTTCTGTTCCTTGAGCCTAAGCCCCACGCCCCACAGCCCCCAGGGCCTTTTCCAGCCTTGTGGGTCCTAAGTATAGTCCCCGCCCAATGCCCAAACCTCACCCCTGCTTAGGCCCTGCATTCCACAGCCAAGGCCTTTCCCCCCTTTTTTTTTTATTTTCCCTTCTCCTCTTTTTTACTATTGTGGTACTGATGTATCTTTTGGTTGTTGATTCATCTATATTTTTATTTTTGTATTCTTTCTAACATATCGTAATTTCCTAGTCTAATTTTATTTTTTACTTTGTTACTATGCTCTTTTTTTTTTTTTTTTTTGCCACCCCATGCAGCTTGCAGGATCTTGGTTCACGAGCCAGGGGTCGAACCAAAGCTCCTGCAGTGGGAGGTCCAAGTCTGAACCACTGGACTAACAGAGAACCTCAGACCCGAGGGAATACTCATGGGAGTGAGGTCTCACAGAGTTCCTCATCTCAGCACCAAGACCCAGCTCTACCCAATACCCTACAAACTCCAGTGTTGGAAGCCTCAGGCCAAACAACCAGTAACACAATCTCATTAAAAAAAGAAAACAATGAGACAACAAAAATATATGTCACAATAAAGGAGCAAGGTAAAAACATACAAGACCAAATAAACGAAGAGGAAATAGGCAATCTACCTGAAACAGAATTCAGAGTAATGATAGTAAAGGTGATCCACAATCTTGGAAATAGAAATGGAGGCATGGATTGAGAAAATACAAGAAAAGTTTAACAAAGATCTAGAAAAACTAAAGAACAAACAAACAGAGATGAACAACACAATAACTGAAATGAAAAATACACTAGAAGGAATCAATGACGGAATAACTGAAGCAGAAGAACGAATAAGTGAGCTGGAAGACAAAATGGTGGAAATAACTACTGAGGAGCAGAATAAAGAAAAAAGAAATAATTGAAGACAATCTCAGAGACCTCTGGGACAACACTAAATGAACCAACATTCAAATTATAGGGGTCCCAGAAGAAGAAGAGAAAAAGAAAGGGTCTGAGAAAATATTTGAAAAGATTATACTAGAAAACTTCCCTAACATGGGAAAGGAAATAGTCATCCAAGTCCAGGAAGCACAGAGAGTCCCATTCAGGATAAACCCTAGGAAAAACACAATAAGACACATATTAATCAAACTAGCAAAAATTAAGTTCAAAGAAAAAATATTAAAAGCAGCAAGGGCAAAACAAAATATAACATACAAAGGAATCCCCATAAGGTTATCAACTGAGTTTTCAGCAGAAACTCTGCAAGATAGAGGGGAGTGGCAGGATACACTTAAAGTGATGAAAGAGAAAAACCTACAATCAAGATTACTCTAGCCAGCAAAGATCTCATTCAGATTGGATGGAGAAGTCAAAAGCTTTTCAGACAAGCAAAAGCTAAGAGAATTCAGCACCATCAAACCAACTTTACAACAAATGTTAAAGAAACTTCTCTAGGCAGGAAACACAATAGAAGAAAAAGACCCACAGAAACAAACCCAAAACAATTAAGAAAATGGTAATAGGAACATACATATCGATAATAACTTTGAATGTAAATGAACTAAATGCCCCAACCAAAAGACACAGACTGACTGAATGGATACAAAAACAAGACCCATATATATGCTGCCTACATGACACCCACTTCAGACCTAGGGACACATACAGACAAAGTGAAGGGATGGTAAAAGATATTCCATGCAAATGGAAATCAAAAGAAAGCTCGAGTAGTAATACTCATATCAGATAGAATAGACTGTAAAATAAAGACTGTTACAAGAGATAAGGAGGGACACTACATAATGATCAAAGGATCAATCCAATAAAAAGATATAACAATTATAAATGTTTATGCACCCAACATAGGAGCACCTCAATACATAAGGCAAATGCTAGCAACCATGAAAGGAGAAATCGACAGTAACACAATAATAGTAGGGGACTTTAACATCCCACTTACACCAATGGACAGGTCACCCAAACAGAAAATAAATAAATAAACATAAGCTTTAAATGACACAATAGACCACATAGATTTAATTGATATTTATAGACCATTCCACCCAAAAGTGGCAGAATACACTTTCTTCTCAAGTGCACACAGAACATTCTCCAGGATAGATCACATCTTGGGTCACAAATCAAGCCTCGGAAAATTTAAGAAAATTGAAATCGTATCCAGCATCTTTTCTGACTACAATGCCATGAGATTGGAAATCAATTACAGGAAAAAAACTGTAAAAAACACAAATACAGGGCTAAACAGTGTACTACTAAATAACCAAGAGATCACTGAAGAAATTGAAGAATAAATTAAAAAATACATAGAAACAGATGACAATAAAAACATGACAACCCAAAACCTATGGGATGCAGCAAAAGCAGTTCTATGAGGGAAGTTTATAGCAATTCAATCTCACCTTAAGAAACCAGAAAAATCTCAAATAAACAATCTAACCCTACACATAAAACAACCAGAGAAAGAATAACAAAGAAAACCCAAAGTCAGTAGAAGGAAAGAAATCATAAAGATCAGAGCAGAAATAAATGAAATGAAAATGAAGAAAACAATAGCAAAGGTCAGTAAAACTAAAAGCTGTTTTTTGAGAAGATAAACAAAATTGATAAACCCTTAGTCAGACTCATCAAGAAAAGAAGGGAGAGGACACAAACCAATAAAATTAGAAATGGAAAAGGAGAAATCACAACTGACACTGCAGAAATACAAAGGATTATAAGAGACTACTACAAACAACTATATGCCTATAAAATGGACAACCACGAAGAAATGGACAGGTACAATTGGAAAAGTACAATTTTCCAAGACTGAACCAGGAAGAATTAGAAAATATAAACAGACCTATCACAAATAATGAAATTGAAACTGTAATTAAAAATCTTCCAACAAACAAGAGTCCAGGACCAGATGGCTTCAAAGGCGAATTCTATCAAACATTTAGAGAAGAGCTAACACCAATCCTTCTCAAACTCTTCCAAAACATTGCAGAGGGATAAACACTCCCAAATTCATTCTACGAAGTCACCATCACCCTGATATCAAAACCAGAAAAAGATAACACCAAAAAAGAAAATTATAGACCAATATCACTGATGAACATAGATGCAAAAATCCTCAACAAAATACTAGCAAACAGAATCCAACAGCACATTACAAGGATCGTGCACCATGATAAGTGGGATTTATCCCAGGGATACAAGGATTCTTCAATATATGCAAATCAATCAATGTGATACACCACATTAACAAATTTAAGAATAAAGACCATATGATCATCTCAATAGATGCAGAAAAAGCTTTTGACAAAATTCAACACCCATCTATGATAAAAACTCTCCAGGAAATAGGCAGAGAGGGAACCTACCTCATCATAATAAAGGCCATATATGACAAACCCACAGCAAGTAGCATAGTCAATGGTGAAAAACTGAAAGCATTTCCACTAAGATCAGGAACAAGACAAGGATGTCCACTCTCACCACTCTTATTCAACATAGTTTTGGAAGTCTTAGCCACAACAATCAGAGAAGGAAAAGAAATAGTTGGCTGGTGGGAAGCAGCAGCGTGGCACAGGGAGATTGGCTCCGTGCTTTGCGATGACCTAGATGGGTGGGATAAGGAGGATGGGAGGCAGGCTTAAGAGGGAGGGGATATGGGGACATGTGTATGCATATGGCTGATTCGCTTTATTGTGTAACAGAAACTAACACAGTATTGTGAAGCAGTTATACTCCAATAAAGATCTATTAAAAAATAAATAAAATAAGATAAAATAAAATAAAATATTGGCTATATCCCCTGTGTCATACAATATATTCTTGTAGCTTATTTATTTTATATGTAGTAATCTATATCTCTTAACCCCGTACCCCTTTCTTGCCAAAAGGGAATTTCTTGAAACTGAAATTTATTAACTCTAAAGAGAAGTTGTTGACTAATTCCTGTTCACTAATTCAGTGTTGTAGAGACAGCAGGTGGGAACTAGAACTCAGTAGTGTGGTTCACTATTTACTGACTCCCCACTGTTTTGTGTCACGTAGCACTGTGCTAAGAACAGGAGGTGCAAATGTGTGTAAGAGATAGTCTCTGTCTTCCAAGAGCTTCAGGCTAATGAGGAGATGGACAGTAAAAAGATAATTTCAATATGGTGTGATTATATTCTTTGATACAGATTGAAAAAAGGTAATACATGTTCATAGAGAAGGAAATCTGAGATTAGGGACCAGGTCTACTGACATAGAGTAAAAAATATCCAAAGCAGTGAATTTTTACCACTTGAGTCATTAAAAATTGGTAACATAAGTTGCAGTGCTTTTTAAAAGTATAGATTAAAATTAGTTTAGTTAAAAATTGAAATATAATGGCAGTTATTTAAAATTGATACAGAAATGAAATGTGTGTTAGGCTGAATAACTGTCTTATGAGGGACGCAAATAAATCACTAACTTAAATAATCATAGATAACTATGAAGGATTAAAACTAATTCCATTTTTTAAAGGAGAAGGGAGTTTGGTTTTAGCAATTAGAATAGTAACAAAACACTGAGGCAAATATTAATAGAAATATTTAATTACTTAGGGAATAAAAATAATGTGAATACTATGGGGTTGTTTTTTATATATTTATAAAACAACAGACAAACATGATTACTTTCCTTAGACATTACTAGATAAGTAGAGGAAGTCTGGAGAGTAAATCTAATTTATTCTTATTTTAGCAGAGTACTTGGTGGTCTAATTTTACTTAAAAATTAATTTAAGTTGTTTTGGATATTTGCAGTATTTATTTGATTAAGAGCTGAGTGAAGTACAGTACCATAGAAAGCACAGATACAGAATTATATTGGTAATTTTAGACAATGAATTTAGAAAATAAAATTGCTAAGTGCTACATATGCTGTGTGTGTATGTATGTTTCAGGAGAGATTTAAGTTTTATTATTCTTTCCTCAGAATAATTATTCCTTACTTTTACTGATTAGTTTGTTACCTAAAAAGGGAAAATTTTGGACTAAAGCATTACTATCTAAAAGTTCAATAATATTCTTTTCTTCTTTAGATATTTGAATGAAGCAAAGATTTATTTTACATTGTAATTTTCATTTAAGTTGATGTTTAGGTGAAGGTGATTTTTTTAAAATAATGTGTAGCAAAGTCTGAGATGCATGGTAATTCTGTGTTTTATTTTTCAGAAAGAATTCTTTGTGGAACTTGGCTTAACTGCAGGGCAACTTGGTATAGATGACTCTACACAAGTGCCTCCTGGTTAGTGTTTCTCCCATATGGCATATACTAAATGAAAATGAGAGTGAGGTTAAGGTTTATCTTGCCATTTCCAAATTAATCTAGTAACTTTTTAAATATCTGACAACTAACATGCTTTTTGCCTCTCCTTGGTTACTATTAATTATTGAATAGAATCTTGTATGTTACAATTATTAGAGTTCAACTAGATATTTGTCTTTTTATTTGAGGGTCTTTAAAATAATTTTGAAAACTCATTAGACATATGTAAGTCATTTTGTTGGCAAAATTCTAAGAGAATGGCTCAATAAATTTTCATGAATTGGACACACCTAACTAAATAACCACCCAGATCAATAAACTGAAGCCCCTTCCTACCATCTTTCAATCTTTATCCCCTGTGTCAAGGATAACCACTATTTTTACTGTTCAGGTCTCATCTCTTGCCTCCTCACACTGTCCCTCCCCCTCCTGCTACTCCCATCCCCACTTCCACACACATGTATGTTCTCTCTCTAATCATACTTGAGAAACTGCTGCAAAATTTTCAAGTGTCCAGATTGATGGCTCTGCCTCCTCTAAATCTTCTGCATCATGATCATCACCATCACCATCATCTTTAGAGGATTTCAGCAGATCTTCAAGTTCCTTGTTGGTAAGGGTTTCTCTACGCTCTTCTGTGTGTTCCTCAACATTGTCTTCAATCATGTCAGAGAAGCCTTCCCCACCAAACTTCCCCTGCAACATTCAAAATACTACTGACTTCTGCATCAGTAGTGGAGAAGCCCCTGAAATCACTGATCACCTCACTCCAGAACTGCCTCCAGCATGCATCGGCGGTCTCAGGACTTAAGGCATCTACAGCCTCTGTGGGAAGCAAAACTGCACCTGCAGTTGTGAAGCTCTTTCGTAAATCAATAATGCTGCTTAGTCAGGGTTAGCATCAGGGGCAGCACGAAACGTCCTGAAGGCAAGGTTGGTGTTAATTCACCTCAGTGCGCTGCTGCAGGAGACAGGAACATCATGTCCACATTCTCGCCAGTGAAGCAGAGTGTTGTCAGTTATGAGGAGGACCTTGAATGGCAGCCCCTTCTCTTCATCCCTTTACTTCAGGAATGAAACACTGCTGGAACCTCTCCAAGAACAAAATGGCCATTGCCCAAGCCTTCTTGTATTGCTAGAACATAGGCAGGCAATTTTTGGTTTTGTTCTTAAGGGCCTGGGGATTGCTTGCTCAGTAGATGAGGCCTGGCTTGATCACGTGACCTGTTGCATTGCCAGACAGCACCAGCCTAAGGTGATCTTTCCAGGCCCTGAACCCTGGGGCCTACTTTGCTGTCTTATGGATATAAGTATGATTGGACATCTTCCAGAACAAGCCCATTTCATCACAATTGAAGATTTGCTCTGGAAGGTAGCCTTTCTCTTCTATAAGTTTTTTGAGCTCTTCTGAGAACGCTGAAGCTCCCTTGGCATCAGCCAATGCTGATTCTCCCATGATCTCTAACTTCTTGAGGCTGTAGCACTTCACATAGTTAGCCAGCCGTCCCTTATGAGCCTTAAACTCCTTCATTCTCCTCAACCCCGTCACAGTAGTATTCACAGAGGCTAAGTGCTTTTTCACACATCATTTTGCCATGAACAGGGATATGCTTCTGTGACATGTCCTCCAGCCACATACTTGACGCCTTTGCGAGCAATTTGTCATGAATGAGAGACCACTTTTGCTGTTGTAGGGGCAGCACAAACACTTCCACAAATTTCACCTTCTTTCTGCTTTATTTTGCAAATGCTCAATTTGTTCTTACTGACCTTATGGACCACCTTGGCAAGAAATATGCCGCTTTTCAAAAGATCTAAGATTTTAATTTTCTTGTTGAGAGATAGCACTTAATGCTCCCTCTTAGCCTTTGAGGGATTGTTTAGCTTTTTAAAAAATTATTATTATTATTTTTAACATCTTTATTGGAGTATAATTGCTTTACATAGCTTTTGAGGGATTGTTTTGACCACTTAATTGCTCTTTAGGAGCCATTTTTTCACAGAAACAAAGGGTGCACACAACGTAAGTGACAAACGAGACACAAGGTGAACAATACTCAAACACAAGTGCTGGAGACTGAGGATCCGTGAAATGGCGGGAGACTACAGCAGGGTATGCCAACACATCAGTTCATTCACACAGATTCAGTGTAGTGCTTGGCACACAGCAAATTCAAGTTTTGCTTTTTTGAACTTTCTGGAATTTTTTTTCAAATGTTTTCAATCCGTGGTTGGTTGAATCCACCGACATAGGGGGCTGACTATTATCAGTAGTGCTTCTGTGCATATTCTTGTGTAAGTCTCCTGGTGCGCATAGGTATAAGATGTGCACCTGAGAGCGATGTGCTGCTATCATAGGGCGTGCATATATTCAGTGTTAAGTAGATGTTGCCAAACAGTTTTCCAAGATGGCTGTACTGATTTACACTCCTACCACCTTTGTATGAGAAGCTCATTTGCTCCATTTCCTTTGCATTTAGAATTGTCAGTCTTTTTCATTTTAGCCATTGTGATGGGTGTGTATTTCATAATGGTTTTAATTGCATTTCTCTGGTGACTGATGTGGTTGGGCATCTTTTCATATGTTTATTGGTCCGTTGGATTACCTCTTTTGTAAAGAACCTGTTCACAGCTTCTGCCTATTTGTGTCAGATAGTTGTCTTTTTTAAATTGACTTACCGGGAGTGCTTTACATGTTCTAAGTACAAGTCCTTTGCTGGATATATGTATTGCAAATACAGTCTTCCACTCTGTGACTTATCTTTTCACTCTCAGTGGTACCTTTTGATGAACAGATATTTCTCGGTTTTAATATGATCTAGTTTAGGAGGTTATTTCCATTATGATTGGTACTTTAAAAACAAATCTTTGTTTCTCCCATACAATCTTTTTAAATGGCATTTGTATAGTGGGATTTCCTATAAAGTATTAAGGCTTTTATTAGATTTGCTTTCATGGTAGATTAGAGTAGAAGTAGGGATTTGCAAATAAAACTATCAGTAAGTTTTGTTTTGTTTTTAGGAAAAAAAGTCAAAGATGAATGGACAAACATTTGTGTTGTGAGAAGATATTCTGTATTATTTTAACAAAGAAAATTAGTTTATCAATCTTTTCTTCTGATTAAATATATTTCCTTTTCATTTCTACAAACTTGAAATAACTTAGAAAAAAGATTTTTCCACATATAAAGATAAATATTCTTATAGTTTCCTGGAGAGCCATTCAGCTTTGAAAATAATTAAAAGCATCAACACCAGAAAACATTTACATAATATTGTTCTAAATGTGGCTGATTATATTTGTGTCTAATAATTTTATTTATTTTATCATTTTTAGAACTTTTTGAAAATGAGCATGTACGTATTGGGCAAAAAGGTAAGCTTTTGATTATACTTATTTTAATTTCTGAAAATGAGATAGTCTCAAGTAAATGTCTGTATCGTATACCCTCAACTGAAATTTAATCTCTGAGAAGCTAAAGACCTAAAAAGGAATAAAATTTAACAATGTAGATAAAACAATGGGAATCTTTATAAAGAGGGGAAATGCATCAATTTGGCTTTATCAATAAATGTCAGGTAAAGAAGTACACAGATGGTTCACTAAAAAGGAAATGATAAATGCAGGCACGCATTTCTCAAGGATATTAGCTTAATCCATTCAACAGTAGAATTTCATTTTAAAATCAAAGAGCCAGGTTCTCTCTCTGATGTGCCCACACCCTTCTCATTAGTGTTAATAGGAATATGCTCCTGCATCAGGAGAGAATAATAGCTGTCACACTTCCCAGCGACTGTTCACCATGGTAGGGCTTAAAAACTGAAGCAGCAAAAAAAAAAAAAAAAAAAAAAAAAAAAAAAAAAAAACAAAAAAAACTGAAGCAGCTGTTAGTGTTCTGGAGAACAAATTTTCCCCATCTTTTTAAGATTCTTTTCCTTATTTTTATAAATCCTGTTTTGTCTTTGAAATATGAAGTGCAGATAAGTCTTGTGTCAGAATAAATCTTCTATAGCAATTATATTATCATGTTCTAAACTCCCTAGTTCAATTTTTCAGAATCCTATTTATTTAGAAGACTGCATTTGTATGATTTGATATTTTCATTAAACACAACTGCAAGTTATCATGTGGTCCCTTTGTTTCATTCTCATTTAGTGTAAGATTTTTTTCCTTTTTCTTTTAAGAAGAAAATATAAGAAAACAAAACTGTTTGACAAATATCAGCAGTTGTCTAGTATTTCTTCTTTTGTTTTTATTTTTTGGTTTTGTTTGTTTGTTTTGGATGGGGGCTTAATTTCCAGACTTAATAGCTAGTATTTTCATTAACATAAAGATGAAAACAAAAGGATAATATATTAATTTTATGAACTTGACTGCTTATGAATAATTTTTGGCCTTTTTAAAAGGTTATCAGATCTTTTTTGTTTTTACTTCTTTAAAAATCCCTCTCTTCTGTTGATTTTGGCAGATAGCTAAAAGGTCATCGAATAGAATGGATATCTACATTCTTTAGAATTCTCAGTCATAATACTTCAAATAGCATACCACTTCCAAATACTAGAACATTCATGACTTAGTAGAATATGCATAAGAAATTTAGGGTTTCTGTAGCTATGACTTCATGTGATGATGAAATCCAAAAATTATTCTACATATGCATCACAAGTTTCACATCCATAGAGCTATAGTTAAAGCACAGTGAAATCAAGGTACCTACATTAAAAACTTTCACCTGGTGGGGTAGGAGGTGGAGGAGCTTATGGCTTGAAACTTACAGGGCTGTAAATAAGGCCACATCAAAAATCTGAGAGTAAAAGAAGATTGTCAAGATATGATGCAATTATGTTAGACATAAAGATGAAATGTTACTTCCCAAAAGATTTTTAAAGATTTCAATGTTATTTCTTACATTATGAATTTTCTAATGAGATTTTAATATACTTTTGACAGTTCTATCAGAACAAGATAGTGCTGCTGCTCAACAGTATATCAGACAAGGAAGTCCCACAGCACTGAGAGCTGAATTATGGGCTCTCATTTTGAATATTTCCAGCCAACCTGAGGTAAGAAGAAAAAGGATGGGCCAGATTTGATATTTGTTTTTCAAAGACCTGCATTCAAAGTAGAAATATTTTTTTCTTAGTCTAATATTTACTCCCTTTTTAATTTTCAAATTCACTGTAGTTTAGAGTTCTAAGATAAGATTAACATATAATTTAATCACTGTGTGCTTAACATAGACGTTTTTGTTATTAATAATTAGTTGGATAGGGTGAACCTATACATACAACAGAACAATAAGTAAAATCTTAAGAAGTGGAGTCCACCAATTCAGATCAGTGAAAATGTGTGGTAGAACTGGGAGTTATAATAGGGAGAAATAAAGATGGACAGCTCAATATATGTAAATGACTACTTTGTCCCTACAGTTACTTTCAAAATATGCACGATTTTTATGGGTTTAAAAATTGACAGATTATGTGGGAATGTTATTTTTCTAAGTATAAGAACATCTTATTTTAGGAAATAAAATGAATATGAGGAGAAATCACCAACAGACAGGTAATAGATTCAACAAAGAAACAAGTGTAAGACATTGATTCTTTTTGAAATATTTTGGAGAATTTTTTTTTTTTTTTTTGCTGAAGCCCACTGATCCTATAAGTCATCTATTTAAAGATTTTAATAAATAGCAAACTAATAGTTCCCTAACCTAGCAGTTAAAAACATGGGTTTTGTTTAGAATCATATGACCTAGTTTCAACTCCTAGCTCCCTCAACTTATTTGAAATAAGTCATTGAGTGAGTTAAATTTCTTCAAACTTCAACTTACCCATACTTAGATATAGGTAATAATTTTTATATCCCAGTGTGGTTGAAAGAATTAAATGAAATCTATGTGAGTCTTTTATTAACACAGTACTTGATATAACAGGTCACCATTGATGGTAGCAATAGTAATTACATATTACATGTAATTATGTTATAAATTAATTATAATTTATAATAATGCAGTTTTTAAGAAAATCAAACATTATTAACATATATTATAAAAACTACACCTGTAACCTTTGCAAATTATGTATGCATGCTTGTGTGTGTGTGTGTGTGTGTGTGTGTGCGTGTGTGTGTGAGTATTTTAAATCTCCCGATCGGAACAGCACTATCAAAAATCACTTGCTTCCTTTTTGAAAGAATAAACCTTGTGATTTATTTTAGAGCAGTTTTAAACCAAATGATACTACTGATGTTTTGAGGTGACACTTTAAAAGTAACAGTTTACAAAACAGTTTTGAGTGTACGCTGGGCATTTTTTGTGAGTGTATCAACTCTTGTAGAAGAGGTAGTAGTTCTTGTCCTGACCTGTGTAGATGACCTACCAACTTCACTGATCAGGAGCTAAGTTAGCAAGTCCTGTCTCTGCAGAGGAACTAACTACTACCATTTCAGAAATAGATTTAGAATTTTTCCAGAAGTATAGTTGTAGAATAAAAGTAGTAATCCCAGATAATGATTGTATAAAGTTCAAAGGCAGTTTTTATACTTGAATTCTGGAGTTAAGTTATCTTGATTTTCTATATTCAAAATGGCAAATCTGTAAATAGAAATTAATATTATCAGAAGGCAATCTTGATTTTATTGAATAAAACATTTTCTATCACTTACACTTATTTTCACTGTAAATGTGTGACCTGAACAAACTATAGCGGTTCCGAAATAATTGTTGTAGGTGGTACATTAGAGGGTGGAGGGGGAGAGAGCGAGAGGCAGAGAGAGGGAGAATACTTACTTCTTATGAAGAATACTTTATCAGAACTTTTTGTTCAATTACTTTCCAATCACTTAAAATAAGCTACACACACAAATGCATCATAGTTGAGGAGTTAGATAAATGGAATATTTCAAATTTCACACTCATAAAGCTATTTTTAAAATCTTACCTCAAGGGCTTCCCTGGTGGCGCGGTGGTTGGGAGTCCGCCTGCCGATGCAGGGGACACGGGTTCGTGCCCCGGTCCGGGAGGATCTCACGTGTCGCGGAGTGGCTGGGCCCGTGGGCCATGGCCGCTGAGCCTGCGGGTCCGGAGCCTGTGCTCCGCAACGGGAGAGGCCACAACAGTGAGAGGCCCACATACCGCAAAAAAAAAAAAAAAAAAAAAAAATCTTACCTCAATAGAAAGACTTGGGATTTAATGCTTTAAGTTCCTAGCAGTTAATTTATTTAGTACTTTTACTAGAACATTATTTAACTTTGATTTTTTTCTCTTTTTAAGAAAATATGTGATAAGTTTAAAAGAATTGCTTTTATATATTTTCTTTTCTACAGCTCTCTAGATCTCTGGATCAAAATATCCATATTTAGTAAACATTCATATTTAAATATTTTGCTTAATTTCAGTTTGCTAATTAAAAGTAGAAAATTGTCTTATACTTTGTTCTAGGTTCTTGCTTACTGATAAGATAGCCAAGATGAGTATTAACATTTAAGATTTCCTTTAGTGATTTCACAATAAGGTTCTCCACAACCTGACCTAAAGGTCTGCAATAATGCCTGACCATCCTAGATCTTTCTGGTCAGCTCACCTAGTCTTCCCAGTGCCTGTTTCTGTCCTTCACTCTCCTCAGCCACTTATTTTCAGAGTCTTAGCAAAAGATCTCACCTTCTCCTAACCAGAGAAAACAGAAGTCATCAGAAGGAACTCATTCAAATTCCTTCCACCAAACCTGTAAACTTACTTGCATCAGCACCTGTTCTTGCCTCTACTTTTACATCTAAGCCTTGTGCAAGAAAAGTCTATGCTAGATGCTCCTACTTCCTTAATCCCATTAATCACTCAGTCTACCATAGTCTGGCATACACCCCACTACATGACTATAACTGTCCTAGCTAAAGTTACCAAGGAACAGTGGATACATTTTAGTCTTTACATCTACTGCATTTGATACTATTATCTATTCTGCCCTTGAAATATTCTTGGTCTTTAATTTAGTTCATCCTGTTTTCTTAGTTCTTCTTTCCCTCTTTTTCTTTTTTTTTTTCTTTTTTTTTAAGTCTGCATTTGGGTTCGCCTGCTAGACCTCAAGTGCTTGTATTTCTCAGAATTCAATTTTGATCCTCTTTTCACCCTGCACATTTTCCCTGGACTGTCTCATCTACAGTCACCTTTTCCATAATGGCTTCAACTCTGTTTTCAACCAAACTTTGTCTTAAGCCTAAAACTTTTATTTCCAGTTTCCTGCAGAACTCTAATACATGGTCTGAAAGTGTATCAGACTCATGATATCTGAAAGAAAAGGTATAATCTTTACCTCAATTTATTTGTGGTCATCCAAGAGATGCTGAATTATCTCTCTTCCCACCTGAAAAAAAAAAACCTTGTCAGACTTTTGTCTTCTTGGATATTCTACTTTTCTTTCACGTGCAGTTTATTCCATCACCTTTTCTGAGAAGCCTTCCTAATATCTCCTCTACCTTGTCTTCTCCCAACTCCATCACTGCTACTCTTAGATACTTCCTTCATTTTTCTCCCACCATAACCAGTGCAGGAGCAAAGACCTAAAGACAGAGAAACATATACCATACTTCTTACTTTATTTGGCTGCCTCCCTTTCTAGATTGAGTACCTGAGGACAGGGATTTTTTTCTTCTTCATCATCTGTAAAGTCAGTATCTTGTACAGCATCTAGAAATGGTCAGCTCATCTAAATGCTTAATGAACAATTAAGTATAAACTGTTAGGAATGTTCTGTGAGTTCTTTGACTTCCTGAGAGTATATTTCCTTTTTTCTTTAGTTAAAGAGATAGTGTGTAAGTCTGCATAAAATAGATACATATACTAAAATTTAAATATTCTCTGATGCTAAAAATTTGGGCTATTTTGCTTTTCAAAGATTGCTTTTTGTAATCATGATTTATTACTGTTAAATATCTATTTTGCCAAAGCTTATACAAAATACTCTTGAAATATCCTATTACATTATTGGTAATTGTTATATTTTATAAATTCTTGTTTTATAATGTCTTTGGTATTAGGGTAATGTTGGCCTCATAGAATGAATTAA
This sequence comes from Orcinus orca, assembly GCF_937001465.1. Taxonomy (NCBI): domain Eukaryota; kingdom Metazoa; phylum Chordata; class Mammalia; order Artiodactyla; family Delphinidae; genus Orcinus; species Orcinus orca. Next base: position 101,964,480 of record NC_064562.1, on the reverse strand, counting down.
GAAGTATTCCTCCTGCTTCTGTCCTCTGAAGGAGATTGTAGAATACTGGCAGAATTTCTTCCTTAAATGTTTGGTAGAATTCACCAATGAGGCCCTCTGGGCCTGGTACTGTCTGTTTTAGACACTTATTAATTATTAAATCAATTACTTTAATAGATGTAGGCCTATTCCGATTGTCTGTTTCTTCTTGTGTGAGTTTCAGCAAATTCTGTCTTGTTCAAGTAATTGATCCATTTCATCTAGGTTACCAAATTTGTGGGCAGAGAATTGTTCATAGTATACCTTTATTATCCTTTTAATGTCCATAGGATCTGTAGTGATGTACCCGCCTTCATTTCTGATTTGGGTAATTTGTGTCCTTTCTCTTCTTTTTTTTAGTTAGCCTGGCTAAAGGCTCATTTGTTTTATTGATCTTTTCAAAGAACTAGCTTTTTGTTTCAATTATTTTTCTCTATTGATTTCCTGTTTTCAATTTCATTTATTTCTGCTCTAATTCTTATCATTTCTCTTCTTCTGCTTACTTTCAGTTTAATTTGTTCTTCTTTTTCTAGTTTCCTAAGGTGGAAACTTAGATTATTGATTTTTAGATCTTTCTTGTTTTCTAATTTATGCATGCATTCAATTCTATAAATTTCCATCTAAGCACTGCTTTTACTGCATCCCACAAATTTTGATAAGTTACCTTTTCATTTAGTTCAAAATATTTTTAACTTTCTCTTGAGATTTCTTCTTTGACCCATGTGTTATTTAGAAGTATGTTGTTTAATCTCCCTGTATTTGGGGATTTTCCAGTTATCTTTTTGTTATTGATTTCTAGTTTAATTCCACTGTGGTCTGAGAGCAGACATTGTATGATTTCTATTCTTTTAAATTTGTTAAGGCTATGTTTTATGACCCAGAATGTGGTCTATCTTAGTGAATGTTCCATGTGAGTTTGAGAGGAATGTGTATTCTACTGTTATTGGATAAAGTAGTGTACAGGTGTCCATCATATCCAGTTGATTGATGGTGTTGTTGAGTTCAACTTCGACCTTACTGATTTTCTGCCTGCTGAATCTATTTCTGATAGGGAGGTGTTGGAGTTTTATTTCAATTGGAAATGCATGGTTTATTTAATAAAGGATGCTGATAACCGTTCTTCTGAAAGAAAACTCAGACCTTTGGCTTACCATATATAAAAATAAATTCCATGTAGGTTATAAACATTTAAATTAAAAATATCAATTTTAGGGGCTTCCCTGGGGGCGCAGTGGTTGGGAGTCCGCCTGCCGATGCAGGGGACACGGGTTCATGCCCCGGTCCGGGAAGATCCCACATGCCGCGGAGCCTGCGCATCCGGAGCCTGTGCTCCACAGTGGGAGAGGCCACAACAGTGAGAGGCCCGCGTACCGCAAAAAAAAAAAAAAAAAAAAAAAAAATCAATTTTAGAAAAAACTAGAAAAATATTTGTATAAACATGTGATGTAGGAGAGCCTTGCCTAAGGGAAGCAAGAAAATCCAAAGCCATAAAGAATTTTTTTAAAATTTGTCAATGTATACCATAAACAAAAATCAAACAACACATATTAATTTGAAGAAAAAGTATTTGTAACACAAATGACAAAAGGTTAATCTTCATTATCAATAAAGAGCCTGACAAATTAATAAAATAAATGTAATCTAATAGAAAAATATGTAAGTCATTGAAGTGGAAATTCAAATGACCAGTAAGCATATGAAAGAATGTCAACTTTATTAGTATTTGGGAAAGTGCAAATTAATACAACAGTAAGATAACCATTTTTCATCCATGGAAAAGTTAAAATGGTGAGGATATAGGTAAACTTTGTGCTCTCATGGGTTGCTGGTGGGAATTTGAATTGATACTTTTTTGGAAAGTAGTTAGGCAATTTGTAGTCCAACTAAAGATATATGTGCGTGTGTGTGTGTATATATATATATATGGCCTTCAGCCTACAATCCTACCTTTGCCAGTTTATCCCATAGATACAAAAGCATATGTGCATGAGGATATTTACTGCAGTATTTGTAGTGACAAACAACTAGAAACAACCTGAGTAGCCATCTATAGGCTAAAGGAATGGTTAAATAAATTGTGATACATCTGTAGCACAGCTTCAAAAATATTAAAGTGTATGTAGTTATTAAAAAGACATAGAGAGATGACCATGATATACACTAGAAACTGAAAAATAAGTATAGAATGATTCCATTTTATGTTAAAAAAACAACTAAAACCCTTAAATATTATATATTTGTATAAGCATGGAGAAAAGTATGGAAGAATACAAATTACAAATAATGTTACAAATACAATACAAATAACATTAGTTTCTTCAGTGTGGTGGCAGGGAAGAAGAAAAGGTTATTAACTTTTTCTTTATCCAGCTTTAGATTGTTTCACTTATTTTAATGGTCATATATCAGTTTGTAATTTTAAACTTATTTTATTTTTAAAAAGAGACATAACTCTAAGCATCTTAGCTTTTCCACTGTGTTCCCTAGAAGACATTAAAGTATAATACTGTGCCCTTTGCCCGTTGTCAAGGATTGGTATTTGAATTAGGTGCTGTTCCTGACTTTAAAAATGTTTTTTTATTCTAGCCAGAGAGATGGATTTAATAAATACAATGGAAGGTAAATAAAATAGTAAAATAATTTTGCTTTAGGTAAGAAATCAAAACAACATGAATGAGAACAAAGTAAGGCTTTTTAATTAAAATTAAAATGACTAAAAATAGCCAGTAAATCCCCAGATTATCTTTATGCAAAGAGCACTTTGCCTCAAATCAGAGAACTGTGTATTAAGCATCTTTCAAGACAAAGAAATCGTGTTTCAGGAAACATAGGGTTGGACACCACCCTGCCAAGGCAGCTGCATGCAACAGATATTCTTCTTTGTCCCAGGCGAACCTGTCTCACAACTCTTATTTGAGGGAATGTCTTCAGAAAGAATCACGTAGACTGGGATGTACTGATGGAGCCAAGCAGTATTTGGATATGGGTGGAAACCAGGGCTAAAATGCCCAAGACATGGATGGAGGGATTTGGAGGAACACAGGGATCAGCTGAAGTAGTGAGATGATATTTCCATCTCTCTTTAACACAACTACTACCCATTTAGTCTTAACCTTTTTTTTTTAACCTTTATTATTTATTATGAACACCCCGACCAACTATTAGCCTGATGCTTAACTGGATTACGTCTTATGTCCCTCCTCCCTCTCTGCCTTCCCCTGTCTTTTCTTCTTTTTCCTTTCCTCCCCTTTTCTCCTCTTCCTATCTTTCCTCTCTTCCTTCTTATTTCTTATTCTCTATTAAATTAAACATTAGCCAAATCTTATCACTGTTTAGAGTTAGATTTTCTAATATAATACCATATTCTTTTTTTTAAACTGATTTTTTTGCTATTACAATTTTTTAAAATTTTTATTTTATATTGGAGTATCATTGCTTATCAGTGTGTTAGTTTCAGGTGTACAGCAAAGTGATTCAGTTATACATATACATGTATCTATTCTTTTTCAAATTCTTTTCCCATTTAGGTTATTACAGAATACTGAGCAGAGTTCCCTGTGCTATAACTGATTTTTATTTACTTTTCTAAAAACCTGGACTCAGATGTAAAGAAAAGTACACTGCTGATTCTATTGATCAATGTCATTGAAAGTCCTAAACCCTTATTATTGTCCATTAGCCAGATGAGATGAGAGTGTTTCTCATTATCTCTTGGAAATTTATGTATCTTCTCAAGCTGTGCTTAAATCATGTACAGGTTAACTGCATAGGATTCTGTATAGTTATAATCATTATATTTTGAACTAAAAACTGAATAATAAAAGATTTTTAATCTATAAAAAAAACCCTGATGTTTTTCATATGCTCTATGATTACTTTTACTACCAGGGCTGATTTAGTATGTTTAAACTTTTTTATTTTATAATAATTTAGATATTAGAAAGGCAGTGTAGTGTAGTCATTCTGGGTTTTTATATAGGTTTCAGGGCTTTCCTGGGATCAAATCTTACTACCTTTGTGGCCTTGGACAGCAAGTTACTTCTTTCTCTGGGCCTTAATTTCTCAAATGTAAATGGGAATAATAATCATTGTTGAACAGTTTTATTTTGTTGGTATGGGATTAAATAGATTAACTCATGTGTAGTGGGATTAAATAGATTAACTCATGTGTAAAACAGTTCCTGACACCTAGTAATTACTTAATAAATACTGCATTTGCTATATTTTTCTTTTTAAAAAAAAATTTATTTATTTTGGGCTGCGTTGGGTCTTCGTTGCTGCATACGGGCTTTCTCTAGTTGCGGTGAGCGGGGGCTACTCTTCGTTGTGGTGCACGGTCCTCTCATTGCAGTGGCTTCTCTTGTTGTGGAGCATAGGCTCTAGGCACTCGGGCTTCAGTAGTTGTGGCACGTGGGCTCAGTTGCTCCGCGGCATGTGGGATCTTCCTGGACCAGGGCTCGAACCCATGTCCCCTGCATTGGCAGGCGGATTCTTAACCACTGCACCACCAGGGAAGTCCTGCATTTGCTATTAAATTACAGTTAATCAGTTTAGCAAACATTGATTAAATACCCACCAGGTAGCAGATTTTATCCTAAGGGATGGGATTAGGTATATTTATTGATCATCTACTATTGGCCAGGCATGGAGACTGTAGTAGTGAATAAAAAAAAGTCCTGGGAACTTCCCTGGTGGGGCAGTGGTTAGGAATCGGACTGCCAATGCAGAGGACACAGGCTCAAGCCCTGGTCCGGGAAGATCCCACATGCTGCGGAGCAACTGAGTCCACGCACCACAGCTACTGAGTCTGTGCTCTAGAGCCCGCGAGCCACAACTACTGAAGCCCATGCGCCTAGAGCCCATGCTCCACAACAAAAGAAGCCACCGCAACGAGAAACCTGTGAAGCCACCGCAATGAGAAGCCCATGCACCACAACGAAGAGTAGCCCCTGATGGCCGCAACTAGAGAAAGACGGCACACAGCAACAAAGACCCAATGCAGCCAAAAATAAATTAAAAAAAAAAAGTCCTTATCCTCTTAGTGTTTATAATACTATTAATGATCATTATTTATTAAAGGCATTATTTATTTGAGGCTGACTTTAAAATGTGATTGACTTTTAATGTTTTTGTTTGTTTAACTTTTAAATCTAGGATATCTTGTATTATGAGCAGCTTAAGACTAATGTGATACAACATGACCTTTTGGTGGACAGTTTAATTTATAAAGTAAGTAAAAGTATACATAGTTTTTCCATTTCATTGATATCATTAAGCAATTATTGAGTCTTCAACATGTAGGGACTGCACTATGCATGATGATACATATTAAACTTGAAAAATAATTTTAAGTGATCATTATACTTACAAAGTTAAGTTTGACCTTCAGAATTTGCAGTTTCTATTCAATGTTATCCTCCTTCCCGTTGAAACTGTCCTCATAATCCTTTCCTGACCCTCCCATTTATTGATTAAGAGAATGATAAGCATTTCCTGTCCTTATAAATTCAAGTTTTCCACACAAACTACATAAAAAGAAACTAAAAGGAAAATGAGATTATGGATTTTTTTATCTTATTTGTCTCACAGTCTTTAGGGCCTGCTTATTTATTTTATTATTTTGAAGTCATGTTTTATTTTTAATTTCTTTTAGTTTCTAGACATATAGTTAAGCACGTCTCAAGTTTTATGATAAGGATTCATTGAGTTTTTGTTTCCAGGCATCTGATATTGAGACGAGATGCAGATGCTGAAAACGTGGTATAGGATATGACTGATTCTGGATTAATGATTGGGTTGTTTAAAAGACTTGGATTTTAGATTTAGAACTTGTAAGATAGAGGAGACGGGCATATTATTCCAGATCTCAGAAACAGGGGAGAGAAGAACCTAAAAATTTGTGTGGGTAAAACATAACTAAAGTTAATTATAACAATGACTACTAGCATTTAATGATTGCTTACTATGTGCCATACATTGTTCCAAACTCTTTACATAGATTGTCATCTGATCCTGTTAGCTACCTTGGGTGGTAGATACCAGCATTTGGGCTGTAAATGATAAATGCATTTTTTCCTGGAAAAAACTTGCATTCTGCAAAATCATGCTTAAAAATAAGAGCTTATAGGAAAAATAGCACTTTTGTAACTAAAGTGCTAACAGAAACAATAATTGGGAGATGAATTGGACAACTCAGGCAGGCTGCTCCTGCAGGAGTTATTAAAAATGTACAAAAATAATAAAGTGTAAATGCTAAAGTAATGCAGATGGAAGTGGTGCACAGCACCACTGGGGCTGCTTTTCAGGTGGGCACAAGAGGAAGTGCAGAAGCTAAGAGATATGCAAGGCTGGGGGTGTGCCTCTCTGGAGAGGGGGCCCCCGTGCAATCATTCATTTTCCATTCTCTTGAAATACAGTTATAAGGGCTCATGCCTGTGGAAGACTTTGTCCTTTCCTGCTGAAGGTTATAATTCTACTTCTGCTGTTCTGGCTTTCCTTTTTTAAAGAAAAATTGCATATGAACGAACACAATTTTCATGTTATACTGCCATCATTCCCTTACTCACCAGCCACATATTGATACATGTGTTGTAGCAAAACAGGAAGTACTATCATTTTACCATTTTACAGATGAGGGAACTGAGGTAAAGAAAGAGTAAAGAAATTTGTTTAAATTCATATATTAAATAGCAAAGCCAAGATTTGAATCTAGGTAATCTGACTTCACAACCGTACCTTTAACCACTGTGCTCTACAGAGAGAAAAGATGAGGAAATTTAAGAGGATGCAGTCTTTTGATGAAAAGTCTTGACTCTCACAGAAGTTTTTACATAGATTTGGATCACAGGTACTACTATTAACTTTGAGGTCAAATGATTGTGCTCAGGGGATTATTTTAACAACAGCCTAAGAGATCTTTTGGGCTTTAAGACCTTCAGTCTCCTTTCTGTTCAAATGAGAGAAGACTCAACAAGAGAAGTTGTTCAAAAAATCCAAGAGTGCTAGCATGAGAGTTCTCTTTGCTGCCAACATGAATTTCAGTTAGAATCAGTAAAAAACAAATCTGTCATGAGAAAGAGGTAAACAGTTTGTGTCTGAAGAATTGAATATAAGTTCTGCTAGAATCAATCCTGACTGTCCACAACATGAGTGTTTTTAGGAAGATATCTGTCTCTGGTTGTTTCTGACTTGTATTAGTTGAGTTCTGCTGATCTTATTGGAACAACTCCAAACATTATTAAAGTCAGCCCTTGAGGAAATGAGCATTTTTAAATTATTTGAAGTTTCATTACAAGTCCCTTTGGCAAAGGCTCATTTTTAATTTAACTGAAAGTAAAGTAGAATTATTTTAGTGATTAAAGAAATTAATGAAACAAGGCAATGCTTATATACAGAACACCATCAAACCCTCCCTAAGCTAAAATATCTAATGGTTCTCTCTGGACTGTGTTTTTTTCCCACAAACTTGCCTTGAATCCACACCATCTACAGTTTTCCACCACTTGCTACGATGGACAGTTGACCTGTCAGTTTATATCAGTGTTTCTCAACCTTTTCTTCATTATTATCCCTAAAGAGAAAATTTTCTCTAATATAAAAAAATTAAATACCAAAGAATAAGATTTTGGTGGGTAAGGATAAGCTTTGGAGGTCCACAAACCATTGTACTATGTAAAAGTTTTTGATCCCCAGGAACGAAGTCTCACTCCTTAGAGGCAATATCATCCTCGTTGAGATTGCATGGTCTCTGCCTCTGCCCACGTTGTGACTTAGACTGGCTCCTTTCTTTCCTCTTAGTCTGCGTCTTTCAGTTTTCCCAAGCGTAGCACACATTCACTACCTCCAGAGTCATCCACAGCTCATTTCATCCTCCTGTAATTGCTGCTTTGATCAATAGTCTGATTGAATTTTGTAGGTTGAGCAATATTATCATAGATTCCTGCAATATTTCTTTGTAACTGTTCCGATATTTCTACTATGTATGTTTTCTTGCTGGTGAGATTGAAGATAAACATTGTCTAGTTTGTTTGTTTGTTTGCTAGCAAGCAATGACTTGCAAGTGAAAAATCACAAAAACATGAAAGATTTTTGGTATTTTGAGGGAATGGCAAGAATGTGGGTCTGAATAGTGGAAGATGAGATTGGAACAGTAATTTGAGGCCAGATTGCTATGGTTGCTTTTGGATGTTGTGATTGCATCTCCTTTTCTAATTTTAAGACACCTAAATATTAGATTTAAAGGAGATAAAATTGAAATAAATAATAAAGAATTACTAATGGAACCAGAAAGACTGTGAACAATTTGTAGTCAAATAATGTGTCACTTATATTAGTCAAGTAAATTTATAAGTTTACCTGTGATAATTCTAGTGATAAACTCTAATTGAGAAGTTTATAATCATACATAAAAATAAAATCATTGCAGTATTATTTCTAGATGTTGCCTTTATGTCTTAGTACTATAGACATATTCATTTAGGTTCTCTTCAGTGCTCTCTACTTTTAATTATAGGATGTGAAATTGACAGCAAGCAATGATGATTATTATTTTGTATTTGAAGATTACTTATATCAGGTAAGTTGAAAAATTAAAATATGTAATGTTCTTGTTTTAAGTTCTCTAACTCAGGATACTTTAGAAGATATCTCTTTTGTTAACTGAATCTTCCTGAAATCCACTATGTTTATTTTTTATCTAATTAAATGTTCTAAGTTTGGGATAAGGTTAATTTTTGTTCTTACATGGGACTAGGTAGGAGAATAAGAGCTACATATCTGCTCCAACCAGGAGAGGTATATGCACAGTTTTTTTTTTTTTATACATGTATCAACTCTTTTTTACATTCTATTCCCATATAGGTCATTTCAGAGTATGAGTAGAGTTCTCTGTGCTGTACAGTAGGTTCTTATTAGTTATCTGTATATATATATAGTAGTGTATATATATCAATCCCAATCTCCTAATTTATCCCTCCCCCCCCGTAACCATAAGTTTGTTTTCTACATCTGTGACTCTATTTCTGTTTTGTAAATAGGTTCATTTGTACCTTTTTTTTTAGATTCCACATATAAGCAATATCATATGATATTTGTCTTTGTCTGACTGACTTCACTCAGTATGACAACCTCTAGGTCCATCCATGTTGCTGCAAATGGCATTATTTCATTCTTTTTTTACGGCTGAGTAATACTCCATTGTATATATGTACCACATCTTCTTTATCCTTTCCTCCGTCAATGGACATTTAGGTTGCTTCCAAGTCCTGGCTGTTGTAAATAGTGCTGCAATGAACATTGGGGTATGTGTATCTTTTCGAATTATGGTTTTCTCCAGATATATGCCCAGGAGTGGGATTGCTGGATCATATGGTAACCTATTTTTAGTTTCTTAAGGAACCTCCATACTGTTCTCCATAGTGGCTGTACCAATTTACATTCCCACCACAGTGTAGGAGGGTCTCCTTTTCTCTACACCCTCTCCAGCATTTATTGTGTGTAGAGTTTTTGATTAGGCATGGATTCTTAAATTGAATGTCCAGTTCATATTTCAGTCATCCCAAGACATTCAGAGAAAGCATTTTACATGATAGTTTTCTATTAAAGGCCTTGAATAAATAATTAAATGTTTTGAAATCAGTTTGAAGCATTGTGATTACTCTTTGATCATTTCATGTGCTGATATTGTGTGTGTTTGGATTTACCTAGGTCTTTTTCATATCTACTAAAATAGAAACATCTTACCACAAATAGGAAATATGAAATTTATGTAGAATTGCTTAAGTAATACTTTTTTTAAAGATCACACACACATGGATAGATAGATAGAAGATTAATAATTTGATTTTGAGTGAATGTCAACATGTGTCATGGAGAAAATATCTAGATTCCACATGACAATTTCTGCTTCATTAAATGTAAATCAGTCCCAGCTGTCTGGATTAGCAGATTTCTAATTGGTAATAGTGGTGGTAGTTGTGCGTCTGTTTAAGAAAAGAGTTAAATAAGATTCTCTCAAGAAGGTTTAATTAATCATATATTCCAAGAACTAAATTCCAACGATTTTATAAAATTTATTTATAAAGCTAACATTTGAAATAACCCTGGAAACAATTTTAATGAAGTTTCAGTGATTTTAAATGTGCCATTAATTTTTTTAATTTTAAAAAACAGTAAAGATTTAAAATCCCATTCTTCAACATAATTAAAAGTTGGAAAATACAAAAATCTAAAAGTTTATTTACTTATCTAGCTAGTATGTAGCCTGGTACCTAATTCTTAGTACTCAGTAAAATTTTGAATGTACAGTAAAGTTAATGCTTCATTTATATATTAATGTTTGTTTCCATACTTAAGAAATATTGAGTGGAAATGATTAGTTTTGGTATTGTATCATAAGGAGGTCCACAGAACCATCCCTAGCAGAAAAATCAAAATCAGTGAAAATTATTTAAAAAACAAAAATATTTAAAGTATCTGGGGCTTCCCTGGTGGCGCAGTGGTTGAGAGTCCACCTGACGATGCAGCGGACATGGGTTCGTGCCCTGGTCCGGGAAGATCCCACATGCCACGGAGCGGCTAGGCCCGTGAGCCATGGCCGCTGAGCCTGCGCATCCGGAGCCTGTGCTCTGCAACGGGAGAGGCCACAACAGTGAGAGGCCCGTGTACCGCAAAAAAAAAAAAAAAAAAAAAAAATCTGGAATCTGTGTTAAGGTCATACATGAAGACAGCAACAACAACAACAAAAAAACCCAAAAAACATTTATTCAAGAAAAGCTACTAAATCTCAGAACAGTCTGTAGCACTTGAGTCGTGATGCACTCTCTCCCTCCCCTCACCCCCAGATCATCATGATGGAAGCTTCAATTCAGCTGAGTGTGGCCAGGAAGATGGGGTTCCGTTTCCCTATAACTTCTAGTCAAGGGCTGCAGTATCTCTATATGAGGGTCAGGTAACCAGTATTTCTCACACTCCTCAGCTCTGTGTTGCAGATGCTAAATTCCAGAAGAATGCAGCCAAGAAGTCAGGGACTCCCTGCCTTCAACTCATAGGGCAGACCTCTGTGGAGAGCAGGTTTGAGTAACCTCCGTATTTATTTTCTGTAGTGTCTGTACCAACTTGCATTCCCGCCAACAGTGCACTAGGGTTCCCCCTTTTCTCTGTACCCTCCCCAATACTTGTCTTTCTTTGTCTTGTCTTTTTGATGATAGCCATTTTAACAGGCCTGAGGTGATAACATATTGTGGTTTTGATTTGCATTTCCCTGATGATTATTGATGTTGACTACCTTTTTATGTACCTGTTGGCCATTTGTATGTCTTCTTTGGAAAACTTCTATTCAGTTCCTCTGCCCATTTTTTTAATTGGGTTTTTTTTGTTTTTTTGCTATTGCGTTGTAAGAATTCTTAATATATTTTGGATATTAACCCCTTATCAGATATATGATTTGGAAATATTTTCTCCCATCCTCCTATCCTTTTCATTTTGTTGTTTACTTCTTTTGCTTTACAGAAGCTTTTTAGTTTGATGTAGTCCCACTTATTTATTTTGCTTTTGTTGCTTGTGGTTTTACTGTCATATCTAGAAAATCTCTGTGAAGTCAAGGAGCTTTTTTTCTGTGTTTTTTTCTAGGATTTTTATGGTACAGGTCTTACATTTAAGTCTTAAATCCATTTCACGTTCATTTTTGTGAGTGGGGTAAGATACGAGTCTAATTTCATTCTTCTGCATGTGGTTATCCAGTTTTCCCAACCCTATTTATTATTGAAGATACTATCCTTTCTCCATTGAGTATTCGTGGCTCCCTTGTCAAATATTACTTGACTATTTATGTGTGGTTTATTTCTGGGCTCTTGATTCTATTCCGTTGGCTTGTGTGTCTATTTTTATGCCAGTGCTATACTATTTTGATTACTATAGCTTTGTAGCATAGCTTGAAATCAGGAAGTATGATGCTTTGTTATTCTTTCTTGAGATTGTTTTGGCTACTCAGGTTCTCTTGTGGCTCTGTACAAATTTTAGGATTGTTTTTCTATTTCTGTGAAAAAAATGCCATTGGAATTTAAATAGGGATTGCATTGAATCTATAGATGCCTTTGGGTAGTATGGACATTTTAACAATGCTAATTCTTCGGATCCATGAACATGGGATATTGTTCCATTTGTGTCTTCTTCAGTTTCTTTCATCAAAGTCTTGTACTTTTCAGTGTACAGATCTTTCACCTCCTTGGTTAAACTTATTCCTTAGTATTTTATTGGTTTTGATACTATAGTGAATGGAATTATTTATTTCTTTTTCAGATGTTTTGCTGTTAGTGTATAGAAACACAGCTGTTTTCTGTATGTTGATTTTGTATCCTGCAACTTTACTGAATTCACTGTTTAGTTCTAGCAGATTTTTGGTGGAATCCTTAGGATTTTCTACATATAAGGTTATATCATTTGCAAATAAAGATAATTTTATTTCTCTCTTTCCTGTTTGGATGCCTTCTTTTCTTTGTCTTGCCTGATTGCTCAGAGTGGTCTTGTAAAAACACCAATCAATTCATGTTACTTGTGAGATTAAAACCAAAAAGACCAAAATCCTTCATGAAGCCTACATGACGCTGTGTACACTGGTCCACCTCTTCAGCCTCATTGTTCACCTCTGCCCTGACACTCTGGCACAGTGTATTCCAACCACTCTGATCTTTTAGTCCTCAAGTTCACTATACTTCTTTCTACCTCAGGGCCATGAGACCTGCAATTCCTTTGATGTAAAAGACTGTTACCCTCCCCTCTTCCTCTAATAAATTCCTATTTTTCCTTCAGCTCTCAGCTAAAATATCACTTACTCACAAATACCTTCCCTGACCCACTTCCTGCTTCCCAACACAAACACACAAAGTCATGGCCATCTAAAGTATGCTTTTAAAGTCCTATGTAGTATTTTTCATACTTTTTATTTATAGTACTTTTTATAGCTTATTTGATTATTTTATAATTTCTCCCCCATAAATGTTTAGTATTATGACAGTAAACAAGAATACATAAATTATAATATCAACCAAAGGCCAATAATCATATGATTTATAGTGTGTTGACTATTCTACTTCAGTGTGTGGGTAGAAAAAGTGTAAATTTGACGATTTCATCCCCTTTGGTGACTGGAAAGAAGAGGATTGTCAATTTTAAGTTACAACTACAAAGGCTTTTTGGTGGTAGTAAAAGAGATTTGCCAGGCAACATATCTGCCTCATTTGATGAACAGGGTCAGTAAGGATATCATTTTAAATGAGAGTAGTAACAATTTCTCCAAATAGTGCCAGAATTAGCCCTTGAGGATATACTCATCTTTGTGTACCCCATAAACTTGGAAAACTTATAAGTGACTAAGTCTGAAAAACAGAACCATTTATAAACAATGGATGCATTCTCTGAGAAAAAGCAGATTGATCATCAGTAAACATTCTCTGAGAAAAAGCAGGTTGATCATCAGTAAATATTTATTGATTCTTATATGTAAATGATACCACCTTTGATGGGCTTATTACATTCTAGCTAGGGAGGCAAAAATGTTTTGAAATTGTTTTAAAGTGTTTATGTACAGCATTGGATATTAAGTTAATTAATATCACAGATAGTAAGTACTGTAGGAGTGTGCTTTAACAATTATTTTCCATTTTTATCATATTTTAGTCCAAATTGTATTATTTTTAGATTTCACATAATTTTTTCAGTCGTACATCTCCTGGCCTCTGCTACTCTTAGTACTTTGTAAAGCTGTAATGTGGATCTTTATCCTTATAACATAAATAAAAGGATAATTATAACATGTAAGTTCTGTCTTTGGGAATTATGCAGAATTAAATTTTCCTCATGTGGATACTTTCCATGATCATACCTTTTAAATAACTAATTTTACAATTAGTCTGACTTATCAGAGGGAAGTTCATTTTAAGTAATAAAAATTATAATTGTATGTATTGGAAACAATATTATCAGAAATTGAGTTCTGATTTTTCTCTGGGAAAAGAATTTTATCCCTATACGTGTGTGCACGCACACTTGTATGTGTATGTATGTATAAGAAAGAAGAAAGGCTTTTCTTGTCACTAATTATAGGCTTTCCTTTGGCAGAGCTGCCTAGCAACATAACTGCTCTATGGGAAAATTGTTGATTGTAATGGAGTGAACTTAATGTTCCTGGCATGCTCTGTGTCATAATCAATTTATTGGGTTTTGTGACTAGGCTACAAAATTAGACAGCACGTGGCATTGCTGTGTCCATATATAGACGAGAAAACCTCCAGTAATCCCTCCTGAAGGAAGATCTGGGCCAATGCTACAAGCATACACAGGCACTCTTCTGAGTGACTCATGTTAGTTACCTAAATTTTATAAGCAACAACACTGAGCATTACAGAAATAATGTTTTGAGTTATAAGTCAACTTTTTTGTATTCCGAAGTTTAGTTTTTATTTTGCATGAAATTCTTAAAAATACTTCATTGTGCTGAAAGTTTTAAATTATATCAGAGTTTTAAAATGTGTTCAAACAGAAGATAACCCTTATTCCATGGAAGTATATTGGGTAGTTTGACAATAACATTTTCAGGTTCTAGTACTTAATAGCATCATGACAATCTATAAAAGTTAACTTATTGTCCAAAGTATATAAAATATTTATAGGGAAGAATGTTTATATAGTAAAGAGAAGACACGGGAATTAATCTTTCTGTTGGGTGACAAATTCTCTACCATACGCTTGGCTTATCTAGCATATGCTTAGTAGGAATACTGACATATTAGAATATGCCATAGTTATACATATTTTAATGCCATTGAATGGTGTTCAAGAAAGGCCCAGGTGCAATCAGATATCCTTTATTCATGTCAAGTTATTGAGTGTCTGTTCTGATACAGGCACTGTGTAAGGTGCTGCATGTTTATTAAGCTCACATTTTAGTGAAAAATGAGGTAAAGGCAAATACATAGTTATAATTTGATAAATGCTCTGATAGACGTTTATGCAATGTTGCATGCAAATACAATTAAAGGAGAAATAAATTCTGGGAGTAGTTCAGCTTAGCGGTGGCTTCAGAATAGAAATGTTATCTGAAATGTCTGGTTCTTTTTCCTTTAATTTAAAAATTTTTAAATTTTTTTATCGAAGTATGGTTGATATACAATAGTATATTATTTTCAGGTGTACAACATAGTGATTTGACATTTATATACATTACAAATTGATCACCGTGATAAGTCTAGTAACCATCTGTCACCATACAGTTATTCCAGTTATTATTGACTGTATTCCCTGCGCTGTACATTATATTCTCATGACTCCTTTGTTTTATAACTGGAAGTTTGTACTTCTTAATCCTCTTCACCTATTTCACTCAACCCCCCACCCACCTCCCCTCTGGCTACCGTCAATTTGTTCTCTGTGTCTATGAATCTATTTCTGTTTTATTTTGTTTGTCTGTTTGTGGTTATTTTTTTTTAAGATTCCACTTATAAATGAAATCATGGTATTTGTCTTTCTCTGAGGAAATGTCTGGTTCTTAAAGGCAAGGAATTAGGAGACTGAGAAAAACAAAAATAAACATGAGCCATGTGCATACGGTGATTAGTGAAGAGAGATTAGCTTTTCATGGCAGTGAACAACTCTGGCAATTCAGGCTAACCTTAATGAGCACTTGCTATAGAGCAAGGTCTGTGTGAACAGAGAGAACAAATGTGAAAGACATGTCAATACCATGACCTATCATTATAATCACTTCCTCTTGAATACATGTTCAACTCCCTCACGCTTCTCCCAATTTCTAGTAGTAATTGACTGACAAAACCTTAATCCTGGTTAAGTACAACTCTCCACCAATTCTGTGGCTGCAGTGTACATTTGAAAGTAGCTGGAAGTAGCTGGAGAAAAACATGCAATCATGATGACTGGTTTGATTTAAATTCATGACCTTTAACCTCAAGAGAGTCCTCACTTCTGCTTGGCATTTCTACTTCATTTCCCTGGTCCAATCATTCATCTATTCCCCTAGAGGACTTCTCATACCTCCTCTCTCTTCAGATCTCCACCTCTTCTCTCTCAGGTAATGACTTTGAGTCCTGTTTCTGAAAAAAATAAAAGTTCTGAGAACCGCCCTCCACCACACGTATTCCACCTACCTGCCTCTGCACCCATATATTCAGCTTTCCCTTCCTCTTATTATGGATAAACTGCCCGTGCATTTATTTATAACAAAGCCAGTCCCTGCATTTGGACACTGAAACTCATCTTCCCTCGGTACTCAAAGGCAGTGCAATTGTTAGTTTTTCCATCATCAATTTTCCCATTTCTATTGGATCACTCCTCTTAGTATACAACTGCATGGTTATTTCTCTCAATCTGAAAAACAAAGCAAAATAAAGTGAAACAAAAATCTTTCTTGATCCCTTATCCCTTCCAGCTACTGCCCCATTCCCCTGTTCCCTTATTTGGCAAAACTTCTTTTAAAAAAATCTGCAGATATTGTTTCTAAGTCCTATCCTCCTATTCTCTCTTGAACCTTCCTTAATCAGTCTTTTTTTGCCCAACTGTCCTACTGAAGATACGAGTGATTTCATATTGCTGGTCATTTCCCAGTTTTCACCTTACTTTATCTGTTTGGTCACTCAATCATGCCTTCTCTTTGATTCTCTTTCTTCACTTGGCTTCTAGGATATCATGCTTTCTGGTTCCCTTCTATCTTACTGGCTGGCATTCTCATTCACCTTTGCTGCTTTCTCTTCATCTCCCTGTCATACCCTGGAGTAACTCCAAGGATAAGTCCTTGGACCTCTTTTTTTCCCCCATCTTTGCCATTGGTGATCTCATATATTCTCCTGACTTTAAGTACCATCCGTACACTGACAACTTCCAAATTTTTATTTATCTTTAATTTATATTTGTCTTTTGGGGCTTTCTGGACCTCTCCCTTCAACCCTAGGCTTATTTGTCTGGTCCTGGTGACCTGTTCCAAAATCTTATTATCCCAGGCTCATTTCCTGACCACTTTTAGGTTCCTAATTAAAATACACATCAGGGCTTCCCTGGTGGCGCAGTGGTTGAGAGTCCACCTGCCGATGCAGGCGACACGGGTTCGTGCCCTGGTCCAGGAAGATCCCACATGCCGCGGAGTGGCTGGGCCCGTGAGCCATGGCCGCTGAGCCTGCGCGTCCGGAGCCTGTGCTCCGCAACGGGAGAGGCCACAGCAGTGAGAGGCCCGCGTACCGCAAAAAATAAACTATTGTTCGTCTGTATAGTGGATTATTCTGCAGCATTAAAAAATGTGTGTAGAAAATACTTACTTTATAATTTTTTTTTACAGATTTATTTACTTTATTTTTAAAATTTTGGCTGTGTTAGGTCTTCATTGCTGCACGTGGGCATTCTCTAGTTGCGGTGAGCAGGGGCTACTCTTCGTTGCAGTGTGCAGGCTTCTCTTTGCGGTGGCTTCTCTTGTTGTGGAGCACAAGGCATGCGGCCTTCAGTAGTTGTGGCACGTGGGCTCAGTAGTTGTGGCTCGTGGGCTCTAGAGCACAGGCTCAGTAGTTGTGGCACATGGGATTTGTTGCTCCGCGGCATGTGGGATCTTCCCAGACCAGGGATCGAACCCGTGTCCCCTTCATTGGCAGGTGGATTCTTAACCACTGCACCACCAGGGAAATCCCTTATTTTATAATACTGAGAGAAAGTAGAGTATAGAACAGTATGCATAATCCTATTTTGTTGGAAAAATTTATGTATGTATGTATAAGAACAGCCCGGAAGGATATACATCAAAATATTAACACTGGTGAGATTGTGGGTCTTCTTTCTCCATTTTTTAATTATCTCTATTTCTAATTTTTTTCTTATTTTTATCATAAACATGTATTGCTTGCATAGTCTTTTAATATATAAAAATAAATCAGCAGCAATGGTTGGTATGTATCTCATGACTGCACCTGACTGATGCCCAGTCTCCATATCTATCCTGTTTCTAAAGCTGGGCCCCTTTCTTGTGTCTTGAACTCATGGTTCCCCTCTCCATTCACTCCTGCTGCTAGTCAAGCCCTGATTTTGTTCCCCAGTTCTGTTAACTGGGCTTCTGCCTTTTTCTGTTATTCCCGAATCCTTTTCTCGGTAACATCTTTTGAATCCCAGGACTTCTAACACCAGGACCTAGATTTCCTGTCACTCACTAATCACCTTCCTGGGGATTGGTCCCCTGCCTCCAGGCTGGTATCAACAATCCAGTTCCTCGTACTGGACATCTTTGATTTTGACTTTCTGCCCTACCTATTTTCCTTTCCAGGTAGAGTTGCCATATCTACCTGCTGGTCAGAACAACCAGCTTCTAACCTGTGCTGGGCTGCCACTTGTTCTACTGCTGCTAATCCCTTTTAGATACCATGAGTTGCCTTCCCTCCCACCCTGACATGCCCACTGCTAGCTGCTGCATCCCAGCAATGAGCCTAGTTCCAGTTTCCTGCACTTTTCAAACTTCTCTGTGCCATCGTAGTTACCTAGGGTCCCCACTCTACACATCTTATCTTATTAAATTTCTTCAAGTTGGTTCTTTTTTGCAGATTAAAAATACACTAAAAGAATCAACTGGTCAACAACACTAATCATTAGAGAAATGCAAATCAAAACTACAGTGAGGTATCACCTCACACCAGTCAGAATGGCCATCATCAAAAAATCTACAAACAGTAAATGCTGGAGAGGGTGTGGAGAAAAGGGAACCCTCTTGCACTGTTGGTGGGAATATAAATTAATACAGCCACTATGGAGAACAGTATGGAGGTTCCTTAAAAAACTAAAAATAGAACTACCATGTGACCCAGCAATCCCACTACTGGGCATATACCCTGAGAAAACCATAATTCAAAAAGAGTCATGTACCACAATGTTAATTGCAGCTCTATTTACAATAACCAGGACATGGAAGCAACCTAAGTGTCCATCGACAGATGAATAGATAAAGAAGATATGGCACATATATACAATGGAATATTACTCAGCCATAAAAAGAAACGAAATTGAGTTATTTGTAGTGAGGTGGATAGACCTAGAGTCTGTCATACAGAGTGAAGTAAGTCAGAAAGAGAAAAACAAATACCGTATGCTAACACATATATATGGAATCTAAAAAAAAAAAAAAATGGTAATGGAGAACCTAGGGGCAGGACAGGAATAAAGATGCAGACGTAGGGGCTTCCCTGGTGGCGCAGTGGTTGAGAGTCCGCTTGCCAATGCAAGGGACACGGGTTTGTACCCCAGTCTGAGAAGATCCCACATGCCGCGGAGCGGCTGGGCCCGTGAGCCATGGCCGCTGAGCCTGCACGTCTGGAGACTGTGCTCCGCAATGGGAGAGGCCCGTGTACCACACACACACAAAAAAAGATGTAGACGTAGAGAATGGACTTG
Organism: Orcinus orca; assembly: GCF_937001465.1. NCBI lineage: Eukaryota > Metazoa > Chordata > Mammalia > Artiodactyla > Delphinidae > Orcinus > Orcinus orca. The sequence continues at coordinate 101,945,037 of NC_064562.1, read as the reverse complement.
AGGACATGGGGAGGGGGAAGGGTAATGTGGGACAAAGTGAGAGAGTGGCATGGACATATATACAGTACCAAATGTAAAATAGATAGCTAGTGGGAAGCAGCCACATAGCACAGGGAGATCAGCTCAGTGCTTTGTGACCACCTAGAGGGGTGGGATATGGAGGGTGGGAGGGAGGTGCAAGAGGGAGGAGATATGGGGATATATGTATATGTATAGCTGATTCACTTTGCTATAAAGCAGAAACTAACACACCATTGTAAAGCAATTATACTCCAATAAAGATGTTAAAAAAAAAAAAGAATCACCTGGTAGTTAGTAACTTGCATTTTCTGCAGTTGTTTAAGGTTTAGGTGACTAACAGTGAGAAATCTTTGGATGAACTTTGCCCATCACACTTGGTATCTACTGTAACACTTACCACGGGTGTACCAATAGAGGGCACTCTTCCCATTGAGAGGCACAGTACTGAACTTAAAAGATTCTACCTCAGTGCCTCTCAAGCAGAAGTAGCGATGAATTACCTGTTATAAAACAGTGCTTATATATATATGGAATCAAAAAAAATGGTTCTGAAGAACGTAGGGGCAGGACAGGAATAAAGACGCAGATGTAGAGAATGGACTTGAGGACACGGGGAGGCGGAAGGGTAAGCTGGAACGAAGTGACAGAGTGGCACTGACATATATACACTACCAAACGTAAAATAGATAGCTAGTGGGAAGCAGCCGCATAGCACTGGGAGATCAGCTCTGTGCTGTGTAACCGTCTAGAGGGGTGGGATAGGAAGGGTGGGAGGGAGACGCAAGAGAGAAGGGTTATGGGGATATATGTATACGTATAGCTGATTCACTTTGTTATACAGCAGAAACTAACACAACATTGTAAAGCAGTTATATTCCAATAAAGATGTTAAAAAAAATAAAAAGTACACAAGTTAACACAACATTGTAATGCAACCATATCTCAATACAAAATAAAGGGAAAAAAACAGTGCTTAATTGTTTGTTTTTTCCAATGTTGTACCCAGGTATTACTTTGTTTCTCCCGAGATACATCTGTGTTGGGTCACTTTGCATACAACAGCGCTTCACCACCGAAATCATACATAAGAGGTAAAATTTTAGTATATAAAGGAAGTATTCTTTAACACTTACATAATCATGCCAAGACTGTTTATTTTATAGCATATATTGGTTGTCAAAATTTTTGTTGTAAATTATTTAATAAGATGTCTCTCAGGTTATTGTAACTATCTTTCACTCCCACTTAAATCAGTGCCCAAGCCACTTAACGCAGATCACAGGAAAGTGGTTCCCCAAAACAGCATTTAAAATTACTTCTTCATTTTTCCTGTTTGCTCTCTCCTCTGTTGCTGTTTTTGCCATATCTGTTGACTTTTACTTACCCTTCTAACTATGAGTTTATCAGTTGAATTTGCTTTTTCTTTTTTTTGCTTTCTTTATTCCTTCTCTCAAAATGTTACACCACACTTAAAGTTTGATATAATTTATATGCTATTAGCTTTCTTAATTCTATTTTATTGCTTTCTTCTCTTTATCACTAGCTGCCTACAAGATAATGCTATTTCAGTATCCTTCTATCACCTGGCAATTGAACTAATTTCAGCTGGAAGCCTTTCCCCGATTTCTCCTTTTTATTAAGTAGTGAACACCCAGCACTGGAAGCTTATAAGCCTATTGTGTATGGTCATTCTGCTATTCCCATAAAGAAAGATGCTGTTTGTCCTGTATCTCCTAAGTCCAACCGTCTGCCTGATTACTACAACCCCTGCCCTAAGACAGGCCCACATTGCCAGTGCTGGGATCAGGCTCCCCCCACTTGGGGGCTCTCTTGGTTACATTGCTTCTATACTGAATTGATAGAAGCATTTGGTTTACTTGTTTGTTTCTTTCACATCATCTGCTGAAAAACTGATTATAGAACTTATCTAATGGACTTACCTCTAAATTCAGCCAAATTTTAATTCAGCCCTCCATCAGTTGATCCTGTCTTAACCTAGCTAACTTTGATTCTCTGTTTATTCCACATTATCCCACTTTCATTCTAAGCCTCTATATATTCCCTAAACATGGAAAGATTCCCACTCCTCCACCCCCAAAATCATAGGTTCTTGAAGAACTAGCCTATATCTCACAGTATCAGAAAAACTCAGATTATTTCCTTCTATGTAGGGAAAAACCCAATTCTTTCCTACTGTGTTTTGCTCCTGTGTTTTTAATTTACTACTCACACAAAGCACTTCACTTCTGACACTTTTGGTCACACATATGTGGGGAGTTTTCCCCACAATAACAAGCTAGTCTTGACATCACCTGGGTGTCCTGCAGTTTAACTCAATTCTAACACTGTCTACCTAGAGATGGTGTCAGATCCCACAGGTTAAGGACTCAATCCTCACATACATACACACACACACACACACTTCAGACACCAGTCACAAGCTTAGGTCATCATCTGTGCTTCTGACCAACTGGCTTTAGACTGGACATTCCAACAACCCTCTCCTTGGGTTTGACTGATTTACTAGAGAGGCCCACAGAACTCAGGGAAACACGTACTAACATTTACCAGTTGGTTAAAGGATATGATAAAGAATACAAATGAACAGCCAGATGAAGAGGCACATAGGGCTACGCCTGGGAGGGTCACAAGCATAGAAGCTTCTGTCCCCATGGAGTTGGAGTGCGTCTTCTTCCCAGCGTTGATGTGTTTGCCCACCTAGAAGCTCTTCAAACCCCCTACTTCTGGGGTTTTATGGAGTCTTCCTCACAGAGGCATGATCAATTATTAAACTCCATTTCCAGTCCCTCTGGAGTATGAGGGGGTGGGGCTTCTAATCAAGGCTTGGTCTTTCTGGTGACCAGCGCCCGTTCAGAAGCCCACTCAGAGTCACCCCAATACAATGAAAGATGCTCCTAATGCTCTTATCACTTAGGAAAGTACAAGGGTTTCAGGAGCTCTGTGCCAGCAACCAGGGGCAGAGACCAATATACATTTTCCATTGTCTCCAAGTCCACCAACCCATCATCAATTTCCCTCTCCTCGAAACCTCTAAAGCACTTAAAGGCTGTGCCAGAAAACTTAGCAAACATATCTTAATGTTTCCTGTTTTAGTCTGGATTATAAGCCACATGGTTCAGACACCGTATCTCATATCTACTCTGTTTGCCTCTCGGCACCTAGCCCAGTATTGGGTACCCAGCAGATATTCTCTATCATCCATCCATCGACCTACCTACCCATCTATCATTTCATTCTCTTCTTACTCACAAGATCAATCCTTGTTGTCTCCACCCTAACCTAAACTGCTCATGCAGTTCTTCATTTCCTCTCTCCCACCATTCCCAACCAAAAAAATTTTTTTAATTAAAAATCTTACCTTAAAGCCAAAGTGCAAAAACGCATGTGACTTTTCAGTAGACTCAACAGTGTTAGAAAAACTGTCAAGATAAGAGCTACCTACTTTTTCCCACCTCAGTAGAAGGTGGGAAAAAACTCAGACCTTTGAAAGTTTTGAGGAAAAACTTTTTAAAACTCACTTAAACATTTAATTATGGTGAATATACTTTAATTTTCTGAGATAATCCTGATTTCAAATATTTAGCCTCATTCTCAGACCATATCAATTGTTTAGGAATTCAGAAAATATTACCACCATATAGTGAAAGACATTTAATTTTAACTTTTTAGCTCATTCCATAAAATGTAAACTAATGAGGTGTTGCAAAGCTTAGGACTTACTTTAATGACTAGACTAGAATTACTTATAATTAACACAACAATTCTAGGCTTACAAATAGATGCTGCTCTTCTTAAGTGCTTAAGGAGCTTGAAAACGTTTGTTCTTTTAATTATTTTGTATCACTTACCTTGTAGTGCTTAAGTTTGTATTATTGACTTTAGTTGATGAAAGGATTTGCTAATACCAAAAGATTGGCTGGCATATTTTCAAATTAATTCCATATCATAAAATGAAATGAAAGGAGATTGTACTATAGTAGTTTATAAATTCCATTAATTTTTAGTATATTCACAAAATTAATTTTTAAAGTTTTTTCTATTTTATCTAATCATATTGGAACTCTCTATGGTTTTCTCTTACAGGAAAACTAGGACTAGAAGAATATGCCGTCTTTTATCCACCAAATGGTAAGAGCAATGCTATTCCTCCCTCTAGTGGGAAATAGGAAAATTACAACTTTTATAATAGCACTGTGACTTCTTATTCTCTATCTTTAAATGGATAATAATTTATCATCTAAAATAAACCTTCTATAGAATAACTATTCTAATTAATTTCATGTTTGTGGTAGTTTTTTGCTGAACTGTGCGTATCCTTTCTGATTTTCCTTGAGACCAGTAGTAGCATTTGTGAGAAAGCTAAGAAGACTCAGGTGTCTAAGTCCAGGGTGCTTAGCTTTCCTCTGAAGGACATTAACTCGTCCGTCTAGGACCTTCCTTTTGGCTTTATTGGAGCAGTGCCCTAATGAGTGGGTTGCCTTGTGTTGCACTTTATTGTTCTCATGATTTGACAAGTGTAATATTTATGAAATAAAAATATTTCAAGAAATACGTCACTGAAAAAAGTATGTTTTGATTAAAGTGATCAAATGTATAGTGACCTCCTTGAATATCATTTCTTTGAGATTATCAGATAGTTTTAAGATATGCTCCTTGGAAAAGCAATATATAGCAGTCCTTATTATGATACTATAATGTTGCATCCTGAAGAAGTTCTTTTACTCCAGCAGAGTTAAGAACATGGGCTTTGTAATCCTGCAGACCTGGGTTCAGATCCCAGTTCTGCCAACTCACCCTATGACCTTGGGTAAGTTATACACCTTCGCTGAACTTCGGATTTGTCATCTATAGCACATGGGTAACAGATTAAAGGAGATAACACTGTATGACACAGCACCGGATGTGTAGTGATTGCTCACAAAATGCAGCTGATACAAGTTGCGTTTAGCTTCTTTACTGACCAGCCCATCTGGAACTCATCCTTGGCTTTCATGGCACTGTCCTCTCCTTGTACCTCTCAGTGTGCTGTCCCAGGTTCCTTCACAGGCTAGCCTCCTCTGTCCCTCGTTAAGCACTGGCATTCCAATGTCCCACCCCACTCTTGTTCTGCTGCTCTTTTTTTTTTTCTGCTTCTCTTCTTTTCACACATTTTCCTAGGACTTCTTATCTGCTCTCTTGCTTCTATTTGTTAACTACTCTAAAAGTGATATCTTCAATTCTGACTTCTACATTACTTAACTCAAATTTAACCTGAACTAATTACTCTTCATATGCCCACTATTTAAAAAAGAAAAACAACAAAGGCAAACTTAAATTTAAAAAACAAAATGACAGCAACAAGATAAACCAAACACTGTCCTCTTTCTCTCTCCCGTTAATTGTACTGTCATTTAACCAGTAATTCAAGGTCTAAAATCTGGTAGTCATCCTTGATTCCTTTCAATCTTGGACCCCTTTCATCTAATAAATCACCAGGATCATCCAATCTTATCTTCAAACTACATCTGGAACCCTCTCTACCTCACCATAACTACTACCTTGCCCTCATTCAGGCTTTACTATCTCTAGTTTATTCATTGCAACTGACACCTAACTTGTCTCCCTTCCTCCAGTCTTTTCTAGCTTTTCTCTGTCTTTTACAATGCTGTCTCAGTTATACAGCTAAAAGGAAAATCTGAAAATTGCCGTTTTTCTCCTTAAAGTTTTATTAATGGCTCCCCATTTCTTTATAGGCAATGTCCAAGCCTCTCAGCATGGCATAAGACAACCTCTCTTGACTCTGGCCCCTATTCAGTCTAACTCCTAGCTTCATTTCTCACCATTTCCCATTTCACTTTTTTTTTTTAATTGCAACAATATCAAATTATTAATTCTTCACACAAACACAGCTACATACTCTCAGAAAAGCACTATGCTGCTTTCCTACCTCATGACTTCTGTTCCTATGCTTGTAATAGCACATTCAACATGTCTTCACCTGGCTGCCCTCTGGTTCAGCTCAGGCATGATCCTCTCCAGGAGACTTTCCTTGGAACCCCAGGTGAGGTTAAGGGCCCTTCCTCTAGGCTCCCATAGTACCCAGTGTGATTACCTTCGGTATCTCTTACTATATTATCTTGGCATTAATTGTCTATGCTTTATCTCCCCCTCTAGATTGCAAGCCTCTTGAGGTTTAGGGCCATATCATTCATTTTTGCTCCTCCAGTATCTAGCTATAGTAGGACCTTAATGAGTATTTATTTGAGCTAAATTAGAGGCTTTTTAATCTTAACATTTATGTGTAAACTTTGTTACATCTGTCTCCCCAGAAAATTAATTTTCATATAACTTTTTATATTTATATAAGAATCAGAAAATAAGAAAAAATAAATACCTCTGAAAGGCCAAATGAAATGTCCGTGGAGTCAACTTTCTTTTCTCTATTCATATATAGGAGAGCTTTTCCAACTTAGTTTAGAATATATTCGCTTTTACTTGACACACGTGCCTAACAAACTTGGTTTGCTGGTTTTTATGACCCCTGTAACAAAAGAAGTACAGAAAGAAACTGATATACATAGGAAAAATGATTAACAACAGTAGAAGTGAAAATCAGAGACCTCACAAAGGAAAATAGAAAAGCTATAAAACAGCATATAAAAGCACTCCTGCAAATAGGTCTGGGACCATTTCATGTAAAAGTCAATAACCCTCCACCCTTTAAATAAGTATCATTGCATTGCAACATATTATAGTAATTTAAGACTTTTATAATGAGCTAAGGCACCAAGAAAAAAATATTGCTATAACAATAATAGTAATAGTAGTCACAGCAGTAGCAGCTAACATTTTTCCATGCAGAACTATATACTAAGCAGTGTGCTAAGTACATCCCATGTATTAATTCATTTAATCCTTACAAGAACCTTCTGAGGCAGCTACTAGTATTATCCCTATTTATAGATAAAGAAGCTGAGGCAGGCTTCCCTGGTGGCGCAGTGGTTGAGAGTCCGCCTGCTGATGCAGGGGACACGGGTTCGTGCCCCGGTCTGGGAAGATCCCACATGCCGCGGAGCGGCTGGTCCCGTGAGCTATGGCCGCTGAGCCTGCGCGTCCGGAGCCTGTGCTCCGCGGCGGGAGAGGCCACAGCAGTGAGAGGCTCGCGTACCGCAAAAAAAAAAAAAAAAAAAAAAAGAAGCTGAGGCACAGAGTGTTAACTTGCCCAGCTGGTGAGCGGCAAAGCCAGGCTTTGAACCCAAGTTCTTTGACTTCAGAAAAGAAGTCAGACTTTTTTTAAAGAAAACGTTCTTTTTTAAGAAAAAAAATATGTTTAGCATTTATTTTAGCCTGCGTTGGGTCTTAGCTGCCGCACGCGGGAACTTCGTTAAGGCATGCAGGATCTTTCATTGCGGCACACAGGCTCTTTGTTGCAGTACGCAGGCTTCTCTCTAGTTGTGGCGTGCGGGTTTTTCTCTTCTCTAGTTGTGGCACGCAGGCTCCAGAGCATGTGGGCTGTGTAGTTTGCGGCACGCAGGCTCTAGTTGAGGCGCATGAGCTCGGTAGTTGTGGCATGGGGGCTTAGTTGCCCCGAGGCATGTGGGATCTTAGTTCCCGACCAGGGATCGAACCTGAGTCCCCTGCATTGTAAGGCAGATTCTTTACCACTGGACCACCAGGGAAGTCCCAAGAAGCAGTATTCTTAATCACCATGCCCTACTACCTCAGAAAAATGTTACTGAGTTCATTGTAGTATCTTTTAGAAGAAAATTAAGCGGTTAATATATTGAAAATTTTGATGTATATAACAGGTTCTAGAAACAGTTTCATCCAGAAAAAAAAATAGTTTAATGTTTAATGGAATAAACCCATTTATTATAAGCTTATGAAAGAAAAATGCTACTGAATTTTGGAAAGAGAAGATTGTGGTATTTTAATTTACCCACCTTTTTTGATTCAAGATCTGTATTTTCCCCTCTGGCATGAGAAAGCTGCACCAGGAATGTGGGCAGTTGTCTGTATAGCCACCAAAGTAGAGAGTGGGGGGTAGTAGGTGGGTAAATTAAAAGCTGTTCATAAGCTGTTCATAATCTTAATACTTAAGTATCATTTCTTGTCTCTGGTTGTTTTAGAACCTTACCAGAATCAGAGGAGATTCTTCTCTGGGGATTGATTCTGAAACTGCAGAACAAGAAGAGACAAAGAGCAGTCAGCCCACTGTCCCTTTGCTCTTTACTCAAGGCAATACCACCCAACATTTGTATATTACCCACCCTGTTTTTCAACCTCTGCCAAAGACGGGATTACTTTGAAATCTCAAGGACACCTCTCCCACTGCCACCAAAAGTGGCCTGGCTTTCGTGGTCACAGGGGCTCACCCAGAGAGCTTTGCCTGCAGCTCATTGACACACTGTCCACCCCTGACCCGGAAGCTGCTTAAATGGGGACAGAGGTTTGCTCACGCACTTCCCCACCTGTGATCTCCTTTCCTAGGATGGAAATAACAGGGCATCATGGCATCGGACATTACCCTGTCACTTTATTTGAAGCCTTGTCAGTGGAAAGACTTTCTCTAGTAGATTTATTAAACAACTGGTGAGCAAAAATTTCTGAGCTGAAGGAGACTCCTCACAGGAAATTTTTAAGCTTTTCTTGTTTTTATTCTTTGTTCAACATGTATAACTTTATTTATTCATTTAATAAATACTTATTAAAGGACACAGATAAAGTACCTGCTGCCAAGGAGCTTCCATCCTAGTGAGGGAGACATACAATAAACAAGTACATAAGTAGCTACCGTAAATAAATAACTCTGAAAATAATTTCAGAGAGTGCCGTGAACAATTAAAGGGAACAGAAATTGATAGTAGGTAGGGAGGTGGGGGAAGGGCACAGCTATTGTAGATAAGGAAGTCAGAAAAGATGCCTCTGAGGAGGTAGAATGTGAACAGAGCCCAGAATGTGCAGAGTGAGCTGTGCAAAGGAGGAGGAGAGCACTCCAAAGGGAATGCAACATGTTTAAAGTCCTAAGAGGAACATACTTGATGAACTAAAGAACAACAGGATGGCCAGTGTGACTCATGAGAGTGAGCAAAACATAAACTGGTACAAGGTGAGGTGAGAGGTAGACAGGGGCCAGGCCAGTTAGGGGGACAGTTGTTCTACAGTTTTGTCTAGTAAGTCCAATGTCTGGACTCCCTTAGAGGCAGTTTCTATTAATTTCTTGTTTTGCTGTTAATAGACTATACTTACTTCTTTGCATGCATAGTAATTTTTTTGCTGTTGATAACTGGATATCTTGAGCATTACATTGTGGTAACTCTGAAAAATCAGATTTTCTCCCCTCCCCAGAACTTGCTGTTGCTTGTTGTGGGTTGTAGTTTTTTAGTGACTTTTCTAAACTGTTTTTGTACAAATTATCTTTTTTTGTATTGAGTGCCCCCTGAAGTCCCTGTTCCATTAGCTTAGTGATCAGTTAGTGATTTGACAGAGATTTCCTTAAATGTCTGAAACTAAAATCAGTCTTCACTGATATACTCTGTGTAGGGAGTACTCCTTCAAGGCTTAGCCAGGCCATTTACGGCTCTGCCTTAGCTTTCACTTCCTGCTTGCACATGGCCCAGAAATCAGGCAGAAATGAAAGCTGAAGTTCTTCTCAGGTCTTTTCTAGATTCCCCTCATTACAGAGGAGCTTTTCAAAGCCTTTATCCCTCCATATTTATGCCTCTCCAATCTCTTCCTTCCGAGGCTTTTCAGTGTGCCTAGTCCTTGCCCCATCTGTTATCCCTTGCTGCCCCAGGTGGCTAAGGCTAATACATTTGCTTTTATTAAAAATAAATAAATAAATCTGATAAATATCACCTGGCTGGCCACTTTAGCCCAATCCCTCAGGTAGCTACTAGACAGGTCAAAACACACAACCACAATTTTTTGATTCAAGATCTATATTTTCCCCTCTGGCATGAGAAAGCCGCACCAGGAACGTGGACAGTTGTCTTTATAGCCACCAAAGTAGAGACTGGGGGGGAGTAGGTGGGTAAATTAAAATACCACAATCTTCTCTTTCCAAAATTCCATAGCATCTTTCTTTATTAAGTATTTCCTTGGTTGTTGTAAGTTTTTTATTAGATTCCAGAATTCAAAAAAGTTGATTCTAACAGTTCTAGCCAGTTTAACCATTGCTATAGCGGAGGGATGGTGTTTTAGAGTTTTCTATTTCACTCTTCTCAGTGACATCTCTCCTCCAGTTCCTGATGAATATCTTTAAAAGATCATCCTGACTACTATGTAGAATAAAAGCATAAGCTCCAAGAGAACAAGGACCTTAATAGTTTGATGACCAATATTATCTAGCATCTAGAATCATGCATGGCATAAAGTCACTGCTCAGGAAACATTATTGAATGAGTGAGCTAAGGAATGAGGGAATGAATGTAGAAGGATATAGAGGAGCAAGAATAGAAGCAAGGAGGTGAGACTTATAGGAAAAATATACATAGATCTGACTGAGACTTAAAATAAACAAACATCATAATTTGCTAATACCATTTGTTTCCTACAAGACAAAATAAGTAATTGCTAGTGAACATTAGGGAGAGGAGTGTTAGGACTCCAGAGCAGTGGTTCTCCAGTAAGGGCAATTCCACCCCCTTACCCTCCAGGGACATTTGGCAATGTCTGAAGACACTTCTGGTTGTCAGAGGGGAGGGATATACTACCAGTATCTCCTGGTTAGAGGCCAGGGTTGCTGCTAAACGTCCTACAGTGTGCAGGACAACCCTTCACAACAAAGATTAGGAAAGGCTCTTGGAAGAAATAACAAAAATATCTCATTTAAAATCTGCCTGCAAGTGTCAGGTTGATAAATAGCAGTGTAATTTGTTATCTAAATTAATTAAATAAATTAAAAACATCACATAATCCAAAATTCATGTCATGTGTAACTTTGGACATAAGTTGAAAAACTAATTATTTGAAGTATCATTTCTAGATTGATATTTAAACATGGTTATGTTCTGATGTTTTGGGAACTTTTAACTACTAAATTTAATAAACTAACAAAGTCATATTCTGAAGTTCCAATTCAGAAAGATAACAGAAATAGCTAGAAAACAATTTGACCATTGTCCTGATCCCTATGCTTACTGACCTGTAGGCTACATGTGAAATGAGAATAAACAGAGGAAATGATTATTTCAACATTGAATTAAATAAATTGTACTAAGTAATCCCAAATGAAAGAGTGTAAAAATTTGCTTTCAACTGGAATGATGTTAAAGTGAATCAGATGTGAGAGTTATGGTACAACTATAAACGCTAAGTATTAATAGAGACAGTGAGGAAATGAAGGGGAAATATTTAGTAGGTGCAAAGCTCATTGATATTTGGGGTGTTTTCTGAGTCATATTTACTATTTATATGTCATCTAGTTCAAGATTTATTTTTGTTGATGATGTTTACCATTCTGGACTATGTCAAAGGCCCATTAAATCATTACTTTATAAAGTTATTTCTATTGAATGGAGTAGGCAGTTAGTATTTTAGACTTTCTTCAGTTAGATAGAGGTAGGCTAGGATCTTAAAATAATCACTTATAGCAGACTTGTAGAACTCTGAGGCCAGATTAACGGTGGTGTCCCAAGCATCCCAGTGCCTCTTGGATGAAGGCCAGGTGGCTGAAAACTTGGCCCTTGAAAGACTGAAGTGGTGAGAGGGAAAGGAAAGGATTTTGAAAAACTGGTCAAGAACATGACAGCCTCTGAGATCAAAGAAATGTTTTAGGTGGTATGTGCCCTGGAGTGTTAATGAATTCACTGCTTCTTATGCCTCCTACGTTTGTTTGCCAGAATCTGACATTGTCCTTCTTCAACAGAGCAAACTATGTACGCTCTTCTGGAATCCTAAGCCCTGGTTAATCTTGATTAAGCAGAAGTGAACCTTTATTTAATACTGACAAAATTTTTTTTTCCCTTAGGTTTAAGCTGATACTTAAATGTGGTACTCTCCCTTCTGAGAGCATAAAATAGCTATAGTTAGTGAGCATCTGCTGTGTACTGAATACTGTACTGGTACGCTTTAAATACATTAACTCGTTGGTGCTTTAGTACAACCCAGTGAAGTTAGTAGTATTTATCTCCATTTTCAAAAATGAAAATAGAGACTCAGAGAGTGTTGGTAACTTTCCTGGAGGCACACAAGACTCGAATGCATGTCTGTATGACTTTGTGGGCCATTTATAATTTCAACACTGAGTTATTGAGAACCTCCTGTCCTATAAGTTAATTGCTTATTCATAAATGAATCTAATACTTTAATATCTTATTTATAAGCTATGATTATACTTATAAATCCTTGAATTTCCATCATTAACAACATATATTGAACATCTCACTTGTAGAAAATACCATGCTGGATGCTGAAGATGATACACAGTATGAATTGTGGCCCTTGCCTCAAATAGCTTATAACCTAGCTGCTTATAGAGCAGCTATAGATTTCAGGACTTGGGGGAAATATGGTGAAAGTGTGATTAACCATGGGTCATCTTTTTTTTTTTTTTTTTTGCGGTACGCGGGCCTCTCACTGTTGTGGCCTCTCCCGTTGTGGAGCACAGGCTCCAGACGCGCAGGCTCAGCGGCCATGGCTCACGGGCCCAGCCGCTCCGCGGTATGTGGGATCTTCCCGGACCGGGGCACGAACCCGCGTCCCCTGCATCGGCAGGCGGACTCTCAACCACTGCGCCACCAGGGAAGTCCTACCATGGGTCATCTTAATACATGCATCCCTTTTGCTTCTTGGCAGTTCACTAATTCATTCACTCTAACTTTCCTAATGAAAAGCGCTCTGTCTTGATTAAGGTATTCCTATACTTAGGACATCTTTAATTAATATTTGTAGAAGATGAAAATAATAATAGTAAGGTCTTCATTTCTGACTACTTTAACATGCTTGTTTAAAGGTTTCTTCAGTACTTAATAGAGGAAGGAAAAATTGTTTTTGCATAAGAATATAGGGGTTTTGTATAATAGCAACCTGTTTTGATATTTAGTATTTAGAAAGATATAATGTATACTTATATTTTTGTAAGGTACCAAAATATGCCTTCTATTTATGAACTTATTTTTCTCTCTTAGTTTTTCTTTCACATGTCAACATGATTAGGCGAAGATGAACTTTTAAAATTATGTTAAAAGTTTATAATCAATAAAGGAAATAAAATGAAGCCGCAATTAGGGAAGATAGAAAAAAGATGGGTGTTCACAGGAAGAAAAAGGGACTCAACCAAAGATAGAAACAGAGAGAGAAATTAAAGAAGAAAGATGGTCTTTGGACCCTCCTAAGTATTCCATTGAACTAGAGCTGGTGGCTATAGTGTCATTAGGAATATTGACTTTCAGTGTGTGTATCTAATCTGGTTTTGAACTTTTTTGTTTTTAGAAAGCAAAAAACTTTTAAGTTGGTAAAGAATCTTAACCATTGGAAGATTCTCATATGTCCAGTTTTCTTCACATCTCACAAATTTTTCTGTATTTGCCCTAGACATAATCTAGACATAGAACTCTACAGTTAGATGATATTTCAGAGACAATCTTAGCCCCTTTTAATGACAGTCAATTACTGAAGCTCAGGAGGTTTGATGATTTTGCTAAGGTTACCCAGCTGGTTTCTGATAAGCCCACAGTGGAATCCTGATCTCCCGACTAGAGACCAATAAATTTCTTGCTCCTTCTCTATTCATCATTAACTTACCCATCTACCCATTCATTCAGCAAAACTATATTCATTATCAACTATGTGGCGTCATAAAATGCATGCAAAGATGAATAAAACATATTTCCCGTCCTCTGGAGCAATTTGTCAAACAGCTAATGATAACACTAAACTGTGAAATTATAATGATGGAAATGTGAACAAAGTGCCATGAGAATGCAGAAGAATGAGGATTTAATTATGATTAAGAGATTTGGTATGTTTCTCTGAGACGTTACTTGTCCTTAGCAAGGTTTTGATAGACATTAAAGCAATTCATGGTACAGAATTACCAAGTTCAAAGCTACCAAAGTATGAAAGTGCATGATGAGTTCTGACGATGATGATAATCTAGTGTGGCTGTACCACAGTAGGTATAGAGTCAGGTAGATATATCTCAGGTTGCCATCGTGAATGGTTAAGATCAGATCAAGGTTTTGAATTTCACTCTGTAGACACTTAGCCTATATTATAAGGCTAGAATGTGAATTCCATAGATACAGAGAAAATGTTATATTCATTTTAATCTCTCCAGAGGCTACAGAGTAGGTTTTTAAACACTGATTAATCGTGTGAGTAGGAACTCAGCAAATACTTGGTGGATGGATGAATGGTCAGAGGAAAATCCTCGATAGATGTAGAGGTCTTTTTCGTGGTCTCATCAACCTTTCTAGAAGATAACCATTTCTGAACCATTACGAAAGTTTGTTGGAGGGCAGAGAGTTTTGGTAAAGGGATACCAATTAGGACGCTCTTGCAGGACCATAGGTAATAGTTCATCAGAGCCTGAACTCAGCCCTGGCAGTAGGAAGGAAGCGAACAGTTGAAAAATGGTAGAGGTAGATTCTCTAGGACTGCATATATTCATTCCATAAACATTTAATGAGTGCCTTTTATATTCGGGGCAATAAGCTTGCCTCTGGGAATAGAGATAAATAAGGAATAGTTTTTGTACTCAGGTAATTTATTTCACTGGAAGAGAGAAAAACAAAAAATGATTGTATGATAAGAGAATGAAAACATCATTTGTTAAGTACTGACTTTGCATCAAGTGTTGTGCTAGGCATGTAACATACATCATCTTATTTAATTTTCACAACTTCATTGGTATTGTCCTCATTTTGCAGCTGTAGGAAAGTCTGTTCCTAATTTTTGCAGGGTCCAGGGCAGGAGTGCAATTGGAAGCCCACCTACTATAAGTCTAGATTTTTAGAAGTTATAAATCAGACTAATAAACTGATAAGTAAAGTCTACTTTGTTTTCTTGTCTTGAAAAATATACCTTTGTAACAGTCTGGAAGGCCAGTTTCAGATTCAGAATTCTTAGACTCCTCAGAAGTCCCTAGCTTATGGTATCCCTCACCCGCTTCTTATCTATGACTCTACCCCACACCTGGACAGACTTCATGCATGTGGACCCACTAGCCTGCAGGTCCAAGCTCTGTTCACATCTTCCAGAAATAACCATCCTTTGCCCACCTCTCCATCCTGAGGATAGCACCCATCAAGAAGGTAGCTCCACCTAAGAGGTTGTGCAGACCCTGGAAGCTGGCTAGGAGCCTTTGGGCTGGGAATTTCAGAGTCTTGGGTGTCTGGGTTGTGGTCTGAAAGGAGGGACATGAACTCTGGGTGAGGGGTATAGTCAGAGGAGGGCCAGAGCAGGGCCCTTACTCCAAGGCCCCCTGCCTTGGTCTAAGAGCAGTACTGGATAAGGAAACAGGTTAAGTAAGCACCCTAAGTGTACACAGGTAGAAAGTGGAACCAGAATTGCTCAGGTCTGTCTAGGCTCACAGAGGTGAAAGGGTACCTCAACCAGTCAGGGCAAATCAGCTGATACAAGAGTACTGATTAATGAATGATTGGGGGTAGAGAGTCAGGGGCTGTCAGGGAGATCTTTCTAGGAGGAGTATTGTTTAAAATCTCGAAGGGGGCCTCCCTGGTGGCGCACTGGTTAAGAATCCACCTGCCAATGCAGGGGACACAGGTTCGAGCCCTGGCCCGGGAAGATCCCACATGCTGTGGAGCAACTAAGCCCATGCGCCACAACTACTGAGCCTGCACTCTAGAGACCATGAGCCACAACTACCGAGCCCGTGTGCCACAACTACTGAAGCCCACGTGCCTAGAACCTGTGCTCTGCAACAAGAGAAGCCACTGCAATGAGAAGCCCGCGCACCTCAACGAAGAGTAGCCCCCGATCGCCACAACTAGAGAAAGCCTCGCGCAGCAATGAAGAACCAAAGCAGCCAAAAATAAACAAATTAAATAAATAAATTTATTTTTAAATAAATAAAATAAAATCTCACAGGGGTGGGGCTGGGACACAGCTAGAGGTGTAGGAAAGCATGGCCTACAGCCCTTGTCCTTAAGCCCCAGAGGCTGAAGGGTTGGCAATCAGTTTGGCAGGGTTAGAGTTGTGCTTGCGGGGTAGGGAAGAAAACTGAAGCTGCTGATTTTAGACTGTGGCTGAATCCTGAAGAGTTAAGCGTTCTTTTTCTTAAAGGGACAGGAAAGGAGCACAATCACATTTAGGTATAAGGGCTGAGGGAGGACTAGAAAGCAAAGATGACTCAACGCTTTCTTCCGTGAAGCCTAGGGAGGGAAGGAGTTGTTTACAGAGCTAGGTAGTCCAGAAGGAGGCGCAGGAAACTGGGTTTTTACTGTTTGAATTACAGGTTAATAATGAGAATACTGGTGGAAGGAGAGAGAAAACAAGTATGACAGAGTCTTGGAAAGTAGCTACATTTAAGGAGTGTGCGGAAGAGAGAACTAGTCCAAAAGACAACAAAACAAAAACAACAACTGAGCAGCAGAAGTTTCTGAGGCAGGGAGCCTGATCTGCACAGCGTCATCAGTGCCTGGTGGGCTCAAGTTTGAGAAGGAACGTTCAGTTGCTAGGGGGCCAGGACACACACAGAGGGGAGATGCCTGGATTCAGCCATCAGGAGTTGGGGTGAGAGGGGTGGAAACCAGTTTAAGGAATTGGGGATATATATAATGTGGAAATAAAGGAAGTTACTTTGAATAGTTTTTTACAAGTTAAGCTTGGCTTCAAGGAAAGAAGAGAGATTAGAGATTTGTTTGATGGGAAAGTAAGGTTCAGGGAAGAAAATGGACAAGTCCCCCTCCTCCTCTTCTTTGGTGTCATTATTATTAGCAAGGGTATTTGTAATATCTTTGGCTGAAAGGTTGCAGTGAAACAGGAGGGACTGGAGAGAGGAGTACTTTGATAGGACCTACCCACGCCTTGCCTCTGCTCCTCCACTAGCAGGGGTGAGAGCCGATGCCACCACTCTCCGCCTTCAGGCCATTGACCTCAGGAAGCTTATCCCGGTTCACAGCAATCGCCATGCGAAGCCCAGGGCTTCCGGTCACCTCTTACCAGGTGACTCTCGTCTACTTAGCTTCAGTGGCTCTTTTATCAGTAAGACCTCCTCCCTCCCCCAGCCTTTTCCTCTCTCTCCCCCTTCCCTCCATTATTTCTCTTTGTGGCACTTATCACTGTCTGACATACATTCACTTACTTTATCATGACTTTCCTGTCCCTAATAAAAAGTAGGCTCCAGACCTCAGAACAGTGTCTGGCACAGAGTAGAGGCTCAATTCCTATTTGTTGAATGATGCACACAAAAGGGTGAGGAGGAAAACTGATGGGGCAGGATTCCAAAGCAGAGGTTGGCAAACTTTTCTGTAAAGGGCCAGATAGTAAATATTTTAAATTTTGCTGGCCACAAACATTCTCTGCCACATATTCCTCTTTGTTGTTTTTTAAAATAATCTTTCAAAAATGTAAAATCCATTCTTAGCTCACAGGCCAAACATAGACAAGCCACAGATCTGACCATAGCTTCTGTGAGAGAAAGTGAGGGAAACAGGATTAAGAACACAGGTGAAGATGGTAGCTCTGAAAAAGAAAAAGGAAGAAGCATCTTCCTCCAAAGACCTCCCTAAAGGGAAGTGAGAAAACAGATGAAATGTGTGAAGAACGTTCGAGGTAAAGAACAGACAAGTGAGAATTTATGTCAGTGGCATCAGCCTCCCAGAGAGGAGGGAAGTGAGTTCTGCAGTTGAGTGTGAAGCACTTGAAGAGCAGGAAGGTTCTGAGAGAACAGGGTGGCTCATCAAACAGAGATAAACAGGGAAAATGATAAACAGCACAGAATTCAGACACAGTTGGACAACATGATCTGTGGTGTGTTCTAGAAGACTAGGGAAAAATGGGAAAAGGTAGATCCTGAGAATTACAGCTTGTGAAATTTAAGAGTGTTGCAGCACAAAATTCTAAAGGTGGTTGACCTGGCATACTAGTTCAGAATAATGTTGGATTTTCCTCATACTTTTTTTGATAAAATTACTTCTAGAATCATCAAAGAAATATGAGCTAATTTGTGAATAATAATATCAATAATTAACTTTTATTGAGTCTAAACTATTTATTTATTAATGGCTGAGCTACAGTCATTATCTCATTTAATCATTTATGTAGTTCTAGCATTGTCTCTGATTTACAAGATGAGGAAACTGAAGGTTAGGGGATTAAGGAACTTACCTAAAGGCACACAAAGTTCTTAAACAACAGAGCTAGATGAACCCAACCAAGTCTGTCTGATATCTGGTCTGTGTTCTTAACTTACCACAATAGGGTGCTGATCAATGAATTACTATCAGTATGGAAGGAGGTCTCTAGTGACAAGTCCTGTCCTCACTCTTTTTTCCTTTTTTTTTTCTGCGGTTCGCGGGCCTCTCACTGTTGTGGCCTCTCCCGTTGGAGAGCACAGGCTCCGGACGCGCAGCCTCAGCAGCCATGGCTCACGGGGCCCAGCCGCTCTGCGGCGTGTGGGATCCTCCCAGACCGGGGCACGAACCCGTGTCCCCTGCATCGGCAGGTGGGCTCTTAACCACTGCACCACCAGGGGAGCCCCGTCACTCTGTCTTGTTCAACATTTTTATAGTGCTCTAGATGAGGACATAGATAGTGCATTTATCAAACTTTCCAGCAATGTGGACCCAGGAAGAAGAGGGAATACATTAGATAACAGGATGAGAATCCAGGATTATCTCAAATTGGAACAGTTCACCAAAGAGGAAATGTAATAGAGATAAGAATACAGTTCTTTACTTAGGTCAGAAACAACTGCACAAGTGCACTGTGCTTTAGCTGTGGGGTGTGTAGGGAGGAAAAATGCTTAAAAGCTTTCATCACCTCACTTTAAGGACTGTCGTAAACTACAGCTTGTCCAGAGAATAGAATAGAGAAGGTATTCAGTCTGAGGAACTGTTAAAGAAACTCATAAAGTCTCAGAGCCAAAAAAAAAAAAAACCAAAAAACAAAACAAAACAAAAAACCCAACCTGGTGGTGATGGGGGCGGGGGAGAGAACAGCGTCCTCCAGTATTTCTGAAAGTTTTCACAGTAGATAAATTAGGTGTGTTCCATGTGACCCTTGTGGTCAGAACTAGGAAACATAAGTGGGGATTACAAGGAAAGATAAATTAGGTGTGTTCCATGTGACCCTTGTGGTCAGAACTAGGAAACATAAGTGGGGATTACAAGGAACCAGAGTCTCACTCTGTATGAGAAATAACTCCCCCCAAATTAAACCTGTTCAAGATTGTAATTGGTTGCATTGTGAATGAATGTGCCCCCTATTGCTGGATGTTTTAGACTGAGACTGAACTATCATTTGTTAGAACTTACCCTAGGTGACCTCTGAAGGCTCTGCCAACACTAAGTTTTTGCCTCTGAACATGTCAGATGAATGAAACGTTTCTGTGCTATTTTTCAAAAAAGTAAACTCATCTTTCTTTTGTGTTTGCAACCTGATTTAGTACTGTGTTAGATCTATGGTGGTGTTTATATTACAGAGCTTCCATTTTGAACCTAAGCTGTACGAGTTCTAATTTTTCACTTAGACTGTGACAAGATGTTTAGCATACCAAGTTAGGCTTCAAGTATGTTCTTCTAAATGGATGTGCACTTTACTTGTGTATAATTCTTGCCAAAGATTACACTGAATTTGTACCATATTCCTGCCAATATTTTTTCTAAACCACATCCTGTGATGTAATTTGTGGTAAGTTTATAAGGGAATGCATCTATATAAGAGGTGCCTTGAAATGCTCACTTATTTTTTAACAGATTGGACTCCAGTATATAGGATGAAGTTGCTTCAAGAAGGACTTAATCTATTGACTTCCTGAGACCGTTATAGTTAGTTCTTAAACTTAGTTCTGTGATCTGCCTTGTTCTGTTTTTTGTAACACATATTCACAGTCTCAATTTTCAACTTTATCAATAGAAAGTTAACTGGATATATATTGAAAACCTCTAGATTGCTTTTCTAAAGGTATTAAAAAGCCTATCGTTTTGTTGGTGACCCATCACTAAGTCTTTCTGACATGCATGAACAAAGTTGAAGCAAAAATAGGAAACCTCACTATTTTTGGCTTTAATCCTCTGAAGTTTACCTAATAATTCAGTGGGTATACTAATTGAAAAGAAATACTTTTTTATTTTTTTAGGTGTAATCCCTTTTCATGGATTTTCAATGTATGGTAAGTTGGGCTTTAAAATATTCACTGTTTTTATTACACTTTGGAAAATTAAACATGAAAATCACACTTTATATTACATCAACCACACACTTAACAATGTTATTGTGAACATTTTTAAACATTGGATTTGATATCTGTTTATATGTCCAATTAAAAGTTTTTTCAAATAAAGGGTCATCATAATTGCTCAGATGGCGATTGCTTGTCAAATTAGAATTGAACATACCAGGAAAATGGTTCTGTGGTTTTCCATTTTCTAATTCAATGGAACTTAGAGCCACACATTGATATTTAGTTCTAATAGATGTAAAATGAGATTGCTTAAATTCCTAAACTAATTCTCATAAGTCTTTAAAAAAAAATAATAGGTCAGAAAGAATGCAAAGGGAGGGACAACACTGAGTGTGAGTTCATAATTTCTCCAGACTGGCTGGTGTGCACAGCAACAATTACATTGAAGCATCCAGTCATCCTGAGGCACACGTGACAAACGCATGTGCAGGTTTGAGAGCCCTGAGCACCTTTGTGTCCTCACGTATCATTGAATGAGGAATGCAGGAAGCGTAACAAAGATTAGCAAGAGGAAGAATGCTCTATGCCTTAAGTGCCACTTAATTTTTAAATTTTCATGCATTACATATTAGCTTGTTGAAGATTGTTGTCCCAACTATTCCTACTCCCCAACCTTTAGACTAAACAGAAATATACAGTAATGTTTACTTTTGTAAAAAGAATCAGCGATAAATTAACACTTTTCTTTGTAAAAAACCCCTCAAGTGTTCCGCATCAGACAGTCATCGTGAATGACATAATATAAAACCTTTAAAACCAGCATACAATGAAAAGGATTTAAAGTGCCTAGGAATTCTGCATTATGCTGCCCTTGGCTTTATTCTCTTGAGCAACAAAAATTTCATAATGTAACACATAATGTTATAGTGAGGTTCCAGCATATTTCTCTTTTATAAATATGTGAGGAATTTAAAATAGAAAACCTAAAAAGGTTAAGAATATAAATTTTTACCTTTAATAATAAAAAATGTTAGCCCTTTTATTCTTTTATTTTGATAATTCCAACTGCAAGCATTTTTCAAGTAATTAGTTTTTAAAAGATGTACTTGAGCGATTTGGAGAACAGTTAATAACGTCAGGAAAGTTTAAATCTTCTAACAACTCTCAGGGTACAAAATACATCTTTGACTCCTGCCTATTCACATTTCTGGTTGTTTTAATAGGTTAAAGTTTATACACCCAAGGGGGAAAAGTTCGCTAAGGAAATAGGTGATGCAAAATGTTTAATATACAGTTTATACTATTTTAGAAAAATATGTTAAGCATCCACAAATACTTTAGAGCAGCGACCACTTATTTAGAACCAGTATACTAGCATAATTGCAACTTATCCCCAGGATCTCTACATAGTACTAGGCCATTTTAGTTTTAGTTACTGTATTTCTTTAAAATTATAATACTTTCCTCTTTTAAAAATTTATTCAAAACTTTTCTCTAATTTAAACTGGCCTTATCCTTTCCCACATATGTAGATTAATGAAGTTTTTATTGTAGGTATAGTATATTATGATTTCATAAATAAATTCCTATAGTGCAGTATGTAATTGGTTAAAAGGATGATGAGCTCATTCATTTTTATGGAAGAACCAAATAGGGAAAGATGCTTAAAATGGAAAATAAAGTCATGTAGAAGATTTTTTACATATTATATGTAATGGACTAAAACTTTTCCATTTCATAGCTATATAAGGGAATTCAACATCACCAATTGTGGCATCTTGAATAATAACTGATTATAACGTTTTCTATATTATATATGTTTATAGAAAAGTGCTGATTTTAAAATTCTCTTTCATTCCTTCACTGGAAATGATCATTAATGATTACTGAATCTTTAAAACCTTTAGATTCAAATTATAAGTTTTTAAATAGCAATAACTTAAGAAGTTGGAGGGGAAAATATACATCATCACAAAAAGTAAATGAATTCCAAACCTTCATTTTGAATTTGTAATAATACCATGTATTTGTGCCACATTGCTTTTTCTTAGGTTGTTGCAATTAGAATGAGAGTTATTCTTTTTAAATGTATAGAATACCTCAGTTGGGGCTATTTAAATAAGTAGGAATTTATTTTGATAGTAAAATAATTTTTTAAAATTAGTTTTGAAGTGAAAGGACATGGCTGTTAGTTTTTAAACACATATATATATAAAACATAAAGGTCTTTTCCTATAGATATATATAAAAGGAGGGGTTTTTTTGGATGTATTTAGATATTTACCACCCTAAAATTGATTTGTCTCTCTTTTGCCCTTCAGAAAAGTGAAATTTCTCAGTTGCAATGCTAGTTTTTGATAATTTATTCATCAGTAATACTGTGCACCGCCATTTATCCCAGATAATCGAATTTTTGTTTTGTCAGAATTTAAAATTTTTTATCATTTTTTCCTTTCACGTTGTCAAAAGGAAGTGAGCTGAGTTGGCTCACTGGTTTCCCTGCTTACTTAATGCCTACTGCCCTCAGGGCATCACGGACATTATAAAGCCCAAGACCTTCTTACCTGTCTGATCTATATCATAGATGAAATTACCCAATAAGTAAGTCACTTTTATTAAATTAATATTTAGGTAATGCAGTTTTATATATCTGCATTATAGTGTATTTATGCTGCCTAAAATTCTTGAGTGTTGAAAAGATGAAAAGCATGACCACGTTCGCAAGTGCAGAATAATCAGACTGTCAGGTCAGCATCTGATTTTAAAATCTGACTTTCTGACAGTCAGCCATGAGCTGTCTGGTTGAGTTGACCCACCTGTGCTTAACTGCCATGAACTGGGTACAAAAGAAAACTTAATTCAAATTCATTAGAGAAATAAATTCTTAGAGTTGTTTTATTTTAAGCCTATGAAAACTGTCTAGATACATATTGAGATATGCCAATATAGACCAATAGCCTAAACTGTTAATCAAAATTTTAATTTTCAAATTCAGTTAGTTGCAGACCATCGTTCTAAAAGCTAGTCGTAAATCATCTTATATTTTACTTACCTGACTTCAAAAATTAAAAATTTCAAAAGATCCTTTGTGGGACAAAGTAAAAATGAATTGCCTGATTGTCACTTTCTTATTATTTCAATTCAAAAAAAGAGACTTGACTTTATGTAGTTTTTAAAAGTTACTTTGAATTTTCAATATCCCTATATAGTTCCATTGTGTCATTCTTATTCTACTGTTGAGATTATAATATTTTATAATTTACTCCCTTCTTTTTAATTTTTAATGACTCAGTTTTTTATGTGTGCATATATTCCCTTTTCAACATGAAAAAAGAATATATATGTGATTCTAAACTTGTCTATGAATGAATATTATTACTAGAAAATATTTATTCTTTCATGTTTTGTGAACTTATTTTTTTAATTTTAGTATTTCTGCAATATTATTAATTAACTTTTTTGTTCTTTCAGTTGCACCACTTTGTTTTCTGTACCATGAACCTTCCAAATTGTATCAGATATTCCGTGAGATGTATGTGCGTTTTTTCTTCAGACTTCATTCCATCTCTTCTCATCCTTCTGTAAGTTCATAAAAAAAAGAAAAAATGGATCAAAGCAGACTCTAATCTGTTTTTCCTTTCCTTAAGAAAAACAAATGTTAATTTGTGAGGTCAAGCAACACTTTTCTATAGAATAAATGAAAGAGAAGAAGAAATTGATATTTAAATAGTTTTAGTAATAATTAGAGAGGAAAAAGCCTTTTATCAATTGCATTTAAATTATCTTTTATATGTTGAAAGAAAAAACATAGCAATGTCTGTATTGTTTTCTTTGACAAAGGTGGCTAACTTCTTTGAATGCTGGTTTCCTCCTCTCTGAAACTCATTTCAGAGTTAATAATGAGTTTCTGTGGTGCTGTAGAGCAGTGTACAAAGCACCTGGGTAGCACTTGGCTCGTGGCAGATGTTCAGTAAATAGATGGCTGCTGTTTTTATTGTTGTCGTTACGATTATCATCATCATCATCATCATCTTTTCTTTGTTAATGAAAAATAAACATTTATTTGTCCCTTATTTTTCAATTTGGCTAATTATCAGTTATCAAACTAGATATCTCCTTTGTGTTTATTCAATAGATGGCTCCTTGGCCTTAACATGAAATTCAAAGAGAAGCATACTGGGAGTTGAGTATTTGTATCTGTTTTATTTTGTCCAGTCCTTTATCATATCTTCCTTCCCCCACCCCCACCCTCCTTAGCCTGAGTAAAAGCAGTGTTTATTTTATTTCAGTTATACTTTTTCTGTCTTTGAGCCTGCTTTGGTCTGCTTGTGGGTAACTTGACTGACTCTCCAGAAAAAAACATTAAAAATTGGAATGTGTCAGGGCTACCAAGTTTCCCAAAAGAGGAGGCTGTCACCGCTACTCAACTAAATAGCAGTTCATTATCCTCCCCCCGCCATTCCTGTGTATTCCTATTCCACCTTCCTCTGTCTCCACTGTTGCTCTCATACATTGCTAGTGAAAGCAGGCAAGTAACAGAAATCTAGGATGTCACAGATGAACAAATGAAGTACCACCAATTATTTGGGTTTCTTCTCTCTGAGACAACTTGATTTAATGCCTATATTGCATGAATATTTAATCTAGAATAACCAAAAATATATTAATAATTCTTTTTTCTTATAACTCGTCCTTAGCCTCAGATTTCTTACTCACATATTCTGTACCATTTTATGCTTCAGAGTTTCAAAAAAATGTTTTTAACTGGCTGCCCAGTAGATACCCGTGATGTTTTCCCTGTGCAGACCACTGAAGCTTGCCACTGAGCAACTCTGGATGTGCCTTCTCTATATCCGTGCTGACCCTAAGGTGTCCTTTTTCAGCTGATTGATTGGGACAGCCCTGCCTCTGCCCTTTCTTTATTCAGTGAAATAAAGACTTAACAGGCAGTCATCTCCTTTTCTGGCTTGCAGCCAGACTTAACTATTTGGAACCATGACAGCCTTATTTCTTTAGAAATTCAAAAAGAGGATTAAAACTTCCTTACAAAGATCAATGCTGAGGAATGCTGAGCTGCAAGAAAGACTTTATTCAGAGTTGTCAAGTAATAAATACACTTGAAAAACCATCTACTTTGTACTCTACAGACAATGCCCTTTTAAAAAAGTGGATTTCAGTTTTTAAAAAAGTTATCCTTATACTAAGTAATCAAACATTCTTGTTTGATAACTTCCTGATGCAAATTTCAAACAGTTAGTCTTTCTCTGGGGATGGATTTCAATGAAGGAGTTAAAAAAGCAGGAAATATTCTCCCTGATGGGTGAGACAGCTGGAAGGGAAGGGACATATGGAGGAGAAAGTGAAGGGTGTGGCTGTAGCACCAGAGAAATACCTGGAAACTGGAATGCATCCAGAAAAAACTAATTTTGGTGGGCCTACGTGATACTATATGACTTACAGAGAAGCAGGTTTTTCTATAAAATGACGTTTTCCTTGAATTCCTAACATTACTACATGCCAGGTTACGTGGGGGAGCCTATCGTTGTTAAAAAGGAAAAAATATTCATATTGATAATCTTTTTCTCATTTCCATTTGAATAATTTAATGGCAGAGTTCATTTTTAAATACTAAATTATGCATTTCTCTTGTGATTTATTATTGTATCCAGGGTATCGTGTCACTCTGTCTGCTGTTTGAAACTCTTCTTCAAACTTATCTCCCCCAACTCTTTTATCATCTACGAGAAATTGGGGCTCAACCGTGAGTATTTTTCTCTCCTAATTGAAGAATAAATTGATATCAGAAGGCTCTTTTTCATCATCAAAGATACAGTAATTTTTCAGAGACATTAGACTAACAGTCTCCCCAATAAAACAATAATTATCAAGTAGTAACTTATAACTCGACATTGTGCCAGAAATTCTTGGGAGACTTACCAAAATTCTAATAAATTCTTATTTGCTTGGATTTTTGTGCTTGGTACAAGAATCACTAAAAGAACTAATTTCTATTCATAATGAAAGGTGTTGGCCAAACTGAGGCAAAAATTTGTGGAAACAAATACTACCTGAGAAATGTGATAATACTAAAATTAAGTCAGTTTAGGCCAAATTTATCAGAAAACAACTTATGAAAGACAGAAAAGTTAAAGTTTGCTGGCTTTCATTAAAGGAATCTAGATCGATTATTTACCAATGGTTGTACACTGTGATTTTTTTCTTCCAAAAGCTTGAATTTTTGTTCATTTATCTCAGTATGAGTTATCAATGAATATGTAGGGTACCTGTGGACCTCATTATTATTGGTTCTCTTTTCTCTTTTTTAATTAACAGTGTCTTAAGGCAACAGAAATTTCCAAATGATTTATCAGTGTTTTGTTACTGTCTTCGTTTCTGTGTAACCATTTTCTCCTATATAAGGGCATATTTGAAAGGAACACTAACTCTTTGAGACCACAAAAGTAGTTAATGGGAAATAGAATCCATAGCCGATGGATGAGTGGGTGGGTGGGTTTAAGAGACAGACCCAGATTCAAATTCTATCTCTACTAAACTATAAAATCCTGATAAAATTATTTAATTTACCTAAGCCTCAATTTCTTTCTTTAAGTCAAGACAATTTAATTTATTCATCTTTAAAATCAAGGGAATTCCTACCTCATGGAGTTGTTTAAAGATTGAATATGTATATGTTTATATATTGATATATATGTATATATACATATATATCTCCATATATATATATACATATATACATATATATCTCCATTCTAAAATCACCATCGAATTTCAGACATTTTAGATCTTAGAAATGCCATTTATAAAATAACACCTCATATCGTCCGTTGATAACACCTAGGTGACACTCTTTCTTTTGTAGACATTAAAAAACAGGATTTTATTAATAATTAATATTATAAAACAAGAATATGGCAGAAATATTTTATATTACATACAAGTCATTTTTTCTTGTGGTAAACTGACCTTTATTTTACTACTGTGAAATGAATATTTGAATATAACTATGCTTTTCCTTACTAGAGTGAAGACATTTAGTTTATTGCTAGATGCTAAAATACTGGCTTTTTTCTAGTCTATTTATACACTTTAATCATTAAAAGGAACAAATTTATTTCAGTGAATTATGATAAACATTAAAATTCTGATGCAAGAGAAAATATAAAAATTTAATTATCAGGCTAGAAATCAATTATTAAAAGGCTTTCATGAATTAAAACTAATGCTATTGGAAGGTTTTTAATTTAGAATTTAAGTTTTTTACTAGATATAGGACTCTTCAGGATATCTCCTTCTTCTTGAGTACTTAGTGCATTTTATCTGTTATCATATTTATGGACATAAATTATTCATAATATTCCATAATAATTCTTAATTAGCCTTTCAATATCTATAGAATCAGAGTGACATTACCGCTCTCACTCCTGAGATTGATATTTGTACCTTGTTTCTCTTTCTTGATTATTCTGGCCAGAGGTTTATTAATTTTATTCTTCTTTGAAAGAATCAGTTTTTGGTTTCATTGATTTTGTTTTTCTATTTTCGGTTTTATTGAGTTATGCTCTTTTTTTTTTTTTGCTGTACGCGGGCCTCTCACTGTTGTGGCCTCTCCCATTGAGGAGCACAGGCTCCGGACGTGCAGGCTCAGCGGCCATGGCTCATGGGCCTAGCTGCTCCGCGGCATGTGGGATCTTCCCGGACCGGGGCACAAACCCGTGTCCCCTGCATCGGCAGGCGGACTCTCAACCACTGCGCCACCAGGGAAGCCCTATGCTCTTTTATTTGTTATTTCCTTCTGTATACTTGCTTTAGTTTTGTTTTGGTCTTGTCTTTCTACTTGTTTAAGGTGAAATTTAGATAATTAATTTGAGACATTTCTTCTTTTCTAATGTAAGCAATAGTGTTATAAATTGCCCTCAAAGCACTGCTTTACCTCCACTCAACAAATTTTGATGTGTTATGTTTTCACTTTCATTCAATTCAAAATGTTTCTTAATTTCTCTTGTGACTTCCTCTTTGACCATAGTTTATATAAAACTGCATTGTTTAATTTCTAAATATTTGGAAAGATATTATGTCTTTCTGTTATTATTTCTATTGTAATTCTGTTACAGTTAGACAATGTGCTTCATAAGATTTTAGTTCTTTTAAGTCTGTTGCAGTTTGTTTTATGACCCAGAATATGATCTATCTTGATGAATCTTCCATGTACACTTGAAAAGAATTTGTATGCTGCTAGTGTTGAGCAGAATGTTCTGTAAGTGGTAATCAAGTCAAGCTTGTTGATAATGTTCAAGACTTCTATACACTTGTTAATTTTCTGTCTACTTTTTCTATTGATTATTGAGAAAGAAGTGTTAGAGTCTCCAATTATAATTGTGAATTTGTCTTTTTATTTCTGCATTGCTATATATATTTTTACTTCATGTATTTGACTCTGTTTTTAGGAGAATTGATCTTTTTATCATTATGTAATGTCTTTTCCTAGCAATAAATCTACTATGTCTGATATAGCCATTCCAGCTTTCTTTTTATTACAATTTGTATAGTGTATTCTTTTCTGTCTTTTTACTTTTAACGTATTGATTATCAGTGTCTTTACTTTTCAGATGGCTTTCTTGTCAAAAGTACACTTGGGTCTTTCAGTGTGGCAGTTTGTCTTTTAATTGGTGTGTTTATTCCATTTACATTTAATGTAATCGATATTATTGGATAAATAATATCAATTGATATTATTTACTATCTTGATAGACATTTTTTTGTTTGTCCCATGTGCTCTTTATTCTTTTTGTCCTCTTTTCCTGCCTACTTTTTTTTTTTTTAATATTTATTTATTTATTTTTGGCCACATCGGGTCTTAGTTGTGGCACACGGGATCTTTCATTGCAGCATGCAGGCTTCTCTCTAGTTGTGGTGCAAGGATTTAGTTGCCCCACAGCATGTGGGATCTTAGTTCCCCGTCCAGGGATCAAACCCATGTCCCCTGCATTGAAAGGCGGATTCTCAACTACTGGACCACCAAGGAAGTCCCTCCTGCCTACTTTTGTTTGTTTGTTTTTAATTTATTTATTATTTATTTATTTATTTTCTTTATTTTTGTCTGCATTGGGTCTTAGTTGCGGCACACAGGATCTTTGTCAAGGCATACAGGATCTTTTGTTGCAGCATGCGGGCTTCTCTCTAGTCATGGCATGCAGGTTTTCTCTTCTCTAGTTGTGGCGCGCAGGCTCCAGGGCAGGTGGGCTCTGTAGTTGTGGCATGCAGGTTCCAGAGCGTGTGGGCTCTGTAGTTTGTGGCACGCAGGCTCTAGTTGAGGCGCATGAGCTCAGTAGTTGTAGCACGTGGACTTAGTTGCCCCACAGCGTGTGGGGTATTAGTTCCTTGACCAGGGATCGATCCTGTGTCCCCTGCATTGTAAGGTGGATTCTTTACCACTGGACCACCAGGGAAGTTCCCCTCCTGCCTACTTTTGAATTGAATAATTTTTTGCCCCATTTTATCTCCAGTATTGGATTATTATTTATACCTTTCTAAAAATATATTTTGATAAGTGTCTGTCTTAGTTCAATCTGCTATAACAAATTACCATAAACTGTATGGCTTATAAACAACAGAAATTTATTTCTCACAGTTTTGGAGACTGGAATTCTAAGATCAGGTTGCTAGCATGGTTGAGTTCCAGAGGACCTTCTTCTAAGTTGCAGACTGCTTCTCATTGTATCCTCACATGATGGAGAGCAGAGAAGAAAAAGAAGCTCTCACATGACTCTTACGAAGGCACTAATCCCAAACATGAGGACCTACCTTCATAACTTTATCTAATGCTAATTAACTTCCAAAGGCCACACACCTCTTTCCTAATACCATCACATTGGGGGGTAATTTCAATATATGAATTTGGGGGTGGGAGTGGGGACACAAGCATTCAGTCTATAGCAGTGCCCTAGGATTTACAATATACATCTTTAATTTATCCCTTCTACTTTCAAATAAACTCCAGGCCTGGAGGGTTTCATGGGCAAATTCTACAAAACATGTCAGGAAGAAATAATATCAATTATTGTTTTTCTGTGGCTGCTGTCAAGATCTTTGTCTTTAGATCTTAGCAGTTTGATTATGATGTATCTGGACATGGATTTCTTGGGTTTATCCTGTTTAGGGTTTGCTTAACATCTTAATTTGAGGCTTATTTCTTTTGCCAAATTTAGGAAGTTTTCAACCATTATTTCTTCAAATATTTTTTTCTGCACCACACTCATTATCCTTTTCTTCTGGGACACAAATATTAAAACTTTTAGTCTTATCTCACAGCTTCCTGAAGCTCTGTTCATTTTGTTTTCAATCCTTTTTACTCTGTAGTTCAGATTGGACACTTCTATTGATTTATATTTAAATTCACTGGCTCTCTCAATGGTTATTTCCATTTTGCTATTGGATCCATCCAGTGAGGGCTGTTTTGTTGCTGTTGTTGTTATTGTTTTTGTTGTTTTTGTATTTATCAGTTCTAAAATTTCCATTTGGTTCTTAACAAAACTCAGAATTGTGCATTAGTAAGGGCAAATTCTACTATACATAAATTATACCTCAATAAACTGTATTTCTAAGAAATTGAATCTGTGATGTATACTAGGGAGCAGAAGGCATGATGTGTGGTGCTGTTGTTCTAATAAGACACTGAGAGATCCAGTAAAATGAAACTAGTTGAAGTTAATAATTTAGGCTTAAAAGTTAGTAAATTATTTAAATTTAAAATAATTGGTGGCTAAAAGTTTCTTTGGCATCTATAAACAGAAATTCTAAAACCAACCAAAAATCTTGATTTATCAATACTACTGCCTACATGTATTTTGTTATATTAGAACAATAGTTATCTAGTATTGAGGAATTTCTGAAACTTGGGGGGTCCTTTTTCAGTCTCAAGAAAGTTAATGTGACACCAACAAAGGCAATCTCTCAATCCCATTTTCTCTTTTAAGAAAAAGTACAGATGTTTATCTGTATAACAGTTTTAACAAAGAATTTGGCTAGAACCTCTCAGGGGCAGTCAAGTGATGTTTAATTGCCAATAGTACAGAAATTGAGAGACTATTTAATCTCTTCAGGCACCAAAGCCAAAGAGTTTGTTTCCTGATTCTAGAGATAAATTGTTATTGTAACATAACCTATTTATGAAACAGTAGGATCTCATACTTCTTAGGACTTTTTTTTTTTTTTTTTTTTTTTTGCAAAATAGAATTTAATTGAATTCTCTGGTTGATTTTTCAGAGTTCTGATGACATCCTCTATAAAACTAAGGGTTTCAAATCAGAGATCTATTTCTAAGGTCCCTTATAGCTTTTCTTTTTTTTAAGATTTGATTTTATTTTTTATTTTTAGCAGCGTTGGGTCTTCGTTGCTGTGCACAGGCTTTCTCTAGTTGCAGTGAGCAGGAGCTACTCTTCATTGTGGTGCGCGGGCTTCTCCTTGCGGTGGCTTCTCTTGTTGCAGAGCACAGGCTCTAGGTGCATGGGCTCAATAGTTGTGGCTCACGGGCTCTAAAGTGCAGGCTCAGTGGTTTGAGGCACGGGCTTAGCTGCTCCATGGCATGTGGGACCTTCCCAGACCAGGGATCGAATCTGTGTCCCTGCATTGGCAGGCGGATTCTTATCCACTGTGCCACCATGGAAGTCCCCCTATAGCTTTAAAACTAGTTTTCTTTGTCTTTTTTCATCCTTTGTAGCCATTTGAGTGAAATGTAGGAATATAATTTATTGAATTGGAAAAATGTGCAGCTATCAAGCTCTTTCAAGTATCTTGAATAAAAATTCGAATGTTCTAGGCTTGCCTGGAACTGTTAAGACTATAAGATCACCTCATTGATAGCTAATTAGTACACACCCTGAAAAACAGAATGTAGAAGTGAGTTTTCTAAAGAATGAACTATAACATAAAGTAGGACTCAGGAATATAATTCTTTCTCTTAATGCTTTTTTTTTTTTCCTGTATGCGGGCCTCTCACTGTTGTGGCCTCTCCTGTTGCGGAGCACAGGCTCCAGATGCGCAGGCTCAGCGGCCATGGCTCACGGGCCCAGCCGCTCTGCGGCATGTGGGATCTTCCCGGATCAGGGCACGAACCCGTGTCCCCTGCATCAGCAGGCGGACTCTCAACCACTGCCCCACCAGGGAAGCCCTCTTAATGCTTTTGAGACCACTAATTTGAGGACTCATGGTTTCTCACCATTGTACTTTTTACAGCTTTTAATAGAGTATTTGAGGGTTTTTTAAATTTATTTTATTGAAGTATAGTTGATTTACAATATTGTGTTAATCACAGCAGTGTTTCAGTTATACATATACATACAGTCTTTTTCATATTCTTTCCATTATGGTTTATCACAGAATATTGAATATAGTTCCTTGTAGGAACAGTAGGACCTACAGCAGTAGGACCTTGTTGTCTATCCATTCAATACCATAGTAGTTTGCATCTGCTAATCCCAAACTCCCCATCTATCTCTCCCCCCTCCCCCTTGGCAACCACAAGTCTGTTTTCTATGTCTGTGAGCCTGTTTCATACATAAGTTCATTTGTGTCATATTTTAGATTCCACATATAAGTGATTTCATGTGGTATTTGTCTTTCTCTTTCTGACTTCCTTCACTTGGTATGATAATCACTAGGTCCATCCATGATGCTGCAAATGGCATTACTTCATTCTTTTTTATGGCTGAGTAGTATTCCATTGTATATATGTAGAGTGCTTGAGTTTTAAATGCCCATGTGATTTTTCAGACCCACAAAGGAGTTATCTAATAATGGAACTGGTTGAGTTCTTCTGATACTGCTTTTTGATGAGAAAAAATTCCACTGGTAAAATTTCTTTTTTTTCTTTGCTTACAGACTTCGCATATCATTTAAATGGATGGTTCGAGCTTTCTCTGGATACTTAGCTACAGATCAACTCTTGCTTTTGTGGGATAGAATCCTAGGGTACAACTCTCTGGAAATTCTTGCTGGTAAGAGTAAGTGCTTGTTTGTAAAACACATGCTCTTTTTATAGTAAAGCCCCTTTGCTTTCCGATATTCACCATCTGTAATTGGAATTTGAGTCTACAGTTGTCTTTCATTTCTAATTCATGAACATTTAGTAGATTTATCTGCCTTAGAAGACAAGCACTGAGATTCTGCAATCTAAATAGGTCTGCATAACTGCCCATCACGTCTATTCCTAGTCCTTTTTTGTCACTTCTAGGAATGTCCAGCTCCCCTCCCCTGCTTTTAATCCAGCCAGGGCTTACGGTCTCAGCACCTGTGAGGTTTGCACAGCAGAGTGTAGGTATACTTCTGTTTTTTTCCTGACTCCTGTGACTACCTTAGTGTTCTGTTCTGTGCCCTTTCTCAACTACTACCAAAATCCAAACTGAGACTGAGTCTCCCTGCATAGTTGAAATCTCGGCTCTTCTGGACTAGTTTATACTGAACTCAAAACCTTTTCCTTGTTGCTAACAGTCTCTAACTCCTGCCCTGGTAACTGAGTTTCCCCTTTTACATATTCTCTTAAGCCAAAAAGAAATTCATCTTTTTTTCAGAAAGCCACAAATCTATCTCTTATTTAATAATTAAGTTCTTACAACAGATATACACAGAGGGCAACTGTGTGATAACACATAGGGCACAGATTTCTTATATTATTTTGCTTCTCTGTGTGTAAAATCGACTCAATTATTTTTATCATTGAAATTATCAGGGAATTCAAATAAGTATTACAGGGTTTTCACATGGAGAGCAGAGAATGCTGGTTCCAACCTTCTCCAGTTTTGTGACATTGAACAAATTATTTAATCTTTACCCAGTGATAGCATTGTAAAGACACCTCTCTGGGCCATTTGGAAATAATGCTTAATTGATGACCCTTTTCTTGCAGAAGATTCTCTAGGTACCATATTAACATATTTTTGAATGCTGAAAGTTCGAGTAATTAGATGGCATTTTGAAAAGGAAAATTGAGGTAATAATAAAGTACCATGAAGATAAATGTTGCCCCTGGTATAATGAGAGATATCATTTACTGGGGTTTTTAACAACTCCCAGTATCCTTCTATCTCAGTGGTTTTTAAAGCCTGTACAAATATGAGTTAGGAAAAACTGGTCTGCCATCACCTCTTTTGGCTGAATGTCAGTGATGCATACAATCTAGAGACAAAAGGGGATCCTAGAGGTCATCAGGTATAACTTCTTTTAAATATTTCTAACAGGCAGTCCTTATCCTGTGCCTGAACATTCAGTGTTGGATAATCCCTGTCTTACCAAGTAGCCCATTTCATTTCTGGATAATATAACTTTTTTTTTTTTTTTTTGGCCACGTTACATGGTGTGTGGAATCTTAGTTCCCCCACCACGGATCAAACCCCTGCAGAGGAAGCACGGGGTCTTAACCACTAGACCGCCAGGGAAGTCCCTGGATAATATAACTTGTTAGAATGTACTACTGTTAAACCAGGATCATCATCATGTTTTTTTCTACTCTCTCACCCCCTCCTTTCCTCAAAGTCTTCTATTTTCCAGGCTAAGTAGTATTGTTTTTTGCTACCATTTCTCAGGTAACAGGATTTTAGATTTTCTACCAAATAACTCTTCTGGGTAGGGCATAAATTTTGAAGAGTATTGTATGTAGCTTTTTGTATCATTTCAGAAAACATTAGAGCATGTTAAAGAAATGGGCTCAGTATTAGAAAGTACTTTCTAATAATTAGGACTTTCCAAAAGTAGAATGGGCTTTTTAACTGTCATCTGAAGGGTTAAGAGGTTTTCTATCATGAAAGAAATGTTGAATTGGAAGACCTTCAAAGCGTCTTCCAATTTAAAGTCTCCCATTCTGTGACTTATCACCCCTCAGCAAACTGAAGTGAAAGAGAAATGAATGTTGAATGCTGCATTTGCTCTAAGCCACGTACTTTGCTGTAAGCTTAATACAGTAATTAAAAAGTTATTGATGTATAGGTAGAAATGCAGTTCACACTATTGCATCCATTCACTTTCTCTGAGTGTTTTTAAAAAATCAACAGAGGGGCTTCCCTGGTGGCGCAGTGGTTAAGAATCCACCTGCCAGTGCAGGGGACACAGGTTTGATACCTGGTCCAGGAAGATCCCACATGCCGCAGAGCAACTAAGCCCAAGCGCCACAACTACTGAGCCCCTGTGCCTAGAGCCCACATGCTCTGCAACAAGAGAAGCCACTGCAATGAGAAGCCTGCACATCGAAACAACAACCCAACATAGCCAAAAGTAAAAATAAACAAATAAATAAATTTATTTTAAAAAAAGAAATCAACAGAGAAGATTTGTAGAACATCTAGAAATGGAATTAGACTAATGGGAATTCCTACCATGGAATTCAGATAAAGAGCCATAGGGTAGGTAATTGCATGTAGATGTGTATATAAATTAGTTTTGATTATTTTATACATTTTCGGGGCTGAATATTTTGTGACCACCTTTTTTTGCTCAAGTGAGCTTATGTAGTCTTTCGAAATATTTTAGTAAATATTACTGGTTTCAATTGTGAATAATTAGGGCCTTTTGAAGAACAGTTTAAAGCATAGGTGTCTTAATGTTCATGATAGAGTTGCTTAAAATTAAAGTAATGAGAAAAGTTTAAAAGACCAAAAGTAAATATTTGATTTTCTATATTTCATATGAAGCATGACTTCAGTTGAAAATATCCCAGGACTCCCCTGGTGGCGCAGTGGTTAAGAATCCACCTGCCAATGCAGGGAACACGGGTTCGAGCCCTGGTCTGGGAAGATCCCATGTGCTGTGGAGCAACTAAGCCCGTGGGCCACAACTACTGAGCCTGCACTCTAGAGGCCGCGAGCCACAACTACTGAAGCCAGCGTGCCTAGAGCCCATGCTCCGCAACAAGAGAAGCCACCACAATGAGAAGCCTGCGCACTGCAACAAAGAGTAGCCCCCGCTCGCTGCAACTAGAGAAAGCCCACACTCAGCAATGAAGACCCAACACAGCCCAAAAAAAAAAAAATTTTTTTTAATTAAAAAAGAAAATATCCCAAAGTATAGACCTGTTTTCCTTGGCAAATAAACCTGCTGTGAGGAAGTACTGGGCAAAGCAATCATGAAGCAGACGGAAAGGAACTTCTGTGATGTGACACCAAGATAAATAAAGGTTGTGAGCACATAAGCATTTTGGATGCTGAAGTCAATTAGTAACTACTCTTTTATTCCCCCTCTTATCTGCCTTTGGAAAAACTATATATTTCCCACCATGTAAAACTCTTTCCTGCTACAGCGGAAAATTTGACCATCCTGTCAAGCTTTCACCAACTCCGTTAAATTATACTCAAAAAAGGAAATAGTGACCACAACCCTTAGCTCCTAAAATGTCTCCATTTTCAAATATGATTCCAGATATTAGAAAGCTATAAAGAAGTTGTTGGTCCACAGAAATGGTTTTCTTTGATATTCTTGTAAAAATGGAAGCTGAGGGACTTTAGGTACTTAAGTTTTCTCCATTTCAATTAAAGGGTAAATTCTTTGCCCCAGGTCTCTTATATCCCTTGTTACATATTAAATAATCCCAGCTGATGACTTTTTAAATTTTGTTTTACCACTACCATGTATTTTTCTCCCAGAATTTTCCTAACTAGTTCTAATGCTTTTTTTGACAAACTGTCCAAAATCTGTTGTCCCCTCAAAAAATGCCTGTGCTTCCCAGTCACTCGGCCTCTATCTGGGGAAATTAAGAGACCTGTATCCTGACTTCTACTCCATAGGCATGACCCCTATCAGGTGGTCCAGAGCCCAGGACCACCATGCATCATCCTTCAGGCCGTCTCTGGAAAACCATTCTTTTTTTTTTTTAAATTGAAGTATAGTTATTTACAATGTTGGGTTAATTTCTTCTGTACAGCAAAGTGACTCAGTTATACATGTATATACAGTCTTTTTTATATTCTTTGCCATTATGGTTTCTGCCAGGGGAAAACTATTCTGAGAGACAAAAGAGAAGGTGATTCTTAGGAAAGCACACAGATTTCTATATCAGGGATGAGTCATTACTGCTTACCTTCAATCTCAAAAATGTCATCACATAGTGGTTAAATGCTTGAGCTCTAGGGCCAGAGTTGAGTAGTCACTCTACTATTTTCTACCTGTGTGACTCTGTATATGTCATCCAAACTCACAGTGCCTCAGTTTCTACATTAGTAAAATGGGGCTAACAATAGTACTTAACTCATTTTTGGTATTAGAATTAACTGCTATTATCATTATTATTACTTCCATAGTAAAAATATATTTTAAAAAAAACATTTGCATTATCTATGCAATATACTTAGGAACAAGTCTTCCAAATAATTTTAAAGATTCCTTACCATTCATTTTCTAAACTTTAAGGACTTGTTGGGTAGGGAATGTACTACCACTACTAGTGATGAAAAAAATGGGGAGAAGTCAAGAGTCACCTCCAGGCAGTACCGTTTCCTTATCAGAGTTGCCTGAACCTATTACATGGTCCTTCCATTGTTCATGATGACTCATTCACTTTCACAAAGTTTTATGGTAGATTATATAATAAGACATAACTCATGTCAGCATTACTCTCTTTTCATATGCAGATGATTAATGGGGAAAAAAATCCAAATGTTTTCTAGTCAGTATACATTATTGACCTTCAAGATGTTCTATAATGGTTTGGTTTATTTTCTTTTCAAAGTTTCAACTTCTTTTTCTGTGGCCAACATTAATGTAAATGTCAGGATCAATCCCACAGTAGCCCGCCCCACAGACGTATCCATTTATGACACTCTAAGAAAGTCAATGCTGAGCGTAAAAATATAAATATAACAAAATAGTATAAAAATATTTTTAAGGAAAGAATTCATTGCCACATTTTTATCAGGATACCTCCTTGATACATATGAAACATCATCTGATATATTTAAAAATTCAGTCTGCATATAACTTCTCAGAAGCCTCTCCATTGCATCAGTAAGAAACACCTGCATCAAAATAAATCTTTATTTATAAGGTAGTCATTAGATCTTCATGCCATTTAAAAATTGTTACAATTGAAGTTATAGGTATGAAACAATTTATAAAATGGCTTTTTTAAAACCACTAAAATTTCCCTTTTCCCCAAAACTGCACCATCAAACCACTGTTCTCCAGAGGAGACAATTTCCATTCATCACAAGGCCTTAACTCAGAATGCAGGATACAGTTGTGAAGCACTAATTCTGAGCCCTCATCGTGGGTTGTGGGCATAGCAGTAAAATTGCCTGGCTGATGAGTAGACCAGACCAGCAGTTGAAATAGTGTGCATTCTTTTCCAGTCCTGGCAGCTGCTGTGTTTGCTTTCCGAGCAGTGAACCTGATGGAGGTGACATCACTGGCTGCAGCTGAAGTAAGGATAAGTTTCACTCAGATGGGATGGAAATAGTTCCTGAGAGATTGCCAGGCTCGGGCACTTTAGTATCAGATGCATAGGACACACATTACTCGCAGACTAATTTTTTAACTTGGGTAAAACCCATAAGTTTTGAGCTAAGTAATATTAAGTATTCAGAATTCCTTAATTACTTGAAAACAGTGTTCTTGTGAAGAAGTCATAAACAAGATTATTATGGGAAACCACTATAACCATTACAGGAAACAAGATACCTAGTAGTTTTAATAGAAACTATTGGGGCTTATGTTGCATTTTCTTATAATTGTTCATATGCTCATAGAACAAAGACAAACTAGTTGAAAGAATTAAAGAGCATGTGTTTGGATGATATAGTAAAGATACATGGGCTTTTTGTTTATTTTTAGTTGTGAGTTAATTATTTAAAGCTCGTTTCTTTTCAGTAGTATATCTTACACCTGAAGCATGGTTCAATTAAATAGTGGCTTACAATATTACTCTATTTGTTATCTCTCATAGAAATGTACATTTTATCCTTAAAATAGCTGCCTACATTCTTTGTTTAAAGGGAAGAGGATGTTTATGCATCTTGCAACTGAGTAAACATTAGTTCCATCTTAAGGTGATTTCCTAAAGTCAGTTACTCCTTAGTATAACGGGACTAGGATTCATAATGTACGTTTATTTATAGAAGCAAGTTGAAATGTTAGACCTCTTATAAACTCATGCTACCTTGTATATTTGAAGAAGGCTCAAGACTAAAGTCCAGATTATTTTCTACTGCACATTTGAGTATTTTGCACATGTTCTAACATTAAGATGTTCAGAAAAGAGAAAGAAGGTTGTAGCTTCAGTACAGAGATTTGGGACCAATCTGAAGAACTCAGAGTGTGTTGATATCAGAATTACATTGTAAAGGTGTTTCTGTGTTTATTTCATAGGCTTCACTTTGCTGATCAGAATGCCGATATTAATCATTCCTTTTGTTTTTTGTTTCAGGCAGTTCTTGCTGACCTTTCTACTTTAAAAGTTATGCCTCTTCTTCAAATTTTTCTGTTTGCTACTGTCACCTGATCTTCTTCAAGGTCACTGACAACACATCTAGTTTTTCATTAGAAACTAATCATGAACTATGCAAACTCTGCATAAAACCAAAATTAAACTTTGCATATAAGCCAATAAAGATCATGTTCCTCCTCAGTTAAACCTAAGTAGTTTTTCACTTTTTGAAACAATAACTCTGCACAC
Source organism: Orcinus orca (assembly GCF_937001465.1). Taxonomy (NCBI): domain Eukaryota; kingdom Metazoa; phylum Chordata; class Mammalia; order Artiodactyla; family Delphinidae; genus Orcinus; species Orcinus orca. The sequence continues at coordinate 101,905,036 of NC_064562.1, read as the reverse complement.
CGCGTATTGCACTGCATGCTGCTGATTTTCAAGAGAGAAGCAGTAGATATAACTTCTGCTAAATTGAGCATACATAGCATAGATAACCCTGGCTTGTAAAAGGCATGTAACAATATATGCAATAAGAACTAAAGATACTGTAATAAACTTGAATAGGTAATGTAGCCTCTGGGACAGTTCTCTTATGTCAGTTTGTAAATTTATCTCTAGATAATGAATCATTTTGTCTTATAAATTGCATTTCACTCAAAGCCAGGGGTGGGGTAGGATGTGGGAAGACTTGAAAAAGATAATGCTTTTAAGTAGGAATTCAAATGTACTTTGGTGTTTTTAACAACTTTTCTCTCATCAGAGATCTAGATCCCTCTCCATTTTATTTCTCTCTCTATTGGGGAAGGTCAAATACAGTTGTCTCCACTTGACAGTTTTATTCATCACTTTCTGAAAAAAGAAAATAGAATGATCCCTTTAAATTTCTCAACCTTCCATCTCTTAGTTAGAAGACTTGACACTGCTGAGATCTGTTGCCAGATTCCATTACTTTGGAAGTTTACAAAGAGGACACCCAAGGACTCAATGAAGGGAATGAAAAATCAAAACCATATGCACTATTTTTTTTTGCGGTACGCGGGCCTCTCACTATCGTGGCCTCTCCCGTTGTGGAGCACAGGCTCCGGACGCGCAGGCTCAGCGGCCATGGCTCACGGGCCCAGCCGCTCCGCGGCATGTGGGATCTTCCGGGACCGGGGCACGAACCCGTGTCCCCTGCATCGGCAGGCGGACTCTCAACCACTGCGCCACCAGGGAAACCCCATATGCACTTTTACTGAAGTTTGGTTTAATGAGATTTACTTCTAGGGCAGAGCAGCTTAGCGAGACCAGAAGTAGGTATTATACATTCATTCTAGAACTGAAGACATTATGCAAGGCATCAGTCTTATTTTGGTCCTTATTGTAAGTAGAGGGTCTTATTTTATATTACTTCTTAGAGACCTAACATTTCTATAATGCAGAATGATAGAATGTGGGGGGGAAAAGTCCAAAAATCATTGTCTTTCAATTTTATACTCAAATTCAAGATGCTGATCACTTCAATAAAATTCTGAATCAATGGATTGATAGTCTTACTGAATGCTTAGAATTGTATTAAGTTTTATCAAAATCTAGTTCTGGAGTCTTTTATTTAGAGAGTATATTTTTAGGAAATGTATGAGGTTTAGCACAGGACTGCAAGTGTGGTGGAATTTTATATAACTACTAGTTATTAATTTGGAAATCTACGTAAATGCTTTTATTCATCAGGTACTTGTTGACTTATTGAGGACTAAATAATCATTTATTCAGTGATTGATTCTTAATAAACTCCATGTTATTGCTTTTGAAGGCGATACAATTATAATCATACGCTTTGCCATTCTGTGTATACAAATGCACATTCATCACAGGGATAAGCATATACCCATGATTGTTAGGAAGAGAGAGAGTTTTAAGTGATTAAGGTCAAATGTGTACAGATACACCCACCTTTGGCTTTTTTCTTTAGGAGAATATTCATAAGCTTTTTTAAAAGTAGCAATGTAGTAATCTAGTGGGAGAAACATTAAACTGGAGGAGTTCTTGTCCTAGCTTGAAGTCCCCAGATAATCTATTCTCTCTTATCTGTAATTTGGGTGGGGTATGCGGGGGAGACGACAGGCAGCATGAAAGTTTTGTATTTGCTCTGTTTACCTTACAGGATTGAGTAAGACCGAATGAGAAAATACATTTGAAAGTGATTTTTTTTTTTTAACTACAAAGCACCAAGCAAATATAAGAGGTTGTCAGTAATTAATTTTGTTTTGTTTTATTTATTTATTTTTTGGCTGTGTTTGGTCTTCGTGGCTGAGCGCAGGCTTTCTCTAGTTGCGGTGAGCCGGGGCTGGTCTTCGTTGCGGTGCGCGGGCTTCTCATTGCGGTGGCTTCTCCTGTTGCGTAGCACGGGCTCTAGGTACTCAGGCTTCAGTAGTTGTGGCTCGCGGGCTCTAGAGTGCAGGCTCAGTAGTTGTGGTGCCCAGGTTTAGTTGCTCTGCGGCACGTGGGATCTTCCTGGACCAGGGCTCGAACCCATGTCCCCTGCAATGGCAGGTGGATTCGTAACCACTGTGCCACCAGGGAGGTCCCAGTAATTAATTTTAAATATGACATTTTAAGATCAAGTGGTAGAAGATAATATGTGAAGAATGCCCAACTTCATTAGCATTTGTATGACTTTGATAATTTGAGACTTCTTCTATATCTATAAGAAAATGAATGGACCATGGCATAGCAGATCCTTTCATTTGGAACAGGTGGCTCTAGCCAGTCATTCTGAATCTGAACCCCAAAGCCAAACCTAGTAGGCTGCCACACATTTCGCTGCTGTCACAAGCCCCTCTCAGCCATGTGCTGCTCTTGGCTGCTTGTTAAAATACTGCACTGAGAGCAGTCAGGCTGCCTTGCCCACTCCATCTCTAGCTACACTCACACTACTTCCCTTGACCTCCTCCCTCCAGCATTCTCCCCCGCCATCTCCTACCAACCCCTGACAGCCCCTCACATAGGCTCTGCCAGTGATCACAGTGATCTGAATGACCAGTGATAATTACATCATTATTCTGCCTGTGGCATTCTTACTGGTGGTGAAATAGCCTAATAGACGAATGGCATTTGGCTCTTCTGGATTTCAATTCACTCACTATGTATGTATGTAATATGTATGATCTTATATCGTGGAAGAGTTTATTGAACAATCTTTTAGATCAGAATGTTTTGGTAATGCAGCCTTCTGGCTAATTGAAATTTTCAGTGTATCTTAAATGCATAGCACCCACTTACACTCTGCATGTACTCTTTCTGCCTATTTCATAGAGAAAATAGAGACCATTAGGCTTGAACTCCCTCAGGCTTCCACTTCACAACTTAGCTTTATTCCCCTATACTTATCTTCTTCCTTGTCTCAGGAAGTATCTAATCTGTTCTTGCAGCTCTCTAAATACAGGTTCGATTGTGTCACTTACATGCTTAAAAATTAAACGATACCGGGCTTCCCTGGTGGCGCAGTGGTTGAGAGTCCGCCTGCCAATGCAGGGGACACGGGTTCGTGCCCCGGTCCGGGAAGATCCCACATGCCGTGGAGCGGCTGGGCCCGTGAGCCATGGCCGCTGAGCCTGCGCGTCCGGAGCCTGTGCTCCGCAATGGGAGAGGCCACAACAGTGAGAGGCCCGCATACCGCAAAAAAAAAAAAAAAAAAATTAAACGATACCACATTGCTTAAAGGATAAAGTCCAGGCTCTGTAGCAGAGTGGGGGAAATTCACCACAGCTTGATCTTTCCATTCCTGTTCTCTCACACTGATCTGTTATCCTGTGCTTCATCCTCACCAAATTACGTGCTCATCCTCAACCAGCTATTGTACTGGCCTTGTACTTTATCTCTGCCAGAAGGACCTCCATTTTTCAAGGCCCCACTAAAAAACTCTCCTCTGCTGTAAGATACCCTGGAGCCTATAAATTAGAATTAATTACACCCTTCTCTTTGTTCTCATAAAACTGCTCATTTACTAATACGGTGCTTAGAATATTGAGTGATAGTTTTTTGTATATGTATTGAGTCTCACATCACTTTGTTCTGAAGTCAGTTTTCATTGACTAGTCCTAGGAATGGAAGATGAAAGAAGAAATTTGTCCATGTGTGTTTGTACCCCCGGATTTGTTCTAAAAATTGTTGGAATCTGTTCAACAATTATGTTTTTCTTAAAATATAATTCCTCCTAAGTATCTATAGTCTCCCTTCTTCTGCAAAGGCTCTAATTTTTATTTGGAGATCTACCCCTCCTCCATGCGCTTCGGATGAGGCTGACTCCCACCTCCAGGACCTCTGGGTCCTGGCCAAGCCATCATTATGTACCATCTCTCTGGCCACAAGGATTGCTTCAGGATCCGTGCAAAACCTAAGACTGTGCAAAATCAGTGAAACTTGATTATGAGGCTTTGGTTTAATCTTTCAGGGAAGCTGGATATGAACAAGAGAGGATATAGGGTCTGGAGCTGCTGCAGCCTAGGAATGCAAAAAGCGAGAAGCTGCTCTGTTGACCTTGTTAATTCCCAGGTCACACTCCATCAGTCTACCCCTGGACTGTTTTGTTACATGAGCCAAAAGATTCTCTTTGCAATAGAAAGGATCCTAACTGAAGGTATAGTTATTTTACCTTTTAGGTGATCCTCTACAACATGGATATCATCTTTGGTACAGGACCCCTATCTACACACTGGTTAAACTAGCAGAATCTTCTAAAACTTTTTTTCAGTCAAGACACAAGGATGAAATCTGTGTTCCAGATGTACTAAGCAACCTGCAGTACCTTAAACACATGGTATGTCTCTCTCTCCTTTGGCCCTTTGCCCATACAGCACCCTCTGCTTGGAATGCCTTCTCTTCCCTCTCTACCTAACTCTTACTTGTACCTCAAAACCCAGCTCAGGTGTTGCATCATCAGGGAAGATCGCTTCTCTTATGAATTCTCCTCATACCCTAAATATACGTAAGCAGTATCCTAATGATACGTTAGCTTGTCTTTGTCTTCCACTAGACAGATTCCTAAAGGGCAAAAATGGTTTCTTTTTCAGCTTTACATCTCTAGAACCTGGCATATTTCTTGCCCATAGTGAGCTTTAGTCAGTGCTTATTGAATGAACAAATGAAGTCATCTAATTGACTCATTTTACTGATGAGGAAAATTGCTCAGTTCAGAGTAATATCTCCACTTGTTCAGTGTCACTCAGCTATTTTCCCTACTAAGTTGATTTGTGGAGTTGCCTGTGGAAGTCCAAAAAGTAGGAATATTTTGAGAGAAGAAAATGTACACTCTTCAGCTCACTCAAGTTATTTCATTTAAGCCAACTTTATTAAGATATAATTTATGTACAATAAAATGTATTCATTTAAATTACACAGTTCTATAAAGTTAGACAAATGTATAAACCCACATCACCACCACCACAGTCAAGGTGCAGAACATTTCCATCACCTGAAGCAATTCTCTTTATGCTCCTTCCCATTTGCTCTTCCATATGCACATTCATTCCAAACTACCATTGATCTGCCCTGTTCCTAAATATTACATTGGTCTTTTCTGGAGTTCCATGTAAATGGAATCATACATATGTACTCTTTTGTGTCTGACTTCTTTTGCTCAGCATGATGTTCTGAGATTCATCCATGTTGTGTGATTAGTTTTCCATTCCTTTTTATGACTTAGTAGTATTTTATACAGTTTGTTTGCCCATCATTGTTAACGGCCATCCATGTTGTTCTCATGTTTTCGTGTATTATGGATACAGCTACTATAAACATATGTGTGCAGGCCTTCATGTAGAATATCTTCATTTCTTTAGGGTAAATACCTAGGAGTAGAATTGCTGAGTCATATGTAAGCATAAATTTAACTTTCTAAGAAACCTCCGAACTCTTTTCTGAAGTGGTTCTACCAGTTTACATTCCCACTAGCAATTTATAAGAGTTCCAGTTGCTCCAGATCCTCACCGATACTTGGTGTTATCATGTTAGTCATTCTAATAGGTGGTTTTAATTTGCATTTCCCTAGTTACTTATGATGTTGAGCATCTTTTTATGTCCATTTGCCATTTATATATATCCTTTTATGACGTGTCTAAATCTTTTGCCCATTTTTAATCAGTTACCTGAAGTTGTAAGAATTCTTTATTCTGGTTACACTTCTGGTTTGTAAAATTTTCTCTCAGCCTCTGGCTCGTCTTTTAATTTTTAACTATCTTTTAAAGAGCAAAAGTTTTAATTTTGTTGAATCAGTTTATCCATTTTTTATGGTTCATACTTTTTGCCTCTTATCTAATAAATCTTTTTATAACTCACAGTTACAAAATTTTTTTCCTATGTTTGTTTCTAGAAATTTTATAGTTTTAGCTCTTATATTTAGGCCTTTGATTCTTTTTTTTTTTTTTTTAGTTAATTTTTGTGTATGGTACCAATTAAGAGTTGAGAGTCACATTTGGCATATGGACGTACAATTGTTCCAGCACCATTTGCTAAAAAACTATCCTTTTATGTCAGCACCTCTGTATAAAATCAATTGATCATATGTCTATGGGTTTACTTCTGGACTCTTTATTCTGCTCCATGGATTCATGTCTATACTTATTCCAATATCACACTGTCTTGATTTTTGTAGCTTTAGAGTAAATCTTGAAATCAAGTAGTATAAGTACTCTAATTTTGCTCACCTCTGTCAAAACTATTTTGACTGTTTTAAGTTATTTGCATTTCTAAATAATTCTTAGAATCAGCTTTTCCATTTGTACCAAAAAAAAAAAAAAGCTGCTACAATTTTTATTTTTATTAAGATAGCATTAAATCTGTAAATAGGTTTGGGAACAATTGATATCTTAACAATATTGAATCTACCAATCCACGAACATGGACTATCTCTTCATTTTCTTTAGGTTTTGTTTAGTTTCACTCAGCAATATTTTGTAGTTCTCCATGTAGAGTTCTTCCACATATTTTGTTAAAATTATCCCTAATTATTTCACTTTTTATGCTATTGTAAATGGTATTTTTAATTTCAATTTCCAGTGGTTTGTTAATATACAGAAATACAGTTGCTTATTTTATATTGACCTTGTATCCTGAGATCTTGCTAAACTTACTACTTCTAGTATCCCTTTTTGTAGCTGCCCTAGGATTTTCTACATATACAATGTGTCATCTATAAATAAAGACACTTCTACATTTTTTTCAAATCTATATGCCTTTTATTTCTTTTTCTTCCTTTATTCACTGACTGGAACCTGCAGTAGAATAAAGAAGTGCTGCAGCTCACCTAATTTTAAATTAAATGTACTCCTTTCTTGAATAAGTGCAACAAATATTTAAAATATATGTCCATTTACTAGTTTGGCCAGTTTAGGGATTAAACGGTGGAAGGAAATGAGACAGATTCAGAATGAGGTGGGGAGACATACTGGTACGAAGTGAAGATAACTTTGTTAAGTTTTATTTTGCTGATGATCCAAAACGCTTCTTCAGATCATTTAATTAAACAATTGGCTTCAGGTATTAATGTCTTTGTTATGTTAATTAGGTGATTATTTTATATTACTTCAACTATTCTTTACCCTTGAAACTTTTTTCTTAGATATGTGGTATGCATGTATTTATTCAACAAACACTAAATGCTTACTCTGAACGAGGTACTATTCTGGGTGCTCATGTTTATACGTATTTGTATGTTTGCTTTTTCAGTAATAAATGTGGTAAAGAGACATTACTTCTTCTGGAACTAGAATACTAACACCTCTTTTTTTGAAGTAATGGTGCTATCCCTCTTACGATAGGAAGAATAATGTCTCCCCAAAGATTTTCATGTCCCAATCCCTGAATCCTGTGAATGTCTTACCTTACATGACAAAAAGGCATGTTGTTTGTGTGATTAATATAAGGGATTTGAGATGGGGCTATTATCCTGGATTATCAGGTGGATTCAATGTAATGACAAGGGTCTTTATAAGGAAAAGAGGGAGGCAGGCAGGAGTATCAGAGTCAGAGAAGGGTTTGAAGATGCTATGCTATTGTGTTTTTTTGTTTGTTTTTTAATTCTTTCCTTTTTTTAATATATAAATTTATTTATTTTTGGCTGTGTTGGATCTTCATTGCTGTGCGAGGGCTTTCTCTAGTTGTGACAAGCAGGGGCTACTCTTTCGTTGCGGTGCACAGGCTTCTTACTGCGTGGCTTCTCTTGTTGCGGAGCTCAGGGTCTAGGCGCGCGGGCTTCAGTAGTTTGGCACGCAGGCCCGGTAGTTGTGGCTCATGGGCTCTAGAGCGCAGGCTCTAGAGCACAGGCTCATTAGTTGTGGCGCACGGGCTTTGTTGCTCTGCGGCACGTGGGATCTTCCCAGACGGGGGCTCGAACCCGTGTCCCCTGCGTTGGCAGGCAGATTCTTAACCACTGTGCCACCAGGGAAGCCCTATGCTATTGGTTTTGAAAATGGAGGAAGGGACCATGAGCCAAGGAATGCAGGAATGCGTAAGGCAAGGAAATGGAGTCTCACCTAGGGCTTCTGGGAGGAACTTGGCCCTGCTGACACCTTGATTTTCAGACTTCTGATCTTAGAACTGTAACATAATCAATTTGTGTTATTTTAAGCCACTAAATATGTGGTAATTTATTACAGCAACAGCAGGAAACTAACCTACCTCCTCTCAGATAAATTGTGTTTACCATATCGACTGTAACCTATGACAATAAATACGCATTGCTTCAATTCTCTTACCTAAAAAATAGGTGATTCTACCTGTCGAGTTCCTCTCATGTGGTTTTTATAATGTTCAAATAGGATAAAATTTGTGAAAGTATTTTGAAGACAACCTTCTATTGCTCTGGTGGTGACAGGGAAAAGACCCCAAAAAGCTGGGCTATTATAAGGCAAGTGTAACGGAGGAAGAGACGTGTTGGGGGAAATGCATTGCCAAGTCGTAATGTTTCTCTCCATGTGGAGGGAGTTCACTGGTGTAATGCTTCTCACTCTCTCCTCCCATAGAGAGGAGTGAATTATATTATTGTTGAGGTTGGGATCAATGAGTGGGCATGTAAATAAAGCCAGCCCCTTTCTCTTACCTTTCTTTTAGGGTCTAGCAGCCCAGAGCAAACGTATGTTCTGTAGTGTTCCTCTACGCCCTAGCTTTAGAAGTCTGGATCCCGTGGTATGGGGAGAAAGTGGGGTGAGGGGGTGGCTGCAGTTGTTCAGGTCATCCCTGAGTGCATAAGCCCAAGACACACTTTTGAAAAGCCTGTCCTTGCTGCAAAATTAAGTCACATTCCGAGATTAACTTTATCAGTAGGAAAGAAGATACATCATCTTCATCTGCTTTTATTTACCTAGATTTTCATTTTACCTCTCAAGTACTCAGAACTCAGGCAGGAAGAAGGGTGCTGTTTATTGGGCCTCCAAACTTCATTCAGTAGGGCAAAGAGGCCACTTCTTTGGCGGTCCAGTGATTAAGATTCCACCCTCCCAATGCAGGGGGGCACTGGTTTGATCCCCTGGTCGGAGAAATAAGATCCTGCATGCTGCAAGGCATGGCCAAAAAAAGAAGGGCAAGGAAGTTAAGGGTTTGAAGGAAAAAACTATAACAATGGGTCATGGAATATAAACTAGAAAAGAAGAAATGAGGGATAAGGAGGGGTTGGTGATTGAGGGCTTTCATTCTCTTATATGAATAAAGAGAAGTGGTTGGATTAAAGGTCACAACAAAAAAATGAAAGCACTTTTGAAGAAAGGGTACTTTAGCAAGTAGCTTGGAAGAATAATATTTGTAGCCAGGATGAGATATTTGCATTTGAAATTTTGGAGATTATGCCATTTTTGTTGATGCCGAGATCTAAGGCATGGTGGATAGCTATGGTAGGGTAGAAGAAACACATCATTGAAAATATGAGGAAGTCAAGAAACCAGGAGTCTGTAGTATTGGATGAATCAATCATCAGCCTACATGTTGAAATCAGCAAGAAGGATGACAGGGATAGAGATAAAAAGAAAATTGAATTGCAAGTTAGTTTTACTGAGAATGAGGAAGAAAGACCCAGAGGCTACTAATTAGTGACTATAACATGGAGGAAGAAGAGTGGTACAGTTGGATGCTGTGAGCCTCAAAGGAGCAGAAGGGATTTGTAAGAGGGAAGGGGGGATAAAACTCCAACTGGCATTGAGGAGTAAGGCTGATGCTGAAGCACTTTGGGTCTGAGAGAAAAGAAATAATCCATTTGAGAGGGCTGCATAGAAACCATGTCCCCAGGATACAGCCACTTTTAGTTAAGAGGTGAATACAGTCTTCAGAGAAAGGGTTGAAAAATACAAGGGTTCATTGATTTCACGTTGGGAATTAGGAATTTTAAGAGACAAAGGGGGAGGAATTTACTAGGGAGAGGAAGGAAGGATGGGTGGGAATTAGGTCAGAATAAGGGAGGAAAGTTTAGGTAAGTAACTGATGACTGGGAAGCTTAGAATTCTGATGGAGAGAGGAATAAATGGAATCCTCTCAGAGATGATTGCTGTGCTCCAGACCGTTTTCTGTGGTGGAGCAGCTGCTCCCTGAGGGAGCCTGGGGTTGGTATGGTCTAATTATAGTCAGCTGCTTCTTCAGTCAGCAGGAGTTGTGGTTGTCTCTGCGCCAGCACTGCACTAGTTTGGTGACTTAGCTATTTTTTTCCCCATCCAGTGAATTTGGTTCTCCTCTCCCTCTTTGGGCTTTTGCCTATTCATGTTTCAACTTATTCATGGCTTGGGGAGAGATTATTTTAATTACTCAGACAAAAGGATCCTTCCTTTATAAATGGAATCACTGCAAATTTTCATGAAATAGAAAGCAACAAATTGTCTCTAATTACAATTTAATTTGCACCCATTGAACAAGCGATGGATTGACTCATGGAGAGACAATGTGTGTATGTGAGAGAGAGAGAAAAAATGAATGAATGAATGAACAAATGAAAGGATGAGAATGTCAATGTTAAGACTGTATAGGAAGAAACTCTCTCACCTTTCAAAGGACTGTGTGCCTTACCCTCAAAGAAGGGCATGCTATTTTTTGTGTTGATGGGCTTCCTCCCCTTATTGTAGGAGAAAAGTGGCTGAATAATTAAACATCTCATGTGTGAGAACCTAAAGAAAATGGAAAGACCAGAATAAATGTATGGGAAGAAAGATTTAGATCTGCGGACAGGCCTCTAGGACCCCAACTCTGACAGGGCTCTGACATTGCCAGGCTGGTGGCCAAGTTCACAAATGTTGTAAGGGGACACCGTATGAGGGACAAGAACTCCCCTGGACAGAAGGCCAATCCAGGACTTCAGCCCTAGGACAAGGTCAGTGGCCTCATCCAGAGAGTAGGAACAACACCCTTCCTGACCTTCAGGACTTCTCTTACCAATATAATCAATGACTGTGTGAGGACACCTCCCAGCATTAACCTTAGGACCCTCTTTACTCTAAGGGACCACCAGATACCTATTCTATGTGAGGGAGATTGTTGGAAGGGAGGGGGAGAGTTCCTACTGTGCTTTGTAGGGAACCATGCATATTAGTAACTCCTGTGCTGAAGATAGAGTGAATGGTCACAGCTCTTGAAAACAAATATTTTCACAATATCCCTTTCTTTTTTTAATAAATTTATTTATTTATGGCTGCATTGGGTCTTCGTTGCTGCGCTCAGGCTTTCTCTAGTTGTGACGAGTGGGGGCTACTCTTCATTGTGGTACACAGGCTTCTCATTGCGGTGGCTTCTCTTGTTCTGGAGCACAGGCTCTAGGCGCACAGGCTTCAGTAGTTGTGTCACGTGGGCTCAGCAGTTGTGGCTCATGGGCTCTAGAGCGCAGGCTCAGTGGTTGTGGCACACGGGCTTAGTTGCTCTGCAGCATGTGGGATCTTCCCGGACCAGGGCTCGAACCCATGTCCCGAGCATTGACAGGTGGATTCTTAACCACTGTGCCACCAGTAAGCCCTCCATATTTTTTATGCTCTATTAGACATAAACTTGAAGCCCAGCTCCACCATTTGCTAGCTATGTGACCTTGGTAAAATTACCTAAACTTTATAAGCCTTCATTTCTTCATCTATAAAATGTTAATTAGAACCAAATAGGACTGATTACTCTGAAAATTAAATGAGATAATGCATATAAAACATTTCACATGATACTTTACTTACAAAGAAGAAAGGAAACTGTTCTTTTCCTCAAGAGGTATAGAATTAATATGTACATAGTTACACCAAAAATAACAAGTCCTGAATAGTAGGGCCCATCAAAATCTCTGCCATTTTTAGGATTTCATGATCAGTACATTTGGGAAATGTGTAGTACAATATCTTCCTTTTGGAGATTTACACTGCCATTAGAGACTCTCAGAACTCTTGCAATATACAACCTGATTAACTACTTAGCCCTTGGGTTTTCAACCTTGTATGTACACAAACTATTAACATCTTGCAGATTTAGTCTTCCCCAAAACACAGTTTGGGGAAACTTCCACTTCTGTCCTAGGTGGTTGTTATTGACTGAGTGTTTGTGTTGCCCCCAAATTCATATGTTGAAGCCCTAACACAGAATGGGATGGTATTAGGAGGTAGGACCTGTGGCAGGTAATTAGGTTTAGATGAGGTCATGAGGGTGGAGCCTCCTGATGGGATTAGTGTCTTTATAAGAGGAGGAAGAGACCAGACCCCTCTCTCCAGCACAAGGAAGAAAAGGTCCTGTGGGCACACCAAGATATATTAGCCACCACAAGCCAAGGAAAGAGGCCTTAGAATGAAATCTACCTTGCTAGAAACTTGATCTTGGACTTTCCAGACTCTAGAACTGTGAGAAATAAATTTCTGTTGTTTAAGCCTCCCAGTCTATGGTATTTTGTTATAGCAGCCAGTTAATGAAATAATTGCAATCATATTTACTCTCTCCCTAAAGCAACTAAAAAACAAACTAAAACAACAGGTCTCAAGACATGTGGGACATCAAACACTAAGGACGGTGAACCTTACATTGCCCCAACTTACTGCCTATAGAAAGGTCCCATGATGCAACACAGGAAGGGGAAACCCAGCAAGAATTTGATGGTCTCCCTGAGTTGAAGAAATGGAACTAGGAGGCCAAGGAGGCCAAGGCAACAGGAGTTTGCAGGACAGAGTACTGGAGAGGAGAGCGATGCACAGAGAAGTGAAACTAAGGACCTGCAAAAAAATCCTTTTCAACTATCCAGCTGGGAGCTTTCCTCAGAGCATGCATGTGAGGAAACTACCCAAGGCCAAGAAAAAAAAAACTACCCAAAAGTATTAGAACAATCCCTTGAGCTCACACAGGGCCAGGATGGTTCCTGTTCCCACCAGCCAAAGTGGAAAACCTCATAATTCATGGGGCATTAGGCAGAGTATTCAAAAGCGTTTTGCCTCATTAGTGGAGAATATTAATCCTCAAACCAATGGCGCTCTGGTCCCACCTAACAAACCTTAACTGCAAAACTGAAGATCAAATGGTTTCCAAGTAACTTAACCCTAACCCAAAAGAGAGCTCAAGAATATCTATAGGAATACAAATATACCCAGCACTCAACAAGGTAAAATTTACAATATTTGGCATTTAATTTAAAAATTACCAGGCATGCAAAGAAGGAGGAAAATTCACTTCATAAGAGGCAAGAAACCAGTAAATCAAAACTGATTGAAAAGACACAGATGATAGAATGTGTGAACAAGGACATTAAAACAGTTTTTTATAACTGTCCCATATGTTCAAAAAGCTAAAGGAAAAACTAACCATGTTAAGTAGAGACATGGAAGATACTTAAAAGTTCCAAATCAATCTTCTGGAGAAAAACAAAAATACAGTGAGATGAAAAATAGCTGGATGTTTTAACATAAAATTAGACATTTCAGAAGAAAAGATTAGTGAAACATGAAGAAATTGCAATAGAAAGTATTCAAAATGAAATACAAAGAGAAAAAAAAGACTGGAAAAAAAATGAAAAGATAAATGAGACATATGTCAGCTTCAGACAACCTAATATACTTGTAATTAGAATCCCTAAGGTGGGGGGTAGAGAGGGTGATATTTGCAAAAATAAAGATATAAAATTTTCTAAATTTGTTGAAAAATAACCTCATGTGCAAGAAGATCAACAAACCCCAAGCACAAGAAACATAAACAAACTGCAACAAGACAAATCATAAATTTGGTTAAAAGCAGTGATAAAGAGAAAATCTTAAAAGCAGCTGAAGAACTCCCATTCTATGCAGAGAAATGAGGTTAAGGATGATAGCATGTTACTTGCCAGAAATATGCCACCTAGAAGACAGTAGAGTAATGTCTTTAAAGTACTGAAAGAAAAAATATTGTCAATCTAGAATTTTATACCCAGTAAAATTATCTTTCAAGAATGAATGGGGAGGGACTTTCCTGGTGGCACACTGGTTGAGAATCCACCTGCCAATGCAGGGTACACGGGTTCAATCCTTGGTGCAGGAAGATCCCACATGCCGCAGAGAAACTAAGCTGGTGCACCACAACTACTGAGCCCACACACCAGAACTATTGAAGCCCATGTCCCTAGAGCCCGTGCTCCACAACAGGAAAAGCCACCACAATGAGAAGCCCACACACTGTAACAAAGAATAGCCCCCACTCACAGCAGCTAGAGAAAACCCTCGCACAGCAACGAAGACCCAATGCAGCCAAAAACAAAATTAAAATTAAAAAAATATCTTAACACTTAAAAAAAAACTGTTAAAAAAAGAATGAATGGGAAATAAAGATAATTTTTTCACACATTCAAAAGCTGAAAGAATTTATCACCAGCAGACATGCCTTAAAAGAAATGGTAGGAGGCGGAGTCAAGATGGTGGTGTGGGAAGACGTGGAGTTAGCATCTCCCCACAGCTAGGCCACCTGCCGGCTGCTGGTGGGGAACTCTGACACCCAAGGAGACAGGAGGAACCCCAAAGTGAACCAGTAGGACATAGGGGGACAGAGGGGGGAGGAAAAGTGAAGCCAGATAGGATCAGTGCCCCTGAGGCTGGGGACGTCATGAAAGGCAGGCGGGAGGGACTCTCCAGGAAGAGCGGGAGAGGAGTGGAGGGCAATCACCTGGCCCACTCGGGCCAGGAAACCTGCTGAGCTCCCAAGCCAGTACCCACCCCCAAAGCCCCATCCAGGCCATGTGGGTCCTGGGGGCATAGGAGGGAGGCGGGGGAGGTCAGCACAGGCAGGTGGGAGGGGACCTCCCAGACCAGAGGAGCAGGAGAGGAGAGGAGGGCATGTGCCCTGCCCAGTTGAGCCCAGGAAGCCTGCTGGGCTCCCAGGTGAGGTACCCATCCCACTGATACAAGTGGTGGGGGGTACACCTGGGCCCCTTCTGTTCCTTGAGCCTAAGCCCCACCCCCCACAGCCCCCACAGCCTTTTCCAGCCCTGTGGATCCTAAACATAGGCCCCACCCACCATCCAAAGCTCACCTTTGCTTAGGCCCTGCCCTCCACAGCCAAGGCCTTCCCCCCACTCTTTCTTTCTTTTCCCTCCTCCTCTTTTTTACTAATGTGGTATTGATGTACCTTCCTGTTGTTGATTCATCTGTATTTTTATTTTTATATTCTTTCTAACATATCTGTTAGTTTCCTAGTCTAATTTTATTTTTTACTTTGTTATTGTTCTCTTTTTTTTTTTTTTTTTTTGCCACCCTACATGGCTTGCCTGATCTTGGTTCATGAGCTGGGGGTTGGGCCGAAGCTCCTGTGGTGGGAGCTCCAAGTCCAAACCACTGGACTAACAGAGAACCGCAGACCCCAGGGAATATTCATTGGAGTGAGGTCTCACAAAGTTCCTCATCTCAGCACCAAGACCGAGCTCTACCCAATAGCTTACAAACTCCAGTGAAGGAAGCCTCAGGCCAAACAACCAGTAAGACAGGAACACAATCCTGCTCATTAAAAAAAGAAAAAAATGGGGGGCTTCCCTGGTGGCTCAGTGGTTGAGAGTCCGCCTGCCAATGCAGGGGACACGGGTTCGTGCCCTGGTCCAGGAAGATCCCACGTGCCGCGGAGCGGCTAGGCCCGTGAGCCATGGCCACTGAGCCTGCATGTCCGGAGCCTGTGCTCTGCAACAGGAGAGGCCACAACAGTGAGAGGCCCGCGTACCGCAAAAAATATATATATACATATGAGATGGCAGAAAAATATGTCACAGATGAAGGAGCAAGGTAAAAACCTACAAGACCACGTAAATGAAGAGGAAATAGGCAATCTACCTGAAAAAGAATTCAGAGTAATGATAGTATACATGATCCACAATCTCAGAAGTAGAATGGAGGCATGGATTGAGAAAATACAAGAAAAGTTTAACAAAGATCTAGAAGAACTAAAGAACAAACAGAGAGATGAACAACACAATAACTGAAATGAAAAATACACTAGAAGGACTCAATAACAGAATAACTGAGGCAGAGGAATGAATAAGTGAGCTTGAAGACAAAATGGTGGAAATAACAGCTGAGGAGCAGAATAAAGAAAAAAGAATGAAAAGAATTGAAGATAATCTCAGAGACCTCTGGGACAACACTAAACGCATCAACATTCAAATTATAGGGGTCCCCGAAGAAGAAGAGAAAAAGAAAGGGACTGAGAAAATATTTGAAGAGATTATAGTCAAAAACTTCCCTAACGTGGGAAAGGAAATAGTCCAAGTCCAGGAAGCACAGAGAGTCCCATACAGGATAAACCCTAGGAAAAACACAATAAGACACATATTAATCAAACTAACAAAAATTAAATTCAAAGAAAAAATATTAAAAGCAGCAAGGGCAAAACAAAAAATAACATCCAAAGGAATCCCCATAAGGTTATCAGCTGATTTTTCAGTGGAAACTCTGCAGGCCAGAAGGGAGTGGCAGGATATACTTAAAGTGATGAAAGAGAAAAACCTATAACCAAGATTACTCTACCCAGCAAGGATCTCATTCAGATTTGACGGAGAAGTCAAAAGCTTTTCAGACAAACAAAAGGTAAGAGAATTCAGCACCACCAAACCAGCTTTACAACAAATGCTGAAGAAACTTCTCTAGGTGGGAAACAAAAGAGAAGAAAAAGACCCACAGAAACAATCCCAAAACAATTAAGAAAATGGTAATAGGAACATATAAATAATAACCTTGAATGTAAATGGATTAAAGGCCCCAACCAAAAGACACAGACTGGCTGAATGGATACAAAAACAAGACCCATATATATGCTGTCTACAAGACACCCACTTCAGACCTAGGGACACATACAGACTGAAAGTGAAGGGATGGAAAAAGATATTCCATGCAAATGGAAACCAAAAGAAAGCTGGAGTAGCAATACTCATATCAGATAAAATATATTTTAAAATAAAGACTGTTACAAGAGATAAGGAGGGACACTACATAATGATCAAAGGATAAATCCAAGAAGATATAACAATTATAAATGTTTATGCACCCAACATAGGAGCACCTCAATACATAAGGCAAATGCTAACAACCATGAAAGGAGAAATTGGCAGTAACACAATAATAGCAGGGGACTTTAACACCCTACTTACACCAATGGACAGATCATCCAAACAGAAAATAAATAAGGAAACACAAGCTTTAAATGACACAATAGATTTAATTGATATTTATAGACCATTCCACCCAAAAGTGGCAGAATACACTTTCTTCTCAAGTGCACATGGAACATTCTCCAGAATAGATCATATCTTGGGTCACAAATCAAGCCTCAGAAAATTTAAGAAAATTGAAATCGTATCCAGCATCTTTTCTGACTACAATGCCATGAGATTGGAAATCAATTACAGGAAAAAAACTGTAAAAAACACAAATACAAGGAGGCTAAACAGTGTACTACTAAATAACCAAGAGATCACTGAAGAAATCAAAGAAGAAATTTAAAAATACGTAGAAACAGATAACAATAAAAACATGACAACCCAAAACCTATGGGATGCAGCAATAGCAGTTCTAAGAGGGAAGTTTATAGCAATTCAATCTCACCTTAAGAAACCAGAAAAATCTCAAATAAACAATCTAACCCTACACATAAAACAACCAGAGAAAGAATAACAAAGAAAACCCAAAGTCAGTAGAAGGAAAGAAATCATAAAGATCAGAGCAGAAATAAATGAAATGAAAATGAAGAAAACAATAGCAAAGGTCAGTAAAACTAAAAGCTGTTTTTTGAGAAGATAAACAAAATTGATAAACCCTTAGTCAGACTCATCAAGAAAAGAAGGGAGAGGACACAAACCAATAAAATTAGAAATGGAAAAGGAGAAATCACAACTGACACTGCAGAAATACAAAGGATTATAAGAGACTACTACAAACAACTATATGCCTATAAAATGGACAACCACGAAGAAATGGACAAGTACAATTGGAAAAGTACAATTTTCCAAGACTGAACCAGGAAGAATTAGAAAATATAAACAGACCTATCACAAATAATGAAATTGAAACTGTAATTAAAAATCTTCCAACAAACAAGAGTCCAGGACCAGATGGCTTCAAAGGCGAATTCTATCAAACATTTAGAGAAGAGCTAACACCAATCCTTCTCAAACTCTTCCAAAACATTGCAGAGGGATAAACACTCCCAAATTCATTCTACGAAGTCACCATCACCCTGATATCAAAACCAGAAAAAGATAACACCAAAAAAGAAAATTATAGACCAATATCACTGATGAACATAGATGCAAAAATCCTGAACAAAATACTAGCAAACTGACTCTAACAGCACATTAAAAGGATCATACACCATGATCAAGTGGGGTTTATCCCAGGGATGCAAGGATTCTTCAATATACACAAATCAATCAATGTGATAAACCACATTAACAAGTTAAGGAATAAAGACCATATGATCATCTCAATAGATGCAGGAAAACTTTTGACAAAATTCAACACCCATTTATGATAAAAAGTCTCCAGAAAATGGGCCTAAAGGGAACCTACTTCAACATAATAAAGGCCATATATGACAAACCCACAGCAAACATCATACTCAATGGTGAAAAACTGAAAGCATTTCCACTAAGACCAGGAAGAAGACAAGGATGTCCACTCTTGCCACTCTTATTCAACATAGTTTTGGAAGTCTTAACCACAGCAATCAGAGAAGAAAAAGAAATAAAAGGAATACAAATTGTAGAATGGGCATCATCAGAAAATCTACAAACAACAACTGCTGGAGAGAGTGTGGAGAAATGGGAACCCTCTTGCACTGTTGGTGGGAATGTAAATTGATACAGCCACTATGGAGAACAATTTGGAGGTTTCTTAAAAAACTAAAAATAGAATTACCATATGACCCAGCAATCCCACTACTGGGCATATACACTGAGAAAATCATAATTCAAAAAGAGGCATGTACCACAATGTTCATTGCAGCACTATTTACAATAGCTAGGACATGGAAGCAACCTAAGTGTCCATTGACAGATGAATGCATAAAGAAGACGTGGCACAATGTATGCAATAGAATATTACTCAGCCATAAAAAGAAATGAAATTGAGTTATTTGTAGTGAGGTGGATGGACCTAGAGTCTGTCATACATAGTAAAGTAAGTCAGAAAGAGCAAAACAAATACCGTATGCTAACGCATATATATGGAATCCAAAAAAACAAAAATGGTACTGATGAACCTAGTTACAGGGCAGGAATAAAGACTTAGACATAGAAGATAGACTTGAGAACATGGAGTGGGAGGGAGAAGCTGGGCGAAGTGAGAGTAGCATCAACATATATACAGTACCGAATGTAAAAATAGTTGGCTGGTGGGAAGCAGCAGCATAGCACAGGGAGATCGGCTCAGTGCTTTGCGATGACCTAGAGGGGTAGGATAGGGAGGGTGGGAGGGAGGCTCAAGAGGGAGGGGATATGGGGACATGTGGCTGATTCACTTTGTTGTGCAACAGAAACTAACACAGTACTGTGAAGCAATTATACTCCAATAAAGATCTATTAAAAAAAAACCATAATGAAAAAGGATATTATATATGTATAATTGTGTCACTTTGCTGTACAGCAGAAATTAACACAACATTGTAAATCAACTATACTTCAATAAAATTAATTTTTAAAAAATGGTAAAGGGAATCCTGCAAGCAGAAGGAAAATGACATTGGAAGGGAACCTGGATCTACACAAAGTAATGGAGAGCACTGGAAATAATAATTATGTAGGTAAATATAAAAACTTTTTTCTTATTATTTAAATCTATTTTTAAAATAAACCATGTCAAGCAAAAATAATAAGAAATTATGAGGTTTATATAGAAGTAAAATGCATGGCAATAGCACAACAGCAAGTAGAGTAGAAATGTAGTATACACAGTTTAAGGTTGTCCACATGAGTGGTATGACTATCACTGGAAGGTATACTATGATAAGTTTAAGATGTATATAATAAATCTTAAGGCAACCACTAAAATAAAACAACAGTTATTATAATAAGCCAAAGGAGATAAAGTGGAATCATAAAAACATGCAGTTCAGAAGAAGGCAGAAAAAGGAGTAAAAAAGATACAAAATACACATGGAGAAAATAGAAAATAGCAAAATATTCAGCCAAATCAATAATCACATTAAAATGTAAGATTTAAATGTAAACATTTCAATTAAAAGGCAGAGATTGTCAGATTAGATAAAAAACAAGACCTAACTATATATTCCTTTTAATTAACCCACATTATTATGAAGGTATGTTTAGGTTAAAACAAACAATAGGATGAGGGGTGAGGGATGAAAAAAGATATAGCATGCTAATACTAATCAAAAGTAACCTGGAGTGGCTGTATAACTATCAGACAAATTAGATTTCAAAGTAAAGAAAGGAACGTTACCATAATGATAAAAGGTGAAATCATCAAGAATATATAACAGCCCTAAATGTTTATACATACAACAGAGTTTCTAAAATTATGAAGCAAAACTGATAGAGGAGAAAGGGAAAAAGAGACAAATCTAAAATCATAGAGATTTTAGCACCCCTCTATCAATTATTTACAGAAAAATTAGGCAGACAAATCAGGATGTTGGTGTTGGTAGTTTTGTGCTGATCTTCTGAGGTTCTTTCTGTGCTCTTTCAACACATAATTTCAAATCTTTTTTTTTTTTAATTTCAAGAAAATTTTCTTGAAATATAGTGTTTAGTATTTGTTCTGTTTTCTTGTTTTTGGTTTTCTTCTACAGGAAACCCTGGGATAGTAGGTCCCCTGATATCTTTACATAGCTCTATTAGATAAGCCTTCTTCACTTTTCAGTGAATGAAACTGATGATCAGAAAGATTACGCAATTTGTTCAAGCTTCCACAGCTTGTAGGAAAGGAAGAACTCTGGCCTGCTCAACTCTGAATCCTGAGGTCTTTCTCCCACACTACCCTGCTGCCTGAATCCAGAAATCGGCCTTTCACTGCATTTATTTCACTGCCTTTCTGTCCCACGGTCACTCTCATATGTCTTAAAACCTTGCTTCTCAAAGTAAGGTCCTCGGACCAGCAGCACTGGCATCACCTGGGAACTCATTAGAACTGCAGAATCTCCCTTGCTTTAGGACTTCTGAATGAGAATCCGAATTTTTACAAGGTGCCCTGGTGATTCCTGTGCCGTTAAAACTTGAGAAGCGCTGCTCTAGGAGAAATATCTGAAGGCGCTTCATGCAGCGGTTCTCAAACTTTTACTGCCCGTTAAACGAATCACCTTGGAATCATTTAAAAATCCTGATACCTAGGCCACAATTCCTACCAAGTAAGTCAGAATCTCTTGGGATGGAGCCCATGCATCAGTATATTTTAAAACTCCCCAAAAGTACAGCCAAGTTTTGACACCAGTGCTTAAGAAGAGCTTTTTAGTCCTTAATGTTCCTAGGAATCACCCGGGAGCATCTTAAAGGACAGATACTGATTTAGTGGATCTGGGGCGGGTCCTGAGATTCTGCATTTCTAACAAGTTCCCAGATGACAGATGCTACTGGTCCGAGGAGTTTCTGGAGCAAAATGAAACTCCCTGGGGTTTCTTTCAACAATACCAATAAATGCAAATAGCCCAGAATCAAGGTAAGCTTGTCTAAGGCACAGTCCTGGCCCGCTCATCTCTGAGTGAGATACAATAAGGAGCTCTGGGAGAAGGGATCGGGTGCTTCAGGCTCTTCCGTGGCCTTCCCGCTTGCTTCACACCTGGTGCTGGGCTGGCAACCACACCAAGCCTGGGCTGGTGGGCCAGCCAGCATCGGGCTGCAGCACTGGGGCCCCAGGGCAGAGCTCTTGCAAGTACGCACGTCTCCTTTCCGGCTGCCTGTGCCTTCATGGGCCGTCTACCTTTTCTTCCCCTAGTTATCCTCTCACTTCTCCCTGGGGTCCTGCGTCTAGGCTTACCAGCAGGCCCTGGGGCACTTGCTCAGCCCCGCGTGTGCTTACTCGGGCTAAGTCAAAACTGCAAAAGTTCAGGCCATAACACTGAGGAACTCAAGCCAGGAGAATAAGGGCCACAGGATGAGCGACCAAGAGACCCGGTGTGACGGAACTCGATTTGTTGTTCATCCCGGCTCCATGCATGGCAGGCAGGATTCAGTCTGACGACTGGAGCTTGGCAGGACTTAACACACACTGTGCTCACTCCAGCTTCTAATTTATATATTTTTCTCCCTTGGCAAGACCCAAGCAACTGTCATCAGCAAGTTGCGTGGGACCTGCCGAGTGCGAGGTGGGCCTGTGTGGGGTCCAGAGTTTTGACTCAGATCCCCTGGCCTCCAGCAGGCAGGGCTGGGTTGGTTGTTTGTGACGTGAAGGCTGAGTAAGGGGTCCCTCTGGACACACTGAGGCTGAGGAAGCCCCCTGGCCCTGTTTCTAAGAAGGCAGGACACTTACCCAAAATTCCAGTGGGCCCAAAATTAACTTATACAACAGAGCAAACTAATTCACTTTTCTCTAGGGTTGGCAGAAAAAAAAAAAGAAAAATGGGAAGGGAAGGGAAAACTGAGAACTTAAGACGTCTAGTGCACAGGCCACCAAGTAGGGGATTCTTTCTAACTGGGATTATCCCATGTTTTTTATTTGGGGCTTGTTCACTGATGTTTCTAAGCCCTACTTACAAGGCATTTTACCACGTGCCACATAAAACTGGCCATCAGAGCACAAACTGTTTACCCTCTGCAATAACACCTGCCCATCCCCCACCCCTCCCGCCCTCCAGATTCTTGAGACTCTCTTTAATTTCCTGCCAAGGATTTAGAGAAAGCCACTCTGGGAACTAAAAGAGTTAATGTAGCTCAAGGGCTGAGCAAGTTTCTCCTCTCTACTGATAGCATAATTAATCCTTATTGTTCCCCAAAGGATAGCCAAGGGAATGCTTCATTTCCCAGATGCGGGTGTTCAACAACCTCCCAGAGGCTCTGGTCCCAGCTACTAAGTGGCCAAGTACCCGCAGCACAATCAGTGGGTTGGACCCAGCCTCTCAGATGGGCCTCTGGTCTCCCATGACAAGTCTAAGTAGATTTAGTTTCCTGTCTTCACTTCCCCAAGCCTAATAACACCCCCTGGGGGCACTATTTAAATGTAGGCGTTTGAGGGTGGAAACAAAAGAAGAGATTACTTCCTGGCGAGTGAGTAATTGGCCTAGTGAAACTTCACCTGGGGGTAGCTAGTTAACCAGTAGAGAGCAGAGGTGGAAGCAACTCTGGAGGGAAGTACCCGGCAAGTGGAGAAACAGCCCAGTGTGTGGAGATTGTCTGTTTATGGGACTGGAAGTTTCAGCCTGGCCACTGGGGCCCTCTGACAGCCCTAAGCATCCAATAAATTAGAGGAACTTCTTAAGGGCTCTAAGACCCAGGCCTTGAACTGTCTGCCTTGGAAAGCCCCAGAGTTAAGGTCCTGCTCTCACCCACTTGTTCTCAGTGCGGTTGCTAAGAAGCAGCATCCCCATCACCTGGGAATTTGTTAGAAATGCACATTTTCAGGCACCGTACCAGACCCGCTGAGTTATTCAAATCTCTGGTGGTGGGATCCAGCAATCTGTGACTTAACAAGCCCTCCAGGTGATTCTGGCACAGGCTCAAGTACGAGCACTACTGCTCATCGTTTTTTCAGCCCCTTGAAATCAGGCTGCCTTGGGAGCATCCAGAGGTAATGGATGTGACTTTGGGTCATAAAGTGGGGCTTGCAAGTTAGATTGTCAGGTTCTGAATATTAGCTCTGCAACTTCCTAGTCATGTGACCTTGCAAATTGGTTCCCTCGGCTCTAAGATGGGGGAAATAACACCTCTTCCACAGGAGGTCATGAGCTTATAATAGTTTCTGTCTCTTTCCCACTCCACTGTTTCTGATAGGAAATTTACAGAACAAGACCTACTGTCCTTAGAGTGAAAATCTGCAAGACAGGAAATGGCCACACATGTATAGGATGCTAATGTTAATATGTTTTAATTAACATTTTTTAATGGTTCTAGGTTTAAGAGTTCAGTTCAGCCTTTGAATCCTGACGATAAGGATTTTTTCTTTTAGCAGAAATATATTTCCTCATGCTGACTTTCATCCAAATAGTTTCAAATATTAAATTAAAACTTTCCTAAAAAGTGAAACTTAACTTCATGCAATGATGCTTCCCTTTTTTTTTTTTTAATTTTAAAGATATATTTATTGGAATGTAATCTTGGGCCAAAGAATATGAACTCTCTCAAGGATTTTCATATACATGTATCACCAAAGTACTTTCCATAATCTCTATGTAACGCTGCAGTCATGCACCTCTTTCATTTAATAACTTTTCAGAATGATGGAGTTGATCAACTCTCAACTTCACTTCCTGATTGAATAGAACACAGGAGAGTGAAAGGTAAAAACACATAATAAATGTCCCATTTGGGGCTGAGATGTCAAGGAGCACAGGTGGGCAATGATGTCCCTGAAGCAAGACTGTGCCCATAACCGTGATACCTAGTCATTCACTGTATTGGTTTGCTAGGACTGCCATAACAAAATACCAGGTTGGGCGGCTTAGACAACAGAATTTAATCTTCTCACAGTTCTGGAGGCCAGAAGTCCAAGATCATGGTGTTGGCAGGCTCCTTCTGAAGTCTCTGTCCTTGGCTTGCAAACGGCTGCCCACTTGCTACCTCATCACATGGTCTTCCTTCTGTGTGTGCATCCCAGGTTTCTCTTTGTGTGTCCAAATATCCACTTCCTTTTTTTCTTCTTCTTCTTTTTTTCTTTATTTTTTTTATACAGCAGGTTCTTATTAGTTATCCATTTTATACATATTAGTGTATACACGTCAATCCCAATCTCCCAATTCATCACACCACCAACCCCGCCACTTTCCCCGCTTGGTGTCCGTACATTAGTCCTCTACATCTGTTTTTTTTTTTTTCCTTTTTAAGAGAGAGAGGAAGCTTAATTTGGGCTTTTCGTATATATAATTCAGGATCAGGCAAGGTTAACACAACTAATCGAAACAATGTGAGCGTTTTCCTTCTTCAGGCACGACACTTTTGATTCTATATTGCATGCTACATTGTTTTTAACTTATATATTAAAAAGTATATCTTTATAGCAAGAATTTTAGAAAATACAGAGAACTATGAAGAGAAAAGAAAACACCCATATCCTACTGCTTAGAGATTGTCACTCAAGTACTGTTAAGGTTTCAGTATATTTCTCTGTGGTTTGGTTTTCTGCTCACAGGTGTAACTATTAATATGTGTACATATAGAAAAGCTTTTTCATAGGAGCTCACTGTATTGTTGTGATCACCTCAACTCAAAATTTGGTTCAATGTCAAAACTGATGATGCCACACATGCACCAGCAGGATATGAAAAGGTTTATTACTCACATTATGAGGTATTCTGGGGAATGCAGGGCAGACTTCAAAGAAGGTCCAAAAATGGCTCGAAAGAGCAGAGAAAGGAGACTGGCTTGGGGGTTTTAGTGTGGTTAGAAGTGGGGGCTGGGTGAGGGTTCCTGCACGGGGACTGGAGCCTTGCATGCTTTGAACTTCCTGCTGGTGCCAAAGGAGGTTGCACCTGGGCGGGCTCCTCAGCTTGCCCAGCCGTGGGCCAGACAGGGAAAGGGAGAGGGGCTTGAAGGTTGTCGGCAGACAAACCTCAAAACTGGAGTTAGACTCCATTACTTGCACAGTTTTGCATCTTTGTCTTAAATTTAGCATTGCGTGTTGTACTACGGTTAATGGTGACTAAAGGTTTATTGTCAAATTTAATTTCTTTTGACATTGGTGTCTTGTGGCAATGCCTGTTTTCCCTGTAACTGATCATTTATTTATTCATATTATGGAAGGTTGTGTAGGTTAAAAAACAACATTGATTTTTTTTCTTATAAAACAAGTTTTCAAAAATCATGGAGCATACACACACTACTATATATAAAATAGATACACAAGAAGGACCTACTGTATAGCACAGGGAACTATACTGAATATTGTGTAATAACCTATATGGGAAAAGAATCTGAAAAAGAATATATATACATATATGTATAACTGACTCACTTTGCTGTACACCTGAAACTAACACAAGATTGTAAATCAACTATACTTCAATTTAAAAATAAACTAATTAAAAATAAAATAAAATGCAAATTGAAACAACAGCAAATCATGGCAGAATAAAACATAGCATATATTCTGAGAACAAGGCATTAATAAGTTTTCCTTGAAAATAAATACAGATTGCTCAGGGAAGAGAATACAAATAGTTTTCCTGTCTGTGAGTATATTTGCATTTTTTATGATCACACATTCTACAGAATGTGTGAGTCACATATCTAATCTGCTTCTAAATATTGGTCCTAAAGAATGTAAGTATTTACAATCCTACACTTGGAGTCCACACCTTGTGACAACAAAAGACAACTCAAGTCAGCTTCAAACAGGAATTATAACTAACCTCAGGGCTATTTTTTCCAACTGTAATAAAGAATGTTCCAACATCTTAAATGACTGAAGATAATCCTCTGTCATGTTGTGCATCTAGGTTATAAAAATACATGCACTGCTTTGAAGAAAGGTTCTGGTCCACTGATGTCAATTGAAGGTCAGATTATGGAAAACTGGTATTGTTTCAACAAGAAATGAAGCCTGCTTATGTTTCTCTCGGTATTTTTGAATAAAGAATCTTACTACGTAGGTTCCAACTTGAAGATTTAATTAAGGGCATGAGGAGTGATTGATTCTAGATGTTGATCAGAGAAGATGACTCGCCGTGTGTTAGAGAAGCACCTTCCATTGAAATGTATGAGGGAAACAAAATCTGGTTTCTGATTGAAGGTCTACTGAAAGATATTTTGAATAGACCAGAAGAGCAGAACAAATTGGAATATCTTATTCCAAGATTAAAAATCACTTTTTAAAAAAAGAAGCTATTTGGGCTTCCCTGGTGGCGCAGTGGTTGAGAGTCCGCCTGCCGATGCAGGGGACGCGGGTTCGTGCCCCGGTCTGGGAGGATCCCATATGCCGCGGAGTGGCTGGGCCCGCTGAGCCATGGCTGCTGAGCCTGCGTGTCCGGAGCCTGTACCCCGCAACGGGAGAGGCCACAACAGTGAGAGGCCCGCGTACCACAAAAAAAAAAAAAAAAAAAAGAAGCTATTTGGTAGAAACCTTAGCCAATCCTATTTTTTTCCCTTTAATGCAAAAGAACTTGTCATCCCGAGAAATAAGGTATGCCTTTTGAGCTAAAGTGTAAAGATTGACAATACAATGTCAAAATGATAGCTAGATGGGGGAGATATAAGATAGGAGGATGGAGGCGGGGTGAACAATTGAGAAGGAATGCTCTTCACGGTTTTTAATTTAGAGAAATGGGCGTTCCTCATAGTTCCCCTAATAGGTATGGTTCAGCCGTGGCAGAAATGTTCCTGGAGCACAACGTCTTCTGGTGATTGCCATCTCCAGGAAGCTTCCCCCCAGCTTCCATGCTGATCATCAATAATTCCAATAATGTATGCAGAGTGGTTAACACATGTCTGTCACACAGTTTGCACTGAAAGATGTTAATGTGATGATGATGGTGATGACGACATGGCTATTGCCCTCCAGGAGTTCACAGCCTAGGGGAGGGAGCATTCAAGTAAACAGGTGATCATAATACAGTGCTGTGAGAATATTGCATGACGTGTGATCAGGACTTTAGATAGGAGAACTCTACCGAGACTGGGGGCGGGGGAGCGGGTGGGGACCACATCATTCAGTCAACACACAGAAGTGCTGCGTGGATGTGCATGGGTGGCTGACAACCGCTTGTTTGTCCATCTGCTGTGTAAACAGGAACAGAGTTGGGTTCAGACAACTGCTGCTTTATTCATTTCCTTTTCCTTGTGCTACATAGGACCAGGATCTCCAGGAGCTTTTTAAAATACCACTTTGGTTGCTGTTGAAGAGTAGATTGGATTTGTATTCCAGTCATCAGAGCTTTCATTGTAATATAAAGGGGCATGCAGGATGGAAAGAGAAAGAATTATGGTTGTTTAGGAAACGGAGCACTGTTTCCTGTGATTACAATCTCAAGGCTAAAGTTCAATGCTCACTGCAGAAGTTTCTTGACAGCATTGTATACCTGTCAAAAGGTTTTGAAAGAATATAAAACTCAGGTTCTTTGGGGCTCCAGGAGACGCTGGCTCAGGACTCTGGCAAGAGACCCTTTGTCTGTTGACCTGTCTTGAATGGCCTTCCCTGGCCCTGGTCGCCTAAAGACTTGGCCTCCTGCTTCCTGGTCATCTGGGAACATGGTTTTTATTGTCTCAGCCTGCCCATAAAAAGCAGGGTAAATATTCAGTCATTAACCAGTTGTCAATAAGTATCCAAAATGCCCAAAGTGCCGTGGTAGGCTTCATGAGGGACACCTGATCCCTGTCCTTGGTGATTCCGATCTGGCTAGAACGGTAATGTCTACACTAGGAAAGAATTAGTACCACACTGGGCTACCACAGGAGGCTTACAGATACTGAGTGTCACAGGACATTGGAAGTGGGAGAGAACTGCTTTGCTGTATGTAGGTATTTGGGGAAGGAACAAGAGGGTGGTAGATGGTCAGCTGGATGGATAGATGAGAGGGTAGAGGGGTGGGCGGACAGATGGTGCCTGCACACATGCATGGGCGCTGTGGCATAACTCAGTGGCTTTTTCTTTTTTTGGTTTTCGGTTTTCATTTTCATGTTTTGGCTGCGCTGGGTCTTCGTTGCAGCGTGCGGGCTCTTCGTTGTGGGCTTTTCTCCAGTTGTGTTGTGCAGGTTTAGTTGCCCCGTGGCATGTGGGATCTTTGTTTCCACGTCCCCTGCATTGGAAGGCAATTCTTAACCACTGGACCACCAGGGAAGTCCCACAGTGGTTTTAAAGCCAACTGGGCAAGAGCTGCCGGTCTGTCATTTACTAGTGACATGACCTCAGGAGATTTACATAACTCTTTCAAACCCAGTTTCTTCACCTATAAAATAAGATGATAACACTTGCCTTGCAAGATTGCTGAGAGAATCAAGTGTGATAAGGTTTGTAAAACACCTCTTATATGGTAGGCACTCAATAAAGAGTGACTTATTTATATTCGTAATGGTCTAGAAAAGTTTCCAGGTGGACGTGAATTAAAGTCAGGCCTGGAGAAAGGATGGGATTGAGATGAATGGAAAGCAGGGAGAGGGTCCTCTGGCAGAAGAACAGCATGATGAGAGCGTGTGCCTAGAAAAGCTGGAAGCACATTCGGTGTCACTAAGGGGGGCTACCTGGAGCCACAGCTGCCTGAGGTGGCAAAGGCGAATTGAGGCCTGAGCTTAGAGGACTTGAAATGCTAAGGAGTTCCGTCCGGCTTTTCCCTAGAGGTCAGCAGGGAATACCGAAGGTTCAGAGGAAGCAGAAAGGTTCCCTCTGGGCCCCCTTTCTTCCTCAGCCCGACCTTGACAACATCCGGACTTCCTTTGAACTTGGAGGCTCTCATTTTTTACAGTATTTCTAGTTCCCCTTACCTTTTACAAGTAGCCCCTGGACTTCCTGTGCCCAGGACAGCTGCAGGACTGTGGCAGCCAGCCTTTCCTCCATTACAGAAACCCTCCTCTGACGGTGAAGAAGCAAATGCTTTCTAAAGGTTAGCTGTCATGGGGCTTCCCTGGTAGCGCAGCGGTTGAGAGTCCGCCTGCCGATGCAGGGGACACGGGTTCGTGCCCCGGTCCGGGAGGATCCCACATGCCGCGGAACGGTTGGGCCCGTGAGCCATGGCCGCTGAGCCTGCACGTCCGGAGCCTGTGCTCCGCAACGGGAGAGGCCACAACAGTGAGAGGCCCACATACAGCAAAAAAAAAAAAAAAAAAAAAAAAAAAAGATTAGCTGTCACAAAGGGAAACAAGTCCCCTTAAACCTCCTTTGTCAAACAAATGCTCCCTGTGAATCAGAAGAGCTTCTGCCATGACTCACACTTTCACAAGGCTGGTGGAGAAGGCTGTCTGCCAGCAGATCTGGGGGCGCGGTGCCAAGCAACCAGAGGCCGTGGCTTGTGGGGTGCGGCTGTGCTTAGCATAGCCAAGCGGACCTCCTGGAGGCTGACCCCGGAACCCAGAAGGTGCCGGGAGGTTTCCTTCCATAGGAGGCAGCAAAAGCAGGGGGCGCGGCTCTTCACTGCTTTTGGAAAGCAAGAGCATTCAAGCTAAAAAGTAACCAGAGTCAGCTGATCTGAACGAGAGCTTCAGGGATAGCCTTCAGGAAGTCAGTCCTGCAAAGTCAGCCGGCTATGTGCATTTTGTGGGGAGAGGACCCCTAGTTTTAGATACTTTTGGTTTTAAAACCCCCCTGGATGTCTTGATCACATCTCAACTCCTCACTTTGCCCAGAGAGCATGAGTGAGTGACTTCCCAAAGCTACTCCACCAGTGGGCAGCAGAGAAGAGAGAGAAAGTGAGGTCTCTAGGGCCCTTTCCACTGCCCTGGCCCCATGAGAGAGCCTAAAATAAGACGACAGCCCATGATGTTCTGAACAGGGCCCCCTAGACAGAAATTAGACCTGTCAGATGGACTACTGTGGAAGTCTCGATCCCTCAGCCCCTCTATGCCTTCCGGTGAAGCCCTCCCCCACAGCCCGCCCACCTGCCAGGCTGGCTTCCTGTTAAGAGAATGACAGGCATTTGTGACGGGAGGATTGCTCAGGCTGGCTCCCTGATTATCAAGCACCTGGGGGCGGGGGATGGGCATGGGATTGTTGCTGAGTTTATGGCCCTCTCGGCTGTACCCTCAGGGGAAACAGCAGATTGAGAGTAAGCAGAAACATGGGAGCACTCTGGGGGTCTAGGAGTCATTGTTGCTTTTTTTTTTTCATTTATTGGGGTGGCTGGTCATCACTTTGCCCTAACCTCCATGGGACATCATCACAGTTGTAGTGATAAAGAACCTGTACTCTGGGCACTGACAGCTTGGGTTTGCATCCTGGCTCCATCGCTTTTTACTGATAAAACCTTGGGAAATTTCTTAACCTTCTAGCCCTTGGTCTTCTCATATGTAAAACAATATACTAGTGCCCGCCTTTGGCAAAGACAGATATGTGCCCACTGTTCACACACAGCCAGACTGTTCTTCCCAGCCCAGCCTCCCTTGCTGATAGGTCTGCTATGGGATTGAATTCTCCAGCGAATGGAATCCAGCGAATGGAATGAGAGGCGAGTGATGTGCACTGATTCCAGGCCTGGCTCATGGAAGCTTCCTGAGTGATCCTCACATTCTCACTTAACCCATCTGCTAGCCTAGGGTGCCTAAGAGAACTCTGAGGCCTTGCGGGTGAGGGAGCCACCAGATGGAAGGAGTCTGGGCCCCTGAGTCACCATGTAGAAGGCTGCCTGCCAAACACCTGCATGAACTATTACTTGAGTGAAAAACAAACTTTTTAAAAATTTTTATTATTTTTGGCTGCATTGGGTCTTCGTTGCTGCATGCGGCCTTTTTCTAGTTGCAGCGAGCGGGGGCTACTCTTCATTGCAGTGCACGAGCTTCTCACAGCAGTGGCTTCTCTTGTTGTAGAGCACGGGCTCTAGGCACACGGGCTTCAGTAGTTGTGGCACACGGGCTTCAGTAGTTGTGGCTTGCGGGCTCTAGAGCTCAGGCTCAGTAGTTGTGGCACATGGGCTTAGTTGCTACGCGGCATACGGGATCTTCCCGGACAGGGCTCAAACCCATGTCCCCTGCATTGGCAGGCGGATTCTTAACCACTGCACCACCAGGGAAGCCCAAAACAAACTTTTATTGTGCTAAGAAGCTGAGAATCTAGAGTGGGTTTCTACAGCAGTTAGCCTTCTTCATAAGGCAGTTGTAATAATTAAATGAAGTAACATATGCAAAGCTCAAAACAGTGCCTGGAATATATATATAAATGAACTACATACATGATTGCTATTATCATGATAGGAGGATGGATGGATGGATAACTAGGTACTGAGAGAGAGAAAGTGAGAGACCGAGAGAATTACCTTTAAGGATTGCAAAGGTATTGGCCCCAGAGTCTTTTCCCAGTTTTATGAGATATAATTGACACACAGCACTGTATAAGTTTAAGGTCTACAGCATAATGGTTTGACTTACATATATTGTGAAATGATTACTATGATAAGTTTAGTTAACATCCATCACCTCATCTCGATATAAAAAAAAGAAAAAGAAAAAAATTGTTTTTCCTTTTTAGGAGAACTCTTGGGACCTACTCTGTTAACAGTTTTAAAATATGCCATACATCAGTACTAAATATAGTCGTCATGTTGTACATTACATCCCTAGGGCTTATCTACCTTATAACTGGAAGTTTGTACCTTCTGACCACCTTCATCCAATTCCCCCTCCCCCTCCTTCCCCTCTGGTAACCACAAATCTGATTCTTTTTCTATAAGTTTGGTTCATTTTTGTTTTTTGTTTTGTTTTGTGGTAGATGCTACGTATAGGTGAGATCGTACAGTATTTGTCTTTCTCTATCTACCTTATCTCACTTAGGCCAGAGTCTTATTTCTTAGATTGTTGCCAAGATAATATTAAAAATATATTTTTACTGTACAGCTGTAGAGTTTGCATTTTGGGGGCAAAAGATGGCATTGCAGAAAAATACATTGAAGCATTTATTAGTACATTCCTATGTTTCTTGAATAAAAACAAAAGTCTGCCACTTTCCTCAGAGAGATATAGTATGGATGAGACAATTAAATTTTTTTTCCAATCAAATATGGTGTTTATGAAAAAAAAATATTTCCACTCAAATAATCATTATAATCATTTGCTTATTGGGAAATAAGAAAAAGAAGGAAGGTCATAACTGAACGTGCCTCAGAGGAATCTCCCTCTCCAGATGTTGAGTTTTCCCTTGCAGTGCTGTCTTTCTGCCCCAGTCACAAAGGCTTGAACCCCAAAGTCATCATTAGTTCTTTTCTTGACTATAAAAATGGCCTCCTGCTGGCCAACCTGCCCCCAGTTTCCTCCCCATGCCCCCCCGCCCAACCCCACAGCCATCTATCACACTCTCCCCAAGACAGTTGCCCCCAGATTCTCCTTTGTCCCTTCTCTCTCTCCTGCTCTAAACCCTGCATGGCTCTTGGCTGCTTCCCACAGAGAAGCTCAAACTGTTCTAGAGGAGAGCCGTAATGGAATAAGAGAACAGACTCTGTCACCGATTCTTTAATCATTGATTCAGTTCATTCCAATAACATTTTTGAGCACCTGTTATGAACCAGGGGTAGTGAAAAAACAGGCCAAAAAATCTCTGCCCTCGTGGAGCTTACACTAGAGTGCAGAAAGATAGAGGATAAATGAATAAATAAGTTAAATCACAGTACATTAAATGGTGATAAGCAGAAGGAAAATAGTTAATTAGGGGTGAGTAATAGTAGGTACCAGGTGTGGGTGTAGGAGGATGCTATTTTAAATAGCACCTATTTTAAATAGGTGATCAGGGAAGGACTCACTGAAAAGTGATATTGAAGTCAAGCCCTGAGAACATGAGGGAGCAAGGAATGTGCAGAGCTGAGGAAGAGCATTCCAGAAGAAAGAAA
Organism: Orcinus orca; assembly: GCF_937001465.1. NCBI lineage: Eukaryota > Metazoa > Chordata > Mammalia > Artiodactyla > Delphinidae > Orcinus > Orcinus orca. Next base: position 101,871,421 of record NC_064562.1, on the reverse strand, counting down.
TTTGAGCCAAGAGCAGTCCTGGTGTGTTTGAGGAGCAGCAAGGAATCCAGCAGGACTGGCATGGAATGAGTCAGGAGAAAAGGGGCTAGATCAAGTGAAGACTTGAAAACCATCAGGAGTTTGGCTTTTCCCCTGAGTGAACTGGGAAGCCATCGGAGGGTTCAACAGGAATGAATGGCATGGTCTGACTTCTGTACTAAAATGATAGCTCTGGTTGCTAGGTGAAAAATACCCTAACGTGGGCAAAGGCGGAAGCCAGGAGATGAGTAAGGAGCTGAAGAGAACATGAGCAAGAGACGAGTGATCATTGCAGCTTAGACCAGGGTGGCACCGGTAGAACTTCTGGATATAGTTTGAACATAGAGCCAAGACAATTTTCTGATTGATTGGAAGTGGGGTATAAGAGAGGAATCAATCATGACTCTATTGTTTGAAGCCTAAAAGTATCAAAGATGGAGTTGTCATTTAATGAGATGTGAGAAGAACAGGTTTACTGTGGGAAGACCAAAAGTTTCCTTTTTGGGTGTGTTAAGTATGAGATGTATATTAGACACAAGTAGGGATGTCAACTATGCAGTTGGAATTCAGGGGAAAGGTCCAGGCTGGAGACAGCAGTTTGGAAGCTGTCAGCATGTAGACGGTATTTAAAGCTGTGAGACTGGCCGAGATCGCCACACCAGACATGTGAATAGAACAGGCAACAAAGGGCTGAGACCCAGAATGCTCCACCCCCTTGCCTCCCCCCACCTCCATGCAAAGTGGTCTGGGAAGTAAGAGCCAGCAAAGGAGATGGAAAAGGAGTAGCCACTGTGAGAAAAGAGACCCTAGGGGAATGTGGGGTCCTGGGAGCCAACTGCAGAGAGTGCTTCCGGGAAGAGAGGCTGGTAAACTACATCAGATTCTGCAGGGGTCACAGAAGCTGAGGGCAGATAATTGACCACTGGATTTAGCAACATGGAAGCTACTAGGGACTTGAAATATCAAAGTGGGAGCAAAGCACTGGTAGGGTAGGTTCAAGAGAGACCAAGATGAGGAGAAGGACAGACAGTAAATTTAGACATAGCCCTTTGAATGAGTTTTGCTATTAAGGAAACCAATTAAAGGGGCTAGAGCTGGAGGAGAATATGGGGTCAGGAGAGGGCTTTCCTGAAGCTGGGAGAAATTGCATCATAATTGTATGTCACCAGAAAATTGGGGGTTCATTGGCTGAAGCAGCCTGTCATAAGCATAAAACTTCTTTGACGTCTTAAAGATTCAGATAAATTTTCCCTTTTATTCTGAAGAATATGTATTAATTTACAAGCAACTTATCCTCCCAAAATCTTTGAATAAAATTGACCCTCCCAAAAAAAAAAAAAAAAGCTATATTTGTCCTCTTTCCCTGCAAGTACTTAAAATATATACATGCCCCATTCTGAGAAGCTGAGTTCAGATCAAGGTCTGTCTGTTTAGCCTGGCTTTCCACGCCCTCTATACCCTGAACACAACTCCTTTCCTGGCCTCCCTATCTCTCTGCACCAACACACACCCCCTGTCTGCAGCCTTCCTGCCTTTCCAGGCAAATGGGTCCCTTAAGGAGGTAGTTCTGTGACCAAAAAGTTAAACAATTCTGCCTTTCTCCCAAGTCAAAACATTCAAACTCCTAGCCAGCTTTGAAATAAAGGGTTTTTCTTTCCTGTTACCCTTAAAAAAACACCAACATTTAACAGACAACCATAAGACTTGGGGAACCAAATAATGTAGAAGTTGCACGCTGAAGAGACCTACGAAGTGGGCCAAGAGGGATGTGATGAAGAAAGCCTAAAGTATAGGGGGTGACTCTGCCAGTGGTGACTTGACCCCTCTCTACCAAGAGATGTACAGTGACCACTCAATCTGTGTCTATTAGGATTCCTTGTATGGTGTGTGTCAGAAGTCCAATTCAAACTCACTAGACAAAAGTGATAATTTACTTGCTTATATTACTAGAACGTTCAAAGGAGGTGAATCAGCTCAGGCATGACATGATGTCATTAAGAATCCATTGCTTTGTTTCTGTGTTGACTTCAGTCTCAGGCTCTTGCTAGTGGCAACAAAGACAGCCACCAGCAGCTCCAGACTGTTGCTTCATAGCATCTGAAATCTCAGAAGGACAGTCTCTCTCTTTCCCAACAGTTCTAGCAAGCCCTGGGAAGAGATCTGATTGGCTCATCTTGGGTCCTGAGCACATTCCTGGACCAATCATGTGGCCAGGTAGATGCAGAGCTCTGAATAGCTAGGTCTGAGTCATTTGCCTCCATCCTCGAGCTTGGCAGTGAGATCTCATTGCCTAAGGATAAGGGAGACATTGTCCCTAAAGGAAAATTGATGTTCTGTTGCCAAAAAGAAGGGGGAAGCATATTACAGGAGCAAAAAGAAATATTGATGTTAATTCTACACTACTAATTTCAATTTATTTTTGAAGGAAAAAAATCCTAATTTAGTCAAGAATTATTGTCACTTAACTATTCACATTTTCCAGCCTACTTTGTTAATGCCTTGGAGCTTAAAAATTTTTCTAAATAAGAAAATAAGCCAAATGAACTAGGAAGATGAAATTAATGAGACAAAAATCTAACATTATTGAAACAGAAATCAACAAAATAATTAAAGGATAAATAAATCCAAAGCTGAATTACTTGCAAAGACTAATAAACAGATTTTATGAGCTTTATTAAGGATAAAAGAGAGAAAAATGTACATTTATAAGTAAAAAGGAAACACAACCACATATACAGAAGAGATTAAAAGTCACAAATGGATGTACAATGGAAAACATCAAGGAAATGTACGATTTTTAAAACAAAATACAAAGTATCAAAATTAATCATAAAAGAACTAGAAAAGTCAAATATTAATTACCACAGAGGAGATGGAAAATGTGACTTTAAAACCACCATTGAAACAGACATTAGTATCAGATGGCATCACAGTTGAATTTCAACTTTGAAAAATGGATAATTAAATGTTACTTAAATAATTCTAAGCCATAGAAAACTGTAAAAAGTTCTGTAATTCATTTAAAAGATAAAATAAACTAATCAATTAAACATAAATGTAAAACTTGAAAACAAATCAGTTAATACAATCCAGCAATGAATCAGAAGAATAATAGCTTCATGATTGAGTTTTTATTCCAATAATTCAAGGTTAGTTTAGTTTCAGAAAATCTGTCAACATAATTCATTACTACAACATTTTCCCAATTATCTATTAATACTTAACAAATGACCTCAAAACCTGTGGCTTCAATAAATGACCATGTAGTATTGCCTGTGATTCTGTAGTTTGGCTGGGCTCAGCAGGGCAGCTGTGTTCCACATGATGTTGTTGGGTCCCTCATGTGATTGTCTTTGACTGGGAGTTCAGCTGGGCCCGGAGCATCCAAGATGGACTCTCATCACTCAGTAGTTTAGCCTAAGCTTTGTTACAGCATAGCGCCTGGCTTCTAAGGGGGAGTGTTCCAAGAGGACCACTTCCATTGTGCAAGTGCTTATCAAGCTCTGATTGCAGCAATTGGCTGAAGTCACACAGGGGTGGGAATACTGGGAAGGGTATTCATCGGGGTCACCAATGTAACAGTCGACCACAATATTAAAAGAGAAAAATCATAGGACCCTACCAACGAGTACCAAAACAAATTTGATAAAGTTAGCAGCCATTTCTAATAAAAAACTAGGTAAAAGAGGTATGGAAACCAAGAACAAACATTTCTATTGAATCATGTGAAATCACCAATGTTCATCTCTTTCAGACCTATAAAACAATCGCATATGGTTCAACCTAATATTGACCTAAATGCAAAGTGCTGAAACTATTTCCATTAAAAAAAGGAACTTGGAAGGAAAACTATAATCATCATTATTTAACAATGTCTTGGGTTCTAAACAATGCATTCAGACAAGAATATGAAATAACTGGTATAAATGTTGAAAGAGTCTAAAAGATCTCTGCTTGCTGATGATATGGTTATATATCTAGAAAACCCAAGATGATCTTATAAAATGCTACAAGAATTAATAAAAAAGAAAACTACAATGAGGTATCACCTCACACCAGTTAGAATGGGCATCATCAGAAAATCTACAAACAACAAATGCTGCAGAGGGTGTGGAGAAAAGGGAACCCTCTTGCACTGCTGGTGGGAATGTAAATTGATACATCCACTATGGAGAACAGTGTGGAGGTTCCTTAAAAAACTAAAAATAGAATTACCATATGATCCAGCAATCCCACTACTAGGCATGTACCCAGAGAAAACCATAATTCAAAAAGACACATGCACCCCAATGTTCATTGCAGCACTATTTGCAATAGCCAGGTCATGGAAGCAACCTAAATGCCCATCGACAGACGAATGGATAAAGAAGATGTGGTACAGGGCTTCCCTGGTGGCGCAGCGGTTGAGACTCCACCTGCTGATGCAGGGGACGCGGGTTCGTGCCCCGGTCTGGGAAGATCCCACATGTCGCAGAGTGGCTGGGCCTGTGAGCCATGGCTGCTGAGCCTGCGCATCTGGAGCCTGTGCTCTGCAACGAGAGAGGCCACAACAGTGAGAGGCCCACGTACCGAAAAAAAAAAAGAAGATGTGGTACATATATTCAATGGAATATTACTGAGCCATAAAAAGGAACGAAATTGGGTCATTTGTTGAGACGTGGATGGATCTAGAGACTCTCAGTAAGAGAAGTAAGAAGTAAGTCAGAAAGAGAAAAACAAATATCATATATTAACGCATATATGTGGAACCTAGAAAAATGGTACAGATGAACTGGTTTGCAGGGCAGAAATTGAGACACAGATGTAGAGAACAAACGTATGGACACCAACAGGGGAAAGCCATGGTGGGGGTGTGTGGGTGTGTGATGAATTGGGAGATTGGGATTGACATGTATACACAGATGTGTATAAAATTGATGACTGGGCTTCCCTGGTGGCGCAGTGGTTGAGAGTCCGCCTGCCGATGCAGGGGATGTGGGTTCGTGCCCCAGTCCAGGAAGATCCCACATGCCACGGAGTGGCTGGGCCCGTGAGCCATGGCCGATGAGCCTGCGCGTCCGGAGCCTGTGCTCCGCAGCGGGAGAGGCCACAGCAGTGAGAGGCCCGTGTACTGAAAAAACAAAACAAAACAAAACAAACAACAAAAAAAAATTGATGACTAACAGGAACCTGCTGTATAAAAAAACAAATAAAATTAAATTTAAACATTAAAAAAAAACTAATGTGTTCTTTCTTTGGGCAATAAGCACTTGAAAAACAAAATGGGGAAAACTGTTTCATTCACAATAAAGTCAAAACTTTTCTAGAAATAAATTTAATAACAAGGACACAACCGTAAATCAAAGTATCTAAGCCAAAACCTTAACAAATAGAAAAATATTTCATAGTCTTAGTTGAGAGGACAATGTAACTTAAAAATTCACTCTCCCACAGGAATAAAGATGCAGACGTAGAGAGTGGACTTGAGGACACGGGGAGGGGGAAGGATAAGCTGGGATGAAGTGAGAGAGTGGCATGGACATATACACACTACCAAATGTAAAACAGATAGCTAGTGGGAAGCAGCTGCATAGCACAGGGAAATCAGCTTGGCGCTTTGTGACCACCTAGAGGAGTGGGATAGGGAGGATGGGAGGGAGACGTAAGACGGAAGAGATATGGGAATATATGTATATGTATAGCTGATTCACTTTGTTATACAGCAGAAACTAACACACCATTGTAATGCAATTATACTCCAATAAAGATGTAAAATAAATAAATAAAATTCTTAAAAAAAAAAAAAAAGAAGAAAGAAACATCTATATAAACCCAGCCCAGCCAGGCCCACAGCCATCAATCAGCAATGCAGGAATCAGCCTTAATCTAAGAGCACACATTTTTATCGCCCTAAATTTCTATTAGTAAAAATAGAAAAATCAGCCCTCCTTTTCTTCTAAAGGACTGATAAATTTGGAGGAAGGAATTATATGTCTGGTGAAACACTGTATTAAACATAAAAATCCAGTCTCCCAAAATTAAGATATAAGTCTAATGTGATTACAGTTGGAATGCCAGCAGTGTTAGGAAGGTGAGGAATGGCTAAAATTATCTTAAAATTTGTACGGAAGGATAAGTGGCTGAGAATAGCTAACAGAAAATTTTGAATAGGCAAAAATATTAATTAAAGTTAAGGGAAAAATTATACAGTGAAAATTTTTTTCCCATCCTTGTCCCACATCTGCCCAGGTCCCCCCCACCCCCCCATATCCTTCCAGAATTTCTTTGTATAGGTAAAAGCAGATACAAATACAGAATCTTGTTTTTTCCACACTTTTTACATAAAGCATTGCATATTATTCATTCTGAATCTTGTTTTTCTGTTTACTAAGTCTCCAAGGTATTTGTAGTATAAAAAGAGCTTTTCTGTCCTTTACTATATAGCTCTTCATGTTCTGTTGCATAAATATACCTTAATTATGTAACTATCCTCTGCTATTGAAAGTTGATGTTGTTTCTAATATTTTGTTACTACAAACAATGTTGCAACTGTGTGTGTCACACCTTTTCTCCTTAATGAAAATGTATCTGTAGAATAATTTCCCAAAAGCACAGTTGCCGGGAAGATGCATTTGACATATCGCCCGATTGCCTTACCTAGGGGTTATGCTCTTATCAGAAATGAATAAGAATATGTTTGCCCATAGCCTCACCAACACAGCAAACTTTTGGATTATTGCCAATTTAAGGGGTAAAAATGGTATCTTGGCACAGTACATTAGGAGTGAGATTGAGCAACTTTTAAAAGATATTTGTATTTTCTTTACAAAAACTCTTCGTATCCTTTGCTCATATTTCTACTGGGTTGAATGAGAGACAAATAAATCAGTGGAAAAAAGCAGTGTCCTGAATGGATCTAACCACATACTTATAGTTTCTGGTAGGACCAAAGTGAGTTTTCACCTATAGGAAAGGCAAATTTATAAACACGGAAAGCAGATCTGTGGTTGCCTAGGCTGGAGGGTAAACAGGCATTAAGAGAACTTGTTGGGGTGATGGAAATATTCTGAAACTAGATTGTGATGATGGTTGCCAAACTCTCTAAACTTACTAAAAATCACTTAATGACGGGTTTGTTTTATATGGTGTGTAAATTATACCTCAGTAAAGCTGTTTTTAAAAGTCATTTTTCAATCCAGTAGGGAAGGATTAGATATTAAATAAGGTTGCTAAAACAACTGACTCTCCAGCCAGAAGAAAATAAAAATGAACTGCTCTTTTATCCCATATGCAAAAATAAATTCTGGGTGGATTAAAGCCCTAAATGTAAAAAATTAAATAGGATAAATAATACTAGAACATCACACATAAAATCAAGGATGGGTGAAAGCTTTTTAATCAAGACTGGAAACTCGGAAGCTATCAAAGGACATATATGCATATTTGATAAAATGAAAATCAGAAATATTTGGAAAAAATACCATGAACTAAGTCAACAGATAAACACTAGATTGGGGAGCAGGGGAGGACTGGCAACCCAGAGATCAGACAGAGGGTAAATGGCTATAATATACAAAGAACTCTTACAAAACAAATAAATAAGACAGGGATAAACATCACAACAGAAAATTGAGCCAAGAATATGAATAGGCAATTCACAAAAAAGCAATTCCAGGTAGCCAACAAATACGTGAAAAGAGGCTCAAACTCACATGCACTCAAGGAGATGTGAATAAAGCCACAATGAGACATCAGTTTGCATGGGTCAGATGGAAAAATTAGACAGCAACAATCCTTATTGCCAAAGGGGATATGGGGACTTTCGTAGTACATTTCTGGTTGGAAATATGTATTAATGCAGTCTTTTTGGAAAGCAATATGGCAACATCTGTTATGATTAAAAATACATTCATCTTTGACCAGAAATCCCACTCCCGGGAATCTGTCTCTTAGGAATGAAAGCTTCCAAACTGAAGGACATATTTACATGGAACTGGACTGCATATGATAAAAACAAACAAACAAAAACCGAAAACTGGAAACAAAGTGAGTATCGTCCATATGGGAATGGTTGAATAAATTATAGTTCTGTCACCCCATAAAGTTATATGTGGTCATTAAAAAGAATAAGTTGGGGCTTCCCTGGTGGCGCAGTGGTTGAGAGTCTGCCTGCTGATGAAGGGGACGCGGGTTCGTGCCCCGGTCCGGGAAGATCCCGCATGCTGTGGAGTGGCTGGGCCCGTGGGCCGTGGCTGCTGGGCTTGAGCGTCCAGAGCCTGTGCTCTGTGACAGGAGAGGCCATAGCAGTGAGAGGCCCAATTACCGCAAAAAAAAAAAAAGAGAAGAAGTTGGAGCTAAACTGAGTGAATTAAGAGAGATTCCATGAGGTGTTAGAGTTTTTTTTAAAAAAGCAATGATTATATGAACATGGAGAAAAAATAATGGAAGGATAAGGTCTTATTCAGCTAGGGCTGCTGTAACAAAATACCATAGCTTAATTATCAGACATTTACTTCTTACAGTCCTAAAGGCTAAAGTCCAAGATCAAGGTATCAAGAAATTCAGTCCTTGGTAAGTGCCCTCATCTCACCCTAATTACCTCCCAAAGACTCCACCTCGTAATACCATCGCATTTGGAGTTAGGACTTCAACATATGGATTTGGAAGGACAGACACATCCAGTCCATAACAGATATGTCCTAAGTGGTCTATACAGGTTGCCTGGGGTACCAACAATGCACTGGGGGTGCTACAGTACAACTAAAAAAGAGAAGAATGGAAAAAGAAGAAAATAAATCACAAGGTTTATCTGTTAAAATAAAGATTTATCTTGTTCCAACAGATTTCAGGGCACCTGACTAATAGTTGCAGCCCGTAAGGTTTCTCCCTGTTTTCAACATGGAGAAAGGCTGGCTCAGAGAGGATTATTTCCTGAGCCAGGGCCTCACAGCAAGGCAATTACTGAACCATAAATACCACCCAAGCCTCCTGACTTTCCCATGGCTTGAATCGGAACTATTCCCAGATAAATATAACCAAGTCATTAGCATGAAATCGATGAACACAAGCATATAAATGACAAAGGCTTGGCTTCACAGCCTGGGAGTTTGGAATTGGCCCCGCGACTTCAGAGAGTATCCAGTGTCGCTTCGCGGGGTGGAGGTGAAAGTGGCTTGCCTCTGTGTATTTCCGAAAGAAACAGAACAAATGCGGTTGTGGCTGGAGCCGCACGAGTCAGCTCTGTGGCCCCGCTGCCAGTTGTCTCCAGCCCATTTGTGGCAAACGGTGCATCTGGAGGGATTAACAGGGAGTAGGAGTGGGTGAACAGATGCAACAGATCAGAGAGGAAATCTGTTCCTGGGTGGCTCTTGGCAAGCTGGAGGGGGTTCTGGCAGAACAGCGGGGAGTGAGAGAGGCTGGGGAAAGGAGGAGATGGAAATGTTTCTTTCATTTTTGATTTTGCAGGGCCCTCTGAACAAGAATTTTTACTGCTTGCATGCCCTCAATAAACTGCAGCTACATTATAAATAAAGGGGAAGAGGGGAATTGATTTAGGAAGGGTGAATTTTCCAGAATTCAATGGATTCAAATGAATTCAGATGGAATTCAATGGGCAGCCTCAATTTCTCTTTCAGTGGACTTGTCTCAGAGGGCCCAGGGATCTAACTCCTACAAAAAAACAAAACAAAAACAAGTAGCTAGCTGCCTTTTTCTGGGTTATTAAAAAGTTGACAACTGGTTATCTCTGCCAGCAGATCATGGGCATTTACCCTGGCATCTGAAAGTGTACCTGGGACGTGACTCCCTCCCCAGCCTTTCACCTGGGGCGGGGGGCAGTTGGCGGACCTCAGCTAAACAAGAGCACCCTGAAAGAGCAGGGAAGCAACCTCATCCCAGTAAAAGGGGAGCTGGCTCTGATGGGCCAAGACGACCAGGCACGGCCGCAGGACTGAACCGGCTTTGCCTGAGCAGCTGCAGGAGAGGCCAGCCCAGGCTTGAGGGCCCCTCTCCCTTTCCGTGCGCGCAGCCATCCACTTCACTAGCACTTGCGCCATGTGCAATAAATGGAGCTCTTAAACGGGAAGCAGCAGACACAGTCCAGAGGGCAAGGTTTATTTTTATTTAGAAACGTTGAAGAGGAAAAATTTAAACCTGATTTATATATTTACTCAGGGAGGCGGACAGCTGAAACATTCTAACCTAGCCTCAGGAGGAGAAGCTGAAGATTGCCTTTCTGCAGTCAGCCACCGGCCACAGAGAAACCCCCTGGTTGAAAGAAAGAGGGTGTGAAGATTCAGGAGAGTCAGGAAATCAGTTTACAGTTTGAGGTCACGTGGCCCAGCCCCTCATCGCACAGATGCTTCATTGGACTTGCCATGAGACTCTGGGCGAATTACTTAGCTGCTCTCAGCCCTGGTGTTTGCGTCTGTTATAGTTGGAGGGGAAAATACCTAGCTCATAGAGCTCTTATGAGATGAAAAAAAAAGGGAATGTAAAGTGCTGGCATATAGGAAGTGCTTAATAAAAGTGAGCTATTATTCCCTAACTCTACGTTAGGCCTAGGAAACTACAGTTTCCTGGACCCTCTTATATGAAGACTCATGGGTCTGAGGAAAGGCCCAGGGATCTGTATTTTGAATATGCTCTCCAAGGGTTTCTACTGGGCAACCAGGTTTGGAGACCAGGGTCTCACGACCTCATGCAGAAGTGTCCCCAGCCCCTACAGTGGACGCCAGTAATATTCTCAACCCAGAGGTCCTCATTAGGAATCGGATGAGATGCCTAACAGACCAATGGATGCCTAACAGAAGTACAGAGCTGCGTACTTCCCCTCGAACTGCTCCTACCTCGCCCACACCTCCCAGATCGCAGCCTTAGCCACACAGTCGCTCAGGCCTCGAGCTTGTGCTCTCTCTCCCCTTCCCCGCCTCCTACCCCAACAAGTCCCATCACAGCCTCTCCTCCTGACCTCCCCCTTACCTGATCTGTCTCCCGTCTTTCCCTCGTGCTCCACTGCTGACGCCCATGCACAGGCAGAGAGAGCTCTATAAAGATTAAATCAGGCCCCCGGGCCCCCTGCTCCCAAGGCCTGCCTCTCTCCTCTCTCCTTGCTGCCCTGCTCTAGACTTCAGCCACAGCCACCCCTCTCTCCTGTGCACATGCTAAACTTGTGCCTCACTCCCGGCCTTGGCACTGGCTCTTGCCTGTGCCTGGAACCTGTGCTCCCCGCCACTCACCCCCCGGCCTTCCCGCAGCTGCTTTCTCCTCATCCAAGTCTCTGCTTGCAGGCCATCTCTTCAGAGAGGTTTGCTCTGACCGTCACAGCCAAAGGGACTAACTCTGTGAGGTTTGGCAGGTCACTCAGCTTTTCTGGAACTCAGTTTCCTCATCTGTAAAATGGGGATAATATTAGCACCTGCCCCTTAGGGTTGCTATGAAGATTCTATGAATTTAAATGTAAAATTAATTAATTTTTTTCCTGTTTTATTAAGATATAGTTGACATATAACATGGTATTGGTTTAAGGTGTACAACATAATGATTTGATATATGTATCTATTACAAAGCATTTACCACAGTAAGTTTAGTTCACATCCGTCACCTCACATTGTTACAATTTTTTTCTTGTGATAAGAACTTTTACTCTCTCAGCAACTTTCAAATGTACAATACAGTGTGTTAACTATAGTCACCTTGCTGTATATTCCATCCCCAGAACTTATTTATCTTATAACTGGAATTTTGACCACCTTTACCCATTCCCTCCACTCCCGCACACCCCACTGCTGGCAACCACCAATCTGTTCTCTGTAGTTATTTATTTATTTATTTATATTGATGTATAGTTGATTTACAATATTGTGTTAGTTTCAGGTGTACAGCGGAATGATCCAGTTATACATATACATGTACATATCTATACTGTACATATCTATATTCTTTTAAAAAATTCTTTTCCATTATACTTTATTACAAGATATTGAATACAGTTCCCTGTGCTATACATAGTAGAGAAATCCTTGTTTATTTTATATTTATTTTATATATAGTGGTGTGCATCTGTTAATCCCATACTCCCAATTTATCCCTCCCCTACCCCTCCCCTGCTTCCCTTTTGGTAACCATAATTATTTTCTATGTCTGTGAACCTCTTTCTGTCTTGTAAATAAGTTCATTTGTACTATTTTTTAGATTCCGCATATAGGTGAGATCATACAGTATTTGTCTGTCTCTGTCTGACATTTCATTCAGCATAATGCCTTCAAGTTCCATCCATGTTGTCACAAATGACAGGATTCTCCTCTTTTTTATGGCTCAATAATATTATATATAATAACATAATATTTTATAGAAATAAATAAAATAATATATAATATTTTATAGAAATATGTTATATAAATAAATAAATATTATATATCTTACATTTTCTTTATCTATTCATCCATCTATGGAAAATGTACATTGTTTAAAACAGTGCCAGGCACTTAGTGCTCAAGGTGTTAGATCATATTTGTCTCATTGAATTACAATAATTTACTTATGTGCCTATTTCATCTGCAGATTGTGAGAATATGGGGGATCTTACTCATCTTAATATTCAGGCCAACTGGCAGGGTGCCTGGCATAAAGAAGACATCTCTACTGGGTTGAATAATAGACCCCAAAATTCATGTCCACACAGAACCTCAGAACATGACCTTATTTGGAAACAGTCTTTGCAGGTGCAATTAGGTGAGGTCATACTGGATTAGGGCAGGCCCTAAAGCCAATGACGTATAAGTTCACATGGTCCTTGTAAGAGGCCATGTGAAGATACATACAGGCACAGACACAGACACAGAGGGAAGAAAGCCATGTGATGACAGAGTGAGAGGTTGGACTGATGCAACTTGAAGCCAAGGAACACCAGAGATTGCCAGCAAGTTCCGGAAACCAGGAAGAGGCAAGGAAGGATCGTCCCCCAGAGCCGTTGGAGAGAGCGTGGCCCTGCTGACACCTGGATTTCGGACTTCTATCTTCCGGAATTGTGAGAGAAATTTCTGTTGTTTTAAGCCACCCAATTTGTACTTTGTTATGGCAAAGTACAAATGAATACAACAGCCAGTAGCTGCTGTCAGAGAGAGAGAATAATTCAAAGACACACTGTTCAGATTCTCCCAGCACACTGACTCCCAAGAGAAGGCAAACACTACTCTTCTCCTTTTCCCGCTAACATTACCAGGGAGCTCTTCGGGGTGCTGGCAGACAGGGTCCCCTCGGGATATACAGTTGGGGACCCAGAGTCCTTCCCACCTTCGATTTGGAGGTGGGGAGACCAGTAACGGGCTTGCATCAGCCAAGGTCAGCCCAACATAAACCAAGCCGCCATCTGTCATCAAGACAATGGCCTCTGTTCAAGGTGGGAGGAAGGTCTTCCACAGCAAAAGCGGCTAAAACCCATCCATTGGTTCGGTGACACCGAGTGAGTACCCACCCACCGACGCGTGCCAGGTACTGAGCCTGACTGTGGGCTCCCACAACCACTGCTCTGCCCTCTCTTGGGAAACCTCTCACTTCCTCTCTGAATCTTGACTATTTATATACACTGAGCTGCCTCATTTTCCCAAGGGGGTCATTTGGCAAAGATAAAAATGGCTCGGCAAAACCACAGACCAAAATACGTTTCTGATGAGAACCGCCCACCCATCAATGTGCCACTTGCGGGTTGAGTTCATTCTCTCCCATCCACGGGGGACATTATCAGTTTGCCCAGGACACAGCACGTAGCCCCGGTCGGTTTCTCTCTCTCTGGATCTTTGGCCTTTTAAGGTCAATCCCTATATTCTCTAGGCCAGGTCATAGGTTGAGACATAATTACAGACTATATCAGGCTGATAGGACAATGGAGACTAATTAAAATAATGACAGCTGGTCCTACTGAGGGCTTACTCTGTACCAGGCACCGTGAACTCTATTTAATGTTCATCACACCCCACAGGGGTAAGGACTACTATTAACCCTGCTTTGGTGATGGGGAAATTGAGGCATGAGGAGGTTGAATAACTTATCCAGAGTTACACAGTGAATAAGGGACAAGTGACAAGCCAGAGTGTGATGATGGTGGTCTGGCCCCAGAGCCCAGGCTCCCAGCCACTGCTGATAGCAGAGCTGAAGGACCCATTTTTGCAAGAAGCATATTATGCTATCATTGAGGACCCAAAAATGATTTCTCGAGGACTTATCTTGTTTGTGTTTCTAAAAATAACCAGTATCGACTTTCTTAGCAATAATCCACTAGAAACCTTTATTGAAGCATAGAAGAATATCGAATTTGGAGTCAGTGAGACATAGACTTCATTCCTGCCTCTGGCCTCACTAGATATGTAACCTTGAGCAAGTTACTCAGTCTCTCTGGATCCTGGTTTCTCCACCTGTAAAGTGATGGCATTTACAAGTTGCCTGGCACATGGTAGGTATTCAGCATTTTAGTTCTGTCAGCTCCCTCTGCCTAAATAGATTTTACATGAAATTCCACAGTTAAGGAGGTACGATATACCCACTGTCTTAGTCCTTTCCAGCCTCTATAACAGAATACCATAGACTGAGTGGCTTAATAACAGCAGAAAGATATTTCTCACAGGAGGCTGGGAAGTTCATGATCAAGGTGCCGGCAGACTGGGTGTCTAGTGTGAGGCTGCTTCCTGGCCCTGTATCCTCACACGGCAGAAGGGAGAACCCCAGTCTCTTCAGACCCTTATAAGGGCACTATTCCCATTCTTGAGGGCTCTGCCCTCATGACCTAATCACCTCCCAGAAGCCCCACCTCCTAACACCATCTCCTTAAGGGTTAGAATTTCAGCACATGAATTTTGTGGGGGGATGCAAACATCCCATCTATAGAACTACCTTAGGTCACATCTAATCTAAGCGAGATCATTATTAAACTAAGATATTTGAAGCTAAAAGGGACCTCCAGGAATCAAGAAGTTTGGTTACTGATTCTAAGCACCAACTAAACAATTATAGAAGTGTTTAGTAAACACTCAGAATATGGCCATTGCTGAGCACCAATAACCTTATTTTCTGGGAGGACATAGTGTACTGGGGTGAATGCTGGACTTTGAAGCAAAAGAGAAGATTTAGATTCCTGGCTCAATAGGGAATGCTCTGCCTCGCTGACCCAGTTATTTTGAGGCAAAAGGAATCTGGGGTCAATGTAAAGTAACTGTAACTATAAAGAGCCCACAAATATAAGGCATTGTTGGGTAAAGCTGTGTTTGTCATGAAATGGTGAGTTTTCCAGCAGCATGGACGCTATTCTGAACAGTGCAGGTTACGTGCTACATCCTGGTGGGATACAGGTGTGCCGGATGTTCTCTATTTGCCCCGCACGCGGACTGTGCTCTCCACTCTTCTCCTTGCTCTGTGCCCCTGGAGACCCTTCCTCTGGGACCTACCACATCACTGGGGCTTCCTTGTCCTCTGGCTGGGGGACTGGGCGAGAGAGGGGACACGGAGCTTCGGTCTTCAGCTCCCTGCCTAGCAAGCAGGTCAGGGCTGCAATTCTCTACAGAAGACCACACTTCCCTTGGACAACCACCTTCCCTGGGCTCTAGCTCTCCATATCTCCCACCAAGAAGATTCTTGGGTTAAGAAGGACTGTTTAGGGGAGTAGGGAGATGCACCAGGAAAGGGAAGGCAGCGATACAGGGAGCACTGCTGAGCTGCTCGGCTCAGACCTCGGCGAAACAGTGTCTAGGCACCTCCACGTTGTCCCGCCTGAAGGGTGGGGAGGCAGGGTCCCCCTTCCGGTCCCGGAGCGCTAAGTGGCTGCGCACGGACGCCGGCCTCGCCTGCCCACACCTCCGCCCCCATCGTCCTTCCACGCAGTTCTCTTCGCTCACCCCCTGGGCGTGCCTTCTCTTCCCTGCCTGACTCCAAAACTCGCCATGTTTTTCCAACTCGTTCTATCTGCATAACCAGAGGGCGCGGATGCTCGGGTCCCGCCCCTAACCTATCCCTCAGGTTCCGAGGACAGCTTCTTCGCACGCCTGCGGCTCTGCCTGCGGGCTTCTCGGGCTGCAGGCTCCGCTGGCGCTCGCACCGGGAGCCACAGTGTCGGGAGCCAAAGCCCCTGGGAGCTGCCCTCCAGCAACGACGCGGGAGCCGATGGACAGTGCCCACCCCCCACCCCCGCCCCGGCGTCCTCGCCCCTCGAGTGGAATAACTCCGAAGCACGCTCTGCAGTTTTCCAGGGGTCTGAGCCGGGCTGATCAGGGCAGTAACTGCTCATCGGGGCCGCCTTCCCTTTCCCGGCCCACTTTCCCAACCTTTAACAGTCTTTCTTGGGATCGTCGCCCAGCGAAGCTGCTGGCACTTGAACCTTTGCCTCAGAGTCTGCTTCTGTGAGAACTCAACCTAGGACCCCAGGTAATCAGGGGTCCTGATTAATCCTGACCTCTGGCATCCTCGAGAGGCTTCTCTACCCAGGTCACTTACCAGCCACTATGGACGGAACTGTCTAAATTCCATAGCGAGGTTGCTAAGATCCTCTCGATCAGACCCCAGCTTCACCTTTCCCCAATCCTTTCTCCACCCCACCCTCCTGCGTGACTCCCACATACCAGCTACCTGTCAGTTATGTGGGGCTCTTGGAATATATTCCAATCCTCAAGCCTCTGGCCCGGTGCCATGCTGGTCTCTCTGCCAGGCACGTCCTTCGCTACCGTTCATTTGTCTCCCTCCCACTTGGCTGCGAGGTTGCCGGCTTCCTTGGCCACCCCGACAAGCAAGCACCCAAGCTGGGTGACCTGTCCCTCTTCTGTGCTCCCAGACCACTCCGTCCTCATATTGCCTGTTTTCTTTCACTAGACTGTAAGCTCCAGCACGCAGGAACTCTATCTTATGTATCTCCAACTTCTCAAGCCTAGCACCATACCTAGGCAGAATAGGTTTTGAAAAACTGCTTGATGACTTAATGGGGGGGGAAAAGTACTAAATGAACAAAGCTTTTAATTTTGAAAAGGGAATAAGACAATTCTTCCAATACAAGGTGGGATATGGTGAGAGTCATGAGGAAAGTCTAAACCACTTTGTGGGCAGCCAGTGTAGAGACAAGGCAGCCATGACTTCCTTGTAAAAGAGATGCACTTTGGCTTCGAAAGTCATCAAGGATGGTGATAGTTGGGCGCTGGAATTGAAGAGGAGGTGTTCTAGAGAGAGAGAACGGTGAGCACAAATGTCCTGAGGAATGATCCAGGCCAGCAGAGTGCAGAGCACCCAGGAGAGCTTTTCGGGGGAGGCGGTGAGGAAGGGGCCGATGGCGGTGCTTCCTCTGACCATGTAGACACCATCGCAAAACGTGTGATTTTACTTATTGTTTCACATACTGACCCTCCCCCGGCACTGCCATCTTTCCTTCCTTCCTTAGCTTCCTCTGTTAGTGGGTGAGGCTTCCTGTTAAGTTGTTCTGAGAACTGTGGTTTTCAGAGCTTCAGAGACCAGGAATGCCTGCCAGCAACATTACCACTGAAGATCCCCACTGAATTCCAAGAAATGATGCCTCACCGTGCTAACCTGGGCACTTCAGGGAGTGCCAGCCATCGAGGGGGATAAGCTGTTCTCCTCGCTGTGGGGTCCCCTCCTTGACAGAGTATTCAAGGGCACTCAGGAAGAGTCCTGCACCACTCCGCTTCTTGCCACAAAGCCAATTTGTAATGACCAGGATTCTTGCTATTTAAAGGAATCCTGCTGTGAATCATTTCCAGGACAGAGACTCTCTTGTGAAGTGGATCACCATTCTCTTCTATTTTTTAATTAATAATTTGAAAAACCTATATCAGGTAAATTTCCATTTTTCTAGAGTCCAGACGATATATGTATATATAAATAACTACACAGTAACAGAAAGACTATAAAGGACAGTCAATCAGCATTCATAATCATGACAAAATGCTACCAGCTCCTAGGATGACTTCTGAAAATTTAACTACTGGTTAATAATTTCTTACCGACAGTTCCAAAAATCATTGGATAGCAAAAATTGACCCGAACTAATGAGAAGTTATTTATATTCATTTATCTCACTTAAAGTAAATATTCATGCCTTTTGCTTCAGATACACGAATATATTTTATTACAGGTGCTGCCCTAGACCCCGCTGGGGGCATTATATAATATATAGTTCATGAGAGTAAAAATATTCTCAATTCCGGAACACCTCTGGCCCAAAGGGTTCCAGATAAGGGATTATGAGCCTGAGCTCATGTAAATTGTATTCATCTTTATTTTAGTGTTAGTGAGAAATGGAATATTTCCTGCCATATCAGTAAACAAAGGATGTCACAGTCATCAGCAATTGCAGCCGGTGGTGAGCTGGTGAGCCCTGAGGGAACTCAGGAAGGAAAGAATACCTGCCATCTAGCAGCCATCAGATTGCAGCCACTCCCTACAGTGAGCCCTGAGGAAACTCAGGATGTGAAAACACAGGATACTGGCCCCAGATAGGTGAGGTGCATATCAAAGGACCGATTTCAGTGAGCCCAGACTCTTTCATCTTCCCATACATAGAAAAGCACTAAATTCCTTAACTTGGGATATCTGGTTTTCTTTAATTAACAATACTCCTTTGACATTCAGAATACCTGCCCTTTGTTGCAAAACTTCTATATAACCTGGCTTCCTCCCTCACCTCCTTCTAGCAGATGTCCTAGGGTTACTTGAGATGCTGCCTCCCGGGCTTGAAGTCCTAAAAACTCCTGACAAATAAAACATAATTCTCAACTGTTAGGTTGTGAATATGTTTTTAGTTGACATTAGACATTTTTTAGGGTATTTCAACGTTGTGACGTTGAAGTGCTTGCTATTCCCTTTTCATTGCCTGCCGCCCTCCTGTCGCCTCCTGGATCCATACTTCACGCCCGGCTCTCTGTCCCAGGTGGTCACCCACATGGACGGCCTCATTCTGGCTGACCCTCTGGGTGGCCAGTGTCAGGCGCTGGCTGGAGAACCAGATGAGAGGGAAGTTGGGGTGTCTCCTCCCCACTGCACCCCGCTTCAGTGCCTGTTGCTGGCACTACCTGCCTCCCTCCCCATGTCAGCTCCTGCCAGGCAGCCCAATTCCCATTCACAGCTCCAACCACTAAATCCCTCCCTCCTTCAACTCTTAAGTTGTATCTGCTCCCCAATCTTGCAGGAGGTGGATGTACCCACCTCCGTGTTTGTTCTCTGTATCCTGCCCACACCTCGTAAGCGGCTCATTTGTTAGAGTTTCTCCATTTGAACCATCTGGAGTGAACGCTG
The DNA here is from genome assembly GCF_937001465.1 of Orcinus orca. Classification (NCBI taxonomy): domain Eukaryota; kingdom Metazoa; phylum Chordata; class Mammalia; order Artiodactyla; family Delphinidae; genus Orcinus; species Orcinus orca. Next base: position 101,852,143 of record NC_064562.1, on the reverse strand, counting down.
TTTCCTGCTGTACCCCAACCAATACGCTGACAAATCAGAGAGTCCCTGTAATGCCCTGTAAAATGCACTGAGCTTGAATCAAGAGGCTTGAGTTTCAGGATTGGCTGATTTGGGGCAAGTCACTTCACTCTTCTCCTCCTTAGTTTTCCTACCTTAAAAGGGGGCTGATATACCTATTTCAGAGTGTGCCTTGATAATAAAACAAATCAATGTATGTAGAAATGTCCAGGAAACTGCAGAAATACTAAGAATTCGAGAACGCTTAGAAAACTAGAATATTCAATTATTCCGAATAGCCTATTCTCCCAAATCTTCTGGAGAAGAATGTTTGCTTTGTGTCTTAGTCAGTTCAGGCTGCTATAACAAAAACGACATGGGTGGCTTAACCAGCAAACATCTTGGGACGTCCAATATCAAGTCTCAGGCAGACTTAGTGTCTGGTGAGGAGGCCCTTCCTGGTTTGCAGATGGAGATAGCCGTCTTCTCCTTGTATCCCCACCTGGTGGAAGAGAGATCCCATGTCTCCTCCTCTTTCCATAAAGGCATTAATCCCATCATGAGGGCCCCTCCCTCATGATCTCATCTTACTCCAACTATCCTCCAAGGCCCCACCACCTACTATCACCCCATTGGGGTTAGGGCTTCAAAATATAAATTTTGGGAGGACTCAAACATTTAGTTCATGACACTTTGTTAAAGCAAAGTATACCTATGCTGAGACCAGAGGTGACTAGAAAAAGGAAAGCCCCCAGCCCTCCCTCTCTCTTTCCTAGGTGTCCACCTTCTTTGCTGCCTGAACTTAATTTTTGTCATCCAACTTCAGCGAGTGTCTTAGCCAGAAGCTTGTGTGTTTTAACCTGACAGGGCTCAATCTACATTTTCTTTTCCATCTTCTGCCATTTTGTAATCGTTTGGGCTCCATTTTTATGATCTTCAATATTCTGTCCTGTTTGAGGGCTTCTCTATCTGCTTTAAAGTCACATATTTCCGTAGAGTGTAAAGTAATAATTTTTAGTAAGGACTCTATCATTCACTGAAATTCTCTTCACTGCCTCAAGCCAACACTATCTCAGACAAGAATCTCCTGTGGATGGTTTTTATCAATAAGAAATTGTTGCTTTGGCTTTAGAAAAATCTAGATCAGTTTTCTTGTGTGGCCAAAATTCAACAGAAAGTTATTCTACTCTCTATTTTACTTTACTCATATAGACGTGGCCTAAAAATTTGATCTTTTCCAGTAGCTGGTCATTCCAACACTACATGGGTGTTCCCCATAAAAGGGAACAATCAACAAGATTAAGTTACTCTGAGTTCTTAATTGGTTTGCCAGAACTTCCTCTTCCTATCACGAACTGTAGCCTGAGCAGCACATTAAATTTTGCCTAATTCTGCCTGGAGCTTTAGCAAACAAGATGCGTTCTGGAAATAAAAGAGACTTCACATGTAAATGACCAGTTAATACTTTTAACCTCCCAATAACCCTTATTATTTATCTTTACCAAGTCTACTGCCAAAACAGCTTTGAGAATTGTTCAAATTCGTTTGATCCCTGGAGTTTTGTTGTACCAAATATTTGCTAGAAATAAAGAGGACGTTCTTACAGGACTTGGCAATACTTTGAGATGCAAAGATTTTGATCATGCTAATTATGATAATTGTATTTAATTGCTGTGACTTGGTATAATTTTCCTTCTTGATAATTTATAATTATACTCAAAAAACAAACAAAAAAACAGAATTACTCTCTTTTAGGTAAGACATTGCATGACACCTCTGTAGTGTGTGTGGTAGCCCAAGTGGGGAAGCCCTACACATTCCTAGGTTCTGGGGCAGGAATGCATGTGACTTGCTGTACCCTGATCCCCCCATACCTGCTGTACCCCTCAGGGCCTACAGAGTAGATGAATGTTGCCTATGTATGACTTAAACAGAAGTCCAGTTCAGCAGAGCTCTCCCCACGGGCCTTTTTTATCAAGGGTCGGCAAACTTTTTCTATGAGGGCCAGGTAGTAAATATGGCAGGCTTTGAGGGCTATGCGGTCTCTGCTGCATCTTCTCAATTCTGCCGTTATAGTGTGAAAATAGTCAGAAATAATAGGCAAGCAAATGGGTATAGCTGTTTTCCAATAAAACTTTATTTACAAAAATAAATGTTTGGCTAGATTTGACCCAGGGGCTTGTAGCTTGCCATCCCCCGCTTTACTTTACCTCAGAGCATTTGCTATATTGTACTGTAATTTCCTGAAACTTGTCTGTCTCCTCCATAAACCCATGCACTTCTAATGCAGATTCTCCCCTGTTAAACATTTTCAAAAATAAAGACCAATTATTGGGCAACCCATCATAAAAGTAATTGATTCAGGCAAGAGTCATCAGTGGATACTAAAACGAGTGAGAGAGTTTAATGAGAAACAAGATATTTACATAGTCTCTAAGTATCTCTCCACAACATAATTATTAATTACAAAGGAGAAAATAGTAGTTTTACAGCAGAGAAACTGAGCAAAAACCCCCTCAATCAAGTGATCAAAGTTAAGATACCTTGTCATGGGGTAAATCAACACCATACGTCTCACTTCTGTGGGATTCCTGCCAAAAATAAATAATCCAAGTCCAGTTGTGAGAAAACATCAAAGAAACCCATACTGAGGGACATTCTGTACAATATTTGGACTATACTCTTCTAAATATCAGTGCCACGAAAGACAAAGACTGAGGACTGGTCCAGATTGAAGACTCGAAAAGAAACATGACAAGTGAAGGCAACATATGATCCAGGATTTTCTTTTTATAAAGAAAAATCGGGCATTATTGGGAAGATTGACAAAATCTGAAAAAGGTCTGCAGATTGAATAGTACTTTGCATCAAAATTGATTTCCAGATTTTGATAATTGTACAGTGGTTATGTCTTTGATTTTTGTAAATACACACTGAAGTATTTACAGGTAAAAGGGCATCACAGCTGCATCTAGAGTGACCAGTTGTCCCAGTTTGCCTGGTACTGAAGGAGCTCTCAGATGTAGGACTTTTAATATTAAAATCAGCAAAGGCCCAGGCAAGCTGGGAGGATTTGGTCACCCCAGCTGCAATTGACCCTCAGAAGGTTCAGAACAAAAATGTGTATGTGTGTGTGTCTTGGTGTCTGGTTGTGTCTATGTGTATGTGTTTGTGTGTATGTACATATGTAAGACAAATGTGGTAAATGTTAACATTTGGGGGATGTGAGTGAAGAACCTTTGTACTATTCTTGCCACTTTTCTATGTCTGAAATTATAGCAAAATAAAAAAGTTGAAAGGAAATAAAGTCCAACTCAGTTTGAAGAAATGTCCTCCTCGGTAGATTCAAATGTGTCTTTCGTGTCATAGTAATAAGTACAGTGGCCCAACGTAGGAACCACAGTGATCTGAGTCTCTGGGTTGTGGGGTGTTACTCAAAGAGTGGCCCCCTTGACTTCAGGGGAGGGGAAGCCCTGCAGCATCCCAGCTGGATCACTGGAAGCCCGTGTTAGATACCATGATTTTAGACCCAAGCGTTAGAGGTGAGTCGGAAAATAACTGAAAGTCAGTTATTGTTTCATCATCGATTCTATGCTGAGCACAATGTTACGGACTTTCTTTCAGGTACACTCTCTCAGTCCGCAGAACAGCCTTGGGGGAGACTGTTAGAAACCTCGTTCTACAGACGAAGGGAACTTGATTAATGGAACACAGCTACAAGTGGCCAAGGAGGGATCCAAAATCAGGTCCAAATAATGGAAGACAACACAAATGCCTAACAGTGGGGGTGGGAGAAGGGGGGTGGCAGTTAAACACTGTATGCTGATCCCTACTGGGGAATAGGAAGTGGCTGTTTAAAAATATGGGTTATTGCTGCATATACTGATACAGTGTTATTGAGTCAAACTAGCCCGGCCACATTCACTTTGTGTTACATGAATCCCTTTGTGCAGGCAGGTATGTGTTTAATCTGCATGTGTGTGTGTTTGTGTAAAACTATATGTACACACGCACATTTTGTGTTAATAGAAAGGTCAAGGACAATCGACTTCTCAAATTTTAGAGTCGGTAAGAACCGCCTGATGAACTTGTTAAAATGTATGTAGCAGCACGCTCTGCTTCTACTAAAGAGGTGGGGACCCACGAATCTGCATTTCCAACAAGCTCCTAGAATCTGGAAGGCCTCCAATCTAGCAGTTTCCAATGGTTTCACCTAGAGAGTAAGAATTTTTATTGTTTACTTTTAAAAATATTGTATACCACTTTTATACTTTTAAAATTTATTTTTCACCCCTGCCGGGATGCCAGTCCTCTTATCAAACCCCACGGCCACCTGACAGCTACTGGACTCAAGACCAGCCCGTTACTGGCAGCTGAGACCCAGGCCCCAGGAGAAGCAGAGAGCTGTGAGGCCATCCTGTAAAAGTGAGTCTTTCCAGATGCCACGCTTAAGGTAAGCCCAGAGGCTAGCTCATATGTAGAAAACTCATCTGAGCTTCTGGAAACAGCAGCTGTGGCATCTCCGAAGAAATGGATGCCAGGGAGGCCAACGCCCAACAAAGGCAGGCTATGACCTCCCAGGGCAGCTGCTGGGAACAAGGATAAAAGAAATTCCCAGCGACTAACTGGTTCCTAGAAGAAAAGAGTAACTAGATTTTTTTTCTTTAGTGTTTGTGAGCAACTTGTTCTAAACTTGGGCATCTGTATTCTCTCCCAGTGTAGCCGCCCGCGAGGTTCTAGGAACCAGAGATGGTGCATGGAGATCGAGGTGCCTGGGATGGAATCTCTGTCACTGAGAATGACTGGGATGGAAGAGGTGTTGGGTCTTCTGGGTCACCTATTCCTGCTCTGTTTTGCTTCTATTTACCCTGAACAGAGTAGGGAATACTGGAGAGAGGAGGGAAGCACCCACACAGAGAAAAAGGACAAATATAAAGTCTAAATGGATCCAACGTCTTATCATTTCTCATAATTTCCATCACACACACACTGGTCCAAGCCGCCCACGTCTCTCATCTAGATGACTGTGAGAGCCATAGACTTGGCCATAGCAACAGCAAAACTCATGATCGCCCTGCTTCTGCTTTAGTCACTTTCAGTCTGTGCTCAACACTGCAGCCATGGTCATCTTGTCAATACTATGTAAATCAGATTGTGGCACACTGTTGCCTCCAGTGGCTTCCCATCTCACTCAGAATAAAGTCTAAACTCCTTACGATGACTCATGAGGCCCTTCCCAGTCTGGTACTCAGATGCCTCTCTGACCCTATCAACTACTAGTCCCTGCCTTAATTACTTCTCTGTAACTGTGCTGACCTTCTGCTCTTCCTCAAGCTACCCAAACATTTCATGCCTCTGGGCACCTGTGCTTGCCCCTCCCTCAGCCTGGAATGCTTTTCCTTCTTGCCTGACTTTCTTCTTCACCCATTTCAGCTCTTTGCTCAGATAACCCCTTCCCAATGAGGTCTTCTCTTGCCACTATGTCTATCTAGAACTGCAACCTTTAGTGCACTTCCTCTGCTTTACTTTCTCCTGAGCACTTACTGCCACCGAACATATTATACCTTTAACTTATGTGGTGATAGTCTTTGGTCCCATTAGACTGAAAGTTCCATCCGTACAGGGACTTGTTTTCATGGCTGTATTCTGAGAGCCCAGAACATCTCCTGGAATATAGTAGAATATAGCACATAAACGTCTGTTGACTGGTTACTAAACGGACAGGAATCACTCTACTCAGGCTTTCGTATGCCCTGACCCTCGTGCTGAATTTGGTGTAGGGATGCATGGGTCCTAATGTGATGCATGGAAAGAGGACCTTTGGACTTAAGCATGCATGTGACTAAATACTCAGCAGCTTCAGACTGTCCGAAAGGTCTTCAAGTCCTAGCCACCCTTACTCTTGAAGATCCCACATCTTGGAAAATCCTTACATCTTAGAAAATCTATTTAAACACACCTACCTTTCACATTAAACATAATTTTAGCTTAACTTTTTTTAAAGGACTGTTATAATTTTGCTTTTGAAATCATTTGGCAATGAGTGACAAAGTTAATTTACAACCGGCTCTGACTTTCAGCAGTCATGCTCTTGGGATTTCTTTTGAAGTGAAACCAAATCTAACTTTCAAATAGTCTCCAAATGTAATGAAATTTTTCTGAATAATCAATTCAACAGTTAATAAAATGGGGATAATGCTGTGCTTTGTGGGCATTTATGTAAGCACCTGTGAATTCGGTTTTTGCAATGCTCCTTGTGTGTATGAGAACCGATCATTGTTTTCTTACTCAGGGACTCAGCCATGTTTATGGGCCCCTGGAATCTCATTGCACCAGGTCTTGGACCTAGAAAATCCAATGGATAAAATAGTCATGGCAGAAGTCAGAGATTAGAAAATGGAAGTGTCCCTTTACTGCCTGATAATGTAGGTCCTTGGCAATGAGAGATGTTCCATGAGTGTGGTGCGGAGCCCGGAACTGTGGTGGGACTCGCTGTGGTTGGGCTATGAGTCTCTGTCCTAGGCTGCCGGCATGAATGAGCTGGGTACCCATTCTTGATGTGTGGTAGACCTCTGGTGGTCAGGCATACCACTCCCCTTCGTGACCTTCATCATCTCGTAGGCCCTAGTGAAGGAAATGTTTTCACTGACATTTTATGACACTTTTGCAGAATTCCATTGATTCATGCGAGACAAGATGGGGGATTTTCCTGCAGCAGTTGCCACCTGGGAAAACAGATCCGTTAGTCATATCATACGCCAAGTCCCGCTGCTGTCTATGCAGAGCATTTTTAATCATGTAACTTTCAAAGCTGTCCCTCAGCTACAATGACATTAGCCTGGGTGAATTTCTTCCCCAACTTAAGCTGTCAGTGGCTGAGCTTTTCTTGCTGCTCTCTCTGGCAGAGGCACATATATTTATCACAGAAGAGCCTCGCTCTGAAAGGACCCATGCAAGCTTCCTTCTGGAGCTGAAAAGAAAACATCTCATTCCTAGCCTGTGCCATCCACTGAAAACCTTTCCAAACCCAAAGCTAGTGACTGTCCTAGGGGACAGATGTCATCCAAAGCAGGCATGGATCATTTTGTTTGTTTTTCTTGCTAACCCTGCACGACTTTGAACCCACTCTGTAAATAAAAGAGACAGGAGCACAAAACTCCTTACACTTCCTGCTTTCCTCCCAGTGTGCTGACATTTCAAAGCCCCATATGTTTCCCTAAACAAAGTTTCATGAAAATATGTATTCAATAATAATACAATGTTTTTTAGGTTATTACAACCCAAGAGGAGTGACACTGCCTGCCTGTGGCTGTGTAGGGCAGTTTACAGGGTGCTCTGATGGCCTCCACCTCTCTTGGCAAACAGGAGGCATGTTGGAAAGGCTTAAAATGGAGATATGGTTGAAGACCTGTGATATGTGTATGCTTCTTCATTTAGCCATGTAAGTTAGCAATATTCTGCAACTAAGCCGCAGGCAAGATATAGTTTTAATAAATACTTCCTGTTTAGAAATGGACATCTAGACAGTGTTTAAACACATCAGACTTCTAAAGAGTTGTTATAGACATTTGCTAGTCACCCCTCCAGCATGAATTCTTCCCTTTCCCATGTTGACATTCCTTGGGAATACACAACTCTTCCACCCTCACTGGTGGTCCAGATGGGATTGACCTTGGCCCCAGCTTCAGGAATGAACTATAATTGGCTCAAGCCAATCAATGTATCCCATTCCTCAGGCCATATGGATTGGTCGGGGATGAGTTCATGATTCAATTTAGGCCAATGATTCATAGCGATAAACACCTACATTAAGAAAAAAGAAAGAGCGCAAATAAACAACCAAACTTTACAACTCAAGGTACCAGAAAAAGGAGAACAAACTAAGCCCAAGTTAGTAGGAAAAGGGAAATAACAAAGATCAGAGCAGAAATTTTCAATGAAATAGAGACTAAAAAGGCAATAGAAAAAAAAGACAATAGAAAACATCAATGAAACTAAGAGCTGTTTTTTTGAAAAGATAAACAAAATAGACAAACCTTTAACTAGACTTACCAAGAAGAAAAGAGGGAGGACTCAAATAAAATTCGACGTGAAAGAGGATTCCAATAAAAATTAAAAATTTTTAAATTAAGAAAAAATGTGAAAGAGGAAACATTACAAGTAATACCACAGAAATACAAAGGATTATAACAGACTACTGTGAATAATCATATGCCAACAAATTGGACAACCTAGAAGAAATGGATAAATTCCTTAAGCATAAAACCCACCAAAGGTGAATCATGAAGTAATAGAAAATCTGAACAGACTGATTACTAGTAAGGAGCTTGAATCAGTAATCAAAAACTCCACAACAAAAAAAGTCCAGGACCAAATGACTTCATTGGTGAATTCTACCAAACATTTAGAGAAGAATGAATACTAATCCTTCTCAAACTCTTTCCATTTGGGCCAGTGAGAGAGGTGACAATCACAGGACTTGCCTGAAAAATACTAAAAGAGATTCTCTGTCCCTAGATCACACCTGGTGGGTGGTGAGGATGAGCAATTCGCTACCCTGGAGAGAGAGCCCAGAGTTGCCAGGAGCCTTTGTGTAGAATCTGGAGCTGAAACTGTCACCACTGGAGACACTGAAAGAGCCATATCCTTGGGTAGCTTAGCCTTACTGAAGCCAGCCCAGATTTTTCAGTTATGTAAACCAATAAATTCTCTTTGTTGTTTAATCCAAATCTAAGTGAATTCTCTGCCACTTGCAACCACAAGAAATCTAAATGATTCAAGGCTGCTAATGCTACTCCTAGCCATGTCTAGCCAGCCTCTAAAGAAACTGCAATCTTGTGGTGAAGGTGTCTTTGTTTTTGTGGCTTTTACCTCACCACGTATTCCACTCTTCTTTTTTCACATGGAACCAACCCCACTGTCTCTTAGGGAAAACACCTTCCCCAACTCTCACTCCAGCCATCCTAGCTAACCACGCCTTCTGGCTCCAGCACTGGACATGTGACCCAGGCATAACCAATCACGGCATTCCATTCACAGAGCTGATAGGATCACAGATGGGTACACTATCCTCAGATGGCCAATGAAAATAAGATTCAGGACTTTTAAGTCTTATTGAAAAGGCAATTGGTGGATTTGCTGAGAGAGGAGGATATAAATAGATTTGTGAACACGTGTACCACCACATGGAGAGAACATTCCTAAAAACGAAGCAATAGAAAGAAAAGAAAGACAAGAGATAAAGAGATGATGAGAGGTCTGAGACCTGGTCCAACCATGCCTGGGGCATGTTCAGGAATAACTTCCTTCTTGTTAAGACAATTTGAACTGGGTTTTCTGTCACTCAAAGTTTAGCATCTTGATTAATATAGACCTGAAATTTTTTCCACATTAAAATAAATATTTTTATTTATTATAATATGCTTATTTTCCCCTAGTACAAAAGTAATACATGATTAATGAAGAAAATCTGGAAAACACAAAGAAAATATAGCAAAATTTACTTTTAGTACTACAACTCTGATGTTATGACTGCTAACCTCTTAGTGTATGTTCTTTGAGTCTTTTTCATGTGCATATTTATGGACGTCTACAATATAATTTCCAAATTATGCAGGTGCATTGTAATTTCTTTAATTTCTCCTTTTTAACAAATGAAGTCATTTTCTTTCCTTCTTTCTTTTCTTTTTCTTTCTTTTTCCTATTATTTACTATTTACTAGCATGAAAATCTGTTTTGGTAAATCTTTGCTCACATCCATGTCCATTTCCTTAGAAAAAAATTGCCATATGCATAATAAATTTCTCATGAGGTTGCTCCCAAGTTTTTATTATAAATAATGTTTAAATAAACACATTTATGCATTCTTTTGTATAGAATTAATTCCTAAAAGTGGAATGGCCAGGTAGAGGGCATGCTTGTTGAAGGTTTTTTAAAATTTTTTAAAATTTATTTTATTTATTTCTTTTTGGCTATGTTGGGTGTTTGTTACTGTGCGGGCTTTCTCTAGTTGTGGAGAGCCGGGGCTAATCTTCGTTGCAGTGTGTGTGCTTCTCATTGCAGTGGCTTCTCTTTCTGCAGAGCATGGGCTATAGGAGCGTGGGCTTCAGTAGTTGTGGCATGCGGGCTCAGTAGTTGTGGTGCATGGGCTTAGTTGCTCTGCAGCAGGTGGGATCTTCCTGGACCAGGGATCGAACCCGTGTTCCCTGCATTGGCAGGCAGATTCTTAACCACTGCACCACCAGGGAAGTCACCTTGTTGAAGGTTTTTGATACTCTGTCAAACTGCCCTGTGGAAGGTCATTTGACCCTGAACCTCTGCTGCTCCTCCCCATGATCACACACACTGCGTGTTACTATTACCACATTACTATCAAGATGAACATTTTCTTCATACGTCGTTTGGCTATTTGTATTGATTTTTTTTAACTTTTTATTTTATATTGGAGTATAGTTGATTAACAATGTTGTGTTAGTTTTGGGTGTACAGCAATGTGATTCATGTGTAACTGAGCAGAGTTTCCTGTGCTATACAGTAGGTCCTTGTTGGTTATCCATTTTAAATATAGCAGTGTGTACATGTCAGTCCCAAACTCCCAATCTATTTCTCCCCACCGACCCTTCCCACCCTGGTAATTATAAGTTCACTCTCTAAGTCTGTGAGTCTGTTTGTTTTGTAAATAAGTTCATGTATTGATGTTCATGTATTTACTTGCCTCTTCAAAACCCAAAATTTGGAATTCTTTTACTTTTCTTTCAGGAGTGATGGGTAGATAAGGCAACACCTCATTTTCAGTTATTTTAGTTATTTTTCCAATGACATTTTCTGTAGGTGAGAGAAACAAAAACAAAAAACCCTTTAGGCTCTAATGGATGTATTTTGGTTAGAAACACCCATTGCCCATGGCTTCAAATTTTTGCTGACAATTTTCAGTATCATTGACCTGCCATGAGTTAAGTACAATGACTTGAGAATTACTATTGTCTAGTCACACTACTTATGTAGAAGAGATTTAGAGCCAGACTTTCTGGGTTCAAATCCTAGCCCTCTTACTTAGTGATTTTGTGACATTGGAAACATTGCTCAAAATCTTTGTGCCACATTTTCCTTATCTATAAAACCAGGATAAAACTACCTACTTCATAAGATTGTTATATCATTAAGGTAAGATGAGTAAAGTACTTGTAACAAAGCTTCCTGGTACAAGTTCAGCCATCAATAGCATTAACTATTAGTAATGGAATATAAAATAGCTAAACCATATTGAATGTTCACTGAGATACAAAAGACAAAAACATCCCACTTGATCTTCATCAACTCTCTGAATCAACTTCTTTTGTTATGTTCATTTTATAAATGAACTAAGATACAGAAGTGTTAACTAACTTAGCCAAAATCTCCTTGTTAATACGTGGAACTGGGACTAAAGTCCATCTATATTGCCTCTGGAAGAATATAGAGGAGAGATTGTTCACATTTAAAAATTGTTTTTTTTTATTTTAACATCTTTTTTGGACTATAACTGCTTTATGTTGTATTAGTTTCTGCTGTATAACAAATATCCTCTCCCTCTTGCATCTCCCTCCCACCCTCCCTATCCCACCCCTCTAGGTGGTCACAAAGCACTGAGCTGATCTCCCTGTGCTATGCAGCTGCTTCCCACTAGCTATCTATTTTACATTTGTTAGTGTATATATGTCAGTGCTACGCTCTCACTTTGTCCCAGCTTACCTTTCCCCCTTCCCATGTCCTCAAGTCCATTCTCTACGTCTGTGTCTTTATTCCTGTCCTGCCTCTAGGTTCATGAGAACCATTTTTGTTTTAGAATCCATATATATGTGTTAGCATACGGTATTTGTTTTCTCTTTCTAACTTACTTTACTCTGCATGACAGACTCTAGGTCCATCCACCTCACTACAAATAACTCAGTTTCGTTTCTTTTTATGGCTGAGTAATATTCCATTGTACATATGTGCCACATCTTCTTTATCCATTCATCTGTCGATGGACACTTAGGTTGCTTCCATCTCCTGGCTATTGTAAATAGAGCTGTAATGAACATTGTGGTACATGACTCTTTTTGAATTATAGTTTTCTCTGGGTATATGCCCAGTAGTGGGATTGCTGGGTCATATGGTAGTTCTATTTTTAGTTTTTTAAGGAACCTCCATACTGTTCTCCATAGTGGCTATATTAATTTATATTCCCACCAACAGTGCAAGAGGGTTCCCTTTTCTCCACACCCTCTCCAGCATTTATTGTTTGTAGATCTTTTGATGATGGCCATTCTGACCAGCGTGAGGTGATACCTCATTGTGGTTTTGATTTGCATTTCTCTAGTGATTAGTGATGTTGAGCATCTTTTCATGTATTTGAAGGCCATAATTTTGTTTAAAATGTTTAATTGAATTCCCACTGTAGGTAGAACTTCACATTCTGTCTCCTACCACAAATCTAGCATTAGAGCATTTTTACCCAGCAACCTAATACATATTTAATGATGACAAGTATCACAAAAGGCAGGATATGTATATATATTTTTTCGGTACGGGGGCCTCTCACTGTTGTGGCCTCTCCCGTTGCGGAGCACAGGCTCCGGATGCGCAGGCTCAGCGGCCATGGCTCACGGGCCCAGCCTCTCCGCGGCATGTGGGATCCTCCCGGACTGGGGCACGAACCCGTGTCCCCTGCATCGGCAGGCGGACTCTAAACCACTGCGCCACCAGGGAAGCCCTCAAGGCAGGATATTTTTAAACAATTTAAAGTTGATATATATATCAGTTCCCTTACTGTCTGGTTATAGTAGATGAACATTTTTTAGAAAAAAATATATGAATGACATTACTACTAACCATGTATAAATGCTTAACAGACTCTCCTTATTAAGGTAGCAGGGCTGTTACAATCCTAAACACTTCTTGTGGCTCTTCAATATACCTTTGGGTGTCATTGTTTTAATTGATGTCCACATGTATTTTGTTAGTTTGGATTTAAATAGATATTCAAGCACCCTAACCACAAGTCCAATAAAGCTTGGCCCAATGACAGTTCAAGGATTATAACCCTGTTGGTAGGCAGAAAAGACGGTGCTGCTTTTCCTTAATAAAGATTAGTGCTCCGATGTTGGGTAGATGTTTATATTGGTTCAGGGTGTGGGTGGTGACGTAGATTGAGAGGACAGAGCAAAGAAAGTGGAGAGTAAAGTGTTATTAGCAATAAAAGATAAACACTTCCGGAGAAATAATAATACTTTTGAAATAGGAATGAACCTCCCAGTCAGGCAGTTCAACCCCCTACTGCGAGGTGGAATCAGGCAAGTCTCTCCCCTAAACTGGTTACATAATATTTCTTTTTCCCCTTAGGAGGTTTCACAACCTCTTTTTATAAACTGTTAATGTGCTTATTCAATCGTATCATGGGGAAAGGTAACTAATTTTTAACTTTAACCAGGAATGGCTTGACCTTCCCATGCTAAGTCTGGTGAACAAATGCAGGCTGCTGTTCCATAACCTTTCTTTGACTCATCACAAATTCCATCACAATAAATGATAAATACAAAGATTGAAAACGCTTTGTTTTCCCTTTCACTTGATTGAAATACTCAGCTTTAAATGTATTGCTATTTAAATGATCTCTCATCTTAGTCACCAAATCCATCATTTGGATCAAAAACATTAGGCTGGCACCCACCTACCCAGCCCTAAATCCAAGCAAATGTTTTCGAGGAAGGGACCATTTCACTGGGCTTTGAGATGGTTAGAGGCCATTCAACAAATCCATATCGAAGATTCTTAAAACAAAGAACTTTGAAATGGTTCATCCAAGAACGAGTTTGGCAGTTGTTTTGATTCCTATATGTTTAAAGGGTGGGATGGAAATTGCCCAGCGCTGCAAGTCCGAATACCTCAGCTCTGGCTCTCATTGTGTGCTGTCCCAGGAGAAATGTCAAGTACTCTGAGCCTCAGTCTCCTCTTCTCTAAAATAAGCTTGTCAGAGGATCCATGGGCTACATGTGTGAACATAAGGGATGCCCGTTATGATTATTACTTCTGGGTAGACCTAATGTACGTCACCTGGGGAAATTAACGGCAGCCTCCAAGGCTGTAGCTTCAACTGCCTTAAATGGAAGGACCTGACCTGTGAACCCTAACTTGGTTTATTTCTTCTAATTAAAAAATTTTTTTTGTTTTTTATACCACTGTATCCCAACCTGAGTACCTCAATATAAAACTAAACCCTGGTGAAATGTTTTCCTTACTAATTTTGAATTTCTGTGAATGTACAAGTTCTGCTAGCAGTTCAACACTTAAATAGATTAAATCATCTCTGACACATGGTAGATTTCATATAATGAAAATACCTAAAACAATTAGTGCAAATATACTGACCTGATCAAAATAAAATGAACTTTGGAAAACAAGGCTGCAAGATTGTTACTAACATATCCAATACTTATGTTACAAATTACTGGTACATTGTTTATTATGGTTCTAGCCAGGTAGGAACAATTGAAGTCCCTTCCTTTCAAAGGAGGAGAGAAGGAAAAAAGTAGCTGTTTTAGTAACTGTACATTTGGTATACTTTTAAGCAACTCTTAAATATTATAGAAAAGTAATAAACATATATGGAGACTGCAATGCAGTACCCTATTTACAGTACAGCTGAAGATCGAATTTAAAATAATCAAGTTTGAATGTACATAATTGTTAGTGCGTTGACTATGTTTATGTCCAAAGGGCACAAAAGCCCCCTCCCTACTCCCAAACAACAAAAGCTATGTAATGGCCAGCAGTGATTAAACAGAAATCACAGACACCTGGTTTGTTTCACTTTTGTTGAAGAACTTACATGTTTGAAGGGAACACTATCCTTTAAGATGCATTTTATTAGTTTTCATGCTCCTAAAATAAGACGGGGTTACATTTGATTTTTTTTTTACCCCATTTAAAAAATAACAGGACTAGCTATAATTTACATGCCACTAATGTTCATTTTTTTCCCCTTGAGGATGTGGGACTGTTTCCTTGTGGCTAATTTGTTAAAATGTGGAATGTATACTTTAAATAAGGATACTAAGAGAAATTACAGGTTGCCTGAATATGGTAGCTAAGCATAAATATCTTTAGAACCTCCTTCCAAAGAAAGAATTTTTTTGGAAAAGTCCAAATGAGTAAGTTCCAAATCTTTTTCACAGAACTGGCTGGTTAACTGTGGGTTCAGAATCATTTGTTTATATCACTGGTGAAGAGAAATGAGTCCCGCTAACCTTCCAAGGAAACAAGGGTACACCCAGCTCTCATTTCCCCCTTCCACTGCTAAAACATTAGTCAGAGGGTCACATGTATGTTATTAAAAATTAAGTTCAAAACACTTAAAATAATTCTGTATTAGAAACTTGCCTATTGTAAGTCTCTTCTTTTTGGAAGTCATACTGGGCTGGTTAAATGCTCCAATTCCACTGTTATTAACAATTAGGAAGCAGAAGAACATTCCAGTTAGTTTAAACTGGAGGTTTAGTTACTACGGCACTGACTCCTGGTTGGCTGCGTGGGTTCAGTAAGGTCTACTCCTCTTCCTCTGGCAGAATGTGCTCCTGGATTCTGTGGTTCATTCTTTGGCAACTTTTTAGCTATTGCCATGAATATTTCATTTACAGTCATTGATGTTTTAGCTGATTTCTCCAGAAATAATAAACTGTTGTCATCTGCATAGGACTGTGCTTCCTGGAAATTGACAGCTGTTTTATTGGCGAGGTCAGCCTTGTTTCCTGATAAAGCTATTACAATGTTAGGACTGGCTTGCCTCTGAAGTTCTGTAACCCAGTTTTTGGCTCTGACAAAGGACTCCTCGTTGGTGTCATCATATACAACTATGGCTGCTTGCGCTCGTCCGTAGTACATGGGTGCTAGGCTAGGGTATTGTTCTTCACCAGCTGTATCCCACATTTCAAACTTTACTGTTGTGTCATCAAGACACACAGTTTGGGCTAGAAAAGCAGCCCCCATGGTACTCTCTTGAAATTCATGAAAGTGGCCCTTCACAAAACAAAGCACTAGGCTGGATTTGACAAAAGCAGACTCTCCCAGAAGTACTAGTTTGAACTGGCATGTTTTATTTCCAGTATTTGGCCTGTTAGGTCTTGTTGCTCCTCGATTAGCCATGTCCAAATTTGAAAGAAGTCTCTAATTTCAGTCTCTTAAATGAACTTCCAGGATGCAAGGTGTCAGTTGTTTTCTTTCTGGAGGTAAAGAAACCTGAGACCGCAGCGCCTGGGGCCGCAGCTCCGCAGCTTCGGGCTGCAGGTCCCGGGCGGAGCCTGAGAGGCTAAGGCTGAGGCTCCCTAACTTGGTTTAAAATAGACTCCTTCTGGCAGTTTTTTCAGAAATTCACTATGGGAGCAGAGATAAAAAGAAAGTACTGAAACATCTCTGGCTGGTCCATAAAATCTTGGAGCTGTTGCTTTTATGCTGATTATTATCAGCATAAAAGATTACTAGGGGCTTCCCTGGTGTCGCAGTGGTTGAGAGTCCGCCTGCCAATGCAGGGGACACGGGTTTGTGCCCCGGTCTGGGAAGATCCCAGATGCCGCGGAGCGGCTGGGCCCGTGAGCCATGGCTGCTGGGCCTGCGCGTCCGGAGCCTGTGCTCCGCAACGGGAGAGGCCACAACAGTGAGAGGCCCGCATACCGCAAAAAAATAAATAACTAAATAAATAAAAAGATTACTAAATGGAAAGATTATTAGAGGGAAATCATTTTGTCATTCCAAATCATCTCTAGATTAGCCTTTGCTTGGATGATAAAATACTAGATGAAATGACATTTTAAAAACTTCTGTTATAAAACATTGCTTCCTGAATTCATGCATGCCGAGTATAATGCCCTATGGTAAAATGGTTGCGAGTCTGAGCTCTGGAGCCCTACCACCTTCAAATTTTGCTTTTGCCACTTTTTAGCTGTGTGACCTTGGACAAGTTACTTAAGCTGTCTGTGCTTTAGTTTCCTCGTTGTTAAATAAAGATAATAAAAGTACCTACCTTATAGGACTGCAGGGAGAACTTGCTAAATTAACAAATGTAAGACTTGGAATATTGTGAGTGCTATGCTTAGTGTTAGCCCTTAGAACAGTGTTTGGCAATTAGGCACTGGGTAAATGTTACCTTTTACATTACTGTTTTAAATGATAGAGGCTGTAATGCAGGAGAGTGGGAAGAACTCAGGAAGGGAGATTAGGACAAATCCATTTGGTTTATATGCTTTAGTCATTGTATCTACAGTGTTTATCAAACCAGTTATCTTTCTTGAGAGCTACAATTTCCTGGGCATCTGCAGATGCCCAGAACTCAAGATTGGAAGGAAACATGAAGCTCTAATAGTGGGTAATTAGAAGGAGCTCACTCTAAAAAATGTTTGTTTTTTAATAAATTTATTTATGTATTTATTTATTTTTGTATTTATGTATTTATTTATGGCTGTGTTGGGTCTTCCTTGCTTCACGCAGGCTTTCTCTAGTTGCGGTGAGTGGAGGGCTACCCTTCCTTGCGGTGCGGGGGCTTCTCATTGCGGTGGTTCCTTGCGGAGCACGGGCTCTAGGCACGCAGGCTTCAGTAGTTGTGGCTCGCAGGCTCAGTAGTTGTGGCACGCAGGCTCAGTAATTGTGGCTCGCAGGCTTCAGTAGTTGTGGCACACAGGCTCAGTAGTTGTGACTCGTGGGCTCTAGAACACAGGCTCAGTAGTTGTGGTGCATGGGCTTAGTTGCTCCGTGGCATGTGGGATCTTCCTGGACCAGGGCTCGAACCCATGTCCCCTGCATTGGCAGGTGGATTCTCAACCACTGGGCCATGAGGGAAGTCCCAAAATATGTTTGTTTTTTAATGGCGCTTTAAATGAGCTCATGGGAAGTTTATTATAAAATGCTTGCCTGCACCAAATGCCTTAATGGGAGAAGCCTTATTGAAATTCCATTGTTTAAATAATATACAGGCCATGTCCCTCCTGGAACTCTGTTCCCTCTGTGGGAGTCAAAGATTCTTTGAATGTCCCAAGGTATTCCAAAGCAATCACAAAATCACATTTCAGAGCTAGAAGGGGATTTAGAAACCATCTCCTCCTAAGCTTTCTTTTTACAGCTGAAGAAACAAACCCAATAGGGTTAAAGGATTTGCCTAAGGCAACTCAGCAACCTTGAAGCTAAAGTCGACCCCCAGTTTCTTTAACTCTTAGTCCAGCCCCTTGCTACTGACCTGTCCCCAATCTTAGAGAGAGAGGGAGAGGGAAGGAAAGAGGGAGGGCCAGAGGGGAAAGGACCCTGCTACTTGCAGATGGGGAGTGCCCCAGTTTTTTCCCTTTCACACTGAAAAAAGAATAAACTGATCACATACCTGTAGAAACAATTATAATTTAGCAGAGAAAATATCAAGGCTAAGCAATGAATCACCAAACATTCAAGGCGAAAGTTTATTACCTTTCTTGTTTATTTTTACTTCATCGGGACTAAAACCTGTTGCTATGTTGGATCTGGGCAGCATTTTGTGATGCCTGCAGACAAACAGCGTGGCTAACTACCCAGGTGGTGAGGCTTTGCTCTCCCGGAATATTCTAGCAAACATTGTAACCTGACACGGGTGTGACAGGGCTCTCCGGGTGGTTATAGTTTATCTTTGGCAATTCCTTCTGCACCCCTTCCACACCCATAAAACCATACAGGAACCATCCAGGAGCTGGGCTTGGGGAACAGGTACTCTGTGATGTGGGCCACTCCATCCCAAGGAAGTTATGGCTCCCCAGTCTAGGGTGCCCACCGTCCACAAAATAGATTTCTGTAAGAAGTGGACCCTACCAGAGGAGCACCCAATCGCACATATTGAATTTGGAGGGAAGAACACATAACTGTTTACTCAACTTAGAAGGTACTTGCAAATCACCCGCTCTCTTCCGTTGGTGAATAAACAAAGCTTATATGCAAATGATGAACACCAGTGTTGGCGAGGACTCCTGAGCAGTGTGGGTTGGCATGCCAGTGGAGACTTCATCAGAGGGTTCCTGTCTCCCATCTTTAACTTGGTGGGTTATCATTTAGTTATTCCAGTTACTTTTTTAAAAAATTTTAACTTTTTTATTTTTGGCCGTGTTGTATCTTTGTTGCTGTGCGTGGGCTTTCTTTAGTTGCGGCGAGCGGGGGCTACTCTTGGTTGTGGTGCGCGGGCTTCTCATCGCGGTGGCTTCTCTCGTTGTGGAGCATGGGCTCTAGGCGCGTGGGCTTCAGTAGTTGCGGCACGAGGGCTCAGTAGTCGTGGCTCGAGGGCTCTAGAGCACAGGCTCCATAGTTGTGGTGCACGGGCGTAGTTGCTCCGCGGCATGTGGGATCTTCCTGACCAGGGCTCGAACCTGTGTCCCCTGAATTGGCAGGCGGATTCTTAACCAGTGCACCACCAGGGAAGCCCCTATTTCAGTTGCTTTAAATGTATGTGACATCCTACCTCTGCAGAGATATTTCTGCAAACCTGACTTGCACTGCACACTAATGGGTAGAAAAAACTGAAAGACTTAAGAGATAAGTCCTTGCAATTAAGCGTGGGGCCCATACGGAACTCTCAGAGCTGTGCAGTGTTTGCATATTTCTGGGACGTTTATCACCTGACCTCTGCAGTTGCCTTCTATTACTGGAGATTCCCTAAACACCAGATTGCAGCTTCTGCAATTCAGAGGCTCACAAAGGTTTTTTTTTTGGTACGCGGGCCTCTCCCTGTCGCGGCCTCTCCCGTTGCGGAGCACAGGCTCCGGACGCGCAGGCTCTGCGGCCATGGCTCACGGGCCCAGCCGCTCTGCGGCATGTGGGATCTTCCCGGACCGGGGCACGAACCCGCGTCCCCTGCATCGGCAGGCAGACTCTCAACCACTGCGCCACCAGGGAAGCCCTCACAAAGGTTTTTGTTTGTACCTCAGATCATGTAGAGCCAGCATCCAAACACTAGTGTCTGTAGCCTAAATACCGTTTAAGGCTTTACTTTTATAAAACAAAGAGGCTGCTTCTGAGGTGTGATTTTCTGTGCATGCTGGGACCCTCCGCATCCCCCTCCTCGGATCAGCTCGTGCCTGGAGTCCTGCCTGTAGAGACTCATCAGTCAGTAAAAGAGTAATTTACCTGGACTGTACAGGTAGGCTTCAGACCTCTGTGAACGCTTGAGGTTATGCACAGAGTTTGAGTGCATTTGCCCATTTTTAGCCCTAAGGGAGGCTCTTTAGGCCTTTGCTGGTAACCAAAAGAGTCGGTAACCACCAAAAGTTTAAGAATGATTGCTTTTTCTCATAAGATGTTTTAAGTTATTTACTATTGAATGTGCCTGAAAACACATAAACACATGACCATAAATTTTATGTCACAAAGAGGGCCAGCTGGAAACTTTGCCTAAGATATTTTCTAGGAAAACAAACAATAATTTTATTAGCTTTCTTCCTATTCTTTATTCAAAACAAAATATCTGTACTTTGTTTTCTTTTTTCTTTTTTTTTTTTTTTAAATATCTGTACTCTTGAGAGAGATATTCACAACACAGATGCTACCTTTTCATTCTTCACTTCAAAAGTAAGGCCCGAGTGCAGGACTAATGGGGATTCTGAAACTGACTATGGAAGATGTTACCTCTTAGAGGAGAGATGGTCAAACTTCTGTAAACAGTCGGTAGTAAATATTTTCAGCTTTTTGGGCCATGTGGTCTCTGCTGCAACTTCACAGTTCTGCTGTTGTGTGGAAAGCAGCCATAGACAATATGTAAACAAATGGAAGTGGTGATGTTTCAATAAAACTTTATTTACAAAAACAAGTGGCAGGCCAGATTGTCCCATAACAGCAGTTTGCACCCATCTTAAAGGTTTAAAGATGCTATTGAATGAAAATAACAAGGCTCACATATTTGCCAGGTTTATGATGCATACCAACTTCAATCTACCTTGCAAAATACGAAATGCCGGATTATATTATTCTATTGATTGTTGTGTTGGAATGAAAGCATTTAATAATTTCAGCAAGTTATTCTACAGGCTGGGCAAGCCATGGGTGACATTAAACACCTGACAATTAAAATCAATAACTCCACGTGCCACCATCATCAAAACGAAAAGAAAACCTACTGAATGGGAGAAAATATTTGCAAATGATATGACCAATAATGGGTTAATATCCAAAATATATAAACAATTCATACAGCTCAATATAAAAAAAAACGATTAAAAAATGGGCAAAATGGGCTTCCCTGGTAGCACAGTGGTTAAGAATCCACTTGCCAGTGCAGGGGACACGGTTTCGAGCCCTGGTCCAGGAAGATCCCACGTGCCATGGAGCAACTAAGCCTGTGTGCCACAACCACTGACCCTGCGAGCCACAACTACTGAGCCCATGTGCCACAACTACTGAAACCCATGTGCCTAGAGCCCATGCTCCGCAACAGGAGAAGCCATTGCACCACAACCAAGAGTAGTCTCTGCTTGCCGCAACTAGAGAAAGCCCGCACGCAGCAATGAAGACCCAACACAGCCAAAAATTTAAATTAAAAAATCAATAAATTTTTTTAAAAAAAGATCAAAAGACCTGAATAGACATTTTTCCAAAGAAGAAATGCAGATGGCACAGGCACATGAAAAGTTACTCAACATCATTAATCATCAGAGAAATGCAAATCAAAACCACAGTGAGATATCACCTCACACCTGCCAGAATGGCTATCATCAAAAAAACCACGAATAACAAATGTTGGTGAGGATGTAGAGAAAAGAGAACCCTCATACACTGTTGGTGGGAATGTAAACTGGTGCAGCCACTGTGGAAAACAGTATGGAAGTTCCTCAAAAAACTAAAAATAGAACTAGAATATGACCCAACAATCCCACTCCTAGGTATATATCCAAAGAAAACAAAAACACTAATTCAAAAAGATACATGCACCCCAATGTTCATAGCATTATTTACAATTGCCAAGATATGGAAGCAACCTAAGTGTCCATCAACAGATGAAGGGATAAAGAGGATATACATACATACACACACAATGGAATATTACTCAGACAGAAAAAAGAATGAAATTTTGCCATTTGCAACAACACAGATGGACCTGGAGGGTACTATGCTAAGTGAAATAAGTCAGACAGAGAAAGACAAATACTGTATGACATCACCTATGTGTGGAATCTAACAAATAAAAGAAATGAATGAATATAACAAAACAGAAACAGACTTCCAGATATAGAAAACAAACTAATGGTTACCAGTGAGTGGGTAGTGGGAAGGGGGAAGGGGCAAGATAGGAGTAGGGGATTAAAAGGTACAAACTACTGTGTGTAAAATAAATAAGCTACAAGGATATATGTGTGGTACAGGGAATAGAGCCAATATTTTATTAAAACTTTAAATGGGACTTCCCTGGTGACGCAGTGGTTAAGAATCCACCTGCCAGCACAGGGCACACGAGTTCAAGCTCTGGTCTGGGAAGATCCCACGTGCCATGGAGCAACTAAGCCCGTGTGCCACAGCTACTGAGCCTGCACTCTAGAGCCCACGTGCCACAACTACTGAGCCCACGCGCCTAGAGCCCGTGCTCCACAACAAAGACAAGGCACCAAAATGCCTTGACAAGGCCCGCACACCGCAACGAAGATCCAAAGCAGCCAAAAATAAATAAATAAATTTATATTAAAAAAAAACTTTAAATGGAGTAGAATCTATAAAACTATTGAATTACCATGTTGGACACCTGAAACTAATATAATATTGTACCTCAACTATACTTCAGTAAAAAAATTAAATGAAATAAATAAAAGACATAGCTTTAAAAAAGAACTCCACATGTCAGATTTTTCCAGGGCATAAGACAAAAACAAAACCAGATTCTTTAAACCGATTTGTCTCCATGCAACTCAAGGAAATCATATTTTTGGCAAATGACAATGATAAAATAATCCTTTTACCCTCAGGCCTCACTCCGGGTGGGAAATCCCTCCCAATCCTCCACAGGTAGACTTCTGTTTTTTCTAGAAACCTGATATGCTTTAGAATCACAGGCTTTTGTTAGTGCAAACACAAGCAGGCAGTACCTGCCAGGCTTCAGGCTGCTTCTTGTCCAACTGGGGAGGAAAAGTCATCTTTGTGATGCTTCCAAAGTCTGCAGTTTCCTTCATTTCCAAGGAAGAATAGAGAAACTCTGGTCTTCTTTTTACTTTCTGCATTCAAAATAAGAGTCATTTTATCTTCCTGTTTAATATTTAGTTTTGCATGCTGTCTGGTTAGAACCTTCATATCCGCATAGTATCAGATCGCGAGGTTTGAACAAATGAACTAAGAGGAAAAGGGAAAGGGCTGGAATCGGCACCCTATGAACCAGAGGCAAGTCAGTCAAAAGATGATCAAAGAGCCCATCAAAATTGAAATCACTCCTCTGGAAAATAGACACCCTCAGAATGAGTGAGTGCTGAGTGCTGACTTACCTACAGGAAAAACAATCAAAATGTATGTAAGCTCTGCCCACTGTCCACAGGAGCAAACAGCAGTTGCAAAAACACGGAGAGACAAACCAGGAAAGATTTTACACTGCCGGAAACAGATTTAAGTCGACACGAGTAGCCAGACTTCATACATGCCAAGGTAGGAGGTGGTACAAGAGAGAAATCAGGGGTGCAATGCAGGTGCAAGAGTCAGTAGGAAGGAAAGATTTTTTTTTTTTTAAGTTAAGCTTATTGAAGCATAATTTACAAGCAGTTAAATCACCCTCTTGAGTGTATAGTTCTATGAGTTTTGACAAACACATACAATCACGAAAAAATATTTCCATCACCACAAAAAAATTCCCTTGTCCCCCTTTGTAGTCAACCCCTCTGGCAAATCCCAGCCCCTCCCAACCACTGATTTGATTTGTGTCCCCACATGTATATTTCTGTCTTTGCCTTTTCCAGAATATCAGATAAATGAAATTATACAGTGGGTAGCGGAAAAAGTGGGATTTTAATCTCAAGCAAAGAGGAGTGTTTTAGAGATCAAATGTCTCTAGAGCATCTTAAGACAGATGAGGCAGTTGGTAAAGGTGGCCTGTGCTATAAAAACTGCCATGGATAGTGGAACTTCTGCAGGTATGTTATTTCCACACAAACTTCCTAAAATGAATACCTGAGCATGCCACATCCCTACTGGAAACCTTCAATGGGTTCCCATTGTCTTTAGGATAAAAGCCAAACTGTTTCATGTTGGCTCGCCAGGCCTTTCTTTTTTGTTTTTAAAGAAGATGTCGGGGGTAGGAGTTTATTAATTTAGTAATTTATTTTTGGCTGTGTTGGGTCTTCATTTCTGTGTGAGGGCTTTCTCTAGTTGTGGCGAGCGGGGGCCACTCTTCATCGTGGTGCGCGGGCCTCTCACTATCGCGGCCTCTCTTGTTGCGGAGCACAAGCTCCAGACGAGCAGGCTCAGTAGTTGTGGCTCACGGGCCCAGTCGCTCCGCGGCATGTAGGATCCTCCCAGACCAGGGCTCGAACCCGTGTCCCGTGCCTTAGCAGGCAGACTCCCAACCGCTGCACCACCAGGGAAGACCAGGCCTTTCTTGATATGATGTCTTTTGCCTCCTCCAGCCCCATCTCTCCTCATTCTCCTCTTCTCCATTCTCTACTTCAGAATTTCTGTGCCTGCCACTCCGCCCACACCTGGTTTATCTTCCTGAAGTGCATTCTCTTTCACCTCTGGGCCTTTGTACGTGGGTTTCTTTCTATCAAGTGCATTTTCCCATGACCCCTACCTCTTTGGTTTCAGACTTTGGCTTCCTCTAGAAGCACTTCCTGACCCTCCCAGTTTGCTTTAAACACCATTCTTGTGTGGGCTCCCACACACGTACTTCCCCTATCTTAGTGCTCGTCAAGCTACATTGTAATTGCAGGTTTAACGGTGTGTTTCCCCAATGAGACCTTGAATTCCATGAAGCTCCAGGGGAACAGAAGCCTAGCCTGTCGTACTCATAGTTGTATTTTCAGCACCTAGCATGGTGCCTGGTACCAAGTGGATTCTCAATAAATATATTTTAAATTGAGTCAAACGGACAAACAAAATTTAGACAAAATTCAGAAGAGGGAGCGTTTCTTTTAGCTAGGGGTGGTGGAGGGGCCGGGAGGTAAGGAATCAAGAACTCCTTTAGGAAATGCATGCTATTTGAATGGGGCTCTTGTCCAGTTAATGCCTGTTGTCTCACAGCCCCACCTGCCATTCTGTGCTATGTCTCGAAGAGGTAAGGCTGAGTGTCTGAAAACTACATTACTAGACCCTCTTATGTGCTGGGCCCAGAAGGGAATCCAAAGGCAGCAGAGAGAGGAGTCTTGCTCTGGCTCTGAGAGTGAGGTGGCTGCTGGAGCTGCAGCAGGGGTGGGGATCCAGACTTTAGCAGCCCAGGCCATGGCAGCATCATTTCAGCAGTTCCAGCCTGGTCCAGGCAGCACCCCTTTGGCACATCCAGAACTGACAAGCAGTACAGTAGTAGGTGTGGACTGAGAGGCTTCAGACCAAGGGTGCTTAGCTGTGCCTTCTCTTTTACTCCTTCAGCTCCCCCCGCCTCACCTTTTGCTATTCCAACACTTCCAGCATCTTTGCAACCAATTCCCTGTATTAAATTCCCTGTGTTTGAAACGCGTAGAGTGGTTTCCATTCTCCTGCCTGGACCCAGACCAATACTGCCTTGAAATCAGGATGGGGGTAAAGAGAGAAAGGGAGACATCGCCATGAGCAAAAGTCCAGAGTTGGAAGAGTTTGGAGGGAATTTTGGAGAGCAGAAAACAGTCCAGTTTGGCTGGGATGTAGTGATTGAATAGGAGAGTGGCAGAAAGAAAAGCCACAGAGGCATAATAGGCTAGCTTTCCCACTATACTGCTTGTGGACCTTGGTCTACAACTTGACAAAGATGTTGGGTTTATGTGACATGATTTGGTAGTCATCGGCACAGAAGTGAGAATCAAAAACATAATGCTGGATGACATCACTAAGGGTGAGAGTAGAGAAGCCAGTCCCACAAGGATGCATGTGGGAGGTGGGTGGGAGGATGAAGTGTTGGAGGTGAGAGAAAGGACATGGAGAAGTAGTGGGAATGTAGGTGGCAGGAGGACCAAGACAGTTCTGTGCCACAGAAGTCAAGGAAGAAGACTTGATGAAAAATGGGACATTCCAAGACTGTCACTTCCTGCAAAGCGTTAAAAAGAATAAAAGTTGAAGAAAAATCCATGGGGTTTGCACATGTCAGTCTTAGTGATGTAGCAGGCACAGAATTGAGATTTCTAATGGCTAGAGTGGTTGGATAATGAGGAAGTAAGACAGTGAGAATGGCCTCTTGGCCCCTTCTGCACCCATTTTCTCTGCCTACCACAAAGCCCTTCCCTCCCCACACCCTTAGCCCCTTACCCACAGCTCCCCACACCGCCTTCATCCAAGTCTAGGATGGGCCAACTGTTGGAATTATGTATACAAAGCCAGCTCGCTGACTTGCAGCTTTGGACTTCAGGTAGAGAGTATCAGCTTATTGTAGAGGCCAAAGCTATTCAATAGCATCAAAGAATGGTGCTCAAAGTTGCAGACTAAATGCCCTTAACATTATGCTTTCAGTTTTCCTTAAAGATGTCTAGCAATTTATTAAATAAAGGCTGGTTGCTATCTACGACTTCATTAAAAACAAACATATAAAAATTATACAGTTCTCCCCTCCCCTCCTTTTTTTAAATAAAGTGTAGCTTGTCTCATGTACTTGACATCCACTCAAAGTCACAAAATCTCATCAACACACATCATTGTGTTGAAAGCTGCATATCTTACAAGACCCTGGTGAACTCTGCAGACCACATTCTAAACCGTTGGTGAGGGGAGGCCACAGAGGGAGTGAGCAGGCTTCCTGTATTTTGATAGACTAGCGGAAGCCAAGGTTAAAATCTGATTACTTTGCAAGGATTCCAAAACTTGACCTAAATCACCTCGCAGAAGTCTGTTAATAAATCAGAGCATCTCCAGTAGCACCGAGCAAGAGGCATTCAATCCTCACAATTCTGGTAAGTTCCACTTTGGGGGTAGGGTATACTTGCCCAAGTCAGACCTTTCAGAAAATGTAGAACCTACTAAATCCAGAGCTAACTAGTTCATGATCAACTACCAGCCTCTAAATCACATTCTGTGCGGAAAAACAAGCCTGCGAAACATCCAAACAATGGTGCAGTAGGTGGAAACAGATGTCACCGTTTATTTTCAGATTAGTTTATTCAACAATTGAAAGGGAGAATGTTGCTTAGTCTACACAACCGCTTCGGATCTGAGTAGTTTACCTGTTATTTTTTAAAAATACAGGGCTATCAGATAGTTTTTGAGATTTTCAAAGCAGAGCCTAAATGTTTAACTCTGTGTTGTGCTGCTATATGAAAAGAAAAAAACAAAAAATAAACAGGTTAAATATTTTAAAGTAGCTGGAAAAAACAACAACTCTGAATTAGTCTCAAATGAATTAGTCTCTAATTTTATTTTTTCTAACTGCCAATAAGAAGCAATAAATACTCATGATTGGTATCTTTGAGGATGACACTTTAACACGGAGCAGGAAAATCTCAGTTAATTTCCACTTCTGGTCTTGAACTAATTTTTTTTTTCCCAAAGTGTAAAAATTTCAAGCAGAGATGTTGCTTTATGTCATCTTGCTTTCTTTCTTTATTTAGTTATAGAGAGTGTGTGGGAAGGAGAAAGAGGGAGGAATAGGGATAGCTGGGTGGGTTCAAACTACTTTTCCATCACCCTCCTCTATGACAAAAAAAAGAAAAATGCGTGAAAAATGAGTCTTTACCTTTGCTGCCTCAACTTCATCACCTCCCATTCACTTCACAGCCCACTGCCATCTGGCTCCCATCCCATTTGCTCCATTCAGACTGTTCTAACGAAGATGTCAACAGTGTTTTCCTACTTGCCAAATCCAATGACCTATTTTTAGGCCCCCTTCTACTTGACCTTCCTGCAGCCTTGGACAGGCTGTGGGACCCAAGTTTCTGATCTCGGCGCCCACGGTAATCGGCTTGGGGGAAGCGGGGCCCGGGTGGCTGCACAGGCAGAGCCCAGTGAGTCCTGGGAGGCTGGTCCAGCAGCAGCGATGCAGCCCTTGCAGGGGAGCAGCGGCTGCTCAACTTTGGTTGATTTTCGCCATGGCAGAGTGTAGACACGGTGTTGTTAAATCTCTTAATTTTTTAAAGAAAAGCTTTTTTTTTATGAGAATCCTTCTCATTTCTAAATATTGGCTCAAATTTTTAAAATGCTTGTGGAACAAGTAACCATATCTGTAGAGCTCCCAGGAGAAGCCTCGGCTGGAGGTGGTCCTCCCCTTCTCTTGGCTTCTGCACTTACCTCTCTCTCCCTGTTCATCTCTGCCTTATTTATTTTTAAATATCTTTATTGGAGTATAATTGCTTTACAATGGTGTGTTAGTTTCTGCTGTATAACAAAGTGAATCAGCTATATGTATACATATGTTCCCATTTCTCCTCCCTCTTGCGTCTCCCTCCCTCCCACCCTCCCTATCCCACCCCTCTAGGTGGTCACAAAGCACCAAGCTGATCTCCCGGCGCTATGCGGCTGCTTCCCACTAGCTATCTATTTTATATTTGGTAGTATATATAAGTCCATGCCACTCTCTGACTTTGTCCCAGCTTACACTTCCCCCTCCCTGTGTCCTCAAATCTGCCTTATTATTTTTTTTAAATTTATTAATTTATTATAGTTATTTTTGGCTGCACTGGGTCTTCATTGCTGCTCGCGGGCTTTCTCTAGTTGCAGTGAGCTGGGGGCTACTCTTTGTTGTGGAGCACGGGCTCTAGGCGCACGGGCTTCAGTAGTTGCGACACGTGGGCTCAGTAGTTGTGGCTCGAGGGCTCTAGAGCACAGGCTCAGTAGTTGCGGCGCACGGGCTTTGTTGCTCCATGGCATGTGGGATCTTCCTGGACCAGGGCTTGAACCCGTGTCCCCTGCATTGGCAGGCAGATTCTTAACCACTGCGCCACCAGGGAAGTCCCAAGTCTGCCTTATTTTTGTTCTTGCTTTTTCTTCCATCTACCTCTCTCATGTTGGAGCTCCCCAGTCTTCCTTCTTGGCCCTCATCTATTTTCTTATCCTCTTGGGCAATGTCACAGGCCTAGGGCTGGTTGCATGTGTTTGCGATTAGTACAGTCGCAAAGAGTCCCACGCTTGGGGTTTCATGCTGCTGTCCTGAGATTCTTATGCTGTCCTTGAATTTGTGTTCGGGAGTGAAGCTTGATGGCCAGCGGGAGCATGTGCTGAGGGCTTGGCATCTCAGTGTACGTGCTATCTTTCCTCCTGTGCCTCCCTGGGAAGTGTTCTTGGCCACCAGCTCTCTGACCCTTGCGCCCTGGGTCCTGCCTGCTCTCCCTTACTCCCCCTCTCCCCAAACTGCTGCCACCCTCTGCCCTGGCAAGGATCTGAGTGCGGTGTGAGGAGGTTTGGGGTCACAACCAGTGGCATCTCAAGGGCAAGGCCTGGCAGTGGTGGCTGTCCCCACCCCAGGCTGGCAACACTGCAGCTCCTTCAGTGGGCGATTGGCTGGGGCCAGCCTCTCCTTTATCCAAATACCCGGCACATCCTGGCACAGAGGTTGTGGTACCCTTGGGGTCGCCTATCTGCTGTAGGTTGGGACAGATGGAAATGGGAGATGCCTGACTTGACTTCCCAGCTCCCTCTTGAGGCACGGCACATTGGTCTGGGGGCTGGTGGGAGGGGAACACAGCATCTATCAGGTCCAAGTGCATGCAGATCTTGCCAGTCCCAAGGCGGAATCCCCAGCACCTTCAAGGCTCTGAACTTACCCTGCAAGTATCCCCAGATCCTTTGGGCCCATACCATGCCTGGGGAAACCTTTTCTTCCTCCTAACTTCTCTGAATCTGGCTAGTATTCTTTTCGTCTGAGCAGCTTTGAGGCACCTTCCAGAGTCCATCCAGAAATATGAATTGCATAATTTGAGTGATTCCATGTACACAGAAGAGTTGAACGTTCTGATATCTACATTTAGAACTGGCATTGCACAGTATAAAGATGAATGGTAAAATTCATGCCAATAATTTAATATTTTTATTTACTTAGAAGAACATTAAATAGCAAATAAAAACCACCATGACACGCTGAGAGACTGTGGAAGGAAGGAAAATGCTTTGTATTTTAGTACAAGTTTATTTAATAACTTTAATGGCACCCTCTTCCTGCTTTGTGAACAAGGGGGACCACATTTTCTTTTTCGTCAGGCCCCACAAATTGTGTGTCTGGTCCTGTCCAGGCCATCATTTGCTGATGGCCCCCACCCTTTTTCTTCAGTCGGGACCTCCCTCCTCCTCTCAGACCCACATTTCTGCGGGCACACTGGACCAGTGCACCTGGAGGCTTTGCAGGCAGCTCAAATTCAACATCTGATCTCACCCCCCTAAACTGCTTCTGCCCTTATATTTCCTTTTTCTGTCATTGGAATGTCATCCACTCACTCTCTTGTAGCAGAGTAGGTAATAAAATTGTTAAATGAATGAGTAAAATCTTAGAAGCGTTTTCAATTCTCTCCTTTCTCTCAATTTCCAACATCCAATTGGTCATCAGGTTCTGTCAGTTCTACCAAATATTTCATACCCTCTCCTATCTCTATGCCTATATATGATGCATGCTGTCTACAATACCCCTTTAATGCCCACTCAAAACCCAGATCAGGGCTTCCCTGGTGGCGCAGTGGTTGGGAGTCCACCTGCTGATGTGGGGGACGCGGGTTCGTGCCCCGGTCCGGGAGGATCCCACATGCCTCGGAGCGGCTGGGCCCATGGGGCGTGGCCACTGGGCCTGCGCGTCCGGAGCCTGTGCTCCGCAGCGGGAGAGGCCACGGCAGTGAGAGGCCTGCGTACCACAGGAAAAAAAAACAACAAAAAAACCCCAGATCACATACTACCTTGTCTAAGAAGCCTTTTCATAATTGCCCAGGAAGAATTAGTCATTCCTTTTCCTGTGATCCTATAGCCTGCTTTTACATTTATTATGCTTTACTGTGATTATTCGTTTATATGTCTGTCTCCCTTACTAGCCTGGGAGCAAATCAAAGGCAGGGTATATTTATTTATCTCTATATTTTTTATGTCTGGCATAGTATACTGGAGACTCTCAGTAAATGATTAGATGGTGCAGGGAAAATAAGACAGAATTTACAGGCACCAGAAAAAGCAGAATCTTATACAGAATAAACCTATTTTCTAGGAATACCTGGGCCCAGGGGGACCGAAAATGGAGGCAGACCCCACATCTGTGTAGCTAAAGGTTCATTTCAAGCACAGACATATCATGAAGAAGAAACATAGAAAGAGAAGCAGGAAAAAAAATTTTTTGCCACTTGCAAAAACATTATATAATGGAAATTAATGAGTAATGAAATAATTCCTCTATTATTTTTTTGGAAAGCTATTAACATGACACTTTTTATTTAAAGAAATGTTTTGACATACAAAAAGCTATACATAATTAATGTATACAACTTGATGGATTTGTAGATAAGTATATATCTGTGAAACCATCACTGTGACCTGTGCCATAAACTTGTCCATTACCTCCGAAAGTTTTCTCCCAACCTCGTATTTATTATTATTGTTGTTGTTATTATTGCTACTATTATGTGATAAGAACACTTCACATAAGATCTATCTCCTCAGCAAAGTTTTAAGTGTTCAATATAGTACTGTTAACCACAGGCACTGTGCTGTACAGCAGATCTCTAGGACTTATTCATCTTGTATGACTAAACTTTATACCCTTTGGCTAATACCTCCCTGTTTCTCTGGCAACCTTCATTCTACTCTTTCTTTCCAAGAGTCTGACTATTTTATAATCATCTTGTAACTGGTGTCATGACACTTAAAGCTTCACACTTATTTAAAGTCCACCCAAGGAAAAACTATCAAGGCCATGTCCAAGTAAATTCATGTCTCCCCAGACTTTTTAGTCATAACGTACATTTGATCAAGAATTCTCTATGTTCATTACATGTTTTCCCCCAGTGTCTTACAAATCCAGATACCAGATGTTAGGATTAAACATCTTAAGGAATCAGAGAAAGTTGATATGGTGCCAAAGCACTCTGGTGAAAACACTATGATAAAATGTTCTACTGACCCCAAAGACCATTAATAACATATATTACGTTTTTATCAACATTAACTAAGAACTTCAGGACAAGGTCTATTGTAACCCAAACTTTAAACTTTAGTAATAGCAGAGAGAGAGAGTTCTTTAAAGTTAAAAAGAGGGCTTCCCTCGTGGCGCAGTGGTTAAGAATCGCCTGCTAATGCAGGGGACACGGGTTCGAGCCCTGGTCTGGGAAGATCCCACATGCCGCGGAGCAACTAAGCCCGTGCACCACAACCGCTGAGCCTGCACTCTAGAGCCCGTGAGCCCCAACTACTGAGCCCGTGTGCCACAACCACTGAAGCCTGTGCACCTATAGCCCGTGCTCCACGAGAGAAGCCACCGCAATGAGAAGCCTGCACACTGCAACGAAGAGTAGCCCCTGCTCGCTGCAACTAGAGAAAGCCCGCGCATGGCAACAAAGACCCAATGATGCCAAAAATAAATAAATAAAATAAATAAATTTATTTTAAAAATAAATAAATAAAGTTAAAAAGAAAATCATATGCTCAACATCCCTAATCATCAGGGAAATGCAAATCAAAACCACAATGAGATATTACCTCACACCTGTCAGAATGGCTATCACCAAAAAGAACACAAATAACACATTTTGGCGAGGGTGTGGAGAAAAGGGAACCCTCTCACACTGTTGGTGGGAATGTAAATTGGTGCAGCCACCATGGAAAGCAGTATGGAGGTTTCTCAAAAAAACAAAAATAGAACTACCGTTTGACCCAGGAATTCCATTCCTGGGTATATATTTGAAAAAAAAAAACAACACTAATTCAAAAAGATACATGTACATTAATGTTCACAGCAGCATTATTTACAATGGTCAAGATAGGAAGCAACCTTAGTGTCCATCAATTGATGAATGGCTAAAGAAGATGTGGTATATATATATATATATATATATATATATATATAAAATGGAATACTACTTAGCCATAAAAAAGAAGGAAATTTTGCCATTTGCAGCAACATGCATGAACTTGGAAGGTGTTATCCTAAGTGAAATAAGTCAGAGAAAGACAAATACTGTATGACATCACTTATATGTAGAATCTAAAAAATACAACAAACTAGAGAATAAAACAAAAAAAGAAGACTCACAGATATAGAGAACAAATTAGTAGTTCCCAGTGGGGAGAGGGGAGGGGGGAAGGGCAATATAGGAGTAGGGCAATATAGAGTAGGGGATTAAGAAGTACAAACTATCATGTATAAAATAAGCTACAAGAATATTTTGTACAACACAGGGAATATAATTCCTAAATTACGTCTTCATAGCTTGCTCCCACTGTTTCAGAATGTCCAGAACACATCATCTGGGGTGTTTGTTAAAAATGCCAGTACTTAAGCGCCATCCCAGACCTACTAAATTAGGATCTTTTGAGGAAGGACTGAGGACACTGCATTTTTTTTTTTTTTTTTTGCGGTACGCGGGCCTCTCACTGTTGTGGCCTCCCCCGTTGCGGAGCACAGGCTCCGGAGGCACAGGCTCAGCGGCCATGGCTCACGGGCCCAGCCGCTCCATGGCATGTGGGATCTTCCCGGACCGGGGCACGAACCCGTGCCCCTTGAATCGGCAGGCGGACTCTCAACCACTGCGCCACCAGGGAAGCCCGACACTGCATTTTTAATAAGCCCTCCACCCCATCCCAAGTGATCATTAGGCACTCCAGATTTTAGGAAAACCCAATTTCCAATATAAACACAAGAATTTTAGATTGTCAAATAAAATAACTTTTAATTTCTCTTTAACAATATTGGGAAAATGAGGAGTTCCAGCTAAGTGAGTTTCCCAGAAGAATTTAATTTCAGTTTACCCCTGGAAGTCCTGGAACTTCTTAGTGTTTTAAACATTTTAATGAAAATCCTTCTAAAGTGTGTTATATAATGCACCACCTTCTCAAACAGAATATATTACACTCATTGGGCATCGTTATGGGTGACTCAGGATCATTATTACAAATATCCATTATTATAGGAACAGCTTAAAAAGTTATGAAGTCTATAAAACTGTCTGATGCTACCCTAAATTCTACTGCCAGCTGTGTTTTTATGGTACTATAGCTGCTTTTTTGTGTTTTGTTTAGATTATTTTCCTTTCTCCCTTGCTGGTAGGTAACTTTTATTAATGGCACCATTACTTTTTGTACTTTCCACATTTCTCTTTAATAAGCTCTGGGAAAGCATGAGGAATTCTAGATGAGAAAGTTCTTGTGTGGGTGTAAGGATCTGTTGGAATGCTTTCAGGTGTCATAAAGAGCCCCAAGTCAGACTGGCTTAAATAATAAAGGATTTCATTATCTCACATAACAAGAATCCTTGTTTTTGCATAGTAGTCGAAATCAAATTGTATATACAAGTTTTATTCTGCTTTTTTCACTTATTATATCAAACCATTTCCTATTTCATTAAAATCCTTAATAAATATTCTTATACGTAACATTTCATCATACTAATTAATTCAGTGGAACTGTGTTGGGTAGCTTCTAGGTGCCAAGCACAGGAAGGAGGGTGGAGATGAAGATCAATAACAGACATGGTTCCCACTGTTCTGCACTTCCACTTTACTAGGAATGTGCCATTATTTACTTTACCATTATTTTGTTTCCAAAGAATTGTTTTACAATTATAAATAACATTCTGATAAACATTTTGCTTAAATTTGAGTTTATTTCCACATGAATAATTTCTAAAAGTGAAATCACTGGGTCATTTTAAGGCTCTTAACATATATACACATATATATACATATAAATATATATATATTTTTTAAGTTTGTGGTAAAATACATATAAGTAAAACTTACCATTTTAACTATTTTTTTAAATAAATAAATTTATTTATTTAATTTTGCCTGAGTTGGGTCTTCATTGCTGTGCACGGGCTTTCTCAAGTTGTGGCAAGCGGGGGTTACTCTTTTTTTTTTTTTTTGCGTTATGTGGGCCTCTCACTGTTGTGGCCTCTCCCGTTGCGGAGCACAGGCTCCGGACGCGCAGGCTCAGCAGCCATGGCTCACGGGCCCAGCCGCTCCGCGGCATGTGGGATCTTCCCGGACCGGGGCACGAACCCGTGTCCCCCGCATCGGCAGGCGGACTCTCAATCACTGCGCCACCAGGGAAGCCCAACGGGGGCTACTCTTTGCTGCGGTGCGCAGGCTTCTCATTGTGGTGGCTTCTCTCATTGCGGAGCCCGGGCTCTAGGTACGCAGGCTTTAGTAGTTGTGGCTCACGGGCTCAGCTGCTCCGTGGCATGTGGCATCTTCCTGGACCAGGGCTCGAACCCATGTTCCCTGCATTGACAGGCGGATTCTTAACCACTGTGCCACCAGGGAAGCCCCCATTTTAACTATTTTTATATGTGCAATTCAGTGGCATTAGATATACTCACAATGTTGTACAACCATCATCAATAACCATCTCCAGAGCTCAACATCCCAAATTGAAACTCCACCCATGAAACGATAACCTTCCACTCCTCCCTCTCCAGACCCTGGTAACCTCCATTCTGCTTTCTTTTTCTATGGATCTGACTATTCTAGGTACCTCATACAAGTGGAATCACACAATATTTACCCTTTCGTGTCTAGCTTATTTCACTTCGCATAATGTTTTCAAAGTTCATTCACAATGTAGCATGTATCCAATTTCATTCCTTTCTAAGGCTAAATAATATTTTATTGTGTGTATATACCATATTTTGTTTATTCCTCCATCTGTTGATGGACATTTGGATTGTTTCCACCTTTTGGCTATTGTGAATATCTCATTCTATTTTTAAATTTCTTTCTGAAATAAATTGTACCCGCTTAGGTCTCCTGACAGTATATAAGTACTTTTTTTCATAGTTTATTTCCCATAAAATTTTTAAACTTTGTTAATTAATAGGAGAAAAAAATCTTAGCATTGTTTTAATTGATATTTCTCCACTTTTTAGTCAAGTAGATCATTTTTAACTGTTTATATTTCCACTTTTGTGAAATGTCTGTTCATGTTTCTCATCCCTATATATATTAGTCTTAAGATTTTTCTTATTGTAAGAGTTTTTTCAATTTAAAAATATTTCCCCATTGTCAAATTTACTGCACATGTATTCCCAGTTTATTTTAGCCTTTAGTTTTGATTAGGCTTCTTTTCGATGCAGAGAATATTTTTCATTTTAATGGAGTCAAATTTATCATTTAGTGCATTTGTAAATTATATAATTTATTTTAAGCTTAGAAAAGTCTTTCCCATCAAGAGCATATTTCTTCACTGATTCTTTTCACTCAACACTTTATCCATCTGGAATTGGATATGTTGGTGCAAGATGATCTAAGCAATTTTTAGGGACACTTTTTATTGCCAGTCTTAATCTTTCTGCTGCATTGGCTCCTAACCACTCTTTCTGGAAGTATGTCTACAATTTTGTTGCTCACTCTTTCCTGGTTCTTCCATGTTCTTGCTATTGGTTTTCAGTCTCTTTTCTTGCCCCTATTTTTCTACTTGTTCCTAAAATTGATTTCAATCATTTATTCTTCTCATGTTGTACATACTCTCTGACTAATCAGCCCCTTGGACCTATATGTGACTGACACCCTCCCCCCTTCTTTTAATCTTTGGCAGAAAATCCTACCTGGATCTATATGTTCAGTCATTAATTCATTTAATATTCACCAAATATTACTTGAACATTTACTCTACCAGGCACTTTTTTAGGCTCAGGAGATAAAATGCCTACTCTCATGGAACTTACATGAGGGAGACTGACAATATTCTAAGTACATACAATATATAGTATTTAAGGGCTATAGAGAAGTAATGCAGGCAAGGAAGTTAAAAAGTATCTATGGATGGATAAGAGGGTGCAATTTTAAATTGAGTGGTCCAGGAAGGCCTGCTGAGAAGGGGACATTTATGCAAAGAGCTGAAGGAGATAGACAGATGAGGGAACAACCATTGTGGACATCTGTTAGAAGAACATACCAGGAGAAGGAAAACCAAAAGCAAAAGCCTGAGGCAATGTTGTACCCAGTTTCTTCCAGAAGGAGTGAGGGAACTGAAAGGCTTATGCAGATTGAATCAGGAGGAGAGCAATAGGAAATGTGGTCAGAGATGCAACTGGGGCCAGATCAGCCATTTATTGCTTTTACCTCAAGCAAAATGGGCTGTTCGAGAGTTTTAAGGAGGGAAATAAAATGATCTCTGGCAGATGTGCCGAGAATAGCCTTTGGGAGAGCATGGGCAAAACAGGGAAACCAGTTAAGAGGTGCTTGCAATAATCCAGGCAAGAGGTGATTGTTGCTTGGACCAAAGTGCTAGCTGTAGAGGCTATGAGAAATGGGTAGAGTCAGCAGGATTTGCTGAGCGATTACATGCGGGAGTGTGAGGAAGGATCTCAGTCACTGACTGAGTTGGGGAGTAGAGAGAAGCAGGTTTGGGGAGAATATCAGGAATATGGGTTTTGAACATGTGAACTGGAGATGCTAATTAGATATCCAAGTGGAGATGTCAGTGTGAGTCTGGAGTTCACAAGACAGCTCAGAGCTGGAGAAGTTAATTTGGGGGTCATTAAACTATGATGGCATTTAAAGCTATGAGATTGGCTGAAATTATCAGAGAATGAGTGTAGCTAGAGAAGAGTTCTACACACTGAGTTCTGGGCACTCTGTATATGTATAAAACCACCATTTTGATAGAACAGAGGAATAAAAACTGAGAGGAAAGAGTAAGCTCTTATATAGGTTTAAGCTCTTATATGATTATTGAAATCTCAGAGCAAATTTAGCTTTGAGCTTTCTGGAAGCTAAAGAATGAATATTGCTCATCAAATTCTCAGAAGGCTTATTACCATTATTACATCTTTCTTTTACTTTGCAATGATAAACCACTAGCTTTTCTAAAGATCTTCTCCCACCCATTTCTGCTCCAGTGGGTGTACATGACTGTGGTTTTCTTCCATCTGTCCCACCATATTGTTTATTAGGTAGAAATAAGCTTTTAGGTTTAGATCTTTCAACTCATAATGTAGTATTCTAAGAACTTCCCAAATAGTTCAATGTTGAAATGTGCATGCACACACACACACAAACACACACACACCATCATG
Source organism: Orcinus orca (assembly GCF_937001465.1). NCBI lineage: Eukaryota > Metazoa > Chordata > Mammalia > Artiodactyla > Delphinidae > Orcinus > Orcinus orca. The sequence goes on along the minus strand of NC_064562.1, from coordinate 101,813,856 downwards.
AATTTGAGGCCTCATGATATCAAGATCTATTATTCAATTATCTACATGCTAATGTTTAGTGAAATATGGTTCTCCAAAGAGTGCATATTTACATTTTTATAAGAAAGTTGGTTTTAAAAAAAATATATTTATTTATTTACTTTTGGCTTCTTTGGTTCTTCGTTGGTGTGCGCGGGCTTTCTCTAGTTGCAGCAAGAGGGGGCTACTTTCGTTGTGGTGTGCGGGCTTCTCATTGCAGTGGCTTCTCTTGTAATGGAGCACGGGCTCTAGGCGCATGGGCTTCAGTAGTTGTGGCACACGTGCTCAGCAGTTGTGGAGCACGGGCTTAGTTGCTCCACAACATGTGCAATCTTCCCGGACCAGGGCTTGAATCTGTGTCCCCTGCATTGGCAGGTGGATTCTTAACCACTGTGCCACCAGGGAAGCCCTATAAGACAGTTTCTACTTTCTTTTTTCAGCTGCTAGTACTTCCGACTAGACTATCTTCCCCTTTCTTTTTGTCTTGTTACCATTTAACTGGTAACAGCTTCCTAACCTTCAAAGCCATCTTAATTGTTGTCTTCTCTAAGACAATTGTCTCTTCTATCGTCCTCCCTAGCGCCCCAGTAGGACTGTGGTTATACAGCATTCTCTTTTTACCCTTATTACTGTATTTTTACCCCATTATGACATTTTTACTGTAAATCCTCATTCATATGTCTCCATCACTAGGTAGAGTTTCTTGGGAGCAGGCAATCTATCTTTTTAACTTCTGATGCTCAGTAAGTAGCACAGTGACTGGCATTAGTAATCAATTGATACATATATGGTGAAAAAATTAATGCCCTTTGCAAATGAAAGAGCTTTAATGAACACAGAAAATCAAGGTTCTCTTGTTGTTGGGTGAGCTTCTAATCCACATCACATTAACTTTAATTTCTAAATTATTTTCCAAGTTTTAGAATAACCCAATACACTATTATAGGCAACTTTTGGTTGGCTCTGAGGGAGAGTGACATTTTCATTATTTTTACAGCCAGCTCATGTCTGGTACCATGTTAATAGAAGGTTTTTTTAAGGGATTATACTTAGATCCCTATTGTTTGCCAAACCGTATTTTCTGTTACCCTAGAAAATCTGATTGCCTACTATATGCCAGGTACTGTATTAGATACTGGACTTATTTAAGCTTCAGGATAGTCTTGAAACCTAGGTTTATTATTTTCATAGGCACTGCATTGGGTTGAATTGTGTCCTCTTCCTAATTCATATGGTGAAGTCCTAGTACCTGAGAATGTGACCTAATTTGGAGATAAAGTCTTTGCAGAGGTCATCAAGTTAAAGTGAGGTCATTAGGGTGGGCTCTAATACAATATGATTAGTCCTCATAAAATGAGAAAATTTAGAGACAGACGTGTGTAGACAGACGGGAATGTGAAGAGACACAGGGAGAAGATGGCCATCTACAAGCCAAGGAGAGAAGCCTAGTCAGATCTTTCTCTCACAGCCCTCAGAATGAACCAGCCCTGCTGACACCTTGGTTTTGGACTTCTAGTATCCAGAACTGTGAGAAAATACATTTCTGTTGTTTAAGCCGGTTTGTGGTACTTTGTCATGGTAGCCCAAGCAAATGAATACAGACATGTATTAATTTTCTCAATGACAAACAGAGTAGGCTGATCCCAGGGTTGATTGGTGTCACAGACTTTTTTGTTGTATTGTGAAATACACTCCTTGACATTTCAAACTTTGGGTGAGGGGTACAAGAATATAAACCTAAGCTACTGAATTTTCTTTAATAAACTCACTTTGGATCATTTGGCCATTAATTTAACAAAGGCTTTGCAGTTATTTAAATACTTATTTTTTACTACTTCTAAGGTTAGTACAGTCTATAAATGAGTTCCTTGCTGTAATAAGTACTTTTTCTTTTATTTGCACCTGTTTAGTGCACAAAGGGCAAGATAGGATGGGTACATTTTGGTAAAGTGTGGATAATCTCATGGTTTTATAGTCAATCTATATGCTGATGACTTCTACATGTATACCTCCAGCCTGGGCTTTTCCTCTGAACTCTAGACCTGTATATCCAACTGCTCATTGATGTTTCCACTCAGATGGCTAATAGTATCTCAGATTGAACCTATCCAAAACAGGCTTTTTTTTTTTTTTGCAGTACGCGGGCCTCTCACTGTTGTGGCCTCTCCTGTTGCGGAGCACAGCCTCCGGACGCACAGTCTCAGAGGCCATGGCTCACGGGCCCAGCCGCTCCGCGGCATGTGGGATCTTCCCGGACCGGGACACGAACCCGTATCCCCTGCATCAGCAGGTGGACTCTCAACCACTGCGCCCCCAAAACAGGCTTTTAATCTTCTCCACCACCCACCCCTACCCCTGCCCTGCTCTTCTCATAGTCTTTGCTGTCTTAGTTGATGACAACTTCACTCTTACAGTTGCTTAAGGCAAAAATGTCAGTGCTATCCTTGACTTTGTTCTCACACATTGTTTTCAGTTGGCTCAATAAAGCCAGTTGATTCTACTTTCAAAATTCACCAAGAATTTTACTATTTTTACCATCACTTCTGCCTCTATTCTGGTCCAAACTGCCATCACCTCTTGTCTTGGTTGTTACAGGAGACTCAAAACTAGTGTCCCTGCTCCTGCCCTGAAGCAACTGGAGTGATCCTATAAAAACGTACGTCAGATCTCATCGTGCTATTCAAAACCTTCCACTGCTTTTTTTTAAGATTTTTTTTTATGTGGCCCATTTTTAAAGTCTTTATTGAATTTGTTACAACACTGATCCTGTTCTATGTTTTGGTTTTTTGGCCGCGAGGCATGTGGGATCTTAGCTCCCTGACCAGGGATCGAACCTGCACCTGCTGCATCGGAAGGCAAAGGTGTAACCACTGGACTTCCAGGGAAGTCCCCTTCCACTAGTTTCTGACCTCATTTAGAAGAAAAAGCTAAAATTCTTACTATGACCTGGGAGACCCTGCACTTTCTGGCTCCTATTTCTAGGCTCCTATTACATCTACTATTCTCTCCCTATGTCGACTCTAGCCATACTTACCTCCTTGTTATTCCTGGAACAGGCCATACTTTTGTTTCCCCCAAATCTTCCTGCTTCTGGGATCCTCTCTCCCCAGATAGCTGCGTGATCATCTCACCCTGTTCAAGTCTTTACTCAAAAATTACCTTCCTTCACCTTGCTTCTTTTCCTCCTTTATTACTTATCAGCATCTGACACTTGACACATATTTATCTTACATATTGTCAGCTTCCCCAGCTAGAACGTAATTCCCATGAGGTGTGTTTTTCTTTTCTTTTTATGTTTCCCCATAGTCAAGGGCCCAATAAATTTTGGACAAATAGCACTAATTTGTCCTGCTTAGAGAGAGAACACTGAACTGTCATCTTCTTCCTTCTGGATTTGCAGTAATGCTACAAGAATGTGCTCCTCCATAATCTGAACCTCCATGTCTCCAGGCTGTTTTCCTTCTTTTCCATGTCAGAAAGCTTGTTCCCAAACAAGCCTTTAATCATTCCACTCCTCCAAACATATTCTGGAACACCTTTGTGTAAATATTAAAACATTCAGACAAATGCCTAATTTTCCAGTTCCTGGCAGCTGCATTATGTGAAGTATGAGATCATTCATAAACTCACTTGATATTAATTTTTTGAGGGAAGAACTTGAAAAATGAACTGTTTTCTTGGAAGTTTTATCCACACCAGAGATTGTAAAACAATCATTTAATGATGGCAGATATTATTAAACAAAGCACGAATAAATGAATGAAATATCTATTTTTTTTATTGCTGTTATGTGACTGTGAGCTCCTTAGGTCCTGAACGTAAGGATTGTTTTTTTCATCTTTGATCCTAGCACCTAATATATTACCTGACACTTAAATTCAACGTTTGATGCATGAATCATGAAGGGCTTCTCTTAGTTCATAATGCCCTTTATGCCTTGGTCCTCCTATGTCTGTGCCATTACTCTTATGTTGAATCCAAGTTATGTATCTCCCTGAGTTTGCTTGGTCATAGTCTTCTGTTTGATGCTACATTTGCCATCCTGGAGCATTACTGCACTGCAACAGCACCCTTCTAGGTTGCAAAAAGGATGCTTCAATCTTCCTTGGAAGGAGGCTTGTTGAAATCTGTGGCTGTCTTGGTGATAGTGGCCAAGACATTCTGATGCTCTGCTTGCTCAGGTCCCTCATGCTGCTTTGGGGCATGACTTAGTAATGTTTCGCTTAATGCCTTGAATCCCCAGCCTTTTTTTCCTGGAGGCTTCTGTTGCTGCAGAGGTGGTAGGCACTGCTGGAAGCTGCAGGCTGCGGGTGGACAGTTGGGGAGTGCTGTTGGCTCCCATTCACTTGCCGCCTCAGCTCATGCATGGATAATGCCACTGCTGCTGAGAGTGTGGCTTCCCTGGCAGCTGCCTGAGGAGGCAGGAGCCTTGATTCAGAAGTACGGGGGGCTCACAGCTCCTGCAGGAACCTTTGCCTGAAGGGAGCCTGGAGCTCCATTGTTCTACCTTCCTCTGTTCCAAAACATTGTGGTCTCCCAAGTCTGCTACGGAGAAATCACACAAGACCCAGCAGCCAGTTCAGGAGTTCATCCCCTTGATTTTTTTCTACTTCCTTCCCTGCCTCATTTCTCCTTTCCCCTCACTCTTGCTTCCCTGGCATTGCACTCCCCAAGGAATTGTTGTTATATAAGCCTTTACCTCAGATTCTGTTTTCTAGAGAACTGGGATTCAAATACCATCATTGATCATCCCCTCAGGCATAGGCCCTGTAAAGATTTTTATGCGCTTACTTTTGTGGTATGTGCTCTTATCTTTTTCTTGTGTTCTTTCTTTCCATGTTCCTCTTTTGCACAATTTAAGTGAAAACAAGCTCTTGTCCTTAACACCCTTATGAGCTTAGATACTAACAGCTATTTATGCACCAGGTACCTTTACAACCACTTTTACCTCACAACAACCCTGTCTAGGTACTATTATTATGAACTTTTTACAGAAGAAACTGAAGTTAAAATGTTTAGTGACTTGGCCAAAGTCACACAGTTAGTAAATGGCTATGTGAACTCCAGAATCCATATTCTTCTCTTTTTTAAAATTTATTTATTTTATTTTTATTTATTTTGGGCTGCGTTGGGTCTTCGTTGCTACCCGCGGGCTTTCTCTAGTTGCGGTGAGCGGGGGCTACTCTTCGTTGCGGTGCGCGGGCTTCTCACTGAGGTGGCTTCTCTTGCTGCGGAGCACGGGCTCTAGGTGCGCCGCCTTCAGTAGTTGTGGCTCGTGGGCTCTAGAGCGCAGGCTCAGCAGTTGGGGCGCACGGGATTAGTTGCTCCGTGGCATGTGGGATCTTCCCGGACCAGGGCTCGAATCCGTGTTCCCTGCGCTGGCAGACGGATTCTTAACCACTGTGCTACCAGGGAAGCCTTTTTTTAAAAAATAAATTTATTTATTTATTTATTTTTGGCTGCGTTGGGTCTTCGTTGCTGTGTGCGGGCTTTCCTAGTTGCGGCGAGCGTAGGCTACTCTTTATTGCAGTGCACAGGCTTCTTATTGCAGTGGCTTCTCTTGTTGCAGAGCATAGACTCTAGACGGGTGGGTTTCAGTAGTTGTGGCAGGCAGGCTCAGTAGCTGTGGCTCGTGGGCTCTAGAGAGCAGGCTCAGTAGTGTGGCGCACGTGCTTAGTTGCTCTGCGGCATGTGGGATCTTCCCAGACCAGGGTGCAAACCCATGTCCCCTGCACTGGCAGGCAGATTCTCAACCACTGTGCCACCAGGGAAGCCCCAGAATCCATATTCTTAAAGACATCATAGCTCAAATAAGCCTCCAGCAAGGACCTGGCTTTCCTGGAACCAAGATACAGGAGTGTCTCTCCTTACAAAGCGTTTAGATTCCAAATGGCTGTACTTATGGCCATGTTTTTATTCATTCAAACTTAATGAGAAGGGGTTTAAATTTGCAGTCTCCAGATGAATTTTCCGCAACAGGAAAGGGAGATGGGAAACCCTTTGAAACTTTAAAACTTTAAAACCCTTTGAAATGTCCTTGCTCATATATGTTGTATGGCATCTTTTCCTAAAATAGGTATGTTTTGTATATAGTAAGTCCCCTTCATATGAACGAGTTCCATTCTGAGAGCGCGTTCATAAGCCCAATTTATTTGTTAAGTCCAACAGAATTAGCCTAGGTACCCAATTAACACAATCAACTATATAGTACTGTACTGTAATAGGTTTATAATACTTTTCACACAAATAATACATAAACAAACACAAAAATAAAGAAAACATTTAAAATCCTACAGTACCTTGAAAAGTATGGTAGTACAGTACAACCAATGGCATACAGGGGCTGGCACTGAGTGAACAGGAAAGAAGAGTTACTGACTGGCGGAAGGTGAGGAAGTGGGAGATGGTAGAGCTGAAAGATCATCAGCAATAGGAGATGGAGGGCAAGCTGCAATTTCACTCACGCCTGACGTTGATGGAACGTGCGTTCGCATCATCGAAAGTTCGCAACTTGAAGGCTCGTATGTAGGGGACTTACTGTACTTTGAAATTGAGTGTAGGTAATTTCCTCCTAGATAATCTCTTCAAGTATTGAAAGGAACACTTTAGCAGCTTTGTGCCCTGTAACTCACAGGTGTTATGAACATTTGATTAGTGCTTTGAGCCCATGGAACCACACTTTGCCGGAAAACAAAAAATTTACCATCCTAAGCTTTAGTTCTAGAACAAATACTTGGTCTTAACTGACTTCAGATTAGGTTAGTAGGCATCTGACTTAGAAGCTTATCTCTTGCATCATACTCCAAGGTTTTTCCATTCTATCAATCACTTTTCCAGTCTCTTGCTGTCAAGAGCATAGGTGTATCATGTTTTACCTGTTGCATAATTTGCCTTTTTATCTTCAGAATCGTCAGTACTATCCAAGGAAGTCATCTGTGTACAAATGAAGCAATTCTCATTCTCTCATCATTTTCAATTATGAATATCTCTTCTTTTATCTCCATCACAATTCCACTCTTTTTTACAGGAACTGTCAACTCCTACTGCTTTTGCACTTATCAGATACTACATGATCATTATTATTCATGTAACACCTCAGATTAAGCAGTACCAGAGCCAACATCTTTAATAATAGAAATGACCCCAGAGCCTGCTGACTCCCATAGCTTTGGTGGGCAGAGTTGACTTGCTTTTGCTCTGATGGGTGGCTTTTAAAAAAAGTTATGTTAATACATTAAAAATTCTTAGTTTTTTTATTTCCTACTCTGGATGCACGACACCTTTTAGGAGACTTCCTTTCTCCACTCAAGCAGAAAGATGGTTTGAGGTTTACCACCTTCCCTGGATTAGGTAATATTCCATGCCTTATTGGCTTTAGGGAGAAGGAATCTTGCTAATGAGTTACTCCCACTGTGTCTCTTTTTTTTTTTAGTGCTTTAATTTATTCAACAATTTGAGGGCCATATTTATATGCGGAGGCTTCACTGATCAGATACTGGAACCATCATATAAGCAGTATCACTTTGGACGTGTTTCCAAAGTTCTCGGGGCCTTGATTCCCTTGCAAACTAGTGTGGGGAGTCAGTGGGAACACACATAAGGGTTGGTACGCAACGGTGCTTCCACCAAAGGGAGCTCTTTGCATTTCTCCAAGGGGCTTAACCAGGATGAGCAAATGAAGCGGGCTCTCGGATGTTCAGTCAGCCCCCGACATTCCAGGAACACGAAGTCAAAGGTGAGAAATCCTACTTGCAACCGCCCTCCAGGTCACAGGCGGACCGGAGAAATTCCGTGGGCGGTGCGAGTAGCAAGACAAAGCCCCTCTCGGTTAACCACAGGCTGGAGCTCCCCACTTCTCCACCCCCATCCCTGCTCTCGCTCCACGCCCACCCACGGCCCGCCCGCGTCACAACGTCATCGCCTGGCTGCCGGGTGCAAGAACGCACCGCCCACGGAGGGGGAGCCGGAAGCCGGGAGGGCAACCGCGCTCGGCGTCCCGGAACCGCGGGAGTCTGAGAGCTCGCGCACCTGGGGAAAAGCGGCAGGAGATAGCGGGCATGCGCGAGGCTGCCGGGCGGCGCAGGCGCGCTGCTGGCCTCAGTCGAGGGACCAGATCCGGTTCTCCGGGTTGGAGCGGGTGGGATGTTGTGGGTTGTCCTGGCTGCCTGGGAGAAGAGGGGAAAAAGGTGATGCAGAAGGAGGCAGACTCTTCAGAAGGGCGGATTTGCTTCTGGGATGGAGAGGGCCCGGGTGGACGGATCCTAGTGTGCGTCTGTGCTGGGCGCCCCACAGAGTTAGGGATTTGTCGGAAGATGAAGTTAATCCACCGCGCAAAGTGCGATGCAATTTTCCTAAGCCAGGAACACGCTTAGAATACACGCCCAGAGCCTGGGGCCAGTTCTCCCCTGGGATGACTACGTATCTGTGTGCCGGGCACCAAGCAATGGCTGACCTGTTATTTCAGTCTCCCGCCGCCACCAACAACCCTGTGAGGCGGGTTTATTACGTGGTCCCCAGTTTCCCCTTTGGAAACCCAAGACAGATTATCTTGTCTACAGGTCGCGCAGCTGAAATACCGTGGAGTTGCTCTTGCCACCAGGTTTGTCTGATTCCAAAGCTCACTGCTGCCTGTCAGAAGCTTGAAGTCATGAATGGGTGAAAATTAGACACAGACATTCTGTAAATAAATGGTAAATCGTGAGGTTTGGACGTTAAAAGGTATAAATAAGGCTATAGGAGTAGGTAGGTGTCAGGGAAAAGGGGTCAAAGTGGATTTTGAATAGGATTTGGCTGGAGGTAAGAAAAGGGAAAGGAAAGGCTTGGAGGTGGAACAGGAAACCTGAGAAGAAAAGGAAGCGATTGCTTCAACTGGAGCCTTGTCTTTACGTTTGGCTTGCAAATTGTAGCATCTGTAATTCTAGAGATAGGCTTGTCTTCCAAAGCAATGGACTTTCTCTTTTCTGCACCTAGGTTTCTGCTCGATGCACAGTGATAACTATTCCTCTGTTCAGCAAGAAGATGCATTCTGGCCACCCGTTTAACAGCCGGAAACTTTGGTACCCGTGACAAAGATGATACGAGATGGAGGATGTTTTGCTGAACCCTGGCCTGCCTGAGAGAGGTCTCTTTAGTGCTTGCAGGTTCTTCTACCTGTGTTAACTCCTTTGTGGCTCCAGTAGTGAGAAGAATAAACAATCATAAGCCCCAATCCAGTACCATCTCAGTGCCAACATCTATCTTTAAAAGAAAGAAAGAAAAAAAGCCCATATCATCTTTGTTTAAAGAAGCTTGGACCCAGTGATTTGTTAATTTCGTGGTTTCATACTGCTATTGAAACAGCAGTAACAGCTTGCTCTGCCCAATTTAACAACTGATTAACTACTACCTTGTATTAGCCTCTAATTGTTTAATGGGTGTAAATTTTATCTGCTAAGCAAGATTGTAAGATTCCCCACGCAGGGACGGTGTTCTCCGTCTTATATCTCTGAACTGACTTGACTTTTCCAAGTGTCTCTCTTATACCCCCTTGAATCCCCACTACTAAGTACTCTGCCTGGCACATGCTAGGCACTCAGTTAATGTTGAATGAAATGTTGCCTTCTGGAGAGCAGAAAACAAGCCTGCTGTTTCTTTATATTTTTCTGGCCCTCTAGTACAATTATCTCCTTTTGGAGGACATTCAGCAAATATGTGACTTGATTGCTGTGCCTTTCAGCAGGGGAAATATAATCTCCCTGATGCCTTATAAAGAATTGCCACCTAAACACCGTGTCCCCAAGAAGTCTGTCAAGAATTCATTGTTGATAGATTGATTAGCCTCAAAGAAATTCTTAGTTCTTTTCTGAAGTGTGCATCTGTCTCTCCACAGTCAGTGACATTCATGGTTATGTTGGTCAGACTGCCTAAGAAATTATTTGGGAGATTGTGTAATTTGAGTATCTTCTTGACTTGAGAAGACAAACCAATAAAAAACCAAATCAAAACCCTAACCCAACAACAGAAACCCAATAACAAACAGGACCTTTGTGCTTAAGAACTCTATCTGCAAAACAACTTTGTGCCTCTGGAGAGAGAATGTGTGTGTGTGTGTGTGTGTGTGTGTGTGTGTGTGTGGCGTGCTTCTTTTGAGGTACGTGAAGCCAAATGAAATCTGAAACACCGTTTTTCTGTCAACCTATTCAGCTGACGGCAAAGACTCCTTAGGGTGGGGTGCGGTTAGGGAGGTGATGAGTTCAGGTAATGTCTGAACATAGGAGAGTAAAGGCTAGACCAAATCCTTTTCAATATTTACATTCAGTGGCGCTAAATCTGGCACAGTCTCCCATTTTTTAGCTGTGGAAACTGGGGGCAAATAACAACGTTTCTCAGCCTTAGTTTCCTCTTTTGTAAAATGGGGATGAAAACGATATCACCACCTAACTTTTAGAGTTACAATGTGTAAATCTGTAAAGCACTTAGGACATTGCCTGGCACACTAGCACTTAGCAAGAGCTTTAAGTCTTTGGTAAGTAAGTAAAACGCTATGACCTCCACTTCCATACTGCTAGCCTCTTGTAAGCCCCACCTATACCGAAATTCTGGAGACGCCGCTGTTTCCGATTACAAGGTTTTCTGACCCATGCAATTATTTTGGCTGCCATCTGCACGGTTAAAAGTCGCCCAAACGATTTCGGATGTCCGTACTCTTCTCCCCGTCCCCTTGGTTCCGCTTCCCGCTCCCCCGCCCCCGCCGCCTCCATAGCGGTGGGGGCGTGAATGGGGGAGGGGGACGTGAATGGGGGAAGGGGTCATGTCCGCCTTCCTCCCCACCCCCTATCTTCGCCGCTCAGCGAAAGCCTTGGAAACCACCCCACAGCTCTCGTCCTACCCGGAACGCCCCCGGGGGCGGGGCTCGGGTGCCGCGCAGGCCCAATGCAGCCCCGTCGCGCCTGCGCAGTGGAGGGGCTGAAGGAGGCGGGGGATTGGTATGCGAGCGAATGTGTGAGGGGAGGAGGCGTCCGGGCCGAGCGTGGTACTACGACGGGCGCGGGCCGGAGGGGGCGGGGGGATGCGCCGCGGCGGCGGCGGCGGCAGCGGCGGCGGCGGCGCGGACGCTGGGACTGGTGTTTGGAGGCGCCAGAGCAGCGGATCCCAGTCTTGCTGCCGCAGCAGTGCGAGTGTTGCGCGGGGCCTGAAGACGACGTACCTTTTTGCTCCTCACCTTTTTTTAAAATAACCGAAACCAATGAACGCAGCCGGGACCCGAGCTCCAGAGGCCGCTGGTGCCGACAAGACCAGGCTGGAGCCGGACAGGAGCTCGCGTCTGAGGCGGCGGGGGCGGCCCGAGGAGTCGCAGGAGGCGGCGGCGCCTCGCGAAGCGGGCGAGTGGCTGGCGGCCGGGGCGCCGCCGCGCTTTCACCCCGCTCCTCCTCCGCGTCCTCATCCCGCCACGACGCCCGGCCCGGCCTTGGGCTGGCTGCGGCGGCGGCGCTGGGCTGCGCTGCTGGTCCTCGGGCTGCTGGTGGCAGGCGCGGCGGACGGATGCGAGCTGGTGCCCAGGCACCTCCGCGGACGGCGGACGGCGGGCTCTGCCGCCTCTTCTCCCGCCGCGGCGGGGGGCGACAGCCCGGCGCTCATGACAGGTGAGGGCCGGGAGGGCGGCGGGCGGGGCTCGGCCGGGCACTGCGGGACCCCCATCCCTGGGAGGGGTCCGCGCCCCCTTCCCGGCGCCTGCTATTCGACGGCCCTCGTCAGTGCGCGATGCCCAGCCGGGTGCCCAGACGCCAGCGCCCTGGCAGCTGCTTGGGCGCTGCACTCCGGACGCCTTCCTTCTCCCCCTTGATACCCCGCCCTCGTCAAAGCTTCTCGACGGCAGTCGCTTCCCCGCCCTTAAGTCTGCTCTCCGGTGTTCCACGCTGAGCAATGCGGTGGTTTCTCTTCCGTGCTGCAGAAGAGACAGCAGGGTCTGCAGGGTACTGGACTGATGTTTTTTTTTTTTTTGAAGCTGCTAGAAGAAGTCAGCAGCAGCAATGCGGTATTGAGTCCGCCTTTGGTGCTGCTGTTGCAAACGCAGCTGGCCCCGAGTCTCACAGGTTCAGAGACCCGCTGAGCACAATGTCCCAGGGGAGGCTGCTGGAGAGGATTCTTTGAGAGTCATAATACCTAGTGGTATTTAGTGGTTCCTTATTAGTTTGCGGAAACCTCTAAGTCTAATATGGACTTTCTGAGGAGTGGGGAGAAGACCGTTATAAAGGATGGATAGATAGTATTTGCTGGTGGGAGCATCACTGTGTGCAAAGGTGCAGAAAGCTGAGCAGGTTACCAGGAATATACCGAAAATTTACCAAGTGCAGGATATTCGGTGCTCGTATTTGAGCAGCACAGTTCTGATAGACTGCAACAGCACTTTTTAAAAATATGGAACGTTCTTGAAATTATTGAAAACTGGCGAACATATGTGGTAAGGTGAGGTAGAAAATTGAATCCTTTTAAAGCTTTCCATTGTCATGTACTACTGATAGGTTGTGGTTTAAGTAATGATGTAAGGATCTTGAAATGATTTCTTTTGGAAAAGTAGTGGAGTTTAAAGTAAGCTTTTTTTTTGTACTTTATTTTTAAAAGTACTTTGTAGGTTTTCTGCATAATTGCAAGACTAAAAAGGAAAAAGTAAAGTAGAACAGGATGACCCATCATTAATTTAACCAAAGTGATAGTCCAACAGGCGTTTGAAAGTTACTAACAGCTGCTGTGAGTGGAGCTCAGGAGGTCTATTCTTTAGAGCAAAGCAGCTATTCACTGGGTTCAATGACAGGATGTTTACTATTCTAGAGAGGAGGGTGTTGGTAAACTTTCCAAGCTCTTTGGAAGTTGTAGTGTATGGAACATAATGATAGGAATATTTAGCTTGCTTTACCCTGAAGTATATTAAGCCCTTTAAGTGGAAATTGAAACATCAGATTTATAGCTGGGTAATTTTGATGAAACGATTACAGAATGATCAGTATTAGGAGTGTAATAGAGTTTGAGTGAGAGGTTAGATTGGATAGTTTTATGCTTCAGTAGTCTTATAGTGATTATTGGGAAAGTAGCAAGATAAAACTATAATGTGAAGGTTTAATGCCTCATGCACGAAGGGAAGCAGAATTACTTGGGTTTCTAGAAGCTATAGGAGTGTGGCTCTTGGTTTCTTGAGCAGAAAAGTTTGGTTAATAAATAATTGGCTAGTGTTTTATCAATATGTAGTTGCTAAAAGGGCACATGATTCGGAAAATGTAGTATTAACCACTAACAGTATGTTGTATATCGTGTAGATTAGGTCAAGAAAATTACTTAAGATCGAATTTTATTTTAATAAGCTGTTTATAATCCTTCCTTTTGAAGATTTAAATTCCTCTGAGTTATTTATGGTATTGTGAAAAAGGAAAGGTGATTCTTATTGGATGAAAAGTCTGATATATCACACAAAATTAGTTTGTGCTGTAGTGCTTTAAAATAAGTTTATTAAAATAATATTGACCCTGGAATTTATTTTTAATATTCTTAATATTCTTTCCCTTTGTTAGAATATTGATTTTTAAAAATAAATTTATTTATTTTTATTTTTGGCTGCGTTGGGTCTTCTTCGTGCTCACGGGCCTTTCTCTAGTTGCGGTGAGTTGCGGTGTGTGGGCTTCTCATTGTGGTGGCTTCACTTGTTGTGGAGCACGGGCTCTAGGTGCACGGGCTTCAGTAGTTGTGGCTCGTGGGCTCTAGAGCACAGGCTCAGTAGTTGTGGCGCACGGGCTTAGTTGCTCCGTGGCATGTGGGATCTTCCTGGACCAGGGCTCGAACCCGTGTCCCTTGCATTGGCAGGTGGATTCTTAACCACTGCGCCACCAGGGCAGCCTGAATATTGATTTTTTGAATCATGTAAATCACTTGAAATTTAAGATAATCAAATTACACAGTATACAAATTAAATTGGGTCATTTTAATAAGTTTATGTAAATACAGTTCACAAAGTTAGAGCATACTGAAAATTTCTTTGAATTATATGGTCAGTATGGGGCTCCTTCCTATTCTGATTGTATGAATAGTGCTTTCTTTTGTGGTTTCCATTTGTAAATGTTGTGCTAAACCCAGAACATAATTAATTATTGCTGTTGTACACTTCAGGAAGTAGAACCATAGACTGAACTTAAAAAATACTGTGTTATCATAATCTAGGCAGTGTTAATGGATAGAAATGGAATAGAGAGTTTTAGTAATGAAACTGAGCTTCATGTAAATGTTGAAAATTCTTGTAAGAATTTTGAGAGAATTGCTATCTCTGGCTCTATATTAAAGATGTCATTTAACTGTGAATTCTTAATAGCTCTGAAAATGACAACCAAAGTCACTTTATCTTCTCTTTTTCTCTTCAGATTAGTATTTTAAATACTTACCTTGAGGAACTTCATAAGAGTTTGCCTCTTACTAATAAAATCTAGAAAACAGTCTTTTCCACTGAAGTTTGCCTCTCAAGGGTTTTACTTTAGAGGGTTAGTGTATTTTAAGAATAAATTGCCTTTAAATCATCTACTGCATGCTTAGTTTTGAGCAAGCAGGTGTTCTTTTAAAGAGAGAGACTATGTCACATCAAAATAAACAGGCCTGTTGTCATAAGAATATTGGTTTATATTTCCTTTTCTTTTTTTATATTACCTTTTCAGGATTCAGTGTGTGCAAATGTTTTGATAAGGTGAAACCATTAACTATTTACAGTGCTGTGTAGTAAGGGCTTAAGTTATATATATATATGTGTGTGTATATATTGATATATAAAATTTTAATAATAATTTAATAATAACAATACATTTATATTTAGGGTTCTTACTTTCAAAGTGATTGAAATTTAAAGCAAGTTAGGGATTGGTGATTGAGTGCTTGTTGATTATAATCTAAAGCAGTGTTTGAATAATTCAAAACATCACTTTTTTTTTTCTTTTTTGCCTAACAGATTCAGAGTCAATGAATTGATCCCAGTAGGCAGTGATTGATCTCATCCAGATATGGTCCCTGAGAAATAGCTTATGAAAGGGCACACATGTATACAATATACATACACACATACATAAATATATCGCATGTTTATAGAACACATTTATTCTGACAAAATATGTATATTTTGTCATATATATGTTATATATATACATATACATGTTACTTTGAGTAATATTTTGTGAATTTGCACGTGTTAATGTTTTCATTGTGACAATAGTTAAATTCATAGTGTACTTCACATAGTGTTAGAAAATGTTTTTCCTCCTTTTGTGAAGTTACTCTTTTTGAATTTAGCTTAGGATTTCCTGAAGCTGCCTTTTGATGGCTAGGTCTTCTGCTGTATCCTTTTTTTTCCCTTTCCCACAGTTATCATTTACCAGTCCCTTTCATTTTTTAAAAAAAAAAAAATTTTTTTTTTTTGATGTGGACCATTTTGAAAGTCTTTATTGAATTTGTTACAACATTGCTTCTGTTTTTTTTTTTTTTTGCGGTACGCGGGCCTCTCACTGCTGTGGCCTCTCCCGCCGCGGAGCACAGGCTCCGGACGCGCAGGCTCAGCGGCCATGGCTCACGGGCCCAGCCGCTCCGCGGCATGTGGGATCCTCCCAGACCAGGGCACGAACCCATGTCCCCTTCATCGGCAGGCGGACTCCCAACCACTGCACCACCAGGGAAGCCCTTGCTTCTGTTTTATGTTTTGGTTTTTGGCCACGAAGCATGTGGGATTTCAGCTCCCTGACCAGGGATCGAATCTGTACCCCCTGTATTGGAAAGCAAGGTCTTAACCACTGGACCGACTGGGAAGTCCCATACCAGTCCCTTTTTTTACTAGTCTTTGGTCATTGCTCTAGGTTGTTTTTTTCTTTTTCCTGTTGCTGACTACAGAATTAAAGAACATACTCGTATCCCTTTTGATCTAGTCTATTCTGACCATTTAAGAATTGGTAGTAATCTTATTGGTCTGGAAACATTGCATCCCTTGGTACTCTTTTTGAGAATGCTATGGCAGAACTGAGTGGTCTCTGTTGGGAATCCCCTGACACAGGAAAAACTCAGAGGGCCAGCTGGAAAAGTGGGTTCAGGATTTAGTTTAATTTTAACAATAGGATCCACACAGGAATTCTTTAATTTGCTAAAGGCTTGCTTTGTGATTGGATACATGCTAATGTTTTTAGATTAATTTAGACTTTTGAGTAACTGTATCAAGTATTTTGGATATTGCCCTACTCATTGATAATAATGCAGTGTGGAACATTTTCGGAATGATGCATGGAGATCTATATTTGTGTATAGGGTAGCTAAAGTTTGAACTCATTAAGCTAATGTTAAAATTAACACCTAATAATATGATTAGCAAGCCATTTTTGATATTCACCAGAATTTGGACCTTACCTTATTAAGACCTACCTAGGAGATTACTTCTGAATTTATCAGATTTCATCAACCAAGCAATTATTAAGCATATGTCTATGCCTAATACCATGTAGTACGAATGGGAAAAAATACAAAAGAGACTAAGACATGGGTCTGCCTATTGGGAATAATAGGTATATTTATTAAACTATTACTGGCAGTCAGTATTGTGCTAAGTGCTTTATATACATCACTGTTTTTGATTGTGAGATTAATTGTTAGATAGTTGCTTTTTTCATGTAAGAGACGAGGAAACTGATGCAGGATGATCTTAAGTAACTTGTCCAAGGTTACATTTAGTAAGTAGCAGAGTCAGATGTTGACCTCTGTTTCTCTGATTCCAAAGCTTTGATTCTTAGCTGGTATGTTGTATGCTTCCTTATACACACAACTAGACATAATAATGAGATAGACTGTGATTAACAATAACAGACCTAAAAATGTTGGAGAAAGAAAGGCTACTAGAGACTATTACTTGGAGGAGGGTTGGTTTTGAGCTGGACCTTGATGTATAGATAGGACTTGTTGTGGAGATGAGTGAAAAGGCTTTCAAGGAGGAAGCGTATGCAAGAATAAGGAATAAGTTAATAGCTTTCTTTAGAGTTAAGCATAGGTTGTATGTAGAGTGGCAGAAATGCAAGGAGAAAGGTTTGGCCAAATTATCAAGAGCTTTAATATTCCTTAGTTTATTCCCTGTGTATCAAAATGTCAGCACATCTAAAACTGGGGTACTCAGCCATGTGCTGGGGAGTATGGAAAGCCACAGGAAAGTTGTGATACATTTTCTTGGCATATTCATTTTACTAGATTATTTTGAAAGCAAACATTAAATATTTAATAGATAGTAATTTAAAACATTTAACAATACTAAACATGCACAAGTTATGGAAAATGTAAGTTTACTTTAAATTTTAAGGTCAAATGAAAGGCTTAAAAAGGTATTTTGACCTTTCAGAATGTTTTTTTCACGAAGTTAGAGTTCTAAATCTATTATCCTGTCAGGGGTTGAGAAGCCCTGTGGTTTTTAAACATGGGAGTGACATGACTTCAGTGTTTGAAAAGCTAAGTCTAGGTGGATGGAAGTGAGGAGATAAGAGAGATAAATAAAGAGGCCAATTAGTAAGCTATATAGAAGTGGAGGTCTTGAAAGTTTAAAAGATACAGTGGCTATGAAAATGTTTAGAGGAAATTTTATAAAATTTCCTTTATGGTTAGATTAGAAAGGAATCTATTTATTTAAAGTCTAAGAAATAAAAATTGCCTTTAAACTTTTAAACTCCTAGAGCTTGTAAAATGACTTAAATTGGTGCAAGTCCTTGAAAATAGGCAAGAAGGAACACTTTGTTGTAGAGCATCTTTATTTCAAATGTGCCTATTTAATTAAAAAATTACTGTGTTTTTATATGATTGGACTTATGTGATGATTTACAAACTGTTTATATGAAACTTTTTAGTATTCCATATTTAAAAATGCATGTTTATTCCTTAACAAAGGATAACTGTTTCCAGATTGAACTAACATTACAATGCGTCAGGATTGAACTCCCCCCCAGCTGCCATTTGAATAACAGTGTCTCAGAGTACTGATATATTATTTGTTTCAAAATTAACTTTTGAATTTCATTGTGTGAATTTCACACTTGATCTGTAGATGATTTCAAATGCCAAATCTACATGATTTGTTCCTTTCCTTATCATTCTAGATCTTTATATTAGTAGGTATTAGATATTCAATCCGTCTTGACACTTTCTAATCCTACCTTCAGTAACGATTCTCCTTGACTGGTTTCATTGTTGCAGATTTGAGGTTGGTTCTCCCCTAAGCCTGTGTCCTCAGTCTGTGTTCCTCTAGTCTACCTGAACATTTCCTCCTCAGAGAACTTCATTACTAGGAAAGTTCTAAATTGGGGGTGGGGAACCCCAAGCCAATGATTGATTTGACTTTTGGCTTTATTTCATTTGGCCCTTGAGGTGATACTGCACAACCATCATGGCTGCAGTCCTGAGAGTAATTTCCTTTCTGTTAGGCTTTATCAGCCATCTCGTCTAAAGTGAAACAACTTTAGGATTAAGGCTAAGATTAGTTTTAGAATGTTTAATAGTGACTTTTCAGTGTTTTCTTAAGATAGTGGTAACCGCCCCCCCCCCACCCCAGGACCAGGAAACCAGAGTATGACAAACACAGTTTACTTGGACTAGTTCATTTCAGAACTCAAGTGCCTGTATCTGTCCCAGTGTTCTTGCAAATGGATTTATCTTTTTGTGTGCCTGCATCTTGGCATCTGTAACTTACTCTTTTTCCTCTAGTCATTTTCACTTTCTCTACCTCTCTCTTTGATTTTCCTAAACTTGACATTATATGGAACTGAAAATGTCAAAGAAGATTTTAGTGAATTAAGTAAAAACTGGTTTTTAAATTTTGAAAATATTTGAAGTATCTTATTTAGGTAATTAAAAAATAGTAAGAAGCCTCATCACAAACCCCCAGAGTAATGAAAGTGATTCATAATTGTTTCTTAAGTGAGTCTCAATAAGTGAAAAAGGTTTTAAAATCCTTACTTGAAATTTTTTCCTGCTATTCAGCACAGTGTACGGGTCGATGTTATTGCACTCATGTTTTCTTTGCACTATTGTTTTTCTTTCCTTTCAAAAATATGTGATGTTGAGTAATAGATAATCTTAGTTCCCCTTCTTCTTTACTCCTAGCCTCCAGCAATAAATCTTTTAATTTTTCCATTAATGACAAGTATGTAATTTTTCCTCTTTTCCTGCTCTGTCATCTTCATCTGTTCTTTCTACTTTGTCACAAACATTCAGACTGTGTTAATCCTTGATATTTCTTTCTTCTGTATTGCTGTGTACCAAATTAAAAAAAAAGCTTCTCCAGATCTTTGTCCAGCTGTGGTACAGGTATCCTTTGCTGTTTCTTGAATTTGCTTTTTTAAATATACCTTGCAGTGTGCATCCAGTATTTGGTTCTAGGTCGGTCGAAATGGATCCTAAAAAACCCAGAGGCTAAAAGTGAGAAAGTCAGACTTCAGTGAATGTGTGTGTACGCATATAGTTTTGAACATTTTTTAGTGACTGTTTTGTGTCAGAATGATGCAAAGAACTGGGAATATAAAAATTGAACATTTTTATTGTTGCAAGAACAATATAAACTTGAAAATTGCTATAGAGTGGATTATATAATTTTAAAAATGTATAAATATCATTTAAAAAATTGAGGTATAGATGATATACAATATTATATATGTTTCAGGTGTACAACAGTGATTCACAATTTTCAAAGGTTATACTCCATTTATAGTTGTTATAAAATAGTGGCTGTATTCCCTGTGTATCCTTGTAGCTTATTTTATACATAATAGTTTGTACCTCTTAATTCCCCACCCCTATCTTGCCCCTTCCCCGTTCCGTCTCCCCACTGGTAACCACTAGTGCTATATATCTGTGAGTCTTTCTTGTTTTGTTATATTCACTAATTTTGTTTTTTATAATTCCACATATAAGTGATATCATACAGTATTTGTCTTTCTCTGACTTATCTCACTTAGCATAATACCTTCCAAGTCCATTCATGTTGTTACAAATGGGAAAATTTCATTCTTTTTTTATGGCTGAGTGGTATTCCATTGTGTGTGTGTTTGTGTGTGTGTATGTGTACACACGCATACATACACACCACATCTTCTTTATCCATTCATCTGTTGATGGACACTTAGATTCCTTCCATATCTTGGCAATTGTAAATAATGCTGCTGTGAACATTGGGGCGCATGTACCTTTTCAAACTAGTGTTCTTTTTTTTGGATATATACCCAGGAGTGGAATTTCTGGGTCATACGGTAGTTCTGTTTTTAGTTCTTTGAGAAATCTCCATACTGTTGTCCACAGTGGCTGCATCAGTTTGCATTCCTACCAACACTGTGCGAGTGTTCCCTTTTCTCTATGTCCTCACCAACATTTGTTATTTGTGTTCTTTTTGATGATAGCCATTCTTTTTTTTTTATCTTTATTGGAGTATAATTGCTTTACAATGGTGTGTTAGTTTCTGCATTATAACACAGTGAATCAGTTATACATATACATATGTTCCCATATCTCTTCCCTCTTGCGTCTCCCTCCCTCCCACCCTCCCTATCCCACCCCTCTAGGTGTTCACAAAGCACTGAGCTGATCTCCCTGTGCTATGCGGCTGCTTCCCACTAGCTATCTATTTTACGTTTGGTAGTGTATATATGTTGATGCCACTCTCTCACTTTGTCCCACCTTACCCTTTCCCCTCTCCATATCCTCAAGTCCATTCTCTAGTAGGTCTGTGTCTTTATTCCTGTCTTACCCCTAGGTTCGTCATGACATTTTTTTTCTTAGATTCCAGATATATGTGTTAGCATACGATATTTGTTTTTCTCTTTCTGACTTACTTCACTCTATATGACAGACTCTAGGTCCATCCACCTCACTACAAATAACTCAATTTCGTTTCTTTTTATGGCTGAGTAATATTCCATTGCATATATGTGCCACATCTTCTTTATCCATTCATCCGATGATGGACACTTAGGTTGTCCCCATCTCCTGCTATTGTAAATAGAGCTGCAATGAACATTTTGGTACATGACTCTTTTTGAATTCTGGTTTTCTCAGGGTATATGCCCAGTAGTGGGATTGCTGGGTCATATGGTAGTTCTATTTGTAGTTTTTTAAGGAACCTCCATACTGTTCTCCATAGTGGCTGTACCAATTCACATTCCCACCAGCAGTGCAAGAGTGTTCCCTTTTCTCCACACCCTCTCCAGCATTTATTGTTTCTAGATTTTTTTTTTTTTTTTTTTTTTTTGCGGTACGCGGGCTTCTCACTGTTGTGGCCTCTCCCGTTGTGGAGCACAGCCTCCGAACGTGCAGGCTCAGCGGCCATGGCTCACCGGCCTAGCCGCTCCGCGGCCTGTGGGATCTTCCCAGACCGGGGCACGAACCCGTGTCCCCTGCATCGGCAGGCGGACTGTCAACCACTGCGCCACCAGGGAAGACCCATATTTCTAGACTTTTTAATGATGGCCATTCTGACTGGTGTGAGATGATATCTCATTGTAGTTTTGATTTGCATTTCTCTAATGATTAATGACGTTGAGCATTCTTTCTTGTGTTTGCTGGCAGTCTGTATATCTTCTTTGGAGAAATGTCTATTTAGGTCTTCTGCCCATTTTTGGATTGGGTTGTTTGTTTTTTTGTTATTGAGCTGCATGAGCTGCTTGTAAATTTTGGAGATCAATCCTTTGTCAGTTGCATCATTTGCAAATATTTTCTCCCATTCTGAGGGTTGTCTTTTGGTCTTCTTTATGGTTTCCTTTGCTGTGCCAAAGCTTTGAAGTTTCATTAGGTCCCATTTGTTTATTTTTGTTTTTATTTCCATTTCTGTAGGTGGGACAAAAAGGATCTTGCTGTGATTTATGTCATGGAGTGTTCTGCCTATGTTTTCCTCTAAGAGTTTGATAGTTTCTGGCCTTACATTTAGGTCTTTAATCCATTTTGAGCTTATTTTTGTGTATGGTGTTAGGGAGTGTTCTAATTTCATACTTTTACATGTACCTGTCCAGTTTTCTCAGCACCACTTATTGAAGAGGCTGTCCTTTCTCCACTGTACGTTCCTGCCTCCTTTATCAAACATAAGGTGACCATATGTGCGTGGGTTTATCTCTGGGCTTTCTATCCTGTTCCATTGATTTATATTTCTGTTTTTGTGCCAGTACCATACTGTCTTGATTACTGTAGCTTTGTAGTATAGTCTCAAGTCCGGGAGCCTGATTCCTCCAGCTCCGTTTTTCGTTCTCAAGATTGCTTTTGCTATTCGGGGTCTTTTGTGTTTCCATACAAATTGTGAAATTTTTTGTTCTAGTTCTGTGAAAAATGCCAGTGGTAGTTTGATAGGGATTGCATTGAATCTGTAGATTGCTTTGGTTAGTAGAGTCATTTTCACAATGTTGATTCTTGCAATCCAAGAACATGGTATATCTCTCCATCTATTTGTATCAACTTTTTTTTTTTTGCAGTACGCGGATCTCTCACTGTTGTGGCTTCTCCCGTTGCGGAGCACAGGCTCCGGACGCACAGGCCGAGCGGCCATGGCTCACTGGCCCAGCTGCTCCGTGGCATGTGGGATATTCCCGGACCGGGGCACGAACCTGTGTCCCCTGCATCGGCAGGCGGACTCTTAACCACTGCGCCACCAGGGAAGCCCTATTTGTATCATCTCTAATTTCTTTCATCAGTGTCTTATAAAATTCTGCATACAGGTCTTTTGTCTCCTTAGGTAGGTTTATTCCTAGATATTTTATTCTTTTTGTTGCAGTGGTAAATGGGAGTGTTTTCTTGATTTCACTTTCAGATTTTTCATCATTAGCGTATAGGAATGCTAGAGATTTCTGTGCATTAATTTTGTATCCTGCTACTTTACCAAATTCATTGATTAGCTCTAGTAGTTTTCTGGTAGCATCTTTAGGATTCTCTGTGTATAGTATCATGTCATCTGGAAACAGTGACAGCTTTACTTCTTCTTTTCCGATTTGGATTCCTTTTATTTCCTTTTCTTCTCTGATTGCTGTGGCTAAAACTTCCAAAACTGTGTTGAATAAGAATGGTGAGAGTGGGCAACCTTGTCTTGTTCCTGATCTTAGTGGAAATGCTTTCAGTTTTTCACCACTGAGGACGATGTTGGCTGTGGGTTTGTCGTATGTGGCCTTTATTATGTTGAGGAAAGTTCCCTCTGTGCCTACTTTCTGGAGGGTTTTTATCATAAATGGGTGCTGAATTTTGTCGAAAGCTTTCTCTGAATCTATTGAGATGACCATATGGTTTTTCTCCTTCAATTTGTTAATATGGTTTATCACATTGATTGATTTGTGTATATTGAAGAATCCTTGCAGTCCTGGAATAAACCCCACTTGATCATGGTTTATGATCCTTTTAATATGCTGTTGGATTCTGCTTGCTAGTATTTTGTTGAGGATTTTTGCATCTATGTTTATCAGTGATATTGGCCTGTAGTTTTCTTTCTTTATGACATCCTTGTCTGGTTTTGGTGTCAGGGTGATGGTGGCCTCGTAGAATTAGTTTGGGAGTGTTCCTCCCTCTGCTATATTTTGGAAGAGTTTGAGAAGGATAGGTGTTAGCTCTTCTCTAAATGTTTGCTTGTGAATTCGCCTGTGAAGCCATCTGGTCCTGGGCTTTTGTTTGTTGGAAGATTTTTAATCACAGTTTCAATTTCAGTGCTTGTGATTGGTCTCTTCATATTTTCTCTTTCTTCCTGATTCAGTCTTGGCAGGTTGTGCATTTCTAAGAATTTGTCCATTTCTTCCAGGTTGTCCATTTTATTGGCATAGAGTTGCTTGTAGTAATCTCTCATGATCTTTTGTATTTCTGCAGTGTCAGTTGTTACTTCTCCTTTTTCATTTCTAATTCTGTTGATTTGAGTCTTCTCCCTTTTTTCTTGTTGAGTCTGGCTAATGGTTTATCACTTTTGTTTATCTTCTCAAAGAACCAGGTTTTAGTTTTATTGATCTTTGTTATCCTTTTCTTCATTTCTTTTTCATTTATTTTTGATCTGATCTTTATGATTTCTTTCCTTCTGCTAACTTTGGGTTTTTTTTGTTCTTCTTTCTCTAATTGGTTTAGGTGCAAGTTAGGTTGTTTATTCGAGATGTTTCCTGTTTCTTAAGGTAGGATTGTATTGTTATAAAATTACCTCTTAGAACTGCTTTTGCTGCATCCTATACGTTTTGGGTCGTCGTGTCTCCATTGTCATTTGTTTCTAGGTATGTTTTGATTTCCTCTTTGATTTCTTCACTGATTACTTCGTTATTAAGTAGTGTATTGTTTAGCCTCCATGTGTTTGTATTTTTTACAGATATTTTCCTGTAATTGATATCTAGTCTCATAGCGTTGTGGTTGGAAAAGATACTTGCTACAATTTCAATTTTCTTAAATTTACCAGGGCTTGATTTGTAACCCAAGATATGATCTATCCCAGAGAATGTTCCATGAGCACTTGAGAAGAATGTGTATTCTGTTGTTTTTGGATGGAATGTCCTATAAATATCAATTAAGTCCATCTTGTTTAATGTATCATTTAAAGTTTGTGTTTCCTTATTTATTTTCATTTTGGATGATCTGTCCATTGGTGAAAGTGGGGTGTTAAAGTCCCCTACTATGAATGTGTTACTGTCGATTTCCCTTTTATGGCTGTTAGTATTTGCCTTATGTATTGAGGTGCTCCTATGTTGGGTGCATAAATACTTACAATTGTTATATCTTCTTCCTGGATGGATCCCTTGATCATCATGTAGTGTTCTCCTTTGTCTCTTCTAATAGTGTTTAGTTTAAAGTCTATTTTGTCTTATATGAGAATTGCTACTCCAGCTTTCTTTTGGGTTCGTTTGCATGAAATACCTTTTTCCATCCCCTCACTTTCAGTCTGTACGTGTCTCTAGGTCTGATGTAGGTCTCTTGTAGACAGCATATATATGGGTCTTGTTTTTGTATCCGTTCAGCCAATCTGTGTCTTTTGGTCGGAGCATTTAGTCCATTTACATTTAAGGTAATTATCGATATGTATGTTCCTATTCCCATTTTCTTAATTGTTTTGTGTTCGTTATTGTTGGTCTTTTCCTTCTCTTGTGTTTCTTTCCTAGAGAAGTTCCTTTAGCATTTGTTGTAAAGCTGGTTTGGTGGTGCTGAACTCTCTCAGCTTTTGCTTGTCTGTAAAGGTTTTAATGTCTCCATCAAATCTGAATGAGATCCTTGCTGGATAGAGTAATCTTGGTTGTAGGTTTCTCTCCTTCATCACTTTAAATATGTCCTGCCCGTCCCTTCTGGCTTGCAGAGTTTCTGCTGAAAGATAAGCTGTTAACCTTATGGGTATTCCTTGTATGTTATTTGGTGTTTTTCCCTTGCTGCTTTTAATATGTTTTCTTTGTATTTAATTTTTGATAGTTTGATTAATATGTGTCTTGGCGTGTTTCTCCTTGGATTTATCCTGTATGGGACTCTCTGTGCTTCCTGGACTTGATGAACTATTTCCTTTTCCATTTTAGGGAAGTTTTCAACTATAATCTCTTCAAATATTTTCTCAGTCCCTTTCTTTTTCTCTTCTTCTTCTGGAATCCCTATAATTCAAATGTTGGTGCGTTTAATATTGTCCCAGGGGTCTCTGAGACTGTCCTCAGTTCTTTTCTTTCTTTTTTCTTTATTCTGCTCTGCAGTAGTTACTTCCACTATTTTATCTTCCAGGTCACTTATCCATTCTTATGCATCAGTTATTCTGCTGTTGATCCCTTGTAGAGTTTTTTTAATTTAATTTATTGTGTTGTTCATTGTTGCTTGTTTCATCTTTAGTTCTTCTAGGTCCTTGTTAAATGTTTCTCTCATTTTGTCTATTCTATTTCCAAGATTTTTGGATCATCTTTACTATCATTATTCTGAATTCTTTTTCAGGTAGATTGCCTATTTCCTCTTCATTTGTTAGGTCTGGTGGGTTTTTATCTTGCTCCTTCATCTGCTGTGTGTTTTTCTGTCTTCTCATTTTACTTATCTTACCGTGTTTGGGGTCTCCTTTTTGCAGGCTCTAGGTTCGTAGTTCCCGTTGTTTTTGGTGTCTGTCCCCAGTGGCTAAAGTTGGTTCAGTGGGTTGTGTAGGCTTCCTGGTGGAGGGGACTAGTGCCTGTGTTCTGGTGGATGAGGCTGGATCTTTCTGGTAGGCAGGTCTACGTCTGGTGGTGTGTTTTGGGGTGTCTGTGGACTTATTATGATTTTGGGCAGCCTCTCTGCTAATGGGTGGGGTTGTGTTCCTCTCTTGCTAGTTGTTTGTCATAGAGTGTCCAGCACTGTAGCTTGTTGGTCGTTGAGTGAAGCTGGGTGTTGGTGTTGAGATGGAGATCTCTGAGAGATTTTCGCCATTTGGTATTACATGGAGCTGGGAGGTCTCTTGTGGACCAGTGTCCTGAAGTTGGCTCTCCCACCTCAGAGGCACAGCACTGACTCCTGGCTGCAGCACCAAGATCCTTTCATTCAGATGTCTCAGAATAAAAGTGAGAAAAAGTAGAAAGAAAGAGGATAAAAGAAAAGAAAATAAAGATAAAATAAAATAACGTTATTAAAATAAAAAATAATTATTAAGAAAAAAATTTTTTTAAAATGTAAAAAACAAAACCAAAAACGGACGGATAGAACCCTAGGACAGATGGTGAAAGCAAAGCTATACAGACAAAATCTCACACAGAAGCATACACATACACACTCACAAAAAGAGGAAAAGGGGAAAAAATAATAAATCTTGCTCTCTAAGTCCATCTCCTGAATTTGGGATGATTCGTTCTCTATTCAGGTAATTCCACAGATGCAGGTACATCACGTTGATTGTGGAGATTTAATCAGATGCTCCTGAGGCTTCTGGGAGAGATTTCCCTTTCTCTTCTTTGTTCACACAGCTCCGGGGGCTCAGCTTTGGCCCTGCCTCTGCGTGTAGGTTGCCGGAGGGCGTCTGTTCTTCGCTCAGACAGGACGGGCTTAAAGGAGCCGCTGATTCGGGGGCTCTGGCTCACTCAGGCCGGTGGGAGGGAGGGGTACGGAGTGCGGGATGAGCCTGCAGCGGCAGAGGCCGGCGTGGTGTTGCTCCAGCCTGAGGCGTGCCCTGCGTTCTCCCGGGGAAGTTGTCCCTGGATCCCGGGACCCTGGCAGTGGCAGGCTGCACAGGCTCCCGGGAGGGGCGGTGTAGATAGTGACCTGTGCTCGCACAGGCTTCTTGGTGGCAGCAGCAGCAGCCTTAGCGTCTCTGTAGTCCGCTCTGTTTGCCGCGGATGATAGCCATTCTTAATAGATACTCATTTATAATGAGGTGATATCTCATTATAGTTTTTTTGTTTCTGTCCTTAATCTTATATCTCTCTAAGTGTAATAGGTATGAACAGTTCATAAATTGAAGAATTTTTTAAATTCCCTTTCACAATATCATAAGATGTAGAAAATACCTGGAGATGTTTAAGTTACCTGGAGATGTTTAAGACCTACAAACAGAAAACTAAAAAAGACTGCTAACAAAAATTAAGCAAGATCTAAATAAAAGGAGGTCTGTCGAGTTTATAGATTGGGACACTCAGTATTTCTTTCTAAATTGAAGATTAAGTGCAATCCCAGTCAGAATTCTAGTAGGATGTTTTTGTGATGCACAAATTGAAAAGTGGATTCTCAGCTTCATATTGAGGAATTCCCTGGAGATCCAGTGGTTAGGACTCTGTGCTTCCACTGCAGGGGGCACGGGTTCAATCCCTGGTCGGGGAAGTAAGATCCTGCATGCCACAGCATGGCCAAAAAAACCCACCACAAAAAATAAATAAAGTCTTTCTCTGGAAAAGTGACTAAAATGAGCAGAACAAGGCTGGAAGAATATTGGTAAATATTTCCATTAGAGGACCTTAATCAGTAATCCATGAAGAAACATCAAAACTCAGTAATTAAGATGACAAAATTATATGAACAGAAATTTCAAAAAAGAAATATGGCTGTCTGATTCACTTTGCTGTACACCTGAAACACAACATTGTAAATTGACTATACTCCAATAAAAATTAAAAAAAAAAGAAATATGGTTGGAAATTAACACATGGAAAACCACTCACATTGTGTCAACAGGGAAATGTTAGTTAAAATCACTAGATACACCTATGACATCACAAATTAGAAAGCCTGAACAAACCAAGTGTTGGCAAAAATGTAAAAAACAGGAATTCATGTTCTGCTGCTTCTCGTGAGACTATAAAAAGATACTACCATTTTAGAAAAGTTTGACTGGCCACATATAAGGTATACATTCACCTGCTCTACTACATAGGAATTGTGCTGCTAGATATTAAGTGAAGGAAAGCATAAGTGCAGAAGGCATTGCCCCAGTGTGAACTTTGTTTTTTATGAGCTTGGAGCTGCCTACAAAGAACTACATTCTTAAGGCTTTTCTCTAGTGTGGATTCTCTGATGGACAAAGAAACGACTTCTGTAGACAAAGACTTCCCCACATTCACCGCACATATAAGGCCTTTCTCCAGTGTGGATTCTCTGGTGGACAGCAAGACTTGTTTTGTAAGTGAAGGGCTTCCCACATTTGCTGCATTTAAAAGGCTTTACTCCAGTGTGGACTTTTTGGTGCTGAACAAGTGTATACTTGCGCATGAAGGCTTTCTCACATTCATTATGCTTATAGGGTCTTTCTCCAGTATGGATTCTCTGGTGCTCAGCAAGTTTAACTTTGCCGTTGAGAGCTTCCCCACATTCGCTGAACTCATAACGCCTTCGTGCAGTGTGAACATTCTCATGTCTATTGAGGGCAAAACTGCTTGTAAAGAATTTCCCACATTTGTTACACCCATAAGCCTTTTCTAAAGTGTGAATTCTCTTATGCACAGTAAGACTTCCTTTGTAGACACGGGCTTTCCCACATTCACGGCACATGTAAGGCCTTTCTCCAGTGTGGATTCGCTGGTGATAAAGAAGCCTTTTTTTGAAGACAAAGGACTTTCCACATTTGCTACACCCATAAGGCCTTTCTCCACTGTGGATCCTCTGGTGTACAAGAAGGTTATTTTTGTACAGGAAGCACTTTCCGCATTCACCGCACTTATGAGGATTTTCTCCAGTGTGGATTTTTTGGTGCTGAACAAGTGAATCCTTGGGAAGGAAGGCCTTCCCACATTCATTACACTCATATGGTCTTTTTCCAGTGTGGATTCTCTGGTGCTCCAAAAGTTTATATTTGTGGGCAAAGACTTTCCCACAGTTACAGCACTCATAAGGCCTTTCTCTTGTGTGAACTTTCTGATGATGAATAAGACTGGAGATGTGTCTAAAGAACTTCCCGCAGTCACTGCACTCATAAGGTTTTTTTCCAGTGTGAACTCTCAGGTGCTCTGTGAATTTAAACTTTTTACGGAAGGCTTTGCCACATTTGCTGCACTTGTGATGCCCTTGCCCAGGATGAGAGACCTCCCTGCTCTGCCTGCTTCTACGTGGATGCTCTCCATCGTGGGAGGGCTGGTGCTGGGGAAAGCCCAAGCTGCCTAGGAAAGCCTTCTCAACGTCTTCGCACGTGAACATATTGTCAGCCAAGTACAAAACATCTTTCTCCGCCAGGACACTCGTATTGGAAGTCAGAGGCTTCAGGATACATGGCTCCAGCTTTGGATTCCAGTCTTCTGTCACTTGTTCTACAGAAACACATTGTTCAGAAACGGCCGCCTCAGCTTCTACTCCATGCCAACAGCCCAGGGAGGCTATAAGTGACAGGTTCTCCAGCATCACATCACAGTACAGGAGTCTCTGAGCATCGTTAAGGAGACCCCACTCCTCCTGGGAGAAGGACACAGCCACATCCTCAAAGATCACATGGCCCTGTTCAGGAACCATAAATGCTGCTGCTACCATGGGAACCTGAAACAATAACGGAATGCAAAAGGATGAAGACTCCTTTCCTGGAAAGGACTCAGCCAATGAAAAGCCATGGACTCAGGGCCGGCTCCTGCACCATGTTGGTTGACATAGGACACTGTGGGCACGGTGGTGCCAGGAGATGTGCAGGATAATGGTGGAGACCTAGGCTGAAAATTCTGGAAGTGGGTTCCGCAACCCGCTCACTCCTGGGCAGTGTGGATGGCGCCCCTCGGGCTCTTTCCAGTTTCTCTAAGCTCAGCTTCACCGAGTGATCCTGAGCCTCGGGTCCTGCAGCTCATTATAGTTTTAATTTGCATTTCTCTGATGGTTCATGATGTTGAGCATCTTTTCATATGCCTGTTGCCCATTTGCATGTCTTCTCTGGAAAAATGTCTGTTCAGGTCTTCTGCCCATTTTTTAATTGGGCTGTTTGCTTTTTTGATGTTGAATTGTATGAGCTGTTAATATATGTTGGGTATTAACCGCTTATTGGTCATACCATTTGCAAATATTTTCTCCCATTCAGTAGGTTATCTTTTTGTTTTGTCAGTGCTTTCCTTTGCTGGGCAAAAGCTTTTAAGTTTGATTTGGTCCCATTTGATTATTTTTGGTTTTATTTCCTTTGCTTTAGGAGACAGAGCCAAAAATTATTGCTATGATTTATGTCAAAGAGTTTCCTACCTATGTTTTCTTCTAGAATTTTTGTGGTTTCTGGTCTTACACTTAGGTCTTTAATCCATTTTGAACTTATTTTTGTATGTGGTGTTAGAGAATGTTCTAATTTCATTCTTTTACATGTAGCTGTCTAGTTTAACCAGCACCACTTATTGGAGAGACTGTCTTTTCTCCATTGCATGTTCTTGCCTCCTTTGTTGTAGATTAATTGACCATAAGTGCGTGGATTTATTTCCAGGCTCTCTGTTCTGTTCCATTGATCTATGTGTCTGTTCTTATGCCAGTACCATACTGTTTTAATTACTGTAGCTTTGTAGTAGAGTCTGAAGTCAGGGAGCATGATTCCTCCAGCTCTGTTCTTTCTCAAGATTGTTTTGGCTTTGTGTGTTTCCATACACATTTTAAAAGATATATATATTTTTAAAATTTATTTTGCTGCGTTGGGTCTTAGTTGTGGCACATGGGATCTTTTGTTGTGGCGCATGGGCTCTTAGTTGTGGTGCACGGGCTCTCTAGTTGTGGCGTGCAGGCTCTAGAGCGCGTGGGCTCAGTAGTTGTGGTGCATGGGCTTAGTTGCCTCGTGGCACGTGGGATCATAGTTCCCTCACCAGGCATCAAACCTGTGTCCCCTGCCTTGGAGGGCGGATTTCCAACCACTGGACCACCAGGGAAGTCCCTCCATACACATATTAAAACTATTTGTTTTAATTCTGTGAAAAATGCCGTTGGTTTTGATAGAGATTGCAATGAATCTGTAGATTGCCTTGGGTAGTATGGTCATTTTAACAATATTAATTCTTCCAGTCCATGAACACAGTATACCTTTCCATCTGTTTCTATTGTCTTCAGTTTCTTTCATCAGTGTCTTACAGTTTTTCGAGTACAAGTCTTTTACCTTCTTAGGTAGATTTATTCCTAGGTATTTTATTCTTTTTGATGCAATTATAAATGGGAATGCTTCCTTAATTTCTCTTTCTGATAGTTTGTTGTTAGTCTATAGAAATGCAACAAATTTCTGTGTATTTGTTTTTTAAAAGGAAATGACTATGGTAACTTATCTAGGAGTGTTCCTGCATTTACTAAAAATATCTTTTAGGATTTTTATTACAAGTGCTTGTTATACGTTTGCAGTATTGAAAATAAGTCTTCTCCTTTTCTTTGGAAAAAGGTATAATGTAAACATTCTTTTTTGTTCACCCCTTTGTATTACTTTTATTCTTCATTTACAAAGAAACCAAAAACTACAAGCAAACAAACAAAAATCTTCAGTGACTTTTATATGCCAGTCACCGAATCAGATGTTTGGGATTCCAGGATTAATAAGCTATTGACTGTGCTTTGTTTTCCAGGAGGAGATATAACCACTTAAAAGATGATGATACATTGTGATGAGGGTATATGGACATTAGGGCATGTGCTGTATTTAGTACAATTGAATACAAAGTTGGAAGTCCCTAACTTTGATGTGAGGGGGTGGGTTATTAATGAAGATGTCCCCCCTTCCTCACAGTAGGGGTATTCACTGAGACTATATAAGAGTTTGTCAGATAGGGGAAATTATAATGGTATCAGAGAAGTAAGCTGAGTGAGGAATGACATTGATCATACACATTGGCATTTGAGAATGCTGGATGGTGATTGTGAATTACCAAATACCCAGGATGGCAGAGTCAGTGGTCAGCCTGCTTGTAGTTTACGAACATTTGTGTGTGGGATTCAAATTTATGCCTGGAATTTGTATGTTTTATCTCATTTAATCCTTATAGAAGCCTTGTGAAATTGTCATCTCCGTGATAAATTATTCCGTATAATGGAGATTTAGGATTGCTTTCAAACAGTTTATGCCTTAAAAATCCTCCAGTGCCAAGGAGTGTTACGACAAAGCCCAGGGTGTGATTAGAAGTGAATTAGGAAATGAGGCTGGAGAAGTAGCAGAATTAACCTTTTGATTAATGTTAAATTCTAGATCTTTATTGTCCAAGGAACTTTATGAGTTCTTTCTTCATTTATCTTTGGTAAATAACCAGTTTTTCATTTTTTAAAATTTTGCTATTAAATATTCTGAACTCTTAAAAAATACACATTTAAAATGTATGATTTCTGGGGCTTAAGACAAAGGATTTTTTAATAAAAATTGGTATTCTCAATAAGTGGGTAATTCCTACTTGTGCTTTGTTTTCATGAATATTCCTTAAGGATGGAATGTAATTTTTTTTTTTTTTTGCGGTACACGGGCCTCTCACTGTTGTGGCCTCTCCTGTTGCGGAGCACAGTCTCCGGACGCGCAGGCTCAGCGGCCATGGCTCACGGGCCTAGCTGCTCCGCAGCATGTGGGATCTTCCTGGACCAGGGCACGAACCCGTGTACCCTGCATCGGCAGGTGGACTCTCAACCACTGTGCCACCAGGGAAGCCCTGGAATATAATTTTTAAGAAACATAGCATTTTATATCTTGAATTTTTATTTGGGCCATAAGTCTGTTCCAACTAGTGTGGTTAAGAGCATAGCCTCTCAACTAGAGCACGATTTCCTGGGCTTGAGGCCCAGTCTGGCAGTGCTTTTGTAATTTAGGGTTGGTAATTTAACCTATTAGTACCTAAATTTCCTTCTCTCTAAAATGGGTTTAAAGTAAAAATGAGTTAATCTATGTAAAGTGCTTAGAGTATGGCAAGTGTAAGTGTTCAATTACCGTTGACTTTTTTTTAAATCTGTAGATATAGATGTAGGAAAGTTGTAGAAATGTGCTGTGATATATTGAGTATTATTAAAATGTTTTATATGCATTTAGAAAAGTAAGTAGGCATAGTTTGAGTCACTTCTGTGATCTAAACAACCATTAATGGTCTGATATTAGTTAAAACTTTGTAGAAATACAAAAGTTAAGTATAGGCAGAGATTGAGGAGTACTGTGGTGTTTTTAAAAAGTTGGTTGTATCACTATCTTGTTTTGTACCTTTATTATTTTATATAATTAAAAGATCTGAAGCATTTAGAAGTTGAAATATCAGTCTTAAAAATCTTTAATTTCTGAGTATAAAGATTTATTATAGGAAAGTTAGAGCATATCGAAAAGTATAAAGTCAACATGTCTACCTCGATAACTAGAAATAATAGTTGTCACATCAGTTAGTCTTTTAAAGATCTGTATGTATATTTATATATATTTAATAACAGGCTTATAGAATGATTTTTTCTTAATGTGAAATTACTCAATAAATATTTGAATGTTAAGTATATAACAAGCATATGATAAGTATTCGGGACACAATGATGAACAGGATTGGTGAGGTCCTTGTCCCTGTGGAGCTTGCATTTTGTTTGGGAAGATAGGGGAAAAGAATAGTATTTTAATTTGTGAGAAATGCTACCAAGGAACAGAAGAGACATAAGATAGAAAAGAATGTGGATGGTGTGGGGACACCTATTAGTTTAGGTAGCCTGGTTAGGGAAGACTTCTGAGAAGGTCACATTTAAGGTGACATCTGAAGGATAATAAAGAGCCAAGTCTGTGAAGAATGAGGGATGAGCATTCCACACAGGGGTGATAGAATGGACAAAGACCTTGAGGCAAGAAGTAATTTGAATTGTTTGAGGAAGTGAGAGAGTATCATTTTGACTGAGCATCTTGAAGGAGGAGAGTAGCATGTCATCTGGCTGTACAGGCAGGAAGGACCAGATGGTTCAGAGCCTCATGGACCTTGTTTGGAGTTTATCAGTGGGTGATAGGAAGCAGCTGAAGCATCTTAAGGAGGGGAATGAAGTGATATGATTTACTTTTTTTTTTTTTTCCTTTGGCCTGCTGTGTATGTATGTTATGAAAAAAAATAACATAAAATTTACCATCTTAACCATTTTTAAGTGTACAGTTCAGTAGTGTTAAGTATATTCACTACTATCTACTTTCTGTTTCTATGAATTTGACTATTTTAGATACTTCATATAAGTGGAATTATTCAGTATTTGTCTTACTGTGACTAGCTTATGTCACTTAGCATAAGGTCCTCAAAGTTCATCCTTGTATATGACAGGATTTCCTTCTATCTTAAGACTGAATAATATTCCATTTTATGTTTATACCGCATTTTTTTATATCCATCTGTAGAAGGACACTTGAGTTGCTTTTTTTACCTCTAGGCTATAGCGAATAGTGCTGCTGTGAACGTGAGTGTGCAAATATCTCTTTGAGACTCTGCTTTCAATTTTCTGGTATATATATATACTCAGTGGTGGGGTTGCTGGAGCATATGGTAGCCTTTTTTTTTTTTTTTTAATTTTTTAAGAAAACTCTGTACTGTTTTCCGTGGTGGTCATACCATTTTACAGTCCCACCAACAGAACACAAGGGTTCTAATTGCTCCATGATATATATTTTAAAGATTTCTTTGGCTGCTGTTTGGGGAATGAATTGTTGGGAGCAAGAGTGACCACAGGGAGATTGCCTAGGAGAGTAATTGTTAAGAGTCCAGTTGAGAGTTAATAATGGCTTCGATTAGGATGATATGAGAAGAGGAAGGGTTAACAAGGTGTTTTGGAATTATTTAATAGAATCAATTTGACTTGCTGATGGATTGGGAAACAAGAGTGAAGGAAAGGGAGGAATCAAGGGTAATTCTTAGATTGGTGCTTTCAGGGTTCCTAATGACATCCATGATGCTAATGCAGGTAAGAAAGTTTCCTGGAGCCCTCAACATATTTCTTCTCATGTCTCATAGGTCAGGCCTGGGTTATTGGATAATGGAAATAGGATTCCCCTTGTTTAGAACAATCAAGTTTCATTGTCCCAGGCCTAGGGGAGTGGCCCACCTTCCTGAGCACATTGCTGGCCCATATTTGAACAAAATGGAGGTTCCCTTAGGAAGGAAGAATAGAGAGAGTGACACATAACTAATTAACTTTGTGAGCTTTGGGGAAGCATCTTGACTTCTTTGCTTCATTTGTAAAATGGGAGTATAACTATCTCACAGAGTTGTTGTGAAGACTAAATAAAATAGTGTATTTGAAATGCTTAGGAAGGAATAAACGCTCAACAAATGTCATTTTCTTTACGTCATTCTCCCTCCACCCCATCTTTTTTTGACTTTGTATTTCTTTTAATTATGCCACTGTTTTCTGATCAACCAAACTCACAGTCTTGGAATTGTGTTTGACCTTTTCCCCACTCTTTTCATTCTTATTGCTGCCATATTTGTTCTGAACTAAATCACAAATAACTAAATTTGTGTTAGAGGAGGCAATAATCTTATAACTCATCTTGCATTCTATTCTAGTTTCATTAATAAAGCTTTTATTATTTTCCACTTATACCAAATTAAATTTAAACGTGTTATGAAGTTCATAGTGGACACAAACTCCTGCTGATCTTCTGCATGTTATAAATATACTCCAGCAAAATTAGGCTACTCCGTGTTCTTTGAACACACCTTATTTCCTCCTTCATTCTTTTCCTTATGTGTTTCCCTCATGCTAGAGTGTCCTCTCAATCTCTCAGGGTCCATTCTAAATGTTTGTTTATTCAGTCAGTAAATATTGATAATATTCTGTGTTCAGTGCACTGTTGTAAGAGTTGGAGATGTCATAGTTGGCAAAAATTGAGATGGCTCCTGCTCTTCCGTGTTTCTGTTGTCATAAAGTCTTTCCAGAGTCATCTTTAATTTGAGGGCATGACTTCTTCCACCTTGGAACTTTCTTAATGGACTTTTTATACCCTTCTTACTGCAATTCTGGCAGGCAATATCTGTCTACTTATGTTGTATTATAGTGGTTCTTCTTTATTTTTTACTCAATTGGGGTATCTTTCTCTTAAAAGTTGTACCATAGTCTTGTAGATACTTTTTGACTTGAAACTTTGTCTTTGATTGTAATCTTTTATAGTTGATGATACCTTACATTTATATAGTGATTAATCATTTACAAATATCACTTTGATACAGTGTGTCCAGCACTTTAAAGTAAGTTACTCTGGAATATTGCATGATTTAATCATTGGCATCTGTTCTGATCTAATATGTCTTTGTTGGTATTGAAAAATTTTGTGTATTAGGTATTTTTGGGAAGAACTGTAGCACATCTTCATCTGTGACTGCTAACTTCTAATGGAAAAATGTTACAGGATTAACTTTGTTTTTCACTTTTATAGACTGAGCAGTTATAATTAATATATTACTCAGTTGGCTTAAGTCATGAACTCTAATTGATAATTTCACATCTTTTTCACATCTTTTTGAAAGAGTTTAGGGAAATTTAAAATGATGTGATTATTAAAAAGGATGGAATTTTATTCAACCTGTAATCCTACAGACTTTAAAAACATTTAAAAAGTGCTGATTAATGTGAAATTAAGAGTAGTAGAATCAGTAAGTATTAGGCAGGGACTGTGAGATTACAGTGTGTTATTTAGTTGGGGAGTATATTCAACAGATGTTTGAATGCCTACTTCAAACTACTAGACACTTTTTAGGTGCTGGAGAAATATAGAGAACTAAACAAATGAAGTCTCTGCTCTCATTTCACTTTTAATGCTCTGGTTACTTGTCATGCAGTTGTACTTTTGCTATATACAGTATCTGATCTTTGAACAAATTGACAACTTCCTCATTTTATGGTTGCTAATGATCCCAGTATCTGATCTTTGAACAAATTGACAACTTCCTCGTTTTATGGTTGCTACTGATCCCAGTGTTCACTAGTTCCCAGACTCCTTTGTAGTTGAAGCTAAGTGGCACATTGATTTTATTTATCAATGTTTTTACTCATTTATAATATATAAATGAGTAAAAAGATTTATACAAGTCACGATAAATCTCTGAGTTTTATACAAAGCACATACAAATACATGTTTTCTGAACCCAACTTTAGTACAATATGGTAGACCTCGAACTAGAATCCAGAATCTATTAACTCCTGGTCCTGTGTTGTTTTTGCCATATGCTATATAATATTTCTTTATGGGACCTATTTTTTTCTCACTGTCCCTCCCCCCATCCCTCCATCCCTCCCCTGCCCCCCACTGCTTCCTCCTCCCACAGTCCACCCATAGCTTGATGCAGCTGCCTCTGCCTGACATGCCCCCATCTGCTCTCCTCCTAATGTGTGCTTCTGCCCTCAGCTCATGCTTCTGCCTTGTTAAAGGTGTGTGGTTAGCTTCACGTTTGATGTCTCCTTGGAAGCCTCTTTCTGGGTAGTGCGGGTGTGTGCAAGCATTAGGGTATCCATTTTTCTGAGCCTGTATCTTTGTCAATTTTTATACTTTTATTTGCAGCTCTTGGAGTTTACTTATGTATCTTTTTTTAGCCTTTATTCAAAAAATTTTTCTATAGTCATATGTTTGTTACCATTTGTAGAATCTTAAAAAGAAACCAAAGTTCATATTTTGTGTCTTAACATATATTTAAAAAATTTTACTGTTTTTACCTTTTGACTTTTTGGGGGTTTATTTTAAAATGTCATAGAAACATGCAGATATGTTAGCCCTCTGAATTTAGTCAAAACACATATGAAAATATCTGATAAATTGTTTAAACTTGTTTATAAAATTATCAACTAGTTTTTATGGTGTACTGAAAATTTAGGTTTACATTCTGAAGTTTTTAAAAATTTGTTTTCAGGTACATGGTGATAGTCATGACATATTCATTATAAGCCTTGAATACTGAACTGTTAATAATTAGGACTGTTGTTTTTCATATTCTAGGTTAGTAAAGGAGTAAAAAATTGCTATGAT
This sequence comes from Orcinus orca, assembly GCF_937001465.1. Classification (NCBI taxonomy): domain Eukaryota; kingdom Metazoa; phylum Chordata; class Mammalia; order Artiodactyla; family Delphinidae; genus Orcinus; species Orcinus orca. The sequence continues at coordinate 101,775,557 of NC_064562.1, read as the reverse complement.
ATTCTAGGATCTCTAATTTATAATGAAACAACATGGAATAGACTCTGCTTAGGAAATAAACGATAATAAGTCTTTTTGTATTCAGTCATTTTTTCCACATTTCTAGATAAACAGCAGCTGTACTTGTTAAATACAAATTCCAAAGCAAGACATGGTATGTTTATAGATAATTCCTTTCTAATCATGCTGAAGATGTTCCTGAAAAACTTAACCCTACCACAATTTGGAATTGAAGAACTAAGATCCTGTGGGAAAAATGGGCTTTGAAGTGAGGATCAACAGACACATGAAAGTCTATTTTTTAAAAATAAATTTATTTATTTATTTATGGCTGCATTGGGTCTTTGCGGCTGCGCGTGGGCTTTCTCTAGTTGCGGAGAGTGGGGGCTGCTCTTTGTTGCGGTGCACGGGCTTCTCATTGCGGTGGCTTCTCTTGTTGCGGAGCACGGGTTTTAGGCACACGGGCTTCAGTAGTTGTGGCACGTGGGCTTAGTAGTTGTGGCTCACAGGCTGTAGAGAGCAGGCTCAGTAGTTGTGGTGCACGGGCTTAGTTGCTCCACGGCATGTGGGATCTTCCCTGGCCAGAGCTTGAACCTGTGTCCCCTGCATTGGCAGGAGGATTCTTAACCACTGTGCCACCAGGGAAGTCCTCTAGTTCATTTTTATGTGGAGATAGTAAATAATATGTCGTATTTTTATGGGTAATAGAAAATAATTTTACAATATCTGCTAAATACATACTCCTCAGTAGCTAATTTTTTCAAGCTATATCTTTATTGAAACCTTTTATTTTAAACTTGCTTGATATAAAATAATGATAACTTCACGATTTTAAGAGTTTACTGACCTCCTTGGGTCTGTGATTTGTTGTCTTTATTTAATTTTGGAAAATGTCAACTGCTTTCTTTTGAGATAATTCTGTTCTGTTTTTCTTCATTGGAACTGCAATTAAGTGTATGTTAGACCATTTGATATTGTCCCACAATCATTGGGTGCTTCCTTCTGGTTTCTTTTTATTTTTTTAAACACCCTTGTTTTCTCTCTTTGTTTCACCTATAGTTTCCATGTCTCTGTTGAAATCCCCCATCTGTTCATACATATTATCCAGATCCTTTTACATACTAATCTTTTCCTCTAGGTCTTTTAACATGTTAATCATAGTTATTCTGGCATCCCTGTCTGACAGTTCTAACATCAGGGTCATCTCTGTGTTTGGTTCTGTTGTTTGCTTTATCTCTTGACAATGAATTTGTTTTTCCTTTTTTATGTGTCTCATAATTTTTGATTGGATGACAGAACAGTTGAGACTGAGGACATAAATGTTGCATATGTCCAGAAAGGGGTATGTTTCTTCTATTAGACAATTAGTATGGTAGTTTGAGTTAGTTTTGTCACTTAGTTGAGCTGGGTATGGCTCTGTTGTTACTATTGTCATAGTACTGTGGTTCAGTGCACCACAGACCTGAAATTTCCCCAGTGGAGTATTGCTTTTACTTGGTGTTTTGTGTGGCCTGAGTATTGTTCCTGCTCCACTGGCAGCTATCCACAGCATGGCTGTGCTACAGAGGGGCCCTCTTTGTGTGTGCTACTGTGGGAGTGGAGGAGTTCTTGGTTGTCCTGATTTGCCTTCAGCTTTAGGTAGAGCTTTTGAGCTTGGACCTTGGCAGTTGGGCAGCTAGACTCTGCCTTGTATCTGATGGAGGACTTAGACTTGAGAGAGTTTCCAGTCTTTTGCCCAGGGGTAGCTAACTGCTTAGCTGTGGTATGGGATCCTGGGCCAAGTGGGTTTCTTGTCTTTCTCCTGAGGCAGTGGGATTTTACTTCTGCCTCTCCTTTAGGAGCAGTGGATCTTTGCCTGGGCCCTGGGGATAGGAGAATTTCTTAACTCTATCCCAGAGGTAAATACCTGCTTCTCCTGGTCTGTGCTTCTCTCTCAGACTCTAATACTGGTTTTTGGTATACGTCTCTTTGCTAATGCTTTCCTTCCAGGTTTTGGATTCTGTTCTCTTATCCTGGTGCTCACTTGTATTCCCTGTCTAGGTCTTGACTTCCTGTTGATAATTCTCTGCTGCCCAGACCCCCATGGTCTAACTAAATTCTAGTCTTGTGCTGCCTCTGCATTCTGTTCAGGTTGAGTCCTCAACATTACTGAAGTAGGGTACTTACTGAAAAGAAAATAAGGTTTTCAGTTAATTCTGTGATTCAGAAATTGCCAATTATTCTAGTTAATCTACTTGACTGTGTATTATACTTAACCCTCTGGACTTTGGATTGTTGTGTAATTTGTACCAAAAAGTTTCTAATGAGGATTCCGTCTTCTCCTTGGTTGATTTCACAGTCTAACAGTTGTTACAGTTTTTATTCTTCATTGTTCACCTGTGGTGTAGAATGTATGGTTTTGTAGAGATTGAGTCAGATGACCTGGGTTTAAACTCCTGTTTCACCATTTCTTTTATCTGCCTATTTATCCATAAAATATTTATTGACTAACTTTTCTATTCTGGTTGCAGAGTCATTACTATGACTTCTGGCAGATTTAATTTATTGAGCACAGTCATTATGTTAAATAAGTGTTTTTCATAGGTTCACATTTAATTCTTCCAACAGCTCTGTAAGAGCAGTAGGTGTTTTTGTTTTTGTTTTGTTTTGTAGTAATTATATGAGGAAATATTGAGTAATTATTTTAGGAAACTGAAGGCCTGAATAGTTAAGAATCATGTCCGCTGCCTCTAGATAGTAAGAGAAGCAAACCTTCCACAAACATTAGTAATGTTTATCTGATGGATAGTTCATAATATACTTAACTCCTCCTCTGTTAGAAACACACTTTAAGTTTTGTAAGTAATGATTCAGCCAGACTCCTAGGAGCTGTACTTGATTGTTCTGAGTTCTCATTTCCCACATTCTGACCATCTGTCAGTAAATACTATGGGTTCTAACTACCCACATATGTTTTGAGTTTCTCTACTTTTCTCTATTCCCATTGCCATCACTCTAGTCCAGGCCACCATTACCCCCAACTGAGATTCCTGCAGTAGCTTCCTAACTTCTTGTTATTGCTCTTGACATTTGACAGTCTGTCCTCTCAGAAGCCTCTAAAAATGCACATAAGATCATTTTCTTCCCCATTCAGTGGCTTTACTTTGTAAGTATAATAAAATAGCAACTTTTTACCCTGGTCTGCAAATCCCTGCTTGTTCTGGCCCCTACCTACCTCTCCACATCTCCTTTTGCCGTTTTATCCCACACTGAGTTCCTTTCTGCTGCTAGAATATGCCAAACTCTTTCCCTGTTTCTAAGTCTTAGCACTTGAGGTTTTCTTTGTTTACTGTTCCTCTGTTCCTCATCAACTTTTTTGCATGACTGACTTTAGTGTTTGGTTTTGCATCTTTTTCAGAAAGATGTTTTTTGGTGATCACCTATAGGGGCAGTCTCCTTCCTATCTTCAATAAATTCATAAGTCACTTTTAATACTTAGATACACTTATAACTAGAAATTATATTTTGATATATTTATTAACTTGCTATCTGTACTTGCCCATAGAAATGTAAGCTCCTGAAAATTGGACCCCTGTCTGTCTTGTTTGTATATTACCTAAATAGTGTCTAATATGTCATAGGTAATCCGTGAAACTTTTTGGATGATGAATGTCTTGATTCATGCCTTTTGTGCATAAGCCTTTTTCTGTATTTTGATCTTTTCTCCCCTGAAGCTAGAAAGCCAAAGTAGAATTAAGCTAAGGGAAATGTTTACTGTATTTTTAACCATATGTGGTAATTTAAACATTTCAGAAATGATTTCTTCTCTTTTTATTTAGATCTTATGATATTTAAAATGAGTGCTGGGCCATCTCAATTTTCATTCTTCTTTTATTATGAACTTGGAAAATACAGACAATTGTAGCAAAGAGAATAAAACAAACTTCACCCTCAGAACCACTTTGGTATTGTTCTTTTTTATATACAGTATTACTGTATGTATATAGTTGCAGTCCTCTTAGATGCAGTTTTGCATCTTGCTTTTAAAAATCTAACATTCTGAGCTTTCTCCTAACTGTTAAATGGAATAAAAGACATATTTACTTGTTCTTATTGTTGGATAGATTCCCACTGTTAAATAGATCGTCTTCAGTTTTTCCACTAAAAATATTGTTGTAAACATTTATGCACAGAAACCTTTTCGGCATTTTGGATTTTAAGGGTACGTTCCCAAAAACATACTATTAGATTAAAGGGTATGAATATTTTTGTTTGTTTGTTTGTTTTTTGTTTTGTTTAGTTTTGTTTTTTTTTGCGGTACGCGGGCCTCTCACTGCTGTGGCCTCTCCCGTTGCGGAGCACAGGCTCCGGACGCGCAGGCTCAGCGGCCACGGCTCACGGGACCAGCCGCTCCGCGGCATGTGGGATCCTCCTGGACCGGGGCATGAACCTGTGTTCCCTGCATGAGCAGGCGGACTCTCAGCCACTGCGCCACCAGGGAAGCCCCAAGGGTATGAATATTTTAAGATTTAAAAAATATGTATTACTGGCAGTATATGTATATTTTTGCCTAATTCATATATTACTGCCAAATTGCTTTCTGGAAGGATTGTGTTTTTGAGTGCCCATTGGTGTTTTCATTGAAAAAGAATCTTTGCTATTTTGGGTGAAATATCATGTTTAATTTCTTTAATTATTATAGTTGGAATGTTTTCCCCTTTGTGTATTGTTAAATACATCATCCCGTGTGATCAGTGGTCCTGACAACAGATCTCTTAAACTAATGAGAGGATGAAGCCTGATTCTTTCCTGACATTCCATTATTGTGACTCTTGTAGAAGTGTGATATTAAAAGGGTTGCACTTTCTGATAGATTATTTATGCTTCCATTTTTTCCAATTTTGTTAAAGTTTTAGCTATTGATAGTTTCCCCACCTCCTTTTAATTCTGATTTAATCCGGAACCTAGTTTCTTGAATTTCTTGAATTTAGCAACTCAAATTTCTGACCAGTAAGTTACCATGAATATTACAAATGTTGGTTGCCTTTATTTTCTGTTGTAAGTTCCTCTTGACTATTCACTACTTTCTAAATGGTGATGTCCGTGATACCTAATTGCATAGTTAGTCTGAAGTTTGTGTTATTCATCTCTTTTTATGACTTGAACTATAATATGTAAGCCTAGGAACTAACTGTGTGTCTCTTCCACCATGGGGACTGGTGATCAGAGAAAACTGCAGAGTGAGAAAAAAGAAGGGTAGGGAGTAAAGATAGGCTTGGAATAAAGGAAAAACTAGGCTTTAGAGTTGAAAAACTAGGATTTAGAGTAATGTAAACCTGCTTTAATTGTGTATCATTTACTAACTTAAAGTTTCTGTGCCTCAGTTTCTTTCCTGGGGAAAAAAGGAGATGATAATTCCTATCTTTCAAGGTCACAGTAAGGATCAAATTATACACACACATAGTATGTATATACCTGTGCTGTGTAATATATTATATGGTGTTCAGTAAACAGCTGTTTTTTCCCTTTAGAAATAGAGGGATTGTCACGATGTCTGGGAGGACCATATTGTATAAACACAGGTGTGAGTTGTACGAGCATATGTTAGGACATTGTCTGAGATGCCGAACATATACAGTAAGTTACGTTGTGGTGAGCAAAACACTTCAACAGATTCGTTCTCTGTAACCAAGCTGTAGTAGAAATAGAATTGTATAATTAAAGTATGAAAAAACTCTTTGGAGTTTAATTAAAAATGAAAACTTCCTGCTACATTTATTAATTTTTTGGAAGGAGACTTAATGCTGTATCAAATAATGCTTCTTTGGTAATTGAAGGAAAAAAAGCAGCATGTAGGATACTGGAGTACTGTTGCTGTACTGTGAGGCATGTAAATCTGCAAGATTGTGTCTTTTGATAGGATGTTGATAACTTAATTTCATATTAGATGCCCATCCAGTGGATCCTCAGCATTTATCTTATTCTCTGAAAAGTACTGATGAAATATGATTATCAAAATATCCCCTGGATTAACACCTGGCAAATGGATAACCGTCTCAGCAAACCAAGCAAGTTACCTCAAATGGGACTGCAGTAATGGGATTAGATGCTTGAGTTCTTTACATTCCTCTTCTGGAAGTTAGAAGATGCTTGCTCTAGAATTCACTCAAACGCAGCTGGGCTTAAGAGTTACAACTTTTTTTTTTTCCTAATATTTATTTATTTGGCTGTGCTGGGTTTTAGTTGCAGCACGCAGGATCTTCGTTGCGGCAGCGTGCAGGATCTTTTAGTTGCGGCATGTGGGATCTAGTTCCCTGACCAGGGGTGGAACTCAGGCCCCCTGCATTGGGAGCGCAGAGTCTTAACCACTGGACCGCCAGGGAAGTCCCAAGAGTTACAACTTTTAATGAGCCAGTTCCTGGAGAACATTCCTGAGTCCCTTCTTTGTGCTGTACTCTCTGCCAGTTCTGGGAAAGAGGAGTTGAGGTATTTATAACCTAGGGAGGAAGAGCAGGTATAACTACAGAACACTGTTGATAACTGAGGTGTACATAAAGACTGAGAAAAAAGTTGTGAGAGAATAAGGTGAAGGAGATAAATGTAAGAAAGTGGGCTCTGAAGTAAAATGGACTTATGCCATTTTAGTTAGGGTGAACACTATATAATACCTATTTAATAGGGTTGTTGTGAATAAATAAGATCAGTATAGGAAAAATGTTTGGCACAATATTTGCCACATAGTAACTCTTAACAAAGTGTTAAGTACTAGTATTACTTTAAATTCTTACAGTTTCTTTCTGTGATGATGCAGTGCTCTAAGCGGTTATTTAATTCTTAAAGCTACTTGGAGTAAAGGATTAAAAAAGACCCAGAATGGGACTGCAGTATGATTTGTTGCTACTATCCCAACTTCTTTGGGTAATTCAAATATGAGGAAAGCTAATAGTTAATGATCCTGTTTTATAGAAAGAGTGTGGTACATGTTATTTTAAGAAGGGGCTTTTTGTTGCATTCTGGTGCCCATCTGTCAGTTGGCTATGGTGGAAACACCCCACCCTGTTTATTTAGCATCATTGGGAGATAAAGTTTGTCACGTGAGTGAAAAGCCAGCACTTACCTGAATACTTACTTTGTGTCAGATGCAGTTCTAAATGCTGTACACAGAGTAATTCATTTGGTCCTCACCACAGGCTTATGAGGTAGATCTCCATTTCACAGGTGAGGTAATGGTGGCCCAGAGAAGTTAAGAATACATTAACAGAGCTGGCAAGTGGTAGAGGCGGGATTCTACCAACAGCTCTCGTATCCTTAACCAGTACTCTTTTGATTCTTGAATAATTGCAGCTTAACTCTTTTGAATTATAAACTTCTTTTATTTTAAACATTTTGGAATCAAATTATTTCTAAAATTTGTTACTTACTTCCTTGCCTGGTACTGAGTGCAAGTTAACAGGCACATTGTTACTGCTGGTGCTCATGCAAAAGCACAGGTATTTTTCAGGACTGTTGATTCATGTAGAGTTGTTCAACCTTATCTCTCATGGCCTTGAACAGCTGTAGTATTTATTTCTTCATAAACTTTTTACTTAAGTAGAACAGTACAGAAAATGGCATGAAATCTTTAGACAGCTCAGCTGTTTTTCACAAAGTGAATGCTCCCATATTACCAGCACCCAGCTCAAGAAACATAATATTGCCCTCACCCCTGATGTCCCTCATGCCCCCTTATAATCACTGCCTGCGTCTGCGCAGGGTTAACCGCTACCGTCCATACTTCAAATACTGTAGGATCGCTTTCCTGTTTTTGAATGTAATATAAATGTAGAATCATCAACATATGATTACATCACAGTTTATTCATCAGACAGCTGTATTTTAAAAAAATTTTTTGGTATCTGCTAAGGCTGGAAGATGGGTGTCAAGGCTTGAGTTGTCGTACCTATTGGTAGTGTAAGGGGTCCTCCTTTGAGTAAAGCATGTAGAGTCTTTATGTGTGATATTTGTGATATCTTTTCCATTTCTGAGGACGTATTTGTGGTTTTTCAGGTTTATCTGTGTTCTGCCTAGGTGAAGTCAGAAGGAGCTTTCAGATAAATGAAGTTTATCTGAGTTTAACTCTGATTATCAGACTAAGGAGTTTAGGAGCAGAGAAACTCAAAATGTGAGGTTCAGTGTTGCTTGCATTTTAATTATTTTAAATTTAAATATTAAAAAATAACTATAGGGGCTCCCCTGGTGGCGCAGTGGTTGAGAGTCCGCCTGCCGATGCAGGGGACACTGGTTCATGCCCCGGTCTGGGAAGATCCCACGTGCCACGGAGCGGCTGGGCCCGTGAGCCATGGCCGCTGAGCCTGTGCGTCCGGAGCCTGTGCTTCGCAACGGGAGAGGCCACAACAGTGAGAGGCCCGTGTACTGCAAAAGAAAAAAAAAAAAAAAAACACAAAACTATATACATATTGAAATAGATTAATTTCAGGGAACTACTTGTAACAATTCCAGTTTTTCTGTAACTGGTCACGTGGTCGTAGTTGGTATTTCTGCTACCTTCTTCTACTACCCATTCCATATTGTTTGTTCTCAGCACCTTAGCTGGTTGTGGTTCTTTGCTTGGTGAGGTGACCCAAAACTTTATTCCTGAAGGATCTGGGCCATTAGTAGTCCTGCCTGGATTGGGTTGTTGTAGTTTTCTATTGACTTTAATCACAGGGCATGGTAGTACTATGAGTTACCTTAAGGGATTGCCTATATTTCAGACTTATTCTTTTTTACCATCCTTGTTTTATACCAATCCAGTCTCCTCTTGGTAATCAGGATTCCTCACACCAGTCAGTAAAGCAGCTCTCTTCTTTGCCTGTTGATGTACAGGGAGGAAGCACCTAAAGTGGCCGGTGGCAGTTTTAACTTCCAGTTCAATGTAATCATTGTGTCTCCCAGTGGCAGCCTCTTCCCTTTGGAACTAAGACCTCTAGACAATCAGAACATAAAGTTATGGGGACAGGAAGCAAAAATTTTGCTAGTGGATCTCTAGGGGCAGCAGTGAGTGGTGCCACTCTCATTTCTGCTCTTAGATTCTAGGATCTGTGAATCCTAGCCTTGGGAGAAAGGGCACTATATTGGATGCTGATTTAGAACATATACAACCTTGTGGAGGACATTGCCCCAATCCTGCAAGATATTGCTGCCTAAGTAGCACCGTAACTGAGTCTTCAAAAGGCCATTCTGTTGTTCTATCAGCCAGCTGCTTAGGATGATGGGGAACATGGTAAGACAAGTGCTCTTACCAAGTGAATTCCATGAGCATGAGCCCGTTGCTGCACTTCTTCTGCTGTGAAGTGAGTTCCTTGATCAGAGGTAATTTTGTGTCTAATATCGTGATGGTGGATAAGCCTTCTGTAAGTCCATGGATGGTAGGTTTAGCAGAAACATTAGATGCAGTGAAGGCAAATCCGTATCCAGAATGTCTGGTTCAGTAAGGACAAAACTTCCCCTTCTGTGATGGAAGCAGTCCAGTGTAATCAACCTGCCACCAGCTAGCTGGCTGATCACCCTGGGGCATGGTGCCATATTGGGGACTCAGTGTTGATCTCTGCTGTTGGCATATTGGGCATTCAGCAGTGACTCTAGCCAGGTCAGTCATCATGGGTTGAAGCTCATGTTGCTGAGCCCACGCGTAACCTTCCTTCCTCCCATGACTACTTGGTTCATGAGTCCGTTGGGCAATGATAATAGTGGCTGGGAAGAGAGGCTGACTTGTATATACAGAACAGGTCATCTTATCCACTTGATTATTAAAATCATCCTCTGCTGAAGTGACCCTTTTGGTGAATATTCACATGGACACAGACGTTTTCATGTTTTTTGTCCATTCAGAGAGGTTTATCCTTATGTCTCCTCTCCAGACCACCTTGTCACCAGTTTCCCAATCATGTCCTTCCAGGTCCCTGATCATCTAGATAAATCATTTGCTACATCCTATGAACTGGTATGCAGTGGCACCTCTGGCCATTTCTGCTAAGCAAAATGATCAACCACATGCATTGCTCTAAGTTCTGTCCACTGGGAGGATTTCCTTTACCACTATCCTTTAGGGATGTCCTGGAAAGGGGCTGCAGTGCTGCAGCCATCCGCTTTTGGGTGGTGCCTGCATATTTTACAGAATCATTTGTAAATGAGGCCCAAGTTTTCTCTTCTTCATTCAACTGATGGTAGGAAATGTCGCATGAGGTCATCAATGTAGGTTGGGAGAGAGAAAATAATGTAGCAGGAATGGAGACCATGGGCATTTGGGTCACCTCTTCATATCTTACTTGTGTATGTGTAATCTCCATCTTGTATCTACTGTTTACTTCCATTTGATGCTGGAGTACCGATGTGCATGCCTAATCTTATGGCTTGATGGGTCAGATAATACCCAGTTCATGATGGGCAGCTCAGTTCGCATGGTAACTTGGTGGCCCATTGTTAAGCATCAGTCTCTGCTGAAGGCCTAGTAGCATGCCAGAATCTGTTTATTATAAGGAGAGTAGTTATTTGCAGAGGGTGGCAGGGCTTTGCTCCAAAACCCTAAGGGTCTGTACTGTGTTTAACCTATATAGGCCTGTTAGAGGCTCTAAACAGCATCTCTGTCTGCTCTGACACTTCAGGCATCATTAGATGTGTTAGATCACATCGTCCAGAAGCTTGCAGGGCAGGCTGAATTGTCCCAGAGCCGCCTTTTCTTCTGGGCAGTACTCAAAACTAGTAGCTTTTTAGGTTACTTGGATAAGTTTTATGTGTCAGCTTGGCTAGGCTGTGGTGCCCAGTTGTTTCATCAAACACTGCTGTAGATGTTGCTGTGAAGGTAATGTGTAGATGTGATTAACATTTACAATCAGTTGACTCCCTAAGTAAAGGAGATTCTTTGATAATGCGGGTGGGCCTCATTCAATCAGCTGAAGGCCTTAAGAGCAAAAACTGAGATTTCCCAGAAAAGAAGAAATTGCACCTCTAGATTGTATCTAGAAATCTTGCCTGAGCTTCTGGTCTGCTGGCCTGCTCTACAGAGTTTGGACTCAAGACTGTAACATCGACTCCTGTCTGAGTTTCTTGCCGAATGGTCCATACTACAGACTTCAAGTTTGCCAGACCCCACAATCGTTTGAGCCCGTTCCTTAAAATAAGTGTGTCTTCTCAGTGTGTATTCTCTCTCTTTCTCGCTCTGTGTGTGTGTGCGTGTGTGTGTGTGTGTGTGTGCGTGCATGAGTATATACATGTTTATATCTCCCATTGCTTCTGTATATTTGGAAAACCCTGACTGATGCACTTGGTTAATGGGCTGGAGTAATACACCCAAATGAGGAGTATGTTGCCTCTCAAATCCAAAGAGGCCCACTAGGTGTTCTTTTTTTTTGTGTTTGTAGGCGGGACCAGATGCAACTTATCCTTTACCTTAGAAGGGATATCTTGACATGCCCCATACCACTGGACTTCTAGAAATTTTACTTAGGTGGAAGGCCCCTGAATATTTGTCCAATTTATTTCCCACCCTCTGACATGCAGTTGTCTTTACCAATAAGTCTAGAGTAGTTGCAACTTCTTGCTCACTAGGTCCAATTTGTAGACTATCATGAATGTAATAGATGTGATATCTTGTCTAAGAGAAAGGCCGTCAAGATCCCTGAGAACTAAGTGATGACCCCCATCAAAGGGCTGGAGAGTCAATATACCCCTGAGTGAAGATGTAGTGTTGGACTTGCCAGCTGAAAACAAACTGCTTCTGGTAGTCTTTTTTATTTTTTTTGCATTTCTATATTTTATTTTAGTTTTTATCTTATTTTATTTTTTAACATCTTTATTGGAGTATAATTGCTTTACATTGTTGTGTTAGTTTCTACTGTATAACAAAGTGAATCAGCTATACATATACTTATACCCCCATATCCCCTCCATCTTGCATCTCCCTCCCACCCTCCTATCCCACCCCTCTAGGTGGTCCCAAAGCACCGAGCTGATCTCCCTGTGCTATGCGGCTGCTTTCCACTAGCTATCGATTTTACATTTGGTAGTGTGTATATGTCAATGCCACTCTCTCACTTCATCTCAGCTTACCCTTCCCCCTTCCCATGTCCTCAAGTCCATTCTTTATGTCTGTGTCTTTATTCCTGTCCTGCCCCTAGGTTCTTCAGAACCATTTTTTTTTTTTAGATTCCATATATATGTGTTAGCATACAGTATTTGTTTTTCTCTTTCTGACTTACTTCACTCTGTATGATAGACTCTAGGTCCATCTGCCTCACTACAGATAACTCAGTTTCATTTCTTTTTATGGCTGAGTAATACTCCATTGTATATATGTGCCACATCTTTATCCATTCATCCGCTGATGGACACTTAGGTTGCTTCCATGTCCTGGCTATTGTAAATAGTGCTGCAATGAATATTGTGGTACATTATTCTTGTTGAGTTATGGTTTTCTCAGGGTATGTGCCCAGTAGTGGGATTGCTGGGTCATATGGTAGTTCTAATTTTAGTTTTTTAAGAAACCTCCATACTGTTCTCCATAGTGGCTGTATCAATTTACATTCCCACCAATAGTGATAAAAGAAACTGAAGAAGACATAAACAGATGATCTGTATTTCTGTTTTTGTGCCAGTATCTGGTAGTCTTTATTAATAAGTATTGCAAAGAAAGCATTTGCCGATCTATATCTGTATACTAGGTACCAAGAGATATGTTAATTTCCTCTCACAGTGAAACCACATCTGGAATAGTAGCTACTGTTGGAGTCACCACCTGGTTAAGTTTATGATAATCCACTGTCATTCTCCATCTGTTTTCTGCATAGGCCAAATAGGTGAGTTGAATGGTGATGTGTTGAGAATCACCAGCCCTGCCTTTAAGTCCTTGGTGGTGGCACAAATCTGTGTAGTCCCTCCATGAATGCTGTATTGCTTTTGGCTTAATATTTTCCTAGATAGAGGCAGTTCTAGTGGCTTCCACATGCCCTTTCCTATCCTAATAGCCCTTACTCCGCAAGTCTGGGAACCAGTGTGGGGATTCTGCTAGTTGCTGAGTATGTCTTTTCTAGTTATGAATTTTGGAACTGGGGAAATAACCACAGGAGGATTCAGGGGACCTAATGGATCTATTGTAATATGGACCTGAGCTAAAACTCCATCAATTACCTGGCCTCCATAGTCGCCTACTGTGACACATGGACACAGTGACATTTTGGGTCTCTTGGAATTAGTGTCAGTTCATATCTAGTGTCCAATTGTCCCTGAAAAGTCTAATTATTTATTTTTCCCAGTGCATAGTCACCTTGGTAAAAGGCTGTAGATCCTCTTGGGAAAGGCTGGGACAAAGATTAACAAAATGAAATTTTTGCTGTGTAGGAGGGTCTTTCCTCAAGGGGGCCTATTCCCCCCTTCACCCAAGGAGTTCTGAGTCTGTAAACTGGCTTAAGTTTGGGAGGACCTTGACTGTGTTTTGGTTTTTCAAGTTAGTCTTGTGTTCACTTGACCTAGAACTCTTTTGCCCATATAGATCAAATAAGAATTTAGTAGACAGCCGATCTGTTTCTTTTAGAGGTACCATGATCAACTATAGAAAGCCACACACAGGTCTCTGAGTCAGACTTTTCTGATATCCATTTTTACCCTGCTGTCCATTGTGGTAACAAAGTCCACTTTGTATTTGGTGATTAAATACTGGCACTTGGCCCTTACCTCCCAGGATGCAGTTTTCCCCATTGCATTTAAGTATCCCAGTTCACTGGTATCACTGGTATTCCCACTGTAATTTCTGATCTGCAGAGAAGAGCAACCATGGAGTTCTTCAGCGATGCTGACTCACCTCACACGTTTATTTCTGGCAGTTGTGGTGACAGGTAGGTCTTCTGGACCATTCTGGTGTGGGTGAGCAGGTTTTACATGATAAAACCGTTTTTGACATTTCATTTTCTCAAAGCATTTGGATACCACCTTCTACATTATACCAAGGCAGTCCTGGTATTTCAAGTTCATTTAATGTAGGCCACCTTTTGGGGCATGTTTTATGCAACTCACCAAACTGCTAGAGCCTTTTCTAACCCCTTGAGCTGCAACATTGACTCTAGAATATCTGTTTAATTAGTCTCATAAAAATAAATTCGGCCTCATCCAACTTTATGTTTTGTCCATATTATCCCACATCCATAATATTAAATCCCACACATATTCCTCAGGTTTGTATCTATATAAATTGGAAAAATCGTGCTGCTCTTTTGAGTTGTAGTACATCTCCTAGAGGTCACACTTTGTATCGCACCTTTCGGGGCCAGTGGGACTTGAGTCTAGTTGTAGCTCTAGAAGCAAAGGGTCGGTGTGGGTCCTGAGGATAATCAGCTGTGTCTGGCAAGGCAACTACCTAATGGGAGGTCATTATAGATTCTTCATGCATAGCATAGTTTCCTCTGTCAAGGGTAGAAGGTCTGCTTCTCCTAGCAAAGAAGACCCAGCAAAATGTAAGGCTTCAGTGTCCCCAGCTTCATTGAGATCTGCCCACATGTGCCCATTCCAGTTTGCAGGATCCCATTTCTTCCTAATCAGTACCCTTACTTTAACAGACAGTATCTTGTGAGGTCGGGAATTCAGTGTGTGTTGGAATTCAGCCACTCACAGGATGACACTCTGGGTTTGGTTTTCAGAAATCTCAGCTCTGAGGCTTCAGGAGATAAGGGTTTCTCTCAGGCAAGACAAAAGCTTTCAGGTCATTTGCATAGCATTTGAGCTAGGCGTATGAAGGTGCTGAGCTTATACTTTTACTTCCCCACTTTACCCAGCACAGTTAGGAGTCACCAGCTAATCTTATTGTAATTAATAATTTGACAGATGTTTGACAGATGTCAAACATCTAAGGTGTCAATTACACGTTCACCTAGAGCCTTGGTTTTTGTAAGTATTTGATTAGGAGTATCCAGTGGTTATAGTTTGTATATCTCTTTTGCTGTATCATGCCATGGATCACCAGTGCCTACTTTGCCTCTTTAGTGGAAATGGAGTCACCAGTGCCTTTAAATGTACTCACAGTAGAGAACCAATTTCATAAACCCCAGAACCAATTCAGAAAACTCATCCATACGTTTCTTTTCCTCTAGAACTACTCTTAATATCCAAGTCAATATCAGTCAGGGTTCTTCAGAGAAACAGAACAAGTATATATGTGCACACAGATGTACACATTACTTCTGTGGTAATAATTTTCTTCCTTTTGTTTTTACTTTTACCATTTGTATATGTATACCTAAACAATATTGCTTAGTTTTGTCTTGAAGTGTATATTAATAGAATCCTTGTATGTACTTTTCTCTCTCACTTATGCTCAAGAAAAGTATGAGTTTTGTTCATTTTATTGTATGTAACTTCATTTTATTGCTGTATTATATTCCAGTTTTGAATACTCCACAGTTTAATACATTTTTTAAAATTGTTTCTAGTTTTGGCCTTTTGTGAATAATGCTTCTGTGAATATCCTCTTATTGTACATTTATGTGAGTTTATCAAGGGGATGTAATCAAGGAGGTTGCTGGGTCAGATGATATCATCTTTACTTAGTAATGCCTAATTATTTGCCAAAAGAGGTGTATCAGTTTATTTTCCAGTATCACCAATATTGGTATTATACATTAAAAAAAATTTCTGTGGTGGATGTGAAAATGGTATTTTTTTGTGCGTTTAATTTGCTCTTTACTATTGAAATTGAGCATTATTTCATATTATTGGTTATCTGGGTTTCTTCTTTTGGAGATTGTCTTTCAGGTCTTCTGTCCATTTTTCTATTGGGTTAGTTGTTTTTTTTTTTCCTTATAGTGTTTTTGGAATTCTTTATATTTCTATTCTTCGTTACAAAGTATTTTTGGAATTCTTTATATTTCTATCCTTTGGTTACAGTTGCCATATCTTTTTTCAATTTATGGCTTGTCTCTTTATTTACTTTATGGTGTGTTAATGTTAGTATTATCAAATTAACTGGGCTTTTTATCGTTAAATGCTTTTGGTGTCTTAGTTAAGAAATTCTTTCATACCCTGATGATATTGTCGTACATTATCTTAAAGCGGTGAAATTTGTATTTCAAATTTAAGTTTTTAATTTTATAAGTGAATTTTCCTCACCGATTTGCATTGCTCATTCTGTCATATATCAAGTGTCTGTATATGTGTGGATCTGTTTTTGAGTTCTTTATTTCTTCCACTGATTTGTCTGTTACTTTGACAATACTCAGAATTTTTAAAGTTACTGTTGTCTTATAAGACTTAATATTTGGTATAGAAGGATTTCTCGTTTTTTTCAAAACTGTCTGGCTGTTCTTTGCCCTTTGCATATTCATGTACATTTTATAATCAGTTTGTCCAGCTCTAGGGGAAAAGAAACCTATTGGGTTTTGACTGAAATTGCATTGATTCTTTCAAATTGATTTGGAGACAGTTGACATCTTTATAACATTGAATCTTTCAGTCTAAAAATTTGGTGTATATCTCTATTGGTTTAAATTTATTTATTTATTTTTTCTTTTTTGCGGTACGCGGGCCTCTCACTGTTGTGGCCTCTCCCATTGCGGAACACAGGCTCCGGACGCGCAGGCTCAGCGGCCATGGCTCATGGGCCTAGCCGCTCCGCTGCATGTGGGATCTTCCTGGACCGGGGCACAACCCGTGTCCCCAGCATCAGCAGGCAGACTCTCAACCACTGCGCCACCAGGGAAGCCCGGTTTAAATTTATTTTAATGACTCTCATAAAGTTTTATAATTTCTTTCCTTAGAGGTCTTACACATTGTTGTGTTTATTCCTAGGTACTTTATGTTTCGATCTCCCCTTCTGTCTGAAAAAATAGTATCTTTATTTTAAAAATGGGATTATCAGTTCTTATGCTTTAGGATAACAAGTATTATAGATTCATGATTGTCTTGTCTTTGTACTTCAAGAAACATGAACTTGTAAATATTCTCTTTTCCTGAAATTTTTTAGCATGGGTAGGGAAAGGCAGGAGTTGGGGCTTAAGTTGGGTTTTGGAAACCCTCTATGGATGAGAAATGTGAAAAACAGGAATTTGGGTCTAACCAAATTTCATCAGTTTTAAGTCTCCGTCTTGCTCCGTTGTTTATGAGTTGTAATCACAACCATGGAACTCTTTGGATAGTTTGTTCATATGAAACTTTCAGCCAGAACTTGAGGGCCTAAGGTTCAGACAAATTTTGAATTAGTTTGAAAAAGTAAATGAATCTATTTTTGGCTTTATCCAGTCCTCAAAGTCATAGTCTTTGCATGTTTGAGGAATAATTGTCAGACTCAGTGTATTATCTGTATTGCTGCATAATACATTACCACAAACTCAGCTGCTTAAAACAACGTGAATGTATTTTATCTTGGAGTTTCTGTTGATCAGGCGTCTTGGCGTGGCTTAACTGGGGTCTCTGCTCGAAGTCTCTCAAGGCTGAAGTCAAGGTGTTGGTTGGGCCACATTCTCATCTGGAGCGTAGAGTCCTCTTCCAAGCTCGTTCAGAGTGTTGGCAGAATTCAGTTCCTTGTGGTTATAGTACCAAGGACCTTGATCTCTTGAAGTCTTTTGGCCAGTTGCTTTCTTCACAGCATGATGGTTTGCTACTTCTAGGCCAGCAGGTGAATCTCTCTTACATGTTGTGTCTCTTTGACCTTTTTTATTGGCCTTTTTAATGGATGAGGTATTCCCACCCAGGATAAATTCTCTTTTGAAGTGAAGTCAGAGTCAACTGATCGACGTAACCTTAATGACATCTACAAAGTCTTTTCTGCCATGTAATATAACATAATCACAATAGTGATATCCTATTATATTCACAACTCCTCACATTCAAGAGAAGTGGATTGTACAGGATGTATACACCAGGGAGCAGGAATCTTGGGAGACATCTTAGAATTCTGCCTATCACACTCTGATCCATATGCGAAAATTCCAGTTTCTCATATCAAATGATACCTTGATTCTTCTTCACACCTGGATTGCTTTTATTTTGAACTAATTGTAGACTCAAGAAGTTGCAGAACTTTTACAGAGAGATTCTATATATCCACCCTGATACTGAATTTCCAATCTAAAAATTGGAAGTTTTCCCTAATGGTGACATCGTACATAAATATAGTACATTATCAAAACCAGGAAATTGGTATCAGCATACCATGATTAAGTAGACTACACACTTTACTCCAGTTTCACCAGTTTTGTATCATTAGTTTTTAAATTTTGGTATGTCTCTGTGTATAATTCTATGTATAGATTCATATAACCTCCACATTCAAGACACAGAACTGCTCTGTCATCACAAAGAAATTTCCTTGTGCTCCCCCCATATAGTAACACCCTACTTCTGAATCCCTGGCAACCACTGTTCTATTCTCCACTTCTATACTTTTGTCATTACAAGAATGTTATATAAATGGAATTTTAGATTATGTAACGTTCTGAGATTGACCTTTTTCACTCAGCATAATGTCCTTAAAATTCATTCAAATTACTGAATGTGTCAGTAGTTGGTTTCTTTTTATTGCTGAGTAGTATTCCATTGTATGGATGTACCACAGTTTGTTTAGCCATTCACCCACTGATGGAAATTTGGGTTGTCTCCAGTTTGGGCCTGTTAACAAAGTTCCTGCAAGTATTTCTGTTCAGGATTTTGTGTGAATGTGTTTCTCTTTTTCTAGAGAAAGTGTCCAGGAATGCAATTGACGGGCCATATGGCAAGTGTGTGTTTAACTTTTTAAGAAACAGCCAGACTGATTTCCAGAGTGGGTGTACAATTTTACATTCTCATCAGCAAAGGATGAGTGATACAGTTTCTCAGCATCCTTGCCAGAATTTGGTTCTATTGGTACTTTTTATTTTGACCATCCTAATAGATGGTGTGGTAGTATCTCATTATGATTTTAATTTGAATTTTTCTAACTGCTAGCAGTATTCAGCATCTTTTTATGTGTTTATCTGCCATCTCTATATCTTCTGTTCATGCCTTTGCCCATTTTCTAATTGGATTTTGATTAGTTTTTACTGTGGCCATTTTCAAATAAATATTAAAGTTGAGACTGTGGTATAATGAACCCCTATTATCAAGTTTCAGCAGTTACATTTTACCCTTTTGTTTGTTTTGAATATTTCAAAGCAAATCAGATACATAGACTTCATGACATTTCACTTGTAAGTACTTAATTTAATGATAATTCCTTAATATCTAATACTAATACCTAATGGTATTAGTATATACTTAGTATATATTAGTACTAGTATATATTAGTAGCTAGTATATCCTTAGGATATGTCACTAATAGATAATAGACATCTAATAGCTAATACTTGGTCCATGTTTATATTTTTCTGTTTTAAACATGTATTTTTAAAAGCGGTTGGTCTGAATCAGAATTCAAATAAGACCACTTACTTATGTATTCTTTTTTCATAGTGCTCCCTCCTTTATTTTTCCGCTCAGGCAGTTGATTTCATTGGAGAAGTTGGGTCTTTGGTCTTCTAGACAAATTTGGATTTGGCTGATTCCTTTCTCTTTGTGTCAGTTAACTTGTTCTATGCCCTCTTTCCTCTAAACTAATAGAAAGATTTAGTGGCTCAGTTAGATATGGGTTCAAATTTTTAGACAAGAGTACTTCACAGGGGTACTCTATACTCCCTGTTGCATCACATCGTGAGGCACATGATGTTTGATTTGTTCTGCTTTTTGGACTACTAAGTTCAATCAGTTGGTTCAGGTATTGTCAGCCCCATCTCTACATTTAAGCGTTTTTCATTCATCTTTCACCTAATGGTTATGGCTTCTATTGATGATTGTTGCCTAGGTCCAGTATTTCATTTGGGGTTGCAGAATGATGATTTTCCAATTTAGTTATTTCTGCATTTATTTGCTGGACTGTTGAGAACTTTCATCAACTTTTTGGTTTTCATTAAATACGCTCATACAGGAAAGGTAGGAAAAAATGCTCAATTCCCCCCACTCCCCTTTAATTATCAGTTCTCAGAGTAATGACTTGCTGCCCAGGTCATCTACAGAAGACACCAATGAGGTGTTTTTCCCGCACCATTTTCTCTGTGTATTATTTTGAATTTGTAGATTTTTTAAAAAGGTATTTGATGCCTTTCAATGACAAAATTTTTAAAAAAGGTATTGGATGCTTTTAAAATTTCACTTTCTAACCATAGGTGTTTAGAATTACAATTGATTTGTACATTGATCTTTTTAATCCATCAACCGTTAAATTCTTGTTCATTTAAATTTATTTTTAGATTTTTATCATTGCAGATGGCAGTTTTTTATTCTGCTTTTCAAGTCTTTATACCTTTCATTCTTTCTTTGTTCCTTACTGTGGTAGTACAGTACTCGAGTATTATTCGAATAGAAATGGATAATGCAATCCTTTTCTTATTCCTTACCTCAGGGGCAACACTGTCAATATTTCATTATTAATAATGTGTTTTACTCTAGGTTCTTTATCTGATTAAGGATGTTCCCTTATATACCTATACATTTTATCATGTATGGATGTCTAATTTTATGAAATGCTTTCCTGTATCTGTTTCTATGATTATATGAGTTCTCTGCCTTTAATCTGTTAATGTGAATTATGTTAATTGATTTTCTAATGTTAAACCAATCTTTCATCCCTGGGATAAACTCAGCTTTATCATGACGTATTATTATCCTTTTTGTAGTTTGTTAAATTTAATTTGCTAATATTTTCAGATTTTTACATTTATGTTCACAAGTGAGGCTGGATTTGTAATTTTCATTTTTAGTACTTCTTTCTTGGTTTGGTACTACTGTTAAGCTATCCTCCTAAAATGAGTTAAGGAAGTTTCTATTCTCTTTGTGTTAAAGGTAGAATTCCCTTTTCCTTGATTATTGTTAGAGCTCACAAATGAAAACATCTGGGCTTAGAATTTTCTTTGTGGGAAAAATTTCCAGGTGGTTTAGTTTTTAGTTCTTTGAAGAATATAAGGTAAAAGTAGTATCTTCCTGTGGTGACAAACTAGGAGTTATAAGTGAAAAATTCATTTTTTAATTTTTTTAGGATCCTGTAAACCTTTAAAAAAATTAAAAAAGTTCACAGGAGTCCTTAGTTTTCAATTTATGTATGTATGTATTTATTTAAATTGAAGTATGGTTGATTTACAGTGTTTGTTAGTTTCAGGTGTAGAGCAAAGTGATTGTTTTATATATATATATATATATATATATATATGTTATATATATATGTACTTTTCCAGATTCTTTGCCCTTATAGGTTATTACAAAATACTGATTATAGTTCCCTGTGCTATACAGTAGGTCCTTGATGGTTATCTATTTTATGTATAGTAATGTGTATATGTTAATCTCAGACTCCTAATTTATTCCTCCCTGCTTTCCCCTTTGATACCCATAAGTTTGTTTTCTATATATGTGGGTCTATTTGTTTTGTAAATAAGTTCATTTGTTTCTTTTTTTTTAAGATTTTTTTTTTTTAGATTCCATATTCTTTGATTAATATTTTTTACTGAATGGTTTGAGTTGAGCAATTTTGTCTCCGTTTGTTGAGGTATTGCCTACATGCTTTTTGTCTGTAAGTAACTCTTATATTAAATACAGTTACATTAAAATATAGGTTATCTACTATATTGCTTTACTATAGTTTAGATTTGTGTTTTAAGCTTCTTAAGTTTGTAAGGTTTCTAAATAACGAATCTTTAAGGAATCTTTAGAGGACTTTGATCTAGATACCTAAGTTCAGCTTCTTGCTCTGCCAGTTACTATCATGAGTATATCTCTTACTTTTTGGGCTTCAAATTCCTCATTTGTAAAACACATATCTACTTCACATAGTTTTCATGAGGATAAACTGTGAAGTGCTTTATAACCATAAACTATATATAAATGAAAGGTTTTAAAGGTAGTGAATATAGATAAAATGTTCCAAGAAAGAAAGAGGTTGGAAGGAAACAATATTACATAAGTTATAGGTATGTAACATAGTGATTCACAATTTTTAAAGGTTATAGTCCATTTATAGTTATTATAAAATATTATCTATATTCCCTGTGTTGTACAGTATATCCTTATAGCTTATTTATTTTATACATAATAGTTTGTACTTCTTAATCCCCTACCCCTATTGTGCCCTTACCCCCTTCCTCTCCCCACTGGTAACCACTAGTTTGTTGTTTATATCTGTGAGTTTGTTTCTTTTTTGTTGTATTTACTAGTTTGTTGTCTTTTTTAGATTCCACATATAAGTGATAACATACAGTATTTGTCTTTCTCTGTCCAACTTAAGTTCACTCAGCTTAATACTCTCCAAGTCCACCCATGTTGTTGCAAATGGCAAAATTTCATTCTTTTAAAAATATAGCTGAGTAGTATTCCATTGAATATATATACCATAATCTTCATCCGTTGATGGACACTTAGGTTACTTCCATATCTTGGCAATTGTAAATAATGCTGCTACGAACATTGGGGTGCATGTATCTTTTTGAATTAGTGTTCTCATTTTTTTGTTTGTTTCTGGATGTCTACACAGGAGTGGAATTGCTGGGTCAAATGGTAGTTCTATTTTTAGTTTTTTGAGAAACCTCCATACTGTTTTCCACAGTGGCTGCTCCAATTTACTTTCCCACCAACAACGTAGGAGGGTTCCCTTTTCTTCACATCCTCATCAATGTTTGTTATTTTGTTTGTTCTTTTTAATGATAGCTATTCTGACAGGTGCGAGATGGTAACTCATTATGGTTTTAATTTGTATTTCTCTGATGATTAATGATGGTGAACATCTTTTCATGTGCTTGTTGGCCATCTTCATTTCCTCTTTGGAAGAATGTCTATTCAGTTCTTCTGCCATTTTTCAATTGGGTTGTTTGTTTTTTTGATGTTGAGTTGTACGAGCTGTTCATACATTTTGACTATTAACCACTTATTGGTAATATAATTTGCAAATATTTTCTCCAGTTCAGTAGGTTGTCTTTTTGTTTTGTCAATGCTTTCCCTTGCTGGGCAAAAGCTTTTAAGTTTAATTAGGTCCCATTTGATTATTTTTGGTTCTATTTCTTTTGCTTTAGGTGACAGAGCCAAAAATTATTGCTTTGATTTATGTCAAGAGTGTTCCTCCTGTGTTTTCTTCTAGGAGTTTTATGGTTTCTGGTCTTACACGTAGGTCTTTAATCCATTTTGAACTTATTTTTGTATATGGTGTTAGAGAATGTTCTAATTTCATTATTTTACATGTAGCTGTCTAGTTTTCCTAGCACCATTTACTGGAGAAACTGTCTTTTCTCCATTGTATATTCTTGCCTCCTTTGTTGTAGATTAATTGACCATAAGTGTGTGGGTTCTGGGCTCTCTATTCTGTTCCACTGATAGGCTATGTGTCTGTTTTTCTGCCATTACCATACTGTTTTGATTATTGTAGCTTTGTAGTATAGTCTGAGTAAGGGAGCATGATTTCTCCAGGTCTCTTCTTCTTTCTCAAGATTGTTTTGGCTATTTGGGGTCTTTTGTGTGTCCACATAGATTTTAAAGTTATTTGTTCTAGTTCTGTGAAAAATGCCCTTGTTATTTTTAAATTTTTATTTATTTTAAAAATTTAATTAATTTACTTTTGGCTGTGTTGGGTCTTTGTTGCTGCACGTGGGCTTTCTCTAGTTGAGGCGAGCAGGGGCTCCTCTTTGTTGTGGTGCACGGGCTTCTCATTGTGGTGGCTTCTCTTGTTGTGGAGCACAGGCTCTAGGCGTGTGGGCTTCAGTAGTTATGGCTCGCGGTCTCTAGAGTGCAGGCTCAGTAGTGCTGGCACACAGTCTTAGTGACTCCGTGGCCTGTGGGATCTTCCCGTACCAGGACTTGAACCTGTGTCCCCTGCATTGGCAGGCAGATTCTTAACCACTGCGCCACCAGGGAAGTCCGCCCTTGTTATTTTGATAGGGATTACACTGAATCTGTAGATTACCTTGGATAGTATTGTCATTTCAACAACATTAATTCTTTCAGTCCATGAACACGATATGTTTTTCCTTCTGTTTGTGTTGTTTTCAATTTCTTTCATCAGTGTCTTACAGTTTTCTGAGTACAAGTCTTTTACAAATTCCTTAGGTAGGTTTATTCGTAGATATTTTATTTTTTTTGATGTGATGGTAAATGGAATTGTTTCCTTAATTTCTCTTATACTGTTCTGTGAGGGTTTTGAAATGTAACAGATTTCTGTGTATTAATTTTGTACCCTGCCACTTTACTAAATTCATTGAAGAGCTCTGGTAGTTTCTGGTGGCATCTTTAGGATTTTCTCTTTGTAGTATCGTGTCATCTGCACACAGAGGCAATTTTACTTCTTTCTAATTTGGATTCCTTTTATTTCTTTTTCTTGTCTGACTGCTGTGGCTGGGACTTCCAGTATTATGTTGAATAAAAGTGATGAGAGTGGGCATCCTTGTCTTGTTCCCAGTCTTAGAGGAAATGTTTTCAGCTTTTCACCATTGAATATGATGTTAGCTGTGAGTTTGTCATATATGGCTTTGATTATGGTGAGGTATGTTCCTTCTGTGCCTACTTCCTGGACAGTTTCTGTGTAAATGAATGTTGAATTTTGTCAAAAGCCTTTTCTGTGTCTATTGAGATGATCATGTGGTTTTTATTCAGTTTGTTAATGTGGTGTATCACATTGATTATTTGCAGATATTGAAAAATCCTTGCATCTCTGGGATAAATCCCACTTGATAACAGTGTATGATCCTTTTAATGTATTGTTGGGTTTGGTTTGCTAGTATTTTGTTGAGGGTTTTTGCATCTATGTTCATCAGTGATATTGGCCTGTAATTTTCTTTTTTTGTGGTATCTTTGTGTGATTTTGCTTAGAAGTAACCTTTGAGATCTGTTTGAGTCCCTCTGGTTTATAGGAAATAGAAGCTACTAGTGTATGTATAGAGCTGTCTGCACAACCTAGGCTTCCTGTTTTCCAAATCGTTTGTTTTTCCTAGTTTGTCTTCCTTCAAATTAAACACTGGATGCTTGAGAGAAACTTTGACTTCTTTAGGCACATAGTTGAGTGTGTCATTCCCAAGAGGTTAGGTAGAAAAGTACATGTGATATTAGGGAGAAAAAGGAATTTTAAGACTTTAGTTTCTTAAGTTACCAGTAATTAAAAGTGCTGTCAAAGTAGTTATTGGTTTTTTTTTTTTTCCACCAGAGTTTAAACAAAGAGAACCTTGTTATACTTTTCAGGGATTAAAATTCATGTAATGCAGTAAGAAGTAAGGCTCTGTGTAGTTGCTGCATAACTTTGTACTTGAAATTCAGTTGAAATTTTACTTAAAAAAAATTACTTCAGTATAATTTTAGTAAAATTTTACCTTATATTTAACATGAAAACTTTCAAACCAATTGTATTTGTAAGAGTTAGTTCCTTGAAATCTAATTTGTCTGCTTAATTCCTTATTGTCACTAAATATAGTCTTGAAGAAAATTGTTTCCTTCAGATTTAAGTTCATACTCATAGTGGGAAGGGTTGTTTTTATTTGAGCTTTGAAGATTCAGTATACAGTAAGTCCCCTACATACGAATGAGTTCTGTCCAAGAGTTCTGTTCGGAAGTCCAACAAAGTTAACCTAGGTACCCAACTAACACAATCGGCTATATAGTACTGTACTGTACTGTAATAGGTTTAAATATATTGTCTTGTATTTGTGGTGTCTTATCCCCGGGACGGGCTTTTACCTCCCTCTCTCTCACTGCTGCTGTAACTGGAGACCCCAGACTGCTGCTCTCCTTCGCTCCAGCTTAGCCTTCTCTCCCCCTTCTTCTTCGTTAGAACAGCACATATTTCAGTTGCTAATCCCTATCTCCAGTTCCTGTTGTCTGCTCTCATTTAAGAATTTCCTCTTTCCTTCCTTTCTTACCCTTCCTTTCCCAGGAAGTTTATTCCTTATGAAATGATGAGACACACAGGGACATATTAAAAGGACATATTAAAAGGGAGGAGGCCAGGTTTGCTGAGGCAACTTTAAAATACCAAATGTCTTTGTAGAAAATATGTGTCCCATATTTTAAATGAATTTTTAAAAATTTTACTTAAGTCATTTTCATCACGCTTGCATATTTTTAAAGGTAATGCTGTTACATGCTAGATTTGTCAGTAGTTATTTTAAATAAAGTTTCTAGGAACTGAGGCTGTGTTGTTTTTGTTTGAATACTAATTTCTCTGAAGATTTAATAAGCATTTATATAAAATTAATTGTAATTTTGTTGATTTAAAGTTGAAGGTCACATTTAACATGGCTTGTTACTTCTTTGCTCTGAAAAGCAGGACATTTTACTTAAATAAAACTCATTACATATATCCTCATCACAAAAGTAGGGCATATACCTTCCATAGAGAAGGTTTAGTTCCTTTGTATAATACATGTTAGTTTCTTTTTAGGTTTTATGGGTGTTGTTAGCTGCACTATAGTTCTCCAGGTTTACCAAAACCATGTATTATTTTTTACTTATATTTTTCAATGCTACTCATAAGAAGTTATGAGGGTGAATATTTTATGCTAATTTTGCAGGTGAGGACGTTAAGAACCAAAGATGTTAAGAGGTTTGCTGAAGGTTACATGGTTACTGCAGTGAAATTGAGATTAGAGCTCATGTCTGTTGCCAGAGTTGATGGTATTATGATTATTTAGGGAATATATGAGCTGATAGGTAGACAGTTACATGTGATTATAATAGTTATGCATAAAATGCTGTGAAAGTGGAGAATAGGAAATATCTGTTAAGCAGTCAGGAAGGCTTTATAGAGGGGGTTAATCACTAGTGAAGTGATTCTTCAGGGATCAGAATGTGCTTTGTATTTCATGCTGGGTTGAATGGGCTTTATTCTTTGGGGGATTGGGAAGTACTGAAGGACTTCAGCAGGAGGGGTGATGTGACCATCTTCATATTCTAAAGATATGGTGGCCGTAAAAGGGGATACATTTGTAGCATGGTAGTACTAGAGATGGGGAGACCATTACAGGAAAGCTGTGGGGGAAGTGATGAGGTTATCTCTGATGGCAGCGGTGGAGAGGAGGAGAGGAGGGAACTGGATTTGAGCTTTTAATAGTCAGACAACATACAAATGTTGTTCTCACTTCTTCCACCCCCCACCCACCCCACCCCATCAGAAAGAGAGCTAAAAGTTTGCATTTAGAAAACTGACCCAGTTCTGATCATCTTCAGGTTGCTGATCTGCAAAGAGCTTTGCTCTTAATTGTTAAGGGTATAGCTACATTTAGGATAGAAATCATGTCTTTTAGTGACAAAGCTCTTTCTTTGGATGGAAGCTAAATTTATGCCTGGATTATGGTAATAGTGTAAATAAGACTAGTCACATCATTTCAGGAAGCAAAGCTAACATTACTTAAAATGATCAGTACTATTTTATGAATGACTTCTTTCATTCCATTTTAGATCATTATAAATCATTTCTTAGAAATTTCTGATTGAGTTCTGTAGGCAGGAAGAATGCTGTAATTGTCAGTCTCTTTGATATCATGTCCTTCTAGGCCAGATTCTACCTATTTGATGCCACCCTGTATCTTGTCCTTTCCTCATATCCTGAAACGGAAGAGACCTGTTGCAATGTTCCCATCCGTCATGTGGTAGGTGGAGTTTTCTTGGATTGTCTGTAAGAACAGTCTTCCTATTGCTAATTGGGCCAAACTCATAATAATATGAATTTAGTTTTTAGTATCTAATCATTCAGAGATTTAGTTTATATATCTTTCTCTAAAATTATGAAACACAAAGGAAAATGATGCATAGTTATATTTATGCTTGATAATCAATGAGGTCTTTTTCTGATTGATAGCATATCTATTTGATGGAGACTGCATACTATAGTGGAATGAATGAGAGTTCTAGAAATTAGTAAAACTTACCTTGTAAATATTTTTGTAATCTGCCCCATTCTATATCACCTTATTAGCACAATCTTAGTTCGGACCTTGTGGCTTGGCATAATAAAATAACTTGTCTCTCTGCCTTCAGTCTGTTGTCCTCGAATCCACACTCTGCAGCTACCTGAATATTCTATAGGAAACACAAATCTCACACCATCCCACCCATGTATCCATGAGTCTGTTGTTGCTAGTGAGTTCTGCTAAATGCTTGAATTTGTGGCATAACCAGAGTGGCTCCTTGAATATTTAATTTCCATGAAGTCTTGCTAGCTCCGACAATTTGACACCCACACACCCACACACATACTTGACTTCTGTAAAATATTTCAATGCATTCATTTCTTTTTATGCTTTAAGTACTGTTTACTTATTTACTTAATAACTTGTTGATAGTATTTATTAAAATACCTGATATAGATTGATGTTAATTGAGATGGGTATAAAATTATGAAAAGATAGAAAATAGGACACATAACTGATAGTAAATAAGAAAGCGGCACAGATCTCTGTCAACCATCTTCATAATTCCTTTTTTAAAAAAAATTATTTTATTTTTGGCTGCATTGGGTCTTCATTGCTGCTTGTGGGCTTTCTCTAGTTGTGGCGAGCAGGGGATACTCTTCATTGCGGTGCATGGGCTTCTCATTGCGGTGGCTTCTCTTGTTGCAGAGCATGGGCTCTAGATGCACAGGCTTCAGTAGTTGTAGTACGTGGGCTTCAGTAGTTGTGGCTCGCGGGCTCTAGAGTGCAGGCTCAGTAGTTGTGGTGCATGGCCTTAGTTGCTCCACGGCATGTGGGATCTTCCTGGACCAGGGATTGAACCCGTGTCCCCTGCATTGGCAGGCGGATTCTTAACCACAGTGCCACCAGGGAAGTCCCTTTTATACAATTTTTAAAGGTTACTTTCCATTTACTATTATTATAAAATATTAGCTGTGTTTCCTGTGTTGCACAGTACATCCTTGAACCTATCTTACACCCAGTAGTTTGTAGTTCTCACTTCCCCACCCATATATTGCCCCCACCCCGCCCAGGCACTATAGAGCAGACTTTATATCTGAGTCTGTCTGTCTTGTTATATTCACTAGCTTGTTTTATTTTTTAGATTCCGCAAATAAGTGATAGCATACAGTATTTGTCATTCTCTGTCTCACTGATTTCACTCAGCATAATACCTTCCAAATCTATTCATGTTGCTGCAAATGGCAAAATTTCATTCTTTTTTTTATAGCTGAGTAGTATTCCTTTTTATTTATATACCACATTTTCTTTATCCATTCATCTGTTGGTGGACACTTTGGTTGCTTCCATATCTTGATGATTGTAAATAATACTGCTATGAACATTGGAGTGCATGCATCTTTTTGAATTAGTGTTCTGATTTTTTTTTTTTGGATATATACCCAGGAGTGGAATTGCTGGGCCAAATGATAGTTCTGTTTTTAGTGTTTTGAGAAACCTCTGTACTGTTTTCCACAGTGGCTGCACCAATTTACATTCCCACCAACAGTGTACAAGGGTTCCCTTTTCTCCATATCCTCGCCAACATTTTTTATTTGTGTTCTTTTTGATGATAGCCATTCTCACAAGTGTGAGATGATAATCTCGTGGATTTGATTTGCATTTCTCTGATGATTACTGATGGTGAGAATTTTTTTCATGTGCCCTTTGGCTATCTGCATTTCCTCTTTGGAAAAATGTCTATTCAGTCATTCTGCACATTTTTTAATTGAGTTTTTTTTAAAAATCACCTTTTTAAAAAAATTTTATTGATTTTTGGCTGCTTTGGGTTTTCGTTGCTGCGTGCGGGCTTTCTCTAGTTGCAGTGAGCGAGGGCTGCTCTTCGTTGTGGTATGTGGGCTTCCCATTGCAGTGGCTTCTTTTGTTGTGGAGCATGGGCTCTAGGTGGCAGGCTTCAGTAATTGTGGCACGCACACTCAGTAGTTGTGGCTCACGGGCTCTAGAGCGCAGGCTCAGCAGTTGTGGCACATGGGCTTAGTTGCTTCATGGCATGTGGGGTATTCCTTGACCAGGGCTCGAACCCGTATCCCCTGCATTGGCAGGTGGATTCTTAATCACTGCGCCACCAGGGAAGCCCAAGTGGTTTGTTTTTTGATGTTGAGTTATATGAGCTATTTATATATGTTGGATATTAATCCCTTATCGGTCATATCATTTGCAAATATTTTCTCCCATTCATCAGGTTGTCTTTTTGTTGATGGTTTCCCTTGTTGTGCAAAAGCTTTTAAGTTTAGGTAGGTCCCATTTGATTATTTTTGCTTTTATTTCCTTTACTTTAGGAGGCAGAGCCAAAAAAATATTGCTGTGATATATGTAAAAGAGTGTTCCACCTATGTTTTCCTCTAGGAGTTTTATAGTATCTGGTCTTACATTTGGGTGTTTAGTCCATTTTGAGTTTATTTTTGTATATGGCTTAGAGAATGTTCTAATTTCATTCCTTTACATGTAGCTGTCCAGTTTTCCCAGAACCACTTATTGGAGAGACTGTCTTCTGCATTGTATATTCTTACTTTGTTTCTTATAGATCAATTGACCATAAGTGTGTGGGTTTATTTCTGGGATCTCTATTATGTTCCATTGATCTTTGTCTGTTTTTGTTCCATTACCCCATTGTTTTGATTACTGTAGCTTTGTAGTATAGTCTGAAGTCAGGAAGCGTGATTCCTCCAGCTCTGTTCTTTCTCAAGATTGTTTTGGCTGGAGTGTATTTTTTTTTAAATTAATTTATTTTTTATTTATTTATTTTTGGCTGCGTTGGGTCTTCGTTGCTGTGCACGGGCTTTCTCCAGTTGCAGCGAGCGGGGGCTACTCTTTGTTTTGGTGCGCGGGCTTCTCATTGCAGTGGCTTCTCTTGCTGCGGAGCACGGGCTCTAGGCACGTGGGCTTCAGTAGTTGTGGCACGTGGGCTCAGTAGTTGTGGCTTGCAGGCTCTAGAGCACAGGCTCAGTAGTTGTGGCGCACGGGCTTACTTACTCCGCGGCATGTGGGATCTTCCTGGAGTAGGGATCGAACCTGTGTCCCTGCATTGGCAGGTAGATTCTTTTTTTTTTTTTTTTTGTGGTACACGGGCCTCACTGTTGTGGCCTCTTCCGTTGCGGAGCACAAGCTCCGGACGCGCAGGCTCAGCGGCCATGGCTCATGGGCCTAGCTGCTCTGCGGCACGTGGGATCTTCCTGGATCGGGGCACGAACCCATGTCCCCTGCATCAGCAGGCAGACTCTCAACCACTGCGCCACCAGGGAAGCCCGCAAATTTACTATTATTCCCATTTTACAGATGAAGAAGTTAAGGCAAATAAGTTAAATAACTTTCCTGAGGTTATATAATAAGAGGCAGAATGAGAATGAATTAAAAGTTCTTTTTCCTCCTACAGAGTGCTCAACATTTCTCATCTGAAAAATTGGGATAGTGATTTTATTTTTGACTGTTGTTAAGTTCTCGCACTGAGAGAGAAGTGAAACAGAGAAGTGAAACAGTTGGATCAATGCCTGTCAGTAACAGCAACGTTCTCTTTATTTCCTGAGGTGTTGATATAGGTAGAATGGTTTTAATGGCCTTTGTTCTCCATAGCTTATGTTTTGCTTATAGCTTTTTAAAAAATTGTGGTAAAATATATATAACATAAAATTTACCATTTAAACCATTTTAAGTATATAATTCAGTGCCATTAAGTACATGCACAGTGTTCTGGTTGTAACTTTGAATTATCATTTTCTTCCCTCCAAAACAAATAAAAATAAGCAAAGCTATTTCACTACTCTGTGCACATAATGTTGCTAATCAAAATGTTAGAGTTTAGGGCTTCCCTGGTGGCGCAGTGGTTAAGAATCCGCCTGCCAATGAGGGGACATGGGTTCGAGCCCTGGGCTGGGAAGATCCCACATGCCATGGAGCAACTAAGGCTGCATGCCACAACTACTGAGCCTGTGCTCTAGAGCTTGCAAGACACAACTACTGAGCCCACGTGCCACAATTACTGAAGCCCACGTGCCTAGAGCCTGTGCTCTGCAACAAGAGAAACCACCGCAATGAGAAGCCCACGTACCGCAACAAAGAGTAGCCCCCACTCGCTGCTACTAGAGAAAGCCCGTTCACAGCAATGAAGACCCAATGCAGCCATAAATAAATAAATAGATAAATAAATAGTTAGTGTTTATAGCATCCTGGGAAATTAGGAGTCAGTAAATAAGTGTATGCATGCATCTGTTTACTTTTGTTTTTTGCACCTAGTCAACAATATTTTCCTGCATATGACAGATACAGCAAAGTTATACTCAGATATAGTATTGCTTTCTAGGAAGTTATAGTATAAAACACAGTGGGAAAAATTAGGCAGCTGTCAATGAATCTAGAGATAAATACAGCTGCATAAATATTTCTCATTTATTTACATACATTAAATGAACATATTGGTTAACCACAAATGTAAGTGTAGATATTTTGGGGTTGAGGAATGTGTTGGTAAATGAATTGCATATTAAGATAGTTTTGAGGCAGAGGCATCACCTTGTCTCCTACCTTTAGAGAGGCTCTTTGAGAAGATTAGTGGGAACTTTTTGAGGTGGCAAGGACAAGATGCTTTGTGAGGGTGGGGGAATAAGTGGGAGTGAAATAATCAGAAGATGGTAAGTTGAAAAATATCCCTGGAAAATGGGAAAGGACCTAAGTAACTGAGTTTGTTTCAGATAGTCTGTTTAAAACATTTGGAAGGTATAATTGAACTTAGCAATTTTTAAGGGAAATTTTTAGCTAACAGATGAGGGGAAAGTTCTTTCTTTTTACAAGAGTCAGACTAATTAATGAGGACTTTGTAAACGAAGTCAGTGATTCAGAGCTCCAAGAGGCAGTCATTAATCAGAAAGGGTTTCAAAATAAAGGCTCTTTATTTTCTTTTCAGTATAATACTTAAGCCATAATTTGATATATCAGCAGTGGTTTCTCAGCCCTGTTGTTGGTGAGGTCTGTCTCCTTTGTTGAACTTTTCAAAAATCTGAGTTAAACATGTGAGATTCAGAATCCACCTGCATTTTTATAGCCTCCTGGTATAGCGTTGTGTATACGAGTTACAATTTTCCTTTTCTCATTTGTTGTTCTGGCATGTAATATACTTTCAGTAAATATTAGCATAGTTTGAATATCTATGAAATTATATTTCCTGGTACCATATACCAGGAAATATAATAGATTATGGGTTGAAACTTCTCTTTAAAAAAGTATGTGGCAGCCTTTATTATTTATTTATTAGACTTTTTGAGAAACATCCATTAATCCTCCTGTATGCCAGGTGTTGGTGATATGCTAGACATTGGGATAGTAAGAGAAATAAGGCAGACTCTGCCTTAAAGAGGATATCAAAAAAGAAAGAAGACATTATTCACTTTCTTTTTGAGTTTGAATCAGATTGTTGGTTTATTGAAAAATGACACCAAACGGTTATCTCTGAAGATTTTAGAGAAGATTTGCTCTCAAAATATTCAGATTGAAGTGTTTGATTTGATAAATGCTTGAACTATTAGTGGAAGCACCAAGTATGAACAATATTTATTTAAAATTTTTCTCTCAGTGGTAGTAATTAAGAAAATCCTAATCATGAGACTCATAAAAGTTGCCAGCGTGGTAAGCCATGTTCTTGGCAGTATATGATGTTGCACATTGTTAATGGGCTACAGTCATTGGTTTGTGATGAAAAGTCGGCTGGCTCTCCTTCTTAGTTGTCTTCTGCATGAAATTTGCTGACCTCAAAGGTATTATAGGAGGGAAACTAGCTTTAAAGACTGGATTTACTTTTTCAGTTTCATTTATTTCTTAAGCTCTTATTTTCTTACATTTCTGAACTATATTCCTTGCCTATATCAATTGACTGGGACAACAAAATATAGAATATGGCATAAATATTTGTGCCTCTAGTAAAGGCTTAATGGAATCACATTTGGCGCAGTTTGTAACTCTGTGTTGTTTGGTTTCACTCATCCAAATAGAAGTTACCTTTGTTTTACCTAGACTTTTATTAGTTCATTCTAAAAATGTCAGTCATATTTGTCTCCTTTCTCTCAGTACACTCAGTTGTCACTTCAGTCTGACCTCTTCCATCTATCCTCACTGCTGTGGTTGTAGTTTATGTTGTGACTTCCTGCCTGTACTGTTGGAATAGGCATTCACTGGTAACAAGCATGTAAACTGAGACTATAGTTTTTTCTCTAGATTAAAATAAAACTGACTATATGGGAAAACATTTTTTGAACTTGAAAGCACTACACAAAATATAAGTTGTGATTTCTGTTATATTTGCCATCAAGTCACAGTTCACTTAAAAATGATCAGTGGCTTCTTTTAGTCTCTTCTTTCTTGGTTCATTGCTGTTCACTGACGGATAACCCCAAGCCATCTTTCCAGATTCACATCCTACTGCTCCTCCACCCATGCTTGCTAGTGTTTTCTTCCTCCCTCTGGGCAGTACTGTTAGCTGGCAGAGGACAGTTCCTTGTTATGTGGGACTGGCCTCCCCAGCCCTCCGCTGAAGGCCTACAGCAGCAGATGGAGGAGAGGTGAGCAGCGAGGAGCCCTGAGTAGCACTCTCAGTAGAGAGCCAGTCTGCTAGCCAGACTGCTCTTTGTGGGTCCCAGATATCGTCTTATTTCCTCTTTGGGTTTGTTCTTGTTTTCTCTTTTTCTAACCCCACTTATTAAAATCCAATTTCTCTTTCCTAATACCACCAAAAATGCAATTGCTTGCATGTAAAAGCCAGTCAGCCATAATTATTTATTAGGAGTAGTACTGTATAATAATAATGTACATATATTATAACATATATAATAATAGTAATAATATATAGTCATGAATAAAACAAGCTTAGTCCTTGCCTTCATGAAATTTTATCTTTGCTGCTAAAGTATAAGGGCCTTGAATCTTAAATATTTTAAAGTTCCCCTCCATTATTTTTTTATAATGTGTTGTATATTTTGTTCATTAAGTATTTAAACAGCAGTATTTGACAGTGGAAAAATAGACTTTATACTTTAGGCTCTTGAGGGCCACTGAATACTTTTAATTGGAGCAGGAGTAATATTAGTAGATTTCTACTAACACTTAGAGTTAACTTTAGTACTATAAAGAGGTGAGGGGTTTTACTGTCACTTTCTACATCTTAATTTTCTAATCAGCCAAGTAATTTTGTGAAAAGTTTTTCTCTTCCAAACATTTATATTGGAAACCAGTTAGGTAAGTAATGCAGTAAACATATTTTTTGAGCGCTTACTATGTGCCAGACACTTCTAGGCACTCAGAAAATAGCAACAATCAGAACAAAGCCTTTCATCTCATGATTGCATTATAGTGGAGGATTGGACAGTAAGAAAGTAAATACATAATATATGCACTGTGATTAAGTGCTGTGAAGAAAAATATAACAAATAGAAAAGGAGAAGGCTATTTTAGATAGGGAAATAAGATGACCTCTGAGGAGAAACATTTGTGCTGGAATGAACCAACAGTGGGTGTACTTGGGAGAAAGAGCTTTGCAGGCCAAGGAAACTGCAAGTAGAGGGTTTCAGTGAGTAATTTATTAACACTTTTTCCCTTTTATTGTCACTTTAGAATAATCTGTAGATCCCTCTATAGTCTGACCCTCAATGATATTGTCAGTCTTTTCTCTTAATTACCTAGTCAAATGGTAATAATAATGCCTATTTTATAAACAAAGTGAAATATATAATTTATATATAAATTTATGTAATACGTTATAGACACTCTGTAATTGATATTGTCATCATTATTTTGTTAGTATAACTATTAGCAGCTTATGTTCTTGCCCATTCATGTCTTCCTAGAGAACACTTGCTCATGTTTTAAGAATCAATGTGTAAATATCACTTTCTCCTCAAATCTTCTTGCTATACAGGACTACTCCCTTAGTTTTACTGCCATTATATATTTATTACATGTCTGTCATTGTACTTGCCATATTTAACTTTGCTTTTACCCTTTGTATACCTGGCTTCTAACCTGAAGTCTGGCATTTATGTATTTTGCTAGATAAGTAACAAATTAAGAAGTTTATTTAGTTGGCTTCTAATATTTATATTTGTTTAAACTTTCAACATATGTCTGTTACTGTGGTAGTATACTTATTGTAAAGGTTTTTTCAAGGGGAGTGTGAATTAAAGGTACGTTATTCTCAAAAGGAGAAGTAATCTAAGAAGTATAGGTCTGTATTTCAGATTATGTCTGTCATTTATGAGGTATCTAGTGATCCCCTTCCTTGGGACACATTTATGCTTCTTGGTTCTCTCTGCTTCTCAGCCAGGTTCTGGCAGTATCTATGATAGCAATCCTTTATTCTTCTCTGACACTGGTGACACTGACGCATTTATGTTCATTATACTGACACTCGAACATGAATTGGAGTCTTGAAGACTGGTGTGAATCCCAGGTCTGTCATTTCTAGGGGTGTGATCTTAAGAAAGTAACTCATTAGTCTCATTTCCTCATCTGAAAAATGGAGATAATATGTTCCTCACACAGGGTTGTAGGGATTACATTATGTACATGAAAGAGCATTGGCTTCTAGAATATATCAGATGTTTCTTATTAGGTGAAATCATTTTAATTCAGTAACTCTGTTTCTGCAGAATCAGATTGAGCGTTTGTTTGGCTTTGGGTAGAGGAAAACAAGGTGGAATTTAACAATGGTGTTGATTGCTGACTTTGGTTAAGTCTTACTCTGTTTCAGCTGATTCCTTTTTTTCTCAGTGGAATGTGCTGGTCTTGATCCAGAGGAAAGAAAGGAATGCTCAGCATAATAATGCTAGAAAGATATATCACACCACATTGCATTTAACACAAGGTGAGGGCACCAACGGGAGGAAATTTGCCTTAGTTGGGTGTCCAGCACCAAGTACAGGGCCTGGCACATGACAGGCACTCCATATCATGTTTAAATGAACAAGTGATTCTGTTTAGATGAGAAACCTGTTCTGGCTATGGAGTACATAGTGCATTTTGGGTAGCTAAGGTAGATGTCTGTAAGATGTTGGCAAAGGAGACTGATTTTGGTATTTTAGCAGTTGTCTTTGAAACCATTATACCTGATTCATTATATGTACAGTTCTTTTATATCATATTGTATAAAATGCATAAATGTATAAATGTATAAAATTGTATAAAATCATATTGTATAAAAAGCTTAAGCTTTTTAATGTTTCTGCCGTCCTCACTGTTGACTTCGCTTAGAGAGTTTGACAACAAAGCCTATTTAATCAGAGTGAGTGATGCTGAGACTTTCCTTATTGTACTAGTTGTAATAACTTTCACTTCATATGTTTGTTAGCAAAATAAATACGTGTTAAAAATATGTCTGGAGGCAGTAGCATGTTATATACACATCTTCTTCACACCATGTATTGTTGTGATACCTGAGAGCTTATATTTTATTTTGCATCCATTCAGAATAACTTGTGGGCATATGAGGGTTCTGGATGTCTTGTGAATTAGGGATCGTAATTGACCATTATGCCTGTAAGTTCTTAGATTTTAGCAAATCTTAATCAGAGTTTTGAATATTTATACACATATTTATGTCACATAACTTATAATTTCATTTTTAGAGAGTTTCCTTTTCTGTTTCCTTCCCTTCTAAGATTAAAGGAATCAAAATTAAGTTTCAGATTAAAAACTTAAAACTATTAAATGTTAAATTGCCAAAATGTTCTATAAGTAGAACATGCAGGTAATATAGGCTTAAATTGTTTTTTTTTTAGAAAATTATTAGTTTGTCTCCAGGACTGGCTTCTTTTCTTGTAATTTTTTTTCCTAAATGCAGAATTAGATATTCTTAGGCCGTTATGGCTGCAATAGAGCTTAGTAAACATCTAGTCT
Source organism: Orcinus orca (assembly GCF_937001465.1). Lineage (NCBI taxonomy): Eukaryota > Metazoa > Chordata > Mammalia > Artiodactyla > Delphinidae > Orcinus > Orcinus orca. The sequence goes on along the minus strand of NC_064562.1, from coordinate 101,737,743 downwards.
ACTTGCTTTATTTTAGAGAGGTAACTAAGATACAAGGACAAGTGATTTGTCCACAGTCAGTTAATTCATAACAGGACCAGATGATAAACTAGATTTTTAACTATTGTTGAGGAGATGGCCATACTGTGGCTAACCCTTCTGTTATGCTAATAACCACTTTAAACTTTAAGACCATACTGTTCCTAGAAATACATGTGGATCTGATGATGTTTTAAAAGGATATTATTTTAGTGACCTGGTAGAAGTCAGTTCCTGGAATTTGTCAATCCAGCAGTCAGCCAGATTGGGTGTGAGTGAAGTTTTGGCAGTACTTTTCCATTTTGGTATGTAGACTGTTTACTAATTGAGTCAACAGGAGGTAATTTTTACTAATCTCATTTTAAGCCATGAAAAGCCCCACATTCTCTTTAAATTGTTAGTTTTGACAACCTAGATGTGAGGATTCACTCATTTTCCATAGGAAAAGGTTTAGCCAATAAACATATGTTAAGAAAAACATGAAGAACAAGATTTTTAAAAATTCAGTTTTTCCTTGTTGAATCTAAGAAGTTATACATTTTATTTTAAAAAGTCATATGGTGGACTCTTGGATTCTGTTAGATAGAAAAATGATTAAAAAATGTCTAAGGATCATGTGAATAGTCTTCATTTCTTTTTCTTGTATTCTTTGTGATGTTTCCCTAGGACTTACATTTTAAACTGGACTATATAAAAATAGCACCTTGTACTCTGTGATGTTTAGTTTTTTTTTCCTTTTTTTAAAGGAGAGAGTTTATCTGTTTTGGGGGAGGAATAATTTATAAATATAATGATCTGGATAAGAAGAATGTAGACAACCTGAATTTAGTACTGGTTTTAGTTGACTAATATCAATTAAATTGAATTATTTATTTTTAGTCAGTGTGTTCATATATTATACTTTTGATGTGAAGAATACCCTACTAGACTTCTTAAAGCCTCTTAGTTTGACTTAGTCTGAAATTTAATTTGTTGGTTTTGTTTTAAATTACATTCTCTTGACTATAGCTTGTGTTTGGGGATTGCAAGTTAGTAATTGCCCTTTGTTCTATTTCAGATCCCTGCATGTCACTGAGTCCACCATGCTTCACAGAAGAAGATAGATTTAGTCTGGAAGCTCTTCAAACAATACATAAACAAATGGATGATGACAAAGATGGTGGAATTGAAGTAGATGAAAGTGATGAAGTAGGTGGAAACCCTTTTTCCCTGGTATTCTCTTAAAACAGAATGACCAAGTTTTTAGTCTTAAATTTTCCCATTATTCCTTGTATGACTCAACTCCTTCATCTTCATCATCTTTAGTTTTTCTCTTTACATTTTAATTTTACCCTTTGTATTTACATGGTTTTTCTTTTTTTTCACATCTATACAGGTCTTCTCAGTTTTATAAGAATTCCCACTCTGTGTACTTGGGTTTCTCAAACATATATCCTATTCTGACTATGTCAGTTATCTATTGCTGCTTTACAAACCACCACAAAATTTAGTGGCCTAAAACAACATTTTGTTATTTCTCCTGATTCTCTGGGTTGACTGGGCTTTGCTGAGCACTTTTTCTGTTCCCGTAGTTATGGCCTGAGGTCACTGTGGCAGTTGCATTCAGTTGCCAGCTCTGCTGGGCTGGAATATCTCAGATGACCTCTTTTCCATCAGAGTCTCTCTCCATCCAGTCTCTCATCATTCAGGAGTCTAGCTCAAGCTTCCTTACAGCATGGCAGCCAGCTTCCAGGTGGCAGTGTTGCAAGAGAACAAGTTCCCATGTGAAAGTGCTTATCATGCCCCTGCTTGCCAATGCCTGTTAATATCAAATTGTCTTAAAGCAAGTTATTTGGCTGAACTCAGAGTCTGTGTTGGAAAGGATTATACAAGGATATGAATACCAGGAGATGTGGTTTACTGGGGGTCACCAATGTCCTAATCTACTGTACTCACCGTACAAATAAATAGTACTTTATTTCTTAAGCATTCTCATCTTACCCCTGTCTATTGTCCCTTTTAGTTTTCTTCTTAGAGGTTGTTTTCTTTATTTGACTCTGGTCTCATTCTAACCAAATTCCCCAGTCATTTTTTAGTTCTTTTCACTCTTTTTGTTGTATTTGTCACTGTTGAGATGCTTCTCTTTTAGTTTACGTAATACTAAATTACACTATTTTCTACATTATTATCTAATGTTGTATAACAGTGACATCCTCTCATCACATTTTTGTCTAATCACATTGTTATGTAACAGAAACATTCTCTAGAGATCGATTTTTGACCTGCTGTATAAAACATTTACCTTGAGAATGCTCATCCACTTTTAGGTTACTCCTGATGCCTCCATCTCTAAGCCAGTCCAGATTCTGACGTATATATATTGCTTTCTGCCTGACATCTTTTGAGGGCTCTTGTTTTCAGCTTAGTTTATCTAAAGCAAAATCCCAGATCTCTCTTTGAAATCCCTCACTGTTCAATGGCAATTGTGGACCTACTTCTCCTCAGTTTTTACTCTTTTATTTAATTTTTTTAAAGTTTATTTTATTTATTTTAAATTTTTGGCTGCTTTGGGTCTTTGTTGCTATGTGCAGGCTTTCTCTAGTTGTGGCGAGTGGGGGCTACTCTTCATTGCAGTGCACGGGCTTCTCATTGCGGTGGCTTCTGTTGTTGCAGAGCACGGGCTCTAGGTGCGCGGGCTTCAGTAGTTATGGCACATGGGCTCAGTAGTTGTGGCTCGCGGCTCACGGGCTCTAGAGCGCAGGCTTAGTGGTTGTGGTGCATGGACTTCGTTGCTCTGTGGCATGTGGTATCTTCCTGGACCAGGGCTTGAACTGTGTCCCTTGCGTTGGCAGGTGGATTCTTAACTGCTGTGCCACTAAGGAAGTACCAGTTTTTACTCTTTTAAATTAGGAGTTGGCAGACTTTTTCTGTAAAGGGCCAAATTATGCGTTGAAATATGTCCCCCCTCCAAAAAAATATTTTGAAGTCCTAACCCCCAGTACCTCATAATGTGACCTTATTTGGAAATAGGTTCATTTCAGATGTAGTTATTTAAGAGGAGTGTATATTGGAGTAACATGGGCTCTTAATCCAATATGACTGGTGTCCTTGTAAGAGAGGAGAACACCATGTGGACAGACAGACACAGGGGAGAAGATGATCATGTGACAGTGGATGCAGAGATTGGAGTTATGCAGCTACAAGTCAAGGAATGACAAGGATTGCTGGTGACACCAAAAGCCAAGAGAAAGGCATGAAACAGATTCTCCCTTAGAGCCTTTCAGAGAGCATGGCCCTGCTGACACTTTATTTAGATTTATAGCCTCCAGACCGTGAAAGAATAAATTTCTGTTATTTTAAGCCACTCAGTTTACGGTACTTTGTTACAGCAGCCATAGGAAACGAATATAGGCCAGCTAGCAAATAGTTTAGATTTGTGTGAGCTGCATGATCTCTGTTGGATCTACTTAACTCTCCCATTGTAGTGCCCAGCAGCCATAGACAGTATATGAACTAATGGTCATGGCTGTGTTCCAATAAAACTTTGTTTGCAAAGACAGCCATCAGTCTGTAGTGTGCCAACCCCTGCTATAAATAAAATTTTGTGTTCTTAGAATTTAGTCCTTTTTCATTTACCTGTTTTAGTTATTTACTTATTCCATTTTAATCTAGGTATTTATTATCTTATGCCTAGATTATTACCTCTAATTTTTTCCTCTCTAATCATCATGCATATCACTTTTGAGAGTGTCTTTCTCTAGCTAAGAAATTTAACAGTGATTTCTTAGTACTTATTAGATCAGATATTAACTCTTTAGTCTTTTTTTTTTTTTTTTACTATCTCTGCATCAGCTGATTCATGCTTACTGAGAGATAATCTCTTCTCATTGTGGTTAAATCATTTTAATTAGAGTTCAGTTCTATTAATACCAAAATCATGGCTTTCAGTTCAAAGTAGTCAAATTTATTTCTTTCATTTTTGGAACTACAGATGACAGGATAGTCCTATTTTACATTGTTTCCAACTTAAAAAGTATTTGAAGTATGTAAATATATTCTGTTGGTCGTAAAGTAGAGTAAATGAAATGAAGTTGATGATTATTAGGAATTTTACTTGCTGGAATATAACAAAGTAGTTGTCATTTATTGAGGGTCACTTTATTATACTGAGTAATTCATTCTCTCAAAATCATCACCATTCCTTCTCTTTCTTCCAGTACAAACACACACATACACACAATAAAATCAAGCTATAAAACTACTTTTTAGAAGTAATACTCTGAATTATTAGTGATGAATTGTTCTTTCTAATCCTCCCAAGATTGTCTAAATTGTTTACTTAGTTGCTAATATAGTTGCTTAAGATTTTGATTATCAAATATTCTAACATAAATTCCATTTATTCCATAAATTATTACTATCTATATGAATTATGGAGTCAATAGAATTTTATGTTCATATATTTGATGCTCTTTGTAGAGGAAATTATTCTCTAGACTAAACAGATTTCCTGAAATTATTGTTGTACATTTTCTTAGTCATTTACAGTATTAGTTTGATCAAATTCCATGTCAACTCAGAGAGAGTGCAGTCTTTAGTAGATGAGTACTCTGTGCAGTTTCATAATTCTGTCCATCAATTAGATTGGAGATAATTTACAACACTAATTCTTGTACTGTGTTGAAAGGTTATAATTTTAAGTTATTACACTGATGGTGCTAAGGTTTCCTTTGATTTTGGTATTTCTGAGGAACTAATCATTGCTTAGATTGTTTTAGGTTAAGAAATATATTAATTCAGAGGGATTATTATTTTTTTTTTATAATTTATTTTTTTTGGCTGTGGTGGGTCTTTGTTGCTGCACGCAGGCTTTCTCTAGTTGCGGCGAGTGGGAGCTACTCTTTGTTGCAGCGCAGGGGCTTCTCATTGCTGTGACTTCTCTTGTTGTGGAGCACGGGCTCTAGGCACACGGGCTTCAGCAGTTGTAGCTTGTGGGCTCTAGAGCGCAGGCTCAGTAGTTGTGGTGCACGGGTTTAGTTGCTCCGCGGCATGTGGGATCTTCCTGGACCAGGGCTCGAACGCGTGTCCCCTGCATTGGCAGGCGAATATGGTTAATTTGAAGAGTTTTAGTATTATAAAATGTTTGAAAAGAGTGGTGTGCACTTTCACTTTTTAAAGCTGGAATAGTTTTAGGTAGCCACATTTCAGAAGTTACAAATTAACTTATTAAGATTGGTTAATTCTGAGCCTAGAATAAGGCTAGATTCTTTATATTAAAAATCTACTTAATAAAATTACTTTTGTTATTAATTGATATATCAAGTTATAAATATTACTACTCTGGGGTGTTTTCTGACACCAACCAGTTCTTCAGTTTTCCAACACCAACTGCATTTCCAACAATTCAATTCAATTCTGACGCTCTCTCCCTGATCCCACAAGTTAAAGGGCTCAGTCTCATAATACTGCCCTTACCTCAGATCCCAGTCACAAGTCTCTGGTTATGTTTTTGAACTTCTGACTGACTGGCGATAAATCTGGGGTTCCCATGGCTCCTTCCTCAGGTTTGAACATTTGCTGGGTATGTATCTGAAAAAAACAAAAAAACACGAATTCAAAAAGATACATGCACCCCAGTGTTCATAGCAGCATTGTTTACAATTGCCAAGATATGGAAGCAACCTAAGCATCCATCAGCAGATGAGTGGGTAAAGAAGATGTGGTACATAAATACAGTGGAATACTACTCAGCCATAAAAAGAATGAAATTTTGCCATTTGTAGCAACATGGATAGACTTGGAGGGGTGTTAGGCTAAGTGAAATAAGCCAGACAGAGAAAGAAAAATACTGTTTGATAGCACTTATATGTGGAATCTAAAAAATAAACTAGTGAATAATACAAAAAAGAAGCAGACTCACAGATATAGAGAACAAACTAGTGGTTACCAGTGGGGAGAGGGAAGAGGGGAGGGGCAATATAGGGGTAGGAGATTAAGAGGTACAAGCTATTATATATAAAATAAATAAGCTACTGTACAACACAGGGAATATAGCCAATATTTCATACTAATTATAGAGTATAACCTTTACAAATCACCATATTGTACACCTGTAACTTATATAATATTGTACATCAACTGTACTTCAGTTAAAAAAAAGGAAAATTTGCTGGAATGGCTCACAGAACTCAGGAGAACACTTTACTTATGTTTACTGGTTTATTAAAAAGGATATAACTCTGGAACAGCCAAGTGCTGTATATCTATAGGACAAGGTATGGTAGAAGGCGCATGGAGCTTCCATGCCCTCTCTGGGCATGCCGCCCTCCCAGCACCTCCCACACCTTGATATATTCACCAACCTGGAAGCTTTCTGAATCTCTAAGTTCAAGAGTTTTTACAGAGCTCAGTTTTCCCAGAGGTCAGGTAGCTGGGACTGAAATTTCCGGTTCTCTGATCACTTGGTCTTTCTCATGATCAGCCCCATCCTGAGGCTATTTAGGGGCCCCTCCCTTAGTCATCTCATTAGCATGAACTCAGGGGTGATTAAAGGAGGAAAGGACACTATCACTGAGGAAATTCTAAGACTTTTAAGAGCTCTGTTCTAGGAACCAGGGATAAAGACCAAATATATTTCTTATTATATCACAATTTAAAAAATATTTAAATATGGAAAAATAGCAAAAATTCATATTTTTTAATTATTAAAAATACCTTCAAGAGAAGGATCTGTTGCAATTGTGTATAATATATAGACAGAGAGGTATTAAGTAAGCTTATGCAGATATTTGACAGCCGATTTGAATGTATTTGATTGCATAATAATTCCTAGAATTACAAGTTATTTTAATCTTTTTATCTCATCATCAGATAGTAAATGCTCAGATGTGTGAAATATTATCATTATCACTGTGCCAAACAAAGTAATCACGCATGGCTGTATAATTTATACTTCAATGGAATTCTTATTGAGTCTTAAATTTTAGTGGAATTCCAAATATTTTGTAATAAAAAAATAATAACTTTGTTAAAAAGTAAAACTTATGTTAAAAGAACTTAGAATTCTATCAGTATAATAGGTGAACTTGAATGTTGAAAAACAGAAGATATCTTTCTCTCTGTATTTCTTTTAATATGAATATTTAAAAGCAAATATAGTATGCTTCTGTGTTTTATTAGTACCCCCAAAAATCTAGAAATCCATTGTACAGTATGGTAGCTACTAGCTATATTTGTCTATTGAGCACTTAAAATTGAGGTGTGTTATATGTGTAAAATGCACTTCAAATTTTGAAGATTTACATAAATATTGAAATATTGATTACATGTTGGAAATGATTATATTATGGGCATACTGGGTTACATGAAATATAATATAAAATTAATTTCACTTGTTTTTACTTTTTAATGTGACTCCTAGGAAATTTTTAATCACATATGTAGATCACTATTTATATTGGACAGGACTGATCTTAGAGACTATAGTGTGTTGCAGGCTTTAAGAGAATGGGTTTTTTCTTTTTTTTTTTTTTTTGTGGTATGCGGGCCTCTCACTGTTGTGGCCTCTCCCGTTGCGGAGCACAGGCTCCGGACGCGCAGGCTCATTGGCCATGGCTCACGGGCCCAGCCGCTCCGCGGCATGTGGGATCTTCCTGGACCGGGGCACGAACCTGCGTCCCCTGCATCGGCAGGCAGACTCCCAACCACTGCGCCACCAGGGAAGCCCAAGAGAATGGGTTTTTAATTCTGTAGTTTTTGGACCAGTTTGGTGCCTTCAGTTCATTATTGCTACATCTTGATTTGTATTTCTTGTTAAAGTGTCTTTTTTTTTTAAAGAAGTGAATATTAATACTGTTATAGGTCTCTAGTAGCCATCATTAGGAAACTTCATGAATTTAATAGGAAACCTTAGAAATTTAAAAATACTTAATTTCTTGTGATTTTTGAATGGAAATATTGCTTTTTAAAAATTTTAGCAAAATATTTAGCATTTGAAAATGCTGGTTGGAAGCTTAATTTTTTTCTCTTTAGTACCTATTGTTTTTGGTCATATGAGAAAGCATTTACTTTTCTAGTTTATTCATTCATTTGATATTGAGCTAATATTTGAGGATCTATTCCATGCCAGATACTCAAATAGATCTTGAAATATATCAGGAAAAAAACAGACAAAATCGCATATAAATCTTGAAGCCCTTAGGCTAACATTCTGATGGGGCTTGTGACTAAACAAAACAAAACTAAACAAGACTAAACAAAACAAGACTAAACAAAGCAAGACTAAACAAAAAACTAAATAAGCAGGGGAAGGGGGATCAGGACATGTAGATAATGGATGGCTGTAATTTTAAATAGGATGGTCATGTCAGGCCTCATTAAGAAGGTAACAAAGTGTGTACTGTTTGCAGTGCTTGGACAAGTAAGAGAATAAATATCTGGCAATTTTCCAGAGCTATTCTACAATTGAAATTGGAGGCCTAGGGGTGTTTCAGATTAGGAACAGGATATGCAGCTTTTGCTCTCTAGGTCATTGTCTTCTGACGCAAGATCTAGAAGATTAGATGTCAGTGTATGCTGAATTTGTGACCTGCTTAGATTGAGTTATTGATTACAGTTAAGTTTGCCTGTTCTGTCAATATTGAAGATATTTTGGACAGTGTAGGTACTTGATTAGCCAATAATTTAAATGAGAGTATTGAATGGTTTTGTGGCCCTGAGCACAGCAGTAGGAGGCAGTGAGAACTGACATTGTTATTGCCTACTTCATGACTGGAAGTTTTATTATAGTTCCTAGTGTGTACGAACCTTGTTTTCTGTTTTTATTTTTCCCCCTTTTTCTTTTATATTTTAAAAGGTTTCTTCCCCTTTTTCTACTTTTTCCCCCTTTTTATCCATTCTTCCCGTTCATTTATGTGATTCCAAATAGTTTTAGAGTGTTTGTTATCAGTTGGTTTTGTATACATATGTATATAAAACCAACTTTAAGGCCAACTTATGTGAAAAATCTGGTTGTACCTGGTATTTGTTTTTCTTATATTAGCTATTCTGCCTGAAAAACACCTTTGTCATCATTTCTCGGTACACTTCTCAGAAAACTTAGTTTTAACCACACAGGTGAATCTGTCTGAAACAAGGAGAGTCACTTAAGAAAATAGGCAAAAGTAGGGTTAGAAAAAAATAGGAGAAAATACATTTTAAAAAAGGATCGCTGAGTTTTGAATTACGTGGAGTATTGTTTCTAAAGGAATAACTGCGTCTGTTCTTTACTGAAGTTTTCTAAGTTAAAATTTCAACTTAGATATTAGTTATCAATTATTGTGTAACAAATTCTTCCCAACTTAGTGGTTTACTAAGCCACTCACGGTTTTATCATCTCATGGTTTCCGTGGGTTCGAAATCCAGGAGCAGCTTAGCTGACTCTTGCGGCTCTGGGCCTCTCACTAGCTGCGGTTAAGATGTCAACTGGTATTGCAGTCATCTCAAGGCCTGATTTGGGGAGGATTCACTTCAAGGCCTACTCATGTGGCTGTTGGCTCCACAGGTCCTCACTGGTTGCTGGTTGCAGATGTCGGTCCCCTGCCACATGCCCCTGTCCATAGGGCAGTGGTCTTCCCTGAATGAGAGGGGCTGAAGGGGGTGGGGGGAGCACGGGGGTGGGAGAGAGAAAGTCGGGGGAGGGAGGGAGGGAGGGGGGGAGAGAGAGAGAGAGAGAGAGAGAGAGAGAGAGAGAGAGAGAGAGGGAAAGGACAACATGGAAGTCAAAGTCTTTTTGTAACCTCATCTTGGGAGTCCTGTTTCATCACTTTTTGCCATATTCTGTTCGTTGGAAGTGAGTTGCTAGGTCCAGCTGATACTCAAGGGGAGGCAGTTAACACAGGAGCACAAATAAGAGGATGTGGGGATCATTATGAGCCATTTTATTTTATTTGTTTATTTTTGTCTTGTTATCTTATTTTATTTACCTTTTAGAACTCTTCCTATGAGCCATTTTAGAGGCTGCTTATCGTGGTTTGTTTTTGTACTCTGCTAGAGAGATTTGATGGGAAATTCTCAAGTCATGGAATTATAAAGTATAAAAGCAGTAAAGTTATATGACTTCCTTCAAAAGGCTTTGCTTTGGAAGTGACCCACAATAAGACTTTTCATGTTTATCTTTGTATTAGGATATGTCTAACATTTTAAAGCATGTTAAATTTGATTAAAGTTATCTACTGAGTAGTACTTTACATGCACAAATGTACCGGTACAACTTATTTGACTGAAGGATCACTTGGCGTTCACCTGAAAGGACAGGCAGGGCAAAGGTAAGGTGAAGAGAGTAGGTGCTAAAGAATTCTTGCTGTTAAATTATAATTATTGAGGTATTTTCCTGTATACTGAAATTTTCGTAGTTTAATTAGTTAAAAACTTGATGCCGTAAAAGCAGGCTTTAATTCTTTCTGGAAAATAATAGCAATAAGCATACAACTAGAATAGCAGAGAATGTTGATAGTTATTCCATAGAAAAAAGGGTTAGTGGCCAAAACTGGGAAATGATGAATTAATTTAGTTTTGTTACTGGAGGACTTCTCAAACTTGTATTTATGGATTTATATACTAAAATAACAGAAAACATTTATTTAGCATTTACTGTTTGTTCCACACTGTAAGCACTTTGCATACACTATGGAATGGACTCCTCATAGCAACCCTGTGAACTAAGAATATACCATAATTATCTATTTGCAGATAAGGAATAGGCTTAGAGAGATGAGGCAAATGCCCAGGGTCACCAGCTTATAAATGATAGAACAGACTGAACCCATGGTCTTGATTTCTAGTCTGTGTTGCTTTTCTATGTTAATATATATCATTAATCTCCATCACTATGCCCTCCCCGATACAATTTATAAATAAATAGTTGTATATAAGTAGTATGTGTATATAAAAATATATACCAGTGTTATGTCTTTTTAAAATGTTCATGAAAATATAAATTAAAAATGAGATAAAATTAAATATAAATGGAAGTTCTAATGTTTTCTCCCTCTAAAGTGGATTAGACTGTACATCCCTATGGGGTCTGGGCAACCGAATTTGGAGACCACTGCTGTAATGAATTGTAAAGCAAGGTCTGTTATTAGACACATAGGCTTCATTCCATTTTTATAAGAACAGGCAACTGTGAGAATTTTTCAAAAAAGCAATTTCCAGAAACACTGATAATGTTAATATTCTTCTCTAATTTCCACATTTATTGTATACAGGTCTCTACTATACGGCACATCAGTTACTGATATTCTTATGATGACCACTCTGCCTTTCATGACTGACATTAGCTCTGATACTGTGATATCTAGAAGAAATGATATTGTAAGAATAGAGGAAAAGTCACACTCATTTATACTAATTTAGAAAAAAAGGTAGGGAATGACTGAGGCAGAAAATTTAGATATCATTTTGATGAGAGAAGAAATGATTAAAATCTACACTTTATTTCCTTTGTTTGAAAAATACCTTTTTCTGTACATTTGCCTATGATTTTTTATTTTAGCTGCAAATTCTAAATTAAAAAATTTAATTTTTAAATTTAATTTTTATTTGGAATGTGTCTAATTATTGATCTGTAGAGCTCATAAAAGAAGTAATGATTTTGAACACCTTTAAATAGGAGTCTGTGCAAGAAATATCCTTCTCGGGCTTCCCTGGTGGCACAGTGGTTAAAAATCTGCCTGCCAATGCGCAGGGGACACGGGTTCGAGCCCTGGTCCGGGAAGATCCCGCACGCCGTGGAGCAACTAAGCCCGTGCGCCACAACTACTGAGCCTGCGCTCTAGAGCCCATGAGCCACAACTACTGAAACGTGCATGCCTAGAGCCCATGCTCTGTAACAAGAGAAGCCACTGCAATGAGAAACCTGCGCACGAAGAGTAGCCCCCGCTCGCCGCAGCTAGAGAAAGCCCGCGTGCAGCAACGAAGACCCAACGCAGCCAAAATTAAAAAAAAGAAAAAAAAAGAAAAGAAAAGAAACATCCTTCTTTTACCTAGGAGGAAGTCATCTCCTGGGGTTTGTGTACAGTATTTTGATCAAAATCTGTTAATATCTGTTTGTCACTTTGCTTATATCTGTTTGTCACTTTGCTTATTACCTCTTCTCTGTTTGCATGTTCTTAACTATGGCTGGAGCTATTCAAAATAACGTGGAGGCTGTATACTTTGGAAGTAAGGCAGAAATAAGGTTGGGGCACTCTTCCATTCAATACTTTGTTCGCATTTAGCCTACAGAATGAGAAAAGAAAGGCAGTGAACCCGTAAGACAAAGTGGATTACTGCAGCCAAATCTTTGGGCCTCAAGGGAGAGAAGTGGAAGAAAAAGAAGTTGGTATAGTTTTGAAAGATTGCTCTAAGGAATAAATCAAAGTGTGCTTCTGGGACAAGCAGCAACTTGTTAGAATCGTTAGGCCCCCTCTCAGCCCTACTAAATCAGAAACTTGGGGGTGGGGCCCAGAAATCTGTTTTAACAAGTCCTTCCATGATTCTGATGCCTGCTTTGTACTTTAATAAATTTTAACAGCTGTTTTTGCGCTATACTTTTGTAACAGTTTTTATAATCTCAGGCATTATATTTGGCTATTGTGATGGTCTTGCAAAAGACATTTTTTTCTGCCCCTGTACTTTGTGATTTCACAGTGGCCAAGTTCCACCTTAAAGAGGTCATGGACTTGCAGTTACTATAAAGCAGGGCTATATGTGTATTTTTCTGGATAGAAGATTCTTTGCTTTTGTTAAAGAAAGATGGTTCTGTAGCCTAGAATGGTTAAGAACTACTGTATGAATTAATGGGATGTATCTTAAGAAAATATCTCATTTTATAGTTATATAAGCATAACTAGAATATTTCTTAAGTTCTAGATTTTCTATCCTGCCTCAGCATTTATTTACTTGAGTACCTGGGCTCTTATGTCTTCCCTTGACAATTATAGTACCTATTTACTAGACTTCCTCCTCTATCTCTTTCTTTTCCAATTCATTTACCACCTGCTGTTGTTATCTTTCTCTTTATAGATATTTGATAAGAACTAATTCTAGAGTATTTCAATTCATATACCTCTGTCTCCTTCAAAGCAACCACTGTAGAAACCAGAAGACTTTCTCTTTTCTTACCATCCAGACTGTCTCACCTCTACCTCTTCAATCTCTTCTTGATGATTCCTTAGTCACAGGTCATTCGAGAGCACCGTTGGTACTATATAGTTCAGTTATATATAGATTAAATATTAGGCTTTTGTTATAGGAACTTAAATACAACAGTTTCTGTAGAAAGATGTGTTTCAAATAGCAAATAATGCTCTTAAACGCAACTGGCTTAACTGGGAATGAATAGTCTATGGTTATGAGTTCTGTCTATAAAGAGCCAAAAACTTCTGAGTTATTTTATGGCCATGAAACATTCAACCCAGGACCTTTTGCCTCTTTCTGGGAATTACCACAACCCCTGCTTCAACTGGTACATATTTTAGCCCCTTCCTCCAAATTATATCTGCTTTTCTTAGTCATACCAAATAATAATCATTAAAAAATACCATTTCCCATTCCTGTTCCATTAATTTTTAATTTAGCTTACAAAGAGTTTCGTATTAAATACCGTTATAGGCTGGAAGGGAGCAGAAGCATGGGAGTGTGCATCAGGACCTGCATGTGTACTCCTTCGGTTCCAGCCCGACCGGACTGCCAGTCCTGCCCTTTCCTCCCCCTCCTTTCCTGGGCATTTTTAGGATCACAGCATGGCATTGCATTTATGTAATTCTTTTTTTTTTTTGAGAGTTTAGCACACTTAACATATTGTTTCATATTGTAAAAGGTCTCTGAGTTTGGTTGGGTACAGAACGTATTTATTCCCATTTCACAAATGAAAATAAAATTGTACCTTCACTATAACATTAACTCCATCTGCCTTATATTGTTATTATAGATAGGATGACCATATAATTCATCATCCAAACAGGAATACTTTTGAGAGTGAAAGAGGGTGCTATTAGTAATTATACCAGGACAACAGGTGTAAATGAGGAGTAACCCTGGCAAATGGGGCTGTATAATTACCTTACTATGTGTCTTATCTCAGTCTGCTTTCTATTGTACTGCTTATCTTTATCTTTGTTTTGCTCCTTTACTAAGTTGTTATTAAATTGATCTAAGTTTATGCCAAGGTTTGTTCTGTTAGTAAAGCTTGGCTGGATCTATTTCAGTTTAGTTTATCGTCTTAGTCTTTTTACATGGTATAGTTTGTTTTCTAGTAACATGACAGAGATTCGGGCATTTTTCTCTTCCTTTTTCTTAGAGTTAAGTGATTTTGTCCTGTCTCTCTTTTCTTTAGAAATACTATAACTTAACAGTATTTCTTTATTAAGTTAAAATAATACTCATTGACCCTTTCATTGATCTGTACAATTACTTTTTTTTAGAAGTAAGTTTTCTGGCTTTCCCTAATTTTCATATCTGAAGAATTTAGTCTGACTTTTCCTATGGACCTGTTCAGTGTTCAGCCTGCTAGGCAGAAGGGAGCAGAAGAAAGAAGCGGATTGGTTGTGTCAAGGTAACCTTCCTTTAGGGGACAGTTGTGGGTCTGTCGGGCAGCTTACCTCAGTAGTGCTGACCAAGTGATTTCTGATTGACTGGTTTAAGGTTCCATTCTTGGGAGAGGCCAAAACTGTAATTAAATTAAGTATTGTCTTGGTTTGGTGACGTGGGGCTTACCGTAAGTGACTCCATTATGGGCCTGTTGTCCTGTTTTTAACAGTTCCCCGCTTTTGATCATGACTCTCAGCCTGAGAGGTATGATCAAAATTTAAGGCATTAGTGCCACTGCCAGCTACTGCTCTGAAGTTCTTGCAGTTTTTACTGATCCTCTGTGTGGTATTCACAGGTCATGACTTCAGGTTCACGTTTTTTAAGCTGGTCATTCTCTTCATTCCTTTCTGATATTCCAGTCTTAGGGAGATCATTTGTTTGGTGGTTAGGGGCTGCAAACATGCACTTAAAGCTTTTGAGAGAATACAGCATACCAGGGAGACTATTGTGGTTATTATAAGCAGGAAAATTCTTAATACCTGGAGTGCATTTTGGAGCCATGGTCCCCAAGACCAAAACCACTCAAAGTCAAAGAAAGACCCTGTTGAAGGAGTCACTTTCTTAAGCCAAGTGGCTTGTTCAGTGATCTTACATAACTGAGTTTCAGCTTCCTCAGAAGTGTTAATCCAGGTGCAGCAGGTGGTGTTGGCCACAGCACAGGCACCTTCTTGCTCAGCTAAAAGATAATCAAGGGCTATCCCATTACCAAGAACAACTTTGGCCAGAGAGTTGAGGATTTTTGTTGGACAACTCTTGCTTTTGCAGCAGATTCTGTAATATCTTCAAGAATTAAGGAGGGGTTCCTGATCATAACCTCATTTGTTTACTTGAGTACCTGGGCTTATGGGCTCTACTCCTAACCAGGGAAGTAGGGACCTGCCAAAGGAAGCAAATCCTGAATCATGAATGCCTCCTGTTAGGTCCCTTCTAACTTGCTGATATAAATTCAGGGGAGTTGACCAATGAGGTGTCTCACTTTGTGGACAGTTAGGAATACAGTTAGATCACCTAAGAGGCATTGCTCAGTTATGTGCCAGCCATCTAGGCATAAATAGGTTCAAGG
The DNA here is from genome assembly GCF_937001465.1 of Orcinus orca. Taxonomy (NCBI): domain Eukaryota; kingdom Metazoa; phylum Chordata; class Mammalia; order Artiodactyla; family Delphinidae; genus Orcinus; species Orcinus orca. Next base: position 101,722,073 of record NC_064562.1, on the reverse strand, counting down.
AGAATGAAAACCACCATAGACAAAGATAAATCCTGTCAGGGCACAAACTATTCCCGCTAAGCTGGTACTGTTAGTGGGTTCATTCACAGGGATGGTTGGATTTGCCTCTTCCAAGCCATGGGTCAGTTAGGTTTTCAGTGCATTTGGAAAGTAAATCTCCTAGCCTGAAATTAAAAAAAAAAAAAAGTTATAAATTCCTTGCAAAGATGGGTGCTGATGGTGAGATCTTTTCGTGATTGGGGGCAGATCCAATTTAGATATAATCATAAAAATGTGAGGTACAAATGTACCATGATATATGTAGGCATTTGTGTCTAATTGGGAAAGTACAGTTATAATTGGAGAAAGGTTAAAACAAGGCAATGGATGTTCTGGCTATAAAAGTCAGGACTCTGTAAGTGACTTCCAACGGAGTTTGACTGTAGTTCATTTGTTCGTTCGTTCTTCCCTCCCTCCCTCCCTTCCTTTTTTATAGTTTATGGTTACATTGGGAATAGAAGAAAAATTGGTCACAGGGAGGACCAGGGGGTCTCTAGCATCATGGATAAATTGGAGTATTTGATAAGAAATCTAGCAGTTTGAAAGGTTACCTCTCTTAGCAGTGGCTTGGGAGATACAGATGAGACATTATCTTCCCAGGCCAATGCCAGAGTAAAGGAAAGAAAGAGAAGAAGAAAGTGTTTCATGTTTAGCTAAAGCATGAAGTCTTGACCCAGCATCTTGGTGGAAGCAGTCTACTTCGATGTTGGCTACTTCTCTTCCTAGTCAGTTTGATTTGGAGGTTTCTAGTGTTTGTACAGGACCAGATGTCAGGTGGAGCCTTCTTCAGCTGTGAAATGTGTACCCAAGTTTTAATGCCTTCTAGTTTCATAGTAATGTTAGTGGTCAGAAGCACTTGGTAAGATCCATTCCAATGGGGCTCAAGGGTTGATGACATTTCCAGAATACCCGATCACCAGGCTTCAGACTGTGACCAACAGGATCCTTTGAATTGGGATCTGGGAAAGCTTTTTTAACCTGTTGATAATAGGCTTTAGCATAAGACATTAAAGACTTACATTAGGTAGTCATATTAGCATGTGATAACAAGGGATCAAAAAGTTGTATACCAGTAGCTCATGTGGAGTGAGGTTGTTTCCTAAAAGGAGTACTGCAAACAGTCAGCAAGACCAAGAGGCAGTACCTTAAGCCAAGGGAAACCAGTAGTTTCAGCAAGTTTTGCAATGTTTTTATTAAGGCTTGTATGATTTGCCCAGTGAAGTGGGTTCCCTAATTACTGGAGGTTGTGGAAGGTATACCCAAATGCGAGACACGTTTTCTAACAGTTTCTTTGCCACTGTGAGGACATTAGCCTTGTGGCAAAGGAAGACTTCAAGCCAGCCAGAAAACATACATAAAATAACAAGAACATATTGATAACTCATTCGAGGTGCAGTTGAATGAAGTCCAGTTGCAGGTGCTCCAAGGGTCCAGAGGGATGAGGTTTGAAGCCTCTGGAAACAAAAATAGTTTTCCCAGGATGCAGATCTGACAGGTCAGACCTTTGTGGTAAACTGTTTTCATAGTTTTACAGAATTGTCCTCACTCATGTTTATTCATAATTTGAGTCATCTTAATTGCACCGTGGTGGGTAAAGGAATGTAAAAACTGAAAGATGCGGTTTGCCAGGGAGCCGAAAGAACCAAGCGGCCATCTTGGGTTTCCATAGCCCCAACTAGTCATTTAATTTGCAACCATTATTTGCCCATTGTGGTTTCTCTGATTCAGGAGCAGATTGTTGCCATGTTGCAATGACATCAGGATGGCAGAAGTATGGCAGCAAGGGGTCAGCTTTTGCAGAAGCAGAATGGACTTTATCCACATGTGCTGCAGTCTATAGATTCCGTTGCTGCTGTCTGTGCAGGAAGGTGAGCCAGAGCATTTCCCTGATAGCCAGGTTCAGTCGTTTTGGTGTGAGCCTCAGTTCTGATACAGTTTCAGAAAGTAAGAGAATGGTAGTAAGAAGGACATTTACGTGTTGTCCTTTTTTAAAAAAAATAAATTTATTTATTTATTTATTTTTGGCTGAGTTGGGTTTTCACTGCTGCGCGCGGGCTTTCTCTAGTTGCCGTGAGCGGGGGGTTACACTTCGTTGTGGTGCGCGGGCTTCTCATTGCGGTCGGTGGCTTCTCTTGTTGCGGAGCACGGGCTCTAGGCGCACGGGCTTCAGTAGTTGTGGCACAGGGGCTTAGTTGCTCCGCGGCAGGTGGGATCTTCCCGGAGCAGGGCTCGAACCCGTGTCCCCTGCATTGGCAGGCGGATTCTTAACCACTGCGCCACCAGGGAAGTCCATGTGTTGTCCATTTTTGATTGGAGTCTCAGTGGATGTAAGAAAGCCCCTTTATTTCCATGACATCCCCAAATCATAGATGACCCCAAGGCACATCAGCTGTCAGTATAAATATTAACAATTTGTCCTTCTGATAATTGGCATTCTCTGGTAAGGGCATGGAGCTCTGCTTGTTGGGCTGATTTAGCTTGTGGGAGGTTTCACCTCTCAAGTAGCTCATGTCAAGTAGTAACAGCAGAGCCAGCTGGGAAATTCCCATTTTCATTTCTACAGTATGACCTATCAACAAACAAAATTAGATGAGGATTAGTCAAAGGGGCATCTCATAAATTGGTGTCATGAGATGGGATGTTATTATCTCACAGTCATGGGATTCACTCTGATCAGGCGGGGTAGTAATGAAGCAGAATTAAGGAACATTGCAACGTTTAAGAAACACATTAGGTGATGAAAGCAGAAGGCTCTCATAAGAGGTTAGACTGCTTGCAGAGAAATGCTTAGTCAATTCAGAATTAAGAAGACTTTGGACAGCATGTGGAGTTTGTAAGTAAATATCATTTCCTCGGCTTCTGAGGCTTCTACTAACTTTGCAGCTACAGCTGTAGCCTGTAGCCTTAAGGCAGTTGGGATAGGCACAAACAGCTGAATCGAGTTCTATGCTATAATAGGCAATAGGCCTGTGTTTATTGCTGTGGTCTCCCATGAGCATCCCAGGGCTTGGTTATATTGTTCATGCAGAAATAAGGTGAAAGGCTTTGAACAGTCTGATAGCCTTCGGGCAGGTAGCTCTTGCAGCCCTTGTTTAAGTCTTAGGAAGGCCTGCTCTTGTTATCTTCCCAAAGAAGGGGTTCAGGGGCTGAATTTTTAGTAAGTTCATAGAGTGGGGAAGCTGATGGAGAAGAATTAGGAACCCATAGTCTACATTAGCCGGGCAGACCTTGGAATCCATGAAGCTGTCGCTTAGCTGTGGGCCTAGGAAATTCTTGGATTAATTTAATTCTTTTTGGAGATAGCTAGATTCCTTTAGTGCTTAGATTGTGACCTAGGTGATGAACAGTGTCTAAAGATAATTGTAATTTTTCCTCAGAGACTTTCTGTTTTCAGCTGTTGCAGCAAATTCATGGAATCCTTTATGGATGCCTCTTTGGTGACTGAACATAAAAAGAGGTCATCTACATACTGTAGAAGGGTTGATTTCCTGGTGAACTGGAGGGTACTTAAATTTTGGTGGGGCACTTGGGAGAAATGAGAAGGGACCTTAGTGAATCCTTGAGGTATGACTGTCCAGGTATATTATTGATTGTTCCAAGTGAAGGCAAATAGTTATTGACTGTTAGAGTGGAGTCTACAGGGGTGCTGAAGAAGGGTGAACGTAGGTTCTCAACAGTCAACCATTTTGAGTCAGGTGGAACTTGTGACAAAAAGGTGTTTGAGTTTGGAACAACTGGGAAATGGGGAATAGCTTTCTTATTAATAGCTGTCAAGTCGTGGGCTTATAACCATCCCTGCCTGTTAGTTTTACAGACTGGCAAGATCTGTGTGTTACAGGGGCTGGTTCAGGGAATGATTAGCCCTGGAGTGATTGGGTCTTCTATTATTGGTGTGAGGCCTTGTATGGCCTTGGGCTTTAATGGATATTGAGGCAATTTGGAAAGAGATTTAGATATATGTGTATCTGAATTTTTATAGGTTCTACACTTTTATTCTTCTAGTGTCAGTATTGGAGGTAGCCCACAGATTTTTTTGTTAACCTTGATTAACTTAGGGCTTTTTGCTGGAATTCTTTCTCTTCCGTATCAAGGACAGATAGTAAGGAACATAAAAGATCAGGTGCAGATTGGTCAGGAAATTCTAAGGTGAGGTCTCCATTGGAGGCAAAACGTATTAGCCCTTTTAATTTAGAAAGGGAGTTTTTACTGAATAGATTAATTGGAGCTGTATCACATAGCAAAAAAGGAATGTTTTTCAGGGAAAGGTCCCAGAGGCATCTGTACTGATTGAGATAGTAACTCTCTTTGGGTTTTATTAGATACACCCACTGTAGAAACTTCTTTTTCACTCTGAGTTATTTGTTGTTCTATGAGACTAGGGTTTAAAGTAGAGAGTGTAGCTCCAGTATCTACCAGAATTTGGCAAGGTTTTCCATCTATTTTAATTTTAGTTTTTTCTCAGCTGTCTACAGGAATTACTGGTAGCAGTTTACTGGAGAATTCCAGAGTCTTGTCAGTTCTAGGAGGGGTCCATAGGGGGGCCTTCCTTCTGGAGTACGCATGGGGGCATTGAAGCTGGTGATGAAGAATTTGCATAAAACCTTTGAGGACAATCTTTTTTCTGGTGTACCGGTTGGTTACAAATGAAACACTGATTCCTGGGCCTGCATTTTGATGATGAACCCCTAGGAGGGTACAGTGGGGGAGGCCCAGGTATTGTTTCTGGTTTCTGGCCTCGGAACTGTTGTAGCTGTAAGGCTCATAGCTTGGTGGACTTTTGTTTACAGTCTTATCCCAAAGTTCTTTTCAAGTGCTCAGCTGTGGTCATGAGTTCAGTCAGATCAGACCTGTGGCTTCCCATCCTATTTTCTGCCTTTTAATCCACTAATCTCAGGAGATAATCCATTTACAAATAGCGCAGCTAGAGCAGGTCAGGTGACATCATTTTTTGTATGGAACCTAGAATGCTGTAAGAAGAGAGGTTCCAGATGGGCTTTAAGTCTGCCACAGATTCATCTTTCTTTTGTAAATGACCATTCAGTGCAGGCAGGGAAGACTAGGAATAGCTTTGAAAAGATCGGTTGCTATTTTGTGAGCTTTTCCTGTTCCCTAAGGGAGAAGACCAAGTTGAAGATTGAGGATCTCAAGTGTCACACTCGGGGTTATGCCATTCTCCTTCTTTTTTTTTTTTTTTGTGCGATATGCGGGCCTCTCACTGTTGTGGTCTCTCCCGTTGCGGAGCACAGGCTCTGGACGTGCAGGCTCAGCGGCCATGGCTCACGGGCCCAGCCGCTCTGCGGCATGTGGGATCTTCCCGGACCGGGGCACGAACCCGTGTCCCCTGCGTCGGCACGTGCTGCGGAACAACTAAGCCCGTGTGCCACAACTACTGAGCCTGTACTCTAGAGCCCACGAGCCACAACTACTGAAGGTGGCGCACCTAGAGCCCATTCTCCGCAACAAGAGAAGCCACCTCAGTGAGAAGCTCGTGTACCGCAACGAAGAGTAGCTCCCGCTGGGCACAACTAGAGAAGAGCCCGCGTGCAGCAACAAAGACCCAACACAGCCATCAATCAATCAATTGATCAATAAAAAAAAAAATAGATAAATAAATAAATAAATTAAAAAAAATAAAAAAATTAAAAAATAAAATAAAAAAAATAAATATGTGTATATAATTTCGTCCATATAAGTCTTCCCTGGTTTTGTTGGTATTTTTTTCTATCCTTTTAAGCCAGAGTAATTCCTTACATTGCACTGTGTTTTTCCCTTCTGGTATTTGTTGGCTTATAGTTTAGCTTGACCCTTATTTCATTTTATTTCCTTCTTTCAACCAACTCTTTATGTTTTCCCTATCCCACATTAGCATATGTGTGTTGATTGAAGGAAATTAAGCTCCTTCTATAGGCTATAACAAGGAGGCTTAACAAGCCAATATTCCTTGAGTACCAGTATAGGATTATCTTATTCAAAGAAATGGATTACAGTTACTACCCTGAGTCTCACTGATGGAAGTATTTTAAGCTCCTCTTCTATTCTCTTTTCAACAATTAAAAATCAACAAATGATAGAAAAGGACATTTAAAAATTACAGTATATGACAAATTAATGGAATCTCTTAAAGGTTGGCTTTCTTAATGATCCTGAGATATGAGGAGTACGTTTAAAGTAAGTATATTTTTAGTGAATAAAATTGTGCCTATAAAAGACAATGAGTTTTCTAACATTCTTGTTGGTTTAAATATTTGAGGTGTGTTTTACATTCATTTTAATTGCAGAGATTTTAGCTATCAGTTTGATGGATTTTGACAAATGTGTACACCCATGTATTTACCACCCCATTTGAGATACAGAACATTTTGCTTCTCAGATTTTGAAACTCCCACTTTCTTTTGTAGAAGACAATGAAGAGAAATCTTTGTGCTGCTTTAAATCTACTAAGTGTAATTGGTCAGTAATTTTCCTTTAACTTCCCATTGCTAGTTTATTTCCCATACTTTGTGGTATGTTTAAAATCTTATTCCAGTGATTGAATAACTAACCAAAGATATTAGGATTGGGGAAGGGAAGTTTTTTCCTCTCTCATTGTCAGAGCCACATAACATCTGGGGGCTTATCCACCTGTATTCGTGTCCATAAGCTCTATATCTTTCCTATTACTGTGAGTTGACTGTACTCTTTGCAGAAATTGAATTCCTCCACCTGTGCACTCAATCTCATCTCCTCTTGGCCACTCTTTAGCAATTTTCCTCTCTTCTTCAACAACCATATTTTCCACTTTTCTACTGGATTTTTTTTTTTTTTTTTTTTTTTGCGGTACGCGGGCCTCTCACTGTTGTGGCCTCTCCCGCTGCGGAGCACAGGCTCCGGACGCGCAGGCCCAGCAGCCATGGCTCACGGGCCCAGCCGCTCCGCGGCACGCGGGATCCTCCCGGACCGGGGCACGAACCCGCGTCCCCTGCATCAGCAGGCGGACTCTCAACCACTGCGCCACCAGGGAAGCCCTAAACATGCTTTATTTTTAAACATGATGTTTTTCAGTTGCTTCCAGGAAACCACACTTTCTTTCTTTCTTTTTTTTCTCCCCACACTTTATTTCCTTCTGTATTAGTTGCTTCTTTTCACTTTCTTTGCTGATTTCCTCTTCATCTCCCTGCCCTCCTAATGTTGAAGTGCTCCTGAACTTAGTCTTTACACCTTTTGCCTATTTATACTGCCTTAGTGATCTCATCTAATCTCAAGGCTTTCAAATATCTTTTTCTGATTGGAGTCCTGAGCTCTGGTTTCATATATCCAACTGCATCAGCATCTTTATTTGGATGTTTAATAGTAAACTTAGATTTAAGTTGTTCAAAATTTAGCCCTAATTTGCTGCTTGACTCAAATCTCTTCTCAGTTATCTTCATTTCTAGCAATGAAATTACTGTTTAAACAGTATATATAACAAACCTTGAGTGGCCCCCCCCCCAAAATTTGCATCATCTCTAATGTTTTGTGATTTTATCCACTGTTGCTAATCATATCCGAGACCCATTAATCTGTTAGAGCTGCAAAATGTCGATATTTTAATGCCATTCTTCTTTCTTACTAGCTGGAATACTTCTTTAGTGAAAAATTTCAGTATATCTGTTATTGGGTTTCCTGTTTCTATGGGAAAGGCGGATAAATCCTTGATTCTTTCCCCTTATTTATAGGTTTTCAAAATAACTAGGTGGTTTCCAAGGATTTACCAAAGGAGATAGAAGAATATATGTATGTGTGTGTGTGTGTGTGTGTCTGTGTGTGTGTAGTATCAGGAACTTATGGATCTAAATGAATTTCAGGCTATTATTGTTGTTTTTAATCTATTTTGTTGTTTAAATTGTCCCATATTTGGCCAGTGGAAGCTTATTTAAGCTTTCATTGGATCCTTTTGACCCAACTTGAGTAGTGTTTGATAGGTTTCTTGCTTTCTACTCTAATAAGATGTACCAGGCTCTGTTTGTACATGGCTGGCCCCAGAGTTCCATTTTCTTTAGCCATTTCTTTTAGAAGACTTGATTGCTTTTATTGGAAAACAGTATCTGACAGACTATAATCAAGATGCTAGCAGTGCTGAGTTAGTCATTGTTTCTATGTCTTTTCAGTGGACAGAGCCAAGAAACATTTTATTGTTACTGTTGTTTTTTTTTTTCCTAAAGATGATACCCACTATGAATTCAGATTGATACTTAAGATTCAAATTTAGTACTACAGGGTTTTTAACTTTATTGATCTCACCCCTACAGTCACAGGATACTCTTGGTGCTTAACAATACCAGCATAATTACTCATTAGAATTATCCCACAGTATGTACCCAACAGTCTCAGGATAACAATACTAATATTAAGTCCAAGGTATGGTCACTAAAAATAGTTTAAGCCTTTTTTCTTTTAGTTCTTGTTTTTGTTCACAGGGTGTATCCTACTAGGGATATATGATTAAAATCATTGGAAGATGGTTCCTAATTATGTTGTTATACTACTAACTGGATATACAGTTAGGTTCATTTGTTTTATTTTACTTGTGATTCTTAGGGGTTACATTTAAAAATTCATTTTTTCAATAATTATAAAAGACATTTATATGATTCCACAATTCTATCTGTAAAACAAAGTATATGCAATAAGTATAGCTTCTGTCTCTGTGTCATAGATCATATTTCTTCCATTTCCTTTAAAGGAAACCTCCCCCCCTGCGCCCCCCCCCCCCGCCAACTTTATGGTTTACCTGTCCTTTAATTTTTTTAAAATAATAAGCAACTATTTACATATTTCTATTATCTTCTTAAAAAATAACCTTGTTTCAAGTAACAATATACTTTTAATTTTACTTATTCATTTCTGGGTTCCCCATGCTAGGAAGTATATTCTTTGAGGGTAGGAATTTTTTTTTTTTAAATAAATAAATTTCTTTATTTATGTTTGGCTGCGTTGGGTGTTCGTTGCTGCATGCGAGCTTTCTCTAGTTTCGGCGAGTGGGGGCTATGTTTGTTGCAGTGCATTGGCTTCTCATTGCGGTGGCTTCTCTTTTTGCAGAGCACAGGCTCTAGGCGTGGGCTTCAGTAGTTGTGGCATGTGGGCTCAGTAGTTGTGGCGCACAGGCTTAGCTGCTCCGCGGCATGTGGGATCTTCCCGGACCAGGGCTCGAACTCGTGTCCCGTGCATTGGCAGGTGGATTCTTAACCACTGCGCCACCAGGGAAGTCCCTTGTTTGTTTCATACTGTATATTCTCACAACTCAGAACAAAGTCTAGTTCATAATAGATACTCATTAAATATTTATATGAATAATTGGTGCATTGTGCTTTCATCGTGTTTTATCTTAATGCAATTTAAAATTTCTGTGTTTATTAAAATATAATGCATTAGGATTCTTCAGTATATGCAAATCAATCAATGTGATACACCATATTAACAAATTGAAGGATAAAAACCATACGATAATCTCAATAGATGCAGAAAAAGCTTTCGACAAAATTCAACACCCATTTATGATAAAAACTCTCCAGAAAGTAGGGATACAAGGAACTTACCTCAACATAATATCTTAAGGCCATATATGACAAACCCACAGCCAACATCATTCTCAGTGGTGAAAAATTGAAACCATTTCCTCTAAGATCAGGAACAAGACAAGGATGTCCACTCTCACCACTATTATTCAGCATAGTTTTGGAAGTTTAGCCATGGCAATCAGAGAAGAAAAAGAAATAAAGGAATCCAAGTTGGAAAAGAAGAAGTAAAACTGTCACTGTTTGCAGATGACGTGATACTATACATAGAGAATCCTAAAGATGCTACCAGTAAACTACTAGAGCCAATCAATGAATTTGGTAAAGTAGCAGGATACAAAATGAATGCACAGAAATCTCTTGCATTCCTATAGACTAATGATGAAACATCTGACAGAGAAATTAAGGAAACAGTCCCATTTACCATTGCAACAAAAAGAATAAAATACCTAGGAATAAACCTACCTAAGGAGACAGAAGACCTGTATGCAGAAAACTATAAGACACTGATGAAAGAAATTAAAGATTATACAAACAGATGGAGAGATGTACCATGTTCTTAGATTGGAAGAATCAACATTGTGAAAATGACTATACTACCCAAAGCAATCTACAGATTCAGTGCAATCCCGGTCAAACTACCAATGGCATTTTTCACTGAACTAGAACAAAAAAGTTCACAATTTGTGTGGAAACACAAAAGACCGTGAATAGCCAAAGCAATCTTGAGAAAGAAAAACGGAGCTGGAGGAATCAGGACCCCTGACTTCAGACTATTTTACAAAGCTACAGTAATCAAGCCAGTATGGTACTGGCACAAAAACAGAAATATAGATCAATGGAACAGGATAGAAAGCCCAGAGATAAACCCATGCACATATGGTCACCTTATCTTTGAGAAAGAAGGCAAGAATATACAACAGAGAAAAGACAGCCTCTTCAATAAGTGGTGCTGGGAAAACTAGATAGCTCCATGTAAAAGAATGAAATTAGAACACTTCCTAACACCATATACAAAAATAAAGTCAAAATGGATTAAAGACCTAAATGTAAGACCAGACACTATCAAACTCTTAGAGGAAAACATGGGCAGAACATTCTATGACATAAATCACAGCAATATCCTTTTTATTTTTCTTTTAATTTTTTTTTTTTGCGGTACGCAGACCTCTCACTGCTGTGGCCTCTCCCGCAGCGGAGCACAGGCTCCGGATGCGCAGGCTCAGCGGCCATGGCTCACGGGCCTAGCTGCTGTGCAGCATGTGGGATCTTCCCGGACCAGGGCACGAGCCCGTGTCCCCTGCATCGGCAGGTGGACTCTCAACCACTGCGCCACCAGGGAAGCCCCTTTTTGAAATTTTTAAAATTTATTTAAAATTTTTTTTTGCGGTACGCGGGCCTCTCACTGTTGTGACCTCTCCCGTTGTGGAGCACAGGCTCCGGACGCGCAGGCTCAGAGGCCATGGCTCACGGGCCTAGCCGCTCCGCGGCATGTGGGATCTTCCTAGACCGGGGCACAAACCCGTGTCCCCTTCATCGGCAGGCGGACTCTCAACCACTGCGCCACCAGGGAAGCCCCGCAAGATCCTTTTTGATCCACTTCCTAGAGAAATGGAAATAAAAACAAAAATAAACAAATGGGACCTAATGATACTTAAAAGCTTTTGCACAGCAAAGGAAACCATAAATAAGACGAAAAGACAACCCTCAGAATGGGAGAAAATATTTGCAAACAAAGCAACCGACACAGGGTTAGTCTCCAAAGTACACAAGAAAGTCATGCAGCTCAATATCTAAAAAGCAAACGGCCCAATCCAAAAATGGGCAGAAGACCTAAATAGACATTTCTCCAAAGAAGATATACAGATTGCCAACAAACACATGAAGGGATGGTCAACATCACTAATCATTAGAGAAATGCAAATCAAAACTACAATGAGGTATCATCTCACACCGGTCAGAATGGCCATCATCAAAAAATCTACAAACAGTAAATGCTGGAGAGGGTGTGGAGAAAAGGGAACCCTCTTGCACTGTTGGTGGGAATGTAAAGTGATACAGCCACTATGGAGAACAGTATGGAGGTTCCTTCAAAAACTAAAAATAGAACTACTGCATGATCCAGCAATCCCACTACTGGGCATATACCCCGAGAAAACCATAATTCAAAAAGAGTCATGTACCACACTGTCCATTACACCACTTTACAATAGCCAGGACATTGAAGCAACCTAAGTGTCCATTGACAGATGAATGGATAAAGAAGATGTGGCACGTATATACAAATGGAATATTAATCAGCCATAAAAAGAAACGAAATTGAATTATTTGTAGTGAGGTGGATGGACCTAGAGTCTGTCATACAGAGTGAAGTAAGTCAGAAAGAGAGAAACAAATACTGTATGCTAACACATATATATGGAATCTAAAAAAAAAAAAAAAAGGTTCTGACGAACCTATGGGCAGGACAGGAATAAAGACGCAGATGTAGAGAATGGACTTGAGGACACGGGGACGGGGAAGGGTAATCTGGGATGAAGTGAGAGAGTAGCATTTACATATATACACTACCCAATGTAAAATAGATAGCTAGTGGGAAGCAGCTGCATCACACAGGGAGATGAGCTCAGTGCTTTGTGACCACCTAGAGGGGCGGGATAGGGAGGGTTGGAGGGAGATGTGAGAGGGAGGGAATATGGGGATATATATATATATACATATAGCTGATTCACTTTGTTATACAGCAGAAACTAACACAACATTGTAAAGCAATTATACTCCAATAAAGATGTTAAAAAAATAGAATGCATTGCTTTATACTTCATTTAAGAGTGATAATATGCTGAAGAGCTCAAATTAGTATTCTAAAGTTTATTTTTACTGTTGTGTAATAATCTTTCCCAGTAACTAGTGAAAACAGTTTCTTAATGAAAGTAACAGAACATTCTTTGTAAGTTAACAATCACTGAATGTGTTTTTCTCATTGATTACCCAAATAATATTTCCCCAAACTCTGTGTCTGTTAAGTCTGTGCATATGTGTACATATGAACTGGTTTGTGAATATGGCTCAGTATAGATTTTAAATCTAACAGTGTATGGAGAATGTTTAAATGAAAAAAAGCATGTACTGTGGGGGCAGAGGATATATGGGAACTCTACTTTTCTGCTAAATTTGCCTGTGAACCTAAAACTGTTCCAAAAAATAAAGTCTAAAAAAAATCATGTACTATTTTAGTACTATTAGTACTACTAATACTATCTGAATTGGAATCCATGGCAGATTTACAAAGTTACAGTGATATCATTTAGTTTTGTGCCAGGAGCCATGTATAAAATTGTTGTATTTGTCTGTGATGTCATTATTTTAAGTTGCACATGCAAAAATCATTTTTCTAATATTAGTATTAAAGTGAAACAAGTAAATGCATTTAATAGAACAAGTATCCCGTAAATTGAACTGTCTATGTGTATGATTAGGTTGAACAGTGTAAAAATACTGATATTTGACCATGTTTAATTATATAAAGGTGTATTGTAGATCATTGGAGATTTTAAAGTTATTTCAATAAATAATACTTGGATAACTAAGATTTGGAGAAAAATAAAATTAGATTCTAACCTTTCACCTTACATCAAAAATAAATCGGATTAAAAAATTTAATAAAAGTGAAACCATTCAGGAGTTAAAAGAAAATATAGGTGAATACTTATTAAAAATTACTAGAACTTATGACTAAGAACCTGTCAGTTCCCTTAATTAGTCTGATTAAAACTTGGTTCTTAATATTGGCAAGGCAAAAAGAATATCAGATGGAAGGAACTGTTCAATTATAGCTCTGGCTTTTATCTCTAGATATTTTTTCTCTCCTTAGGAAGGTCTCTCACTGTTTACTGCTGTGATTGCCTGGCAAACGTGTGTGTGTGTGTGTGTGTGTGTGTGTGTGTGTGTGCGCGCGCACACTTCTGTGTATTTGCACTTCTCTGTACTCTTCTTTTTCCTTTATCTAACTCTAATATGGAAGTATGCCTTTCCTTGAGTTCCCCCAAAGCTGAAACAAATTTTGGATGGCTTCATATCCTTTAGTTTTGATGAAAAGAATATATAGACAATAATATGCAGTTGGATAATTAGTTTATAAAGTCAATTTACCAGTTTGATTCTGTGGTTCCTTATATTTCTAATTCCCTATTTTTCTCTTGCTTTATTTCCCTATGTCAAAAGTCATCTTTGCTTATTACTGGTCATTAAATGAGTGTAGACTTTGGGTAATGAGTGCCGGATGGGGACTGGCAAGCTACAGAAGTTTTGTTACTTGAGGATTGTATATTTTAGGATGATTTTGGCTGCAAGTTATATAATATCTGAATTAAAGTAGCTTTACAAGTAGGAGTTTAGCATTTGAAAAGAAATTACCGTAAGTCTGTGACCAAATGGTTTCAAGGTTAGTTCAGAAGCTCAGTGATGTGTAGACTCTGTGTTAGCTTTTTTTCATTTTCTTGGCTTTCTGCTCATGCTACAAAGCTCCAAGTTTTGTATATCCTCGCATGATAACATCAAGAGTGAGGAGATTGGAGGGCTGTTGTTTTGCCTTTATGTCAGTCTCTCTTTCTTTGTTTTATCAGAGAGGAGTCCAACACATATTCCCAGATGTAAATTAAGTATGTAATATTTCATAAAAGAAATACAGATGGTTAGTAAACATATATGAGAATTTTAATCTCATTAAGGCTCTGGGAATGCCTGATTTAATTCTGTGTTGTTCCTGGAAATTATCAGACAGTGCCTTGATGAATCTAGCTAACACCTTCCTGCATTAGGATAGGAGTTAACAGATAGTATGAAAATGTGCATCAGAAGCTCTGATTGATTTGTTATAATTTTGTTTTTTAATGTATTAGGCATGTAACGGAACTTCTAGTCAGCATGAAAAAATATACAAGGTAATCATACTCAGTGAACATAATTTTATTAAGTATCAGATTTATTAAATGCAAGCTCTTTTTTTAAGGATAAATAGACCTTATTTTAAATTTTACCATGGTAGTCCCATAATTTGTTTAATAATTCTCCTAATTATTGGCAGTTTGGGTGTTCTCAAATTTTTATTGTTGGTTAAACGATATTGCAATGAAAGTTCTTGACCTTTTTTATAGTTTTGGGAGTGTTGCTGTAGGATAAATTCTGAAAAGTGGAAATTCTGAGGTAAAAGCAATGAGCATTTAACATTTTAATTGATTTGCTAAAATTATCCTCCAAAAGTGTTGTGCTAGTTTGTACTCCCACAGAGGTATGAATGTGCCATTTCCTACACATCCTGTACAGGCTTTGTGTTTTTTTCCACCAGCTTGAGGTATAATTGACTTACAATAAATTGCATATATTTTTCCCATGTAGTTACATTTCCAGCAATCTTTCTTCTGCTTATAGGGCTTGTTTTTTTTTTTGCGGTACACGGACCTCTCACTGTTGTGAGCTCTCCCGTCGCGGAGCACAGGCTCCGGATGCGCAGGCCCAGTGGTCATGGCCCACGGGCCCAGCCGCTCCGCGGCATGTGGGATCCTCCCGGACCAGGGCACGAACCCACGTCCCCTGCGTCGGCAGGCGGACTCTCAACCACTGAGCCACCAGGGAAGCCCTGCTTATAGGGCTTTAAAAACATTTCTAGTGGTACAGGACTTCTTGTCTGAACAAACTCTTCTGGTGTTTGTATATATGAAAAAGTTTTTATTTTGCCTTCATTTTTGAAAGGTGCTTTTGCTAGGTAAGAATTGTAGGTTAACAAGTTGTTTTTTTTTTTTTCCATACTTTAAATATGCTGCTGAAGTATTCCTTGGGTTGTATTGTATATGATGAAAAGTCTGCTGTCCTCCTTTTCTTTCCCCTATACTTAATGTGCCTTTTTTCCCCTCTTCTAGATGCTTTTAAGATACTCTGTTTATCCCTCATTTAAAGCTGTTTGACTGTCATGTAGATTGGTGTAGTTTGTGTCTCTTGTCTTGAGGTTTATTGATCTTATGGAATCTATAGGGTTCATAGTTTTAATAAAATTTGGAAAAATTATAGCCATCATTTCTTCCAATAAGATTTTTTGTCACTCTTTCTTGGTTCCTCAGGGACTCCAATTACAACTGTGTTAGGCTGCTTGAAGTAGACCCACGGCTCATTATCCAATTTGGATAGTTTTTTTTTTTTTAAAATAGAGTTTTTTGGCTGCGTTGGGTCTTCGTTGCTGTGTGCAGGCTTTCTCTCATTGTGGCGAGCAGGGGCTACTCTTTGTTATGGTGTGTGGGCTTCTCATCGTGGTGGCTTCTCTTGTTGCAGAGGACAGGCTCTAGACATGCGGGCTTCAGTAGTTGTGACATGTGGGCTCAGTAGTTGTGTCTCACTGGCTCTAGAGCGCAGGCTCAGTAGTTGTGGCACACGGGCTTTGTTGCTCTGTGGTGTGTGGGATCTTCCTGGACCAGGGTTTGAACCAGTGTCCCCTGCATTGGCAGGCTGATTCTTAACCACTGTGCCACCAGGAAAGTCCCTGGATAGTTTCTAATGCTTATTGTATTTAAGTTTGCTAATATTAGTCTGCCATGTTTAATCTGTCATTAATCTCATTTAGTGTATTTTTCATCTCATTCATTGTAGTTTTCATGTTTAGAATTTTGATTTGGGTCTTTAGAAAAGAACTTTAAACATGTCTCAATTAACATGCTTAATATTTACCCTAACTTAAATATCTAGAATATAATTGCAATAGTTATTTTAATATGTTTATTTACTAATTCTCTCATCTGTGCCATTTTTGGACTGGTTTTAATTGATTTTTATCCTAATTTGAGGTTGTATTTTTCTGTATCTTTGCATGTCTGGTAATTTTTCAGCGGGTGCCAGACATCGTAGATTTTACCTTGTTGGGTGTGGGTATTCCTAGTTATTCCTATAAATGTTCTTAAGCTTTGTTCTAGGACAGGTTTAAGTTACTTGGGAACAGTTTAATCCCTTTGGCTGGTACTTATAAGCTTTTTAGACAAGACCAATGTGGAGCTTAGTCTAAGGTTAATATTCCCTAGTACTGAGGCAAAACCCTTTTTAGTGTTCTACCGGGTGACACACAAATTATGGTTTTCTACTCTGTCTTGAAGGAATAAGCACCATTCCCTGTCCTGTGAAATGTTCAGGGATTATTTTCACTAATTCTTTTGCATGTCTTTTTTCTTTGGCTTGCTGTAGCTTCCTTGCATGCATGAGCTGATCGGTAGTCAGCTAAAGACTCAAGGCACTCTTTCTAGATATCCAGGCTTCTCCCTCTGTGCAGCTTACTCTTCTCTGGTACTTAGTCCTGTACTCTCTACCCTCCCTTAGTCTCCTCAGCCTTTCAGTTCCATCTCTTCAACTCAGGACTGCCAGTCTCTGCCTGGGTTCTCTCTTCCTGCACCTTGTTCTGGAAGTTCTCTCCAGGAACTAATTTAGGGCAGCCATAGGGCATACTTTGTTTGTTTCCTGTCTCTCAGAGATCACTGTAATTTGTTGCCTAGTGTTCAATGTCTTGAAAGCTGGTGTTCCTTACATTTGTATGGGTTTTCAGTTGTTTTGGGGGAGGATGGTACATCTGGTCTCTATAATTTCATCTGTGGCTGGAAATGTAAGTTCTGACTTACTAAATTTTCGCCAAAAAAAACAGAAGGAGATTTTTTGTTTGTTATGTCTTGAATGCTTATCACTACTTAAAGTGAAATTCACATATTTGTGTTAAATTTGAGTGACTTACTTTATATATATTACTGATGTTATGCTGATTGGATATAAGTTTAATTTATGTGATCTTACGAGTATTGATCACACACAAATTCATGGATAGCAGAAAGACATGTATGTAGGTATTTGGGTGTTCAGAGTTCTGGAATCTGAGACCAAATCCTAATGGTAGGTTTTGGCAGAGGAAACTAAGGCCAAAACTTGACTTTGGTCTATCTCTAGTTGGCACGGTACCTACCTGTTTTAACTCAAGTATGTATTTTCACCATATATTTGTAAAGCTGTGCTCTCTTTTTTATCATTATAACTTTGTGAGATATCTTTTACCTTTTATTTTCCAAATGAGAACACAGAAGGTAAGTCATTTTGACTCTTTTGTGTTCTTTTTAATGACAGTACAGTGCTATTTTTCTTTTTTAAACTAGTGGGCAGACTGATGGAATCATGGGTAATTTTGTTAGAGATTTTTGGATTATGATCAATAATAATCTTGAAGAATAACCATGATATAGGTCATGCATTGGTTTCTGTAAAACAAGTGGCAGGCCGACTTCAGTTGATAAAAACATTGTGTTTTACAAGTTTCTTTGTAAATTAGTTGTTTGACTCTGACCATGGGTCATCTCTCTGTCTATTAACTGATCCATCAATTGCACCAGTGTCATAAATAATGGTTAAGTTCTACAATTATCTTAAAAAAGGCTATGGTCTAGCTTAAATGGTGTTGACAGTAATTGTGGAACCAGTTGAACCCTGAGCTGTTCAGAGAACAGGATCCTAAGGAGGTCATCATTGGATTTATTATTGCAGGTAAACTGGGGATTGACTGGTGGTTTTTTGATGTTGGAAGCTCAGGGAATGGGATTAAGGGCTGAAATGGTACTATGGCAACACTGCAAGGAGTTACCCTGGTGGGAGGTGGAGCAGAAATGTAAAGTTATGCTTGTATTAAAATGGAGAAACTATCCAAATCAGCCTGAATTTTTCATTAAGCGTATAATTTAGATGTTTGAATTTAGGATCTGAAGAAAATTTTTTCAGATGTTAAATAATTATACTGTTTTTTTTCATTCTTAACTTTCGTGAAAACATATACCAGTTTGCCTGTGTTCTCTTGTGTTTTTGTCATCATCCATCTTAGATGGTAAGATCAAAGTTATTAAAACAAGGAATGTGTTAGTATACTAGAAGTAGCTCACACTTTTGAGTGTTTACTATATACCGGGCACTGTTCTTTACACATCATATGAAATAAATTAATTTTCACAACCCTTTGACGTTTGACTTTTATTACCATTTTGCTGATGAGAAAACAGGAGCACAGAGCATAAAGTAATTTACTTAAGGTCATTTGACAAATAGTAGATTTGGGATATCTGTGTGGTCTGGAGACTGGATCTGTGTTCTCAGTCACTGTGCTGTTTGTTTTAACAATTTTGGAATGACGAGAGAAACATAGGCAGCTCATGCTTAATTGTTAATGTTATCATTTCTGAGAGTTTGGGAATCAATTTTTACAGAATATCCAGGTTAGGATGATGGTGAAGAACTTACGTTTTAGAATTATTTAGAATTTACTTTCACTATTAGGTCTTCTAAATAGCTATATACAAAATAGAATAAATTGTTAACCCTCTCATTGCGTTAGCTTTTTCATTTTTAAAAGTTGAGATTAACAGTAGTTACCTTTCTTGTGAGGCATTCTTTCCCCTCTGAAGCATTATGCTAAGCTATTTTAGTATTATTTTCAAGACAGGAAGACCCTGGAATTGTTTTCAAGGAACGCATCTGCTTTGACTGACTCACATATCAGACCTTGGATGATAGGTGTTGTTTTGATGACAGGTGTCCTTTGGGAAAGTCTCTGCTTACATTGTCAGTGAAAAGACTGTGGTTTTCCTCTCCATCTCTGTGTTACGTATTTTGTTTCAGAATGTGTGAAATGGTACTTTAAGAGTATTGGGCAATCTTTTCTTCATAAATGTCTAAGTTCCCCAAAATGTGTATTAAACCTACCAATATAGTTGGGGTGAAACTCATTTATTTAGGTTTTAAACTTCAGCAGTAATAACATTGATATATAAAAACCAATTATTTTGGTTCGAAACATTTTTATTGTCTAATACTTCTGTGCACTATGAACGCATTTTTAATTTAAACTTTTTCATAACCATATGTAATGGGCAATTTTATTTTCCTCACTGTACAGAGGAGAAATATGAGGCTAGAGAGAACGTAAGTAGTGAAGTCAGATTTTGAATACAGTCTGTCACTTCCAGAGTCTGAGTGCTTAACTGTGATGATAAATCACCTCTCCTGGGTTTTGAGGTCTTAAAATTGTGTATTTAAAAATAAAAGAGGAAAGACAGATTTATCATTGTTACATCATGGCAATCAGGACAAGAATTGTATAGCCCAGGCCTCCGGAGTAACTGAGACTGGAAAGTCATTGGGAACCGAGGCAGTTCTGTTGCTGTATCTTTCTGTGTGCTCACTCCTATCTCTTTTATTATTTTCTCTTTCTGCATATTGGCTTCCTCCATTCTCCTCACCACCTGGCCCACCTTGACTGCTCATAAAATGGTACCTTCAACACAAGTGTCTTTACTACCTTGAAAATCCAGAACCTTGGCCAAGTGACGCAGCTTTTCATGATCTGATTTGTAGTTTCCTCTGAGATAGAATTTTGTCATCCTGGTCAGGCTCTGGATTATTTTCTTCTGGGTCGAGTGTCTGTCCTTTGGTCACATAGCTGTGGCGGGGGTGATAGGTTGAGGGAGGGGACACATTCAGGGATCTACACTAATGTTGGTAGGTAGTTCTCAGGGAAAGAGGTAGAGGCTGAATAGAGTCCCAAAATATGTCTATATTAATATGTATCAGATTTTATTAAGCAGTATCATAAAAATACACAATACAAATATCAATACAAATGCAATAAATAGCATAAAAATAAAACAATAAAAGTAAACACAACAAAATAATGCACAAATACAAAATATAAATACAAATATAAAATGCAAAATAATATATATGTTACAGGTACAAGGAACTGAAATCAATCTTTCAAAAGGTGACTTCCTGTAAGGTTGTGACAGTCAAGGAAAGACTGATGAACTGTTCTCAATTGAAGGAGACTAAAGGGACATGTGGACTAAATTTAACACATGGTCCTAGATTGAATCCTTTTGCTACAAAGAATATCATTGGGGCAACTGCACATACGGAATGTGTTCTGTGGATTAAATAGTAGGGAATATAGAGTATCAGTGTTAATTTCCTAATTTTTGTGGTCATACCATCACTATATAGGATGACATCATGTTTATAGGAAAACATGCTGAATTATTCAGTGATAATGGGACAACATGCCTGCAACTTATTCCCAAGTGATTCAGCTGGGGGGAAAAAGCTTTTTGTTTATTCTGCAACCTTTGAAAATATTTCAAAATAAAAAGTAAAAAAGAAAAAAAACTAACTTCTTTAAACTGGATATGTAATTTCTTTAATGGTACCAGAAGAATTTATATAAAAGAATCCTCTGGGTAAATGTTTTTGAAAAGAATATTCAATAGTCATTCATTTATTGAGCATTCCTTTATTTGTATTGTCAGTGCAGACTTTCCTGCAGTAGGTTTGCATAATTGGATATGTTTACTAAGGAACTCTACATTGTTTGCTGTACGTTATTTGAAGATTTACTTCATGGGATTTCAGATTCTATTTTCAGATTTCTTAATTCACAGATTTTAATGAATAAGAAGTATTTATAATTTGCTCATGCATTTTCAGTTATTGGTGACTCTTTTTAAAATTTCTCTACTAGCCTCCCCCATTTCTAAAATCTACAATTTCCTGTGAAGCTATAAACTGTGAGCAGTCAGAATTGTCTGCTCCTTTGTAGGATATTGGGAAAATGGTTTAATGGAAGCTAATGGTTTGTATTGTATTTGGTTTAAGTATTTTCCAACTCAGTGTCAACATAAAGTAATTCTAATTATGGTGCTTTCTAGTCATATTTTATGATCAAAATGTTGAAGATATATTAGATATAGAGTATACTTTTGTTATATGAATATACTTTTGTTTTATTTTGAGGGTTATATTTTATTTTATTTTATTTATTTATTTTTTTTGTGCTATGCGGGCCTCTCACTGTTGGGGCCTCTCCCGTTGCGGAGCACAGGCTCTGGACGCGCAGGCTCAGCGGCCATGGCTCATGGGCCTAGCCACTCTGCGGCATGTGGGATCTTCCCAGACTGGGGCACAAACCCGTGTCCCCTGCATCGGCAGGCGGACTCTCAACCACTGCGCCACCAGGGAAGCCCTCGAGGGTCATATTTTAAAACAGAAGTATGTATTAATTTTTGAATGATAATTCCAGAGAAAACATAATTCAGTGTATTTATTCAGTTTACGCTCAACTTTCTTAGGAGTCAGTTCTTTTATAGCAGATGTACTATAGATATCTTTATAAGCTTTTTAAATTGTCTTTTTTATATTTTAATTATTTTGTTAAGCACATATTTTGATAGATATCTATACACTCATTCTAGGCTTTCTAGAGTAATTCAGTAGCTAGAAAGCCACACCTAGTTTATATATGGTAATTAGCTTTATTTTCTGAAATATGTTGATCCTAAAGCCACAGAACTCTACTTCTGGGCTCTTTGTGTTCACGTGGTAAAAAGAATTTCCTAGGACATTGTTTTTTTAATGTGTCACATAAATGAAACAGTTGCCATTTGTTCCAACTGACTGGACCATTTCCAAGACAGGCTTCCTCTCTGCTCTGTCAATCATCATGTTTTTCATTCTAGAATTTCTCTCTAACTCTTGGATCTCTTCCAAGATAGGGGCAATTTCTGAGCATCTCAGTGGCAGATATTTTCCAGGTATATCTACAGGTTTCAAAAAATGTCAGTCAGAAGAGGAAGAGGGATGGGCAGAAATAGGGAAATAGAAAATGGGAAATAGAAATAGACAGGAGGAGTGGAGGCAGTGAGGCAGGTCCCTTCAAAAATAACTTTAAAAAAGGACATTTAGGGGCTTCCCTGGTGGCGCAGTGGTTGAGAATCTGCCTGCCAGTGCAGGGGACACGGGTTCGAGCACTGGTCCAGGGAGATCCCACATGCTGCGGAGCAACGAAGCCCGTGCGCCACAACTGCTGAGCCTGCGCTCTAGAGCCCACGAGCAACAACTACTGAAGCCTGTGCGCCTAGAGCCAGTGCTTCACAACAAGAGAAGCCACCGAAATGAGAAGCCTGTGCACCACAGCGAAGAGTAACCCCCGCTCGCCGCAACTAGAGAAAGTCAGTGCACAGCAGCGAAGACCCAACACAGCCAAAAATAAATAAATTTAAAAAAAAGGGGGGGCATTTAGGAAAAAAAAGAGTAAGGCATTGTTTAGAACAATATAATATACAAGTGCTAAAGTGGGCCTTCTAGATTAGTGCTTTCCAGATTACCTCTATGGTGAAGAACCAGATATTTTGTTACCAGTTCATTATGGATAGGACCTACATGGCAAGTAAATTTACCTCATGCTTGGGGTCAAATTCCTTGAAAGCATTGTCTAATTGCTATAAAGGTTTCTAAATTCTGAAATTTCTTCATTTCTGTGTATATTCTACACCAGTGTCAGTTTGCTGACTGACACTAGTCTGCTGACCACATGCAGAGTAGTGGTTTTTCCTAAAACTTTGTTTCTTCATTTGTACCCAAGGTTATTTAGCTTAGAAAAGTGAAATGATTTTCTCTATATTTCTCTACAGCTATTAAAGTTTTCTTTTTTAGTTTCAGTAGAGAACAGCTCTACTCAAAAGTAAAATTTGGTCTTTTGTTTGAGGGTGATGTTCATTGTCAGTATATAAAAGTCAGAAAAATATGCCTCTAGGGTTTGGAGCTCTAAGAGATTTCTACTTTCTGCATTATGGATTTCTGAAATAAGCTTTTGTATGATCTTATAATTTTGGAATCAGAAAAAAAAAATTAATAAAGATACCAAATAAAACAATACCAAAGCAAGAAAGATCAGAAATATTGAGGTAGAAAAAGCATAATAATTTATAAAAACTATTAGTTTTATATAATTAGAGTATTGGGTTGATTTGGGGAAAGTGTCAAGAGTTAAAGCCTAAAAGATTGTCAGGGACAAGATTGGGAAATGGTATGTAATTCTTAAAAAGTTAGCTTTTTATTTGCTAGACAGTGAAGGGCAGTTGGAGAATTTTATATAATGAAGCAATACAGAGTAGGTTGGTTTTTAGCAAAGAAAATTTTTAGTGTTTTCTCTCTGTATATACTTTAAAGTAAGATTAATAGAGGATCTACTTCAGTTTTGTAAAATTCTTTAGTTCTAAACACTGTAATCATGTCTTTCAACTATAAGTAATGACTTAAAAGGTAGAAGAACAGAAATACGATGCAGTAATTGAGGTTAGTATTTAGTGTGTTCTGAAATACCCCTGTCATTAAGTATTTGGTAAAAATGTATAATAATTGAGGCAGTACATTATGCTGTTGAGTGTAACCAAACTGCTTGGGTTGGAATCTCAGCTCTGACATTCATTATTTTTTCAACCTTAGGCAAATTACTTAACCTCTTTGGGCCTTGGTTTTCTTATCTATAAAATGGCAATACATAATACTTTCCTTATAGAACTGCCATGAAGTTAAATGACTGTGTGTGTGTGTAGATATGACATATTTATTATATAATGTGCAATAGGACCTGATAAATAATGAGTTAAATAAGTACTTTTACTGCTGCTGTTGTTGTTATGATTAGAAGACATCTCATTAAATAAATTTTATAAACATTTAAGAATGTGCGTATAAAATACCAAACATGCACCAGTTATGATCAGAAAATTACCAGCTGCTGTATTTCACATTTTACTTTCTTCTGTTTGTAGAGAATAAAATAATGAATTTAAGTATACTTAACTTAGTGTTTTCTCTTTTATAGTTTATCAGAGAAGATATGAAATATAAAGATGCTACTAATAAACACAGCCATCTGCACAGAGAAGACAAGCATATAACTGTTGAGGATTTATGGAAACGATGGAAAACATCAGAAGGTAAGACTGTTTTAGTGATCTGAATCCCTGAGCTGCTTTTCTCAGCTAATTGCATATGATTTACAAACAAATCAAAATAACATTTCTGTGAGGATATTTATATTTTAGTAAATAATTGTTCCATTTTTTATTTTGAAATATGATTTTAATTTTTCTTCGGATTTATTAAAGGTCAGCCTGTTTTCAGATAATTTGATACCTTATACTAGAATAAATAAGGTAACGCACGTCTGAGAGCTTAAAGTTGTAGAGCATTGTTTCATCTGTTAAATGGCATTATTAGAAAAGGTTTGTCAAATAAACATGTGGATCCCAAAGTTTAATTTTTTTTTAAATTTATTTAATTAATTTATTTTTGGCTGTGTTGGGTCTTCGTTGCTGTGCGTGGGCTTTTTCTAGTTGCGGCAAGCAGGGGCTACTCTTCGTTGTGCTGTGCGGGCTTCTCACTGCGGTGGTTTCTCTTGTTGTGGAGCACGGGCTCTAGGCGCACGGGCTTCAGTAGTTGTGGCACGTGGGCTCAGTAGTTGTGGTGCACGGCTTAGTTGCTCTGTGGCATGTGGGATCTTCCCAGACCAGGGCTCAAACCCGTGTCCTCTGCATTGGCAGGCGGATTCTTAACCATTGTGCCACCAAGGAGGCCCCACCAAAGTTTTTTTTTAATTACGGAGAACAGTTCCTAAAGTCTTTAGAAGGCAAAGTCTGCTGATGATAAAGACTGCATGATACAGTTGTGTAATTTATATTTTATTCCTTTTTCTACCCTTAAGTCCTCAAGCTGTCTTACGGATAGTAATTTTTTAGGGCAGGAAAAGTGTATGGCCTAAAACCTCAACTTGATCCCCAATTGTAGAAAGCTACATAAAAAAAAAAGTCTGTTTTTTTTTTCTTTTTCTTTTTTTAGTGACAGTGTCAAACAAAATGTCTTTTTCCTAATGTTTCTATTCTTTTGTCAAAGTCAAGCAATTATATTGTAGCATATATTTTTCTCTGCCAGTTTGAGTAGCGAAATGAAATTAAAAAGAATGTGGGACAGATTACCAAGTAGGAGTTATGAAAAAATAACAAAGTTTACTAGACTGTCAGTGGTAACATTTGGAAATGAGAAAATACAGGAAACTATTCCATCAACTCAGTATTATTATTAATATAGAAGAAGGTTTGCATGGGAGGGGAGGGATAAACTGGGAAATTGGGATTGACATATACACACTACTATGTATAAAATAGATAACTAATAAGGACCTACTGTATAGCACAGGGAACTCTACTCAGTACTCTGTAATGACCTATATGGGAGAAGAATCCAAAAAAAGAGTGGATATATGTATATGAAAACTGATTCACTTTGCTCTACACGTGAAACTAACGCAACATTGTAAATCAACTATACTTCAATAAACATTTTTTTAAAAAAAGGTGTTCTTATGGTTTTGTTTTCACTTTCTAAAAGAGGCATCTGATGAAATACTCCGGGAAGAAGAAAAAGAAAGAAGGAAAAAAATACCACTGACTTTAATGAAAGATACATAGACTTAAAAAAACCGTCTCCATTTCCTTTCCCCATATTATTTTAAAGTAATATGAACTTGGGTAGGAATAGAAATAAATAATGAGTATACTTATTTATTTAATAAGTATAATATACTTAATTATTTAATAAATAAATGAGTATAAGTTTCATGGGGGAAAGTGCTAGAATGGTCAAAAACTCAGTAAGACTATTTATATGAGATATCTCAGCAATATGTAGATATTAGTAAAGGACTTGGAGATCCAATGGAGTCTGTTGCCACTAGTATATTCTAGATTTGGAGTTTGTGGTAAGCTGAATG
The DNA here is from genome assembly GCF_937001465.1 of Orcinus orca. Taxonomy (NCBI): domain Eukaryota; kingdom Metazoa; phylum Chordata; class Mammalia; order Artiodactyla; family Delphinidae; genus Orcinus; species Orcinus orca. The sequence continues at coordinate 101,695,835 of NC_064562.1, read as the reverse complement.
GAGCCCACAAAACTAACTACGTTTGAATGAAGGAAAAAAAAAGATTTGACCACTTCTCACCACCTGTTGTGCTACCACCCTGGTTCAGCCCTCATCCCTTTCCTGGATAATTGTGGTAGCTGCCTGAGGGTCTCCTTCTGTATACTTGTGCTCTTTTGAAATTTGTTCTTCACTTAGCGGAGTAATCTATTTAAGATATAAATCAAATTTGCTCAATACCCTGTAATGGCTCAGAGTAAAAGTTAAAATCTTTACAAAGATCTGTAAGGCTCTACATGATCTGTCCTCTCCTGCACCCTCCTCTCTTCCGTTTTCTGTCTTTTCCATTTCTCTCACTCAATGTGCTCTGCCCAGATGGAATCCTTGCTGCAGGAATGCAGATGTCCTCCTGGCTAATTCGTTATCTCTTTTTCGGGCTCTTCTCTCCTTGAGGCCTACCCTGACCACTCTATTTAAAATTGCAAATTGTAAACCATGTCCCCCTGCCCCCCTCTTGGTCATTTGGCACCCTTGTTGATCCCTCTTACTTAGCTTCACACTTTCTTTACCCCATGTCAGGAATCAGCTTCTAAGTTATAATATAATTGACTTATTTGTTATGTTTGTCTCCCTTCTGTCCCCTACCCCTGAAAATGTTAGCCTCAGAAAGCAGGGTGGGGGGAGGTCTTTGTCTATTTTGTTTATTACTGTGTCCCAAATTTCAAGGGGATTCTGTACTTAAACCCCATTTTGATTTCCCACCCTGGTGAGTTTTGTGGGATCTTTTGTGATTTATGAAAATGTATGTTTGTTTTCAGCTTAAGGTCTTTTCAAGTTAAATAGCTTCTTAAGTCTCTTTTTTCCTAGGCTTTCACCTTAATTTCCACCCCCTAAGATTTTACCATTATGGTGATGAGACGATTTCCCCCTAAGCCTTCAGAGTTGGCCTAAATTATCTGCTTTATGCTTCCCTTTCTCCAAACCCCAGTCTCTCACATAACCTTCTTAGGGGATTAGGGCTTGGGAGGAAGTATTTTAGGGCTCCTACTAAAACAGCTGCATGGGAGGGAAGAGAGAGGAGTTGAGTGAAATAAACCTCTACTAGAAGCTTTATGGTGACCTGATTGATTTTCTCAGTGTCATTTTTCTCAATTGATTTTACCATGTCATAGTCTTTTAATTTATTACAGGCTTCATGTAAAAAGGCAGAGCATTGTTGTTAGATCAGTGGTTTTTAAATCATAGCCTGACAAGCCCCGGGTTTCCTGGAGGTATCTCAGGGACAGGGATAAATGGGTAGAGTTCTGCTTTTATCTGGTATATTCTGTTTCTGTTTAAGATTTCTCTTGAGAAACAAAAAGTAATTCTTCTGAAAAGGTTTGGAAATTGTTGATAAAGAGATTAGAATGCAATTATATGTAATTTAAGGTTGTTTAGTTGAATATGAATATAGGTACATACACACATATATGTACTCACATGCATACACACACAAACATACAGTCATACTTTGCCCGTCATTGTTGTGTCTTCAGTGCCTGGAGCAATGCCTTATTTACTTTGATTTTCAGTAAAGATTTGTCTAATGAATTGAATGAATGAGTTTATAGTGCCCCATGAGCATTGCATTCTCAGTAATTCAGTTCATACTTTGAGTACAGGCATTTCTGCCATAATGAAATATATGCACTCCTGGAAAACTTATGCTTTGCAAAATTATGAACTTAAAAATTAGAAGTTATGGGAAAAATCGGGGTTGGAGCAGACTACTGAAAACCTGTGCAATGTTGTAATCAGAGCACTAACAGTACTAATAAAACTACAGGTAAAAAAGGCGTGTTAAATCCCTAATCAGTAAATACTGTAGTAGATATAGGACTTTACCTTAAAAAATAATTAAAGATAACTTATTAAAAGGAGGTATTAGGTAGGGTTGAAGTTGCTAAATTATGGAGACAAGGGCAATGTGCACAAAGATGAGAACTGAGCAACAAGCATTTCTAAGAGCCTGTGGCCAGATTGAGCTAAAAGGAAGAAGGAATGGTGAGCAGACATCATGTTCATAGCTTTGTCGTTCTGGTATGGAAGGACTAATGAACTCTCTGATAGGATTATACACAGAAGGTGGTGTTTGTGGTAGGCTGTGAGGGTTGACCAGGAGTTCTGGAAGGGGATAATGAGGTAGACCATAAATGGTAGCCCCCATATAGCTCCTCCTTCAGTTACCTGAAAATTTGCTAGAAATGGAAGTGTAGGTAGCATACTAAAGGAGACGTGTGGACTTTCAAGCTGTACAAATTTAAATCCTGGCCCTTCTGTTTATGAACATTAAGACATTTGGCATATTTAAAAATTCACTTGTAAAATGCAATTCTTGTGTGATTTAAATGAGTAGTGTAGTAAAAGTGCCTGGCATAATTCCTGGCAACACTCGATAGGCACTAAGTAAGTGTTGACTTACTTACCTTTGTAATAATGCTGAACGAACGAAAATGTTCAGCTCTATTTAAAGTTTTGTAAGGTTTTTGATTCAGTCTCTTAATATTCATCAATAAAATGAATAGATATATTAGACTACATACTCACCATTGTAGTGTGCAATTCTCTGGTTGGTAAAATGTACCTGAGATCTTTATGGAATATTGTCAGTGGGGAAAAAGTAAAGTTGTGTTCCTTAAAAATTGATACTGATCTCATATAGAAAAATTTCAGCATGACCTGAATGTACTTTTTGTGTGTGTGTGTAGAGAATGCTTGGTTAATTTGCACATGGCAACAGTCCAATACAAATGAAAGCTATTTAGAAAACTAGTATTAGATTTCAGACAGATTTTGATAAACTGGATCAGTTGTTAAAATTAATGAATGAGCAGTTAAATAGTAGCCAGCTACCTCATGAAGGAAAATATAGATAGAAAATTATTGGTTATGTATAAGATCTAGGGACCATAGTAGATTAAAAAACTGATTAAGTAATGTACTGTTTTTAAAAATGATAACTCATTAGGTTAAATAGTTATTTTAACATGTGACACTCATGAGGTAATCTTTCCATCCTGTTCAGCACAGGTCTTATCTTACCTAAGGTCATTGTGTAATTTTGGGCTTTACAGATTGAATAGACATCTGGAAAATTTGCTGAAGGTTTTTTATTATTATTATTATTGTTTATTGATTAGAAATTTAAAGGAACTGAAATTGTCTGAGAGAATGAAAGATGTTGGCCTTTAATGATGGATGTTTTGAAGTGTATATAAAGCCTAGCTAGAGATAAATGACTAAGAGTGTTTTCTTTCTGTTTAGGAAAGCAAAAATGTAAATGTTACATAAAGGAAATACAAACGAAAAGAATTCCTGACTATGGGTGTTAAATTTCTAAAAGTAAGGAAGATTATAACTATCTCCTTTGTATAGATCCTTGATATTCATAAGGATTTTCTTCTGGGTGTGAAAGTATAAATGGATCTCTAAATGTTGATAAAATCTATCTGCTTTTTCATGTGTATGTTGTTGGTTACAATGAGACTGGAATGAAAAAAATGTAAAAGGATCAGTGCACATTGCTTGACATTATCAGCAGAGTAACTCAAAATGTAGACCATTATAGATATGGTAGCCATTATCTTTGTGGCGTCCATCAACACAATATTGTATGTTTACAGTAGTAGGCATAGCAGTCACTATGGTGACTGATATTCACTTATACAAGTAAGTATAAGATAAGGCCTTGTTTTTCCAGGAGTTTACGATATTGTTACATGTGCACAGATGAAATGTTAAATAACAGTACAGGAAGGTTTGATTAAATACTAGGTCAGTGGTTCTATTGTGGGAATTTAAGAGAATGAATAGATTTATTATGAGGAAGTCTTCATTAGGGAGGTGAATCTTCAGCAAGATTTTGAAAGAGAGAAAATTTTCTTAGAAGTGAGAAAGAGAGAGGGATATACATACAGGTTAGCACATTAAAATGAGTAAATGAATAGGTGTAATTCCAGACTTTAGTCCTAAATCCCTCAAATAAGCACAGTTTATAAGTCAGAAATGTAATTTTTTTTGTTTTTTTGTTTTTTTTTTTGGCCATACGCGGGCCTCTCACTGTTGTGGCCTCTCCTGTTGCGGAGCGCAGGCTCCGGACGCGCAGGCTCAGCGGCCATGGCTCACGGGCCCAGCCGCTCCGTGGCATGTGGGATCTTCCCGAACCGGGGCACGAACCCGTGTGCCCTGCATCGGCAGGCGGACTCTCAACCACTGTGCCACCAGGGAAGCCCAGAAATGTAATTTTTTAGTGTACGACACAAGAATAAATCATTGTTTTAATATTTGTCTTTTGCTATTAACATGTAGTGCTTAACCTTTCTGTGTCTTGGTTTTGTCATCTGTTAGGTATAAAGGTTATCTATTACATCAAAGTGTTGAGGATGACATGAATTTGTACATGTAAAGTGCTTAGACTAGTGCCTGCTACATAGCAAGTGCTCAATGACTGTCCGTTGTTACTATTTTTGTAAGGCAGGTGTGAAGGTGGCACATGGTGGGGATGTTGGAGACTAATATTTCTGAGTTGGGGAATAGTAGAAAATAGGGTTAGTTAGACAGGGAGTCCAGACTAGTGAGCCTTGATGTTTAAGTCTGATGAACTGCTTTAAGAATGACAAGTAAGATTCCACTGATACACCAGTGCTTACCAAATGATAGTGATTGCCTGGAGGACTGTATTAAGGATGCTTGATCTGTGCCTGGTCTCAGTAGCAAAGAAGGATATTACTGTAGAAATGACTGGTTGGCAATATTTACTACGTATGTGAGAGGTGGTGTAGTGTATTTTAACATTTTTATCATCCTTGCACTAAATATTAGGAGCTATTACAGCTTCTTGTTTTAGAAAGTCATATAATATGGAAGAGTTATAGGATGATGAATTCACTATAGGCAGGAAAATCAGCTGTGAGTTTAATGTAATGTGGATTTGAGTGGGAAGAATGAAAATACACAGATACTGAAGATACACAGCTGAAGAATATGTTTTCTGTCCTCCACCTGACTGTAGTCTATCATTGGAGAAAGTTCTGTTGACAAGTAATTAAAGGATGTGATACTATCTGTAATCAAGATAGGTAGTAGGCACTGTGGGTTAATAGAAAAAGAAGTATGTTAGTCTGCCTGCAGAAGTCAGGTAAGGCCAGAGGAGTTAGTTGTGTATAAAGGGACATTTACTTTCACCTTTTGTCACCCTTCCCTGGGAAGGACTCTACTGGATTAATAGCTTTCAGGATATTTGTAATTAATATAGCACATTTTAAAAACACAAGGCACTTAATATGCTTCAAATGCTTATGCTGTTTTATTAGCCCAGATGTTTAACACTTTTCAACTTTTATACAATACTTTTAGTTCTAGGAGAAGCAGTTGTTAGCCATCTATAGAGGTGCTGGGTTTTCATTGTCCACAGAAAGTGGTTTATACAAGGGAAGGCCTGTCCTTGAGGTAGAGTCTGGTTTCAGAATGACAGATGTCATTATTTGCACCACTAACAAAAGTCTTTTGTTGTCAAAGTTTCTTTTATGTAGAGAGTAGTCGACATGAACGTATTGTTCATTTATTCTATCAACCAACATTTAAGTGTATTAACATGGGTTTTTTTCTATAACAGTAGCATAAATATTACTTGATCAGTTGGTAAATTGATCATTTTGCAAACACTGCTTTATATTAATCAGGATTGATTTTTGTACTTTGTATAAAGTATGTTTTTATTCCTTTTAATCAGATAGCTTTCTTTGTATTATATAATTATCCAAATGAATTCAGAGCACTCGCAATAAATTGCTAATCTTTCTTAATCTTATTCTATGTTAGTATTTCAGTCTTTCTGTACCCTTAATTTCAGATCTCTTCGTCAGGACTGTTTTGGTTTTTACTAGTTTAGTTGTCTTCTTTTCTCTCTCTTTCTCCTTCTCTTTTATTGTTGGCACTCTTCCTGTTTTACTTCAGGATACTTGACTTTTGGAGACTTAGGGTCATTGCATGTACTGATTTTCTGGGGTTAATTATGACTTTTTAATCTATAGAAGATACTTGACTTTGAGATAGCTCTGTCTTCCTTTATAGTTCTTTCTTGGTTTTGTTCTGAAATAGAGACCACCTCTCAGAATAGGATGCAGCGACCGATTGCCTATTACCTCTCTCTGTACTTTGGGCTTTAGAAAACTTGACAATTTCTATTCTGTGTGGACACATGAATTAGATGCATTGTGAGCCTTCATTTTTTCTCAAATAACAAAAACCCAATTTTTATATATTCATCATATGATGACACTTTTCTTATAATTTAAGGAAGTACTATTCTAAAATTGTGAATTTGCCTTATGGTTTTCTGTATACCTGAATTATTCTACATTTCTCCTCTGCTGTGTTCACAGACTCAAGGGATACCTCAAGTTTGGAGTACAGTAACAGAACCTTCTGCAGAAGGTAAAAATGAGGGCTGTCCACTTTTCACTGTGATGGACTATCTAGAAAACAATAGGCTTTCTTGAACATCTTATTGTTCTTTCCTCCCTTACCCCACCAACTGGGAACCAGTTCCACATGGATGTGTGTTAAATTTTGCTTTACAATCCTTGGTTTGGCAAGGGGGTGGGTAGGAGAACTCTGGTTCAAGTTCTGGTTGTTAAAATATATGTTATTGCGGGAGATTCACTATATCAAATTCTGCTTTAGGTGGAACAAATATTTTGTTCCTGCTCTTTTGGATGAAGAACTTGTTCGTTGGTAATAATATTTTCCTCTTCAAAGATGGTCAGTTTTACAAAAATCTTTTTTCAAACAAATTTTATACTTACTTGGGTCTTTTTTTCAGTTCCACTGAATATTACTTAGCAATTTAGAAGCAACTGTAATAGAAATAATGCAAATTACAATGAAAATAAAGATTTCACAGATACTAGATAACCATTTTGATTTGAATATGACATATTTCTAAAAATTCATTTCTATAATTCTGAAACATATGTATACACATAATCTGTTATATTACGTATATAAATATGTCTCAGAGGGAATGTATGATTAAAACATAGGATAAATCACATAGTGTTTATATTATGTCTTAAAAATCTTTTCACTCTGTGGATGATTATGTATTCAGATAGGGTACAAAGTACAAATAATGTTTATTGTCTAACTTTCTCATCTGGTTAAGGTGCTCTTAAATAAGAGGTCCTTAATAAGCATTCCTCTAACATTTGGCCAGTCTTCTGTTTCTCTTTCGCTTTGCATCAGTGTGAGTTCTTCCGAGGTGTTGAAAATGGTGGACATTTAGATAGTTTTGATTCAAAGTGTTTAAAATCAGCTGCTTACTTAAGTTATTAGTTTAAAACTAAGAGTCTAGATCAGTCTAACAAAATGAAACAGCAAATGTCAGTTGCATTGAAGGAAATTAAGTTTCTATTTCCATCATCAATTTTCTTTCCTTACCAGGTAATAGCTAAAAAAAAAAAAAGTATAAAACAGGTGTTTATCACTAGGAACTTATGGCTGCTTAAAGGCTATGTTCTAAAACAGAAATAACAATATAGAGTTGTGATTCCCTCATATAAAGGTAACATAGTTAGAGTTATATGAATTAAGAGTTCACTAAGAGAAGGAAAAGGAAAGAGAATAGCCCCTTGGGAATACTGCTAATAAGACAAAAGCAAAGGATTAGCTAATGAAATAAATAATGGCCATCAGAGACATGGGAGGTGAATCAGGGAGGTGCACTTTCTTGAAAGTCTGTAGAGGAGAGTTTTCAGGAAGTGACGGATGGTTGTATAGTTGAGGGCGTAGTCCACCATATTGCAAAGTATCTGCTGAGAGCCCTCATGAAGAATCTTTTTTTAGTTCTCTGTAATAAGAATAGTTGTATTCCCGAGGGGATGATTTGTGACTGATTTTATTTCCTTCTTTGTCTACTTTTTGTAGCTTTTATTAAGGACCTCATTTATATTTTGTGCATGCTTTTAGTTTGATTTTATTTCTCTGGTCCATTGACATCCTTCATGTTTAATTCTCTTTATATTATATGAATCTTTGTAAGTCATTTCTTCTCTCTCTCTGTCTCTCTCACTGGGGGATAGAGAGAGGAGAGATGAAAAGTGGCCAGTAGTGCTAAATAGAGAAATACAATGTATTGGAAAAAAGCCATTAGATATGACAAGAAGAAAATCATTGACCTACAGGATATCACTTTAAACATTGGTATGGGGAATTGACTCACATATACACACGGAATAAATCTTTAAAAAGATTTAAGTGGAAGCAACCCACATGTCCATCAACAGATAAATGGATAAACAAAACGTGGTATACAATGGAGTATTATTCAGTCTTAAAAAGTAAGGAAGTTCTGCCATATGTTACGACATGGATGAACCTTGAAGACATTATGCTAAGTGAAATAAGTCAGTCATAAAAAGGCAAATACAGTATGATTCTGCTTATATGAGATACCTAGAATAGTCAAAATCATAGAGACAGTAGAGTAGTGGTTGCCGGGGGCTAGGGGGAGAGGAATGGGGAATTATTGGTTAATTGGTACAGAGTGTCCATTTTGCAAGATGAAGAGAGTTGTAGAGTTGGATGGTGGTGATGGTTACACAACAATATGAATACTTAATACCATTGAACTATACACTTAAAAATGGTTAAGATGGTAAATTTTATGTTATGCGTATTTTGCCACAATAAAAAATGATTTAAGAGAATGAGTAGATAGGAAGTAGATATATGGGTAACCCCCTATTTAAGGGGTAGGCAAGAAAATGGAGGAAATTGAATGGTAGTTACAAATAGGTAGTATGATCAAGTAAAGGGTTTTCTTAAGAACTGGTAGATCTGATTATGCTTAAAGAAAAAGGGAAGTACTCTACTGACATTTTAAAAAGTTGAACATTTAAAAAAATTTTCATTTCAGCAAGGATTTTGTTCAAAAAGTACTACCACTATGTATAAGAGTTGGAAGTTGGGATTACATCTTAATGTAATAAATGTCAGTATTTATTTTCTTTATGGATAATTATGTTGGTTATGGATTGAAAAGATATTGTTAGGTTAATAAAAAATGAATTTAAGCTAAGACAGGCAAGAAACTAGTTGACAGAATAATTCTTCATTGCTAGATGGCACTATCACTAGCCATTTTCAAATCCTTCGCAGAATTTACTTCTCGTGAAGAACTTGAGTGACAGTTCTTTGCCTTGAACTTTTTGGAAGGGGATAGAGGTGGCCTAGGAAAAGGGGAAATGGGAGGGTGAGTAATTAGAAAGGGGAGGCCCAAGAAATTCTTTACCCTTTACATATGCTTATTTGGTTTCTGAATTATATATTGTAAGAATATAGAATTCTAACATCCTTATTTTCCATGTTTTGACCAGTACCAAATATTTTGTGGCAGAATTTTAACGATAGTGCTACAGCTCTACTACAATGAATAATAATAGGTTTCTGTGTGCTAGCTGCATACCCACTGATCCAGAGCCTGTGACCTTAGCAAAGGTAAGCATATCCCAGATTGCAGTGTGAGATAGTTGAAGATTGATCTGCTTTGGTAGTTGTTTAAATTTCTCTCATCTGTTTTTAATGAGCATGCTCAATTGCATGAATCTGACCGTGACTTTACACTGCATTCTCTTTTAGATGTGTTATTGGAAGCTTTTGAAAAAAAAGGGAAGCTTAAGTTTTAAGTTAGTGGATATATGTTTTAGGACTGTGTCTAGATTCTTTGAGTGTTTTTCAGTAATGCCCCAAAAGTAATCACTCTAGTTTCTAATGGAACCTGCACTATATTAAGTACTGGAGGCTGAATTTATCACAAAACTAAACACTTAATAAGTTACTGTGCATAACTGATTGTTCAACATGCTTTGTTGATTGGCTTGAAATTACAGTATACTATGTCTTCTTTTTTTTTTTTTTTTACCACAGAGCTTTATTTTAAAGTCTGAGCAGTTTGTATGTCTTAATAAGTCTTTTTTTAGTGGCAGAAGATAAAGAGAGAGACTCAAATTACTTCAAGTAATGGGAAATTTGTTGCAAGGATACTCTGTCATCAATGATTTTATTAATTGCAAGTGACTCACTGGCATTATTCTGGGTTTTGGGGTTAGAGCCTTGAGCAAAATAGATATCCTACCTTCATGAAGTTAGAACTCTTTTAGGAAGACAGATAATGAACAAATCTGCGTGTGTGTGTGTGTGTGTGTGTGTGTGTGTAGATATATACACACTCACAGGACTGCTGGAACAGATTAGTGATATGATACAAGTAAAGCAGGGTAATACATGGTCTGTGACTAGGTAGGGTGGGGGCTATTTAAGTAACGTAGTCAATGAGGAACTTCCCAAAGAAGTGATATTTGATTATAGACCTGAGTGATGAGAGAGAGTGAGTCACGGGAAGGTCTGGATGAAGTATATTCCAGGTTTAGAGATCAACCAGGCTAAGGCTCTGAGGCTGAAATGACCTCAAAGTATTTAGGGGACTATAGAAGGCTGGTGTAGCTAGATGGTCATTAGGAATGGGGAGAGTGGTAGGAGACAAGCAAGGTCACTGGGATAAACAGGGGCCAGATCTCATAAGGCCTTGAAGGGCCTAATAAAGAATGTGGGATTTATTTTAAGTATAATGTCAGTATACTTACTGAAAGTCTAGCTCCATTTAGGAGTTTCGAGCTAAGTAAGGATGTGTGGTCTATATTTTGAAAAGATTATGTAGTTACTGCGTGGATATTAGACTGCAGAAAAGAGGCAGGAGTAGAAGTAAAAGGCCTGTTGAGGGTCTTGCGGTGAACTGGTAGAGGGAGGTAGCAGAGAGGTCTGATTTGAGATATAGTTTGAAGGAATAGCTGGTAGGATTTGCTGTTGGATTAGATTTAGGAAGTTGATCGGGGTGGGGACAGGAAATAAGGACGGTGCCTAGGTTTTATGTATTATCTGTGGTATTAAAATTTCTTGGAGATGGAGGTAATTAGGGGAAAAAGAAGTTGAAACAGGCTCAGTTGGGCCTGATCAATAATGGGAAGAAAAAAAAAAACGTTGAGAAACATGGAGATCACGATGCAAAGAAGTGAAGGACTGAATGCTGAGAGGAGAAGGATCCTGGAAAGAAGAGAGAGAAGACGTGACCAGTGAGGTATGAGGGGAACCGGGAGAATCTAGAGTGCTGAAGTATATGAAGGAAATATTTTAAGAAAGAAGGCATAGTCAGTATCAGATGCTCCAGAAGTTTGAGTAAGCTCGCGACAGAGACCCACCATTGGATCGGGAAAGTAGAGGCTGAGGTTGCTGGTGATCTGGACAAAGCAGTTGCACTGTAGTGGTGGAAGTGAACGTCGGATCGGAGTGGATAAAAGAGGAAGTGCAGACAGTAAATACTGTTGACTTTTCAAAAGGAGAAGAGAAGTGGGGCTGTGATAACCTGAAGATAAATATGACATGAAGGCAGTTTTTTTTATTTTTTAAAAGGTGGAAATATATAAAAGTGTGTTTTTTAATGGAATGACCCAGTTGAGAAAAAATTGATGTAGGAGAAAATCAATCTATATTAATTAAAAACTATATTTAACTTAAGGAAAGTGTAGGTATGTAGTCAGGGGCTTAATCCACCCTGGTTATCTGCATTTCTCTGTTTCTTTCTGGATTTTGCTTTTATTTTCTCCTACTGCATTTCCTAGGGGCTAAACTCTGTGGCTGTGGGCAGTTGTAAACTTACCTTTTTCCAGGATCTTGACCAAAGAGAAAGGAGTCTTTCCTGCCTGCTCTAGTTCGAAAAAGTTAAGGAAGTAACTGACTTAGGTAATGTGGCAATATTCTCTGATTACTTCCTTTTCTGACCCCCTTTCCCTGGTGATCATGAGTCTTGTCTCAGAAGACGACAGAGAGAAAAGGAGTACCTAGTTGACAAACAGCTATAACAGATTGATGAGCAAGAGAAACTAGACTTTGACAAGAGTAGGTAGAAGAAAAGCTTAGAAGGTTATTCTGGATCCAGAAGTAGGTGTGTGGGGTCTGGCAGCATGGGTCCCAAGATGTAAAATATAGCCACTCCTTCAGAAAATCTGATATGTTCTTGACATTTTCAGGCCAAAATTTTTGGATTATAAATGGATTTTCTCATATACCTCTTTTTTTCCCCACTCTGAATTTTATGATGAGTATATTATTTCCCAAATATACATGCTTTATTAAATCCCATTTTGGTATTTTAATTAAATGAGCTAATATAACTCATCACTGGACACTATATCAGTAAATTTTGCTCTACTTCTACCCTTTCCAAAATCTTCCTTGTGGGCTGGCTTCCCTGGTGGCACAGTGCTTGGGAGTCCACCTGCCGATGCAGGGGACACGGGTTCGTGCCCCGGTCCGGGAGGGTCGCACATGCTGCGGAGCGGCTGGGCCCGTGAGCCATGGCCGCTGGGCCTGCGTGTCTGGAGCCTGTGCTCTGCAACGGGAGAGACCACAACACTGAGAGGCCCGCGTACCGAAAAAAAAAAAAAAATCTTCCTCGCTGTTACAAATTTTCACCTCTGCACAGCTCTTTTTACTTTGACAAGGTGAAACCCTGACTTTGTTCACCTAGATCACCAGACATGTCTGTACTGTGCAAGAGGAAACATAGGTGTTTTTAAAAGGATCATTGGAGGATCAAAGAAGTGAATTCGAGGAGGCAAAAACTAGGTGCTGTCATTCTGAGTTAGTTTGGAAATCTTGAGAAAGTGATGCCCTCCAGATATACATGTTAAGTTTAGGAAATATATGATTCTTGGCACATGACCTAAACACCCCCAAAAGGCAAATAGTATTCATCACACTTAAGTAATATCTAAGAATACCAACTACTGTCCGCAACTACCGGTAACTTTACTATAAAGAGCCTAAGAATGTAGAAGGTTTTTGCAGTGCTGTGTGTTCATGATGTCCTAGAGTTCTTATCTTTTGAGTTACTCATGAATTTTTGCCAAGTGAGGTCTTCTCAGTAGGGAAAAGAACAAATATAACATTAGAGAGTCAATGAATATAAAGTTTCTAAAGGCGTCCAGAGAATTGTCTAGGAAGATATGCTTTTATGAAATTATAAAAAGAGTTATTAAATTATAAGTAGCTATAGGCAGTACTTTGCTGTTATCAGTTCTAGGAAAAGCAATACTTTTATGAGATTTAGACTACTATAAGAAATGGAAGTTTTATTTAGTTTACGGTGCTGTCTTCATTTTCTATATATATATATATTTTAAAATATTTATTTATTTATTTGGCTACCCTGGGTCTTAGTTGCGGCTCATAGGACCTTTTAGTTGCAGCATGCATGCGGGATCCAGTTCCCTGACCAGGGATCGAACCCGGGGCCCCCCGCACTGGGAGCGCGGAGTCTTAACCACTGGACCATCAGGGAAGTACCTTCTATATTTTTTAATGAAAAATTTGGATAATATTTTTTCAGAAATTAATTTGATATTGTGATTGTCTTTCATTTTTCTTAATAGGAAGTAAGGAGCAGAATTTTCTGAAATACCAAATTGGTGTAATATTTTTATTAGTAGCATTTGTGTAGACTGAAGACATGGATAAATTACGAATAGATATGGTATTTGTCTTCTGGAATGTAAGAATTTGTTTATTTTGCAAGTAAATTGGCTAGGCAGGACTTAGAGGTCACTTCTATGGTTTTTGGTTTGTCAACACTTCCATTAAAAGAGATAATCGGGGCTTCCCTGGTGGTGCAGTGGTTGAGAGTCCGCCTGCTGATGCAGAGGACACGGGTTTGTGCCCTGGTCTGGGAAGATCCCACATGCCGTGGAGCGGCTGGGCCCGTGAGCCATGGCCGCTGAGCCTGCGCGTCCGGAGCCTGTGCTCCGCAACGGGAGAGGCCACAACAGTGAGAGGCCTGCGTACCGCAAAAAAACCCAAAAAACAAAAAAACAATAAAGTAGATAATCATTACTCACTAGAAATAAGAGGGCAATTTATAATTTAAGAACAACTCTGAATTTAATTATTTGGAAATAACTTCTTGTTTTGTCTCCAACACTGTTTCACCAAAGTAAGCAGAATTACTTTCTTCCCCATTGACACAGCTGGGGCCTGAAAAAAAAAGAAAAAAGTTAAAGCAGGAAAGCGCTTCTGGATCTGGGAAATAAGTCAATTCAAGAGAACAAAGAAATATAACTGGGAATTATTGAATAGACAATTAGAAAAGGCAAAAAAAAAAAAAGGTTATTTCAACTCCAGCTCTACTTTTACAGTAGCGAAATAGTAAAGTTTAAATGTTTTAGTGTTTTAAACCAATGTAGTCACAATGTTCCTAAAAAAAAAAAACTACTTAAATTTCAGGTTATTCCTGAATGCAACCAAAGTTAAGAGAAGAATTGGTCTTCTTTAAAGTCTAGTTTTCAAAAGTGTCATAAATATATACTTTTTAATTTTTTTAAATTTTTAGTTTTTTTTGCTATATGCGGGCCTCTCACTGTTGTGGCCTCTCTCGTTGCGGAGCAGAGGCTCCAGATGCGCAGGCCCAGCGGCCATGGCTCACGGGCCCAGCCGCTCCGCAGCATGTGGGATCTTCCCAGACCGGGGCACGAACCCGTGTCCCCTGCATCGGCAGGCGGACTCTCAACTACTGCGCCACCAGGGAAGCCCATAAGTATCATAAATATTTTTGTAGTAGTTTATTATTAGTTTTTTGCTAAATAAACATCATAAATCTGTACTAGAAATTTCCAATATTATGAACTTAGGATCTTACATCTTTTCAACCTGCTACTAAATGAATGTTGAACAACAAGTAAACGTTTTATGGATTCTGAGGCTTTATAATCACTGAGGTCTCTCATCTTTTAGTTACTGGTATCTTGAGAAACTCCAAGGTACAGCTGTCCTTTCCTAGAGAGACAGTATTCCACAGAAAGTGTGGAGCTTGACTTCTTAGATTCAATTATTTGTGTAACACTTAGTATATTTTTTTTCCCCCTTGTGCAAGTACCTTAATCTTTGTCTTTAACTTTCCCCATCTGTAAAATGTAGGTAGTAATAGTACCCACCTTAGAGGATTGTGTTGAGGATTAAATGAGTTAATCAATATATAGAGCTTAGAACAATACTTGACAGCTAATAAGGGCCTAATATTTGCTATTATCATTGTTAGTGTTAAAAGATTACCACACTTTCTTGAAGAAAACCATAAAATACAAAAGTAATGAAGAAGTTAGCAATTATTAGAACTTTCTGCCTGCATAATTGAAAAAGAAAGATTATTAATACAGTTTTTTTAATTGAAAGCAATTTCAAATTTAGTGAAAAGTTGCAGGACCAGAACAAAGAACTCATATACACTTTGTCCGGAGACCCTCATTCCAATTTTGCCTTTTATCCTCATAATGACCTTTATAGCCAAAGGATCCAAGAGTGTTCATTATACCCAGTTGTCCTGAATTTGTAGTCTTTTTTAATCTGGAACAATTCCATAGTATTTCCTTGCCTTGCGTGTCTTTGGCCAGTAATTGTCAAAAGTGTCATTTTGTAGATTGTATCTAAATTAGGATTTGTTTGATGTTTTCATATGATTAGATCCCTGTTAGGCATTTTGGGCTGGACTGTCACAGAAATGATTCTTTTCATTAAATCCTTTTGAGTGGCACATGGTGTCAGTTTGTCTTATGTAGTGTTACCTTTGATCACTTGATTAAGATAGTGTCTACTCCGTTTCTGTAACTGTAAAGTTACTTTTTCCCCCTTTGTAATTAATACCTTTTGTGTGTGTGTGTGTGTGGAGACTTTGTAACATCACATTCCTCATAGCACTTTCACCCACTAGTTTCAGCATCTGTGAATGTTTCTTGCCTGAATTATTTACTACTCTGATGGTTGCCAAATTGTAATTTTTCAAATTCCATCATTCCTTCTATTTATTAGTTGCATTTTACTCTAAGGAAGAAATTTAAACAGCGTATTGTCAACATCTTGGCCTGTGAAAATGGTGGGAGATAACAGACATCTTGAAAATAGAAATTGGGGAAATAGTGAATCTCAAAATCTTATGACTGTTCTGAAGATTGATCTTCTGCATTTATTCATTTATGTCAGCATGGACTCCTGGATTTGTTGCTCTCATTATTTTAATGCTTAAATTGTCCCAACTATGGCTAGTGGGAAGCCTTTCAGGCTGGCTTTTCTATTCTTTCACATGTATGTCTCTATCATTTTTTGAGCTTTCCTTGTATTCTGGCACAAAAAGATGTTCCAGGCTTATTTTGTTATTTCTCACCCCTACCCCTGGAAACAACCATTTCTCCAAGGAGTTCTGGTTACTTTTAGTTGAGGTGGTATTTAGAAACCAAGATTTGCACACTAGGTGTTCTCATTGCTACTGAGGTATTATTCCCAGGCCTTCTCAGTGGACAGAGTTAAGAAACACACACACACACATCTCTATTTACTTCTCTCTCTATATTAAAAGTCACGAGTTCTCACTGATACCTGATACCGGTTCACATTGATACCAGTCTAACACTACTGGATTAATTCTAGCTGGTTAATTGTAGTTAACTTCTTTCCCTATTTGTATCTCATTTCACTGACTATGAAACACCTAGCTCTGTTATCTTCAATATATTTTCTAATTTGCTGAGTCCCCCTGTACATATTCAGTCTCTTGACACCTTTGGGCTGCTCCCTCACTCAGAAGCCTGCCTTGTAGGGACCTAGTGTTCCCATTGTCCTCATTATGCAGACTCTGCCCACCACTACCTATCTTCCCATCCTCACATGGAACCCAGCTACTGCTAGGCAATTTGAGAATTAAAAAAGACTTTGGAGAGAAGTCGAGTGAGCACTATACAGTGACATTGTATTAAGGAGTTCATCTTTATGAATTTATTTTTATCACTGAAGCACATTATTCACATTTTTCCTTCATCACATAACTCTAGCTATTGACAAAGGTCCCCTGTGAATGGGAAGGCTATTTAGTATTTTAATGTTTCAATCATTGTGTCAGTAGTACTCAGAAAACAAGTGAACTTTTCCTAAATTGTTTTGGCATTAATAGTAATGAGTTAAACCACTACTCTATATAGTAGTTGAAACCTAAGTTGGAAAATGCTATATACCAAGTAAATGCAGCTAATAGCATTTGTGAACTGTTAGAATTTTAAATGCTACATGTACTAGAAAAAGTCATATCAAAGTTCCTAGGTAATATTATCTTGAAAATGCTTTTACCGTTGGAATTGGTGAATTTTTCTATTCTGGGAGAAATAAGGATTAACACATTTAGCATGTGATGTCTCTTCTTACCTGGAGATGTGTGACAAGAAGCTGTGAAAGCTCCACTTTTAACTGGCCTTTGATTTAATACCCTTTAGAAATAAGGTATTTATTAACTGGGCTTTGTGTTCATTTTTGTTGAACTTCCTCTTAAAGTCAATACATTTTCTTACATTGAGCTTTACGTTAGTCTTGGTAATAATTTCTTGACTCTGATGTTTTACGTTTATTTTATTTAGTGCCCGGGAGTAATTACTGTGCACTCAGTAAATATTTGTTGAATATAAGAATCCCAGGTCACCTGTGCAGATAGTCTTTTGAAGAAACTCCCAAATTCCAAGAGAAAAAAAATTGAGCATTTTTGAAATCTTAATAGAAAATTAATGCAGACATTTGTAAATATAATAATTATAATTATAGAATTGTTGTTCAACATATTCTTTGAAAAGTAGCATCCTTTCTTTTTTATGAAGCTTAGCCGGACTTTTGAAAAAGTTGGTTGCTTTATCTAGAAATGCCACTCTTTTTAAAAGTGAATGCAAAGGTGACATTTTCTTGGCAGCCTTGGTTAATAAATCATTTTGTAATTCATTCACTCATCTAGCAAGTATTAATTGAGTTCCTAAGAAACAACTGCCATTCCACATTTGTTTAGTGCCTGCTGTATTTTTGGCATTGTATATAACATGTTGGGAATATACAAATGAATAAGAGATATTGTCTGCCCTTAACTTATTTTCATTTGATGTGAACTACTCTTTGTAGTCTCAGTTCAGTGTTTTAAAAAAAAAGAAGGTTGAGGGCTGAGTGTAAAGTGGAAGATGCATAACCAGAGATTCAGCCACTCAGTCCCTAATGTCTTCGATGACATTGTAATGAGATGTTTAGGAAAACTTAATTAAACATTTAATTCCCTTATAGCTGTTGAGTCCACTGATTTTGTGGACGTACTTTTAAAGAAAGCAAATTCCTTGAATTTACTTATTTATTATAAGTAACAATATTTATTATATTATAATAATTGACATTTGTGGAACAGTTTTACCATTCCTAAGAGTTATTTCCACATACATTTTGTTCGTTAATCTTCAGAACAGTCATACAACTTTGAGACTGAATGTTTCTCCAGTTTCTATTTTTTAGATATGTCTTTGTTATCTTTCATCATCTTCACGAAACTAGGTGTTGATGGTATACTCCATTTAAATGATAAGAGTGCAGTTTACAACAGGAAAAATATTAAAGCCTTCCCTTAGTGTCCATTATACCACTGTTGGAGAGAGAACACCTGGTAATTTTTGAGTTCTGAACATTCAGACATTTACCAATATTTATATAGAGTGTCTAAAACTTACGTGTAATTCTTGCATGGTAAAAGGTAAGGAGCTCATGAGAGAAAGTGTGTACTTATTTCTCTTTGATACACCTACTAATATCTGCTAATATCTAGACTTCCCAAGTTCAGGGTGTGGCTTTTAGGTGTCCAGATATAGCATGGTGCAGGAATTTAGTCCTGTTAACAGAGACATGCCCCACTGACCACTGTGCAGACGAGGCGCTCACGTGCTGGTTCTGTTCTAAAGATAAGCCTCTCTTGATTATGCTGAGCAGCTGATCATCTGAAGTCTCACTCAGAACGGATACCACAAAGTCTATAAACCGCCTGAGTTGAGATTAAGTGTGGAAAGCTTTAAACATTTTCATTTTTTATATTTTAAAAAGTTATTTTTTTAATGTTTATATTACATTTAGATAAAATTGCTTTTCATCAAAGTCCTGCTATGTTGAACCTTTGGTTAGTTGCAGTTTCCCCAGATAAATTGTCTGTCACTGTAAGAACTTCTGAGGCTTTTGTAACTTAAATTTCTTAGTTGAAATTGAATTTAGAGAAGCTGTGAATACTGGTCTGCACCTATATTTTAGAAATTATAACGTCACATAAACATGCCAGTAATTCAGATATTTTTCAAACAACAAATAATTTTTAGCTTGTGTATCAGAGTAGCTTCAAAATATAGAACTTGTTTTACTAACCATTTCATATGGCCAACTTTAAGTATAGTTACTTTTGTTAACAATGTTTCTTCTTTCTCCTTCCTGACCCCCTTACCACACCTTTTGTTACTTATAAAGAAGTTTTCGTACTTTAATAGAAAGTAGTAAGTGTGTAGTAACTGTACTGTATGTAGCTATATGGTACTGTATTAAAATATCACAAGTTGATTTCTTTGAAATACATTAGTTTCCCAAAAGAAACTGTTAAAGCAATGTTAGTTGCTTTCCTAACATTAAGAACATTACAGGGCTTCCCTGGTGGCGCAGTGGTTGGGAGTCTGCCTGCCGATGTGGGGGACGCGGGTTCGTGCCCCGGTCCGGGAGGATCCCACATGCCGCGGAGAGGCTGGGCCTCTGAGCCATGGCCGCTGGGCCTGTGCTCCATGATGGGGGCGGGGGGCACAGCAGGGAGAGGCCCGTGTACTGCAAAAAAAAAAAAAAAAAAGAACATTACAAATGTTTTTATCATAAATTTAGAAGATAGCAGTTTTTAAAAAGTAGTAGGAGATATTAAGAAATGAAATGCAGAGTAAATGTAAATGGTGTGTCTGTTATACGCAAGGTGTGACACAGCTGATGGTGGCTTTGAAATTTTCTCAGTATGCAGAGGAGGGGAGGAGGAAGTGCATAATGGTTAAGAGTTGGGGCTTTGAAGTCGATGTAGCTTTGAATCCTATCTCCACTGCTTACTTGGTGTGTGAATTTAGACAAGTTACTCATACTCTCTGAGACTCAGCTTCCTGATCTGTAAACCAAGATTATAATATTACTCCTAAAACCTAGTTCATAGGGTTGTTGAAAGGATTTCATGAGATAATTCATGTAAAGCATTTAGCACAGTTCCTGGAACTTGCCAAGTGCTCACAAAATGTTAGGTACTATTTTATTAACATGTCTGTACATGCACACTAATGCTTTATAATTAGAAATTAGTTTTCTCCCTCACAGTATTTAGGTGATTTCACAAATCATCTTTGAAGGCTTTTAGGACAGCATGTACTTAATATTAAATACAACAGATGAAAACTCACATCGTGGTACTTCACTAAGCTGTTTTGTATTTTTAGGCCTGTAACTTAATACAAGTATATGACTAAGTGCACTGGGTGCATTGGTTTTATAAGATTGCCTTCTGCAGATGAAATGAGCAAGTAAATACATATATTTAAATCTTCTGAAGTTTCTCTTTTACACTGTTCATGTCTGTCACATTTGTTTAAGGCAGAGATGGACTGGAAACACACAAATTCTCATCTCATCCAGCTGTCAAACACATGGCAATAAAACTAGCACCTTAACCTCCATTGTAAGTCTCTGTGATCCTCTTTTGGAGTCAGGGATTCTCTCTTTGAAATGGGATATCATGAAAACAGTATTGTTTGTCTTTCATTCCACTATGGGATAGCAAGTAGACACAAAAAACAAAACAGGTTCTTTAAGGAAGAAAAAAGTCAGTTATATTCAGCTAATACTTAAATGGCAACTTTATGCTGGGCTGCTGGAAGCTTACAGTATGGTAGGAACATAAGATGTAATTAAGCAAACTGTTACAAAATAAGGCAGCACATATGATATGCCATTTGGTAGAAATAGTAAGTACTATAGAAATTCAGGGGAGGGAGAGATCACTTTCAGTTGGAGTGTTTCTTCTACTTATAACCTAGTTTGTACAACTGAGCATGTACCTATGCATGACTCATGAGTCTCTTAGAAGGCTGCTTTTGCTGAGTGGCCACAGGAATGCTTGATTCTTTACCTCTCTGTTGCTGGGTATTTCTAGCCCTTACTATCTCTTTTTTTTTGCGGTACGTGGGCCTCTCAGTGTTGTGGCCTCTCCCGTTGCGGAGCACAGGCTCCAGATGCGCAGGCTCAGCGGCCATGGCTCACGGGCCCAGCCGCTCTGCGGCATGTGGGATCTTCCCGGACCGGGGCACGAACCTGTGTCCCCTGCATCGGCAGGCGGACTCTCAACCACTGCGCCATCAGGGAAGCCCCCTTACTATCTCTTCATTCTCCCCATTACTATAGCTTCTACTGCTGTCTCCTCTGAGGCCCAGTTACTGTTTTTCATCTTTTCAAAGTGTTGGTCCAAACTAATTATATGGAGGTGGCATTGACAATAGCAAGTAGGAAGGGCAAGAAAGAGGAACTGTTTTGGTGTAGAATCAGGATTCTCATTCCCTATTACAGAAAGAGCCCTTTAGATAGCAGCAAAGGGAGCATGGAAAGGAGAGTCCTCATAGTGCCTCTGTTCCTGTGAAAAATCCATAAATGTGTTCTCCCACACCCCCTCATCTCCTGGAGATTTGGTTCTAGTCACCATCCTGTCCCCACTCTCCCCTGTCCCACACTACTTCTTTGGCTCCAGAGCCCTGCTCCAGCTCTCAATCCCCTGACTCTTTGAAATCTTACCCTTCAGGCTATTAGAGCCCCCTTTTCAAGTTCTAGGAGTCAGTCCCATGACGAAGAACTGGTGTAGCTCCATTGGGCTATTGTGTTCCTACTCCAGGCCTTCAGTAGGCCATGATGCTTACTTAATGCCTTTAGTGGAATCCTGAATCCATTAACGCAATTACCCACAGCAGATTGCTCATATGTAATGTTTAACTCTTGAATTACTATTAGTACTGTACGTCTGGAAGCTTTTTTTCTATGAGAAAATGTGTTTTGAATTTTAACGTTAAATAGTGAGCTCTTCTTTTAAATCAGGAGCCACCTATATTGGCAGTGAACTTGGAGTCAGAAGATTTGAGTTCAGATGCTAGCTGTGTAACTACATTGTAATTACATGGCCTCTCTTGGCTAAGGTTCTCTCTATAGACTGTAGAGGTAACAGCTGTCTCTCAGATGTGGTTTGGAGGTGTTAAATGAGAATGTACGTGAAAATGTGTAGTAAAATATAAAATCCTGTATCAAAGGAATGTGGCATTATGGTGTTAATAATCACTGTGTTAGGTAAAAGAACAAGTTCCTGCCCACACAAGCACGGACAGTTACATTAGAGTATGTGATAAATCCTTTGGCAGATATAGGTACATGTGATCAGGGGCGCAAGGAAGAGCAACTATAATCTGGAAATGGATAGATGGGGAAAGCTTCGTGGGGGAGTGACTTCCTGATCTGAAGGCTAAGGAGGAGCAAGCCTGGCAAAGAAGGAAGAAGGGAAAGCCATTCCAGGTTGAAGGAGTGGCATGGGGGAATATGGCAGATTTAGAAAGCTGCATATATGGTTTCAAGTATGGAGCATAAACCGTCTACTTGTAGTGCCTCATTTGATTATGAGGACCACTTACCTAACTCTAAAGAGGTAATGTTGTACAGTGGTAGACAATTTTAGAAATGGACTTGGTCTGAAACCTTGTTTGACCATTTAGTAATCTGTTTTATCTAATTAGAAACTTCACCTTCATGAACTTATAGGTTCAGTATGATGATGAAAATACCTACTTCAAAACGGTTGTTGCAATGGTGGTTTGAAATAAGTTTTGCAAATCTCCTGGTGTTTAATAAACATGTAGTAAATGTTAGGAACGGTTTTGTTGCTGTCCTAAAAGTTCTTAGAGTTACTTTTTCCCTCTCAGTATTCTATAATCTACTGTTCTAGGTTAACAGTTTAGCAATATTTTAAACGTTATCTCTTGTTCATTATAACAAAATCATAAAAACAGAATTTAAATGAATTTTAAAGATGGTCTAGCTCAATTTCATTATTTTGTGTGTGTGTTGAGAAACTGAGTCACAGTTAAATAATCTGGCTATGATATCACAATGAGTTGGTGACACATCTGGGACTAGGATCAGGTCTGTTTGAATTCCAGAGTTCTTTCTATTGGTCTTGGAATAAATTGCCAAAAATCACTCAAAGACACCAACCTATGGCACTGGCCACAATTTCTAGCAGAAACAATATAAGTTAACAATGTAGAAACTGACATTTCTGTAGCTTTAGATAGATTAAAAAAATCTGTATTTTTAAAGGAGTATCATATCCTTCTCTGCCTGCCCTCTGGTGGGAATGGTATTTAGCAACAGCACACGTGAAAGAGCAGTGGGAGGCAGATAATAAGGAGCTGGATAATTCTGTTTTTTAAATTTACTTTTTTAAATTGAAGTATAGTTGATTTATGGATAATTCTTAAATGAATAATTAATTCCTTTGCCATCAAAAATTTATCATACAGATTCTTATTTCTGTTTGAATCTCCTTTCTAAAATATGAAAATAGATTTTCATAATACTTCTCAATTAAACACGCTCTACTTTGTTTATTCAAGAGGATCCAATAGATAATTTGTTTAGTGCCTTTTGTGTACCAAGTGCTAGGGCTAGAATGGTGAGCAAGAAACTTATGCTTTAGTGGTATAAACAGATGTTGAAACAATAATCATACAAATAAATAATTATAATTAGTTAAATGCTATGCCTAAAAGTACAGAGTGATATATGATCATATAGTAATGTTTGAGGAGGCTCCCCTGAGGAATTAAAGTTTTAACTGAGATATGAAGGCTTCATAAAGTAAGTAGGCAAAGATGAGTCAGAAGGATAGAGAAAAGGAAAGAGGAAATAGCAAAGGCTCTGAGGAAGGACATAGTATATTATCTGTCCTAAGAATTGAAAGACAATTTACTGTAATTGGAGCATAGAAAGCTAATATAAAATACAGCTCCTGCTCATGAGAAGTGAAGGTATTTCCTAGGCATCACCAAAGAAACCAAATAGCACAAGAAGAAGAAATAAACCTCCCCCCCCCCACCAAAATAAAATGTGTGCTCTGTGTTAGAATTTTGGAGTTTTACAGATTCATTGAAAAGAAAATTACTTTAGAACCACTATAATATTCTGTTTATTAGATGGAGTAATACTAGGATTTGTGTACTTTAAACATGTATTATTTTTCATTTGATTTTTCTTATTTTCTATCTTGGTTCATTGGGAATTGATGTACTGGAGTGTTTAGATCAGGGACTTTTGCTTTTGATCAGCTGAACAGCCATAGAAATGACAGAGAGAATCTTACCCTGTTTTCTTGGCTGAGGTTTTTGTGTGGGTGTGTGAGGTGCAGCTGCACCGTCGGTTTCTTGGCAGTCAAGGCAAGGCGATTCTCACTGCAGTTCATCTTGGATGGGAAGAAACTTAAGATAAAAAGGCTACTTTGCATGTATTAAATTCAGTGGAAAGCACCCAGGGCCTGAACCTTTGGCTGATATTTATTCTAAGTTATTTGGCTAAATGGATACAGCAACCTCAGGCACATGCCCAAGCTTATGGCAGGAACACATGAAAGAGAGATCATTAAAAATATAGTCAAAGCTTTGTCTCAGTATAAAATTATCAAATACCATCTGTAATTTAAAAATTAATTTTTGTTAATTTTTTGTTTATGATTTAGTTAAGCTTTTCCTCTAAAAAACACTTAATGAAAAAGGCAGATTGCTAACACCCAAGCTTTGCTTGCAAAAGTTAATTCATAATCAGAAAGATCTTATCTCAGATTTATCACAGATGGATTCCCATCTCTGCTTTTATTGCTCATTTGTTTTCTTCACTCTCCTTTGGCCTATTCTGTGATCTATAAGCATTTTGTTTCTCCACACCCTCAGATGAAATGCAGACGAATATGGAGCTCTTTTTTTAAGCACATTTGCATCCTTTCCTTTGGATAAACTTATCATTGTTCTTCCTACTCTTCAAGTATCAACAGAAATGTCTGAGTTGCTTCCAGTGTTTAACTGCTTGCTTATATCTCTACTATTATTTAATATTATTGCTCTTAGAGTAGTGTAGAATCAGGTCCTGAGGTCAGTTGGCCTGGGTTCAGATCCAGTTCAGCTACTGCTATCTTGGTCCCATTAACTTCTCAATTTCTTATCTCCAAAATGGAGATAATCATGTTAGTGCCTCATAAGTTTTTTTTTTTTTTTAAGGTTTAAAGGAAAAAATGCATATAAAGGGCTTAACTCAAAATAAGTGTCTAGGGCTTCCCTGGTGGCACAGTGGTTGAGAATCTGCCTGCTAATGCAGGGGACACAGGTTCGAGCCCTGGTCTGGGAGGATCCCACATGCCGTGGAGCAACTAGGCCCGTGAGCCACAACTGCTGAGCCTGCGCGTCTGGAGCCTGTGGTCCGCAACAAGAGAGGCCTCAATAGTGAGAGGCCCGTGCACCGCGACCAAGAGTGGCCCCCGCTTGCCACAACTAGAGAAAGCCCTCGCACAGAAACGAAGACCCAACACAGCAAAAATAAATAAATCAATTAATAAAC
This sequence comes from Orcinus orca, assembly GCF_937001465.1. Taxonomy (NCBI): domain Eukaryota; kingdom Metazoa; phylum Chordata; class Mammalia; order Artiodactyla; family Delphinidae; genus Orcinus; species Orcinus orca. Next base: position 101,670,233 of record NC_064562.1, on the reverse strand, counting down.
TCCTACCCCCAACATCTTCTTTAAAAAAAAAAAAGTGTCTAGGAGAAGAAACATTAGCTATTCTTTTCTTCATGATTTAGAACCAATCTCCTAGAATCCATTAACAGCTATCTTCACATCTTCTGGGTGATTTCATTTAGTCTAAAGACCATCTGTATGCTCATGACTTCTAATTTATATCTCTGTTCCTTACCTCACTCTTCCCCAAGCTTAAGATTTGTATATCTGACTGCTACGTATATCTGCACTTAAATATCTAATACATACTTCAAACATAACATGTCTAAAAATAGAACTTTCGACCTCTATCACCTGCCCCTACTTGCCTCCCCAGTTTGTTCCTCCTCATTCTTTCCTATCCCAGTTAGTGGCAGCACTCTTCGTACTTTTTTTGACTTTCCTCTAGCTATCAGACCCCATCCATTTCATCAGAACATCTGAAAGCATTTTCCCCAGAATATGTCCTGAATCTGACCACTTGTCACCATATCCTCTACTAGCACCTTAGTCCAAGGGAATATAACCCCTTTTGCTTGGACAGTTATGGAAGGAATGGTCTCCTTATTCCTCTCTGTTTTCAGTCTTGTCTCTCACAATTCATTCTCCACATTGGATAGTGATATTTTAAAAACATAGATTATTTACGTCTCCTTCTTCTTATTGAAATTAGAAAAATATCCAGAATTTTTGAAAGTATTTTTTGACCTGTCCCCTCTGACTACTTTCTTTCTCTCAAACACAGCTAGTTCATTCCTTATCTTAAGGTTTTTACACCAGCTTTCTCCTGTGTTTGGATTATTTTTTCTCCTAGATCATCACAATGTTGACTCCTTGCTATTTTTAGGTCTTAATTCAGGTAACAGCTCCTCAGAGAGACTTTACCCTGACATCTTTTCTTTCTTAATAGCTGATCACTATCTGAAATTTCCTCCTCTTTTCTTCCTCCTTTTGTTAATTGCCCCTCCCCACTCCCAAAAGAATTTGTTTTATGAGAGCAACGACTTTATCCATCTTCTTTATTGCCATATTCCCAGTGCTTAGAATGGAACCTGATACTCAGGTTTACAATATTATATGGATGGATGGCTAAATGAAAGAATAAATATATATCTGGTAAGTTTACAACCAGGGAAATAGTGGATTATTTCGTCCTGTTCAAACTTTGCATAGATGCTTGTTTTAGAATTAACCATGCTAATATTTTATCTTTTCCTTTATGTGTCTTCTCTGTTCTAGATTATAAGCCCTTAAGGGTAGGAGGTATGTCTCCATTGTCTTTAGCTTTCCATAGAATGCTACATATTATTGTAGTACTTATTATTGATTGAATTGAATTGAAAATTCAGTCTAACATCTTTATTTCCTCTGAAGTTATAGTATTGTTATACATATGTGTATGTATATAAGTTTATATATATAATTTATATAAATTCTGAAAGCAGATGTGTTTAAAATATTCCTTCTCTTTTCATCTTTTGCAGTTCATAATTGGACCCTTGAGGACACGCTTCAGTGGTTGATAGAATTTGTTGAACTACCCCAATATGAGAAGAATTTTAGAGACAATAACGTCAAAGGAACAACGCTTCCCAGGTGGGTCTTTATTATTCAAATGTATTTTTTGTACTCCTGGAGAATAATGTTACTTTTCAAAGCAAAATCTACAAGTTACTTCTGTGGCTAAGTGCTCAAAGAAAATATTATAAATATATCCATTCTTTGATAGCTGTACAGTGTGAATTTGCGAGCTTTAACCAATTTTTCTTGCCTAAATAATCTGGCCTTCTAAAAAAATTATTCCTAAGGAAAGTAATTTTGAAAATTAGAAGGTAGGTCAACTACATCTTTTTTAGATAACATCAAAGGGCCAGCCTCTGTGGAGCAGCTAAGCCTGCGATCTGCAACTACTGAGCCAGCGTGCTGCAACTACTGAAGCCAACACATCTAGAGCCCGTGTTCCACAACAAGAGAAGCCACCGCGATGAGAAGCCCGTGCACTGCAACGAAGAGTAGCCCCCAGTCACTGCAACTAGAGAAAGCCTGTGCACAGCAACGAAGACCCAATGCAGCCAAAAAAAACAAAAAAACCCCAAAAAACAAAGGACCAACCTCTGACCCCGTTGTAAATGTAACAAAAGCTTATTCATTTGATATGGATCCACCTTTATGAAAAGACCTATTTGAATGGATTAATGTACAGATCCTTAGTCTTAATTGGTATTCTTTTAATAACAACTCTTAATTTTAGTGACCATATGTTAAACCTCAAAAAAATGAAGTTTAATAAATTGTAAGTAATAACAACGATTTTTGAATGTATATTACATAGAGGTACTGTATATTATCTCATATAAGCTTCATGGTTAAAATGAAGTACAGTGTATTATTACCCCATTTTACAGATTGAAAAAACCAAGTCAGAGAGAAGTTAAATATTTTGCCCAAGGTAGCATTTGAACACAGATAGATCTGATACCAAAGTATAGGATGCCAATTTATTCCTTAGATGTCTGGAATTAATTGTCACTACTTTTCTAAATTATGTTTTAAAAATTCCATTAGCTAACCTAATAATTGTTAAAGATTTAAATGTTAAAATTTGCATAATTCCACTGGAAATTGACCCTTACGAGATTCTTATGTTCCATTCCAACCTAGATTGTTTCTTGTACCAAAAAAGTCTCTCATAGTGCTATCTAATTATTATATGCATATCATATTTCTAATCAATTTACTTATACATCCTATTTAAATAAGAGGCATTTGTTGCTTTGAAGTTTGTATTTTGGATCAAGTTGAAAGTTTTCATATCTTCTTAAATGTATTCTGAAAATCAACATCAGTATTTCTGATTTTACTGTGCACATGACTATAATGATGAAATTATGGAGTTAAGAGTCAAATCAGCAAGTGCATATTGAGTGTCTTTTATGTTCATGGTGCAACTAGATGCTGAAAAGAAGGGAAAAAAATAAAATAAAGTTCTTGCTTTTAAATAAGACAAGTTTCTAAGTTAAAACAGGATAGTAGAGCATTGATGGGATTAGGGTTTTTCAAGTTGTTTGTGTTACCCTGGAACGTATAGAATTTTTCTTATCCTGTCTTTTGGGAAGTTTCTTTATATAACAACAATATGAAATAAAATAGGCTGCTTGATTTTGTTTTTTTGAGCTGCATTGGGTCTTCGTTGCTGCACACGGGCTTTCTCTAGTTGTGACGAGCGGGGGCTACTTTTCGTTGAGGTGTGCGGGCTTCTCATTGTGGTGACTTCTCTTGTTACGGAGCGCAGGCTCTAGGTGCGCGGGCTTTAGCAGTTGTGGCTCGTGGGCTTTAGCAGTTGTGGCTCGCGAGCTCTAGAGTGCAGGCTCAGTAGTTGTGGCGCACAGGCTTAGTTGCTCCGTGGCATGTGGGACCTTCCCGGACCAGGGATAGAACCCATGCCCCCTGCATTAGCAGGCAGATTCTTAACCACTGCGCCACCAGGGAAGTCCAGGCTGCTTGATGTTTTGACCATAAATGTTATAGCCACTTTTTTCTTTTGTTTAAGTAAAGGTTATCAGAGATTACCTCAAATTCTGGTAGAATTGTTGAGATAACATCACACACTTAATCAAAAGATCAGTTTTTTTAAAAATAGTGAACACGTTACTACAGAAGAAAAGCTTATAAATGTGGAAGTTCAGCTTTCAGGTCAGCCCACTGGAGGCTGTTTGAATGGAGGGGAAAGGAAAACTGGAATAGCCTTCATCAAGCCCCTTTCATATGGTAATAGAAATTAGATGAGTCCATTTAAAAGCTTAAAACTTTTATATGGTAATAGAAATTAACTTCACAACTTTTAAACTTAAACTTTTTTGTAGGGTAACTGTAGATATAAGAGCTATTTATAAGAATGTATAAGAAAATGTATTACATATTCCAGATGTACACATACCTACAATAATTCATTATTTTGTTTCCTTTCTGTGGCATTAAAATATATTGTTACATCCGCAGTAGGTAGGTAAAATTATGTTAGTTTTATGTCATGGTTATCTTTAAGCCTTTTATTGTATTTTCTATATTCTGTAATTCTTGTTACCAGAGCTTATATTAAGGCTCTCTTCACCTGACACATGCCTCCTCATTCCTTTCAGACCTGTGTGAACTTTCCTGACATCCTCACCCACTCAGGTAGAATTGCTTCCACCTCTGGGCTCATATAGAACTTTGCATAAAATTCTGTTTTATAGTTTCCTTTTTACTACATCTCATTGTCTGTTTTAAATTTAGTCTACCGATAGTATTGCTATTCATTCATGCATCCATCCATGCATTCATTCATCTGTTATATAAACATTTATCAAGCATCTACTTTTGCCAAGCACCATGCTAGGTTTGGGGATAAAGAGATGAGGCATAGTTTGCCTTCAAGCACTTTGATAAGTGTCATATTGAAGATGTAACAGGAGCATACACAAAAGTTTACCTGCAGAGATGATGAGGGAAGGCATTTTCTATAGGGCAAGTTAGAGTTCTTTACTCTCTAAAGTTTTGTAGAAACCTCATAGGATTTCTGTAACCTGAAATCTTCCTAAATAAAATGTAGTGGTTCAGAGTACAGTCATTGGGATCATACACATTTGGGTTTGAATCCCTGCTTTACTTCTTACTAATTAGTAACCTTGGGCAAGTTACTCAGCCTCGCAGTACCTTAGTTTCCTCATCTATAAAATGGCAATTTTACACATATTATAGGTTCTTTGAATTCTAAAAACCCTTGGCACAGTACCCAGCGCGTAGTACATGCTTGTTTTTTTTTTTTTTTTTTTTTTTTTGCTGTAATCGGGCCTCTCACTGTTGTGGCCTCTCCCATTGCGGAACACAAGCTCCGGACGCGCAGGCTCAGCGGCCATGGCTCACGGGCCCAGCCGCTCCGTGGCATGTGGGATCTTCCCAGACCAGGCACGAACCCATGTCCCCTGCATCTGCAGGCAGACTCTTAACCACTGCGCCACCAGGGAAGCCCGTACATGCTTGTTTTAATCGTCATTGTTATTAACAATTTTATTATTATTATTACGCTTTGTAACCTAAGATTCTTCTTGGCATCATAGTTGGTTGATAAGAAATCTTAACTACTGGGATACTTGGATTTGAAGTCCAAAACAGAGTGATTTTATTTCCTTATTTCACCTGTGCCTTTCGGCACCCTGCATACTTTCTTCATTGCTAATGAAATGGTTCAATACTTCTTACTGCATCAGTCCCTCAGTTTACTCCCCCAGCCAGCGATGACTTTTTACTTTCCATTTATAACTTCAGTGGACTTTAACATTTAAATAGTTTAAATATTAGAATGTAAAGGTATAGGTGTTTTAAAAGATATTTATAAAGAAAAGCAATATGATCTAAATTGAGGATGATTTTTGAAAGTCTGCTATGTTCAGTAAATTACTTACAATTTTCTTGTTGTTTATGAAATGATAGTAAAATGCCAGAGGTAATTAATGCTTATAAAATATTTTGAATTTGATAAATTTCTAAATCATATTGTTATAGCATAAAGTAACCATAGAAAACAAAAACATCAATATAGCAACTAAATTATTAACATACAGGAGTGTTTGCACTGCTGAGTTTTCACTGAAAAGGTTTTCGATACATGTAATAAAGTGTTAAATTGCACAGGATGAGCTCTTAATCATCACTAATATGTAAAGTGTTAAGTATGTTGCTGAAATATTTAAATTTACATACTAGTAATATTTTTAATATATATGTATTTTTTAAATGAACAGGATAGCAGTGCATGAACCTTCATTTATGATCTCCCAGTTGAAAATCAGTGATCGGAGTCACAGACAGAAACTTCAGCTCAAGGCGCTGGATGTGGTTTTGTTCGGACCTCTAACGCGTTAGTATTCTCTCTCACAAAATATGGTGTGAAAGAATAATCAGATCATCCATTGTTGTTTAAAGAAGGAAAAAGTAAGAAATGTGGTAGGCCAAGAAGAATCCTCTGTTAGCTATGAAAGAAATGTAATACTATCTTAAAAGATTTATAGGGTGAGATTTTCTGTCATTGAAATACGGAGTGTGGAATTTTCAAAGCTGGTTACTGATGTAGAAAGTTGTAAAAACTATATGTTAGTTGATGATTTAGAATCAAATTTCTAGATTTAAAGCTCTTTACAGCAGTTTTAATGTTGATGTTATTATAGCTGGATATTCACTGAAGAGTCCTTAAAAAAAAGTTGCAATCTAACCATCTTGATAACAAGAAGTAATAAATCCTAACCTGACTTTATTAATTACCAGGAAAAGGATTTTTAAGATACAGATCAAAAACAGAGGCCCTAGAGGCCTGCTTGAAACTGTACAAAGTAACAGACTATTCTGGCAGAAGTACAAGGTGGAGAATGTTATTTGATTGTTCTAAAGAAGAACATTTAAGAAATCGCTTTGTCGTATTTGTAAGGAAAGTGAACCTTGTTCTTCTTTACCTTGAGAGGAATACTTTCTTCCCAGAAGGGAAGTTTAATATGTTTACTTCATTTAATTTCAAATTTCAGAAAGCTTTGGGGGAAAAATGTTTGAAGAGTACACATTTTAGAGGAATTATATTTTATTTTTCAGAAGCTAAAAAGGGATAACAAAATTAATCCAAGAAAAATGGCTTTCACAAATTATAAATTAAGAGACGAATGGTAATTTTACCTCAATTCTTGAAGTTAAGAGACTTGCAGGTTTCTATAATACCATGTTGGGGGTGCCCCTGCTAGTAAAGGGTTACTGGAGTGGTTGGATGGATTCCATGACTTTACGGGTGGTTCTTTTTTGGCTCAGGCTAAAAGGGCAGCTGGTGAAACAGCTGGAACTCTCCTTTGTGAGAGTTGGTGGAAATTACAAACCCTATGAAATAGAACACTGTTGAAATGCCAAGCATTCCATAAAGATGATACCCTTTCTAACCTTTTCCTTATCCTAAGTTTTCAACTGAATCTATTGGGGGTTGTCTTCTGTGAGATTCGATCTAGTTTTTTCATGTGAATGATTGGTGAAAATAGGAATTAGACTATAGAATTTGTCTCTATATACAAACTGGTCAGGAATATTTATATTTTATTAATCCAAGAACAAACCACTCTCTAAGCCAAACAGTATTATTATTTGAAAAGAAACCAAACTAGTCTCAAAGAATGTTGAAAACAAATGTTTTAATAACAAACCAGTTTAGAAGTTAATGATGCGTTACCTTTTTAATGTGTTTGTCTTAGAATTATTATTTGAGTGAATGAGCCCTACAGTTGGAACACCCACATTAGATTTATAAAAAATTAGCAGTGTCAAGTGAACAGAAATACATTTTAAAGGAGTTTTCACTGAAATCTTTTCCAGTTTGTGGTACTTACTGTACAGTTTGAGACTTGTCCATCTGTTTATTGTTATTCCTGGTGATTATAGTTCAGCCTAAACAAGGCTTATATTTGGACTAGAGCCTGAGCTGAACCTCTCAGTCTGAGGCAGAATAAAAATAAATCCTTTTGAGACTTTAGCCTTCTGCCAAAGAGTGAATAGTGAATCTCTTTCACTATAGGTGAGGGCGTGCACTCTTGAAATATGAAACACTGAGAGTCTCTGGCATAGAACATGCTGTTTATCACACAATGTAAATGTATACGAACGCTAGACTTGTAAGCATGAAAACTTTTCATTTCTATAGAGCTCTTCATCTCATCAAACATGCAGAGTATCTCCTTACTTCTGGAGGTGTGGGCAGTTAGGCAGTTTTTCACTGAAAAACTGTATCTCTTTTCAACAAATAACACATTATATTGTATTAGTTATCATGTCTTCCCCCACTGAGCCTCCACACTCAGATCAACTAGGAAATTATTTGCCTAGTGGTTGCTGTGGTTTGTATTACTGAGGACAGTAGGCCTGGCTCCCGGCTCCTCACTTCAGAAAAAATGTCAGGGGTTACTGTCACGCTTGGTGTGCCACAGGGGAAGGCGATCCCGATGTTTCCCTCTAGTAACCCAGATCTCTCTGGCAGATAACCACCTAAAACGTTACTAGTTATGATCATTTAACCCATGGTTTCTCAATCTTGCCACTATTGACATTCCGGGCTGGATAATTCCTAGATGATTCTTTGTTACCGCCAGACTGGGGGCAGGAAAAGAGACTGTGTTACGCATTATTGGATGTTTGGGAACATCCCTGGCCTCCACCTACTAGATACCCATAACAGACACCCTTACTTCCACCTTCCAAATTATGACAAGCAAAAATTTTCAGATGTCTGCTGGAGGGAATATCACTCTTGGTTGAGAATCACTAATTAATCTCGTTACATGGCTGTGTGCTTGGGAAATTGCTTTTTGGTGAATGATTAGGATTTCAGTTTGTGTATCAAAGCATGACCGCTGCCTAACTTGTCTGAAGGAGGGGAGCTGGTAATGGTGTTACTCTTCATGACTCCTTTCACCCCACAGAGGACCATCCTCTCTATGTGATTGGAGATACTGTTGCTTCTTCAGAGCTCCCTAGGAATTCTGTCACTAGCTCCTGTAGCAGCAGGGGGCATGGTACATCCACGTGGGTTTATCACTGCCCTCCTGTAGGTCTAGTATATCAGGTAGTTATAATAAGCACATTGATTATTTGAGGAGAACTTGTATATGGGAGGGACATCTTCATATTTTGTTTTGTTTTTAGATACCTACTATTTTTTAAAATAAGTGGCTCTGTGTACTGAGATTCTATGATACTCAAAGATTAACTTAACCATCTGTAATTGTCTTCGTAGGCCCTCCTCATAACTGGATGAAGGATTTTATCCTCACAGTTTCTATAGTAATTGGTGTTGGCGGGTGCTGGTTTGCTTACACGCAGAATAGGACATCAAAAGAACATGTTGCAAAAATGATGAAAGACTTAGAGAGTTTACAAACCGCAGAGCAAAGTCTCATGGACTTACAAGAGAGGTGAGTAGGTAAAAAAGACTATAAAACTGTGGGAAGATACAGTTTGTGAATATGTAATATGGGCATGTGCTTACCATTTATATTTAGGTTGGTACATACATCAGGAGTTCATTTCATGTTTTTAGAAAAGTATCATATTGTCATAATTACAAATTTATTATAAAGGTATGCACTAGGGAATAAATGGGCAGAAGACCAGTGGAAATAAATCAAATATAGGTAGAATTATAAGTGAAGTTAAATTTTATTTTTAACATGATTTAAATAATTATGAATTTCTTAAAAGCTTCTTCCTGAAGAGTGTTTCCCTTCTATATCTTGTATTTTTAGCTCAATATAAATTAAAATAGCTATATAGTAGGTTACCGGATGTTTTTGTTGTCCAAATTTAAGATTAATAGAAAATGCTGTGAATTCTGATTGAAACATGTATCTTATTGCTTGATACGTATTTATTGTTCATTAAGATAATGAAATTTTGGAAACTTTTGTGAGGAATTTTCATTTTTATTGTTCTGTAAGGCTTGAAAAGGCACAGGAAGAAAACAGAAATGTTGCTGTAGAAAAGCAAAATCTAGAGCGCAAAATGATGGATGAAATCAATTACGCAAAGGAAGAGGCTTGTCGGCTGAGAGAGCTAAGGGAGGGAGCTGAATGTGAACTGAGTAGACGTCAGTATGCAGAGCAGGAATTGGAACAGGTATTTATGTTTTAAAAAAGTATTTGTGAGGATATTTGTATTGCTACCCTGAGGAGTTTTTTGGGTTTCATTCAATCTCCTACATTTAGTTTCATCATATACTCTTCCTTAGTTAATAAAAGAGTCATCTGTCTATATTGTTAGCATTGGTCAAAGTTCATTAGCAAAAAACAAAGTACCAACTAAAAGAAAAAGTTACCCTCATGTTCACTCATTCATGAAGTCCTATCCCATGCCATGTTAATTGTCTTGAGTGAATCTAAGATGTTTATTTAACAACTGTAGTATATTTCAGTTTCTGACTGTAACCTAGTAAAGTATATCTACTGTTAAAGTTCTCTGCAAATGTTAAGAATCTCTATTAAACATCCATTTGAATCCTGTTAAATGGTTTTAGAACATAATCTGCTACAAATTCTGAAGTTGTTCAAAAGGTGTCCTTTTCAATATCTGCTTCTACTATGCATTTACTCAGGATGGAGTTCAGGCATTGCACAGTCCTTCAGAAAAGGTGAGGAGGTCCTGGGAGAATTTAATTATAGGCAGATGTATTAGTTTTATAATTCTGCTGTTAAAAATTACCACAAACTTAGGGGCTTAAAACAACACACATTTATTACCTTAGAGTTACTGAAGTCCGAGTCTAAAATAGGTCTGCAGGGCTGCATTCCTTCTGGAGGCTCTAGGGGAGGATCTGTTTCCTTGCCTTGTCCAACTTCTAGAGGCTGCCTACATTTCTTGGCTCATGGCCCCTTCCTTCATCTTCAAAGCATGTCACTCCAGCCTCTGCTTCCATGGTCTCATCTCCTTCTTCTGACTCTTACCCTTTCTTTACTGATAAAGAAGTTGAGGAACAAAATGAGGATGAGAAAACTTGTTCAAGTTTAGAGAGTGACTCGGTTGTAAAGCAGGGCCAGGAACCTAGGTATTCTGCCTCCCACTTTGCTTTATGCACTGTTGTCTTCTCAATCAAGTGCTAAGTAAGAATTATGTAATGGATGAGTTTCAGTTTCAACTCATGAGGAAATGTTCAGGGTACATTACTAATTCCTTCAAGATTGTCATTTTGGTAGGAGCTGTCTGACTGAATGCAGCTATCTCTTTTGTTAACAGTTAACTGTTCTTTCTCTCATACCCCAGATACCTGTCTTTTGGGTCTTTTCCCTGTAAGGGGTTTGTTCTCTTAAGTTGACTCCTAGACCTATTTTGCAGTCTGGTCCTATTTACCTGACAGACCTTGTCTATGTAGAATGTAGTAAAGAACCAGGGAGTTAACAAAAAAGGCGTACCCAATTACCAAAAAAGGCATAGCCAAATTATACTGTGTCCAAGAATTAGATACTATGTCCTTTTCTCCTGTGAGAACTCTGTGCCTGTTCCCACCCAGACTTCAACTCTTGGTTGTTCCCAGTACTAAATAAACTAAAAAGCTTGTTAGCTGTTTTCCTGAACTTTGCAGATGAGAAAGAACAAATCAGAAAGCAATAGTGGGGATTCTTCTATAGAGATATAAACTGGTAGCAGTATTTTACAGGAAACTGCCTCACAGTGTGGGAAAAAGACACAATATAAAGGAGGACCCCTAAATCAGAAATATTCTAGTCTGGGGTTTGGGACATAGAGACCTTGCATCCCTTAATAGACCCTAAGATTACTATGATACTACATCCCAGCACAAACATAATAATCCTAATGAGATCCTGAGTAAGAGGTGGTTTAAAGGAGAGAACTGGGTATTTAAAAAAACTCTGTCCAACATGATTACAGTAATAAGAAACACAATTTTATGAGTGCTTACTCTGTGCCAGAACTTTATGCTGTGCACATCATTGCAAAATTTTAATCCTCACTATACATAGACATTATTCTCATTTACAGATGAGATGTGTACAGGTTAAATAACTTGCCTTAGGTCACACAGCTATTATGTGGCAAAGGCAAGATTATGTGTGTTTTATTCCAAAGTCCATGTTTTCCCATACTGCTATTAAAAGCTTTGTTTATAAAAGTAAGTTTAACTGGGAAATTAATTTACATATGTCACATAATCCACAGTTCCACATAGTTTGAAGTATTATTGTATCTTGTCGAGTGGGTAATCAACTTCTCAAAGTTAGAAGGCAGGAAGATCTGGTACATATTTTGTATAATGTTATTTTCTGTTAAACAAAAGCTTTTGGCTGAATAATAGTACTGCTTTGTATTTTGTGTGGTTTAAATACTTTTCACATAAATTATTTTGTTTTTAAAGTCTCAAGAAGCCTAAAGTTAGGGCAAGTCATAGTACCTCTGTTGTACATGCAACAGTAAGTCTCCGCAAGTAAAGAACTTACTGAAGGAAACAGGTAATAAATCGTAAAGTTGGTCCAGAAACCAGGTTTTCAGATATTTAGACTTTCTTCTGTGATGTCATGTTTTTACTTGTTGCTGTTTTATTCCTAAGACACAAAAATTACATAAATAATTATTGTATTTTTAAACAACTTAATAATTCATCGTTTGTAAAGCCTATTAATTACTCAATTTTCACTGCATCTATTTCCCTGTAAATAACAATGCTAATTTAGACTGAGGGTTGGAATTCAGATCAAGTGATAAGCTTAAGAATAATGGCAGAGAAAATAGTTGCTGTTATTGGAAGGTCAGAATTTCCAAAATTTTGAGACATTATTTGACAGTCAATCAAAACATTGGTCAGCCTCAGTTTATACTAGAACTATATCAATTCTGTGTTAAATGTGTTTATTGCGCTTGTTTTGGGGAAACACATTTATGGATATAACATTAAGGAAAATCTTTATGGTTAAAGAGAAAAACACGAGTGAATTTGTTCAGATTCTCTGTATACATCTTTGTCAATGAAAACTGTATAGAAATTTTAGCTTTAAAATCTTGTGAGGGCTTCCCTGGTGGCGCAGTGGTTGAGAGTCCACCTGCTGATGCAGCGGACATGGGTTCGTGCCCCGGTCCTGGAAGATCCCACGTGCCGCGGAGTGGCTGGCCCCGTGAGCCATGGCCGCTGAGCCTGCGCGTCCGGAGCCTGTGCTCCACAATGGGAGAGGCCACAACAGTGAGAGGCCCGCGTACTGCAAAAAAAAAAAAAAAAAAAAAAAAATCCTGTGAGAAGGGCCTGTGACCTACACTTTGTAGTGTTATATACAACTCCATGTCACAGGACCTGAGTTCAAATTCTCTCTTGAGAGATTAGCAGGGACGCCACACAGCTCTGCCAACTGTCTTATTAAGTGCAGTATTGTCCCAAGCACATTGCACAGGGAGTCGCGTCAGGCAAGTGTTGCTTACGATTTGTCTCAAGTGAGTAAGTCCTGTTTTACCCTTCCTGTTAATATTTTGAATTGTTTACTTCCTGTCTGATGGTTTTAGAGTTTTAAAAAAAGTTTTTAGAAAACTTTTTAGAAGTTTTAGAGTTTTAAAAAATACCTTTCTACATTTTTTTCCTGTAGTATCTGGCAGCTGTTCTCTTTATCAGAAATTTGTGTCTAGTACTCTAATTTAGTTTATTCTGGCACATGATAAGGTTTATTTAAATAAATTGGGTTTGATCAGATCCAACGTTCTTCTGCACATTAGTTTAGGAATGAAGTTTTAGTTACTTTACTTAACTGTGGGGAAAATTAATTTGTGGTTATGGTGCTCCAGAAGCAGGATGCCCCATGGTTCATTTGTCACTTTGTCTGAAGGTCTTGAGTGTGTGTATGTAATTTCATAAATTCCATCATGTATCTTTTTTTTTTAAGAAGATGTTGGGGGTAGGAGTTTATTAATTAATTTATTTATTTTTGCTGTGTTGCATCTTCGTTTCTGTGCGAGGGCTTTCTCTAGTTGTGGCAAGTGGGGGCCACTCTTCATTGCGGTGCACGGGCCTCTCACTATCACGGCCTCTCTTATTGCGGAGCACAGGCTCCAGACACGCAGGCTCAGTAGTTGTGGCTCACGGGCCTAGTTGCTCCGCGGCATGTGGGATCCTCCCAGACCAGGGCTCGAACCCGTGTCCCCTGCATTAGCAGGCAGATTCTCAACCACTGCGCCACCAGGGAAGCCCCATCATGTATCTTTATACATCCTTAGCTTGAGCTCTTGCTAGTTTTTAAGTGAATCATTCCTACAATGGATTGTCTCTTTATTCTGTGTCATTTTCTTAGTGAGACTTTCCTTAAGAGTTTTTTCCTTAGCATGTAATACCACCTCATACACTAAGCATTTTAGTTTTCTGTTTATTGTCTGGCTCCCCTAAAGGGAGGCTAGAAGAAAAACTTCCACATTCTGACACTGAAGCTATTCATAGTTTCCCATGGAAAAATCAAGAAGACTCTCACTCAGAATCTGTTTTCTCAAAATTTACACTTGGTCTGCATATGCTAATTTATCAACTTTTTGGTATGTGAGAAGCAGGAAAAAATTAAATAGAGGTGATAAAACAGACTATAATAGGCAGATATGCTCATAACAATGAGAAATGACTAGCCATAAAGATGTCTGAAAAACTTTTTAAAAATGGTATAATTACTTTAAAAAAATGGGTGTATAGTTAGGTAGCTACAGCAGGGTCTTTGGGGAACACTAGAAGGGGTAGCAGAACAGGTATTCACCCTATTTTGGATACTTCTTCATATCCTGTCCATAAACAAAGAAATACAAAAAATGTAATCCATTTCAGTTTGTACATGCCCTGGGTTTTTGTCTGTCAGTGAGTCTGGCTATTATAAAATATAAAAATGCAGTATTGCAGCCTAAGGTATATGCAAGCTCCCTTTCACCCTCTGGCTTTACAAACTTGCTTAGTGAGTTTAAGAGGTACTTAAAAACTTCAGCTTTAGTTTTAATGTTAGAAATATTGTTTTAGACTGTGATTTAAAAAGAAGTTTACAAAGAGCATAATTCAAATTGCCTTTTGTCTTAATTTTGGTACTAAAAAATCTTAGTTTAAATATCTTTTAAAAAGAGAAATTTCTCTTTCTCTCTCTAACCTCTACCACCTTCCTCTACCCCTCTTTCTCCCTCCCTCCCTCCCTCCCTCCCTCTCTCTCCTTCTCTCCCACTTCTCCTTTTCTTTCCTACCTCCCTCCCAGGTTCGAATGGCTCTAAAAAAGGCTGAAAAAGAATTTGAACTCAGAAGCAGCTGGTCTGTTCCAGATGCACTTCAAAAATGGCTTCAGCTGACGCATGAAGTAGAAGTACAGTACTACAATATTAAAAGACAGAATGCTGAAATGCAGTTAGCTATTGCTAAGGATGAGGTACTCTATTATATTGCAAAACGTACTACGCTTCTAAAGGGATTAACCAGTTGGTATACAAAGATCTGAATAAAATTTTTAGTATTGCAGATTATTTTTATGAATTGGAACTTATTGCATAGATTGACTCTCATAAAAGTGAAATTACTTTATTTAAGAGAAGTACATACCTTTCAGAATGACCTTAGTATCATTTAAAAATCATCCCTACTATCATTATCATAAATGTTTTATACGGAGCTTTTCTCCTCTGGGTTGCTGCTTCATATCTGATTCAGGTTAGTAGTTACTAGAAATTAATGTCTGACTCCTAATAATTGTGTGAAATTACTGAGTCTTAATCTGATTTCTAGTGAAACAACAACAACAAAAAACTCGGTGCACTCACTTATACCTCCACTGCAGTAGGATATATAGTTTATGTTATTCTCCTAGTTTTAAATAGAAGATTCAGGTCTTTCTGATCCATAGAAATAAGGGAAAAAATTCTCCAGGACAAAGTTTGGCTTAGGAAAGCATGCTTTCTCCCTCATTTGTTTTCTTTTTTGGAAAATAGGGCTATATCTTGGCTAATAACTCCCCATTGATTTTATAATTATTAATATATTCAAAATAAAATAAACCTTATTCGTATATGTGTATTTTATCCCAAACCTAGCCTTATTTTTCTCTCTTTGGGTTTCTAGGCAGAGAAAATTAAAAAGAAGAGAAGCACAGTCTTTGGGACTCTGCATGTTGCACATAGCTCCTCCCTAGATGAGGTGGACCACAAAATTCTGGAAGCAAAGTAAGAATGTTACTGTCACTATCTGTCTGTTTTTATTGTGTTGAAATGTGTAATTTATAGGCAATTTATGTTTTAACTTGTCATTTAATTATGTACTATTATATCATTTATACTAATTCTGAAAAGGGGTAATTTCTTCTTGAAATTGGTTAATTGCCTTGGTCTGTTCATGTAGTTGACTTTTTTCAGTGCTGTATTAAAGACTCTTTGATGCAACAAGTAATTCCTATATTGGCTTTTCCAGGAAAGCTCTCTCTGAGTTGACAACTTGTTTACGAGAACGACTTTTTCGCTGGCAACAGATAGAGAAGATCTGTGGCTTTCAGATAGCCCATAACTCGGGACTCCCCAGCCTCACCTCTTCCCTTTATTCTGATCACAGCTGGGTGGTGATGCCCAGAGTCTCCATTCCACCCTATCCCATTGCTGGAGGAGTTGATGATTTAGATGAAGATACACCCCCAATAGTGTCACAGTTTCCCGGTAAGTGGTGAGTTCAAAAAAGAGAGTTGGTACAGTTTTAAAGGTAACTTTCTGCCATGCCTTTTATGAATCATTTACTTTGAAATCTATGATAAAATTTGTGTTAATTCTTCATTTTCTCTTTTTTCTTTTTCTTGATCATTGTGTTTACTGTTTGACATACTATATGAGCTATGTGTGTTACACACATATATATATGTACACATATATAATAACACATACATGCTAAGTCACTGTATGAATGAAGTGCTGAGCTTTGAGGGAAAACATCCTTTCATATGGAAGCTTAATCTATAGTAGAAATTAAAAATTAGAGGAAGACCTTGGAAACCTGAGTTGCAATCCTAGCTCTGCCACTAACTAACCAACTGTGTGACTTTGAGCCAGTCGATTTATTTTAAATTGAGTTGCCTTCCCAGGAGGCATGTTTCATAGTATTTTGTTTTGCTTTTCCAATTCTATCCTTTTATTGAAAGAGTATTAATTAATATTTAACTCATAAAGCATTAAATCCACTCACCTTTACACAAAATTAAATTGTGTTTATATTTAGAAAACATACATTTTTTTGTTGCTAAAAAGTGGAGCTTCTCCCAAAGGTGGTTTTTTGTTGTTGTTGTTGTTGTTGTTTTTTTTGCGGTACCCGGGCCTCTCACCGTTGTAGCCTCTCCCACTGTGCTCCCGGAGCACAGGCTCCGGACCCGCAGGCTCAGCGGCCATGGCTCACGGGCCCAGCCGCTCCGCGGCATGTGGGATCTTCTTGGACCGGGGCACGAACCTGTGTCCCCTGCATTGGCAGGCGGACTCTCAACCATTGCGCCACCAGGGAAGCCCCCAAAGTTGGTTTTAACATGTACAGTTTTCATTATAATTGCTTTGTTATGCTGTATTCTTTGAAGATGTTTACAGTGTAAAGAATACATTTTGGTAGGAAGGTGAAATTTTACTATTTTAGATTTTATTAATAAATTGTAGAATTTATTAATAAATATTTGGAATTTTTGCAAAGTTATAGAGAGTGTAAATTTAAAGTGGTGTATTTCTTGTATTAGAAATCATTTGAAAAACTGTTTATCCTTATTACTGCTTGCCTGATTCATTTTCCCAATTTTTGTAACCTTTTTGAAACAGTATAGCTAGAACAAGATTCCAAAGAATAGAGAGCAAAATTTAATCATTAATCAGTTGAAAACTCACACAGAAATTTGAGTCTTTGAGACACAAATCATCATATATGAGCATTTTGCAGTTTGAAAGTTTCTGTCCAATTGTTACAACTTTCCTAAAGTTATGATTTAGAAAGGGTTCTAATGTTAAAACAATTTTATGAAATAAAGCCCTAAGTTTGCAAATAATTAATTAGTGACTATGTGCTTGTGTTCATTTCTGTGATTTTAATTATCTGGTTTAACGGCAGACAGATAATGCAAGCAGATTGGGGAGACACTAAACTCTTACAAGAGGAAGGGGGAGAGGACAGATTGTAAATGCAGTGAATACTGGGAAGTATGTGACCTCAATCATTTCACTTGCCCCATGCTGCAAGATAGTGATGGTTGAAAAGGTTTATCTAGATATGGGCTAGCTCTGCTGTTTGGATACTGTCAACTTGAGTTTATTTGAATTATGTGCCCTTAAGCTTACCATATATGCAGCACTGATTCATAAGTGTATGATTTTGTTTGAAAATGATAGCTTTTTAAAGTTGCAGTTCCTCCTTAGAAACCATAATTATTCGATATCAGAAGTGTGCATATATGTATTCCCTAAAATTAACCAGTTTTTTCTTTACTTTTTTTTTAAAGTATTTTTTGATGGTGCAAGATATCCACATGTGCATTAAAACACTTATAACTAAATGTGAATAATTTTTTAGTGATTGTGATACACAGAGAAATTTGAACTTTTTAAAATTCAGTATGATGCTTTAGAAATGCTTAAATTTATTATCTCTGAAAAATAACTTATGCCAAAGATTACACTTTGAGAGCTCTGTCTCCACCCAGTGGCACAAAAGTAATACTCCACTCTGTTTAGTTATAAAAGCGTAATTTCTGGACCTGACAAATAAACTCTTGGCAGTAGTACTAGGGTCTAGGGTAGGATGAAGGCTCTTCATTATATACTCTTTTAAGCAGTTTTAAATCTGCACCATGGATATGTGTAAATTGTCTAAGAGTGAAGGAATGACAAGGAAGCCTGCCTGTGGTATGTTAAGAGCGAAGTAAAAGATTATAAAACCATATACAGAATAATATTGTCTATGTTTAATTATGTGTAAATAAAAAAGAGAAAATATTATCAAAGGTTAGCTCTGTATGGGTTTTCCCAGTACCTTTATAGTATCTACTAAATATTCATAGTGGGATTGTGGTAGCAATTTATTTAAAATTTCTTATCATAAAGCTCTTCAGATATGCTTAAAAATACTGAAAATAAATTGCTCATTTACTACAAAGATAAACAGATTTTAACATTTTGCTTTATTCATCTTTCTTTTTCTCTGAAAAAGAAAACACATCTCCTCCCCTTCCTACTAAAGTTGTATATCTTCTAAAGCCTGTTTTACTTGTATTACATGCAGCTATATCTATAAACAATAGATACAATTGTTGTTTTTTTAAAAATGTACATAAATGGTATCAAACTGTGGGTATCATTTTGCAGCTCTTTTTGGTCAAAAGTATGTTTTAGAAAATTTCCATGTTTATATACAGATAAATTCACTAAAACTGTTTAATATGAGTCAACCACAGTATATCTATTTATCTTTTGTAATAATAAACCACAGTTTATCCATTTTTCTACTGAGATAGGTTCTTTCTACTTTTTTGCCCTTGCAAAAATGAGTATCCTTATCTCTATCTCCTTATTTCTAACTTTGAGAGTTTCTCTGGGTGGACACCTAGAAATGGATTGCTAAGTCATTGGGAAGGCACCTCTTATTAGTCGTTGCCAAGTTGCTTTCAAAGTGGTTCTATCTGTTTACATACCCAGTGTTTATAAGAATGCCTGTCTGCCTGTATCCTCACCATACTAGGAATGATCTGGTTTGTTTTGTAACTTGAATGCGTGTGATATGATACCTTAGTGTTATTAAAATTGTAATTTCTTTAAAGACTACTGAGGTTGTCTTTAAAGACTAAAAAGACTACTACTACCATTTCATATTTATTGGTGTTTGTCATTCAGATTTTTTCCTCTCTGAGTTGCTTGTTCCAGCTGTGGAATCTCCCTCCGAGATTCCTTACTTATCTGGAAGAATTTTTATTATTATTATTATTTTCTGGTTATTTGAGGGTTGCAGATGTCTTTTCCTAGGCCTTGGCTTTTCTTTTTTACTGTGCTATGTTACTTATTTTCTTTTTTTAATCAAATGGTTTTTTTTCAAAAAACATTTTTAATGACAAATTTACAAATCTGGTTTGTGTTTTTATGTCTTTTTCATAAGGCGATAGATTGTTGTTTGCTCTACTAAAAGTTTTTAACTTTCACTTTAATCCTTTAGTCTTTTCATCTACCTGGAAGTTATTTTTGTTCCTATTGTGAGTGGAATCTAAAGATATCTCTTGATGTATGGATAAACAGTTGTCCTAGTCTCATTCCTGCTCTATCCTTGCTGGTTTGTAATACAACTTCTCTCCATAGATACATAAATGCTTCCAGGCTCTTTATTTTTGTTCCATTGATCCCATTTTGCTTTAGTTGCTATATGTAGCTTTATAGTAAGTATTAATGTTTGATGGGTTTAATCTTCCTCTATTAAATTCAGAATTGCTACTCTTGGCAAGTTATTCTTATGAATTTTAGGATTAGCTTACGAAACGCCATGAAAACTTCCATGGGGCTTTTATTGGAATTTCTTTGAATTTAAAGATTAATTTTTAGCTTGTTTTTTTTTATAGTTATATGTGTTACCTTTCTTTAAAAAGTTATACTTCAAATTGCTTGTTGCTGATATGTAGGGAAAAGCTGTTGATTTTGGTATGCTGATTTTGTATATAGAAACATTGAATTTTTCTATAAGAGTGTTCTGGATTTTGTTTTGTGGACAATAATAATGACTTTTTCCCCCGCTTTCCATTCCTTGTGCTTTTTTCCCAAGGCAGTCTAAGACCTCCAGTAAAATGTTGAATAAAAGTGCGAAAGTGATTGCAGACAAATAGTGATCTCCATTTCTAACTTTAAAGAGAATGCTTATTTCATCATGAAGTGTGTTTTTTTGTTTATTTGTTTTGTTTTTTCCTCTGTGTTCAATGGGTTACATTTTTTTTTTTGGCCGAGCCACGAGACACGTAGGATCTTAGTTCTCTGACCAGGCATTGAACCCACGACCCCCTGCATTGGGAGCACGGAGTCTTAACCGCTGGGCCGCCAGGGAAGTCCCTGATGCATTATTTTTAAATTAAGGAAATTAATCTCTATTTCTATTTTGCTAAGAATGATGTTTCTTTTAAATCAATGGATGTTAAATTTTACCAAATTATTTTTCTGCATAATTTGAGGTAATTGCTTGTTTTATTTTTCTTTATTCCATTGAATTTTAATCTGTTTAAATAAATTCCTTTAAATGTCAGTGAAACTGTTTTAGTCACAATGTTCTGTTTTGATAATAATTAGATTTGGTTTGCTATATTATTTTATTTAGGGTTTTTACATTTTTAATCATAGATTAGTCAATAATTTTCCTTCTCGACACTCTGATTTTGGTATCAAGATTATATTAGCATCATAAAATAAGGCAGAGAATACCCTCTTTTTCTTTCATTTCATTTTTTTTTTTACTCTTATAGTAGTAGTTAAGAATTTGGTTTCTAGAACAAGATTGCTAGAGTTTGAATCCTTACTCCTCCATTTAACTTATATGTATGTAATGTTGTCTAGTATTTTGTTTTGTTTTGAATGTCCCGCAAAACATTATTATTATTATTATTTTTTTTTTTTGTGGTACGCGGGCCTCTCACTGTTGTGGCCTCTCCCGTTGCGGAGCACAGGCGCAGGCTCAGTGGCCATGGCTCACGGGCCCAGCCGCTCCGTGGCATGTGGGATCTTCCTGGACCAGGGCACGAACCTGTGTCCCCTGCATCGGCAGGCGGACTCTCAACCACTGCGCCACCAGAGAAGCCCAAGACATTATTTTTAATTTGTGTAACTTTGTGGGAGGTACTCTCTCTGACTCTAAGCTTCCTTGTCTGTAAAATGTAACCTACCCTATGAGATTATTTTGTAATTTAAACTAAATAATATTTGTAAAACAATTAGAACATACCCTGGCCCATAATAATCCTCAATAAATGTTTTGAATTTTATTCTGTATTCTGAAATATAAGATACAGATGATTCTGTGAAGATTTTGAAGAAATTGCCTATAGGCAGTTTGAGTTTGGTTGTGTGTATGTTGGCAGAAGGGAAGGAGACAGATTTTTAAATTATTGATTCAGTTTCTTATAATGGCCATAAGTCTAGATTTGTTAAATTATATATTTCTAAAATATTGTTTGTTTTATCTGAGTTACAAAATTTGTGGCTTAAAGTTGTCCATAGTATTTTATATGATTTTAAAAATCTCACATCTTTAAATTTTCTTTTCATTTCTCCTCCTTGAT
Organism: Orcinus orca; assembly: GCF_937001465.1. Lineage (NCBI taxonomy): Eukaryota > Metazoa > Chordata > Mammalia > Artiodactyla > Delphinidae > Orcinus > Orcinus orca. Next base: position 101,648,427 of record NC_064562.1, on the reverse strand, counting down.
TAATCTGGCATGATTTGTCTATTTTATTTCACTCCGTCATTCTTCAGAGAGCTAACTGTTGGTTTTGTTGATATTCTCCATTTAGTTCTGCTCTTATCTTTTATTTCCTTTATTGGAATTTGCTTCATTTGTTTGTTTTTAATGTTTAGACAGCTAGCTCATGAATTTTCAGTCCTCCTGTTTCCTTAATGTATGATTTTTATGGCTGCGAATTTCCCTCTAAGAACGACTTTAACTGAATCTACGTAAAGTTTGGATACGTATAGTTTGATTATCATCTAGTTTTAAAATGTTTCCAACTTTTAATATGTCTCTTCCTTGAAATATGAATTATCTGGAAGTATATGTTTAAGTTTCCAAATGTAGTATGTTTGTTTTGTTGTTTATTTGGTCATTAGTTTTTAAAGAATATCTTTACTTATCAATTTCTAGTTGTATTATGCTTAGAGAATAGCATCTATATAACATTTATTCTTTGGTATCTTCTGAGACTTGCTTCATGACCTAGTATTTATTTGATCGAATATTTAAAAATTTCCACACATATCTGAAAAGTACATTTTCTTAATTGTTAGTTATAGGATACTATATTGTTGGTTAAATCATGTATTAGTTATGAAAAATCTCTATATACCTACATTTTGGTCTACTTTTCTGTCAGTTGCAGAAAGAAGTTTGTTCAGATCTCTCTCAATTTCTTCTTGTAATTCTGCTCATTTCTATTTTATACAGTTTAAACCAAGTTATTCGGTGAATATAAGTCCAGATGTATCTTTTTAAAAGATTAACTATTCTTCTATGATTATGCGGAGACTGCTTTACAGCTAACCGTACTTTCTGCCTTTAAGTTTGTATTATCTGATATTAAAATAGCTATAGGAGCTTTCTTTTGATTAATATTTGCCAGCGTAACTTTTTCTTTACTTAAAATTTTTTCCATCATCAGGCTCTAGATATGTCTGTATAAGAAATAGTAATAACTTATTATTTTGCTTTCTATTTGAGGATCTCTGTTGCCAGCAAAGTCCAATTTAATCCAATTACATTTAATCTGCTTGCTGATCCGTTTGGATTTCTCTCTGGCATATTATTTTGTGGTTTCTCTTTTCTATACCTCTTTTCAGCTTCTCTGTCATTCTCCTAAAGGATCTTCAGATGCTTTAATTTTAGACACTACCCTCTGCATCTTATATATTAATGTTGTCTAGTATTTTGTTTTGAATACCCTGCAAAAGTCATTTTTTATTGTTTTATTCAGTCGTTGTTCAGAAAGACTTATGTGTTTCTCTCTTCATCATTGTATTTTGTTTTTTACTCTTTCCTTTTTTTTTGCTTCCTTGAAAATACGTTCTTTGGTAAAAATTCTTTCAGTTAGCAACTGGGAGTAGTAAATTCTCTGTCTTTGCCTGAAAATGTCTTTATTTTCACTCTCACTTGAGAATAATAGTTTAACTGGATATCAGATTCTAGATGAACAATTACTTTTCCCATAGTATTTTGAAAACATTTGTTGTTATTTTCAGGCCTCTTATTGTTACTGTTGAGAAGTTTTAGTAAGGCAGATTGTTCCAGTTTCCTTTTAGGTAATTTCTCGTTTCTCTCATCACTTAGAAAATGTTATCATTTTCTTTTGTTACACGTTTTTACTATAATATAATTAGGTGTACAATTTTTTCCCTGATACTTGGTGTGCTTTTGACTCTGAAGATGATTATCTTTTTTCAATTACAGAAAAATTATTAGTTGTTTTCTCTTTTAATGTTGTTTTTCTTTTCTCTCTTCACTCCTACTGGAATATTAGTTGTATAGAAATATAAGACTAATATTAGCCTATAATTATATGTTTGATCTTATTTTATCTTCCACATCTCTTAACCTTTCTTTTTATCTAATTGTGCTGCATTCAGAAAAATTTCCTTAGATCCATCTTTGAGATTATTTACTCTTTCTTCAGCTCCAATTTTGTTTAACCCATTCTTTGAATTTTTAATTTCAGCGACTGTTTTCATTTCTATTAGTTCTCCTTGATTCTTCATAAAATCTACTTGTTTTTTAATGCCTTGTCCTTTTTTCATTTTTATTTTATAATTTAATGCCCTTAAACATCTTATATTTTAGTTTTATTTGATAATTGTATTATTTGATGTTCTTGATTGATTATTGCAGCTGTTTCTTGAGTTTGCAGAGCAGATTGCCTTCTCCTGTTTTATAGTGTTTTACTGAACTATCTTAAAGGAACTTCTTTTTTTTCTTCCCTCCAGGGAAACACTTTGTGAGGAGTAGGAGTGCTCCTCAATATGATTTCTCTTGCTTCTGGCAGTAGTTTCAAGGGCTTCACCTACTTAGGACGATCTTTTTTTTTTTTTTTTGTTAACCTTTCGGATTTGGGTTTCACAGACCCTTCTGGTAGTATAAACTTGAACTCCAGGGTAATATGAGTTAGTTTGTATTGAGTTTGAGTATTGAACACCCAGCATATTGAGTTTTTCATAAGAACCTTTTTAAATTCCAGTATCCAGAGAACATTCATCCCTTGTTCATTGGTCAGATGTCTTTTCAGTACACCCTCCCACTGAGGAATGCAGCCATCTAGGCCCAGTCTTTTATCCAGAACACTCACAATTCCCATTCCTCACCTTCTGTGGGCTTAAGATGTCATTTATATCCCCAAATTAAAGCGCAAACCTTTAAATTACTGAGACCGAGAACCTCCCACAGCAGTTCCAACATCACTCACAGGCCTACTAGCTCTGACTTTTAGTCTTTGTGTTTTGGCATCCGAGAATTTTCTCTTCTTCCTTGCAAACTCAGCTATGCATTTAAAACTGTTGTTATATTTTATTCAGCATATTGAAGTACTTGAGGCTATTTAAAGTGTGTGGTTGGGGGTTGGAAATGGTGGTCAGGTTATCTTTGACTGCCATATTGCTAGAACCAGAAGTCCCTATATTACTTATTATTTTTGGTTGTTGGTGGTGGGGGGGACCCCCTTATTCAAAACCAAATTTTATCTTCTTTGCCGTAAGAAAATACAGTTTGCAAAATAGTGTCTTATTAAATTGTTATGCTTCTGTATATAATTATTGATATTAGAATGAAAAATCACCTCAAATAAATTTCTGTACAGTGAACTTCAGTGTTTCATTTAGCTACTCTTATAAATCACAGGTAGGGATGGCTGTCGGCTTTCATTGAGAATTAATAATAGCCTGGAGGTACTATTAAACATGTTCACCTTTTGTATAGGAGAGCTTGTTACAAGGTCAAAGTGAACTGCTTTTTAATCCTACTTGAGTTTTATGGTGTTGGCAATATGTAAGAAGAAAATTTTTTGAAAGGATTGTAGAGTTGTAAACATTTTCTAGATGTGACCCATTTATGAGTCTCATCTTTATGTTATATTCTTTATTGGATTACTTAGAATTTTCCTCATATAAACTATTTGCTTTGTTTTTAAACCTTCTTCATGCGGTATCTTTCCATCTTTGTGAGTAATACAAAAAAAATTTTTCCAAGCAGGGAATCCTGATTCTTCTCAGCCCTTCGCATCACACCTAGTCATGGCTGAATGTGGCTATGTTTTACTGTGTATACCAAGTAACCAGTGACTGCTGAGAATGGCTGCATTATATGCTAAGAGTTGTAGAACTTAATCATCTGTGTCAGTCTGGACACATTCTTTTAGTATTTGTAGGGTATTGTTTCTTCTTTGACAAAGTGAGAACATCGGACTAAAGATTTCCAGGGTTTCCTTCAGTTCTGTAATCTATGAATCATTATAAATAAGTAAGGGAAAATTCTAATGTTTGTCTACTAAATTATAAATAGTTTCATATTATATAATTTGTGTTTGGAAAAAGCCTTGTATGGTATTTATGGAGGTAGTCAAATATTCTGAAAATATTCCCTTTAATTTTACCCATTTTCTTTTTTTTTTTTTCCCAGTCCATCAAGTTATTTCAGTGGCTGTTTCTGTTTGAATTGTTTGTTAATTCACTCAGTAACTACTTACTGTACATCTACTTTTTTTAAAAAATAAATTTATGTATTTTATTTTTGGCTGCGTTGGGTCTTAGTTGCTGCGTGTGGGATTTCTCTAGTTGTGGTGAGCGGGGGCTACTCTTTGTTGCGGTGCATAGGCTTCTCATTGCAGTGGCTTCTCTTATTGCGGAGCACGGGCTCTAGGTGCGCAGGCTTCAGTAGTTGTGGCTTGCGGGCTCTAGAGCGCAGGCTCAGTAGTTGTGGCGCACGGGCTTAGTTGTTCTGCAGCTTGTGGGATCTTCCTGGGCCAGGGCTCGAACCTGTATCCCCTGCATTGGCAGGTGGATTCTTAACCACTGCGCCACCAGGGAAGTCCCTGTACATCTACTTTTTGTCTGGCATTGTGCTAGTTGTGATTCAGTGTTGAACATGGTACACAGTTATTTCCTTCATGAAACATGCAGTCTAATGGAGGACAGACAAGAGCAATGCACTAAGTTATGTCATGGGGAAGTACACTTTGGTGTTGCCATGTGAGCACAAGAGGGCAAACACTGACCTTAAATTTGGAGGGGTTGGGAAACTTCCTGGAGGAACTGCTCTTTAAGTGAAATGGGAGGTCAAGGGAGAGATGAGATGAGGAAAGAAGGTATGGAGATACTCTGATACTTCTGGGAGCTGAGTGAGGTATATTGTTCCTAGTATTCCTGTAACAGAGAAGAGGGACACTAGTTCCAAATTAGAGGCTAGATAAATAGGGCATTGTAAGCCATGTTAAGGAGTTTGACTTTATCCTAATCCTAGAAGTAATGGGAGCAACTTAAGGGTTTTAACCAATAAAATGTCATATTCCTTTTCCATTTTAAAATGATCATGCAGGTTGCAGTATGGAGAATAAGTTGGAGGAGAAAGATCAGTTATTATTCTGGTGCAGTAGTCCAGCATAATACAGCAGTGATTTGTTGAGGGGGAAGTGGAGAGATGTGAGAGATACCCAGGAGGTAGAACTGGAAACACTTTATGATTAACTAGATGTGGTTTATGATGGAGGAAGAAGAGTCAAGAACGTCTGCGTTTCCAATTCAGATAACTAAGTGAGTGGTGGTGTTTTTTTTTTTTTTTTTTTACACCAAGGTGTAAGGAACATAGAAGAAGGAGTGGGTTTGGGAGGAAAATGTTGAATTCAGTGTGGGTATCTGTGGAACACCCAAATGTCCAGTAGGCAGTTGATTGTGAAGTCCTAAAGTTTAGGAAAAAGATTAAAAGCTGGAGTCACAGATTTGGACGTCTATAGACTGCAAAGGGTAATTGGAGTAATGGGAGTGGATGAAATTTCTTGAGAAGAATAAGTGGAACAAGAATAACAAGGCCTAGAACAGAACTTCGGAGACAAACAATTAAGGGACAGTAAAGGAAGAGGTCAAGGAAAGGATAAACTAATAATGTCACGTGCTGGTCCAATGTCAAGGAAGGATGGAGATACTCACTGAATTTAGCAATGAGGAAGTTTATCATAACTTTGTTAATGATAGTTGCAGGGAAATTGTATGGAAGCACTTTACCATTTCTTTGATGAATGAGTGAAGATAAAGTAGTGTAGAAAAAGCAACATAGATCATTTACATAAAAGGGAAGAGAGATGTCAGCTGAAAACAGTCTGAGGGTAGAGGAGGTTTTCTTGTTGCTCTTGTTGTTTATCTGTTTGTTTCTCAGGTTTTTTCAACTTTTTTTAAAATAAATTTATTTTATTTCATTTTATTTTTATTTTTGGCTGTGTTGGGTCTTCGTTGCTGCACACGGACTTTCTCTAGTTGCGGCAAGCGGGAGCTACTCTTCCTTGCGGTGCGTGGGCTTCTCATTGCGGTGGCTTCTCTTGTTGCAGAGCACAGGCTCTAGGTGTACGGGCTTCAGTAGTTGCGGCACGCAGCCTCAGTAGTTGTGGCACACAGGCTTAGTTGCTCCGCAGCATGTGGGATCTTCCCGGACCAGGGCTCGAACCCATGTCCCCTGCATTGGCAGGCGGATTCTTAACCACTGCGCCACCAGGGAAGCCCCTTGTTTTTTTAACTTTTATTTTTAAGTGCCATTGGGAAATAGAAGAGGAGAAGATGAAAATAAAGGCAGCAAAAGGGATAAACAGTAGATAAGGTCCTTGAGTTTAGGGTAGAGAATGGGACAGATAGTGGAAGGAACAGAATGTGTGAACTAGAAAGGTAGGAATGTTAGAATCTAAATTATCTGATGTCTTAAGCTTATTATTTCAAAAATGAAGCAATTCTGAATGATGGCAAGACCAAGGCATGAGAGTGGGTGGTGGAGTAGAGTAGAGGTGAATGTCTTGTGAGAAGAGATGAAAAACATGATTGGTTAAGGTGTTCATCTTACAGATGAGATGGCTCAAGCTGGTGAGAGGTTGGATGGACTGGTAAGAGAGAGACTAAGCAGGAAGTGACTAGTGAAGTGGAGATGAGAGATTCACGTGGCTTAATAGTGTGAGTGTCAAAGGAACATGTTTTTATAAAGGGGGTGAGGGTTTACAACAATATTGCGGAGTGAGAAGGCCATCAATCTGTTGTTCTGATGCTGCAGCATGTGAGGTATGAAGAATGAACGGCTTCAGCTTGAGATCAGTATTCTTAGGAGAGCTATGTTTCCATTAAGGCAAAGAAATGAAGTGCCCATTCAATGAAGATTTAAGCACATAGGGGAAGTTTGTCTACTGTCTGCGTGGGTCTAGACTGAGACTGGGAGCAGAAACAAGGTAATCTAAGACTTCTGGTTAGTTCCACAATAGTCAGTGTTCAAAAAACAAGTTTTTATCTGACCTTTGCCTAAAAAATAGTGAGACTATATATACAGTATTTAAATGATCCTTGATTTAAAATTTCTCAAAGTTCAAACAAGTTGTGCTGTCTCAAGAGATATTTGTTGAAAAATCCAACCTGTTTTACTGAATAGTTTTCTCGTCTTTCAATGTTAAAATTCATTAAAATATTTGCAATAAAGTACAGATTCCTTTTAAATATGTTTTATTGATTTTTAAATATAAGAATTTGTTATCTTGGGTAAATGTTTAAGCCTTTATGGTTAGTAATGTCAGATTTTGTATTTAAAACCACATGTGTTTATATGTTTACTTCTGTTTATTTTTTAGACCTGTTTTTATTTTTGTTACATTTGTTTTTACTTCTTAACTTTCCTGAGAAGCAGCTTTACAGGTGATAGAGGATGGTAATAATTGTACAGTTACTTCAACAAAGGTAGATTCAATGGTGACAAAGGTAGATTAATCACATCAGTTCTCTTTGGTGTGTCTCTGTAGTGTGCATGAAAGGAGCATTGGATTTTATGAATGTTTTCATTTATTTCCACTTGGCTTTCAGGGACCATGGCTAAACCTGCCGGATCACTGGCCAGAAGCAGCAGCTTGTGTCGCTCCCGCCGCAGCATTGTTCCGTCCTCGCCACAGTCTCAGCGAGCTCAGCTTCCTGCACATGCTCACCCGGCACACCCCAGGCATCCCCACCACCCCCAGCACACACAACACTCCTTGCCTTCCCCTGATCCAGATATCCTCTCAGTGTCAAGTTGCCCTGCTCTTTATCGAAATGAAGAGGAGGAGGAGGCCATTTACTTCTCTGCTGAAAAGCAATGGTATTGGCAATGAATGAAATACAGTATGTGTTGGGCTGGGTGGGTAGGAGTGGTATGTTGTGTTAATTTTCTACTGCTGCGTAACAGGTTACAACAAACTTTAGTGGCTTCTAACAACACCCATTTATTAGCTTTCAGTTCTGTATGCCAAAGTCCAAGCTTGGTGTGGCTAGGTTTTCTGCTCAGGGTCTCACAAATCTAAAATCAAAGTGTTGGCTGGGCTTTATTCTTATCTGGGGCTAGGGGGCCTCATCAAAGCTCACTTGGTTGTGGCAGAATTCAATTCCTCATGGTTACAGTACCATGGTCCTGGTTTCTGTGCTTGCTCTCAGCTGGGGGCTGCTCTCAGATTCTAGAGGCTGCCTGCTCTTCCTTGCCATGTGTGGCCTCTATCTTCAAAGCCAGCAACAGAGAATTTCCCTTCTTTCAAATCCCTCCTTTGCTTTGAATCTCTGCTTTCCTTTATCTCTGATCTCTATACCCAAATTTAAAAGGCTTACCTGGATAATAATCTCTCTATATATTAAGATCTACTAGTTTGGGCCTTAATTACACCTGCAAAATCCCTTCATAGCAGCACCTATGTTAGTGTTTGATTAAATAACTAACTGGGAGAAGATGTGTGCACACCAGAGCTGGGAATTGGGGGACCATCTTAGAATTCTGACCACCACACACATAGGATATTTTGAGATATAACTGCTTAGAGGCTATTGCACACAATTGACTCAAGTCTCAGAATATAAACTTGTCTAACGAACAGTTTCATATGTAAAATATAGAGGCATGAGCTTAAATATACTTGAGCACAAGGAAACATTAAATATGACTGACTGAGGTTTAAAAATATTTGTTGCCAATTAATGATTTGTTCTGTTATGTGCTAGTACTTGCTAGCGAGCAAGCAGTATCAGATGCAAAAGATTTAAGAAAATGTCAGGAACTTAAAGGAGGAAATTATATTCATAACACTTTTTTTTTTTTTTTCTATAAAGTAGATATAGCAGCAGTGTATTCTAGTCCAATGAGACCGGTTGCTGTTGGGGATCTCTCTAAACCGTATTCCTCTTTTGGAGCAGTATGGTATTAAGTGACAGAAAAACTGGTATTGGTTTCTGAGTTTGCCATTTAGTAGCCATGTGGCCATGAAGTCTTTACTGTTCTTGTTAGAAAAACAAAACCAGAAGGAATGGGCTGGACACTCGCCATAAGCCCTGGTGGCTCTCTGTCATGTGATTCTTCACACATAATTGTTTCGTCTGCTAGTGAAAGTAAATTTTATGATTAGAAAGTGATTATTATAGCATATTCCTAAGGAGATAGTACAAGTTTTGTGTTGTCATTGCAACTGGAGAATCTGAGGCACCTTTGCTTGGTTAGCACTTTATGACCAGCTTTGTTGTCTAACCTTTGCAGTATAACTGTAGTCACCAGTAAGATGGCTTTACTGACAAAGTAATTTTGTGTGGCTTATGGAAATTAGTAGGAAAACTCTAGAGCTCTGCTGTCCAGTAGAATTTTTTGCACTGATGGAAATGTTCAGCCCTCATTTCAAAGAGCACTGTCAGAAATTCACAGCTAGCTCATAAAATTTGAGAAGAATTTGGATTCAGACAACTTCCTCCTCTCCATTTTAGTCTTTTAAGTGTTGAACCACCAGAATCCTTACAAAATAATAATAATACAAACATTTACTATTTACCAGTCTTTCATGTTCTATGCATTGTTGCACGTATACGCTCATTTAAACCTTACCTTGAGTTAAGTCTTGTTATACGTGCATTAAACTTACATAAATTCAACTACACGTCACTGTGGGAAAAAAGTAGAAGTAGAAAAATGACATAAATGGTACATACAATTAAATTCAACATTCTGAAGAATATATGCTCTGGGAAAAATGGGAGATTTTAAGGTGTACTAGACCTGTATTCCAAGTCTGACTAGTTATGCAGAAGAAGCAACACTTCAGATTATTATTTGTTTTGGAATTAGGATATTAGAACTAAAAGTAGTATTAGAGATTGATCAAATACTCTTACCTAGACAAGAAAATTGAGATCTGATTAAATTAATTGATTTGCCCAAGATTGTACAGCTAATTAATGGCAGGACCAGGACAGGAATCTAGGTCTCCTAAATTAGGTCAGTATTCTTTTCACACATTATTTAGATTTTAGAAGCTAGTTTTTAAAATATTTTTAACCTAGTTTAGAATTTCACACACAAAGCAGCCAAACCACATAACAGAATAGAAAGTAAATTCATAAAATTTCGACTAGATCAGCTTCTGGCTCTGGAAGCTGAAGGAACAGTGAACAGCTCCAGGGAACAGTGATATATGCTGTTTGATTAATGGACATCTACTCCAAAAAGAAGCCTTGCAGAAAACTCCCTACCAGTGATTGATTTCTGAGTCATTTCTTCCTATCTGAACTGCCCCTTGCCCTCTGTTAGCACTATCCATTATCAATTGTAAGAGCATTTGAAAAATTATGCAGTACATGTAACTGTATAAAATGAAAGCATTATTTAAGTCTTTATTTGCCCAGGAGATTTTATACCTTCTGAAAGCTTGTAGTGTAATAAAGACAGTCTTCACATACGTGTGTGAGTAAAGTTCATAGAAAAGACTAAATACATTTAGCAGTCTAATATATAACTGAAGTGTGGTATTAACAAAATACATGTCAAAATCAATAAACATGCCTATCATAACATGAATAATGATAGTAATCATAGGTCATCCAAGGTGAGAGAGCATTCAATTCATTTACTCTATAAATATGAATTTAGTCCTTGCTGTGTGCCGTGTACTTGCTAATAACTTGAGCTGCCAAGACAGGTGAGACAAGGTCCTGGCCTAGTTCCAGCTGGTAGATGATGATCATATGTGTTCCTGCCTTTCTGTCTTCAGCTCTCTTCCTTCTCTCACCTTATTTCTTTTGCCAGTTACTTTTTACCTTGACTCTACTTTTCATTTCATAATCATTCTGTTCATAGAGTGAACACTATTCATCTCAGGTATGGTACATTCAAAAATGAATAAATTGTTATCCCTATTCTTCGGCATTTTCCTCCCTCCCTCCCTTCCTTCCCCTCTTTCTTCTCTTCTTATCTTTTCTTCTCTTTTTCCTTCCTCCCTCCCTTCCTTTCTTTTCCCTCCCTCCCTCCCTCCTTCCTTTCTTCCTTCCCTCCCTCTTTCCCTTCCTCCTTCCCTCCCTCCCTCCCTCCCTTCCATACTTACTAAATATCCACTATGAGCTTGTCACTATTCCAGAGAATACAAAAGTTAATAAGACTTCCTGCCCTCATTGTCTCCTTTCTTCTGGGGAAACTGACTATAAATAAGTTAATATAAAATATTTTAGGTAGTGATAAGTTCTGGGATGCTAAACAAAGACAGGTAAAAGGAAAGAGAATGCTGCTTTGGATAGGGTAGTTAGGAGAAGCATCTCTGGAGAGAGAGCATTTGAGTCATGTGGAGATGGAGGGGAAAAAAGATGAGGCAGAGGGAACAGCAAGTGCAACAGCCCTGAGGGAGTCGCAAGATTGGCATGTGGCAGGAACAAGGAAGAGGCAGAAGATGGTACACCGTGCAGCTGGAGGGATAGCCATGGACCTGACCATGCAGGGCTTTGCGGCCTTTGGCAAGGACTTTGGAGTTTAGCCTAAGTGTGTGAGGAAACATTGGAAAGTTTTGAGCAAGAGATTGTTGTGCTCTGATTGAGTTTTTAAAAACCACTTTAAGGGCTGTACAGAGAAGTAACTCAGAGGGAAGAACAAGAATGGAAGCAGGGAGACGAATTAGGAAGCTATTGCTATCATTGAGGTAACTGGTAGGGCAGGAAGAAGGATGATAGCAGTGGGACAGGAAGAAAAGGGTGGGTTTGAGGTATATTTTGAAGGAATAGCTGATAGCATTTACTGTACGTTGGCTTTGGGGTTGTAAACTTTATTTTTTCCAGTCCTCTTTATTTCTCTTGCCACTATGGAAAAGAGGGAAAAATCACAAAGGAATAAACTTGTGATAATTTATTGAATGTCTACTTTAAAAAAATAGCTCAATATCATTACCTTTTACCTGCCATCCACTCCCCACCCCAGTGTATCTCACCTCTCTTCCCTTCTGTTTTAAACTTGGGAGAGCTTATATTTTAGCTTAGTATATTCTTTTCTTCCTTCCTTAGGAAGCTATATTTAATCAATTTAATGACTAAACAGTAAAGGGAGAAGGTGGTGACTAAAATTCATCTTTTCAACTATATGTCAACTATGTGATTTAGAAAGAAAAATTTTCAGTGTTGAAACAAAACACAGAAGTAGCTGAAATGATAAAAACCTGTAAAATTTAAACATTTTCATTTCTCTGACAATTGAAGAAGGTGTAACTTTAAGTTATAATATTTTCTAGATTGGCAGGTATCATTATCATAGTTTATGTTAAAAATTAAACATTTTGATAAGTTATATTATTTAAAGTAGTAATTTTCTAAATTTTGTTGAAATGTGTATAGAATTTTAACATCTCTCCCTTTAATATTTTGATAGCTTAAACAGTGGAAGATGTTTTGGTTAGAATTAGTTAGAATGTCTGCCAGTACCCTTAAGAAACAAATTGATTTAAAATTTTACCTTTGCCTCTATCTCATCCAGGGAAGTACCAGACACAGCTTCAGAATGTGACTCCTTAAATTCTTCCATTGGAAGGAAACAGTCTCCTCCTTCAAGCCTTGAGATATACCAAACATTGTCTCCACGAAAAATATCAAGAGATGAGCTCTCTCTAGAGGATTCATCCAGAGGAGATTCGCCCATAGCTGCAGATATCTCCCGGGGTTCTCCTGATTGTGTAGGTCTGACAGAAACTAAGAGCATGATCTTCAGTCCTGCAAGCAAAGTGTACAATGGCATCTTGGAGAAATCCTGTAGCATGAACCAGCTTTCCAGTGGCATCCCGGTACCTAAACCTCGCCACACATCATGTTCCTCAGCTGGCAACGACAGCAAACCAGTTCAGGAAGCCCCAGGTGTTGCCAGGATAAGCAGCATCCCACATGACCTTTGCCATAATGGAGAGAAAAGCAAAAAGCCATCAAAAATTAAAAGCCTTTTTAAGAAGAAATCTAAGTGAACTGGCTGACTTGGTGGAATTCCATTCAAGTGGCATCTTTAAACTTTTATCTCCCATCCTTCACTCCTCTTTTTTTGTTTTAATTTTAGGAATGTAACTCCATTGGGGCTTTCCAGAGTGGATGCCATAGTGGAATGTCCTTAAGAGCAACTGTCTACTGTCTGCTTATTTAAATGACTATATAATCAATTTGTCAAGCCAGTTATTACTGAAAAATCATTAAGAGATGAGACAGTTTACAGTCATTTTTGCTTATTTATTTCTGCTTTGTTATTAGTGATATATATACAACATTTTGTTGAGAGCCACTATGGACTTAACAAGCTTTAATGGACTAGTAAGCCAGCATGGGCTTGCAAAAATTTCTTGTTTACCAGAGCATCTTCTTATCTTTCCACAGAGCTATTTACATCCTGGACTAAAATAACTTAAAAGGAGTAAAACTAATTGCACTACTGTTTCTCAGACTGGAAAAATATCTCTGCAAGTGAAACTGTATAGAGTTTATAAAATGACTATGGACAGGGGACTGTTTTCACTTTTAGATCAAAATGGGTTTTTAAGTAGAACATAGGGTTTCTAATTAACTTGATTTCTGGAAATGAAAACCCACGCTTTTATTATGGGAAGCTTCTTTAAATGCATTTAACATTATAAAGTTTCAAGTCCTGCTGTAAAGACCATGTTGTTTTGTTTTTCCCAGGGCTTTCACTGTGATTTTCTGCATTGCAGGCTGTGTATGATAAAATATAAATAATTTAAAGAGAGAGGCTCTTGATTCCTTACACAAAGTGGAAGAGTTAAAACTTGATTGAAGGACTTAAAACATTCACAAGCATATACTAAACTAGGAGGATGTGGGGATTCAGGCACTTGTTTACAGACTCAATAACTGCAAAGATTTATGGTTTGTGAAAAACTTGTACTGTGGAAAAGATAATAAATCGAAGACATTATTTTGTGGGACTGTGCTGATTTTTGTTGATAACACTCCACTAAGAACACTATATGTTTTTTGGAGAGCTGTGTAAGCTGTCTTCTTGCTTAACTGCAATATAAGAAATAGTGATGTTTTGGAAGTAAGTTGTCAACAAATTTCTTTCTATTTTATATTGTTTGTCATATTTTTATGTAGTTTGAAATGTTTAAATGTTCTAATATCAAGATTAACAAATATAAATTTATGGTGCATTTAGATTGTATTGTATTTATAAAGTTTGGGGTTTGTTAAACTGATAGCTTATTATAAAGGTAACTTTTACTGTGAAGATTGTCACATGAGTAACAAAGTACATTAACATCTGGGGAGTTTCTGCTTAAACTGCTTCTTTTAAAAATTCAGTCAGAATGATCTGGTTAATGCAATGTGGATGGACATTTAGGTGAACAACTGATACATATTAGCTAGAATGGTTTTTCAGCTTTGTGGCTGAAATATATAATGTCCAACTCAGTCCTGTTTAGATGAAAATGCTGATTGATAAACAATCATCATTCAAGATTTGCTCCAAAGAAATACTTTACTAAGAATCTGAACAGTTTCCCAAAGTTTCCTGTAAATTTTGTGTACTTCAGTGCCGTCGTTAAAAACTGTTAAGGTCTTGAATGGTATTTATATACGCAGATATTTATATATTTAATAGACAGTGCTTTGAGGGCAAAAATTGTTTGACTGAAATGAACATAGTGTTTTGGACTAATTATAAGGTAAGTTAACCTGAAAGGTCAAGAGTTGAGGAACACAGACCCTAAAGCTGTTTAGGAAGGGGAAAAATTGTGCATGAAGAATTGAAAAGCGCCCTGGAAAGTTTCTTCAGAGTGAAGGGAATACCTAATCTTCTTTCTCCTTCTTACAACCAGGCAGGAGTTCTTCCCTTTGAAAATTGCAAAAGGGATGAGAACCTTTTAGTTTGATGAATAGAGAAGGTAAAAGCCACAGAGCATGAAGTGGGACTGGGAGAAGGAGGATCTCTAGGAGTGCCCAGCAAGGCTTCCACTTGTTCAGGGTAAGAAGGGATCCTGGATCAGAACCACCTAGATGCTAGAACTTGTGCCTGGGAGTGGGAGAGGCTGTCCTGAGTAAAATGTGGGCCATCTTAAGTCAGGGGATGCATTGTTTGTTCTAAATTTCACATGGTTATAAACAAATTCAACCAAGGGATACTTGCTGCCTTATGTTGCTTGTAATATTTACATGCATTAGTATAATGCTCTGTGTTTGTAAATTCAACAGAAAATAATTGAGTTTTGGAAAGCCACAATAATTTCTGTATCACATCGTTTACACACGAAGAGTTGGACGTTAATATAAATTTTTAAAATTACCCATTTCTTACCTTATTTTAACCTTATAAAACTATGGTATTTTCCTGATTTTAAAAGTAATACCTTCCTTATTGTAAAAAACGATTCATGATAGAAAAGTATGAAGAAGAGAAACAACAGCAATCAAATTCTACTGCCCACAGTAATCACTTTTAATATTTTGGTATGTTTTCTGCTAGATCATTTTCTATATACTGATATATTTTACATAATTGAAATCATACTATATAGCTTTATATTATGCTTTTTCACTTAATATAGTATAAGCATTTCTCCAACATTATTAAAAACTCTTCATGAACAACATTTTAATGTTTCTATGATATACCATTGTATTGATTAACCATAATCTTTTTAATCATTCTTTTATTATTAAACATTAGGCTGTTTACAAATTTCTAATATGAGGAATAATAGCATTTAGCATTTATTGAGCACCCTATATACCAGGCACTGTTCTAAACTTTTTATATATTGTCATTGAACCTTGTAAGGTAGGTGTATTTTTTTCTTTTTTTAAAATCACCATTTTACTGATGAGGAAACTGAGCCCAGAAAATTAATAATTTGCTGAAGATCACATAGCTAATAAGTGGTAGAACCATGCTAACTTTTAAGTCATACTGCATAAATTCTAGTGAACATTCTCATTCCTTAGAATATATATTTTTAGAAAAGCATCAAGATTTTTATGTATATGCACATATGTTTGTATGTATACACACAAAGTCTCACATATATACCTTGTTTTTAAAGTTCTTTCTCCACGTAGCTATGTTTGTATTCCCCTCAATACCTGAGGGTACAAGTGACTTTCTGCCTCAGACCATCATTTCTGAATTACCATTTGGTTAAAACTTTGCTATTTTAGTAAGTATTTTTTAATTGGTAAATAATGTCTGGTATGGTTGGAAAGTTTCTTTTTTATGCCATGTATTTTTCATTTCTGTGAATTGTCTTTTCATGTCCTTTGCCTGTTAAGTTCTTAAGGTCCTAGTGTTATTTTTCAGTCTTTCATACAGTCTTTCAAATGTAGCTATTCTTGTATTCTTCATTTACTAACTAAAACTGATTTTTTATCAAATAGTATTTTTCATGTTTATTTTTAAAAGTAAGCCGAAGAAAACCTACATTTAAATTTTAGTCTTACTGCTCTCCCGTTTTTAGGTCTTCAGTGAGAGAGTAGATTTCCGCCCCCCCCCCCGCCCCCCAATTACAGGTTAGAGACAATCAGAATCTGCTTAATTCATTCAACAAATATTAAATAGCTTACCACGTACCAAGCATCACGATAAGCTCTGGAGGTATAGAGACTAATGTGACAGGTACCTGCCCTAAAGGAACTTGGTATCTAATAGGGCAGACAGGTCATAAACCCTTCAAATAAGTGCAGTAATAGAAATGTAAACCAAATGTTGGAGAGAGAGATTATGTAACTCAAAGGTATCTATTAAATCAAGGATAATTTAATGATGCTAATTTCCTGAGGATGTGCAGAGCACTTGGTGTGGTGAAACATACAGGTCCAAGGGCAAGTTGCACCTAACTAGTAGTCTAGTTCCAGCAGGTGAGCTTGCAGTTACTGAGTTCCAGCAAAACACTTTGTAACAGCTGTGAGGGTGCTCATTCGGGGGTAAATTGTTTACCAGAGAGAAACAGTGTTTGAGCAACCCCACAAAGGCCTGATAGTACTGATAAAAGACTCCCTCCCCACGTCTCCAGCCCTGAAACAGGATGGTCTGTTTCAGGATGAAAGGATGAAAGACACTCTCCTTCAGATTTACTCAGGTAAGGCTGATCTGATCTTGTGGCAACTCTATTTTTAGGTTTTTGAGGAACCTCCATACTGTTCTCTGTAGCAGCTGCAGCAATTTACCTTCCCACCAACAGTATACGAGGGTTCCCTTTTCTCCACACCCTCTCTAGCATTTGTTATTTGTAGACTTTTTGATGATGGCCATTCTGGCTGGTGTGATTGTAGTTTTGATTTGCATTTCTCAAGTGGTGTCAAGTGGGCTTCAGGCCAATTTTCAGATATTGCCTCAGTCCCATGATTGGGCTTTTCTGAGGTTTATCTACAGGTCTCTGGAGTGGCCTCAAAGGGTCCTCTCCATGGCGATGTTTGTTGTAGGCCCAGATAGGACATTGTAGGGAGGCCTCAGTCCAGATCTTGATTTCCTATCAGCAAGAAAGGATTGAGGCAGTGCCCAGGATCCCTTCATGAGCTAGAGTTATGACTGCCAGGGTCTCCATTATCCTGATGATCTAGTGTTTACTGCTTATGTTTCAGTGTCTTCATCAGCCTCCAGAAGTGAGAGAGCAAGCGGGAGCTCCAGGTAAGGCTGGCAGTTGGCCTCCACTGGGTGAGAGCGGTTCTGCAGTGTGTGGAGTGGGGGCAATGGGGGGAGTGGGGGTCATAGTGGCTCAGCCACTCCAAATCCCCAGTCCTTAAAGCAGAGGCAGAGCTGCTGCTTCCCCTTCCCACATCTTGCCTAGTTGGCCCTGGCAGGTTCTAGTTCCCTGTAAGGCAGACCTCTAAGAAGTCTTACCTGGGTCAAACTTGTTCTTCATCTCTTGCTTCAGACTGCCACATTTTAGTTTCAAATAGTTGTGTAATATAGCAGCCATCCCAGTATTGTGGTTCTGTTAAGAATACCTTGTGTCTATTCCTTAAGTACTGCCTCTTTAATTGCAGCATCTTAGTTCTAAAATATCCACGTGGGCTGATTTCCCACATGTGAGAATGTTAACTTCTGAGATACTCTCACAGACCTCTGGTCCCTGGGATATGATGGCGTCAGATCAGAGGGAGATTGAAGGGCAACACCACTTAGGAACTGGAAAAGGTTTCTAGAAGAAGAATGTGGCTTTTTTCTTTTGTTTTTGAAATTCCGGCTATTCAAATTCAGTGCTTCTCCTTTAAAAAGTTTTCTGTTAACACTTGAGGTGTGCATCTGCAGTCAAAAAGTACAATGACAAGAAATTAAAAGAAAGGGGGGCTGGATGGTGGTGGGGGTGATGAAGCCTGGGTGTAACAGTGAACCAGAGGTTGCCTTTGATGTGTAATGGAGGGAAAAGGGGAGGGGAGGGAAAAGGCACATTTGTTGTCACATCACCAAATCTTATCCATTTAATCCCTGAACATCTCAGCTAATGCCTCTACTGCCTTTGGGCCTTGCCTTCTCCATTTCTCATTAACTTTAAAGAGCTAACTGAACCCAGCCTTACCATCTTTCATCTACTTGTAGGTGAGCTTTCTAAGCCATAGGATGGATTTTCTCTGATTAAAATCTTTCTATGCCTTTCCATTGCCTGTAGGATAAAATATAAACATAAACTAGCAAAAGACCTTGGTGTTCTGGGCCTGCTTACTTCTCTAGCCTCATGGCTTCACATTATGGACATAACCTAACCAGTTGCACAGAACTTCATACAGGTTTCTGAAGAAGCCAGGCTGCTCCTTTTGCCTGGAATATCTTCTCAAGTCTTGGGCCACAGACTCTAAACCTTTAACTCAGATCAGGTATCTCCAGGAAGCCTTCCATATAGGCCACCGATCTGAGTGAGAAACCACTTCTGTGAATGTCCAGAACTTGGTGTTTATTACAGCACTTGTCACATCATACTACAAGGACCTGTTTACTTGTTGGCCCAATAAACTGAACTGCTTAAGAGCAGGGACTCTGCCTTATCTTGGTTTGAGGTCCCGAGGACTGGAACTTCAGGCACTGAATACATTACATGCCTGATGAATGAATAAATGAATAACATGTTATTGCTGCCTTCAAGTTTCAGACTGTTAAGGGCATTCACAAGTTTAATGATCAGAAGACAGTTCAAGACTATTACCCAATACAAATGAGCATTGTATGGCTGTGTTTCTGTTGTCTTATAATATAGATTCCAAGGAAGGAAGAGATCAAGATGGCATGGAGTAACTAGTCCGTTTTCTTTGTGAAACGTATTTTTAGAGCTGGACTCTGAATGGTGAGTGCTGTCTGAATAGGCCTAACAGAAATGGCGTCAGATTGATTGGATTCTTTCCTTTCAGACTCTGTTGAGGTGTTTGCTCTGTGCAGTGGCTTAGCCTATCCACTCTGCTGCTCTACACCCTCTCCTGACCTGAGCTTTTAATGACTATTCTACATATCTGGTAATTAATGAGATTTCTTGTCTTATTAGATCTTATTCTTTTAATAAGGATATGATATAATATGCTGAGTGCTGGGCACAGAACTATAACTAAGATAAACATTGTCCTTACCTCACTTGCTGAACAAGTCCGTAAATAATTGTTTAAATCACCATGCCTGTTATTAGTGCTATGAAGAAAAAGGTCACGGGGCGGCTCTGCGAGTGCTTAATGGAGATCTAACTCGAAGGGCAGGAAGGGCCTTGCCGAGGAAGTGACATCTGTGCTTAACCCTGCAGAGTTGGTAGGAAACAGACGAGGAGGAGAGCAGGTTTCTGAGTGGCCCAGGCAGTGGTAACAGCATGTGTAGAAAGAGTCCAGGAGGAAAAGGATCCGGTGGGTTCAGGAAACTGAAAGAAGGCTGGATTGTAGGGAGGGAGTGAGAAAAGGGGGCCCAGTGGTGTAGGGCCTTGCAGGCCGTCTCGGTCCTGAGATCAGTGGGAAACCACTGAAAGGGTTAAGCGTGAGGAAAATTATTCTTTTTTTTAATTTATTGAAGTATAGTTGATTTACAATGTGTGTGAATCTCTGCTGTACAGCCAAGTTACTCAGTTACACAAATAGATATGTTCTTTTTTTTTTTAATATTCTTTTCCATTATGGTTTTTCCCAGGAGAATGGACATAGTTCCCTGTGCTGTGCAGTAGGACCTCGTTGTTCATCCAGTCTAAATGTAATAGTTTGCATCTACCAACCCCAAACTCCCAGTCCATCCTTCTCCCTCCGCTCCCCAACCCCGTGGCAACCACAAGTCTGATCTCTATGTCTGTGAGTCTGTTTCTGTTTTGTAGATGGGAAAATGATTCTTCTTAAATTTATTTTACAGTTCTGTTGCTTCCAGATAGCTCGAGGGGTAAACACGTTTGTTTATATAACCTTACGTTCCCTCTTAGCACCTGCCACTAAATCAGAGACTCAGTAAATATTTAGCAACTTGTTTTCCAAATGGAGGGAGACAAGTATAAGGGTGAGAATGAGTAGGCTACTTTGGGAGACTAGTAAGGACCCTAGAGAGAACATGGGGAAGTAGGGTGGTCACCTCCTTTGGTTACAGGCTTGTATTAGCTGTGGCTGCTGTGGCAGAATACCGTAGACTGGGGGGCTTCAACTCAGAAGCTTATTTTCTCACAGTTCTGGAGGCTGGAAGTTCAAGATCAAGGTGGCAGCATGGTCAGATTCTAGTGAGAGCCCTCTTCCTGGCTTGCAGACAGCTAGCCGTCTTCTTGCTGTGTCGTCACATGGCAGAGAGACGGAGGGGAAGACGGGGAACACTCAGGTCCTATCGGATGAGGAACCCACTGTGTGATTTCATTGAACCTTAATTACCTCCTTGTAGGCTCTGTCTCCAAATGCAGTCACATTGGGGGTTAGACCTTCAACATATGAATTTCAAGGGGACACAGTTCAATCCATAACAGGTTTGATAGTGTGAAACCGCTGAAGCAGTGGTTCTCAACCAGCATGTAAATCAGTAGCACCAGGGGAGCTCTCTCAAAATTGATGTTTAGGAGACCTGTCTTGGGTGTTTCTATTTCATTTAATTCTAGGCTAGGGACTCAATCTACATTTTAAAAATATCTGCCGGGGATGATCCTGATTGTATCAGGGAATATTGACTATATCTCTGCATTTTATTCTTAGCCTGTAAACGAAGGGACTTCTCCATGTTTAGGAAGCATTTCATCCTCTCTTCTACTTTCTCTAGATTTTTTTTCCTGATTAGAGAAATTTGAGAGAACCCAACATTTGCTAGGTCTGCACAGGAAAAGCAGCCAGCCTTTCACTCTCTTGTGCTCAGTGTTATTTGTCCTGCCACGATGGACTGGACTGTTAAACAAGCCATAATCTCCATATAGCTGGCTGAGTGGGTGCCAGTCACACCTAGCTTTCCCACACATGGATGGCAAGGACTAGATTTGAAGGAGGGGAAAGTGGGAAGCACAATTCTGACCCTGGGGTTTACACAGGATTACATTCAGCTGCAAGTCACAGAAAACACAGCCAAGCAATGGCTCAAAAAATTAGGGCTTTATTTTCTCTCATAGGACTGGATGTCCAGAGGAAGGTGGTCCAGGGTAGGGTAGTGGCTCCTCCCCTCTTTCCACTTTATCCATCCTGAGCTGCCTGATGGCCCAGGATAACTGCGCTGCCTCTGGCATCACATGCCAGACAAGAAGGGCAAAAGCAAAATGGTGTGTGCAGGCTGATGCCACTGCCTTGTAAAGAGCTTTTCCGGAAGCCTCGCCCAGGAACCTCCTTTTCCAGCTCATTAGCCAGGACGATGGCTCACAGCCATCATCAACTAGAGAAGCTGGGAAATAGAATGGTTTAGCATTTATTTATTTATTTTTGGTATGCTGCTGCTGCCCTCAAACACAATTCTACTGATAAGAAAGAAGGGGGATTTTAAGTAAAGAATTAGGAAGGTCTGCCACAGGTCATCGGGCACTTGCCTGACCTTGAGATAAATTTTAAAATATTTGAGCTTCTACCATGTGCCAGGAACCATTCTAGATGCTGGGAATGCAATAGTAAAAAAAAAAAAAAAAGAAAAAAGAAAAAAGACAAAGTCCCCCTCTCATGGTGTTTACGTTCTAGTGGAGGATACAATAAACAAATGAAATATGTGATATCTTAGATGAACAGAGTGTCCAAGTAGTGAGGGTTGAGGTGTGGGTTGTAATTTTCACCTGGATCCTTAGGAAGACCAGTGTTACGAAGCTGGTTATGAGTAATGACATGAAGGAAGCGAGGTACGTAAATACCTTGGTATGTAAATACCTTGAAAGGAGCCTCTGAGGCAGAGCAACCAGGAACAAAGATGCAAAGTCCCTGGGTTCTTCTCTGTACTTCCAGTATATGTTTGCTTTATGGATTCTCAATATTTTTTATCTTAATTGCTTCATATGGACAGTGATAGGTACAGTTGTGCTGTATAGGGCAATTCTAGGGGTACCTAGTGCTTCCTCCCCCTTTGGGAAAAACAAGGTGCCTGAATGTACATCTTGAGAAATTATTAAGTAGCTTTTCCCACTTCTCTCCCCTTCCTGAATCCTGTTCCCTTATTTCCTTATTTTCCTGGAGACTGTGCTGTAGTAATTATGAAAATGGACTTTGGCCTCTTGATAGCTCTGGGTATGAGCCCTGACATTTCCTACCTGCGATACTGGGCAAATAGCTTATCCTCCCAGAGCCTATTAGCTCATCTAAGAAGTTGGGATGCTAATATGCCTCCTTCACTATTACTGTATTGAATGAGATGGTGTGTGTGAAGGGCCCGCCGCAGTGCTGGGTACCCAATGGGTATCTCTACTCTACTCTTCTCCCCTTCCTTGTGGTCTTCAGGCTCTGGGTCACACAGAATATCTGGAAGAGGTCAAGCATTGCCCTATGAAAAAAGAACTTCTTACTCTTTTACCAGTGTGCGAGAGCCTAGTGTCACCTATATATTTTTCAGTGAAGTCATATGTACCAGCCTGTCCCTACACCCTACCCCAATGTCTTCTGAAAGGTTGACCGAGACCCATACTTAACGTGAATATCAGCCGCCACGAGGTAGATGAAACCTCGTCACCATCTGGAACCGTCCACCTGCAGCCTCCATCCCCAACCTCACCCTGTGCCTCTTTGCTGCTGACTCCTTTGCTCTATTGTGCCTCACCAACCTTGTCATGGGGCCCAGTCTCTGCATACCGTCCACCTCCTCCACATCCATCAGCCACATCTTGGCTTTCTCTCTTGTGTTCTCCTCCCTGAATTCCACAATACATCACTGCAATCGTCTGGAACTTCCTCCAACACATCCCTGATTCTCACCAAAAATCCCACATTGAGATTAGTACAGCCAACACATTCCCTTTTCACCTCAGCAAGGTTGTTTCAAATTGGCCCCCTTTCTCATTTCTACCAGTGACCATTCAAACCCTTACCATGCCTTCCCATTACCTACCACACCACCAAACCCTCAGTCTCAGCAACAGACAGCTTATGTGGTATGAACATCTTCAACTTCTTGCTTCTTAACTTACAAAGTTATCTATGTATACAACTATACTTCCTTTCTTCACCATCAGAGGAAAAGTTGGTCATTTTTCTAATCAAGAGTCATCCAGCCATTCACGTTTTGAATTTTGTGCTCCTTTTCTGGGATTTGACTCATTAATTGTCTCCTCTTGACTGAATCTTTAATAGTCCTCTTTTCACGGCTTCCTTTTTTTACATTGGGAAACAGACTTAAATATTTATTATCTTAAAAAAATCCTTAACTCTCTCTAGCTTTCATATTTTACCCAAGCATCTAGAAAGGTAGTCAATGATTATATATCTAAAATTTTAAAAAGTGAGTCTGTGTCAAGAATTTATTAAACTCATTAATGAAGACTCAGCAGAATAGTGAAGCTGGTTCAAAGATAATATGAGAGACTTAGGTATATAAAGTCATTGAAAGGATGCTGGAATCAGATTGCTAAGTTATATATAAAATAAGCCATAACTTTTGGGTTATAATATTTCCATTTGCATCTCTCCAGAGATAAATTTCATTTTCATTCCTATTGGACAAGAATAATTTACATCTCTGTTTTCTGTGAGTTAACATCTACCCTTACAGAGTCGAAAAATATCCTGAATAGTAAATAGCAAGTCATACAGAGGCACACACTCCTAGAGAATCAGAATAACTCTGGGCGGGTTGTTAGACTACACCCAACACAACACTGAAACACAGGCAGAAACCCCTTTGTTTTTTTCCAGATTTTGGACACTTTTTCTAAAAGCCATCCTTGTGATCATAATTCCTAAAGATTTTTTTTTTTTTTTTTTTTTTTTGCGGTATGCGGGCCTCTCACTGCTGTGGTCTCTCCCGTTGCGGAGCACAGGCTCCGGACGCGCAGGCTCAGTGGCCCTGGCTCACAGGCCCAGCCGCTCCACAGCATGTGGGATCTTCCCGGACTGGGGCACGAACTCGTGTCCCCTGCATCGGCAGGTGGACTCTCAACCACTATGCCACCAGGGAAGCCCCCTAAAGATTATTTTTGATCACAAAAGCTAGTTTTATTTTATCTTGTTCTGATTCATTAACACTGGTGCAGCAAAAAGTGTTAGTTAAATATAAATTTCTTTGAAGTATGGTCAGCAAATCCAGCACCACGTGGACTTAAGGAATGACTAAGGCCAAAATATTAACCTCTGTCTGGAGAAATTACGTGGAATCTACTAGTGTCTTTTCAATAGGCCAGAAGAGTTTTTGTTGCTTTTATTTGCACTCATGATTTGAAGCTAGAAAACCAAACCTAAGATATTCATTTCTATCAGTTTTTCCTGGAGGACCTGTAAATGTGAATGAATTTCTCTCTCACTGTGAAATTCTCCAAATCTACTAAGGGACCTGGTCTGCCAGGAAATGATCTAAAATTCCAGGATCCAGAAATCCACAAAACAGGTGTTTGACAGGTCTCCTGGGAGGGCTTTGTGAGCCTTTGTTCCACATATGAAGTACAACTCCTGTTTCTCAATGGGAGGCATATCATACCTGATTAAATGAGATTTATTCTCATTTGATACTTCATGCGTAGCTTTGGTTACACAATTGATTTTTCTAACTATATCCTGCTTAAACAAACAAACAAAACTTATTGATCCCTTGAAAAACTGCCTCGTTTTTTTTAAAATAAATTTATTTATTTATTTTTGGCTGCCTTGGGTCTTTGTTGCTGTGCGTGGGCTCTCTCTAGTTGCAGCAAGCGGTGGATTATCTTGTTGCGGAGCACGGGCTTTAGGCGCACGGGATTCAGTAGTTGTGGCTCGCGGGCTCTAGAGCGCAGGCTCAATAGTTGTGGCACACGGGCTTAGTTGCCCCATGGCATGTGGGATGTTCCCGGACCATGGAGCGAACCCATGACCCCTGCATTGGCAGGCAGATTTTTAACTACTGTGCCACCAGGAAAGTCCACTACCTTGGTTTTAAAATCAAAAGACTTAGCAAAAAACATTTGTCTCTGAATTTGACAGTGTTGTAAACAATAGTTCATTTCAGTTTGCAAAGGCATAGTCTAAAACAAGGATCAGCAGACTTTTTCTATAAAGGATGAGATAGTAAATGTTTTCAGTTTTGCGGGCCATGGGTCTACTATAAGATTTGTGGTCAAATCTGCCAATGCAGCATAAAAGAAGCCATAGACAACGTGTAAACAATGGGCTCATAGATTAGATTTGACCTGTGATGAGCTAGATTTGGCCCATGGACCATCGTTTTCTAATCCCTAGTTTAAAATAAAGGTTAGGCGTTGATCAAGAAGAAAGAGAAAGGACTTCATCATATGTCCATAAGAAAATAGAACATTAAAAATAATACCAGTACACAATAAGAAAATAAATAATACCCCAATACAAATAACCACAGTTGTATTCACCTTATCAGTTCATTCACTTCCACGTAACTAATACTTGTTGCACTGGATGTTGGGTCTGCAATCTGCTTTCACAAAGTGGCTGCTTCTGGACTAAAAAAAGTCCTGGAGATCCTGACTCAGTCTCCTGCTGCAATCTGCAGTTGTCTAAGTGGTGTCAGCTTGGCAGTTTGTACTCATGAGTCTATTACTTAAAGTATCAATAGGTAAGAGTGCCTTGTCCTTTTCATTGAGGCTCTGAGGATGTCTGTCTTGGTTAAGCACTGACTTTTTAACCTGAAGCTTATAGCAGAATCTTTAGGTAAGCATGAGAAGGAAGCCAGAAGTTGATGACAAGTCCGAATGATAGTGACTTTTTTTTTTTACAGTAATCAACGATACTAGAACGAGGAGAGCAAAATCATCTGTAAGGATGATGTCATGAGTAACTGTTTAACTATTTTATAAGATTTGGATCAGTGTTTCCCCTGAGGGTAAGAACATATCACAGACAGTGAGGATATGGACAGCTCTTCAGGCTATTTGGAAAATGTACAGCCTCAGAGAGAAAATTAACTCAGGCAAGACAGAGCTGCTGCTTCCCCTGCACAGCTCTTTCCATTTAGCACCTTTTGGACCTCAGTGTGTTGTGGAGCTTAGAGGTGTCTTCTGGGTCTTTAGCCGAGAGCTTGGCTGTACCTCCACAGGGTGAGGCTTCATGAGGCTTAGGAGAGAGTGACTGCAGTGAGCTAGCTGGTGTACAGTGAAGTTTGGCCAGTCCTGAATGGAATGTCTTCAATAAACACTGCAGGAGTTCAGCTGAGAACTCATAAAGGCTACATGCTAGGATTACGGACCATGCTCTAGAGCAGGGGTCAGGAAACGATGGCCAAATCTCACTTGTGGCATGTTTTTGTGTGGCCCGTGAGCTAAGAATGATTACTACATTTTTAAAAAGTATTGTTCAAAAGCAGCAGTGCAGCAGCAGCAGCAGGAGCTGGAAGAAGAGGAGGAGGAAAAGAAGGAGAAGAAGGAAAAGGAGATAGAGACCATATACTGCTCACAAAAGCTAAAATATTTACTACCTGGCTTTTACAGACAACATTTGCCAACCCCTGCAACAGACGTAAAAGCCATGTCCTGGGACTAAGAACAAATATGAAACAGAACCACCCTAACAAGAATAAAATCAAGCCAGAGAAAGGAAATTTGCCAATAATTAGCTCCTTTGCAGAACAAAACCAGCCTTCCTTAGAGAAAATAACATAATCCAGACTCCTTAAACATCACCCACAATGTCCAACATACAATAAAAGGTTGTTAGACATGTGAGCAATTAGACTTCATTACCTGTGATCAAGGGAACAAACACCAGTCAATGAAAATAGACTTTGATAGGACCCAAATATTGTACTTAGCAGATTAGGACTTTAAAACTGCCATTATAGGGCTTCCCTGGTGGCGCAGTGGTTGGGAGTCCGCCTGCCGATGTGGGGGACGCGGGTTTGTGCCCCGGTCCGGGAGGATCCCACATGCCGTGGAGCGACTAGGCCCGTGAGCCATGGCCACTGAGCCTGCGCATCCGGAGCCTGTGCTCCGCAACGGGAGAGGCCACAACAGTGAGAGGCCTGTGTACCGCAAAAAAATAAACCAAAAACCCTGCCATTATAAAAATGTTCAAAGACTTAAAAAAAAAAAAGATGGACACAATAAGTCAGCAGATGGGAGACCTCAGTGGAGAACTGGGTACTCTAAAAAAGAACCAAATGGAAATTCTACAACTGAAATCTGATTAATTCAAAAGAGAATAAGCCAGGAGAAATAGAGGAACAATAAGAACAAACAACAAAGGTTGAAAAAATAGAAAGCACGTAGCAAGGTAGTAGAATTAAACCCAATCATATTAATTACTTAAAATGAATTGACTAAACTCTTCATTTAAGAGGCAGAGACTGCCTGCATAAAAATGCAGACTCTACAAGATGCTACCTATAAATGAAGCAATTTAAGTATAAGTATACATGTAGTTAGAATGTGAAAAAAGGAGGGGAAATGCTATACCATGGAATAATAAGCACAAGAAAGCTGCTGTGCTTATATCGATTTCACACAAAGCAGACTTCCAGACAGAGATTATTGTTACATGTAGAGACATTTCATAATGATATTTTAATTCACCAGGAAGGCACAGAAATCGTAAATATATAGGGGATGCACACGATACAGCTTTAAAATACATGAAGGAAAAACTCACAGAACAAATCCACAGTTATAATTGGAGATTTTAACACCTTGTTTTCATAAATTGATGCAACAAGAAGACCAAAAAAAAAAAAAAAATCTGTAAAGAGAGAGAAGGGAAAGTTGGAGAGGAGATGCACCACCTTCACCCACACGGACCACTGTGCCCCTGGCCTCCCTGCTTCCTCCTGGGTTCTTGTGAACACACTTCTGAAATGTCCTTCCTTCACTCCTCTGTTTAGCAAAAGTGTGTGGAATCAGCTAAATATTAATTATGAAACATACATCATGATTCTCTTTGTTCTGTGACAGTATAAACCTGTGATTATTTTATCCAGAGGGAAAACACAGAACACACAGAGCACCTCAGTACAGGATAAGTGAAGAGTGCAAATCAATTGCAACATCCCAGCTTGCCTGATGCTTCACTCTCTACCTGCCAACGTTTATTTGCTCCATAGAGACATATGCAGAGCTTGGCATCACTTTGTATACCATTTTTGTTTTACTCTGAGTTATTTGATACTGTGGCCATAGTTAGTTATGACTTTTAACTTGTTCATTGCAATGATTGAAAACAGTATCAAAATGAAAGCCCCATGTTTTTCTTCTTTGGCAGTTTCTCTCTGCCTTTAGCATTTTTTCGGTAAGCTTTCTTCTCCTTCCTTTCTTTGCCAGGGTGTCTCCCATTTCCTGGGTCACAATTCTTGTGGCGAGCTTTCTCAGCTGTAACCAGGGTTCGGAGAAACCAGCGTTACGGACGATTTTCCCCTGTGTGATGAGGTGGGGAAAGAGCTTACTGCGTTTGCACTTGGAAGATTGTGCACATTTCCTTAAGTCCTTTTCACAGAAGTCCATGAATTACAGTTGGAGAGCTAAGGCTACTGTTATGTTAGACTCTTATCTTCCCATGTGACTGGGCTGGATTTTCTAGGTGTGGCCCCCAATCCCTCTTTATACATTTCCAAGCTGGCAACAACTTCCTAGGTTCTCTCTTCCTTTCTCCTTGGGTCAGGATTCACCAGTAATATTTTTTCTTTCATTCCAAGTGTCACAAACCGGTTGCCGTTGAGCCAAAGTTGTCCCGCAGACATGTTTCATTCGCACTGCACAGTTAAATTTTTTTTTAAGTTGCCAAATTAAAACATCCGGAGATTTCACATACAAACTTTCAGATTGCCCTAAACAAATGCAAAAACAAAAAAGGAAGAACAGGCATTACTAAGCCTGGCCCCACTCATGTATTCAGTTTCCTGGCAGGCCTGGTCGCGGCCCTCTCTGCCAGATCAGCAACCCTGCCCTCCTTTTCAGCCTCCCAAACACCCCAGGGTCCAAAGAAGTGAAAAAAGTTTGGAGAGCTCCGCTTTAAGCCATGTCAGAATAATAAGAATCTAGTTTTTAAAATTCCAAGCCTCCTTTTCCTATCCTTATCGGATATACCAGCAAACCTTTTTATTTTGCTTATTTTACATCTGTGGAATAAAGCAATCTGAAAAAAAAAATTTTTTTAAGCTGTAGCTTCCCATAGTTGCCTCTAGATGGCAGTATTGTACTGGTATTCTCTCAGCTATTCCCCATTCCGGCTGCCTTCAAAATGTTAATTATCTAATTTTTCAGTGGGAATAATTTTTGTCTCTAAATTTATTTCAGTATTTTTTCAATAATGTCAAATTTATCAGTAAGCAGGTAGAGTCCACAAGCTGCAATATTTAAAAGAACAAAACGACAATCTTTTTTTGCCCCCTCTTTGGAGCTTCCTGAGTTGATTAGCAGAAACGGAACATATTGCAACATATAATTGTCACGATTATGCAGGCTGTTCATTTAGAGTTTGTGTGTGCACATGCATTCAGCTGCCACATCTGCAATGCATGTTGAAAAAATAGCCCCTTCTCTGTGCACTTTGAAACATCAAATGTTTCTCATTTGGAGCAATTTCTTTGTTTTGTGAATAATGAATGTTACCCACAAATACGGGAGGCAAGGGAGCAGGAAATAGTCTGTACTACAAGCAGGAGGCTCTTAGAGATATACATATACATAAGTAGACAAACGAGAGCTGTGTGCCGGCCTCATACATAAACGAGGCAAGTGCTGCGAAAGGGAAGTTGTGGGTGCTAATTAGATTAATGGTTTGAGAACAAATTCATTTCAGAGCAGCTAATTAAATATTTCATTATGAGTTACTTTGTGTAATTTGCTTTGGTATGCAACAGACAAATATTAAGTATTTAATTTTATCTTCAAGTACCACCCACTAATATTTCACTGATTTAATTCTTTGGTTTTGGTGCTTTGGGTTTTCAAAGTGCCATCTTTTTAGTCCTGGTTAATCCACTTGACAGCTGAGTGTGACACGGGGACCTGGCAGTTCCCTTTTGTAAAAGCTTGGTCAATTACACTTTGGACCAACCTGTTTGGTCATCACCTTGATTACATCCTAAAAGGTTAGAGTTGGAAGAACTCCATGAGGGCTTCTCTCATCCAGTGTTCAAGGGTTACAATTTCCCTGACAGACAGGTCCTCCAGTCCCTTCAGGAGCTCCCTCAGGAGTGGAAATGTCTCAGGCAGCATCGTGTCAATACTGGTCCCACTGAGGGACAGAGGTGACTCTGGGGACGTTTTTCCTCACAGTGAGCCAAGGGGAGGGCAGAGGCAAGAAGGAAATGCAGGTGGACAGGTGAACAGGGCTGCCGCCGGGAGAGTTCTGCAGGCCACAGTGAGGAGTGTGGGTCCTTGGCAACACAGCCCTCCAGGCAGTTACTATGATTTCATCAGAAGTGGCTTATGGGATGGAACCCGTCTGACTTCCCAGGCTTGTTCTACATGCAGTGTGCAGAGGCTGCTGTGACCTCTCTTGTTATGAGAGAGACTCCCTTACTTCTATGGCTCCAGACTCCTCCTTACCCCTGAACTGAATGCCTTGAACCTTAGATCCAAGTGCTGGATTTCACCTTTGTTCTACTACTTGGCATACCCCTCTTCCCACATCCTGCTTGGAGTCTGGCTTTTGGGTCAGACTTGGTGGCACCTGACTAAGATGCCTAGAAAAAAGGTCATCAGTAGCCTTTGCTTTCAGGAAAAGCACCCTTGTTAGCATGAGCTGGGTCCTACCCTGCAAAGTCTGAGCAGCAGCCCCACCTCCTCACGTACAGCTCCTTGCCTGCCTGACCACTGATGCATCCTAACTTAGGCTATTCCTGCCCTTCCCAGACACCCTTCCTGACCCCTGTCCGCCTCTCTCTCCCTTTTCTGTCCTTTGGGACCTAAGTTAAGACTGTACGTCTTTCACTAAGCCTTCCTGGACACATCTGTCTCCACAATAGAATTTTCCCTCCCTCTGAATACCTCCAGATCCTTAATCCACCCTGTTAGAGGGAGTTTGAAAGAGTCCTCAGAGAGAGGTATGCGGCCTGACTATCTTTTTGTCAAGGTTTTCAGTGGCTCTAACCCCTGGGTAAACGGAATCTGAATTAGAGCACATAAAATCCACCTTCTCTGGAGCATTTATGACAACCTTTCTAGTTTCAAGAAAAATTTCAAGGCAAGTTACTTTTTATACGTAGCATGTATTTTCGACACCATTAGCCTTTGGCTGATGGGATCTTGTTACAGGAAGCATGAGGTCTGCATCTCCACCTTGGGACAATCTCATCTTGCCCCCAGGTCTGAAAGTCCTGTGTTCAACCCAGCTCTCTGTCAAAATGCTTACTGCGTAACTGACGGAATTTGCAAAGACTAAATGACTTGAGGGAACAGGAAGGAAAGAGGTGGGCTGAGAGGTGGGGCTGGTGGGAAGATGCCCTGACTTTAGACTTTGGGATTCTTCAAGGAAAAATAGTGTTTTCAGAGAAGATGAGATGACGGGTGAGTTCCAGGTAGAGGGAATAGTAGATGCAGAGAAGTGGAAATAGGAAACAGTTATCTACCTGCTCCCTTTGCTTCAAGGCTCAGCTAAATTCCTGCCTTCTTCAGAAATCTTTCTCCGATAATCTCAGACCACAGAGACGTTCACTGTGGTTGCCTGTCTCATTCCTACAGAGTGAGACTGGAAGCCCCTGGAGACCAGAAGCCTCAGGAGACTGGCAGCCTCTGGAGACCGGAAGACCTGTTTCAGCCTTTTCTATAGCTGACCCAGTCCCCAGGACTGTGCTCCCTAAGTGCTCAGACACTGCCATCCTGTAGGGGGAGTGCAGGATGAATGCAATACACATTTCCAGGTTGCCAGTTTCTTACTGATTCTGCAACAAAGGAAAAGATCTTCTTTCATCCAATGTAAAAGGTGAAAAAAAAAAAGCTTGAGTTTCTCTTGGTGGAAAACAAAGGGAAGTTTTCTTAACTATGACTTTGTCTCTCCCACATGCGAAGTGTTGTTTTTCTGCAAAATAGGGTTTTTAATATTTGGTAAGTTTTTGAGAACACTGCACGGGATCAGCTCTGAATGGTTGGGCTCAGTTCAAAGGCTTGTATAAATATCGCTAAAGAAGAGCCGTATTAAAGCGTCCAGTCTCCCTGATTTGCGCTTTAACTTTACCTACGCATAAATCTACAGAAGAGTTCCTCTTCTCAACTTCACATTCCTCCAGACTCTAACACTGGCCTTTTTATGGACCAGAAATCTGGCCACTTTGTATTCCTTCAGTAGCTACAACAATAAAGCCACCCTCGTTATGGAATAAAATTGAAAACTGTCTCCCAGCCGTGCAGTTGATTTGAATGAAATCTGTTCTGTTTGTCTTACTACGTTGTAGTCAATGATCGATGAAGAGGGGCGTTTGGGGGCTTCTGTGGATCCTGACACTGGGCCTGATAACTAGAGCCGTAACCCCGCCACCATCTATCATTCTGGGAAGCTTGAAGGTCTTCTCACCAGAAGTTGGCGCGCACCTCTTAGTGGGACGGGGTGGGCTTGGTCTGATTTGTCACACGATGTCTTTAATGCAGAAGGTTAGAAAGGTTTGGATTTGCTGAGAAAAATCATAGTTTTTCATTTGTGGACTTTGCTTTAAAGAAAATATTTTCTGATGAGTGTGTGTGTGTGTGTCTTTGTGTCCCAATCATCACACCAAAAAGGACATCCCATTTTGGTTCCCACTGCCTACCTAGTGTATTGCTTGTGTGCATACATTTGTAATCTGCGTGGCCCTGACTCCTTGGTCAAATACGAACACAGCTCTGTGGACCAACGGCTGCTGCCTCATGCTTTTTCCTCCTCTTTTTAAAATTGGAGAGGAGTCACCTTCCCCCTGGTGTGGTGACCTTCAGCTGGCCTTGCTCTCAGTTTTTCCTGATTCCTGTCTGGTGAGGGAATGTGCTAGGCTGGGGCTGGCTTAGAATTCGAACATGTTTTCTGTCCCCAGAGTCATTACTGTCTTAATTAAGCCATAAGACATTGCTGAGGGACGAGGGGAGCAGTGAATACTCATCTCTTTTTGATTTGCCCAAAGGGTATTTGGCTCAAAATAAAACGCAGGTGAATGTAATTTCTTTCCCTAAGAGCATGGAATTATGGGAATATTGTTGTGCTGAGCAGGGCTCAAAGCTGGAGGATATTTGAAGATTTGCTTCTGGTTTTACTCCAGCTGGTCCCAGGGAGGGGGTGATGGACAATTTAGGGGCTGGCTAGTCCTTCTCTGGGGCTTTGGTGGCTTAGGTGCCTGGTCGTGATATAGACTATTCTGGTAAAGAGCTAGAATTTTTCTTTGCTTCTTATAGGATCTTCTTCTGTATCCTTCATTTACAAATAGGTCAGAAAAAATG
Organism: Orcinus orca; assembly: GCF_937001465.1. Taxonomy (NCBI): domain Eukaryota; kingdom Metazoa; phylum Chordata; class Mammalia; order Artiodactyla; family Delphinidae; genus Orcinus; species Orcinus orca. The sequence goes on along the minus strand of NC_064562.1, from coordinate 101,614,754 downwards.
GCGTTTTCTCCAGAGCATGTGTTAACTCATTATCCACTAGCTGCTATTTCACAGATGTCTGCCAAACTTTGCCCTTTATGTGGTACATATTTTATTAGTTTGCACATAGATGGATGTTGGCAGTTACTCAAGGATCTACTCAAAGCAAGCAAATCCTTTACCAACATCACATGTTTATTCTCTTGGGTTCTTTTGTATCACATTTGTATCCCCTTTTGGTAGCAACTTGTTTTATCATCATCTGTCATTTCCTTTTGTCTCCTTAAATATAGAGTGACTTTCTTGCTTGGTAAATTTCTGGAAGATTACCTTCTAAAATATGGTTGTGTTGATTTGATCAATGTTTTATAAGTATTTTTATAAAACAAATTTTATAAATTATAGAGTTTGATAATAAATAATGACGGTTTCTGACTTCCTGGTGTGCATATGCAGATCAGTTATGATTCCTGTCTTATCCCCACTTCCCCGGCCCCCCAAGGCTGTGCCTCTTGTTTCTGTCTTTATTACCTTTGTTAGTCAATGTTGAGTCTACTTCCATTTTCTTTAAATTATGCATCATCAGTTTAAAGGGCTAGTTGTCACTAACTTTTTTTTGCGGTACGCGAGCCTCTCACTGCTGTGGCCTCTCCCGTTGAGGAGCACAGGCTCCTGACACGCAGACTCAGCGGCCATGGCTCATGGGCCCAGCCGCTCCCCTGCATGTGGGATCCTCCTGGACCGGGGCATGAACCTGTGTCCCCTGCATCGGCAGGCAGACTCTCAACCACTGTGCCACCAGGGGAGCCCTGTCACTAACTTTTATACAAAGCAGCCCATCCCCTAAGTCAAATATAGTTGTCTGAGCAAACTGCCTGGGACAAGGGAAGAGGTTGGAAGGCGAAGTAAAAAGAATGAACATTTACTTGCTGTCAACTCTGTGGCAAGTGCTTTACCTAAGTTATTTTGTTTCTTTCTCACAGTGACCCTGTAAAACAGGTATCAGATGCAAGGCACCAGACTCAGAAGCTAAATCTTTAACCCAGGGCCATGCAGCGGTAGAGATGAGAACAGAACCAGTCAAACATGGCTTTGGAATATAATCAAGAGAATTTAGTAGGTGAGGGCAGATGGGAGGGAAAAGGATGGATTGAAGATAATAAATTTCATTCAGTAATGAGCAGTTACTGAGTGAAAACACATGTAAGGACTTATAGTCACCTGTCATACACAGATACACAAGATCAACCTCAGAACCCAGGGACAAAAAAGAAGAGAGAAATGAGCAAGTATGAGCGTGTGCTGGGGTTGTCCAGCAGGAACCTCTTGATAGGAGCCCAGAGCTGCAAGTGCAGGCCAGGCGCCTGACGCGATGGCACGTCCCCTCGTCCTGTGCCCCGCTCTGCTTGCGACCCGGGCAGCTGAGGTGATCCTACCACGACCTGGATGCGTGGGTAACACCACTTCTCTCTCCCACAAAGGGCAACCCTGCTAACTGGGACTCTACCCTCATGGTCCCCTTCCTTTGAGACCTGGAGAATTTGGGTCTTTCTGGAAGCCTTATTCAATTGTTTCCTCAGACAGAGTTCTGCTTTACGTCCTAATCTTCCAGGAATGGGACTCACACCCAGGCAGAGCAAAAGGGCACGCAGGCCTGAAGGGGAGTGGGAAAGAGTTCAAGAAAATTAGGTCATTGAATGTTCTACTGAGACTGCTGGCTTTGGGTACATGCCTCCAGAGTCCCAGAACAGGGCTTTCAACAAAGGAAATGCTCAACAAACATTTGATGTAGGAAGGAAGGAGGGAGGGAGGGAGGGAGGAAGGAAGGAGTTCCATCAGTTGGCCTAAATTTGACTGTATCCTGTCCAAAGAGTATTCCTCAAAGTTCCAGACATTACAATGTTTTCTTCCATGGAACTGACCCTGGAAGTCACCATGCTTAATTACTCCTTCGTGGCCCCTGGGATTTTATGTCATCCAAGCTGTCTCTTCTCATGTGCCAGCAATGACTACAGCTGGTCTTAGAAGGCTCAGAAGGCTGGCCATGGCTTTCGTGGCCTCAACATTGGGGTGTTTGGCTCACAGTTTCTGAGTTTTTGACGTACAGTGTAGCTCTTCTTTAGATGTGACTGGTTCTTGCTTCCCTGTACAAAAACAAACCCACTCTGGCTGGTTTCGTTTGTATGTGTGGAAAAACACATATTCAGGTAAGAGATCTGTTTGAAAATAAACTGCAAAGGATGTCTGAAAGTAAACTCAAAGACTCTTCTGTAGCTCGTAGCTTTTTCTGTGGATATGTTCATCTGCTAATGGAAATGGGCTCTAGTTTTCTGAGAGTTGGTGTAAGTGCAGTCTGTTTAGAAAAGCAAATCTGCCTTTATCTCCTAACTGCACGTTGCTGCGAAAATACGAGGCTCTGGTAGAGGCAACGCTCGCTTCTCCCCTCCTCTCTCAGGCCTCCTTTCACACTCTGTGAGCTGTTATGCTTCCCCTTTCAGTTGGGAGAATGCACGCTCTCCCTGCGTAAGTGACGTGTCTGAACAAAATGCAAAAGTAATGCACTTAGAACCAACTCTTCCTGGACACCTAAGTGGTAGGCCTAAAACTGTGCCCATCAACACCAAAACCAAAAACAGAACAGTAAAAAAATGAACCCTCCCCCTCCCCCCGAAACACACAAAATGGAACAGCAAAATCCTCACGTTTGATCTGAAAAACTCAGACTTTTCTGAAATAGCTGGAACCAGCCCCGAGGAATTCCAGTGCTTCTGGGAGAGGCTTGCAGAATGAATGGTGAGGCTGGCGGAGCTGTGACGGTGTCCAGTGAGTCTGACAACGCAGTGACCTTGGGCAGAAGCTTAGTGTCACTTGGTCTCCCCCTGGCCACTTCACACATCTGTCAGAGACACATAATAACCCATCCTCATCTCGTGGGGGCTGAGGATTAATTAATAAGTGATTGTAAATTACTTGGTACTCCTCAGAGGAAATGCATTCTGTAAGTGCAAAGAATCATTATTATCCAACAATTCAGCTGGCTCTGAAGCACTAATGACTTCAGGGAGGCTGCTGGAACACACACTGTGGTCTTTCCAGTTTAGAAACCGAAAGTTGAGGGACTATATGGGGCTTTATTTCCCCTATTAACCCTACTATAAAACAAGACATTCTTCCCCACAAAAATGTCTGCCCTATTATTGCATTTTATCCTCTAAACTATGAAAACAGATACCTTCCTGGATTCTGGCTGGGAGAGTGGTGTTTCCCAAGGTCGATTCTCAGCTCACCAAGCCCACGTGACACACAAAACCCAAAGGGCTTTGTCGGGATACCACACATAATGCACTTTAGTGCATTAGTGACCTGCAAGGGGTTTATGAGAACGTGTTGAACTTTATTTACCTCACTCCCAAAATTATGGGATAAAGTCCTGGAGATGTTTGCAGAAATTGCACATTCCACTCTGTGTGCATCCCTGATTTCAACGTGACTTTGAGGTTTCTCTCATCAGTGGATGGGGCTGTTTCCATACCTTTGAGCGTGGGCAGGCTTAGTGACGTGTTGTGGTCAATAGGATGACGTTGTATCAGTTCTGAGCCTGAGCATCAAGAGGTTTTGCAGCTTCTATTCTCACTGGTGGAACCCTGCCAGTCTCCATAGGAATGAGCCCAGGCCAGTCTGCTGAAGGATGAGAGAGATGTGGCCCCAGACGACCACCAGCCAACAACCAGAGCCATCTGACTTATTGGAAGGAGGCTGACCACAGACACGTGAGAGCGACCAGCTGCACACAGCCCAGCTTGTTGACCCAGAGACTTGTGAGCCAGATAAATGGTTGTTGTTTTAAACCACTAAGTTTTGGGTGGTTTGTATGCAGCAATAGATTCATAGTACAATAATGGCATGCATTAAAAAACTCTCTTAATCGTCCCAGGAGTATAAATTGGAGTTACAAATTGGTGATGCATAGACGATTTAGCATTTGGCTGGATTGGCTGTGATCAGCTCAGCATCCTTGCTGCTGCTTTGTCCATTTTCGTCTGTGCTTTGGGGAAGAAGCAGGGACTTACCTCACAGTTCCTGTCCTCATATTGTTCTGGGTTCTATTCAGCCAGTCAGAGTCACTTGAGTGAGATTTGGAAAGTGAAAGAGAAGACGAAGCTATCGTCCTTGGGTAATTGTGGGCAGAAGTGTGGGCAGATGCTGGTGTGAAGTTTGTAACAGCTTCTGGGTGAGCTCCTAGGAATCACCCCCATGGCCCTGGAACTTCTGGGTTTATGAACTCAGTCAGTTGCTTCCCCAGACCTTCCAAGGGTGTGGAAACCTCTGATGGGGGAGATTTCCAATTACATCAGAAATTAGAATGTGATGACTGTTATAAGGGAATTTCTAGGGTATAGCACGTGACTGTGACTGATGGCCATGAAGAGCCAGGCTCCAGTTGAAAGCTTTACTCTGCTACCTTTTAAAACTAAATGTTTGCTAATGTATTATAAAGGATTGCACTCAGGAATGGCCAGGTGGGAGAGGTGTATATGGGAAGAGGGTGTCTCCAGGAGCTCCCTGGGCATGCCACCCTCCCAGCACCGGGGTGTGTTCACCAACCTGGAAGCTCTGTTATTCCTTTTTACCTCAGTGACTGAGGGACCTTCCTGGACATTTTGCCTCATTTTACTCAAGTGTAAAATGGGAATGACAGTTTTTACCCCAAAGAGTTGTTGTGAGGAATAGATGTGGTCCACATGCATAGATTTGTGGCACATAATCGTTCTCTGAATGGCAGTTGTCTGTTAGTTCAGGCTAGGTCCAGATTTTCAATGAATGGAACCTAATTACTGAGTTGTGCTCTTCCAAATGGCCCCATGTTGCTCCCTTCAGTTTTCTCTTAAAATAAGACACATTAGTACATCTCAAGGGAAGTACATCACTAACTTCCCGGGCGTCTCTATATGGCCCCTCGGCTCCCTGATCTCTACGTCTTTTGCACAGCTTGCTCCTGTTGCAAAGATTGTTTTCTAATAAGTCAAAACAATCACTCAGGTGAATTAGAACACAATTGCTGTGGTATTTCCCAGGGATTTGCCTTTGAAATCAGCAAACAAATCAAAACATCTCATTCCCCTGTAAGGATCTCAACAGGATTGTATCAGAACTCAAAGGCAAGGTGGGGCGGAACAGGAATGAGAAAAGCAACCGTCCATTTTCACTGGTACAGTAGTTGCTGTGTTGAGAGAGTTCCACAAGGAATCAAGACTGTATTGAAAACAAAAAACCCAAAAAACTTTATCTGATGTCTTGCTGTGCTTAGCTTTTTGTTTGCTTACTTGTAGGGAGGCAGGGGTGAGTGCTGGGCTTCTTGAACTTTCTTATGGAGGAAACTTCAAGTGCAGCTAAGAGGAAACCCATCTCCCCAGAGATCTCCACGTGTGGTCCAAACCCACAGACCAAAAAGCATGGCATTTATTTGATCTTTACAATGCATATTAATTTTTCCTATATGTAATAATTTATTTTAATATGAAAGTTATATTCCCCCTAAATCTCTGTAGATAACGGATGCTCCAGGAAGATGTGTGTACTGGGTTTACCCCTTGAATGGTAATACTGTAAAGAGAATGCAGTCAGACTCAGACAGATATGGGTTTGAATTCTGGACTCCCCATTTTATAGCTGTGTGACCTGTGGAAAATGAGTTAATTTTTCTGAAACATTTATCTCATCCAAAAAAAAAGAGATAACAATATTTCTTTGGCAGGGTTGTTGTGAGGATAAGAAATGAGATAATGCATGTAAAGTGTCTAACAAAGTAAGTGATAACATGTGCACAGGAAACAGAATTACAGTATTGTGTTAGTTTCAGGTGTACAGCAAAGTGATTCGGTCATATATATATAATTTTTTTCATTTCTTTTCCATTATAGTTTATTACAAGATATTGAATATAGTTCCCTGTACTCTACAGTAAATCCTTGTTGTTTATCTATTTCACATATAGTAGTGTGCATCTGTTAATCCCATACTCCCAATTCATCCTCCCTCCACTTCCCCTTTGGTAACCATAAGTTTGTTTTCTATGTCTGTGAGTCTGTTTCTGTTTTGTAAATAAGTTCATTTGTACTATTTTTTACATTCCATGTATAAGTGATATTGTATAATATTTGTCTTTCTCTGTCTGACTTACTTCACTTAGTATGATAATCCCTAGGTCCATCCATGTTGCTGCAAATGGCATTATTTCATTCCTTTTTATGGCTGAGCAACATTCCATCATATATATATATATGCCACATCTTCTTTGTCCATTTATCTGTTGATGGACACTTAGGTTGTTTCCATGTCTTGGCTATTGTAAATAGTGCCACTGTGATCATTGGGGTGTGTGTATCTTTTCAAATTAGAGCTTCATCTTTTCTGGATATATGCTCAGGAGTGGGATTGCTGGATTATATGGTAACTCTATTTTTCGTTTTTTAAGGAACCTCCATACAATTGTTACTTACTCTTAGAAGGAGGAAAATGAAGAAATTTTTCTCATCTTCTTGATTGCTGGAAGATCACTTAACTTTAGTCTTCATTAAGGCTGAGATCTCACAGTGGACGTTGTGAAACTTTTGCAGATGTGGGATTAAGGAGCCTGGACCAGCCAGAGAGAAGGAAGTACAACATAGGTAAAGAATGGGCTCTATTTGAAGAGCGACTTTGATTTCCTTCAGCTGGTGGTTGCCAATGATCTGTTCCTGAAAGACTTGCTTATATTTATGTGGATCTAAATGTTTATTCACATAGTCCTGTGCTCGGGACCTTGGAGTATTTATGGCACATTGAGCTGCCTATCCCCATTCATTTGGTTCCTCTTATTTGCTTGATTTCTTTGCCTGAACAGATGGATTTCAGACACTCAAAATGCCTTGTCAAGTAAATATGGTAGGACAAAATCGGAAGATAAAAACCAAGGTTTTACCTCCTGGTTCCTTTTCTGGTTTTCACTATTTTCTTTCTTTCTTTTTTTTCCTCTCCTTTTTGGTCACAAAGTATTTATTGCCCCCAGGGGAGGAGTGGGATGAAGGGGATCATTAAGGCATCTCTGAATGGCTTTCAAACAAGTATCTGAATGGAATTTGAGGGATAGTGGTGGACACAATTGTCTTGATAGCCCAGGCTATCAAGAGCTTTGTTTTTTGGTTTTATTTTTGACAAAGGTATTTTGCAGCCAGAGTTTGTCGTAAGCCTTAGAGTGATGTGGTAGGTTTAAGGCCACATCTTTAAATGGAATACAGCACATTAGATTGAATAGAATAGAATATGGCAGAAGTGATGAGATGTCACTTCGAGGACAGTGGCTTTCATCTTGGGAGCTGTCCCTCACTCTCTCTCGGTATGCTGGCTCTCGGGGAAGCCAGCTGCCACGTCGTGAGGCAGCCTTGTGGAGAGGCCCACGTAAGTGACCTGGAAGCAGGATTTTTGAGGCCTGCCACATCACGTGAGGGAGCTTGGAAGCAAATCCTCCCCCAGTCCAGCCTTGAGATGACTGCAGCCAGGCCAATGACAGATTGACTGCAATCTTAGGAGAGACCTTGAGGCAGAGACACTCATTTTAATCACGTCCAGTTTCCTGACCCATAGAAACCATGAGATCATCAATGTTTGTTCTGCTGAGCTGTTAAATTTTGGGATCATTTGTTATACAGCAGTAGATAACTAATATATGTGGCCAATGCATGATGGTATAAAATCAGTTTTTCTTCCAGAGGTAATAAAGATCTGATGGCTTGTTGGTGGGAAAGGGTGATCAGAGAGAATTGTCACCAGGGTTAAGACAATGATGGATTTCCAGCTGGGGACATGGACAAATGCCCTGTCCTCCTAGAGGGGTGGATGGAAACCCTGGGTAAGTTTGAGGGGTTCTGCAAAGTAGAGAGGAATTAAGCCTTGCTTCCTGGGGAGGCAGCAAACTTACTACAGGAGAAAAGAATATCTGCTGCATTGAAATAACAGAAAGTAGAAGTAACAGCCAGTGTGTCTAGGCCAGGGTTTGGCAAACTTTTTCTGTAAAGAGTCAGATAATAAGTATTTTTGGTTGTGGGCTGTTCATTCTCTGTCATGAAGTCTTAACTCTGTCCTTTAGAGTGAAAGCAGGCAGCCTCCTCCTGGACCTGGAAGGGCTTCTCTGCGAGCATGAAGAGATGCAGAAGGAGCTGTGTGGACGGGAGGGTGGAGAGCGCCCCGCATTTCAACTACATCTGTAGGTGGGTGAGGACCGAAAGGGAAAGATCAAAGCGAACCGTACCTCTCAGTCGGCTGGATGACTGCTAGTAAGGAGCCAGGAATTTCTTCCCAGATTTTAATCCCTCCCTGGGGAGGGGTGTGTGTGTGTGTGTGTGTGTGTGTGTGTGTGTGTGTGTGTGTGAGTTTACAGGGACTGTATCCTGAATTGATTGAACTCAAACCCCAAAGTCACTGAGTTTCCTTGAATTGGCAATTTTTTTTTCCTCCATCAGTGGTAAATGGAGTCTCAAGAACTAAGTTTGTATCAGTTATGGAGAAATGAAAAAGGTGACGTTTTTGCACACCCAAGCACTATGACTATGTAAAATCTGTGTGTGCTATGTGCATATAAATCGCTATAAGAAATAATATCAGAGAGATCCAGATTTTGGAGTTGGGGAAAAGCCCAAAGTTCAGAGCACCTGAGTAGAAATATCATTGCCTGCCGTTCCTGGCTAATTCTAGAATTGGGCCAGCTACGTCATTTGCAGGGCCCAGTGCAAAATGAAAATGCAGGTCCTTTTCTTCAAAAGGCAGGAAAAAAGTGCTGTTAAAGGTGGTACAATATGAAACTTTTTCCTTTCTTCTATGGTCTCTTTTTCAACTTGTGATGGTGTTTTACATTTGCTCTTTAGTGTTGTTCCAAGTAAAGAAAAATTAAAAATTTAATTATTAATAGCACTTTTACTGTTCCTCTTTATATTTTGCAAAGCCTCTTTTAAATGTAAACATAAGAGTATTTAACTAATATAATCACCCAAATTACATAACTCAAAAACATTTTGCAGCTTATACGTGCATATATATATAAAATACATACATATATATATATTTTTTCTTACTGGGACAGTAGAAGTGCTGCACAAAATGAACCCAGCTGTTTTAAAGCTGTTTTAAATTTCACTTCTTGGTACATGCACATTCCACCAACACTCTCTATCTCTGGCTGACAATCAGTCAGGAAGGACGGAAAGGAAAAGGGATTATGAGTTGCCTCTCTTTCCCTTTCCTTCTGTGTCATCATTTTCAGCATCTGTGGTTGACTAACAAAGGGAAGTAGCAGGAGGAAGAGAGGATATAGCAGGGTTCTGATTTACTTTGCTAGGGCTGCTGTAACGAAGTACCACAAACAGAGGGGCTTAAACAACGGAAATGTATCGTCTCACAGCTCTGGAGGGAGAAGTCTGAGATCAAGGTGTTGGCAGGGCCATCTCCCTCTGAAGGCTCTAGACAAGGCTTTTCCAGATCCCTCTCCAGCTTCTGGTGGTCCCTTGGCTTGTGGCAGCATAACTCCAATCTTCACATGCCGTCCTCCCTGTGTACCTGTCAGTGTCCAAATTTCCTCTTTATATAAAGATACCAGTCATATTGGATTAGAGCCCACCCTACACCAGTATGACCCTATTGTAGCTAATTACAGCTGCCATGACCCTACTTCCCAATAAGGTCACATTCTGAGGTCCGGGGGTTAGGACTCCAGCACATGAATTTGGGGGGCAGGTACACAGTTCAACCCATAGCAGGTTCCTTGGTTGTTCATGTTTCTTAGAGCTCATTGCCTCATTTGGAGCAAGTTCTAGTTTGAACAGAAAGCATGACCTCTTGGGGCTGGCAGCGACCCCCCAATCAGTCATAGATGTGAGTCTTGCTAAAGTCCCCTCATCATGGGCCACCAGCTTTCTGTGCTCATGGGGAGCCATGAACACTGTCTGGGGATGTGGCAACAGGGGACAGAGGGGCTGACACACATAGTGTGCTTATCTCCTCTGCTCACGTGCATGTTCCATTGTCCCATCCTCCTTCACTTACAGAACCCAGGTTCAAAGAGAAAATTATTAAGCATCTAAAGATGGCAACAGTTGAGTATTAAACCAAGCATAGGGCTGTTTGAACCTAGGGCCCTGTGGACCATATAGGTTGCACCTCTACAAAGCCAGCTCTCTCCGAACTGTGACCCAGATCTCTTACCTGAGCTTCATCCCCTGTTCTCCAGATCATTAGCAACTTGTTGGTGATCATATCCAGCCACTGAATTCCTGGAATGCAAGGAGGTAAGTGCTTACCCAAGATTCCCAATGAGAACAGGCAGGGCTGGAGGCCCATTGCCAGGCCCCTGGGCCATTGTTTACTGTTTTCCATCCATCACCTGGCTACCTGCTTCTCAGCTACCTGTTTGCTAAGAGTTAGCTCAGTGTGAATGCCTGGAGCACAGAGGGTTCTCTTGGGTTCAGTTATCCCCAGGATGTGGCAGGACGCTCCTTAGATGTGTGTGGAGAGGGGACTGACTCGCTTTACCTTCTTAGATGGCAACGGAGGCAAGTGGTGAAATGGCAGCTGTTTCCCATCTAAACGGAGTTCAGGGCAATGGGACAGTGAGCAAAGCTGAGATGTTAGAAGGATCTGAATTTCCCTGTTCACTGCTCAGTGAAAAGCTTTGAATTTTGAGCGGAGGGGCTGGGGAGTGAGGAAACCAGAAGGTGGCCTTATCATACAGCAGGGGCACAATACTTAGATCTGGCCTAAGGCAAAATGCTCCAATGATGGAATTGATTTTTAGGGTTCCCTGGATATTTCCTGTCTCAGTTAACTTTTGCTCGGTAACAAACCACCCCAAACTTAGTGCCTTAACATAACACCATTCATTCGACTCAGGATTCTGCAGGGAATTTGGATGGGGCTTGGCGGGACGGTTCTGGTCCAGCCCATCTTGTTCAGGCATTTGTGGTCTGCAGCTGGGGCTTGCTGGCTTGTGAAGGGTTAGAGTAGCTTTTGACCGTGTCATGCCACATTCTAGACGCATTCTAGAATGAGTCTGCCTCATTTTGTTGATCAAAGCGGGTCACAGTCCAGCTCAGATTCAAGAAGTGGAGAAGAAATAGTTTCTACCTCTCTGTGGAAGGAGCTATAAAGTATTGTGGCCATTTTGCAATTTACCCCATTCCCCCCGGACCCCTCTCAGCATCTCATGCCTTCCATCCAGGCCTGCTAAACTTCACCTGTCCTTGGTCTCACTCCTTTTTTTATCTTCTCCCTTGTTATTCCAGGGCTCTTTATTCGAGATCTTTTACGGGAAAGAGCCAGTTCATTTTAGAATAATTTGTGCCGGATAATAGATAACAGAAGTGGGAACACTAGTGGGTTACTCTGAGACCTTTTTTGTGGTAGAAGTTCTGGGCTTTTTGGAAAACCAGGCCTTAAGTCAAGTCTGTCTTAAACTTTCATGATCATAAGAAATACCTGGGGAGCTTGTTGAAAAATGCAGATTCCTTGATCCCATCAGAGACGTACTAATTCCGTATTTTCTAGGAGGAGCCCAGGAGTCTGTATGTTTTCAAGCTTCCTGGGTGTTTTTGTTTGTTTTTTTCTTTTTTTGAATAACTGGGTTTTAGAAACACCACCTTATTTCACTGTCCCCACAGCGTCCGGCGCCTATGATGTATTTGAGAGTCTTTCCATGTGTAACTGAATTGAGTGGAGCCATGGTTCTCACGTGTGGTTCCTGTTCCAGAAGCATCACTTTCTTGGGAACACATTAGGAATGCAAATTCCCAGGCCCCACCCCAAGCCCACTGAACCAGGGACTCTGGGGTCGGCGCCACAATCTGCTTTAACGAGTTGCACTGGAAGTGCGGAGCCTTAACCTCTGGACTGCCAGGGAATTCCCCCAGGTGGTTCTGATGCTCGCTCAAGTGTGAGAGCTGCCAGGGCAGAGCCTGTGAGTAGGGCCTCCTGGGCATCTGCACATGTGAGTGAGAAAGGCCCACCCAGGCCTTGGTCCCAATCAGGCCTGACCCTCTTGCCCTCCTGCAGAGTCTTCCTGCGGCTTCCAAGTTCCTTGAGCCGGTCCTTTGGCCTGTCCTCACCTGCGCTAAGAAACTCACAATTTGCTGAAATTCCTTCTTCTGCCTTCTGGACAGGGCCTCTGCCCCTGCTTGTTAGGCAAAGTCTCTGTGCTGATAGAAAAATGATGGTTCTTGCTGAGCGAATAGAGCTTTTAAGATGGTGTCAAGATTTTTTCCCCCTTTTCCTGAGCAGCTTTTAAAACTTTGTACCTTAGGGGGAGTGCTGAGGGTTTAGGCATTAAAAAGGAATTGGCACGACGGGGCCACCATTCCTGCAGAGTTTCAGATACACACTTTATTAAAGTGGGTATACACAGCACACACACACACACACACACACACACACACACACAGCCTGGGTATCAAGTTCCTTGAAGCTAGGTTCTGCTTCATTGTGGTTTCCTGGAAATCCCTTAGCAAGTAAGTCCTCGTCAGCCCGACTGGCCACTGGAGATTTTGTTCTATGAGCCGGAAGGCCCCCGGGAGAGTGGGGGGAGACTGAAGAAGAGAAGGATGTTGGCGTGGACATTAGGAGTACGATGACTTCTAGCCCAGATATACCGCAAATTCTTGAGCACATTGCTTCATCTCCCTGAGGTGCAACTCCTTCTCTGTAAAATAGGACATATATTTAGATTTCACCTTTCCCTAAAACATTTTTGAAGGTTCTTACAAATATAAATGCACTTAGAAATACCTAAACAAAAATTAGGAATTCCGTAAGAGATTTGAGATCAGTGGTGGGAAACTGGAAAGAGAAAAACTGAATATTAAATTCGATTCTGAGAGTTTGGACAGCCCAGGAGGCCTGGAAGAGGTAGAGTCAAAAGTTCTCTCTCACCCTGTCAGGTGAAAGAAGGAGGTGGGTGTGCGTGGGTAGGGAGTGCAAGTGGGCTTGGGGGTGGTCTATGAAGAGAGGAGGAGGAAACAGAAGTCAGGTTAAAACACCTGTATTCCAAGCCCCGGCCCTTCTGGCTGTTTCTCTGACATCAGCTTTCCCGGAGCCCATGCACACTGGCTTTCCTTGGCTCTGGTGTGGCTGACACTTTCCCCAGCGGATGTGTGCAGCAGTCGAGCAGACCAGCCCTTCCTTTTCCTCCCTGTGCTCACTAACGTGGTCAGGCAGTGTTTAGTTACGACACTGGAATTGTCCTCCAAATGCAAGTCTGCTAATGGGGTGTCTGTCTTCAGATGCGGCTTCAAATGGGAAGCGAGTCTTTCCATTCGAAGGAGTACAGAACATCCCACCCATAGCTGAATGTGCAAACTGAAAGGGAAGAGAGGCTGTTAGTGGGTTACGGAGTCAAGCAAGAAGCCAGTGTTGCGTAGACGGGCTGGAGGGAGCTGGATGGGAATGGGGCGTCCCACATGTCATGCTCTGCTAACAGACCTCTGAGAGGGAAGAACGAGGTGGGGGACTCTCCCTGCCAGCTCTCGAGACAGATCACGAAGCTATGGTGAGGACAGTGTGGTATTGGCACAGGCAAGTAGATCACTGGCAAAGGATGGAGAGCCCAGACACACTACATGCATAACTGGCTGGCGCTGCAGCTCAAGGAAAAAAATGACACTATTCAATCAACATTATTTATTTATTGGCAATTGGTTATTACTATTGAGAAAAATACAATGACATCCCTAGCATCATATAGGTTAAAACTCTATTTGTAGAAAGACTGAAATATAAAAATCTAAAAGCTTTTACAAGAAAATAAAACATCTTTATGAACTTGATGGAAAAAAGAATTTCATAATGTTCCAAACTCACAAACCATAGCAAAAATTGAAAAATTCAATTTGCATTAAAACAAAAAATTTTTTTGTCCATCAAAAGATAACTTTAAAAAAAGTTAGGAAGAAGTAAAGAATTAATCGCCAGAATACATAAAGAACTTCTCTACATCAAAGAGAAAAAGACAAACAGGTTAGTAAAAACAGGCAAAAGAGTTAAGATATAATTTACTAAAGTGGAAACATCAATTGCTAATAAACACATGAAAAGATGCTTAACTTAATTATTAATAAGGGAGATGCAAATTAAACTAAAATTAGATGCTGTTTCACACCATCAGATTGGCAAAAATGAAAAGTCTGACAGGACCGAGTTTTGTTAGGGTGTGGAGTGATAGGACCTCTTATCTACTGCTGTTGGAAATTGTCAACAGTAAAGTTGAAGATAACGTATACACTATTGCTCAGAAATATACCGCTAGATATATATCCTAGATGAATTAATATATACACAAATACATGCACACACACACATGTACACACATACACACATATGTACACACATATGTACACACATATGCAGGCATGTATATGCACATATACACATGTATACCTATGTATGCACACACATATATATGATAGGAGACATGAAAAATAATAGTCATAGAAGTATTGTTTATAATAGTAAAATATTGGCAACTTCCCAGCATCAATCCAGAGGAGAAATAAATTGTCATATCTCTAATGGAATTCACATAGCAGTGAAAAGGAATGAACTAGAGCTACATGAATCAATATGGATTAATTCCACAAACATAATATTGATCAAAAGAAAGCAATTTGCAAATGAATTTTTGCAGTATGATATCTACAAGAAAGTTCAATACAGACAACAGTTTTATTAATTGAACAGGGAGAAATATATATGGAAAGAAAAAAGAAATGCAAATAAATGAAAAACCTGCAAAATCTGGACAGTTCCATCCTGGATAGAAATAAGAAAGAGAAGGAACCTTGGAAGACACTGTATGTTGACAATGAGTTATTTTTTAAAGCTGGGTGATGAGTTGTTATTCTTTTTTTTTTTTTTTTTTAATTTTATTTATTTATTTATTTTTGGCTGTGTTGGGTCTTCGTTTCTATGCGAGGGCTTTCTCTAGTTGCGGCGAGCGGGGGCCACTCTTCATCGCGGTGCGCAGGCCTCTCACTGTCGTGGCCTCTCATGTTGCGGAGCACAAACTCCAGACGCTCAGGCTCAGTAGTTGTGGCGCACGGGCCCAGTTGCTCCGCAGCATGTGGGATCTTCCCAGACCAGGGCTCGAACCCGTGTCCCCTGCATTGGCAGGCAGATTCTCAACCACTGCGCCACCAGGGAAGCCTGAGTTGTTATTCTTTATGCTGTTTTTTTTGTGTGTCTCAAGCATTAATAATAAAAAGGTGTAGCCCTGTTAGTTACTGACCCGACCATGTGTCCTTCCTCAGAGATGAATCAGGATTGATCTAATCCTGGCATGGCCATTCCATTTTCCTTTACCAGAGACTTTTTCCTAAATCCTCAGATTCTCCCTTATGTATGGGATTGGGCACATAACCTATTTTCAGAGCTAAGATGAAGTGAGCTGGGGGATTTGGTTCTGGAAAGCTTTTATTTTCTGATAAAAGAATCCTTTTGGCTCCTGCCTCTTCTTTCCTTCTTGGGACACCAGATGAGGATGTTATGTTTGCTACTGTGGCAGCCACCATCGTGGGGTGACAAGCACCACGGCGGGAGGCCAGTGCTCTGAGGATGGGAGAAGAGAAGAATGGTCAGAGCCGGAGTATCTGATGATGTAACCAAGCCATGGAATGACCCCTGGAACCATCCAGAACCCATAGATTTTTGTGAAGTAAACAATAATTGTCTTCATGGCTCAAGCTACTGGTGGTCTGACTTTGTTACTTGTGGAAAAATCTTCCTGATACAAAACCCAACAAATCATTTTCCTTTTAACTTTATTGTTGGGCTTGCCATTCTATGAAAACACTAAGCACTTTCTGTCTTTCAAATCTCTACTCTTTTTCCATGTACAAGACCCCTTATGTCCTGGTGAACTCCTCAGCTCTAAAAGCTCTTCTGAAACGCATTGTCTGTAATGCTTTCCCAGCGAGCCCAAGTCAACAGCACTCTTCCTTCTCGGTCGGCACCCACATCCCCTCGCTCTGTGTTACAGCCCTTACCTTGTGTGGCCGTGCATTCCACCACGAGTCCCTTTAAGGCAGGACCATGGCATCTTCATCACTATGTCTCCAGTGGTTGACACAGTTCCGGGTACAGCATAGGGACACAGTAGAAGCTGGGTAGAATGAATGATTCTGCCTGTATCTATATCTTAGTGGGAAAACAAATCAAGTACTGAATTGGGTAACTGAGGAGGAGAGGCGTGGGGAAAGAGGAGTTTAAACGGCTTTTCCAGAAATGAACACAGCGAGCCCTTTTCTTAACAGCTCTTGATGCAATATTCCATCAGTCACATTCACATCTGCTAATGATTTTGTGTGTTCGATAGAATCACATTTAAGCTCACCAGCCTATTAAAATCCTGGTTTCCTTTCATCTCCCCATCCTAATCAGGTTTAAGTGACAATTGCTAGGGACTTATTTTCTAGGAGATAAATGAATGCACAGGGGATGCTGGGCACTTACGAAGGGATTGTTATACCAGGACTTGAACTACGAAAGTGTGGGCAACCTTTTTGAGAGACTCCTGTGTGCTAGGCAATACAGAGACACAGGCAATGCATTATTTAATTTTAATGGGTTTAAACATTTGCTCCGGTACACTTCTCTGTATCAGTAATCATGAGACTAGAACAGGGATTACATTAAATATTTCTTACTGTCTTCTGAAAGCCTTTTTCTTTTTTAAGTAGCTGGTGTGTATGTGTGAATGTGGAGGGGAGTCAGAGAGAAATGAAAGACAAGGAGCATCAATATGCAGAATAAACTTGAGACTTCAATGCACTGAAAGGTTGGCATTAGCTCTTTATGTAGCCAGGGCGCTGGGACCATTAATTGGTACCTGTGTAGAAGAGAGCAGGCTTGGCTGAAAGAAGATTCTAGCTGCAACAGGAGTCGACTGAGACAAAGACTTTTTATGCAGATCTTCAGTCTGCAGAGGGTCACTTGAAAAACGTTATTTTTGCAAATGTGGGTGAATGATAATGATAGCAACGTTTAACATAATACTTATTTATCTAGCATGTGCCTGCTTAGTGCTTTACATGCATTATCTTATTTAAATTAATAAAAATTATATGAGTTTGATACTATTATTATTTTCATTTTGCAGAAAAGAGACTTAGAAAACTTGTCCAGGAAATCACAGAACCAGTAAAACAAGGAGCTTCCCATTTTCCTGGGAAGAGTGTATAACTCTTGTTTGATGGCTTCAGCAAATGTTGCCTCTCCCTTTGAGTTCTAAAGGGAGGGGACCAGTGTGAATAGGGGCCCAGGAGCATTCAGGGCATGAAAGAACCCATGCCTCACCCCCTGAGGCACAGAGGTTGACATTAGGACAGGGCAATTCCAACCAAGGCTGGGGCGGTGAGGGCCAACAGAGTCCTTGAAAGATTTACCATCAGACTGGAGATCTGGGACAAATGAGCTGGGCTGGCCTGGCGCACGGTCAGAAAGAAAGAGGCTGGCATCGTGGTCCTGGATTGTGGCTGCTGGAACTTGGTCTAGAGTTTTTATGGAACTTAGAAGCATCTCCTGTCTTCTTATTGCGGATGGCAAGAAAGAGAAAGTGCTTCTCCCTTGAGCACCTGGAATCAATGAGATTGCAAACTATAAAGCTCTTCTGATACTATTTTCAGTCTCTAAAGTGGGGCTGACAGTAGCCCTCTCACTGGATTGCAGGAAAAAACAGACTGAGGGAATGTATGGAAATCACCAAGCACAGTTGGCTTCTGCCATGGTTCCCTGTCACCGAGGCTGTGGAGAGTCAGAGGTTTCTAGTAATTCTCATACTGTATATATTTCTTCTGCTGGGAGTGGTCCTTCCAGGGTTGCCAGATGTGATGAACACTGCATAGAAGGGGACTCCTGGCACCCACACTCTTCCATCTGCCTTGGGTGGACTCATGACATCACCCCCTCAGCCCTGTCTTCTCCCACTCTTCGT